>NC_064885.1:34137499-35459499 GCF_929443795.1 Astur gentilis | reverse complement strand
ATGAGAACATTTGTTATCTATAAAGTTTTCAAGGAAAAGCTTGGCTGCTTTAAGTGACTAAGGAAAATAAGTTAGATCAGTTTTTGTTTCTTCCAGTAGAAAATAAAGTGAAGGTAAATAGGTCTCTTCTGTTCTTTGTGGAGATGAGTCATCTTGTCAACAAGCAGAATGTAAAATCACGTGAAATACTGAACTGAATAGAAATTGCTTGGTACAGACATTTCCTGAAATGTGAAATATACGTATTTCAAGAGCACATTTGTTGACTTACATATTAATAAACTAAGAACACACAGGGCTGATTATGTTTCTTGGTTCAACAAGTACCTAACCTGTTGTTATTTTCTTTATCTGGAATAACTGTTCACTCATATTTCTGAGATATTCTGGAGAAAGAGTCGGAAGATAAAGCTATTATACATGCCTTTGATTAGAATTTCACTTTTGGTGATATTTTCATAGTTATTTGAACACATGTATTCACTTTATTTTTAAAAAAAGTGTACATATGAATGGTTATAATCTTAGCAGTTCTTAAACAAAATCTAGGGGGGTTGATTTCAAGTTTCTTTTTGTCTAGGGCAGTCATCATTAAAATTGACTTCTTATATTTTCAGTAGATCGTAAAATTATTTTAGATGAACTCTGCACTGATCAGAGAGAGATATTGAGTCTGCTAAAACTGAGTGTATGAAATACAATTTCTTGTCCAGATTTACCTATGTAGTGCTGTAATACACTTGAGGGGGTATGTCTTTCAAAAACAAACAAACAAATGCCACAGTAGAAAATTGCATTCTGAAAATTGCACCTTGACCTGTATAATTTTGATTTTGAAGTAATTCGTGAACATAGAATATAATTGGTGTGCAGTCATGGAGCAGTTTGTTTACACTCATAAATATCTGCCAGGGACTAGATTGAGACAACTGAATTTATTTTCAGCTGATGTAGATATTAAGTTATATTTAAGATGACTAATGGTAGATGATACACCTTGCAGAAGCTACTTAATGATAGAATCACACTAATATTCAAATCAATAGAATTTGGTCTTCTAACTCCGAGCCATTTTTTGAAAAATTTCTGGAGTACAAATTGCCCTAGCTATCTTTTTAAAGTTGTTTACACGCTATAAATAAAAGATCCCTTAGATAAATTAAAGCCAGGTATAGACTTGGTGTTATATTTTATCTTTTTTTATATATATATATATACACACACCCCCCCCTAAGTTCATACTGATGGACTAACTCTGCCAGGCAGGAGCATTTAGTGGCTGACAATGAACTCTGTAGTGGGTTTGGATTAGGCTGTAATACTACACTCAGTTCATCTAAGGAGTAAAACCCCATTGCCTTCTCTCAGCTCCATTATAACAGGCTTTGAGAGTCTGGCAAAGGAAGTCATGGGATAGGGTAATGCGAACTAAAGTAAATGTTTGGATGCTAAAATGTTTTGGAAGTGAATTTGGGATTTTTGCTTTCAACTAAAATTAGAGACCCTTGTCTATCACCTATGTGAGAATTAATAGTAGGTGTTCCTGTAGATATTTATGACATAGGTTGTGGGATGAACTCACTCATTAAATCCACCTGATCCAGCACATGCTCTAATCATTGGAAGAGACTGTCCTTTATCATATTAGTTGTTGAATCAAGCCAACTGCTAATTAATAATGAGTTGCTATGGTTTTGGAAAAAGATACCATGACTAGTCATGTTGATGAAGCTTCAGGATGCTGTAGTATGATATGGTATTAAAATTTGTGAAAGATGCTAAGCAGTTTGTTCCTATTTTATTAAAAAAAAATAAATTTGAAAGTCTTGGGGTTTTTTTTGGTTTTTTTTGTCTTGTCACTTTTGCTCCAATTACTAAAAATTGTCAACATCTGCTTCTGATAAGCAAGTTTGGAAACTTGCTTTTCAGTAAAGTAAGACCATTGCCCTTATTTAGGAGCTGTCCAGGACGAGAGGAACAGGAAGATGAGCAAGTGCTGCATCCTTGTGCAACACCCATGACTTTCATTGGAGGTTAATTCAAATGAAGCTCTGGTGTTTCGTTTGTCATACATTTCCTTTGAAGATAATGTGCCTCTACTCATGATATATTGAATAGATCATGCCTGTTGTGGCAGTAGCTTACACACTTTTTCTTACTCCTCTGGTATGCAAAAGTAATTATGTATACTGCTACTTGTACCTGCTTCTTATGGCCCACATGTGTAGCCTTAGATGTAGCTCAAATTTTATATTTAGTTGGGGTTTTTGGTTTTGGTTGTTTGGGGTTTTTTTGTTGTTATGTGCAGAAGATTTTTATAGGCTTAAATATTTCTGTATCTAGGTTATAATGACAGACCATATCTACTTTGTCTACTTCTCAAACAGAATTTGAGAAAAGAGGAGAGAATGCAACTGCTACTGCTTGCCTTATTTCCTTCTTCATATTTCAGTGAAATGTTATCTAGTCCTTAGGCCATTTTTTCCAGCTCAATCTCTTCCTTTATAGGATGTGTGAGTAGTTTTTATTACCCATGCCTGTTACCTACCATCTTTCTGTTTACAAGAAGTTGTAAACTATGAGCAAGAACTTAGAAGCTATGGATATCACACTGGAGCAATGCTCCATATGATAGAGTGTATTAAATTTGACATGAGTGAGCTTTAAATGCCTATAAAGATCTGTTCCAGAAGAACAGTATGGTGGCAAGCAGCATGCAGTATCTCTAAGGGGGCATTTGTAAAGATCTTCCCATTGAGGACCTATTCCTATTCATCTCATTGTTAACCAAGAAATCCAGAGCAAAATCTGGGAAGTAAAACATTCAGAGTAGAAGTTTGTAAAGTGGGACAAAAATTTTCACTCTTGTGCAGGGAGTCATATTAAGATAATGCACCACTGTTTTCTCAAAATAATATTTTTTGTGGGATAGGAATGCAAATTGTAGGGCTGTATCCCTGGAAGCATTTTCTTCCGAAAAGTACTTAAGATTAGTAGTAAATTGGCAGCAAAACATGATATAGTGTAATGCTGAGGCAAAGATATCAGTAACAACCTTTGGATATATCAGTAAGTGAATAGTGTTAGGATTAAGGAATTATCAATGCAATTATCTCATAAATGGTCTTAGCAAGAACTTTATTGAAATGCTCTATGCAGTTGTTTTGGTTGGTTTGGGTCTTGTGGGGGTTTTTTGGGGTTTTTTGTTTTGTTTGGTTTTTTTTAAACTTGGCTTACAAGATGACATTTTTTTTAAAAGTTTAATCTTTTACTTTATCCCTCTCCCTCCCCAAAAAGTCAAGTAGTAACTTGGTCAGTATGCAATAAGCTACATGGGATAAGATTACTGATAGCCAAGAGTTACTGTTGTTAAAGGATGCTTGACTGACAGAGGCCATCATTCCAAACTAAACTGAATTCAGGCTAGAATCAAAATATGTTTTCAGTAGTGATTTTTATATCCATCATTTTAAACCTTTGCTCAAAATATCTTTTTTTAATCACATGTTCTTTATCGGTCTTACTCTATAAGAAGTTCCTAATTTTCAAACTGCAGAGTGAAAACTGTACTTTGTTTCACCAATGAACTTAAGCTGCTTTGGTTGCAAAACTCCTCTGAGTAGCTGGGCAATACAACGTTTCACAATAGACATTATCAGTGTTTGCTTCTCTATAGCACTTGGTCTTCCATAGAGTTAGAACATGCTTGAGACATTTCTTAGTGAGACATAGAATACAATCAATAAAAACTTGTAGTAGTAACACTTGTGTGATTATTTGATTCAGTATTTCATAGAATTATGAATGCCTGGGGGGAGGGGAACCCAAAACTTTTCAATGCAGGACCAGCTTTATTGGTTCTGTATTTTGTCCTAGAAAAAGATCTGAAGTGATTGTCCCTACTGCCTGCTGTCTGTGTCCTTACTATACTGAATAACTGTTTATTTTTGCTGGTGAGTTAAGACATGAAAATTACCTTAATCTTTTAGTGATGAAAGGTGATAGGTTCAGTCAGTCAATCACTAGATTTCTTGAAATTAGAAACACTTCCTTTTTGCGCTAGAGTAAGTGCAGGAAAAATATTGGCCATTCCAGTCAAATAATATTTGCCTCTTTACTTCTTTGTCATCAGTACATGATTTTCTGTCAAAGTTTCTAGCTTGTTGATCTAATGGAGTGCATGTATGCATCCTGTGGAATTTGAGAAAAGTTTCTTGTGTAGAGGAGCTAGGATAAGACAGCAATGACTGTAAAATGCATATGTGCTGTTTGGTATATATGCATATAGGGTATTTGCAGTTTGGGAAAAGTAGTGATAATAGTAGTATTATAATTTTAGTAAGTTTTCAAAGGAATTCAGAGTACTTTCTAATGCAAATATTTCTGCAACTGTCAGCATAACACACTATGGGGGCCATGGAAAAATGTTATCCAGGTAAAGCCTGGTCTGAAGAGTTTCACAGATTCCTTCTCTCATAGGTGTTTATTCATGTTCATTAATAAAATGCTGTATTATTTCTTGAATATTCCCAGCATCTCTCTCTCATGTCAGATTTGTTTCTGGACGACGCAGATTAGATCCAATCTACTTTTCATTAGATTTTTAAGGCTCAAAGTTTGAGATATATTTTGTTATTCACATAGGAGTTGATTCTTGGTTTATAAAGAAAACAACCTGGTAAAACATTGCTTCTAATCAAGAGGTAATATCTGCTGCACAACCACTTTATACTGCTCTTTCCACTAATGTTTCTGTCCATGCAGTCCTGGGATGACCAGGCTGAATGGATCTTGGTCCATGGCCTTTTTGCCCTTTCCCTCTAGCATCTTTAAATAATGATATTAAAAACAATGTCTAGGAGTTCCTACTGGACTTTTCACTGGAAATACTAATGACATGATGTACAGGGCAGCTCTTCTCCTGGAGGTGGGCGGGGAAGTAATATGATGAATAGCTAGTAGGGAATACAGAAGAAGAAATAAAATAGTAAAATAAAATTGTTATTATTAAGATAAATATTTGTATTGTTGCTTACCTTAACCGGTGTGTTTTAGTACTAAAATGCATTCCTTTATTTAAAAGAATAATGTTAAAACACTTTTGTCAAATACCCAGTTCTTGCAAAACTTATTCTAGAAAAACATTGTAGTCTGGACATTTATAAAATAAGGCAAACAAATAGTGAAAGAAAAAGAAAATTGAGTATACAGAATGAAAGAAGCCAAACAAATGAGAATACCATATTTTCAAGGTCCTAGTTTTTTTAAAAAAAGAAATGTATGCTTACAAGTAGAACAAACACTACATTTCCCCTTTATATAATGAATTTAACTTCAGTCACGTACAAAGTTTGTATGATATTTGACTTCTTGGAGTGAATAACCAGATCTTTATTTGAACAAGAGATCCTTGGCATTACTTGGAACCTATTTTTAAACAAATTAATTGTTTTCAGACATAGCAGATTAGCATAGTATCAGAGCACTCTGCTCATTCTTTTTCAGCATCTGAAATTCAGTGTCTGGCACCTGCCATTGTGGGTCCTTTAACGCTTCATAAGTAGTTTTGCCTCATTCTAGGAATCTTGTTGACATCTGTGGAACTGGGGTGGTTGGGGTTGTTGGGTTTTTTGAAGATTGTACAGTTGGGCAAAATTTTACAGCCATATACACCAGTCTGTTCTTGATTTTGAAAGCTGCAGCTGAGTGGGCAATTTTCACCATAATACTTGAAAGGAATCAACAATTAAAATAATGGCTTACCAGATCAAGTCTTTTTTTTTTTTTTTTTCTTTTTAGGAAAGAGATTTTCCTGCTATCATAGAATAAACTGATTAGAGTCTTTAAAAATGAAAAATTTACAAATCAGTGCATTTTAGAAGAGTAAAACTTGCAGGGATGTGATATGTAAAATCAGAATTTATTCCTTATAATCTTAGCCAAACATTCTGTGTTGTTATTGCTGAATAGTAATGCAAAAGAAAAAGGTAATAGTAAAGTGTTTACTGTAGCAGCAATGCTTATTTTATTATAAAGGTGAATTTGCATGATGTGTGGTACTAGGAGAAAAGGGAGAATTATTTTAGGTTGGTTTTAAGGTGTTTTTTTTTCTGGATACACTAAAGCAGTGTTTGTCATAATAACAATAAAATAATAATAAAGAATAAGAGTAATTGTAATTTATTTCTTTAGCTTTTATTATTTGTTTAATATTCCCTGTTATATTGTGGGACTTCTGTTTCAGTGCTGTCATACAGAAATACGTGTGTTTATCAGCTAGAGATGTTTATAAGCCTATTTTTAAAAGATCTTCTTAGAGGGTTAAACTTTTTTTCAGCTAATTGTTTGTGTACAGTGTAGTGATCTAGCTCCCCCTAGTGTATTAAAAATCCCCCAAAGATTTAATGAAGTATTTAATGAATTAATAAAATGGGAAAACGTATTTTTGAGACATGTAACATAACACCCTGTTCCATTGGAAAAATATCACTGCAGTTTTTAGAAAGGAGCAAAAATTACCTTTTTTTTTTTTTTTTTGGAGTACTTTCTACTGTAGTTTTTTCCAGTGAAATGAAATGTCATGTTTATAAAATAAATTTTTCATAAATTTGCTAATAGGAAATAAAGCTTCTGAAACATTTCTTTAGACACTAGAATGTGTTACTCAGTTCTGTGAATGACTGCAAATTTACAAAATTTCTGCCCTCCTAGTAAAAGATTTGTGTCAAATGGAACTGTTTAGAGCAGCTCTTTCTAAAATGAAAGTGTTTGGTGAAATCCTCTTTCTTTTTGTAGCTGTTATACACTATGCATCTAATGAAATCATAAACGGAAAATTATAGCTTCATTCTAGGGAATGTGAAGACTTACTCCAACAGATGGCATCAAAACACCGGTCTGAACTATATGATTGCTGATTGTTAATTGCTTCTGTAAAACAATCCTTTTAAACAGAGTAATGCATTTTATCATACAGATTATAGTTCTACGCATTTTGGTTTTTCAATATGTGTTAACATTTTCTCCTCCAGTGTAAGATTTAGTGTTTGCATAATTATCGGATTAAACAACACTGACTCAATTTTTTTTAAAAGAAACGAGGACAAGAAGATAGAGAATTATGAATCACAATTTCTGTTTATTCAGAAATGCTAAATTACTGTACAAGTATGAGCTTTTATTATGCACAAAACAAATGGAGCAAGATGCCCTTAAGTGCAAAAACAATTACCTAGCCCAGCATTCTTCACTCAAGAAACTCCCCATGACGTTAGTGGAAGCCTTGGCTGTGTAAGGAAAGCAGAGTGCAAAAAGATACTGTACAATATCCATTAATCATTATGAAATCAATACCCCTGATTATCCATTTGTATTGTTCTTGCACTGTAAGGGCTGGATATTTTGCACAAAGCTAAATGAATGGGGAAATTCTTTTAGATGACTTGGTTAGTCCATCAGTAATGATGTGGGGAATTACATGAGAGTTTGTTCCGTGGAGTTGTTCTCTTGTTTCTAATGTAGTCAGCCCGAGAGTGTTGCAGAGATAGCATGCTCATGTTTGAGAAGTCTGGAGGCTTGCACCTTTCTGGTACTTTGTGCCCTTAAGCTGGTGGAGAGTTGTCTGGTTCCGATGGAGGATTGTATCCAGTTCGCCAGTTGTGATTCAGGTTGTGGTGCGCTACTTTCTCATAAAGGACTCTTGTGACCTTGCCTCGGTGAGTGTTGCCTTTTACCTCAACATAATGGAGGCAGCCAGAACGGTGAGAAAATCAGGCTAGGAAAATAAATTAAGAAATAGCTGTGCATGCTTTCAGGACTTCTACTCCAGACTGTCTTTTGTTGCAATATTATGTTATTATATGTTCTAAAATGCCTATTATATATAGAATATGTAATTATATTAATATCATAACTATATTGTAATTAGTATGCAGCTGTCTGCTAAATGGAATATCAGGCCTGCAATAATGTGCCATTAATTGGCCTTTGTGGCAACCTATTACAAAAAGGGATGCGTGACGATTGTGTCCCGCAATTCAGTTTACCTCAGTGAATCAAGAGGGGCTGTGCTAGAAAAGAGAACTCTTATGTCAAAGTGTTGTTGGTTTATGTTTCTGTTTTGGGTGCAATGGAAGCCAGACGTAGTGAAAAGGATTTTCCTCTTCTACAGTGAAGTTGTCTGTGTGTAGCAAATTTTTGATCTAATGGTTCTAGAAAGGTGAGTAAATGCAAATGTGTCCGTTGACCTCCATCCTTTGCTAGCGTGTTCTAATGATCTTTATGCAGATCAGTAAATGGATAATAGGCAATTCCCATGGAGTTTTAGTATCGTTAACGTATTTGACAGTGTTTGTGACATTGGGAAATACCTAGTTGCATTAATGAACAAAAATAAATTGGCCTATCCTTAGCAGTCTAAAGATACTTGAACTGAACCGTCTAGGGACCATCTGGCATCAAATGGTGAGTGACGTAGGTGTGCCAGGGATATGGTTTGATCAACTCATCATTCCTTTCCTAGATTAGTCCTCAAGTGGCAAAGGAATTTGAAGCCACTTGGAGAGGGTCAATAAGCTGGAAGCAATAAGTTTATCTAGACCAATTTAGGAAGTCCTTTATCTGTTCCTAGAGTACATTTGAGTACTCTACAAAAGCTTTTTCCATAACACTAGAAGAGAACAATAAAAAAGAAACAGGGAATTCTTCAATGCGTTCTTGTTGTAAAATACATTTATATTTTACCATAAGACACTGCAACTGGGTAAACTGAGGCAAGGCGTAATGGCTTGATTTTCAAGAAGGTTTAATTACCACGTCGTTCATTGAAATGGGATTGCTAAGTGACAGGAGAGCAAAATGCATGTATATGACTATGACAACACAGAAGTCTCTAATGTGAGCCTTGTACTTGTACATTAATGCTAATATATTAATTTCTCTAAGAACTTTACTTACAGTTACAAAACTTTCATTCTGCCATGAAATACAACACACATGCTTACAAAGTAAGATTATCTGTTTTCCAGGTAATTTGGAATGGATCACAATCAGCTTCATGCCAATAAAAGAGAAACTGTATTAGCCAGTGTAATGGTCCATCATGGAAGCTGTTGGTTTTGGAGTTGGCTGATGCGTTTACAAGAACGTGCATGTGTGAAGTTAGATGTCTGAATCCTTTTGTAAGAAATCTTGTTTTCAAAAGGTTGAAGAATGAGTAGCTACTTAGCATTTCTGAAGTCAGGGCATTTACTGTGGTGAAAGGCTAAGGATTTCACAGTCAAACTAAAAGCATGGTGGGAATAAAAACAAATAAAAATTAAGTTGCATTCTGTTTTCACTTTCTAAAGATTAAAACCAATTTACTTATTCAGGCATGGAACCCGCTATAGACTGACGCTGGCTCTATGTTTATATTGCATATATGAAAAATTCATTTGTATTGCCACCTGTTATCACATCCATAGTACCTGTGTGTACTGACCAGGTGGAGATATAGTTAAGCTGATGTTGGCTGAATTGTCAAAAAAAAAAAAAAAAAAAAAAAAGAAAAGAAAAAGCCCACAATTAAATGAATGACTTGCCCACAGTGTTGCTTATACTGGTAAAAGAGCTGATACCACAAGTGAAGGCTCTTTTATTGTTTACACATTTTTAAGCAAATTAATTATTTCACATGTAAAATCACAAAACTGTCATATTAAACAAGGTGTTACTAAATAATTTTGGATGCTCATTCAAAGTGGAATAATCTATTAGCATCGCAGAAAGGATTCATAATTAACAAGGCTGTAGAGGCAGGCCTGCCTGCTGGGCTGTAAGAAATTGTGGAAATAGGCTGTTTTACTGATTGCCATGAAAAGCGTTTTTACCCAAGAAATATAGTATAAAATCAGAACTGTGGCAAGTACGTATTGAAACTAGATTATATTTTTAAAAGCAGTGAGGTGGTGGTGTTTTTTTTACTGACTTTGATTAATACAAAGCAGGTCTTTTCTGTACATCATATTTCTATTTTATATTCCATGCATTATATACAACCAGTTTAGATTTGTCTTCAGGCTGGTGAGACTTTTCTAATTTAGCATCTTCAGTAAATCTGTTAATTTCTGGTTTTGATGAAACCGTGGTCACTGAGAAATTTGAAGGGGGCAGAATGGAGGATAAGAGTCTTGGTATGTGGGGACCCAGATGAATTCCTCTCCGTCATTGAGGAAGTCCTTGCTCACTTCATGATGTGGTCAAGATGAGTGTTCTTGGCTTAGGAAATGGAAGACCAGAATCCTTTTTATTAAAAAATAGTAGTAATCACTGTATTATAAATTAATTTTATTCAGAGGGTCTCCAGTGTTAGAAATTGCTATCTTTCATTATGCAATTGTTTTTAAGAAGTTACTTTTATCATCTCTAATCTTTAGGGATTTGGAGGTTCCTTTTGTTTACCTTTTAAAAGCTGTCTTAACGAGGTTGTTCTATAGCGGAATTTTCAGCTTTTCTTGAATAGCGTTAGCTAAACTATTCCTTTCCAATTTCCTATCTGCTAATGCAGCTTTTTTTCTTTTACCAAATTTTAACAGGACTCTGTATCACTGTTATTAGGATGTCACACACAAAAAAAATGGCAGTGATGTTTTGAGCATGGGTGGTTTATTGTGTTTATTTTTAAATACATTTCATGAGGTTCCCTGGACAGAATCAAATAAATGAATCCTGCAAACATCTTCATTATGGTCTAGCCAGAAAAGAAAGGAATCTGAATTAGGACTGTATTCTTAGCATAGTTCATAATAAGCGTTATCTTTATGACAAGCTTAAAGAACATAAATTGCTGAATCCCTAACAAAAAACATTTGAAACAATCGGCTAATTAGGAAGGGGGAGAGAAAGAGCAATATTTGTTTTCCTTTGCAGTCTAGATAAATAACGCTTAACATGAATACATAACTTATTTTGAATGATCTGTTGTGTCAGTATCTGGCACGTCTTTTTCAGTGACAACAATTAAGGATACGTGTAAATGGAAATGCAGACTATCTGTCATTGTCCATTTCCTGGTAGTGAGGCATGCAGTCTGCCTCCCAGCAAGATCGTTTTGCCAGGATGTGAGTGAGCTGGTCACAAAATGCATAGTTGATTATCTCATCGAAACACACTAATCCTGGCAAAGCTATCCACTATAGAAAACCCATTGTTTGTAATAGGTCAGTTGTTACATGGCTTTCAAACCTGACTTTGAATATACATTTTATATATTTACTTACTGAAGCAAAATGATATGTCACAATGAAAACCAAACTTGAGTGAAGAAAAAGATATATTAATCAGGATATTAAGGCAAAGAAAGGAAAATACACTCTCTCCAGAGAGAAGAGATGAGGCAGTCACAAACACACATTATTTGGCTCAATAAAGGAATAACTGAAATATATGGCCTAGACTATGGAAGAGATCTGACTGGATCTTAACGGTTTCTTTGAATATTTAATTGAAGACAGAGTTCAGCAAAAATTGCATTTGAAGAACATTAACAAACATCCTGTTATATAATAATGTAGGAATTAGATGATAGAGAAAATATCAGTTTTGTATTTCTTAAAATGGAAAAGCTGCATTAGAAATTTGACAACTTCTTCAATGCTGCTGTATTGGCAGCAAAGTAGAGTTTCCTAATGAAATGTTAAAAGCAATATACACAGAATGAGTGCTATAATTTTTTTTCTAGCACATTAAGTTGGGTACAAAAACTGTATAAAACTAATAGTATCAAAATTAATTATAACTCTTAATAATTTGTTTTCCATGCAGCTGTTAGTGTATAATTGTGAGGAAAAAAATCTTTTTTTAAATGTAATATGAAAAAAATCAGACATATGTTAGAGAATACCTGAAGAAGCTATTAAATGTTGTTTTAATTGTGAAGTCATTTTGTATTATCCTTCAAGTACTTTCCAATTGGTAATAATTTTTCCCTAAGGAATCGCAACAAATTGCAACAGTTTCCTAACTAAAAATATTTTATGTATTTTCATAATTTAGATTTGTGCTAGTTGCAAGATGCTCATTAATACCTTTCTAAAGAATATAAAAATATAAAAAGGGATAGATTATATGAAAAATACATGGAGGTCAGGGAAGAAGAAACATGGAGAGGAGAAAAGTTTCATCAAGTCTGAACAATATTCGTTAAATTTAATTTTTCAATACTTTCACATAACAAAAAATGGAAATCTGTTTTTTCTTGCTGTTCATGAAGCTACAATAATCACCAAGAGGAAATACTAGCTTAAAGGACATGGTGTGCAGCTTCCTTGCTAAGATGCAAGGTGATAACATCCTTTAAACCCGAGAAGTGAGTTTCAGTCCCAAACAACCTCACCTCACACACACACCTCTTGAGTTTTCTCTTGGGATGACTGGACCTTCCTCTGAGGCTGTCTTTCACCTTTGCCTAAGACCCTTTTCCATCATGGTTTAGTCTTGCTGGCTGGCTGGGCTGAGCTATGCTGGCAGCACCTGAAGAGTTGCATAAATTCTTCTTGGTCCCACCCTATGCAAACCAATGAGAATTTCTAAGGTCTAAAATTAAAGCAAAGTTTATCCTTGTCAACACATATCAAGTTAACACCCTTCAAAGAAAGTGGGACTAGGCAACAACTGCTTTTTAGAAGGAGAAATATGTGCTTTGTTACTGTTAGCGGGGCTTAGACCTCTTGAAACAGTAAGAAACATGCAATGCGTGCCATGAATATCCTGAATGTCCTTAGTTCCCAGCCCACTGCCTGGCCTGAACGATGCCTGTCCCAGTGAGAGGAAAAAGTCACGTTTGTCCAGGTCACCTCCCTGTGGATCTAACTGTAGGATGTAATTCTGCACAGGAGGCTGGGAATCCCAGCTTCGTGCTCAGAAAGGATGCCTTCACTGTCTGACTTGTATACGTATGCTCTATTTCAAACAAGAACAGACTGATAAACATGCTTAGAACTTTTACATCTTCTTTCTCAGGGTCTCTCAGCACTTTATAAATTCAAATGAGTATTCTTCATAGTATAAATAACAAAGCAAGAAGCTGATTCCAGATCTGTTGATGTGAACCTCTTAGGAAATTGTTGCTTGGTTTACTGTTGTGTGATGATGCTGCGTCTCCCTGTGACTGTCCGTATTCCTGCCCAGTACCTTTTGGCACTTGTTGGCTAAACTCAACCAGATTTGAAAGAAATGTAGCAGTATCAAATATGTGTGTTCCTAAAAGTTTTGTGAAGATTGGTAGCAAGATAAATAAGCCCCAGCTGATTTCCATACATGGGCAAAGTTGGGCAGATTGCGACCTTACATAGCCTTTTTGGCAGCAAGTGGCCAGCCAGCAGGCATGCTCTGTTTTCTAGTAGTAGTCATGGCACATGCTGTTTCTTGCTTCCTGGGAACGCCCTTCAGGAATCAGTATGAGGGAGCTTGGATTACCATAATGGGAGCAGTCTGTAAGCAAAACAAAAAATGAATTCTTAAGAGAGAAAAAAAAAAAATTGCTCCATGAGCAAGGAAACTAATTAAATTACAGTGTACATGCTGATGTGATGCTGAATATAGTGTAAGTCAAAATGTCCTCTATTTCCAGGGAAACTGATATTCCAATATATGCTTCCGGTTTAATTGATAGTGCTACTTTTCCACATACAAAATTTTTAATCGATATAGGTTAAAAAATTTGTATCATAAGCTAGTTACACTCCAGTTTTCAATAACCTAATTTTAAATAGGGATTAAAAATGAAGAGATTTATTTTCTTAGTAAGATCTTTCTCCCTAAAGTGCCCCCAAAGAGTAAGATACTATCCTGTGAATAGGAGACAGAGCTTTCTCCTGAATGTATTCAGAGAACCAATGTTTAAGGAAAATGGATATTTTAATTTCTGCAGTTTCATGCTATGTCAGCATGTCGCTTCAAATTTTCAAACCAGTCCTTCCCGAAAGTTACCAGAGAAAAAAAAACATATTCCTGCTCTTGCTGTCATGATACACACCATGAAGGTTCTATTAGGCTGACCTAGGAAATCAGCAAGAAACATATGGAAGGTAAAGAGAAGTATCTCATTAATGCTGTTGCAGTAATGAGATGGGCTTGAGTTATAAGGTTTACATCTGGATTTTCACAGAATTTCTGTGAGTTTTCAGATCTAAGCACATAGGTCTAACTTCATTTTAAATTGTATCCAATCTATGTGTTCTCACGGTATGTGCATTTAATGTGATTTCAAAGTGGTGTGATGAGAGCAGAATTAAATAAAAAATCGCTGTTTATGTAAGTGATGAAATAGTTTCATAAAGAAAAGTCCTTGAAAGGAGAGTGTGGCTGTTATTGAGAAATTACTTTTATAGCTGGTCAATCCACATTTCCCAATCCACTATGGTTTTTCAGGAAGACCCTTCATTGTGTTTCCATGAGTTTTATAAATAAATTTCTGGGGCGTGTTAGGCTATCTCTAGTTGATCTTAATATTGTTAATTTCTCAGGATGATTTAAATGAAAACTGAACTAATATATTGAAAACCAGATTTTTATATTAAAAATTAAAAACTACTGCATAGAGTGCAAATGATAGAGTGCAAAGGCGAAGGCATCTTGAGTCTATAAAACCAAGCAGTTTGAATTCTGGTCCTTATTGTGGTATCACTTACGGAAAAGTCCTACTGAACTTGATAGAAAAGTCAGCAAGAGTCTAGAAGTTACTCTGGAAAAAAAAAAAAAGTGGAATTACAGCTTCTGCATTTAACTATTCTCAGAATTCTGTGGCAAGGATCTAATTATCAATTCAGATTATAGAATAATGCTCAGGGCTCATCACACTTTATAATAGACACAGGACCATTTTAAGTCAACCTGTAATTGTGACAAGATTTTTGTGATCTGTTCTTTTCAAATTAAAATGTAAGAAGTCACTAATGCTATAATATAGCTAGAGGTTTGTTGTGCAAGATGCAAAAAAGCAGCAGCAGACTCTTTCCAATAGGCCATATAGATTTGAATATCAAATTATATTTTATTAGTCCATGCATAATTTTCTTAATCTTAACTATGAGGACTTCAGAAGAGAAGTATCCCAGCAACTATAGGTACAATATTATCTGTGACCGGAGAAAAGATGGTTACAGCGGAAGCTAGATTAGGCCAGTAGAAGTGTGTTGTCAGGTATTTTTGCTCCAGGTTGGAAGTCTGTTATACCAATTCATGTGTTTGAACAGTATCAGTAATAATTTATGTGGTACAGGACTCTGTTTCTCATGCTGTCATTCTCTACATAGAGTTACAGCAGTAACTTTAGATAATGTTACATCTTGTGTAAATGCAACAAAATATTATCGTACAAGCAAAGGCTCATAAACATAAGAACTCTGCCAGCAATAGCATTATACTCTTTGCTAATAGAAAAGATTCTAGGTTTGCAAATTTTCCCTAGAGCGGAAGCTTTCTGAGTTCCTTGTGTTGCTATTTATGGTTGGCAATATGATGCATTTTCCGCAGTCAACTTTGTGATTAAAGATGTCAAAACGTACACGTAGATAAGCAGAATATTTTTGAAAGGTGAGTTGTTTCCTACTTTCCTGTTTATGAAACATCTGCTAATTCTACAAAGTATCTGGAAAGACCTGCAAAACCCAAATTAATGAAAGGAGAATTGAAATAATGCTGATGTGTGGAGAAGATCCTCTTCGCCTCCAAGTCTGGTATGTAGTTCTTTACAATCTTAGAATCGTAGAGTCATTTAAGTTGGAAAGGACTCTTGGTATGATAACTCTTCCATGGAGGTTAGTCTTGGTATGAAATGATTTCCAGGAAAAAAAATAAGTCATTTAGAGGTAAAAACTTTTTGGCCAGCTGTCAGCACAAAATCTACTTCAGAATGAGTATTAGAGCTCACCAAAATTTTCTGTATTATCTCTCTCTGTCAAATGTGTAATAGTTAGTTACAGCTAGTTGAGTACTTTGATGTTATGAAAGCAGTTGCATTCTTTTCTTTTAAATTGATACAAAATTCAGTTCACTACTTAGTGAAAATAGCATGTCTTTTGCTGAAATACTACTTGAAGTAAATACTGCTAAACAGTTTAATTTATATGTTTTATAGTCTTGGGGGGGGGGGGAGAAATGAATCATGTTCACACCCAAGATCCTAAAACCTTTATACTGATAGATTCAGTGAAGGTCTATCTTCTGCGGACTTTGCAGCCAATGTACTAATTGGATCCTGCAGATCCGGAGCAAAGCTACCAAGGAAAATGTTCTCCAGATCGTCCTACAGCAATCTTCTTGAGCATAAATTTCTCATTTGGCATTGATTCACCGCACCTGTAGGCCAGGTAGTAGGATGCAATGCTCCCCTGCAGGAATTAATGTCTAGAACTTCTGAATGCAGGATCTATATATGAAGAAGTGTTCCTATTAGATTTTTTCGGATTTCTTCTTCAACGTGTGAAGCATCTTGTATGATAGAATGACTAGTGCTTCCTGCATCTATTTCTAGGAATTGCATAGTTGTGCAGCAGGTTTTATGGTAGATCAATATGGCTAAAACCTATTGTTATGAGAATCATTATCTACAGGAAGTATCTGTATGAAGCAGTCCATATGCAGTGTTGATCATTGACTGAAGTCATGAAACCTATAAATTGGAAGAAAAGAATTTGTAGTTATTCCATTGAAGTTAGAATACTGCCCTGTACACCCCCTCCTTTCGCCCAGTGTTTCTTGCTACAATAAATAGTGTTATTGCTGTTGCTAACTGTATACTAAGTATATGGTAACTGTATACTGTCTATGGTAATAGCTGGGAGTTACTTATAGCCTGAAAGGAAAACAGATTTTTCTGAAAAATTCGAACTTCCTTTATTAGCTAGCTGCTCCTGAAAGATTCAGAAGGTTCAGTGACTTCTTCAGACTGGTTTGAAATAATGCAGGATATACCAATATCTTAAGTAGAAGCCTCATATATGACATTAACTAACAGCTCAAATTTGAATATAAGTTAATTGTGTCTAGAGTATGTGTAAAAACACAAGAGACATTATATTGAACTCTGCTGATGAGGGAAAGAAGAAAAAATACACGTATGCTTAGGTTCAAAGAAAGGGGAGACTGAGACTTGTTTCAGGATCCCCCAGGTAAGCCAAAGTACCTCAGAAATCTTTTAACAGTGGAGGGACCTATGATGCACAAAAGTACACATGTAAAGTAGCATCCAGTATTGCACTTGCAGGGGAAGAGACTTAATATGCTAGTGCTAGTTGTCTGTCACTCCAAGTTTCTGTCTTACAATAACTGTACAGAGGGAAAACAGAATGTTGGTGCTTTCTTTGGCAGTAATGATCTAGCAAGTGCACTGATAGCAAATATTCTAGGATACATGCCATAAATTTAATATTTCTGTTGTTTGGACACACGTTCCAGGTCAAAGTTCTCAAGAGTCTGATTTTATTGTTATTTAGCACCAAACTTCTTTTCTCTCTATTTTTTCTATATACTTTAGTAGTTGGATACATATGCTGTAAACTAAGAAATCCTTCAAATCTGTAGGTGCCTGTGACTGTATTGGAGTGTGTGTGTATCAGAGAATGTTTAATGGGTCTATAATTGAATCTAAGTAGTAAGAGACTTTTAAAAAATATTGCTTAATGTTTCTATCCTAATGGGATAAACGTCATATTTTAACTATTGCTCTGTATCAAACCTATTATGCACAGTATTCAATAATTCCCCAAATCTTGATTTACCCAATTGAAAATGACCCTGGGCATAAATTCTAAGCAGAGGAAGGCTCTGATTCCTTGATCTTTGGCACTCTTTTGTTGAAACAGAACATGGTGTCTTAAATCAGCAGAATAATTTAGGAATGGTAGATACTGAAACAACTAATTTTTCTTTCCTGTAATCTGCATAGACTTCAAAATGCCTACAAAGCACAAAGTGCCAGTTCATATAATTTGTTGGCAAGGATAAAAAGAAGAAAGGAAATGATTTCCTAAGCGTGTGAATCAGCCCAGCTTTAACAGATATTTTTCTGTCATGTGCAGCCTGAGGGCTTATGCCTATCTGAGCTTTATTTGACAATTACCACTTGCCAGCATAATTAAATGATAATTTATAAATACTGAGAGAGCATTATGGGGAAGAGCAAATAGGTGCTTATCAGGGCATTGAATAAACTTGATCTGCCTCACTGGCAATTTTCATCTCTTATCTAGGTTGTTAACTGGTCTCCTTTTTTTTTTTTTTTCCTGTTTTGTTTTGTTTAGGTTTGATAGCTGTTGGATTGATTGTATCTACCTGCCTATATTTCTTATTTTTTCATATTCCTAGCATTATTTTTTTCCTACTGCTTTTGCCATCAATATCTTGCAGAATACCAAATAGTAAAATGAACATCAGGCAGGGTAATATGCTTGCCTGTGTGAGAAAGAAAAGAAAATCCACACAGTTCATGTTTGTTAGGTTTTTCGTGAGTTTCCTGATTGTAAATCTTCTGTTTTTATGTGTGTGTGTGTGTAATGATTTTTGAGTAAGAGGAAGGCTCTAATATTACAGTGAGTGGTGGATGATAGCCAATTGGAGAAAAGCTTCTCTATGGCCCTTCTTAGATAAAAATGATACTAAATATGCATCACCAAAATTCTGTCATGCTCATGGTGGATATAAAAAAAATACCAACTAAATTATTTGAAAGGTTTGAGGTCTTTTGTACCATCAGTTTCATTTTGAGGTCCTTGAGCCATTATAAACAGTAGTGCCATTTTGCACAAAAGCATGTTAGAATATGGGTGGAAACACAGATTGATGCTGGGCAATCTAGATGAAGTGCAAGAAAAATCCTCTATTTGAATGGAAACAAATCAGTTGAATGGCAAAAAATTGAATTTCCACGCCTTTTGAAAAGCATGTACAAGGAAGAGAAGGGGGTGGGGAAAGCAAGACACATTAGTGGGTCACTAGGAGATTGAGTTTTTAAGCCATCATGAAATTAAATAATTTTAGGAACTTCTGATTGGAGTTATAGTAGTTTGAGTGAACAGTTAAGTCACCCCTGTACTGGAGAATGAAAAAATAAAGGGCTTCTGTGTTTAAGGTTGTCAATTTCTCAAATTATTCAGCATTTACTGCTTATAAATAGTAATTATTTGCTTTTTCCCCTCCAGAGCTGAAAATTATCTTTCATATTCAAATATTTAAATATACAGTGCTGTAGTTGGGGCACAAAAATTCCCAATGTCAGAACAGATTTTTGTAGAAGGAATAATTTGAAAGTGAGGGATTAGTTTCCACCTTTTGAAACACAGTGCTTTCCGTAATCTTCAAACATTATTTAGGATAATGGAAGCCATCATCCCGGTTCTCAAATGTTAGCACTTCCATTAGAATTTGCTGCTACCTCTTATTTTTTTATATTAAAATACAAGGCTTAAAAGGTATTATCTTACTAAAGGAGGGCAATTGTAGAGATGATTTGATTGAATAAAGGAAAAAGCTGTACAGGCCTTTTAAGATCAAGGATGTATTGATGGAAAGCTATCATTAGAGACAATTAATGTTCTCCAAGGGAAGAAATTGATTATGGACAGAGATGGACCCTAAGGAGCAGATATGTCTTAATGCTCCAGGGCCTTAAGGATTATACATTCCATTCACAGTATCTGTATTTTAACCCTTTATAAGGTCTGGAGTAGAATCTAACACTTAAGAAAACTCTGCATAGCATTTAATAGGGGGAGTCTGTGCGTTTGGTGGCTGACACATACTATTTCTTTAAGCATGAATTTTTTTAGCAGATATGATTTTATTTAATAAAATGTCTGACTTCATATATGTGATATGTAGTTTTGGATCATTTTAAGCTGTAGGAACACAGTCCTGGTGTAAAAGGAAACTAGGCATGAAATAAAATTTTTCAACATTACAGTGCTATGCTAGGTGTATTTTATGAGTGAGAAGACATTTTTATTGCCTAAAACTAACTGTTGAAAAGACTGATTTTTATTTATTTATTTATTTAGGGGGGGTGGGGTGGGGGTGGGTTGCAGCAGTGGAGCATCCTTTAGAAAATTTGTTAAAATTGTATTCCAGGATAGTCTTGAGTTAGAGATATAAGTCTGGTTTCAGAAACTGAGTTTTGCCATTCTGAGTCTAAGGAAAAATGCTGAAGCAGTCTCAAAATTGTTGCTCTGAGTTGCAGACCCAATTCACAGATGGGCTGTTTTATCATGTCAGTTTTCTTTGGCTTAGTTCTTAATGAAGGCAAATATTTGGCGTATTTGCTCAAATTTGTTTTTTAACTGGCTAAAATAGAAATGCCTAGAGCTGAGCAGCACAATATTTTCTCACTGCCTTTGAAGACTAAGATCAATTGCAGCATATTGCAGCAGTGCTGTGCCAAAATGAATCCTGCCACAACGTCACCTCTTTATCAGAGTTGGGGGTATATATGACTTCCCTTCCTGGAGCATGCAAATGCCTGCCTGTGCTGTTACACAGTTCAGCAGACCCATGAGGAGGGGAAGTAAAAGTGGTTTGATTTGTCTTGAATGCTGTAACTCATTTGCGTTCTCTCCAGATTTTTTTTTTTTTTTTTTTAATCCTCAAGTAAGGAAGCCTAATCTTATCATGAGGTTGAAATTTTGCAGAGAAAGCAAGGAAATGCTTTTTTTCATCTCAACATTTCAAACTTGCTTAGGACTACAATAATGTAGCTAAAACCTACTGCATCATATTTGTAGAACAGGCTGAGAAAATACATTTTTCTCTAGCTTTGAATTTTTTTTATACTCTTTTAGTGTGTAGTAGTTTGATCATACATGAAATAGTATTACTTGCTTATAATATAATCCATCACATCTTTTTTGATATGCAGGTAATCAGATTTCTTTTCTAGAGAGATTTCTAATTGATTTTATGATCTAACTTTATTTCAGCTGACCAAAGGTATTCTGGTATATTGTACAGAACAGTTATATAAAAAATAACTTGATAAATTATGCTGAAGTAAGCCATTTTCCCTGACTCGTGTGTATGTATGTAGATTGTTGATACTGCGTTGCCCTGAGGAGCAGTGCATAGGTTTCAATGAATAATAGTGTGATACATTAAATGGGCAAAAATAATAATACTATAATTAATAGGGTAAGTCCAACTTTTATACAGATGAATAGGTGAGTCCTATTGTATAACGGTATGTATAGGCAACACTCCTTTGGAGACCACGTATAACATGCTTGGCAGGACTAAGGAGATTAAAATAAGAGATGGAAATAAACAAATAGAGAGCTTGGAAATAAAAGTGAGGAGACACAGGAGGGAAAGGGTGATTCCAGAGAGAACTAATGCTTATTCTCCATGCTGTTATTTTCAAAATTTGTTTGTTATTTTTAAATAACTACTATTTGGAAGATAGGATCCTTTCTCTTCCCCCTCCACCCCCCTGCGTTTTCTTCCTGTGCATCATTAGGAAAATACCCAAATCATGAGACAGAGACAGAATGAGAATATAAGTGAATGTTAAATACACTGGGCAGAGTCAGCTTTCACCTGTTCTGTTTTTTGGTTGTTGTTTTTTGTTGTTGGTTGGGTTTTTTTCCCCAAGCTGTGAGCATTCTTTAATTACAAGGTTTAAAAAAAAAAAAAAAAAAAAAAGGAAACCCTCGCACATTTAAGACTGGTAACATATGTTGTTGTCAGCATGTATTTAGCACCTGCAGAAATGAACATGGAAAATGTGACAGCCCATGGGTAGAACACCCACTGCACTGGCTGGGGGGACTGTCAACAAATTTTACTTTGTTAATTTTTTCTTATTTTCAAAAAAATCCAAGCAAAAAAACCCTTAATAGTGCAGGTGTTCTGAGCATCATAGAAGGAGGATGTAATGGGGAAGAGGCAGTAACCCTTTCTAATAAAAGCCATTGTCCACGCTAATATGACTTCAAAACATTATCTTTTTGTTATTACGAATTAAAATCACGAGGTCCAATCCTACAAACATTTATTAGTAAATTTGTCAGGAGTGTTGGCACTGTGGCACTGCTTATGTTTCTGTCTCCTCCTGTATATCTTTCCTCTTTTAAGTCCCTTTTTCTCTTTCTTTCTATTTCTCATTTTAATCTTCTTACACAATCCAAGCACATTATTGAGATTACGCAGTGAGGAGGCAGGCACTAGGGTGAGGCTCTGCGGGATCGGGCCCCTGGCAATTATGATACTATCGCTTTTCCAACAAAGTGCAGCTTCTGCAAGGAACACTGCCATGTTCTCCTTTGTGGATTTGCCAGCAGGTGTTGCTGTGTAACTTGTCACCCACCCTGCTCAGATGGTGAACAGGCTCATTCTCCCAAGCTAATGACACTAACTATCCTGTAACCTCCTGGACTGGTCCTCTAATAAAATGCCTCAAATATAAACTGTAGATGCACCAAGTGCCTGGAAAAAAATGTAGGCTTGTTTGAATTTTGAAATTTATCCACAAAACTGCAATATTTTTGTTTAGGCTAAAAGTTGACTGTGTTTTTGGTGGAGGTAAGGTAATAAATAGAATTGTTGAAAAACTGTGTAAACCGCATCTGTTTTAATAATATTTCTATTGATAATTGGTTTTACATCTATGACAGCAATGCTCAGATTCTGGTTGGTGAGACTTTGTGGGGGTCTTTGCACTGAATTGGTGTGCTTTGTATCAAATCTATGTGCCTGAATAGGGAAAGAGGGTCTCTGGTTCAAATGCTTGCAGTTAAGAATGTAAACTTGAACCAGGCCAAATGAACATGCTTTTTCTTAGAAGTGCTAAAATGAAATTGATGGTATAAAAAATTTCTTAATGAAAAGATCTTAAATGACTTGATTCCTATGCAAACAGCCGTGTAACCTGTCGAATATACCTCAGCTTTGTGTCAGCAGGACCATCTGTCCTAACGGCACAGCTTGTTCAGTCTTCCCGCAGTTGGTCTCTGCCTGGATTGCCAAAAAGGAATTCACTTATATTCACTTGTCTTTTTTAGTGGAGTCTACTAGACTCAAACTGAGGACATCAATTTAAGCTGTTGAATGATCACCAGACAATGATAATTTCTTGTTTATTAGTTTCAGTTCCAAGTGTGTAGTCAGTGAGTATTTAAAACAAAACAAAACAAACAAAAAAAAACAAAACCAAACCTATATTGTTGTTTATGTGACTCTGTACGTGATGTGAGAGTTTTTATGCCAGTATCTGTTTTGTTGATGTTTGGGTTTAACTTACTAAAATGTCTTGTTCTCATGTTGGTGCAGGCCAGGAAGAAGACAGGGGAAAAAAAAAAATCTAGTTTGTTAGGGGCAAAAAGATACGTTTTCCTCCTTACTGTATGAGGTGGCATCAGACCCTGTGTGTGTTTCTTGGATGTGGTGCTTTTCAGGAGAGCCAAGGGTTTTCTTTTCCTGTTCATTTTGCTTTGGGGAAGCTAGGAGTCCAAGCTCCCTTGGACTTTACTGCTATGCCACCTCAGTCCTAATGGATATCTGAGTCCTCCTTGCTCTTGAGGCTCAGAGTCTGGTACTTGGTATGTTCTTGAAAGATCTTGGAAGCCACTGGAGTTTCCTAAGGATCTTGTATTAAGGAAGCTCCAAGATGTGTTACAGAGCAGTGTTGCCTGGACCAAGCTTGTAGCTGGCACGAAGAAGCAGATGTGACCTCTATGATGGAAGCTGAGATGCTGGCAGCTGCATGGGAATATGTCTGCTGTCCCTGATACGAACCCAGCCAGAACATGATTGAGGAAGCCTCTTGATTTTTCATTTGATGAGCTTTGCCTGATTGTTCTGTGCAAGCCCTAGCTGAGGGACCAAACAAGAAGTTTGTGTCAGTATTTCCATTTCTCAGACCAGTTCTTCATCCTTAATTCTAAGTGCATATTAATCCTTCTTAAAGCAGTTAATTGCTTTGCAGAATGACTTCCAGCTGGGAAGATAAATTGGACTTTTTGTTTGTTTGTTTCTGTTACTAGTATATATTGTAGTGTTAGATACCAAATTCAGGACAAAAGAGAAGCTTTGGTAACTCTGATGCTCCAAGCTTCTCCTAAAAGAAAAGTAGAGACTTAAAAATTTAGATATGACTTAAAATGCTGGAAAAAACCTTCAGTAGTGAATCCATAAAGGCCAGGTGTTGTTTATCAGTGTTGAGCTAAATAGGTTAATATTTTGAGTAATATAAAGCTAATGTATTAAGATATTACTTAAATAAGAAACTGGAGCAAGTTTACAGAAGCCTTTTGCCACGGTGTTAAATGTGATTCCAGTCTGACTCATATCTATTCAGGAAGTGCAGAAAATATTGCTAATGAATATGTAATACATAAGCTCATATTTCATATATTCAAAATAGTCTGTGAATGCACAGAGTGTTTTGCTGCCGAATAGGTAGGCAGGATAGCCGAAGCTGCATGAGGGAATGACAGCACTGCCCAAGCCTGAGGTGTGGCAGTTTAAACTCCTTAAATAAAAGGAAAAGCTGTTTAATGGTCTCCACTTGCAAGGCTAGAATAAGCAGCGTAAAATAAACTAAAACCTGTCATTCTGAGCAACTGTCAGTTGTGGAGTGGCAGTGCAGAAATACCGGTGGCAGTGTTGGGGCATGTGCATCCTTGTTGCTTCGGCAGAGCCGCGGAAATGGCACGTTTTGCACCTCAGAGTGGAGGTTAGCCAGCGCTTTGCTGGGGTCCCAGAGGGGCTATCAGTGTAACGAGAATCTGTTTGCAGTAATCGGTGGCAGCGTTGACAGAATGTTCCAAACCATCTGCTCGAGGGGATGGCGTTAACTCTATCAAATCCTCATATTTTAAGAACGCTGATCTCCGGACCCAGGAGGATTGGTGACAGGGAGTTCTTGCCAGGCCAGCATTAGGCTGCCTTCATCTCATCACCAAATACACTAATGCCCCCTAGACAAGATGCTAAATATGTGTGAAATTAGAGAAACAGAATTATGGAGTGGAGGAATAACACACAGAAATTTTCCTATTTTCTGTCAGTGATTCAGGTCTCTTAATTATAATACGAATATTTTCTTCATTGTGAAAACATACTTTTTAAAAAATGAATCATCATTCACTACAGAGCTATAGGGAATACTGTGGTTTACCTCCCCTTTTAAAGTGATAAAGTGATTGAAATATACGTACAGGCCCTTTAGTAACCCTGTTGCATCTCTGAGTTTAGAAGTTGTTGCTGGCTTTGGGAAAGTTGCCTCATTTTTAGCGAACACTGAGCTGGTGAACAGCTTTGCGCAGAATATGCTGATAGTTTTAACGTCATATCAAGAAAGAGCTAATATTTTGCCCTGAGTGTTAAAGGCACAGAATATTACTTTGCATATCTCCTAAAACGTTGCACTCATGTTTCTTTAATTCAAAGTGTTCTGAGCATTATAGAGAAGGGACCATGCATACAGGGTTACTCACAAGGATTAGGTTTAGCCTAGTGATACTAATGTCCCTTGGCTTCTTGTGGTGCCGGTGGGGAGGGGGAGAGAGGCTCCTCCAGGACACCTCTAGAAAAGCACACCGTTTGCCTTCTCCTACAGCAAGCGTGTGCAGGGAGATCGGCCTCATTAGGCCTTTGTGAACACCTCCCTCCTCTTAATGCATATAAGTCATCCCCCTGAGATCTGTAGAAGTACTCTTCTCATTGTCTTTGTAGTATTAGGAGACATACTGCGTTTGGTTTAGTGGCAAGGTTGGGTGGGGGGTTGCAGCCCCTCTGAGAAGAGGCTAGGAGCTGCCCCCGTGTTGGATAGGGCTGGCTCCAAAATGGACCCACCGCTGGCCAAAGCTGAGCCCACCAGGGGTGCTGAGGGTGCCTCTGTGAAGACACATTTAAGAAGGGGTAACAAACATTGCTCAACAGCTGAGAGAAAGAGAGGAGAGAGGAGGCAGACAGCCAAGGTTAACCCACTGCACATATGTAACATATTTCTTAATGTGATGGGTAAGACCAAAGCTTCATATAGCTCAGTATCATGTTCCCGTTGGCACTTGAGAGGATATAGGAAAAGAATATGACTAGGGAAGATGTATGTGACTCCTTCCACGATATTCTCCTTTGAGTGACAAGGGGCGCAGGCATTGTGTGCAGATTGTTGTGTTTAATAGTAGGGACCTTTCTTCCATGAATGCATTGAGTCACTTCTCCCTTTTGAAAATCAGAACTTATTTGTGGTGATTAGTTACATAATTTAATTAGTTAGATTGATAACATACATCCTCTATGTGTTTAAAAGCTACTGCCTGATTTTTTTGTTAAAGGTGCCTTTGCTTTTTTTGTGTTGTAAGAAACAGTGGCTAATCGTTCCCTCTCCCCTGAGATTCAGGACTGTACCAGTCTCAGTGATGCCAAGATGTTCCAGACAGAAGTTGCTTTATATCTCTGTTCCTCTGCAATGCTCTTCTCTGTGCCTCTATCCATACCTTCTGAGAAGGGTGGTCAAGCTGTGGGTGCATGTTAGATTTATGTGGTAGCATGATTATATTCTTTCATATTCTGAACTCGTTTGCTAGCAATTCTTAATATTATTTGGCTTTTTACTGGTAGTTGAGCTCTGAGTTGAAAACTAGGGTACAACTCAGCAATTTCATGTTTGAGTTTTTTTAGAGCTGTTGGGTGAACTGTGTAGTTCTAGAAACTTGTTACTATTCATTTTAGCAGTTTCTTCTAAAATTCCTTCTTCGAACACTACTTCTGACTCTAAGTATAGAAACAGCTAATATTGGGGTTTGTATTATCTTAATAGGCAAGTCTTCCAAAGTCTTCTCATTTTTATAGGATCTGAATACTGGAAACCAGAGTTGTTCTCATTTGTTTATTCTAAGAATGTAACAGTTTCATCCATAGGTTTCTCCAGCAGTGATACAATTAGAAATTTGACATGGCTGCTGTTTTAAGTTCTGGAAATATTTTGGAGAATTTCAAAACTATTTTAGTTTTATTTTACTTAAACCCTATAAGATTTTTCTTTAAGATATAGCTTTATGACACTTGCAGACAGAATTTCAGTTCTAAACATGAAAGGTTCAAGGGTCAGTAAATATCCAAATGCATATAGTGATGACTCGAGGGAGAAGCTCTACAATTTGAATTGTTTCAAATGCCTATTGGGTGCCACAATGCCTTTATAGTTATTTAGAATCTTGAAAGCTACTTTAGCAACTCTTAGCACTATAGGATAATCCAGAGTACAGTACACAGAAATGCATAAACGGGGATATTGCAAGAGTAGTAAATAACTAAAATTTCCTCCTTGGCTCCACTGTAGGTACTTTCAGATGCCTTTTGGGTTCAAGCCTCCAAGACTTACCAGTTTTGTTTGTTAGCATGAGCATGACATAGATCTAACAAAATACTGCTGTTCGTTCTTTCCCATTTACTTGAAAAGGGTTAACCTGAAAAGTCCTATTATTACTGGATTATGTGGGGTGTATATAGGAGGTCTTTTATCTGCTTAGAGAGAGAGAGGATAGGGGAGGTACTGACACCTAGGAAAACAGTAAGTGAACTTGTGGGTTGTACTACCTGAATTCTGTGGTACTGATGTGCTAACATTGCTTGTGGCACACAAGTTGACATTCCAGCATATTGTGATCAAGTATGTCAGAATAAGATTTGTTATTATCTTCTGAACATGTTTTTTTCTGCTGATCTGAAAAAAATTAGTGACAAGTAGGCAATTCAATGTCATTTATTTAGTTGTGTTTGAGGGAGACAATAAAAGGGAGGGAGACTTGTGTGTTTCACTGGAGGAAGTGCTTGAGGGCTTTTGCTAGTCCCTTTAGTGCATCTCATCTCTTGCACTTGCTTCATTGAATACGGTCCCTTGTAGCTCATTTTTTTCAGCTGCTTCAATGAGTACACACATTGTATTTCATCTCCTATGGCTGCTTCATTGAGTTCTCTTAGCGTGTCTCTTCTGTTAATCTTCCATCCTGGTCTGCCCACCCCTTCAGCTCAGTAATGTACAGAGGAAGTGATCCTAACAGTTACAAATGACACTTCTTCAATGACAATATATAATATTTGCACTTGTTTACTTATGATTCTATTCCTGCTTTTGTATTAAAAGTAAATATAGGTGGTTTTCCACTGTCCGGATTAGCACCCTACCCATTCAACTTAAATTGCCCCCTGCCCCAACGGGAGAAAAAAGAAAACTTCAGAAATACTTAGACTGAAGGATGAACATTTTGTTAACTTTTTGAAAAAGTTTATTATGGGAATACACACAATGAAAAGAGCAATTACAGCATGTCAAGTAACTGTTACTACACATGTAGGCAGTTGAGATAGTACTTGAAGTAATTCTGGTGGTAAATGGTACTCTAAAGTGTGGCTAATCATTCAAAGTCTTCTCTTTGCTGTAAAGAACGAACTGTTTTGTATTTCAAGATAGTTTAAATATTGTCTGGCGTACTAAAATATATTTGTCAATAGTGCTTATTACAGATTAGTGAGTACTTAAATTACTTTTCAATGAATTCTGCTTTGACTTTGTTTCTGTGCTTTTCACATTAACAATTGCACAATTCCTTGAAGAAATATGGAATTTAATTTTTCTCAAAAAAAAAAAAAAAATCTCAAAAAATAGATCTCTAGATGGAAACTCATTAGATGTTCACACTAAAAACCTCTATGTGGAGAGAACAAGAACAAACTGTCTGACCTATGTACTCCATCAAAATAGCACATTTTCCAAATATTAAACATAGCAAACTGTGAATAAAAGTCTCTCTATGAAAATGATTTTGTAAGTTGAATGAGAAATAAATATAAGAGGAATTCAAGTGATTCACAAGCAGAGAGTTAGAAGTCATCAAAATATTTTAGGAACTAATCACTTGGCTTTGTTTCTTATTATGATACAAATTTAGTATTTTTTTTATCCAACTAAAATACGTTTGAAGAAGTTATTCACTGAAGTCATGCATTAGGAATATTATTTTTGTTACTTTATATTTATAAATTTACATGTACTTTGTATTTTTTAATGGTCTGAAATGTTAAACTTGATGCTCTTGCTCTGTTGTCATAATTTCTGTTCTTTGCCAAACTTACAGTGAAAATATGCAAAGAATTTTATTGTATAGAGATTTTGCTTATGTATCGCATTCCATTTGAGATTTCTAAATTCTCATTTGTTTTACAATGTTGTTTGTAAAAACAATTCCACAAATCTAAAATTCAGCCCTAGATTTTAGGGCCTAAAGTTAAACCTTCAACACCCACCACATTTATCAAGACAAATGTTGATATCCCTTGTGAAATGCTGAATTTATTTCTGATTCTGTTGATAATTAAATATTTGGCGAAACAATGGTGGGAAACAGAACCAAAATTATTAATAACACAAATCCTTCTGGGTTTGTATAAAAATTGTCACAGTAAAAATTGTCAATCTTTCAAAGTATGTTAAAGTTTTAAGTATTCTAGAACTGTTGTGTGATACCTTTCTAGGTATGTAAGTTAGTGTTTAATAGTTATTTACCTTTATATTTCTAGTTCAAGGAGATTTGGATTATCTTCAGAGGATTTTTAGATAAAATTTCTTTGAATTAGTTGCACTGATGATTTTGAGAAGCAGATTATTTATAGAGCCAACATGTTGACACACTATCAACCATTTAAAAAAAAAAAAAAAGACTAATAAGGTTAATTGTCATATGAACCCTCCTCTGTAGTCTGCAGTCTGTAGGCTTTGATTGTTTCTCTGGGGGAAACTCTGCCCAGATGGCATTTTCCTCAAGGCCCTGACCCACAAGAGGCCTGTGGAGATGGAGAACAAGGTGCATCTCCACAGACTAATTAATTTACTATTATAGCACCTGTTCCAGAATAGATAGGGCTGGAAAGGAAAACAGTCCCTGGGCACAGTGGTAGGCTCACTGGTAAATGGATTTGAGCTGATTATATTAAGCTGATGCTTTGATCATCTAAAGGCGTTAAAATGGAAATATGTTTTTGCTGGCTGTTGGCCTCCATGTGAGTGCAGTTTGTATTATAAGTGAGCAGTAAGGAAAAAGCTGGTTTGGACTCAAGCAAATAGCTTTTTAAAAGTGCAGAAGAAAAGTGCACTCCCCCACATTTCAAATTCAGGTATATGAACACACAGGATCATTTGTACTTGAAGCATTTCCTTAGATATTTCAGTATTTTGTTCATATTTTACTAAGTCATCAGTATGACACCCTAGAAACCCACCCATTTTCCGCCATCCATAGGGTGTCAATACATATTCTTGCCCTTGATTAAAGCGTGGTTTGGGTCTTTAAAGAATTGAGTTATATTTGTAGGAAATAGAAGTAACCTCTTCAGTAAAATCTTGGCAAAATGTGCAATTAAATGCTGATCGAATGGTAACAGGCAATGTCAAATCCTTGTGTAAACATTGCTGGGTAGTAAGTGGATTTACAATGTGTTAATCTGTACTCACTTTCACTTTATTGCCATTTGGATTCCCAGAAGGATTAGCTGTAATTTTATTGGCCCTATGAGGCTATACTGTTATTTCCCCTTTTCAAATCAACTCAGTGATTTTTTATTTTTTTCCATTTTATTTACTTAACAAGCATGGATCCTATAAGCTGTAGGGTAAAATTAATTGACCCTTGCCATTGTAAGGTTAAAAGTGTGTGTAATTAAGGTCCTGTTAAATAATGCTTTCTTTAAAGCAACAACAAAATTACAAGCTATATCAAAACTGAATAGCATATGTAGTATTAATGCATGAGGAGGCAAAAGCGTTCTCTCCATCAAAATTATAGAAATGTTTTCAAATGCATACATTATTTTAAAAGTAAATTTACATGATGATTGCATCATAAGTATATTTATCTATATGTTATCATAATAATGATAACATAATGAGCAACCCACTTGCTAAGGAGCAGTACATGAGCAGGTTTCTATGATGTTTGTGTGATTTAACAACTACATGGCACTCAAGCCTCTGAAGGATTAATAAAATTTGGTGCAACTTGTGTTGTGCAGCTCTCAGAAAAATTGTCTCCTAAAGCAGTTTGTGGAGTTAGTTGACATTTTTTTGTAACAAATAGCAGAAAGAGAATGGAGAATCATAAAGCAATAACAAAAATAGGCTGATAGCTAAAATTTCAGTGCTTCTTGAGAATCAATAGAGTAAAATAAGGCGAGAAAGCTATTTAACATCTTCAAGGGAGAAGGATCTTGCACCAACTACTTTGGTGTATTGAGTTGTGGGATGAAGGAGACTGCTTTCATAAGGGACTAGAGTCTGGGTTGATGCGTGCAACTACTTCTCAACAAGTCAGACTGATTTCCAGTGGTAATGCATTGCTGTAGTGCGCAGTTAACTTTCTAGTTAGTACTGGGGCTCTGCATTTTGATGTTAAATTCTGCAGTGAACTGTAGTAAATGGTACACTGCACAAGGTAAAAACCAAACATAGAGGGCTGGTATAGGTTGTTAATTAAAACTGAAGGCCAAAATTTGGGTTAATCTTAGCACTCCCCTTGTTTGGACTTAATGATTCCAGTTAAGATACTTGAATCCATGGCAAAGCTTCTTTGACTTTGAGGGGAAAAGGCCTATGTTTTGCAGGATGATAGGATAATTGAAAAATTAGCTTAAAGGCATTTTTTAAAGTGGTAGGATATTATTAGTAGCTTTTTCCTAAAACAACAAAAAAAGCAAACCCCAAACTAATTCTGTTTTGAACCATATGTTCTGTTCCAGGACGTATTTTCCTGTTAATTTTTGTGATATTTTTTGAGATAAAGATGGGTATCTGAAGATCTATCACCCCTTTCTATAAATATTTGTCCTGAAGATCAGTAGCAGCCCATTTTTTAAAAATAGATAAATTCTGAAAGAAAAATGCTGAAATATTCCCAGGGGGTCATCAGTTTGTTGACTACAGAGCAGATGATAAAATCTGGACTCTAATTTGGTGCTTTAAGCTCAAACCAGACTGCTCTGTAAGTGGGAACCAAGGGTAAATACTGAGAAACTGATGAAGCTTGGGACAGCTCATGATATTCAAAAAAGGTCGGAGTATGGAAAAGAAAGGGTACAACAGGTTCATTCAGAATGAAAGGTGGTGTACAATAAGATTTTCATCAAGTAAGATTAAAGCTATTTCCCATATGCTTTTACTTTGACATACTTTTTTGCAACTTTAAGCAACAAGATGCTGCAAGCGAACAATTTTAATAAGTAACTTAAAATAAAGGAATTCAAATGCCTAATTACTGTGCAAAGGAAGAATCTGTTAAGCCTGGAGACTGATTTCTCAGTTACAAGTGCTCATAAAGATCACTGAAATGGGTGAACCTCTAAGAACTTTGACAAATTTGCTTCCTGTACTTGTCTATCTGGTTAACTCTGTAAAGATGGCACTCTAGTGAACATGTGGATTTGTATATGCATCACTTAACTAACCTAAAACCTATTCCTCCCAAGTTTCCTTGTTCCCTTCTTTTTTCCCCTCTCTCCTTCCTCAAGTTTTAAATCTTTTAAAAAACATTGCATCTCCTCAGAAAAAGAGGACAAGTGTCTCTCTCTCTCTGTTTCATCAGATACACATCAGAGGTTGATCCATACTTACTTTCTGTTTGCTACAGATGGCTTCCAAGCCACGTTCCACTTCAGTATTTGGCATGTTGTTTCTGTTGTTGGCTGTTGCCTCATTTCTTCTTTTTGCAGATCAGCAGTGTCTTCTGAGCATCTCAACAGGCAGAGGAGAAGGAATGTCCCTGTCAGTGTGAAACATTTGTGCTATACTTTTGGGCTCCTAAAAATAGCAGGAGATTGAGCTGCTTTTTAAAAACCCAGAAGTAGGCTCTTGAGATCATCAATCACCCAAAGAAACAGGGAGATTTTGTCGGATACATGAAGCTTGGAACAAGCCAGTTGAGAGACTGCCAAAACATTAAACCACAGAAAACTAGAAATAGTCACAAACTCCAGACTAGAGGCTTTCCTCTCTTATGATGAAAAATAGTTACAGAAAATGTAAAGCTTCTGTTTTCACAAAGAGAAGGAATTTTTTAATCTGAAGTCTGTATAGCTAAAAGTATACCTAGAAAAAACAGTTGGGGAAAAAAAGAAAACAAAGTGAGGAGAATGCCCAAGGCAGAATGACTGATAGAGACTTGGCAAATAGACAAACATCTGGTGAAGGCAATGCATCTGTTTGTAGGCTGGGTTTTTCTAAACCACTTCACTGCTACAGTTGTGAAATCAGCAGGTATTAAGTTGTTAGTGCTCTTCTTAAAATTCTACTTACGCCATTTGATTAAAACACAGAGTGACACGTGACTGAAAGCAGAACACTTGTTATGAAGATTTCTAGTGGATTGTTTTGAAGGTGCTGAAGCAAAATGTCAGTTAAATTTACTCAAAACTTTCTGTGATGTTCATAGCCTCTTGTGCCATTTTGTACAAAGTAAGAAAGTACTTTCAAAACTATCCAATAATAAACTTAAATAGCATTTTTCAATTCATATGGTGTGAAGCACTGTTAGTACAGAAGCAGCAATTTTTCTGAAAGTGATGATGAACTAGGAAGCTGGGCATGTGGAAGATATTTTTCTATCATGGTTTGTCAAAGAAACCTGGCTGGTGTTTGTTTTAAGTTATGTGCGCACCAAGCAAGAATAATGGAGAGCAACACTGCATCTCCCTGGCTAGTTAGGAGACCTACTGTCTGTTTGTATATTAATTTTAAATGGGTGACTCTCAATCACCTCAGTCAAAAGCAGAGATGGGAATATTTTAAAGTTCAAATTGATCAGTATAAAGCTTGCTTATTGTGTAGATCAGAAGCTGTTTGCTGAATAATATTAGGCCAAGCTCTTGCAAGTTACAGTGGACTTTGCAAATTGATACTTGGGAGGCTGTTTGCAGTTTCCTATTAATACAAATGTACTGATTAGCAAACTTTATTAAAAATAAGTTCATATTCAACCAGTATTCTATGACATGCACACTTAAAACGCACAGTGCTGGCTCTGGGTTGGTTTTTTTTCTGATTTATGTACCAGATGAATAGTAGTATAACAATGTACTGCTGTTACTCTGGTTTGATATTTATTACACAATTACCTTCATTGCCATTGCTTTCTGCTGATTAAAGGCACTATTCAAACTTTTAAAAAAGCAGGAATTTTGTAATGTGTTTTGGTTTTTTGGTTTTGTTTTTGTTTTGTGTTTTTTTTTTTACATGAACTTAATGCTGTACAAGGGCCAGCGTATTTGAAGACTGGAATAGGTGGTTAGAAACAGAAATGGCCACCAAGCAGAGGCAGTGTGGATTGTCAGCCCAACAATCTTGTCAATATAGGGACAATACCTGTCTATTGCCTGGTTACCAGTAGAGTTCACTTTGCTGGCTGTCAATGTACATTACTACCATGTGAATTAAAAACTAACTTAGCCCCTAACAGCTTTGGATGCTGGTATGAAAAGCTGAAAAATCATGGGAAAGCTACTTAATGAAGGTATTTATATCAATATTAGAATGGAAGAAGAAAGGAGCTGGACAAGCAGGTGTATAACACACGTCTGTACCGTTAAAGGACAACCAACCAGACTGTCCTGAGGAGCAGATGAATATGGAAGAAGTTTCACGCTCCCATGTAAAGTGATGGTACAGAGAGAAAGCTGCATCTTTTCTGGGTGAAGGTGGACACAAATGTACTACCTGTGAAATGCTACCGCTTTAGAATTCTAGTTATTAAGCAGGAATATATTGTTGGCATCACTCTGGTTCTGCTTGGTGACAATTGTATAAGTGTGTTTCATTCTCTGAAACAGTAAGAACCAAGACAGTTGGGTTTTGTATAGTTCTATTAATAATATAGTGAGCATCAAACAAAAAAATATCTTCTGAGAAGTATGAGCTATGGGAATTATATTAATCTCCTGAACTGGAACTGTAGAGGCTTAGAAAGCTTAAATCAAGGGCATCCAAATTTTGCCCAACTGAGGGCTGCGTTGGCATCTTGTCTGGAGCTAGAGGGTTGAATCTCATTGATTATTGCCTGCCTCCTCTTCAACATGGAGCTGCAGCTAATGGAGATAAGCTCAAAACTAGAGAGTAAAACATTCCTAGTACCTGTACTAGAGTTTGTGGGGTTTTTGTATTAAAATGACTACGTATACAGCAGAAAGCACTGTTATTCTTTTCACCCCTCAGTAGTTTTCGTGTTCGCTGATTTGGGATATACTAGCTTGAAATCTAAGATTCAGGCTGGTTTCTTTCTGTCTAATATGTCAACAACAGTTTCTGCATGCAAAACCGAAGTGATTTAACATAACCTGTGCCTGTCATTTCACTTGTAGAACCCGCTTCAAATTGTGAAGATTTGGTTTCTAGTGACCAACTCTGACAATGCATAAAGTATCATACAAGTAACCAATAACAAATTAACAGAGAAATTTGCTTCAATTTTAAGTGTTGCCTTTAGTAGATTTCTTTTTTTTCCTTCTTGCTGGAGAATTGTAACAGTAATATCATACAAGGTCATCTTGCAATTGCAATATACTAGTGCATATATTGAACTCCACTCCAGGACTTCTGTACTGAACCTAAGAGTTCACAAAGAAATAGTTGTTTAAACCGAAGTATCATTTTTTTCCTGGCTCTTTCCATAAGGTAATTTTCCTGCTATTCCACATTCACCTATTAAGATCTATAAAACCGTGATTTGAACAATGTCCAAAGTGTTCCATATTCAAATAAGAACAGCTGGAGTAACAAATTCAGACTGTAAGACAATAAGAAGAGAGTTTCTCTTCCCTATCTCTCATATTGTTATCTCTACCATAACCTTAGGGTGTTTTTTGATAACTTAGGTATGAATTTGTAACTACAAAGCTTTTAGAGCTTTTAGTAATTTCTTTTGGTTTTGGTTCCACACACACACACATATATGTTTCACTTGTGGTACATATACAAATGTACACCGTATCTCAGATTATACCTGTTGAATATAGTAGTAAATAACTTTGCTTTACTTAGAACAGTAATTTGGATTCTTCAGGGCTCCAAGAACAATTTTACTGCAGGTAGTTAGTCATGTTCTGGTCAAACATTAGAACATGTGTATATGGATATTTGATCAATCCACCACTCTACCTCTTGCATTTGTTATTGATTATTTTCAGTGATACAACATTTTTATTATATCTTTTACACTAAATGACAAATACATGTACGATGAATATTACACTGAGGCTTAGATGCTAAAGAGATGGGGCAATACAGATAGATTAATTGAAATAATCCCATAGACAATAAGTTTTTAGTGCTACAAGATTTTCCTCTATTTTTGGTAGGTGAAAAAGAAAAGGAGGTGCATATCAAATAGCTGTTTAAGATAAAGGGATGATTTGAATGGATGGGTGAGGAAATGTTTATTTTATTTTAAATAGAAGAAAGTTGCTTTATGTGCAGGTGGACTGCAGAAGGTTTCCCTCTTCTGAAGCCCATCTGGGAAGTTAGTTTAGCTCTATTGATGTTTAAGACTCCTTCTTTCATCGCAACCACATGCCAAGACAATAAGTAATTGAACTGTGTGTTTTGCCTTTTTAAAAAGGTGTAATCTCCTTCTGAAGTGTAGAGAGACGTTTAGCAGGATTTTTCTAATTTATCTGTCATCGCACCATGCAGGCGAGGTTCCAAGCCTAGACTGCAGTATCTCTTTATCATCTCTTTTTGATGAACACCTGTTTCTGATGTACAAATGTGTATCTGCTGAGAGGCAAAATTGAAATAATTTTAACAGTATAAGAATAATTAGGAATCTTTTTTAAAGGTCCACCTGTTCAAAATACATATAACATAAATGCATGTTTAGCAATTATAATTGCATAGGCATTATTTTTCTGTAATATTTTAACCTAAAAATGAAATTATTTGTAATTAAAAAAAAAAGAATCAGAAGTCTAGAAATGAAAAAAAAGTTACAATTTATGTACTGTTTCTAACATAGCTATTAAAAGAATAAATACTATCTTTTAAAATACTAAATGTCTGTTCCATGTTTTCAGTTTTAGAACATGAAAACAGATATGAGTGTAACTTTATTCACTTTTTTGAGCTAGAGCCATTTTATTTACAAGATTATATCTATTTCATAAAAATCCTTCACAAAAAGCAAATACTATAGAGTTTTGAAATTATTTGATGAACATAGCTATGCATGGACCACTCTGAAACCAAAACAATAACTTGAATATTTAAATATATTATAATTTAAACATGGATCCTTAATTCATTAATTTTATAGCTTAAAATATAAAAAAATCAATTTTCTATAATAAATGGAATCAAATTCTAATAATTTTCTCCTAATTTGGTATAGTATTTATTAGAGAACAACTCAACAAGTCTTAAAAATTGAAATTTCAAATAAAAAAAAATTCATATATAAATGTAAAAATATATACCCTAGTTCATAAGTTATGTTGATTTATTATAGACATATTTCTTTAGCAGTAGCAGACATTTTGAAGTCTGGTTAAGGACTGTTGTCAGTGATTTATCAACATCAAGATTACAATTACAATGTAATTCCTAAAGTCTGTTACTGTTTATATTTCCTAATTTAGTTTCAAAGTGAGAACTGAAGTATATCTAAAGTAGGTAAGCATAAATTTTTCAATAGATAATACCTTTTTTAAAATATGAAGTTAAAAATAAATGATAAATTAAGGAAGAGGGGAAATCTCAGAAATGTATGTGTAGCTTTATTCTCACTAGTACTGTTTCTAGTCTGAGGATATTAGGGAGTAATGTTTGCAGATGAGAGGGACTAGTTGTTGATTCTTATATAAATCTCCATATTTTTCATTTTTTTGTCAAATTATCAAACTCAGTTGCAGAGATTTCCTACTAATTTCTACTCCGGTGTTGAATACTTTTACTGCTATTGATCTCATGTAACCTTTCATAGGAGGTTATTCCATTGTTTAGTGGAACAATGGAGTAAAACTCACTATTAACTATAATGAACCCTATAAATGGTAGTTAAGAATTTAGGTTTTGCAAGTTTCCATTATAACACCTTGCTTTCATCTGCTTTAAGCTTGCAAAGCTTCAACCACTTAAGAAATTTTGCTCAACTAGTTTCTGCTCGCAGCCTATGATGTTTTATGGTTTACTGAAAGTTGAAATAAAATCTCTCCAGCCATTTTGTAGATGGAAGCAGTGGACACAAAATACGTTTTAACTCTTTGTAGTATAGAGGGAAATACAATACTAAGAATTGGTTTTGACTGGGTTAAAAAGGAAGAGGCTGACGCATGGGCATGATCATCTGTAAATGAACACTTTGGCTTGACTTGGGGTAATAACTTAAATGAGGAAAAAATTTAGGTTTCAAAGTTTGTTTTGATGAATGGGGTTTTTTTTTCTGTATGCTAAAATTCTTGTAAAGCTTTATGAAGCACTGTGTTTGAAAGATAAAACAAATTTCTTCTCATGTGGGACTCTAAACCCTTTCTTGTTTTAAGACATGCTTTTTGGTCCATGTGTCCATCAGTTTCATCTCTTAATATTTTTTTCCTAAAATTTATGATTATGAAAAGTTATTTATCTCAAATCAATGAACCATACCTAAACTGACTACTTTCAGTTTCATACTTTGCATATCTGTCACTCATGTTGCCATAGCAAGCTAATAGTTACAGGACCGGAGTGAACATATAACAATGGCAAAGGCTATCAAAAGACTTTGTGTAGGATGGAATAGGAGCATGACTGGAGTAAAGAAAATGTATTATCTCCATCCTTCCTTCATACTTTGAACCTCTTCTAGTTGTTTACTGTAGCACTACAGCACTGAAAAAAGAAATATAGTTAGACACTGCCCTGGAAGGAGAAGTACCAAAGTGATAGATTTAAGTTTGGAAAAAAAAAAAAAAAAGATAGCAGAATCAGCAACACAAATATTTTAGCAGATTCATCTATTTCATTGAGTTATTTGCTCATTAAAAAAAAAAAAAGAAATACTTTAAAAATATGTATTAAAATATTTTTATTTTTCACTTTGAAATTACAACCTTACCTTCTAAATTTGATTAAATACATTTCAAGAATCTCAGAAGCAAAGCAAAATGTATGATATATGATCAAATATTAATGTTTTATTTTCATGGTAACATAAAATAGTGGAGGGGAAAAAAAAGTTTCCAGAAAGCTGGAAAAGAAGTTATTTGTCCAGCTCATGATGCAAGTAATGTAGAGTAGATGAAAATTATTGAATTAATGAAAAAAAATTGGATACGATTAGAACAAGTTCTACAGAAACATGCAGAAAAGGGAGGGCCATTTATTTATTTTTTAGTGTGTCTGTATTCTTTAGTTCATGCTATTCTACATGTTTTAAGCTTTCATTTAAAAATTAATTTCTGGGTTTTTCCTATTGTAGTGATACAGATGTCACAGTGCAGACAGACACCCTGTCATGTTGAATTTAGTCTAGCGGAAAGGTGTCTCTAGACAAACAATAACAGCAGCAAAAGTGGGACTGCCATGTTCCTACATCACGTTCTCTACAATGAGCACTTCACAGTCTAGTTGCAACCATTTACAGTCAAATCTAATTAAACACAGGCACGTTTTTCTTTCTACGAAAAGCAAACAACCCATGTATAATGGTTATATTGTTAACTTTAATAAAAAGCTACAAACTGTGAAGGATGAGATTCCAACAGCAAGGTTAAGTCAGTGATGTATGTATGTAGAGTTTTGGATTCAGTGTGTTGTTTAACAGTTCAGCTGGTTAGAAAATAGAAAAACAATGTTTTGAAATTCGACGCCCTCCCCCCGCTCCTTTTCCCCATTTTTACACTTGGGTAATACGATGAACAATGCTTTCTTTCCTAAGGAAATCTGACTTATTTGTTGAAACTGAGTATATGTGTGTACCTTAAAGTGTGTGAGTATACAGAATTTAGTGGAAAGAAAGGGATTATGTTGAAACATTGACATTTTCTTTTCTGAACAGATGAGGAAAAGTTTCAGAAAATGTGGAAGAAGTATATAGCTTCAAACAAGAATTTTTCAGGGAGGAGCAGGGGAATATTAAACAGTTCCATTTTAAAACTTTGTATGGTAAAGGCACAATCTAAACATGAAGCAAACTTGATCATTGTTATTGAGGAGACTTTAATTTGGAGCTTATTGATCATAGTCATATATTCTTTACTTGTGCAAGGCTACATGAAATGAGTACACGGATGAAGACACTGGTTTCATTGAATGTGGGATACTGTCTCACTCATCTTTGAGATCAAGCTAGCAAGTTAAAATGCCGAGTGAACATCGGCCTAGTTGGTTTTTAGGGTCTTCTGTTCCATAATGTGTTCTGTACTTTCTTCTCCATTTAGTTCTGATCATTTAAGTAGGATCATTTATCCTGTTGGATGCTCAGTCTAGGATAGATTTGCAACACCGTGTTTCCTCCTGATGTTTTTTGTGATTGCTGAAAATCAGCTCATATATATTGATGCATGGATATATGCCCATTGGGGGTTATTTTAGGTGGAGGAGTACCTCTTTTTGCTGTTGTCCTATGTGCAGAAATTCTACACAATACTTTTCTCATTAGAAATTTCTGAAACTAGTTTAAATATAATAACTAAGGGAATTTTTACATTTAACTGCAACATTTCCTATCTTGCTGTCCTGGTTTTGGCTGGAATGAAGATAATTTTCTTAGGGGGTGGTATAGTGCTGTGTTTTGGATTTAGGATGAGAATAACGTTGATAACACACTGATATTTTAGCTGTTGCTAGGCAGTGTTTACACTAAGTCAATGACTTTTCAGCTTTTCATACTGCCCGGCCAGCAGAGGCTGGGAGTGCACACAAAACTGGGAGGGGACATAGCAAGGATAGCTTACCCAAACAAGCCCAAGGGGTATTCCATACCATATGACATCATGCCCAGTATATAAAGTGGGGGGAGTTGGCTGGGGGCACCAGAGCTCGGGGATTGGCTGGGCATCAGTCAGTGGGTGGTGAGCAACTGTATTGTGCATCACTTGTTTTGTATATTCTTTTATTATTATTACTAATATCATCGTTGTTGTTGTTGTTATTTTCCCTTCCCTTTATGTCCTATTAAACTGTTCTTATTTCAACCCATGGGTTTTACCTTCCCCCCCCCCCGCCAGTTCTTTCCCTCATCCCACTGGGGCAGGGGGAAGTGAGCAAGTGGCTTGTGTGATACTTAATTGCCAGCTGGGGTTAAAGTGTGACACTTACTTCTAGGCCATTAAAAGTTTGGAACCTGAAATGACTGGTGAAATTAATCTTCCTTTTAAGTGATCCTTCATATGTATTTTGTTGAACACAGTATCCCCTTTATTTCTTTTATGTGGGCCATGGAAATTTACTTCTTTTAACCCTTCTGCTTGCATCTTAGTTTCTAAACCTTTGAATAATATCACTGTCCATTTTTGTTTCAGTTCAGACATATAGTAGAATGTGGCAATCCATAATCACATGTGTTATTCCAAGTGTACGAGTTAGCGTTTCCTGTAAACAACGAAGTGACTGCCTATATTTCTGTCTTTGTTTTCTTTAATCTTTTCACCCAAATTGTCGTGTCATCAGACATACCTATAAAATATACACTAGCTTACCAGACCGATTAAGGCAACCTTCACTTTCTAACCCAGGTGAAAATGCAAGGCCCAGCTTCAGTAACGCATTCTATTAGGCTGTATTTGCTCTAAATATAAGTTATGGTCTTGGGACAGTTTTAAGAAGTGTAAGGATGATCAGAAAGCTTCCAATGGCTACTAAAAGCTAAAACTTCATTATCAGAAACCTGAAACCTGTTATAAGAATTATTAGTATTTTTATTACATCTGTGTCTGAAGCGCTAGCTATTGGTCCAGACCCTTTTTATTATAACATAAGGTACAAATACAGAAGAAAAAGGTAGACCCTGACCTGAAGAACTTATAGTCAAAGTAGAATCATGAACAGAGAGAGAATGAGGGTGTCAGAAGTCTTTCATTAGAGTGATTGAGAAAAATGATGCATTTGGGGAGGTGTCAAAGGGGAGGCATTAAGAGATATTAGAGATACCAGTTGGAGTTAGAAGAATGGTTTAAAGTAGGGAGAAAAAGGCAACCTTGAACTTATTTCTGAGAAAAGCTTTTATAGTAAACCTTTGAGTACTATGAAATTCAGTGGACACTAAGTCTATGCAGTTGAACTAAGGACACTGTCTTTCAAAGAGTCATCTGCTCATTATTCTTTGCTGAGTTGTTTTGGAGAAGACCAAGATTTCAGAGTAGATTAAAATTTTCGTTTTTTTCACTGCCATAAGAAAATGTGAATATATATAGGTGATCTCTATGGTTTGTTAGCTTAAAAATTCTATTTAGAATTTTATACATGCTGTAGACACTCTGTGGGGATGATGATGAATCCTGATTTGGATTTCATACAGTTTTTATATTGATTCATGGAAGATGCTTATAATGCATCATTTATAACCTTGTGGCTTTCAGTGTTTCAGTGCTTTTGATGATACTGTAGAGAGACATTCAGGTGAAAAGGTATAGATGCTCTCAACTGATGACAGGAAACAGCCTAATTGCTGCTTTTTTTTAATTATTATTATTTTTTGAGTTATAAAATCCACATCCATCAAGAAAACTTATGTAAATATTAGAAGGAAATCTACTTGCTCATAAACCTTTGGGAAATTGTCATATTGTCAATTATTATAATATATTGTCAAACATGGTCATGTTGTCAATTGTGTTAAAGCTTTGGTCAGTAGCTTAATGATAGAGTACTTCAGATTACCATGTCTGTTGTTTGGGAGGTTGGAGGTACCTCCAGGAGACTCCCCTGAACATTTGTGTGCTCCTGATTCTTTCCATCTTCTCTGGCTGGCTCCCAGCCCTTCCTGGCCTTCTGAACAACCACAGAGAACCCGTGCTTCACCTGGACCTTTTTATGCTGTTGCTTTCTTACAGTGAACAAGGCTAACAGGAGAAATAATAGGATTAAAAACACCTAATAATAAAATAAGCTCTTTTATTAATTGTTTCCTGTTGGTGATCAGAACCTAAGTTAACAGAACATTTTTCCCAAGTGCTTCTTATAGGTCTTATTGTTTGTAGACACCTTTGTAAGTTTGTATTTACCTGATGGTGCTTTGAATAAGAAGGTTTGCTTCTTTTCCTGCTTCTAGCAGATAACAAAGGAAAGGAACATATGAATTTTGTTACAAATTTTCTTTAACCATTTTGTTGCTCAGTAGACCTTTGGCTGTCTTCCATGTATCCTCTTTTCTCTGGGGACTGAAAGAGGAGGTTGCAATTGGTTTCCCCTATCTGCACTCATGCAACCTTGTTTCATGGGTCACAGATTTGTTAATCTGGGTCTGACAGGTCAAAAGGAACAAAGAGCAGGTGTTTGGCCTGGGACTTAAGGAGGCTACCTGCTTTAAACTGGAAAAAAGCTGAAGTACTCCAGTAAACTTTATTTCTGTATCTTTTTCAAAAAGCCATGTAAAAAAGAGTGCAAGTAGTACAGGTGGCTCTTATAGGTTATTAATGATATGTGACAATGGCTGGTTGATTCCCCCTCCCCCCCCTTTTTTTTCTTTCCCCAACAGAAAACTGGAATCTCAGCAAAATGAAATATATTGCAGAAAATATCAGCCTTCCTCTTTCTAGAAAAATTGTTAAAAAGCTGTCAGATTTTTTTTTCAGTTTTTAAATTAAAATTGACTGGTTTTTTCCTAGAAGCATGAAAAAATATTTTTTCCAGTACTGTTTACAGTTGCATGTTCTTTCATAGGGCAAAAAGATGGGCTGCAGAGAGACACAGAGTAAGACAGTAGTTCATGCTGTGAAAGACAATTAGGGAGGAACTTATGCTGGATGCATAATCAGTTACTCAGTAAGGTGAAAGGCCAGGAGAAGGCCTCCAACAGAGAGGCCACCAGGGGTATGAGGTGTGAGGGATTCCAAAAAGAAGTCCCTTGCAGAGAGAGGTTGCATCATTTGAGATAATCTGTCAGAAATCCATCTCAGATGAAGATAAGCTGAAGAAGTGGGCTTTTTTTTAAAAGAAAAGAGGAAATGAGGGTGCAGAAAAACACCTTAAATATTATCCCCTTTCTGCAGTAGAACGATAAGGGGGTATTCCCAGTGTTTGGCAGCTCCAGTCAACTAGGTCTGGAGTCTTTGGTTTTGTTAGTGAGGAGAAAGTGAGAGTAGGCTCAGCCAGTCCAGTGCCTGCAAATGTACACAGAAAAGAAGGTGGCACGACGATTGTTAACTCATTTGAATCCAGTGACTACTGTATGTCATGTTCCCTATCCAAACCAAACCATCCATTACTTGGGCAATGATAATGGAAGATCTTCTTGACTTAAGACTGAGTACTAACTGAATAAAATCTGTAGATTTGGCTCTGTATTAGGAGAAAAATATAGTGAAGCAGGGAAATAAGTTGCTTAGTTTGATCTTATTTCTGATAGTCACTGCAGTATGTATTAAGTCTTAGCAGGATCAAAAAGCATTTTAAAACTGTTGCTATACAAGAATTTTCCTATGAAAACTTGCTTGACTAAACAAGTTAAGATTATTCAATATGTGGGTTCCTATCTGTTATATACTGAGAGGTATTTTTATTGCCGGAACAGGCTAAACGTTTTCTAGGAGTCAAAAGTATGAAAACTACCCAGATTTCTGGTAAATACTGTCAGAAAATAATTACACGTCACATTGTGTGGTACGATAGTTAAACAGTTCTCTTTACTGGGATCATATCCAGTGATTTGAAGGATTAAATCTGATTTTTAAAACTGTCTAGAATAAAATGTGTGGATCCAAACACTCCTGGTTTGAGATTAGAGGATGACACATGAACTATTTATTCAGTTCCGGTATTTCCAAGTACCCAGTAGAATTGTGGATTCCTTTTATTATGATTATTTGAACATAGATAAGACAGAACATCCCAACAATGTGATGTCTAACTTTTTCTTCCTATCTCTGTTGCATTAAAGTAGTGGGTCAAATTAGAGAATCTATATCTAAACATCTCCAGTGCTGAAATGCAGACCTGGGACTACTTAAATTTTCACTGGGATTCCTCCTAGTTTTTTCAGCATTCCTAATTTACAAATGCTGTTTTGGTTAGAGCTAACGATCTAATTCTAAGTGAACTTTTTGGAATCCCAGAAACATCTGGGCTATTGCAGTACTCCAAGCATGGTAATATATCTTTTGGGTGCTACTGAGACTTAAATAACAATTATACTGATATTTTGCAGTAGCTTGAACTCATCTTGAAGTGTAAGCTGAAACAAGGTCAGAAAGATCCGAAGACACAGTAGGATATGGCAGATTTTGGTCATAGTATTGTGGGAAACGGTTCCAGTTTAAACAAAACAAAGCAAAACAAATCCTCTAAAGCTAGAGAAATAATCATTAACTCTTTTGTGATACAGGATTTCTTTGGTTCAGAAGATATCATCTTTTATTATCCCCGCCTTAGGGTTTCAAGAGGGCAGAAATACGCATGGTACTTGCTCTGCCACCTTAAACTTTGACTGAGGGAGGCAAGGGAAATGCTTAGAGCAGAGTCATGGGAGGGCAAGGTTTTAAATAAAAATTGCATTGCAACACAATGCAACTCTTCAGGAGTATGTATCCTGTACAATACAATCCCTGTCCCTGAAATCTTCAAGGTGACCTCCCACTTGTGTTGAAAAAAAGTCTTTGGGAGGGACCACCCGGCTAGGAACTGGAGCTGTAAGTGTTGCCTTGTAGGTCTAGTAGAGTTCAGGAATGTCCCTGTTTAGATTGCTTTGTATTTTTTGTTTTAATTGTTCTCCCAGCTCTGAATGAAAAAATGAACAATAATAGAGCTGTGTGAGATTGAAATATATGAATCCATAATAATTTCCCTCGGCTTTCAGGAAAGCTAAAGAGTAAATATCAAACCGCTCAGATTTAGTGATCTCTAAGTCTTCTGTCTCTCCTGACCCTTTTTAATTCTAGTCTTACATTGTAGGTGCCACATTGCTACAAAGCAGCATTTAAAGTGATCTGAGTGCTATTGTGGTGGGTTTGGGTCATCAGCGAGCTACTCTTGGGCCAGCAATTGTTCATTCTCCCTTTCTGTCTCCTAATTTGCTTTCATTTTTGCACATATTTGTGTGGGTTTTGTACAGTAGGTTTGCTCAAGGTTTATAGCTATTTATCTTCTCATTTGCTCTCATTATTTCAAAAAAATAAAAATTAAGAACAGGACACTAAACAAAAATAAACCAATTCTGTTGTGAAAGTAACTCAGGAATACTTATTTCACTGGTTCAGGTTATAATAGAAACTAATATTTTAATCTCATTAATGATAAAACTTCTATAGTGCTTTATGGTAATTTTTGTACGGATAAGTTAAAAACAAAGGTGAACAACTTAAGTCTAACATTTCCTAACGTCCTAATGACAGACTTCCTGTTACAGTTTATGGTATTTTCAGAGCAAATAGACTAGTGGCAAACTAGTTGTTGCCTGTTGAAATCTCAGCTCTCTTCTGAAAATGCGTTAGCACTGGCATCTCCTCAGTTTAAATACTATGCATTCTACTGTTTTTTCTGCATTTAAAGAAAGTCAGATTCTCTTCCCTCCTGCCTTCAATGCAGTCAGCATCTCTTTAATTTTTTCCTATAATATTGCAGTACTTCAGTACTCATTTTAAAGATAGATGGATTTTTTTCTCATAAAGAAGAACATTGTGGGGTAAAAAAACCCGCTGGATGTGATTTCAAAAAATGTCAAAATATGTCAAACGCAGAAACCACTCAAGGGTTTCATTAACTGAAGCTTTGGTGATAAGTGTCATCTTGTCAAAGACCCACCCATCTCTCCCAATACATTACCAAATGTACTAATTTCCTTGCTGAGCTTGATGTTTATTGTATAGCTGAAATTGAAAATGGTCGGTAATGGAGTGAGCTTCAATCCAAGACCAATTCTGAATCTAAATTACTTGCTTCATTCAATAGCATTGACAGAGGAGAGCTTTGTGCACCTTGTACCTAATCAACCCTTACTGTGACCCTAAATTCAGCAGTCTTCCGAGATTAATAATAAAATCCTCAGTTCAAACAAGTATTTGCCCTGAACAAGTTGCCCATTTCTTATGCTGAAAATGAAAGAATGTGACATTTTTTAAAGCTCTGCATGTTGTGGACCCTCACTAATTCTTGATCTTTGACCTAAAGAGGCAGTTTTATGAATAGAAACCCCATGTAGACCTGAGGTATGTGTTCTTAAAGAAAACATCTTTTTTGAAGGAATAATTTTAATTTTATTCTGTTTTAAAATAGGAATTAAATGATAACTTCTATTTACATGTGTGAAATAAATGCCCAAGGGTATTTTTGTCCAAAACCAAGTCTACTTCTGTAGAAGCACAGATAATTATGAGTAATACATTAAGAAAAGGATAGAGAATTTCATTTTATTACTTTTATAGATTATAAACCCTTTTCAAGCTAATGATTTACCCAGTTTCAAAAGTTTTCACTGTGTTACAAAAGTGTGAGAGCCGTTGTATCTTGGACTTTGCTTTATCTATCCCACAGATAGTACACAACATTGTACAGAGCACTTGGTTGCTAATTTAGATACTGAATCTAAATATTTGGAGACAAAGGGGGAGAGCTGTCTCTACTGGAATCAACAGGAAAAAGTCCTAACCAGAAAAGGAAAACAATGATCCAAACTGATGGGGCAGAATGAAATTTCCTTTTGTTTAGCAACATCCAATTTCAGTGCAGGAGACCATGACATGGTCTTTAGTAGTTGGAAAACGCAGGCTGCAGGCAGCTTAGGAAGCAGAATTTTCTGGCTGCTTTAGGTGAAATCCGAGAGTATGATGAAAGGGATAGCTAGCTGATGTTGCAGTACGGTTAAGTACACTGCCCTCAGTAGAGGGCAGTAGTGAGGTTACATGACATAGTCAATTAGTATTTGTGTACTAATGCAGTGAGGGGAAAAAAAGTGAAATTTGAGAGATTAGATGCTTCTTATATAAGTATTTGCTTGCATCAGCTGGTGAATTTGTCAGTGAAGCTGTGTAGAAGGACATCATTCAGCTTACGTTTTGCGGAGTCCTTCATTTTCCTAGCATGGTTTTTTTTTCACCCCTTGTTTTGTTTGTGGCCCTTGACCACAATGTTCTTCCTGCAGCCAGCAAGCCCCTGCCCATCTCTCGTGGAGTGGTTGGTTGGAGTGGAGCAGCTGAGTTATGACACAGTCCCAGTTGCTTTGGAGATCCAAAAGAGCTAGTTTCAATGAGATCACACATCATGAACCCAGTGAACCATATTAAATGGATTTTTGCTGTAAAACCAAAGAAATAGTAGTAATATATTGTAGCTGAAGCTAGTTAGCGTGGTTGGGATGTGTTAACGTTCTTTCACACTACAACTACTGACACGGGATTCTGTAAATGTTTTGGATAAGTAACAGTAAGCATATACAGAAGTTCTTCTCTGTCCTGGATCATTCTTGTTTATGAGATCATCCTATTATGAGTCTTATCAAGACCTTGGAAAAAGTCACAGGCTTTTGTTCCCCAACTTTCACATCAGGATGTATTGAGGGGAAGGTTTGTTTATGCTGGATTGAAGATACCGGTGACCTCTTATCTAGAAACCCAATGCCCAATTTACATTGCTGATTGGTCTCCCCCACCCTTGTAATTTGTATTCACAGTTTTGGGCCCTATTTCTTTCACTTATAAACTAGATTTAAACCTGTTCATCACAGTTATACCACTGTTAGGTCTGGTGTAAAGAGAGGGAAGTTCAGTAACACTAAACTTTCTGTCACTGTCAAATGATGCAGCACACAGAGACACAGCCTCCACGGCGAGTTGCTTACATCCATGTAGAGTGGCTGCAGAATACTACTGAATCAGAATTGCTACTTGGCAACACTTATGACCGTGTCTTTCTTGCACTTTGCAAAGATTTAAATAAGTAAATAGAAGATGGTGGAAAAATAGACAAAATCCACTACATGCTGAGAATCTCAGATTATGGGGAAATTTTTAAGATCATCTCATGTATCCATCGCAATAAAGAGAAGAAGTGGTTTTCCTGCACATAACAGCAAGCATAGAAAACGATATGCCTGCTTATCATTCATTCATCTGTAAAATGGGAACTTGTTTTCTGGGCAGAATTAAACAATTCTTTAATGCTTATAAAACACTTTTGGTGAGAGTAAATGGTAAAAATAAAATTCTGAGTAGTTGTGTTTGTTAATAATCAAGTATGGCAGTCTTGTCTCTTGTACTGTTCTTCACTGCATCTCAGAACTTTAGTCTCAATATTATGCCTAGAGTCCATTGAAATAATTTAGGATAAAAGCAAACAAATTTGTTGCACTGAAAATAATAAATGGCATGGTGTCATATTCTTTCTTATGTACTGCTCCCGTACTGGAGCACTAATAATCTGGAGGAGTAATTTCTGAGAAAGCATCAACACTTACATTATTTCTGCTCAGTGCATAACCAATGTGGTTATTTGTTTAGGGCACTAGACTGCACTTACCCTGAATGCTTATTGGCTGAAAAAGGGGGTTGTGTAATTATTCTTCTGTCCTAAAAATGGATTCTAACAGAAAACCATTTTTTTTCCTGTACTTCAAGGGCTATTTGTTGAATATTTAGTGAATTGCTGCCATATTTCTTATAGAAGAAGCTGCAGAACACTTTATACTAATCTACCTTATCTCATCATGAACTGGAATCCCCTGACCTCTCAGCTTTTTTTCTCCAGAATTATTGTTACCTCTTTCATTCCCTGCATTCCTATTGCTCTTTTGAGTGATAATTATTTAGGTAATCCATACCTTCCTCAAATTGTTTCTGTATGCCTGTTGTTTATGAGACTGAACCTATAAGCTGGTGTAGATAACTGACACAGTTGAACTCATCTCGTAATAAACCTCCCACATATTGTATCCATATTATAATCAGATATTAATTCTTTCATTAACATCATAATTAATACTTTGCTGGCCGTAACTTAAATATCGTGTGATCGTTACTTGCTTGTTTGGTAATAAAAGGTGGTATCTGACAAACACTTCAAGTACTTTGTTGGCCTGTGGTTAATAGAAGGGCAGTTGGGTGTGGGCTTTTTTCTCTTATCTAAGCCAGATATGATTTGAGCTTAATTCAGCATCTGCAGAGTGCTTTGAGAATTTATAATTCCATCTAATCTACACATGCTTGTGTACATGTGTTTGGACACAAATGTCTTTCAGTACTCAAAGTTGTTGGGGTTTTGGGGGATTATTTTTTTTTTACCTTAGCAGCAGCTATAGGGTAAGCTTGTAGCTCCAGAGTCAGATCCTGTGAGAAACATAAATGCATATATCGACATAAATGTATACCCTGTTTTCCTGTATTACTTGGTTGAACCTGAGGTTCATTTTCTTGTGAACAGCTCCTTTTTGCTTATTTCTCATCTTTTCATCTTTCACTTGTGGGACAGTATCTTTGAAGATGTTCCCAGAAGATGTAAACTTTTCCCTTTATTTCAATTTCTTTTGGAGAAACTCATTAGTGCTTCATTCAGCTTGGTATGAGAGTGCATTTGAGCTGGGCGCCAAGTATAGTTTCCAACATTACTGCATCCATTTTGCTATTTGATTTCAATCACTAATGAAGTTTGTAGGAGAAGATGTTCCTCCTCTTAGCTCACTTAACTGTTGTATGGAGGGAGGATCTCTGATGACTACTGGACATATCCATGTGAAGTCTGAGCCATGCAGAATGCATTTTAAGCATTCCTGTCATAGGTGAAGGGCTTCACAGCTAGGTATTGACAGGTCTTCCCCAAATGCTCTTCAATAAAGGAAAAATAGTTACAAGGTATTTGGGAGCAGTCTTTAGAACTGATAATTCCTATACTAATTTCACTGATGACAGTTGATTTCCAACTATGATATGTTAGCAGATGGCCTAAGGACTAATGAAGCCCGAGTAAAAGATTTTGAATCATCTTCTCTTTCACAGACCAGGATTACTTTCTTTGCTGTGGGCACTAGCCAGAACTTCCAGTCTTTCTGCTGTGAGGCTGATCTGGCTCTAGGATTTTTATTAGATGTATTCCTTGTCTTTGTATCAGTTTGCAAAAAATATGCCTTGATTTCATTGATTCCCATCCCAGTGTGCTTATGGATCCTCCTATGGCAGTATGTTGCCAAGGTACTGATGCTTATCAAAACTTGGCTGAGATATGGCCAAGAAATTGTCAGATCCTGCTCTACTTGTGAGTGCAGTTACTGTGGAACCTGCTTACTGGTTTAGATCTGCTTTTTCAACAGTTGGCTTGGTTCCTTACATGAATCTTAACCATTTGCATTTCATGGCTTCAGTGTTGGATGGCTTCCAGCAGTAGTCCATGCGTACTCGCTTCTGGTCAGACAAGTCCTACTCACTAGTAAAAACCAGGCATTCTACAGTTGAGTGTACTGATTGCTTTTTTCCCTTGATGATTTTTTTTCCCATTATTGTGGATTGTTTTCTAGACTTGAGGAATGGAAATTTTTTTTTCTTCTATATTTTTTTTAACATGTATTTGGAATTAATTTCTACCTCTTTCAGTCTCTCATAAAAAGGTGCTACTTTTTTTCCACCTTGCTTCCCTGAGAGTTTTATTGAGCCTGGATGTGATCTTTCATCCCAGCTGGAGACCTGTTTTTCAGTGGGATCTCAGGCTTTTTGAGGATTATCATTTTGCCAGGAAGATGGGTCAGACCCTTAAGGATAATTCTTCTTATGCACCTCTTTTCCTAATAGAACCCGCCTTACCCAAAGCAGCTTCTGAATTCTGGATAAGACACTTGTAGCATGAATGTGCCACATATGATATGACTTAGTGGTATCCCTTTTCTTGTGCACTGAACTAAAATTTCTGTTCAGCACAACATCACATACAGTAAGCGGTTTATTAAAATCTTCCATTAAAATGTTCTATATATCATTTTACAGGCTATAAGAGGTGGTAATAATAGAACTAATTTTCATGCTGTCTAATCAGTTAGCAAACCATCACCATGGATTTTGCCATCCAATAATTGATCATTGCATCAATTATTCATCTGAGCTGAAGATATAACTGGCTAAGAGATGTCATAGTCAATTTTCCAGCACAAAGCTCATAACAAAAATGGTTATCTGTTAGCATAAAATAGGAAAAACAGGCACTGAGCTAGATTCATCAAACTCACAACAAATCTGAAGAGACTGAAAAACTTGCAAGATTTACAAATGTTTCTTTTCCCAGAATGTTACAGGATTATGGAAAGTAAAAGAGATGTCTTTGGGTCAATAGCTCCCAGATTTTGGAATTATTTACCCTTATTTCGTAGCTACGTGGGTTGGAGGATTCTCATTTGGGCATTTTAGCTGCATATTGGCTGCGTAATTTGAGGATTTCAAGATGTGGACAACGCTACTGTAATTGTGGGCAGGTGTAATAGGCGTGTATAATAGCTTCAAGGAATCCTGTAATTTAGCAAAAAAAAATCTTTATGCCACACCTAAGTATTTGGGGAACGTTGTTTTGATTTCTGTTGCATATTTTTATTTTCATATTTTCAAAGTGAACTGGTTTTATTTCTTGTGACTTTTATATATATTTCAGGTTTTACCTATTACGTTTTATCCTATGCTAATACACCAAAACGTGAAGTAGAAAAGAATGAATGCAGAACATGCATATCTTCTTAAAATTTTTAATTTAAATAGATAGTCTATGTGCTCCCTGTTCATTGCAACAAGCAGTCATCCTGCGAGTTGACGGCTATTGATAAAACTGAGTGGTTAGCAGCTTATCAGTTTGAGTAAATGGTTCACTTCCAACCTTATATCTCCCTGCCAATGTATTAGTGTTCAGTCTTGATACCAGCAAAATGATGAAGCTGTTGGAAGGGGGCGAGGGGAGGGAAGAGGTAAGGAGCTATCAAAAACAAAGCAGACCTTCAGCTACTCTTACAAACTACAGAGAGATGCTGGGAGGATTAAAAGTCCAGGAAGACTTGCAGAAATTGTTTGTAGTCTTTAGCTGTTTTTATTACAGAAGTACTGATGTCTAGACTGTGGTTGGAGCCTGATTATACTACCCATTGTGTAAAAACCAGAAGAGATGCCCCCACTCCCAAAGAATTTACTCTCAATAGGCAGTCAAATAAAAGAGTGGGAGAACAGAGGAGGTGATTTGCCAAAATCATACTGGAGGTCAGTAAGAGAGCTGGGATAAAATTGGGAGTCCCAGTACAAAGTTTCTTCTGTAATCAATATCATTTTACTTAACTGACCAGGAGAATATAATAAATTTAATCAGGTGTACACCTTGATGTATCAGGGCTGCCTATGACCATTATCAAGAACACCATAAAGATAACACTGTCAGTAGTACAAGTACTGTTTGCTAAAAGTAAAAGTGCTTTTTAAGGAGGTGACTGCTTAATTCACTGAAATTATATCCATTTTCCCTGCTTCTCATTTTCAGATTACTTAAAAATAATTTTATTAGATTCTAGGAGATGGTTTTGGATCTTACCTAAACTAAATTGAGACAAAGTTGCATGTCACTCTGTTTCTAGAGGTAATATTATTTACTGTTCCAGGCAGAAAGACACAAAGATGGATTTAAACCTGTGCCTCAGAATTTTCTTGCTTTTTCCTCTCTGTTGGACCCCTAGTATTGATTGAACACATTTATTTCTGAGGCTTAAAATGAAAGTTTCCTGAATAAATAGAAACAGCAGTAACTACATTTTGTGGCATTTATGGATATTTACAGCTGTTTGGTTAATAGCAGTGTTTACAGGTACTGTCAGACACTTTACTTATTAAAAAAACCTGAATACTTTAACAAAAGATCACAAAAAGTAACTTGGAATATGTCCTTATGAGAGCCTGTGTATGCAGTCTTGTGGCGGTGCTTCGGTGGGGAATAATTCAGACACAGTAATGAATGTAAAAGTCTGACTTGTAAAGTTCTGTTAATGTTGTTGTTAATCTACCACTGAAAATAACTTACAAAATATTAAGGGGGTGTTGGATTTTTTTTTGGTATTATATCTGCCCCTGGTATGTTAAAGTGTTAAATCCTCAGCAGATATGAATTGACATTAATCTATTAACATTAAAATGACAATGATGACTTGCATTTAGATCAGCATTTAGATTTCATTTAAACATTTTTAGGATTTTAGATTTTACATTTTAGATACAATCGTGCAGCAGATACAAAACCAAAGGCATTGTTAAGGTGAGTTGAAGGTATGTGTCTTTATAGCCTGGTGTGTAATTCCTCACACAAGCATTTTCTTGGTTTCTCATTCTGTTTCCCCTTGCATTTAGCTGATTACACCAAAGAATGACAGAGCAGTCTTAACTCTGTTGGGTAGATATTCTGGCCAAGCAGATCTATCCGAGCAGTTTGCCACGTGCTCATCACTGTCCTTTCCAGAGAGCCGTACAGAAATAAGAATATATATTTGTGTGTGTATATTGTGTATTCATTTTAGTTGTGCTAATCTGGTACAAAAATGTGCTAGATTACATTCATGGATTTGTAGAAATCATCAGGAAGAGCACAAAGACGTGCAGACTAATATGGGAATATTGGAAATCATGAACTGAACTTATCCCTAGCAAAGAAGATAATGAAAAAGTGAATGCAATGAAGTCTCCAAAGTCGAGTCTCTCACCTTGTATCACAAGGGTAACTAATGACTGAGAAACAAGATAAATGGAATAGAAAATGCATCCTGGATTAAACAGCTGGGGAAAACTGGAGTCCTTGAAAACAAATACTTTATTGATTTATCTTCTATTTTGGCAGTAAAATTTGCCTGGTATCGTTCTCTGTAACAAGACTACAAAAATAATGTCAGTATGCCAGCATTGTGCATGGGATCAGTATTAAGACATGACAAAAAATTAAGTGATATCTTCAAATAAAAATAATTTCTCTTACTCTTCACCACACTGTGCAGAAGCCATGTTAAAATTTTGCACCAGTCCATGTTAAATGCTACAAAAGCTTCTTGGATTCCCTTTGGTGCCACTGATTGCCATACCAGCCTCTTCTATAGATGCAGGTTATCTATCGAAGAGTGGGGAGACATGGGCATGTTAATAAAACCCAAAGGCTGCTGTTAGAGGATGCTGTCAAACAGCTGGAATAAAGATGATGTCAGGGGACACAGGTGTAGCATTGCAGCACCCTGGGCTTTGATACAAGTTGTCGTCCACTGGTGCTGTGAGATCAACAGCATTTCTGAATCTGTTCCAAAACATTTTCTGGTTCTTCCAATGGGACAATCTCTGAGATCATTTCAGAGAATTTATCTCATTTTATCTCCTCTTCAGTTTTATTATAGTTTTGTCAAAGGAGGTGACACTTCATACTTATGTGTTACGCTGTAAAATCTGTATGTAAATAGTGTTGATTGTCTTTAGATAGTCATTACCAAGTGTCAGAGAGAAAGTGCTGCAAATCAAACAGCATGAGGGAGGTGAATCAGACGCTTTATATGCAGGGGATATCCAGGAGCTCTATTGGCAGGAATTAATCTTTATTCCAGCAGACATTATTAGAGGGAACGTAAAATATTATACAAGAGAGAAAACTGGCTTCTGGTGTTTCATGGCCTTATTTAGTCTCACTGAGAAACTATTTGAAAATTTAATGCTCTTGTCTTATTAGGACCTCTTTGGTCAGAGGTGAGATCCAAACCTCCTGTAACTAGGGATGTTGGTGGGAAATAAGGTCCATTCCCTGAACTTGGTTTTAAATGCGCTTCTGTGGAAAGGACCGGTAGGGTAGGATCTACTGAGCATCAGGAGGATAAGTGAGAACTCGCTGATCAGAGGTATGCTGATTCTATTCTTCCATCCTGTCTGTCCATTGCTGGCTCAGCAGAAACACCAGATTTTCATCCAGCCGTTTTACTTAATTCATCTGATAGAATCAACCAGAAAAACTTGTTAATTCAGCAGAAATGTAACATGTCAGGATAAATTTTGGCAAGCTATGTTGAATGCCCAAAAGCTAAATGCTAAATAATTGTACAAGTTTATAAGTGACTTTGACCTAAATCAGTTTTCTGGCTGTGGTTTCCAGACTTCATTCGCATTAAACAAAGCAAATTTTCGTGGGACAAGTACTGCAGAATCTTACCTAATTACTTAAATAAGATCAGAATGTTGAAAGTCGGTTTTCTTATGTGTTTTGCAAAAAATAATTAGATCACAGTGAAGTTGGTTGGACTACATATAGAGAAGAAGCGTAAACTAGTATTTCTCTTCTGTTTTGGGGTCAAGTCATATTCTACGGGGCAAAGGTGACTTACATGGTGTGATCTAGACTCATTCTTATTACAGAATTTCCTCAAAATTTTGAACTCTGCTTTCACATTCACAAAACACTAGCACATAGTACACCGTTCAGCTGCTCAATCTGGCAAAGCAGTGCCCTGCTTGCTGATTAAATAGCATGCCATTGTCAGCTTGCTTAGATGAGAAACTATCATGGAATGCTTTCACACTGTTTCATAAGTAGGACTGCTTAGAAGCTATTCAAAGGAATGAAAGTTACTTACCTATAACTACATTTTTTTTCAAAATGGATTCTACATGTTCACACTCCCTATCAATCTTCCCTTCTTCAAATTCTTAATTTCATTCTTGTACTTGAGTAGGCAGCACGATTTAAGTTGATGAGTGTCACATCCTCTATATGTTCTTGCATTCAAAACACCCAGGGATAAGGAGGAAAAGGGCAGAATTCCAAGGCACTACAGCACATGCTGCTATGGGAAGAAGCCAGTGTCAGAGAATCAGCTGGCACAAATCACATGAATGCTGTTGTGAAGAGTGATTAATTTTAATTTTATTCCGCAAAAATGGGGCTCGTTAAGTTCTAGAGTATGTTTTATGTAAACTTTTTCTATTTTGTAGACTCTGATTTAACAAGTGTTGCTCTGATGAAGTTCTGGAGAGTTAGGGATTCTAAGGTTCTGTGAAAGTGTGTGGAATCATATGTGTTTGTTCAAAAAGTTGATTATTATGTCTTGAACAAATTTATATTGGAGATTGATAAGTAGTTGCCTGGTTTTTAGAAGTAATATTTCATAGCATTGCAAAGTTGCACATCAGCAAAAGGACCGTGTAAAGAATATATTAAAATAGACAATTCATTTACCACGAACATGATAACCTTATTGTTACTGGAGATACTGATTAATTCTCACATCAGGGAAATATTGATATACAGCTGCCTGTTAATTTTACTCAGCTATTGTTATACCATACATCAATCTCTGTGCCGAAAACTACAAAAATAATTCGGGGGTACATTTGCAATGCAGCAAGTTAAAAGTTGTGGGACCTACGTCATTCTCATATCCTAATTTAGGCAGTGTCATCTACAGTATATCAGAATGTCATGTTACCCTGTAAAGTTGTATAGTGAAAAGAGAAAATCTGAGCAATAGCCCAAGTCCATAAAACGAAAAATGCCTTAAGGCATACCGTGGTGCTACTCCAGTCTTACAGCCACTGCGTGCTTGCCCACTGTCTTAAAATATCTTTAACTTGCACTTATTTCATGGTTCAGAGGGGCTCCAATCCATCCCAGGGGATAAGTATCCTGGGGGGATGCTGTGGACATGCTCCTTTTTATCAATTCACTTTATACTGCTAACTAGTAAGAGGGAGAATGTATGGTATTAATTAATTCCATCAGCTTTATACTCCAGGGGATTATACTTACACTAACCTGATACTCCTGGGAATAGATGTGTCTTGGTATAAAGCCACATTGCGTCAGGTGTGCCTCGCAAAGGGGTCATGTTCAAAGAGAATGTATCCCAGTAATACAGTACATTCTAATGCTCATAGCCACCCAAAATACGATGTGCTGTGTTCTCACAGCAGTGAGTGAGTGTGGTGATCACACATCTTGCTGGTTTTAAACACTCTGCTTTTAGTTTAACATACAGTTGTAGAATCAAGAAATTAATCAAAATCTTAAGTGCTAAATCTCTTACTCATATTTTTCAGGACATGATAATAAAATTTTTGAAGTAACTGGTTAAGTTCTAGCTTGTAAAACTCCTAACACTAGATCCTTAGCACGTGCAAACTCCTACAGCTCCTCTGACTTCAGTGGAGCTAAGCTAATGTGCCTCAGGTATCAATGTAACACCATTCAAGTGAGTAAATAAATTTTTCCATGTTTAAAATCTATAGCATCTCTTAAAAAAAAACCCAGCATTCTTGTTAAATGATCCAAGCTACACCAAATCTCACTGTACAAATGAGAAAGTTCCCTGTTTATTTCTATATATATTGTTTCAATAACATTGCCACAATTCAGGAGAAAGAGGAAAAAAAATTTAAACAAAAATATAAAAATCATGGTGAATGTAGTATGCTGACAGAATATGCATATTTTTAAGTACTGCTTTTGAAAACATTGCTGGTTGGGAATTAATTTTATGCTTCTTAATGCTAGTCCACACTGTTTCAGTTCTAACAACAAATTGAATGAGATTTTTATGGAAAAAGAAGGAAGGTTTACCCAGTTCACATCTTGGAGGTTACAGTATGTTTAAACAGATATATTTTCTTATAGTCTAACCTTGTCTGGAAGATATAGGAAAACTAATTTGCCTTATTTACATATGGCACAATCTATCCAGTATTCAAGGGTTTGTCAGAAACAGGAACATTGTGCATTTCCATGGTAACAGATGGCATGCTGACAGTATCTGGCTCGTTGCAGCTTCGTCTAGGCAGGCCAGCAATTAATCAGCCATCTACATGCACAAAATTCTTTGTGAGTGAATGGCACTGCTCCTCTGTAGTGCTGCCTGTGCTTTTACAATTTTTGTATTCCTGCAGGGCGAAGTACTTTTTTGTCTCTCATGCTCATTTTCTGTAGCTTCCAAAAAAACCCCAGCAAAGAATATGAAAATGGAAACGAGTCTGCACATAATTTAGAAAAGACATTATTTCTCCAGCATATAAGATATGTGGGGATCTTGTTTTTATTCCATTGCTTTCCTTGTTTCCTCTCCCTACTTTTCATAGGCTTTCTATGCCGCATGTTTCCTTCAACCTATTTGACATAGCCGAGGTTTTTGCAAATAGATAACTCTCCAAAGGTGTGCAGAACGGGAGGTGTCATCTGGATGACACCAGGGTCCAGGGCTTTTATGCCAACAGGAATGCCGTGGTTAAAGCAAGTCTGGAGCAACATGCTAAAGGCGCCTCATTGCCTGTTTAATGGCATCTTATATGTCACTGTGTTTCCCCGCTGGCAGCTGCATTGCACCACCAGGGTTGGGGAATTGACCATGTTCTTACATCAAGTGACCAATCTTCTTTATAATTAATGCAAGACTTAATTCATCAGACATCTTTCTCTGCCCCTGTTTGAATGTGCTGTGGGAGAAAATAAGCTCCTTAGGATGTTTTCTCGTTCCTCTTGTATCTGCATAAGGCAGAGCTGGGTTAGAGCTTTGCTACTGATATTCATAGATGTAGTTACTATTGACAGCACTTCATATCCAGCTGCATAACGAGATCCTTCTCCCTTCATCTTCTGGAGAGATCGTTTATGGATATTCCATTTCAGGATGGTTATTTTCATGACTGCCACTTTACTAAGTTCTAAGCGGAGTATCGTTTCTCTTTGATTTCAAAGTCGTGGGATGTGAGACTTCAGGGGATTGTATTGATTAACCGGGGATCTGGTGGCCTGTGCACTGTCAAGGTCAAAATATTTGCAGTACAGCTGGATCTGTAAACTTTGTTTATTTTTTAAAAAATCTCTCTGATGCATGCCAAAGCCTTATCTCTGAGACAAACCTATATTTTGAGTACAATTAAACTTTCTTTTTGTGTTAGCCTATAGGCAAGCAAAGTACCTATGAGTTTTGTCTTTGTTAGAGGATTCAATTACTCAGAGCAGTTTTAAGAAGAAACTTGTTTCTCAAATATTCAGTTCATAGTATAGCTGGATCTCTTACTGCCACTGAGACAAATAACAGACAGCAAGAGTTTTGGCCTTAGTTAAGTAAATTTGCTTACGTGACCTAAGATGACTCAAAAGAAAATCCAAGGCGAGTCTTCACTGTTTTGCTTCAAATTAATTGTTTTTGGACAAGTTACAGATATCCAGCCTCTGTTCTAAAGAAGTCATGGCACATGGTTTTTCAATGGTAAGGTTGTGTTTGATAGTCAACTTTCTTAGTCTTCTTTTAATCTTTTGTACCAGTTTGGTACATCAAAGGTGTTTTATGCTTGTTATGGGTTTTGTCACTGCATGTTTCTTTTCCCTGTTCTAACTAGTCTCTGTAGACTCATGAAGAATCCACAGAAAAATCACGAGGTGTACTTCTCAAGGATTAGTGAACCTTTCATCCTAAATGTTTTCTACTTGAAACGTGTAACTGTGATTTCGAGCTTGGAGACTGCATTAGGCAAGTGTGCTGATTTTGGCTTGGGTAGAGTTAATTTTCTTCAGAGTAGCTAGTTTGGGGCTGTGTTTTGGATTTGTGCTGAAAACAGTGTTGATGTTCTTGTTATCGCTGAGCAGTGCTTACACAGAGTCAAGGTCTTTTCTGCTTCTCGCACCGTCCCACCAGCAAGTAGGTTGGAGGTGCACAAAGAGTTGGGAGCTGACACAGCTGGCGCAGCTGACCCCAACTGACCAAAGGGATATTCCATATGACATCATTCTCGGCAGTAAAACTAGGGGGGAGGTTGGTGGGGGCGGGAGGGAGAGTGCTGCTCAAGGACTGGCTTGGCATCAGTCGGTTGGTTGGTGGTGAGCAATTGTTTTCATTTTCATCACTTGTCTTTTGGGGGTTTATTTTTTCTCTCTTTGGTGTTTTTGGTTTTTTCCCCCCTCTCTTGTTCTTACAGTTTATTATTATTATTGTTATTGCTGTTGTTGTTATTCTTTTTTTTTAATTATTAAACTGTTTTTATCTCAACCACAAGTTTTCTCACTTTTATCCTTCCTATTCTCTTCCTCATCCCACCAGGGAGGGGGGAGTGAGTGAGCGGCTGTGTGGTGCTTAGTTGCTGGCTGGGGTTAAACTGTGACAGCAAGAGAACACAATCTCATTATACCCTAAATGCTTACCTTCAATTAACTGGTGGTGAAACAAGTCTAAAGCCCAGTGAGAAAGAAATATGTTAAGTAGACCCCAGCAATTGACTTTCCTATTGGCTTATATTTGGACTATTTTGGCTATATTTTGTATAGTGTATTGTAATATATCATATATATTGGTGTATTATATTGTAAAGAGTAGTGGTAGTTTGGTATAGTGTTTCTACAAATCTGTCTGAAGAAAATCTAAGGTATTTTATGAGCTGCCCTCAATAAAGCACTGCAAATATACTGAAATTCACAGACATGAAGGATGTAATCACTGTCACAGGATTTGGCCCTTTATGAGGAATAGAAAGTAAAGATAAACAATTGGTTTTAATCTTTAAACTCTACTTGGTGAAAAAATCCTGATTGTGCAAGTATATGCTTAACTTAAAACCTAGAAATAGCCGTATTGAATTCAATAGGGCTGCTTTCTCACTTATTAAAGCCAGGCATATGCTGAAGTGCATTGTTGTGTTGAGGTCATAATACTCCGAAAAGCACAAATAGTCCCATTATTATTTAATACACTCACGCATGGCCAAGCTGAGCCATGACATTTGCAGTGACAGAGTTGTATGTGCTTTGGTCCCTGTCCAACCTGGTCAGAGACTGGTCCTTTGCAGCCCGAGACAGTTTGTACCTGACTGCATCTTCTCCCAGAGCTGCAGCAAAACATCCTCTTGGGAACTCTGCAGAAAGGGTTCTTGAAGGACTCGATATGACCTGCTCAGTCATAGTGTGTCTGAGCCCATCAATCTTCCAGTATGGGTACAGTGCTTGGGATACCAACAAGTGAGAACTGAAATTACCACAAGCATATTAATTTATTATAAAATCAGTCTCTTTATTAGTGCAGTTGTGTGTTAGTCATTTAATGATGTCATTTAATGTAAACACTGTTAGCATAAGCTTTTTTTTCATTCGGTAACACAAATAGCTGGCTTGAGATGTCGTACAATATAGTCATGCAGCACTGGACTCGATTAGTTAGAGTAGTTCTCAGACGGTTGGTTATTGTATTTTTGTGAAAGATGTACTTTTGTATTAGGACGGGTATATGTAAATGAATAGCGAGAGAATGTATATATATATTTGCATGTATATAACCTTTAATAACTTTCTGGTTCATTTTGCTCTAGCAAACAGTCTAATTCTCCAATCCATTTTTTAAAGAATTCATTTTAACACAGAAGTCTATCAGCAAATGTTTCTTCTATAGAAGTTTTGGTGCTTTCCTTGCTTTGCTACTCCACTGAAGTAGTTCACGAGAAAGTTGATATTACACTTACGCTTTTAGCTACACCATGCTTGCAATTAATGTACAACAGTAGTACTGCCAACACTGTAAAAATATAAATCTTTGTATAGATTTCTTTGTAGAAGTTTAAGAACTACGTTATCGCTCTCCAATAATTTTCTTAAGGTTTGACAGAATATATACATGGTTTCATCAGAAATAGATTCAGTGATCACTTTGAACACAATTGAAGCTGGAGTGGCATGATCTGCTCTTTGCCAATTAGTATATATTAGCCGTATGTAACGCTCAGTCATCATACACTTGAGTGACTTTGTTGCTTCTTGTGGTTTCTGGAATTTAAGCTGCTGATTTAGTAAAATAATGTTATTTGGCTAGTAAGCTTTTAGCTTTGCAAACAAACTATTTATAGGTTTGGGGGTTGGTTGTTTTTTTTTTTTTTTTAAAGGTTACTGTAATTTAATTACATATTTTTCATTTGGACAGGTTTTTAGCCACCTAATGAAATTGCTCAGAAAACTTTAGGTCTCATTCATTTTTTTCTTCTCTCTCAGTTTTCAGAATTTTACTTCCTCTCCTTGCTGCTTTTTTTTTTTTATGTTTTCCCTAGAATGCACTAGAAAGTATATTAAGTGAAATTTTGATTTTGCTGAAATTTATCTGATAGGAAAGTCATTTTATGCTACATTTTTCTATTTGGTCTTTGGGAGTTCTAGCTTGACTTTTTTTTTAATAAATCTAGAAGTGGCGAGGGTTTTAAAAGCTTCTTTTACTAATATGTATAGCTAGCTACATTGGAAAAAGTAATTAAGAACTTAAGCAGAACAGAATTGTAAAGAATTCATTGGATCATTAGTTCCATTTTCTTGGAATTACAGGTGACAATGTTACGTGGATGCCTTAAGTAATCTCTTAATCAAAATAAAGCTGATTTTTCTCCTGTGAAGACCCTGAGTAAGGATGGGATGTCATAAAAATCTTAAATTTAACAGCTCTAATTTTAAGCTGAGATCCTGGTGTGGTAAGAGTTTCTTCTGTGTGGAAGTTAGCCACAGCATATGCAGTAACCTACACAAGCTACATGAAATCAGCCTGCATAGCTAGTGTCTGAAAAGTGGATAAGGATTATTTAAATATGTTTGATCTCTGTATTATTAATATAGAGAATATATATTTAAAGAGGAAAATAAGTATTTACTGAAATGCATAGTAATATTATTAAATGTTTCACTCACTAATTGCATTAAAACTTAGGCATCGATACTGAAAAATATCATCTTATCAAACATTTGGAATAATTCATTCTTAAAAAAAGAAAAAAATTAACACCAAATGGCATTAACTCATCACAAGAGATCTTTAAGGATAAATTTTGATGGCATCTTTCGGGTTCCTTACATTTTTACATTGAAAATTTCCAAACCTCCTGCTCTCCTTACTTTAGACTTCATTTATCCCAGTAGGAAGACAGGGTTTCCTCGGCAGTTGGCTTGGCTAGGGAAAGACACGGGGGTTGATTTTGCTGTATGTGGCCAATTATGTTGACCTTTGTGATGGCAAGCCTGGAATCTCAAGTTTTCCTCCTATTTAGGACTCCTTCATAGCAGCATAATACATTGCTGCCATGTCAGTTTGTGGTCTAATATTTTTACAACCCAGCAATGCACATTTGGAGATTGTGATTAGCATTCTTAATTCCTAGGAAAAAAAAAAAAAAAAAAAAGAAAAATTAAAAGCCTTGTTAGAACTAGAAAGCTGAAGTCTAAAATAGTCCACCTGCTGTTCTAAAGAGTATTATTTTAGTGCCCTGGGGACATGCAAAGTTGTAACCTACTGATGTCAGGATTAGATTTTATAGGCTTTTTTAATGTAAGTATTTTCAATAACTTGGCAAAGCATTTTCTGTTGTTCATTTCTGTTCAGTGTTTCTTAAAAACAACATTCCTAGATACACAGAGACAGTAGCTTATAAAATGGATGATGTCCCATTTCTGTTTCACCATAAGATATTATTTATTTGATAATAGATTAAGATGATTGTCAACGGATCACAAGAGAAAATTATTTTTCCTAGTGTTATTGTTTTAAGTTGAATTTTACTCATTTTATAGTTTTGTGCTTACTGAATGTAGTGGATAATGTAGTGGATTTGATTTTCTTATTCTATGACTACCTTTTCATAGCGACAATAACAATTATAACATAAATATACAAAAATAAAATAAATATTTAAAAAATTGTTTCCTCTAATGGGAGTGTTTATGCTACTCATTGTGCATGACCGACAGTAGGGAAGCAGAGATGTTTGTTTTGTGTTCAGTAGTGCTTAGATTCACAACGGCTGTTGCAATAAAATCCCTTCATCGTTCTGAGATGAATCAGTATTTAGGTAAGATCTTTAAAAATGTATACTTTCCCTCTGTAGAATTTAGGTTTTGAAACTGAATTAGCTGTCACTGTCTTCTATGGAATTAGTAGGGAACTATCTCTCAGTCACAGCCTTAGTGATTGTGGGCTACCTGCATCACCCTGCTTCCATAAGAAATTTAAACTGAACTTCTTTTCCCTATTTCCAATTGTTAAAGTTTCTGTAACTAACCACATTTTACCTAAAATAGTCTTTCTCTCCTCACCTTCAAATGTCATGTAATAATCTTATTTTCTGAGGAAGAAGTTTAGATTGTTGGGGTTTTTTTTCTAAAGGGCGGCGATACAAGGCACTCAGGGCAAAAAGGTTCATGATGACATATGACTGCTGCCATGAAGACTTCTGTTTTAAGAGAATACATGTCTGTATGGACTATTAATCTTTTGGTTATGGTTTTTTTCCTTATTTAGATATTAGAGAAGGCTGTTTTCTAATTATAAACGTACTTAGCTCTTCAAATTGCAGTTTGGAAAATGTTTGAGAGCTAATTTAAACTTTTTAAGTAAAGACGATAGTGTTTATAGTAGCTAATTTATTCATTAAATATAACTTTTTTGTATGCACTTTTAATTGCAAGCAGCCTATGAGTTTCTTAAATCTTTTGAAACAATTCTGTGAATAATTTCTGCAAGTAATTTTGTTTGCTGTGCTTGCACACCACCCCTCACGTTGTACTCACTGAACAATTGCTTTTTGCTATTTTGATGTTTTCTTTATGCTCTCTGCCTTTTTTTTCCTTCATATTCCTAGACATTGATGTGGGGAATATTCCTTCCTGTTAGAAAGTGGGGAGATCTCAAGTGGGAGAATTGCCGGAAGGTTTGGGGAGAAACAACGCTGCAGGTCTGTCCTGTTTTTAAACAGGACACCTAAGCCTTCTGGTTACCCTCAGAGAGGATGCAAAGTTAGACGAACCTTTTAATTGAGTCACAACAGAGAGTGTGGATCAGACCCAATACTTGTCTTTTCCTCTCACAGAGCTCCTGCATTTTTTAAGCCCTTCCTTCTTCCTTCTTTTGCATCAAGGATGTTAGTCCTTTGTCTGCTGGGGTCTTTGGCTGTGGTTGATCTTGGTCAGCTCACTTGTCCCAAGACCTGAATCCTGACTGTTAATAGAAATCCACCATCCAGGGATCTGCTTACTGGTGGTGTGAAATGGTAGATTATGTTGGTGGTTTGCATGTGAATGAATGATTGTGGCTTAAAAAGGGTCCTGTGTGAAGTCCTTGCTGCTGAAAATGCTACTTGTGCAGAAGGACCCAGGTCATGCTGCTATGTGATGAGGGCACGTGCAGTCCAGTTCTGAACCACTTGGAGCCTCCTCCGCCAGTGTCTCCACCTGCCAACTTGAAGGAAGGAGAAAGTTTCCTGCTGGGGCTTTTAGGCAAAGATGGGACATTTTAGAGGATGTGTCTCAACCTTTGAGCTTGTAGCTGTTGAGAAGAATTGCTTTCTCCTTGAAAAGCAGAGTGATGGTTGGTATTACTGTTCTTAATTTGATTAAAATTCTCACTTTTGCTTTCTGTCCTATTAAGGTGAATGTGCCATTTTTCTTGCCTTCTAAAAGTAGTTGCAGAAAACAGATGCCAGGTGTTGAATCCTAGCTAAACCAAATTTGCTTAACACAAACAGTCACAAACCTGTTTCAGCTGATCTTTCTCTCTTTCCTCATGCAAAACATGTAGTAAAATAATACAGTCCTAAAGAAGAATCTCAGTGATCCCAATTTATCAGAGTGCTTAATTGAGTCTATGAATTTGGCCTGTTGACTGATGATGATGAAACTTCTCAGGGGGCCCCTATTAACACTAAAATCATTTAATATTTTATTAATCAGTTACTGACTGTTTTATGCAGATAATGCTGCTATGGATGGTCCATTAATAAAATGTGTGCTAAATCCCTAGAACAATTTTCTAAATGTTGAAAAATGACTGATTAATAGCAGACTCCCACTAAATGTTAAGAAAACAAAATGTACAATTTTTTTGGCACTAAAAGAAAATTACAGGTAACTCCAGATGAAATGATAATTAGAACAGCAAGTGGCACTGTGATGGAGCAAATTAAATCCTTTAGGTATCTTGTGGTTATTTTGGATGAATCTCTACTTTCTCTAATCACTTGGATTATATTGTTCAGAGAGTAAATTTGTGATTGGGGGATTAATACACATATAATTTAACTCTGGATGCCAAGAGAATTGTACCTCTCAATGGTAAATATTGTCAATTACTTATTCTGGTTGTACAATTTACAATGCAGCTTCCTGATAAGTTCTGATTCTAATCCTATCAATATGTAGTAGTTTTTGCGTGTATTTGTTCAGCTTGGTATGAAATATCATTGTATGTTGCATGAGAAAAAGGGGAGCAGGAGTCTCCAAATAACCTGCTGTTCAGCTCATCACTACTACAGACTGCGTTGGGAGCATTTTAGGGCTCTTGCCTAATCTCTGTGGTGCTATATTCTTTCTCATCCCTCTTCACAACAGTGAAGAAAAATTAGATTTTTCCATCACAGGGATCACAACCACCTGCAAAGGCTTAAGAGCCTGCACCAATGCTGTCTAATACATGCTCTTCTGTCTGTCACTAGATGAGGAGGTGAGAAAACCACTGGTCAGTGAAATACCTATCTTTGTTTTCTTATAAGGCAAGATACTTAAGGATGAGTCTGTCTTTAGATATAAGATTAATCCCATTTTAATCAATGTGATTTAAGACAGATATGTCCTGAAGTACCTTGTTGAATATCGCTGTGGAGAGTGATGCACAGATTTTGAGATAGAGACATATAATGGATCTGTTTGTGGTTTGGGGTTTTTTGGTTGGGGTTTTTTTTTTTTTCCCCCTTTCTCTATTGCCTTAAACAAAAAGGATACTCAGAGATAACAAAAAGCTGAAAACTGACTATTACAAGTAAAAGTTTAGGGATATATCAAACGCATTCAAATCTGTCATGAGCTTGAAGAAATTTTGGTACAATTTGAAGTAGCTCAGTTAATTTTTTTGTAATCTTTATTTCATAGAAAAATACTAGGATTTATGATGGGCTAAAAATAGTTGCACAATAGGCAAGGAAATCTTGAGTACCTCTCTAAATTCTGGGACAGTGCTAATGGATCAGGTAAAGCTGAGTACTCTTGATTTAAATGGAAACTTATTCACCACTGATGAGTCAGTAAGGGAAACATTGGAAACCTGTTGACGTAAAAACTGAAACAAAACAAAGACTCAGGGCAAGGGCCCCAGTCTAAAAGATTTTTATGTGACTTTCAGCTATTTAACAACAGCTCAAATCACAATGTGGACTGATTTCAGCAGAAGCCCTACTGTATATGTTTATCACAGATATCTGTTCATGATCAGTAGCTCAGAGATATTAGGATTATTCCAGATCTGGAGTTTAGAGGTTTTTGCATCTATGTTTTGTTTCATCATGTGAAAGAGAGTGGGTACATTCACTGAACATCTATACAGTTCTGTATTTTTCTTAAATGAATCAGGATTCAGTCTTGCCAAGATTGGGTTTTCTGTTTGTTTATGCATATTTTCAAGGCTTAGATAAAAGGATGCTTATTCAGTCTACCAACAACACACTGCCATGGTTTAAGGGGGAGGGAAGAGACCCCCCCCCAGTATATACGATGAATATATGAAAAATCTGAATCACATAGATGTTCTTTTATTTATAACCATCATTTATTTTCTGTTTAAAGACAAATTAAATAGGAAATGAAAGAAAAGATAATACAGCTCTGTTTGAGGCAGAAAATGGTAATTAGATCAGTGAACATCTGCATGACAGTATATTTTTTAAAAAGGAACTATTACTTGATTGTTACATATTTTGATTTTTAAAGAAGTGTGAGGAATCTAGGACCTCAGCAACCACTGAATCTGTATAGTGCTGGATGCCAAACTGCCTTTTGTGTCTTTCTGAAAATTATCCATGTGTCCTCCTTGTCTCCAGTATTTATGTTGATATCTCACTTCAAGGAGCGCAAACTCACAAGTATGAAATTGCAAGATGTAAAAATTGTTGATATTCACCATTGTAGCAAAGAACTTCCAGTGTGTACTGACCTTGAGAAAATATTTTGCTGTGTAACTAACTGCTGTGTGGCATATGCAGTTTTTTGTTTCTGCACAAAATCTGTTACAATGAATGCTGTTTGCGACTGTGTGTGATTAATGACTTCTGTCTCCAGTGTACGTACAGTAGCTCAACCAGGCAATACACTGTGAGAGTCCCATAATTCCCTGAAGACGTATTGTTGCAATGAGACACTTTTTCAGTTGTTATGCAGCTTTTTGTGTTCTGTTTTGGTATGAACAGACAAATATTTATTCCTTTTATACAGATTTCCTCTATACCCCTCGTTGTTCTAACTCATCTTACAAACATACAGGTATATATGTAGCCATGGTAAAACTGAAGTTGAACACTAAAACAGTAATAAATACTGATAACATAACATACAATAAAAGCATCCTGAATTCTCTGGGAGTGAATTGTTATTTACAGGAGCTAAAATGCACCAAATTCGGGTTTTGTATTATTATTTTGAAATTTAGCATTTGTGTGTGTGTAGGGGAGGATAGTTTTGCAAAAGGCAACTATTATCAAGGTGCTGAAATTAATTGCCTGCTTTAATTGAGGTAGATTACTAGCTAATGCTTTCTTGAATACAGTAATTCTCCTATTAAATTATCTTTGAATAATTACCTGAAATTTCTCAGCTGCAGGGACTGATGGCTATTTAATTGCACAGTGATGTTACTATATAATTACTTAACAAGGTGTCCTTTAATAGTTTAATTCCCCTTTTCCAAGAAAAAAAAATCTACAAGTATGACTTTTATTTTTAAAGTGCTGTGATTTTATTTATTTTATTTTTTTTACAGATAACTTTGTATCTGAAACAGTAAAAGAAAGCTATTTGTTGACTTGCTTTTAAAAGTAAGTCTTTTGATTGTTCAAGCATAGATTTGGACTCAGAAGAGTTTTGGAAACAAAAAAAACGGTTAGGCATTCCTTTAATTTCACTATATTTATCTTGTGGTTTTATTATTTGGTTTACAGTAACTTTGAATGAAACGTTAGAAGCTCAGGTCTGATATGCAAAGGCTTAATTATGTGTTTGTTGAGTTTTGCAGATAGGTAGTTGTCCCGCTAATGGTATTTCGTGTGCTGAAGAAGGCAGAGACTGACCAGGATTTTTAAACCTGTATTTATTCCTCCTGGCCACAGAGGGTGAGGAGATTGTCATCTTGCTGCTGGTTCCTAGCAGCTGGAAAGAGTGAGCAGAGACAGCAGATATTTGATCAAAGATGTTGAAACAAAAGGTTGGACTATTCAGGGGTCGCAAGAAAAATGGCCCGGGATCATGCTACATGATGTAAATTTCCTTGGTAGTTGAAGGATAGACTTTTTTTTGTTGACAAGAAATACCGTATATTGAACAACACAAAACTTGACAGCTATAAAGGAGCTTGTTAAGTCAAAACTTGAGGCTGGAACTGTGAAGCTAGGTGGAGCATTCTGGAAAATTGAAGACAGGTATGGTAGGGTCATCTTACCTCTTTAGTTTAGTTACACAAACATTTTAATCTGTATGTATATAGATCTGCTTGACCTATACATTGTCCCAAAACATTAAGTTCTGAACTTTGAACAGATCTAGTGGTCCATCTAAAATGTGAGGGCTTTTAAATTTCCTTTTAAAAACAAAATTATATGCATATAGGGGTTACTGATCAGTATGAGTTCCATATTGCTTCCATGCTGATCCATGGAAGGTGTTGCCTATGAACATCTCCACCTGGGAGCCTGGCACCGCTCTTCAGAGTCTTGGGACTTTGGACATGCCAAATTCCATCCTAAATATCCTTCAGCACATATGGCAGTGTTTTACAAATGGGTCAATGAGACTGGTGCAGAGCATGTACAAAATAAAAATATATGTCAGTAACACACATTTTTGAACCTCTTTGAGGAAGAGTTCCAAAATCCCTATTTGTATATGCCATTTTAAGACCAGAAGAGAATGATCGATGTGGTATTATAGAAATACTCTCTGTCCACAGGGATTTTTTTTTTTTTAGACAAATTTCTAAAGGATAAAGCTAGCAGAAGAATGACTGTACTGGATCAGAGAAAAGATACACGTAGCCCAAGGTGTCAGGAATGAAGGCATCAGTACTACGTGTTATTTCACGAACATAACATTCCTTGATTCATACCATCTAGTGTTATCTCCACTTTATTAGAGTTGAATAACAAAGGGGTTTTTTGAATGTCCATTGATCTTGCAAGCCTGATATGAGATATTCATTGCTTTGTTTTCAGAGGTGTTCAACTTTACAAGATGGCCAACAGCCATCAAATCAGGCACTAAAGATTAGAATTTTAATTAGAATAAACTGATGTAGAGCTGTTGACTGGATGGGATTTTTGTCAATTTGCATAAATAAAGCTCAAAGTTGCATGACACACTTGTAATATTTTCCGCAATGCTTCAGTCAGGGAGCGACCAACCCAAGAATAGAAAAGAAATGTTTTAGCCCTCATTTCTTGCCTGAGCACAAATCCATCCCTTTTTTCCTCTAATTTCTTAGTTTATGTCAGCAATACTTTTTTTTGTCTTGGGCCTTTACCTCATTTGTCTAAAAAAAAAAAAACCAAACCAAAAAAACCCCCAAACCTGTAATCTTTACAGAGTACCCCTAGTGACTTCTACCAGAGAGGAGTGGCCCAGGCTGTATCTGGGAATTGAAGACTCCACAGAGGAGTTCAATATGAGCAGAGCTCGTTGCCGCTGCTCTCTTACAAATGTCACTGGTCCTTTTTCACCCAGGGAGCTCGGACTCCTCCTGCAATAGAGCTGCACTGTATTGCTGTGCTCATGTTTTCATTACATGTTTGTAATAATATAGGAACATAAATATTATTTGTTTGTAGTACTATACTGTATCCAGAGATCTGAAATTATGGCTGGAGCTCAGCAGTGCTAGATCCTGTACAGTGTTTTTTTTGTCCTGTCTAGACACAGGGATATAAATAAAAGTCCCTGAGGCAAAATACTCCCATCCTAAAGCTCCTTCAGCCTGCTGGAGGTAGGAGGTGTGAAGGATAGGTAGTGTGATGTATAAACAGAAAGATTAAGGGATGTAGGAGTCACATCTCCAGAACATTTCCAAGTCTCCCAGAACTATGTAAACCTCTTCTCTGCTTCTCTCACTTTTATTCTTTTATTTTTCCCCTGTTTTCTTTCTTCTTTGCTTTGACCTCTGCTTGTTCTTCATCTCTTTCTCCCCCCATACAAACCCTCCCTTTTCATTCCCGACTCTTTCTATTTTACTCCTCCCCTCACTCATTCTCTTCAGCATTGCAGCAATGGTAGTCAAAAGAAGAAAGGCACGGAATTATCTGTTACTAAATGGGTGGTGCTGATGGAAAATTAGGGAGGAGGAAAAGAAGAATTAATTATCTGTAATGTAAGGGTTAAGAAATAAGATTTTCCCGACTAACAGTCATACCTAAAGAAATCCTAAATTTGTGAGAAATGCGAACATTCCATCTTCCTTCATCAGAAGGCTCTGTAGCTATAGTGTTAGAAAAGGAAAGAGAGGGTCAAACCTTATGTTTTTATCCCTGCTTTCTGTAAGTAACCTGCAAAGAGATTTTTTTTCTCAAGGTTGCTGAGCATCTGCTGCTCCAATTTCTCTGCTTCTTAGGAAGGATGAGGTGTAATTGTAATCTGTTGCTTTGGGATCCTTGCGTGAAAGACATGAAACAAGTACAAGTTGTTATTGCTAGGAGGCAGTGTATATAACCAGTCACTGACTAGAAGACTGTCCATTAATTTTTGTTTTGTTTATTTTTAAAAAGGTATGCAGCTGGTATGGAGAATATGCCAAGTCAACTGGATAAGTCAGCACAGGCAACACAAAGTGAGTTTGTTTGGTTTTTTTAAAGAAAAATATTCATGCTCCAGGTCAGCTTATTGCAATATTACCTGCAATTACAAACCCATAAAAGTGCTACTAACGTTTTCTTAGGTTTTTATTGGAAATGTTGCTCCATATCCACCTAGTGGAGGAGCAGACAGTTAAGCTACCTTGTGCGTGTGATTGTTTATCTAAAAAAAAAAAAGTAAAAAAAAAAAATTAGTCTCTACATGTCAATTTTTCAGCACAGTCCTTGAGCAAAAGCTGATAATATATATTAACACTAGAGAATGTCTGTCCACAGACTTTTGTTATGAAAACTTCAGAGTAGTGATAACAAAAGGCATTTCCTCTTGTAAAAATGTTTTGCAAATATGTCTGCATTGGCCTGAAAGTCTCACTGACCACTCATCAGCACAAATAAAGTTTTTGAGAATCAATTCTTTTCTGCTCTGGAGTGGAAACACATCAAAAATTGACTCAGTACGTATGAGCAGACACTATTTTTGTGGACCTTTCAGCTTTATATTTATAAATTAGACAGAATGCTGATAATGTTCAAACAACCTACTATAAAATAAAAAGGGCAAATCCAATTGCAGATTCATTTTACTTGAAGGGACATGCAAGGTGATATGCAGACTCTCATACCTTCTGTAACCCTAAGCAATGCTTGGGGCTGGAGAGTGATTTTTCTGAAATTTGAGAGGGGAATTAACAGACGACATAAAATTGCTGACAGTGGCATTATATTCAACCCCTTTGCATTATTTCAAATAGAAAATTAACCAGAGGAAAAGGTTGTGGTGGTCTTTCTGATGTTTTGCTGCTACAGATGTGAGATTTGTTCAAGTACCCACTGAAATAAACAGCAACGTTTGAGTTGCACTTAGTGACTTTTGTGTTAGGACCACAGATAAGGAGTCATCACGAGACTACCCTGAACTGTGGCGTACCAGGGAGGGGAGGAACTGAACTGCTCTCAGCCATTGCCAGAAATGGGAACTGCAAATAGGGATCATAAAACCAGCTCTTTCCACAAAGGCATGTGATAAGCCCAGTTTGGTGAATCAGTGAATCCAGGCCTGTTTCCTCAGCCATCTGTTGGGAATGAACACTGTCATGTTAGCAGTTAAATGTAGATAAAGTGCTGCTGTTTGTTCTTTCTGAAACTGTTTCATATTTTAAAACTAAGACTCACTGAACACAGGTCACCGCCTGCCCCCATAAGCTCTATTGCTTTTAATTTCTTTTTAATGCCAAACTTTCAGTGAAATGCTTGGAGGGGTAGGATAATGGCTTTCCAATGGGGAATTGTGTTATTTCAGTTTAGAATTGCCTCCCTCAACTAGTAGATTGAAGGAAAAAAAAAAAGTATGTGTGTATTTTGTGATGGTTTTTTTAAAATTTCTTTCTCTTCCCATACCTCAGTCAGTTGGTGTTATGGTTTGGAATACAGCAGAGCAAATAAGTTATTTTTCACTTAGTGGTTGTAACAAAAGTTTTGTATCAGCTTCGATATTTAATGCTTTTTCAGAATTAAATGTAACCATACTGTTTCAAAAAAAGAAACTTTTTTTAAGGTGGAAAATCCACATATGGTGGAAAAACATGAATTTAAAACAGTTAGTAGATTTTTTTTTTTCTGCAGTAAATCACTTTTTCTGTTGAATGAAATTAAATATGAAGGTTGACAGTGAGTGTTGAAAGTTTGCTTCTCTTCATAATTTTGTGACGTGGCTTCAGAGGATGGGATGAGGCGAGTCCCATGGGAGGGATGGGGGTCAACACTTTTTCTTGTGAGCTGCAGGCCTTGCTCAAGGAGTAGGAGATAGCAAAGTTTTCAGGAGGGGACAGCAAAGATGACCATTGTAGAACTGAAAGTCTACAGCTTGCACAGAGGCTGTAAGGTGGCAGGGAGGAGCACGCAGCATTCAGAGAATTTCCTGGGGACTGGGCAAAGTTACTAGTAAATCAAAGTCCCTGAGTCTGCTGGAACTGGGCATGGGGGCAAGGACCTGCCTGTAAAGACGGTGGGCAGGGTTAGAGCTGTATGTGAGTCATCTTTTATTTCAGTTCTGTCCAGCGTTACTGATATTAAAAGAAATATAATACTAATAAGGGGGGAGGGGGGGAAATGCACTGATATCACACTAGTAAGAATTGCCCAGATAAAGGTGCTGTAATAAGAACCACATAGCTTTATATCAGTGGAAAGTGGTGCTAAGTTTGTATATGTGAATTGTGTATTTCCATACTTCATGTATTTCATTTTCCTTGACCTTATCACTTAATTTCATTATTATTTAGTACGTTTTCTGGAGAAGTTCTCTCTAATATCTGTCTTCAGTTGTCTGATGCGTATTTTAATCTAGAATAGAAATAAAGTTCTCAGGTCTAAACTTTGCAGCAAACGTCTCAACCTTTTCCTGTCTCAGTACATGGGAGTTCACATGTGAATCATGGGACCGGTCATGTCTGGGTGTTTGACTATCCGGCAAGGGTATCGCCTATCATGTAATGGGTGTGCACAGTGCCACATACTGGGTTTGCTGGGTCTCCTTGCCATGCACAGCTGTGGTGTGTAGGCGCATCCAGGGAGATGCACTCTCAGGTGGCTTCCTGGAGAAAAGGCCTCTACTGGGAAGCTGATATCCCTCTGCTGCTGTGCAGCACTAGAGCTTTTCACCTGCTCAGGCATCCCATATCCCAGACTGATGGCTAGTAGGATCAACTCTAGCATCTGGGATGCTGAAGCAGGATTGGATCTTAACTCATGCCATCACAAAATGTAGACCCCCATCTCTAATCCAGAGTGTTAAGTGAGGACAAATCAATGAATTCCAAGTCCATGAGACTTAGCAGGTATGGTAGGGTTTCTGTCAAAAGGTTATGTTCATTGCTGCTCCTTGTCTAGATTAACATGAAAATATGAAAAAATATTGAGACATGAGGTCACTGGGTGAAGGAGAAGTTTTCCAGTTCAAGTTGGCAAAAAAATTCTTTTATCATAAAACATAAAAAATATCATTATTCATAAAACTTAAAATGCTTTCTTCTGAATCAAAGTAACTGTATCCTCTTCACCCTTATTTCTTGTCATGCTGTAGGAAAAAAAAAAAAAAAAAAAGTGGATCTTGATTAGCTGAGTTGTATCTCTGGTTCCTGTTAATCGTGAATGACCAAGACCTGTGAGACAGTGGCCATCCTTCAGTGTGCCAAGTATAACATTACAGAAATAGTATTTCTGCAATGGGTGCGTTAGTCAAGCAGCTGGAGGCGGGGTTTTTTACAAGGAGTTTTAATTGTTTATAAGGCTGCAGTTCTGGATACTTCATGCTTCTGGGTAGCTGGAACTAAGGCAGACTCTCTTTTGGTATAGAAAGACTGGAGGTTTTCCTCCTTCTCTTAGTGGAGGGCTAGTACTTGTTTCCCTGGTACTTCCTGGGATGAGGGGAAGACAAATTTTGGTCATCAGGAAGGTTTAAAATTAAACACTTCCTAATACTACCCACGCAGACAAGGTGCTCAGACATTGTAGCAATCACATCTGATGCCAAATTGGAAGGTATGCGCATATTCCTTATTGCTAAAACCAAACAGTTAGCAAGATAGCTCTACCTTTAGATCTAGACTTTCACACTAGCAATAATCTCAGAATAAAGTTATAGTTAGAGTTCCAAATTATATAATTTGTATCAAACACACTAGGTTGAACTTAGGTCCTTTGGATAACAGAGGTTGAACTAGGGCTTCTTTTGTGGATCTCGGGGGGAGGGGAGGGGGGAAGAGATTATTTCCTAAATTCCACATCAAGGTGTACACAACTCTCCTTCCTTTTCACAGCCTCTTGTGATTCTACTTTACGTGGTCTTCTTTTCTTTTCTGGAATCCTGCAGCTTTCTTCTTTCTCGAATGCTGTGTGCTGGGTATTCACTTCCCAGTGGTAAGGGAATACTTACCTTGTTTCTGACTTTCTGGTGAACTTTCAAGTTCTTGTTGCCTATAAGATAAGAGATAAGATATTCATGCTCAAAGTGGTCATAAATTATTGTGTCTTTGATTTGGATTTACCTCATCTATTTAAAGGATAAAGGTTGAAACACAAGCTATGCATGTAAAGTTGACATATTCATATGCAACTATCATATCTCAAATATCAAGCCTACAATCATTACAAAAAAAGTACAGTGTAATTCTAATTGGCCTTAAGCCATTACCCCCCAAATTACATATGATATTAGAATTACACTACCATCTAGGGACACTTAGATGTCCGCCTTGGATCATGCTTCCAAACCCTGGTTTTATTAATAATAAAGGAAGCTTTTTTTCTTTTCTTTGGTACGTACGAGGTAGAGTTAGGACAGACTTAATGATGTATCTGACATTGAATCTAACTAGTAATATGATTCAAGAGAAAACAGCGTCCTTTTAAATTTTTCAAACTTGTGTAGATCTTTCAATGAGAAGTTCCAGTTACCTTTATTTTAATACATTCCTTTTGAAACCTTGAAGATTCTAATATTTGGCCTGCAAACAATTTGGTTTCACGTTATTGTGAGTGCATTTAAAAAAGTGATGCTCAACAAAGAGAGGGCAGGCGGTGCGTTGTACCACCCTTGCCCTTGGTTAGGGGCTGCAGTGGAGCTGCAGCCGGGAGGGGGCACAACGAGCAGCTTTTCCCATTAACCCTTTGAAAAGTTGATGGCATAATCAGAGAAAATTTATGCGGGGTTTCAAACAGCACCTTTTTATTGCATTTCTAACATGCGAGTGAAATAGTGGCAAGGAGAAAGAGCCACAGTGTTGCATAATAGAAGAAATACATTTTCATTTTCTTTTCCCTCACGTCTTTTTGTCTTTTATGCATCTTAAGTCTTCAAATGGTACTTAAGATATAAAATGCCAGGCTAGTTTTCCATTGATTATAAAAATCAGTTTGGCTAGATTTGTATAAAAACTTGGTTCTTCAATATTGTGTCTCTGGAATAATGTAAAAGTTAGGTTTCATGAATATGGCTTATAGGCATGTCATTCACATGTGAGAGGTGTGATCAGATCTATAGTTCCTGAGGATATATAAGCTCAAAGCAATTGTCAGATATGACTTTTTTTTACTTTGGGTAAGACTTTCAGCACATTGGGCAATTAAGTATTTGTGTGCACCAAGTACAGGCTCAACTGCTTGTATAATTTGCATGAATAGCTAGTTGCACACATAAGTACATAATTAATTAGCTGCCTGTGCTATTAACTGCTCTGGACATACAGCTATATCAGTTTGCTTTTTTTAGGAGTGTTTGTGAGAAATTTTTAGTGCTTGTCCGATACATGAGGAGAGAAAGAATAAACGACAAATATGGCGCTTTTGTATGTACAAGTATGATCCATACAAAGTTGTTGTCCTCATAAGCCAGTAGCTGCTATTTTAAAAGTACTGCTTAATTGCAAAAACCCTAAGAATCTTTTACAATCGTCTTATCTTCATGCTGACTTGTAAATCCAGACAGTGCTGTCATATGCAACTTTAGCTCAGGTGTTTAAACCTCAGTAACAGTTTTCACATGCAACTCTACAACACGCATTCCAACTTGGTCACACAGTTCTTTGTTTTTAAAAGTGAAACATTTGTGAAGGATGCTGGAGCCTGAGAGCTGAAGTCAATGTAAGTTCCTTCCTTGCCCTCAATGGGTTTTGGATCAGGCTCACCAAACCCAGCGAGGGGCAGGTCGCTTGCACAACAGTTGTAGAGGCTCTTCCCTATGAATGAATAAACCATTTATAATTATATTTTGTAAAGTGCACAGTTGCCATAAATGGTATGAGATATTTTTTTTCTCTGAATTGGGTTCTTTGTACTGAAATGTGTAGTTAGCACAAATATTCATCCTGCTCTGCTGTATAAGCTGAAAGGGCCCAGAGGAAGCTCTGCATGTGTAAGTTACGCTGACATTTCACTCCTCGGTCCTTTGCCCTGATATTGTAACTTTGCTATTTCTTGGCAAAGGCTTAAGAGGGAAACATATCCAGCTAATACAAGAAAACTTTAACTCTTCGTGAGTGACAAAATTCAGGGCTGAAAATGGTGATGTTGAATTAATTGAATTCCCTGTTCCTTTTTTATATTTGTGAGTTTTATGAGCAGGAACCTCACACAGTTAGGAAGAAAGATGTGTGTAGAGTGCTTATTTGTTGAAAACCAACAGTGAGTGCTACAGTACTTGGAAGGGAACTATAATTGCTCTAAGCTTTTCCTCTTCTGGGGTGTATAGTACTCTGATCTTCATAATCCTGGGTATTGAGAAACTGAATAACAGTCGTCTTGTTTAAAGTAAAGGAAAAACATCAATTGTGTCTCTCCTCCCTGACTCTTACCCCAGCAGTATTGCCTTGAAAAGCAATTTCCCTCCAGATCGACTGACATATTAGTGTCCTTAAAAATTAAGATGTTGTTTCATCAGTCCGTCAGATTTTGAAAGCAAATCACCATCAGTACTCTTTATTTTAATATCTGATATGAACATAAAAAATAAAAGGATGCACTGACAATGAGGTTTGTATATTTTAAATAAAAAGAGGTACTTTTCATATGTGACATTTGTGCTGGAATGCTGCTTTGATCAGAATTAAGCTTCAGAATTAAGGTAGCTGTAATAAACAACATTCCCATGAAAACATGCATACTCCTTACATGTAATACTTCTATTTTTCTAGCCAGGTTCTCCCTATGTATTTTATTGCAATGTCTTTCCATTGGTATTTCCCTTCAAAGTCACATTAGAAATAACTAGTAGACAAAATACTTGTACACATGCTTTGGAGTAACAGAAACAAATAAACCCCCCCAAGTAATTGTGAGCCCATGTCAGCAATTCAGTTATTAGGATCACATAAACCCATGTCTTATATATTCCACCCAGAATTGTTTTAAGGTCCTTGTATGCATAGAATTTTGAAATATATTATTTGAATATAAAAGTAGATTATGTATTTCCCCTGTGGCTGGCCAAATGTCTTTCCAACAAAGGGTAAAATAAGAAGGCTATTTTTTTGTGTAAAAGAGTGATCTTTTTAGTCATGCTTGATTGCTTTTTCAGGACTGTCTCCATTTATAATGAGATATTCTTGGACTCATTTGAACCAGAAAGTTTAGTAAAATTGTTACATTTTTACATAAAATACACTGAATTACTTAAACTCTCTCAAACTCAGGGTTTTTTAAATATACGTGATTTATGTTGGATTTTTTGCTTCACAGACTGAACATGGCATAAAATGGAAATATATTTAGCATATTTACAAGAAATATTTGTTTTAATCTTTCATACTTGTCAGCACTTCACACTAATTTAGTCTTATCTGCTGCTAAGGAGTTACACAGTAAGGGATGCACTTGTTATTCAAATCCCTATTAATTTTCCATATCATAGTTTGGCAAGAAAGCTGTTACTGTATTGGACTATGATACAGGAAAGTTTTAATTATCTGTACTTTTCAGAGAACTTGGCATAGGACGTCTGTGCTAGTGTGCCGAGAACAACAACGTGAATTTACTTTTATCGGCAGTTTAAAATGGCATTATAAAATGTGTTTTGTGATACTGTTTTTAAAAGATCTGATGTGCAATTTAAAAGATCTGATGTGCAATGAAATGTGCAGAGCTTGAGGAAAAAATGTATTTTTATTACAATCACAGTGCCCAGATAAAATGGCAAGTACGCGATGCTTTAGAAATATTTATTTGTAGCTAAAGATATATTTTACATTACCTAAGTTTGTGTTTTACAGTTGGAAAACACACACTCATACTTTCATGCTTAGCTTGAGTCTAGTTCTTGCATTACTCTGTTTAGTGTTTTCAATGTATTTTGTAAAATATTTCATTGTAATGTTAATAGAGCTTGCTTAAGCATTTCTGTACTTTGCAGGCAAAAAACCCTCTATCACTTGTAGATCAAGTAGCAAAATCCTACAGCAATTCTTTTTCAAAGGAACAAATTGTGTGATAGTCAAAATTTTATTTTACAGTATACTCTTCAGGCAGTATGAGAAGCAGCTTTTTTACCTCTGAACCCACAGCGAAAGCCTGTGTCTCAACTCTCCTGTGATTGTCCATTCTTTTTATAAGATTTATTTTTGCCTGTGGTGCTGAACTGAAAAAGTCACCCAGCTAAAATGTAGTTACTTCATTTCCAAGTAAAAACAATAGCGTTTTCATGTCCATACTTATTATTATTCTGAGAATGTACTAATTTGTTACATCCAAGATGACGGTTAGTTTGGTCCATGAAAGGGGCACTGTGCCAACTACTGCAGTTAAGTAAAAGGACTTCTTTCATGGAAAGTAGTGGGACAGAAAGTAGCCTGCAGTGCATGTGGGTATGGCGAGGCAGATTGCCAACAGAGTCATCCTGGTATCAGGCTTTACTGTGTTGGGTTCTGAATGAAGCTAAAACTATGATTTCACTAAATGTCGGCATGGGCAGCCAAATTTTCAAACCACTAGTGCTCTAAGGAGCAACTGATAAATGTTTTATCCCTGCGGGCTGTAGTTGATGTTGCACAAGGATTTTGCATGTGCTCAATGCATTATCATTCTTGGCATTAAGCTTAGATAATTGTCTACTTATATTGAGCCTGTAATAGCAAAATACAAGTGAAGAGGCATGTTTTACAAAGTAAAACTATGAAATAGGTTTAGCTATATTACTATGGATTTTTTTTTTTTGTTCTATCCTACTAAATTTGAATGAGAATGAAGTATGATTCTATACCTTAATTCTGCTCAAACCAGGGTGGTCTCATAATTTTGTTTTACATGCATGACATTGCTTAAGGTCATTAGTTGTAAATCTTAGTATAAAAAGACTGAAAATATATTCAGTACTTTGTAGTTACCGAATACATATTTAAAAGCTTCTATGAAAAGTCGGGACCTACATGGCAGATTTTCAGTTACTGAATGGTCAATTTAATGATGTAGATTAGCTGTATCTAAACAGTAAATGGAGATAGGCTGTTGCAAGGCTTTGATGAATCTCTCTGATGCATATCCCAGTTGATCAATTTTCTAATTTTAGAGATTAGTATTTTGCTTTTCAATCTTAATGTGGTCTCTGGGTACAATCTATTTGAAATTTAACTTAGACCAGGTATAACTTTATTTACTTTTGTTGTTGTTGTTTTGCCATAGCTACTCTAACAAACACAAATCAAATTTGAATTTGGCCTTTTTCTTTTCAGTGACTAATGTAATTATGTCATTTTTTCACTCACTTTTTCTTAGTGTTACCTGACTTTTATTTAATTATTAAACCACTATTGCATATTAAAAAAAAGAACCTTCCATGTTGCTTTAAATGTTTTAAAGAAAAGTGGATTGCATTGACAGTTTTTGTTCAGCATAGTGAAATTCAACCATTAAGAGTTTAGCAGCTAAAACTTTAATAGAGAAAAATTACTTCTTTATCACACAGATAATTACTGGCATAGCTGTGTATATTACTGCAATAGCTGTGCGTAGTATCACCAACTTTATTATGTATATAAATTCTGTTTATGCAGTTTCTATTGAGAATATGCAGGGACCTTTGTGTGTAAATATTAAGAAATATTTAAATAATTTGTTTGCGAAAAATCTTATTTTGTTTTTATTGTTCATGTTCCTGGAGCTGCAGTAGTTTCTGCAAATGTGTGAATTACCTTTTTTTTTTTTTTTTTTTTTTTTTACATTTTTCAACATGAAGGCTACTAGTGTCAATCCATTTGATAAATACCCCATGACAGACGCATGCAAATCCAAATAGGTTATTGAGTATACTATTAATTTTGTCTTTACAAATGCAGGATCTTTAACATACAGAATAATTAAATATTTGTAATAAAGCAGTTAACTCAAGCAGTTTATTGCTGTGATTTGCAAAACTGCATTGAGCCACTTTCTTTTCATTTCATTGATGGTGGAACAAACATTTCTTTAATAAGGATACAGTGCATTCTAATTTTGTTGCAAAAGCTTAGATAAGGATCAGGCCCCCTCTGAATCACCGCTTTGACCTATGACATTGAAAGTGCTGAAGCGCTTTGGCAAAAGAAGAGTTAGTCATTCATTATTATGCACAGGACTTTCCAGTTCTAAAGGGGCTCTGTGCTTTCTCTCAGATAGACTTTGTTTGTTGGAAATGAGAACTGTATTTTGGCAGTAAAGGACAAGAACTGAAGCAACTCTGCAGGCAGACTCATTATGACATAATCCTTCATTAATCCTTATTCTCTATTAATAGATCATGACAGAAGCTTTGCTTTGGTTGACCATCTTCACCAGCAAGCAATGAGAAAGTATTAATAGACAAAGGTCCAAACTCAGCTTTTAGGGCTATCATTTTATTTACAGTTTTAAGAAAGTATGTATTATTACCTTGGAGAAGTTAGTACGAGTGATCTGTTTTCAAGTGCAACCTAGCTATGTGTCTTAGAAATGTGACTTATCTGTTGGAAAATGGATTACTTATATCACTCACCTGGCAGATAAATACACTGTAAAAATTAGGTGTTGATTGCAGACATGGTGCTGGTGATATAGGGATGCAAGACTCCATTAGCAGTGGGGGTGTCAGTGAAAAAGCGAAAGGACTGAAGGAAGAGACTGTAAGTGGCGTGTGAAATGAACGTGGCAAAATATGACCAAAAGAAGGAAAATCTGATGGCTTTTTGTTTCAGTGAAAGATCAGGAGAAAAACATAGAACATAACTGTGGAGTGTTTGGGAATAGATTTTTGTAACAGTTACAAAAAATATTGTTGCAGTATTTATTATAAGAAACAAAAAAAAAAAATCTAAGTCAAGAAAAATTAAGTTCATATTTGCCTGATGTAGCAATGTATGGTCCTTGGCCATTCTCAATCTATCATAGACAGGCAGTGGTGAGGAAAAATAAGTAAATTAAATATTTTTGGTGTATTGTTGACCAATGACTAAGTTGTGCCTGGTTCTTGTTAGAGCTGGATTTACTTGCATTAGATCTTGACTGTGCCATAGTGTATAGAACTTCAAGATCAGTTTGCTTATCTGCTGAGATATTCCTGTAAGGCTGCTGCTGACAGAGCTGGCTAGTGGGTTTTGTTATACAAATTAGGCTTTGTAACATGTATTAATATTTTCAAATATAATTTGAATATAAGCCGAAAGGTAACTTCTGAAATAACTGTCTGTATTCTACAAAAGCTGTACTGCAGCACTTGTTCATTTAAACTGCTGTCCATTTAAGCTGCAATGATCTATGAGATTTTAGTCATTTAATGGGGTAAACCAGGCTACCTCCATTGCCTTCTGGGAAACTATGCTGATTTCCATCCATTATGAACTAGATGACTAATTTATTACAACTTCTTATGCTTTTGTATCTCTTTGTTATGATATATTCTCTGTAATATCAGTTTACTGGGGAAAAATGGTGTAGAAAATCCCAGTGGTTTAGAAGCTGAGTGGAGAAGATTTGTTTTTTTTAATGCAAAAAGTGTATTGGAACTTTGAGGCACTTCCAGGATCCAATGCCTAGGCAAAACTTTATTTGCTCTTAGCAGGACAGTGTTTTATGTCTGAAATCCTCCTTACATTATTCTTTGGTGTAGTTTCTTAGCATCCTGGTCTTTCTGTTCAGAAAGGTATGAAATATGAATAGACTGTTAAATTTTTCCATAGGGAAGCTTCACAATTCAAATAGAGGAGATAATGCAATGTGTTTTACAATTTATAATTTTTATTGCCACTTAATGTAATAATTTACACAAACAAAAGCTCTACACTTGCTACACACCATGAGAAACTGTTGTCTTTTTTTTTTTTCCTTCTGCAAGTAACATTTATTAATTCAACTTTTCTGCTGAGAATTAATTCGGAATCTGATTTAGACATAACATGACCTTTCAGGTACAGAGGTAGAGAAGAAATGGGAAAACATAATTCAGAATTTCTAAACTATTTATGTAGTACTCTTGTTTGCACTTCTTTGGGATAATGCACAATAAAACTGACTTCTAAGTGTAGCTTTACACCTCTTGCTATTCTACACATACGCACATGTAAAATGTTGATAGCTTTGACACTAACTGTGGTTACGTAAAGGCCTTTGAGTGTTCAGGTCCTGACTAAAGCTCACTGCTTCAGCACATCTGTTTTTAATGGCTGCTTTCTGAAGAAGAGAATTCTGATAGTAGGCAGCCCTTTAATCTGGCAGACAAAAGGCATAACAAGATCGATCCAATGGATGGATGCTAACACTGGCCAAATACGGTCTGGGAATGAGATACCAATTTTTAACGTTGAGAATAATTAGCCATCAGAGCAACTTACCTAGCAACAGGCTGGAATGTCTGTCATACTAAACTTTAAAACTGAAATATCATGTATTCAAATAGGTGCTATGCCTTGAATGCAAGTAACAGGTTGGAAGAAATATGAGGTGAACTTCCCCACTAGTCTTTTATACATGGCTTTAAAATCAATTATTGTATTTTCTGAAGTTCAATCATCATTCATAATTTACTGTTATACTACTGCATATGATTCAGATTAAATTGTCTCTGATTACTGAAGGTTCTGTGGCAAACCGAGAGACAAAGAATGATTCATCATGTTTTCAAGTATTCAAAACTGGTGACACCGTGCTGCCTTGTGGCACTAGCATACTTATCCTGCAAGAACCTGAATTGCTGCTAGTGTCTATAAATAGTAATGCCGTACTGTCTTTTGCATTTGATGTCCTTCTTTTGGCACTGAAATCATGTCTTTGGAAAAAGCTGTTCTCATTTGTCCCGGTCTCCTTAGTAATCTCAGAAAATAAGTGGAGTTCAGCACACCCAATCAGCCATTTTCCTAATATGTCATCACTCAGTATTCAGTGTTTCATTGGACACCATGGTAAGCTCTAGGATGTTAGATATGCATCTGTGTATCGTGGATTTATTTTTTTTTTCCTGAGGTTAGACAGAATTTTTTCAGAAAATGAGGTGGTTGGTATGATGGGTTGCAAACTGAATGATATCATGCTGTTGTGAGAAAAACAATATTGTGGATTATAGTCAGAAAGTTGTGAAACAGTTGCTCTGTGCTGCTTGTTACTGACAAGACCAAGGATAAGAAATAATAGACTTAAATTACAGCAACAAAGATTCTTGGTTAGAGAGAGGATGTTTCTAGCAGTTAGGCTGGAAAACAACTGAAATAGTTTACCTGGAGATTTATGAAGTCACCATCATTACAAGTCTTTTAACAGGTTAGGCAAGCATCTGTCAGGAGTGACATAATCATAGATGATCCTGCTTTTGTCAAGGGACTTGAGGTTGGACAACGGGAGGGTGCAAAAAAAGTGTGAAGGCCAGACTAGTACTTAAGGTTTCTGCCAGCCATCCTCTCCCTAAATAAAACAATGGTTTCTTCAGGTAACCCATAATATCCAGAGGATTCCCGGATCTTCTCTGGGCTGTCTCTCTGTATAAGAAGTCAAAGAAGCTGCATAAACCATAGAGGACCTTCTCTATTCTACTTCCAGGAGAAAGTGACTTTGATGATGGAGGCAGTAGTTATGGGCACAGTTGGCCAGATAACGTTGGCCACCACCTCAAATGAGATGACAAAAAGCACAAAAAGCACGGACGTCTGCCTAATCCTGTTCTTTCTAGTAATAACTATAAAAAATAAGCAAGACTGGCAGAGTAAAAGAGAAGGGTGCAAAAAAACCTGTAGAGTGCATATTGTCCAGAAAGCTTGCAGTTTGGGATGACCAGTTATCAGGTCTATGAGAAGGTCGTCATCTTCACAGACAAGGTATCATCTAAAGTCATAGGAGACTTCACTTTCAAAGTTTCAGATGGTACCCAAGACCAGTTTGCATGGTCTAGAAGCAAGTGATGTGGCTCACCTTTACACCTTAGCAGCAGTGGTCATGCAGTTCTCACTTTACCTGCAGCCATTCACATTTTCCCTCAAATGGAAAATGGACCTCTGGAGGACCTCCCATTTAAATTGGTGGAGTTGCTTGACTTCAAAAAGAATGATGCATTTCATACATGAAGAGGATATGAAGCAACCTATCTATTCCTTAGGGGCTTATATCTCAGCATCTATATATTCACCAAAACTCCAAAGAATCACCCACTGCCATCACGAACTTTTCGAGTTATCTCAGAAAAGATAGCAGGTCTATAGCTGACAAACTGCAGACAAACTATACTGAACTTGCCCCACCTTTATGATTAAGGAGTATTTTGATAGAAAAACTTAAAAAAAAAAAAAAAAAAAAAATTTGCTGGGGTCACATGACTATGGGACCTATCAAATCTCTCTTCAGAAACTTTTTGGTCTACCACAACCAGGTACAGCTATGAGTGAATCTCAATCCTCAGCTGCAAACCCCATTACCCCTTCACTCTTCACAGAGCTTTCTGACATGGGTCTGTTATGGTAAGAAGTCCTCTCACTTCCTGGAATGGGAACAAGAGGAGGTTTCTCATCCGAATCAGGAAAGAGGGTCTTTTTCCAAATTCTGAAGAGAACGGAGCATGGCAATGCAGCTTGGATTTAATAAAATACAGTTCGTTCATCCAGAAGCTGTTCAAGATGACAATGCTGGTCACCAGAAACACCACATGGACTTCAAAATATCTTCTTCTGCCTCTTAGAAGAAGCACCTGATATTGTAGTAGTTCAGAATTGCTACCAGTTCAAAGTCCTGTAGATATTCATAGCAGAACAATAAACTTTGGGGAAAAAACAGTGTATAAATACATCTATAAATGGAATATAGTAGCTGCTTTTTGGGGGCGTCTGAAACAATTTGATATCATCTCTGCTTGGATTTGGACTTAATTTGAAAGTAAATCTTTAGAAACTAAACCCTATAGCATCACCTAAGAGCCCCGAATTTTGCATTATTTTCCTAAGGACAAATTTAGGGCCTCCGCAGCCTGATTTTGCTATAGATAGCTAATTCATCTGGGATGATGATAACTCACAGCTAACATACTGTAGTGATCCAACATGAAGCTATAATACCATATTGCAATACTGGTCCATGCGCTGGTTAAGATTAGTATGTACTCTTGAATGTCCTGGTCTTTATCCTGAGATGTCCCATGAGGCCTTCTGCTTTATTTTCTTTCCATACCTGTAACTATCGTAATGGATGCCTCATTGCTGGACAGGCTCTAAGTATAGATGACCTTGAGGCTCAATGCTTGTGTGTTCAGAAAAGGAAATGTAAATACACGATAATGTTTGGGAGCCAAGGGTGATTTGCAAGGCCTGTAAATCCTTGGTGCAGCGAATCTTAGGAGAGCTGATACACAGCAAGGCTGGTGCTGTTGTAGCCATCTGTATAAGCAAACAAAGCAGTAGGAGGTCTTCCCCCTTGAGCAGCAACAAACTCTGGAAACAGAATATTGGATACCAGTTTCTATTCTTGAGTACCTGTCCACTCGTCCTTCAGAACAGCTAGACAGAAAGATTTAGGGATGCTATAAGTGGGAAACCATCACAAAACAGCATGTCAGGTTGCAATGACTGCAAAATAGCTACTTCTGCAACTCAAAATAAAAGAGTGAGGTGGTTTTATTTCTTTCTTTAGTCTTTTTTCTTTTTTTAATATCACTTAACAGCTCTACTGAAAACACCTATTCAGCTACTTCTTGACCCGTCTATACTTTCTGATTCTTTGAAAAGCCAGATAATACTTGGCACATCTTATTTTGGATTCTTCATGCCTAAGGTAGTTTCGGTTCCCAGTGGTGCCATGTGTTTCAGGCAGTCATTCTGAAATGCTGTGTTTTATTCTGAATTACACTGTCTGTAAGCTCTGGTTTGAATATTATGTTCAATAAAATAATAATGAATTAGCTATTGCTTTGGGATCCTTATATGTAATGTGTGCATTCAGTAGATCATTCAACTGTGAAAAAGAAGTTTCTTATTTTGCAGTAGCCTGGAGCGTTTCAAGGCGTAGCACGCACAAAATTCCATAGCCTGGCCTCTCGTGTTTGGTTTGGTTTTGGAGGTTTGAGGGGTTTTGTTTGGTTTGGTTTTTCTTTTAGTTTGGTGTATCTGTAGCTTCACAACTGAAGGGAAACCCAGGCCTGACATGTATTCTATCCTTTTTATGCCATTGCAGAAAGTATAAGTACTGACAGAATGTGTTTGCTCTATTAATATTGCCAGGCACAGTGACCTCTGGAGCTCAAGCAACATGATAGGGTATGTGTATGAATTACAAAGCTCAAACTAGTTACTGTAAATAGGTTCTCTCTAACTTCATAGGACATGGGATTTCGAAGCCACTTCTTCTGATTGTCTTTCTGTGCATTCCTCTTTTGTCAGCTGTAGATGGCAGATCCCTGTTGTGTGTATCAAAGCAGTTTTCTATACAATGCCAGCCAGGACCCGGCACCTTCATGTACTAGGCTCCTTAAAAAAATGCATTGGTAAATGTGACAGTCACTGGTGTTAATTACCATAAAAAGCATCACTTTCCAAGTGTAATTCTTCTATAATGTCTTTACACAGTTACTTTTTGGCTTGGCTCTTCTGCTTGTAGCAATATATGGAATTACAGCTGTACAAATACAGTAGAGAACCGAAGTATACATATAATTTCTAAGCTAACCACCTATATATATATATATATATATGACTGGGTAGCTGATCAGTTAGCTAGTAGTTAATAGTCTGACGGCAGAAAGTAGAGGGGTTTATATGTAGGAAGGGGTCTTTTTTTGGCACTAGAATCAGTGATTCTGATTTATTTTAGGCTCTAGGGTTGTATGACTGATCCAAAACATGGAATATCCTGAATCTAGGTATTCAAATGAAAGTGAATGGAAACTGCCATTTTTCATGACAGGAGAATGAGTTTGTTACAGTGCCAAGTAAAAAGCAAATATGCACAGATTTGTTATAAAGATCTGCCAATAACACTGAAACTTCTGGTGTCCCTGGGATGAATTTCAGATTCTGAAAGGAAACAAACAGCTGAAAAAACCAGAATAGAATGAAAGTAATTGAAAACATGTGATCCCAAGTCTTGTGCACAGATTTAATTAAGATCTCTACCTTCTAGTGCCTTTGCCAAGCAGTTTTTCTAAACCTTAGGCAAAATAGGTTGGCTAGTCCACATTTGGAGGCACAGGCGTTAATTTTCATAGTACAGAGGGAATCCCTTTGTTCAGAACTATGTTACTTCAAAAGAGTATTTCATTAGGGTGAATATTTATGTAAATTTTGGATATGCTCTATGTACTGGAAAAACTCTTCCCGAAAATATGCGGCGCATCAGTAATGAGTTGTTGTTGGTTTTTTTTTCCCACTGCCTTGTACCGTTCTTAGAGATGTAAAGCGACACATCTTGCGTTCCCTCCCCTTTTTGCACACAGAATAGAAATTAACAGCTACAGCTTAGCTTGTTTTGCCTATGGATCAATGCCAGAAAGCAGTTTTGAAGGTGTTTTAAAATGAAGACATCTGGCAGCTGGCGTACTTACAATTCATTTGCCAAAGACAAGTTGCATGCTGTTGGAATTTTCAATGGAAGGTCACGCACCAGGTAAAAACCAGTCAGGTGGAGCTCGTGTGTGGTGAACCCACATACTTGAAGAATTGTTGGCTCAGGGATGTGTGGGTGGGCTAAACTGTGAAGTATGTTTGTCTAATTTTTCCTCTTTAAAATGTGAAACTCAGAGCTAAAAAGAGGTCAGTAAAGCTGATGAGAAATCACAAGGCTATGATATTTCAGAGGAACCACCATCAATTAGTTTGAGCTGAGAGTGCCAAAAAAGAAAAAAAAAAAAAAAAAGGAAAGATGAATAACAGAATCTGACATAATGTTGGACAAACACTCTGCTGTCAGCTGAGTGGTCACACAGTTTTTACTCTCAGTTTTTCAATAAGAAATAGCCTAGAGGATTATTTGTACACAGCTTTCTACTGACAGTGAATTAGTAACAGTGTGTCATTGTGCATTCAGTTATTCAGTGACAGCTCTGAGACTAAGCTGTTTACATTAATTGATGTTTAATGGTGTTAATGCAGTATGTTTTACCATTACAAACTTTCTCTCCATCAGTATGGTTACTTACTAAGATACTCATGTTTCTAAATCAAGGGATCTGTACCTAGAATGGTTTTACATAGAAATGTTTACATGGAAAATGCATGTCTTCTCTGTGTGACGTGAGGAATGAGTTCAGTTTTACTGCTGTGAAAATAAAAGCACAAGGCCTGAATTCATCTATCACTTAAGCATGTTTTACATAAAAAAAAAAAAGTTCCTTTTGCTTTAAAAGATAAACTTATGAGTTGAATTCATGTAAAAAAGAGGAAAATCAGGCCTAGGATACGTGTGTGCTGAAACCATCAAAAGTATAAATGTAGCAGATTTTTCTGTGTTTTACTAGATGAAATTTTTAGTGTGGCATTTTAGAATGTTTTGCATTCAGAAATTTGTTTGATATACATAAGCCTGTAAATGAGCTAATTTTTTGTGAAAACAGTTTGGACAATATTGGATTTGCTGAACTATGAGATTAAGAAAAAATATCTTCCCTACTGTTTCTGAGAAGGAAAGTTCAGAAATTAACTGAGCAGCATTATTCACTTGGTAACATCAATACTACTCCTCGTCAAGCAGCGGAGAGTATGAGTGGTTTCTTCTGTTTTGTAAGTACATAAAAAGTTACTTTTGTCACACTTTACTCAAAACTCTTTGGCAAAGGGACCAGAGATCCCAACTATTCCTTATAGGTCTTTCTTCTGAAGCCTAGCCGCTAAACAATTAGTCTGACTGAAAAGATAACTTTATTGTTCAGACTGTGACCTTTGTGCACATCTCGGATAAGGAGTGGGAGAAATAAGGGATGCCTGATAATGGTATGCAGTGCAGGAGCATGGACTTTTCTGCTTTTAAAGGAGTTATTTGCAACTGCTTGATGGCACTGCAGTGTGGGCTCATGGGTAAAACACTGAAGGATTCATTGGAGCCAGAAGCCCCCAAATACTACTAGAATGTTATTTATGGCAACAAAAAATTTAGAGATAAACGCATCTCTGTAAGCACTTTGTTGTCAACAGAGAGTAAAATTATATGGGAAAAAAATAAAGAACATTTATTTAAAACCCCTTAAATCTGGTTTCTTACTAGGTAAATCTCAAGCTATACTCCTTCTCTTTCTTCCATTAAGTTGTAAGCTGCCCCTCTGGTGCTCAGATTTTGGACAGCTGGACTTTACAACAGTCCCTATGAGCTTCCTGTTATGTCCTTGTACAGCTTGCAGGTCAACAGTGGCATCACGTTGCTGAAGCCTTGAGCGTTACTGTAAAAGAAATCACTGATAATTGCTAATATGAATTACTTTAAAACCAAAGACTTTAGTGTCAGTATTAGGTGTACAAAAAAAGATGAAATTGTTTCGCTACTTGGGAGGTGCTACGTAAATTTTGTAAATGTAACATAGTGTAAAATACTGGATAATCTTTTTACTTCATGTAAGAGGGAATGCAGAGTCTAAAGATGAAATATGAAACTGCTTTGAGATGAGGTTCTAGAGAAAATGCTGATGATTTGTCACAACTGCTCATCATTGCGCTAAACCTGTTTTGTTTTCCTGCTCAAATTCCTGACAGATAATGGCAATCTGACATTCTTACTGTTTTCATTTTACTGCAAAAAAGATCTACAGATGAGAGGCTGAAACCAAGTAGTGTTATTACATTGCAAGGCTCTTAGTCTCTTAAGATTGATTTCTTGAGTAACATAAGCTGCTTCTACTGCAGTCATGTGAATATTTTCAAGTTTCTCTTGCTTAATGTGAAATTCCATTACTGGTTGAAAGGAGCCCATGGTTACCCTGCGTAACAATTTCCAAGCATATGAAATAGTGTACTTTGCCCCGTAGGCGAGTCAGGGGGAATTATAAATATTGTGTGGGACATCTTCAAAGTCCTAAGGAAGTGTTCTGATTTGATTCTAAATAAAACATTCTGTTAGTTCACCTTAGGCTGTGGGAAAGAAAAGTGTCTTTCTCTTAATTTTTATGTATGGTATGATGCTTGCCAGCCTTATGCTTGAGTGTGGCAAGACATGCATGCCCTTTTGACTCCTAGATTCACTACGACACTGCTTTGTATTTTATCTTGGAACCCTGATCCTGTTGCGATAGGACACAATTGAGGTCTCGGACACTTTTACAAATTTTACAACAGCGCTCCAAAGGGCTTCAGCAGTAACTGCTTGAGCCCAGCATTTGCTTTTGTTCAACAGACTTGGTACTCTATGTCGTCATGTCCCAAGTCTGTTATATTAGTGTCTTTCCTCATTGTTTCTCATGGGAGCTGAGATTCCCTAAGCCACTCTGTTACTAGATCTTGGTTTTGCTGACAAATTATCGGCATGAAAACCCTTGATTCTGAGGATCACTTCACCTTCGGTGCCGGTAGATCCAAAGTTAAACCAACCAGAGTATCTTTAAAAGTTCTGTGTAATGGAGATTCTACTTCAAGTGGTATATCCATAAGGAGTGTTTTCATTCATGATTTCTAAAGCTTTAGGGATAAGGATACTGCCCTCGTGTCTGTGTTCTGATTATACTGAAAGGTTAGCTTAAATTCACTGTTTTTATTGAAGCCTTTCCTTGGCATAATGATGTATTTGGTTTAGTTATTGTTTCTGTTAATTCTAATGCCCCCTGCTGATGATGAAATGGCATGTGCTTTATAAATGGAATTATAAATATGTTAAAGGATACAAATTTAAGAATACAAGTGGGTATTTGGGAAGTAAGTTGTAATGCTATATTAGAGTGCAGTAACATCTGGGCAAAATAGGTCCAAATACATACTGAAAACGTAGTAAGAAATAACTACAACCACAAAACTACTGTGAGAAAGTATGTAAACATATGTGTATATATATGAACTGCTTTTTACATACCTCTAGTGTTATAGTACAGAATAGAAGGATTGGTGTAAATAAATTTTAGAAGAAAATAAAGGACCATCACTGGAAAAGAAACTAAGGCTACAGGTGAAAACTGCAGAACTTTTTCCTATTTTTCTTTTTTTAATTTATTTGCTTTATCTAAATGCTGGGGGGGGGGGGGGGGGGTGTCTGTTTTTTCCTTCTTTGAGACAAAACCAGTTCAGCTTTGGTAAAAGTATGCTACTTTAATTGGAATGAAAAGTTGAAGTTACAGAATTGATGGGTGACACAAGATTTTGTGCAGGGAACTTTTAGTCACAAAATTTACTCTTCTGAATTTAATAATCTGGACAATTTCATATGGACTGAATATTGCTTCACAAACAAAGATTACTAGTAGGCATTATCCTAAGGAAACAGGGAGTTAGAGACTAAAGACCATTTGAACAAGATTGAATTTGCTTAAAGACCCTGAAGAAGTACTTCAGTGTTATTTGAAGATGAGGTAAAATTCAATAGTGTTGTGAAAGAAAATGAAGACTGCAGGTAGAATGAGCCAGTAAAAATGCAGTATGTAGATATGCTGTAGATCTAAATAAAACTCAAGAATGAAATTTTGCTGAAAAAATGGTAATTTAAATGTAGTGAGAGAGATGATTCATTAATGAATATTCATTGGGAGAGAGAACCTTGGAAATGAAACCAGAGAAAATTATGCATGGATAGCAAAGAAACATAATGGTCAACAACAATTATTAGATAGTGTAGTACAGTAGTCATATACAGTGGTCATCAGAAGAAAGACCCTTGACATAGTGTATGTAAGGCTGTACCATATAAAACTCTCAAAAATATAAAGAAAGAAGTAACCCATCTCTTTCCTTTAAATATTTTTAACCCGTCTATATTTTTAATCTATTTTAACATAAATTCCTTTATTCTTGTACCTCATTTGTATTTCTCTATGAACTGCATTACTTGAAGTGAGCTTGTCTTATTCTAGTCTTCATCATAGATATACAATTGCATTAGCTTCTTTTCTTCTCATGAGCTGTCGTGGTTTAACCCCAGCCAGCAGCTAAACACCACACAGCCGCTCACTCGCTTCCCCCCCAAACCAGTGGGATGGGGGAGAAAATCGTGAAAAGAAGCAAAACTCGTGGGTTGAGATAAGAATGGTTTAATAGAAAAAAAGAAACTAATAACAATAACACTAATAAAATTACAACAGTAATAATAAAAGGATTGGAATATACAAAGGATGCACAATGCAATTGCTCACCACCCACCGATCCATGCCCGGTTAGTCCCAGAGTGGTGATCCTCCCACCCCCACTCCCCCCAGTTTATATACTAGGCATAACATCCCATGGTATGGAATCCCCTGGTGGCCAGTTTGGGTCAGCTGCCCTGGTTGTGTCCCCTCCCAACTTCTTGTGCCCCTCCAGCCTTCTTGCTGGCTGGGCATCAGAAGCTGAAAAATCCTTGACTTAGTCTAAACATTACTTAGCAACAACTGTAAACATCAGTGTGTTATCAACATTCTTCTCATACCTAACTCAAAAACATAGCACTGTACCAGCTACTAGGAAGGCGATTAACTCTATCCCAGCTGAAACCAGGACACCCCTCTACCCAGTGGTTAATCTAGTACTGACGTAAAAGCTCTAGTAAGGCCAGCCCTATTTTCATCATTCTTATGTGTATAAAAAAATGCTACCTTTGTAACTCTTTGTCATTTAGAGTATGAATTTCAAACACTCAATTTCTTCCTGTTTAAATTCCTTATATTTAGAGTCTTTCTCACAGTCCTATTCACAAAGAAACTAATATATGTATTATATGCACAATGGATTGTTTAAAACAGAATTCGTGTTCACTGACAGTTGGGATCAAGTAAAGGTATTTGTTTTTTTAATTATAAATTATTTTACATTGGCAACATGCAAATTGCAAGCTGGGTAGTGAAATAGGTTAGGGTAAAGTCTGGACTCGGGTGAAGGGAATTAAACTGGCAATTAATAGTTCACATGCTTTGCCATTAGCACATCCTTTCTTTTTGGCAATAAAATGTGATAAGGAGAACGAACATCTCTCTAATACAACTGTTCTCTTTCAAAGAGGCAGGGGAATGTTCTTTCCCACATCCAAATGGCCACTACATGGCATGGAGTAGATGACAGCCATAAGATGGGGCTACCCATTTGCCTGAAAACAGGTACAGACTTACTACCTACATCAGATACAGGGAACTGTAGAGAAATTTAGACCTTCAGCTGTGGAAGTGCCCAATTTAGAGCTAAGAAACCTCTGAAAACCAGAGTTACCTGGTTTATGGAGCTTAGTTATGAGTTTCTTTTCTTTTTTGGAAAATGCACAATACGTATTTCCTAAATTACATAAATTCATAAATAAGAATTTTCCTTCATCTCCTCTAATCTCTTTCAGTCCTATGAAATATCAGTTCAATTCCTTCAGTTGCCTGTTTGTAAAGAGTCTTCACTGAGCCCGATAACGTCAGAGCATTTATATCTTAACGTGTCTGGAAATGATGATCTGTTTTCTTACGAGTCACTCCAATGGGTCACTTAGTACATCTCCAGGGAATAAGCGTCTTCAGCTCCCAGTGAGGCAGTCCAGCGTTATTAGCCATGCCCTCCTGGACCAAGCCTGTTGGCACCTTCAGCTTAATAGTGATTCTGAGTGGCTTGGCAATTTGGAACTAAATTCCACTTTCACATTCAGCACCTTTTCATATAAAAGATCTTCAGCTACATACCTGAGGGCATAAGCTGGCTCTGTGTGATTAACGCACATAGCTTATTCACAGAACCTATTTGAAAATTTTCATAATCAGTATCGGAAAGTTTGGATAAGTGTACACTCTGCAGTATCTTTACCACAGAAATTTTCTGTTGCAAGCTGCCATGCTCAAGTATGCATTTCTTTTATGAATGAAGGTCTTTTGTGCATCAAGATTAAAATCCTCTGCCTCTCTGCTATGAAGGGGGAAAAAAAAAATCTCTTTGAGAGTGCAGTTCATGTAAACCATTTCTTAAAAAACAGAGCCCTTAAATAGCTCCAAGTACATTTCTGTGTATGACACATAAATGTCCACTAATTGCATGAAGGGAGAACTGAGATTCCAATAGCAAATTCTGTAAAAAGTAGATATACAAAGAAAAGTGGAAGCATCTGTTTAATATATACGACATTAGAATTTAATTTTACCTCTGTGATGCTTTTGTGTAGCTGCAGTGTTACAGAGGAGCACATAAGCATAGTAGTGCAGTGTCAGCAGGTGCATGCCACCAAATTACTGCTTTTAATTTGCATATTCATCTGCTAAGAAGCATGTCATTATCATATCAAAGGGATACTAAGCAACATCTAGCTTCGAGAGATGTGGCATAGTTTCAATACGAGCAATTAATGCAAGATGAGGACTCTCTTTTTGTCATGTCTCCTAGGGCTAGCTGTAATCGGGCTTATTATTGGCTACCAATAAGACTGAGGTACCAGTTGGCAGAAAATGAGAGAAGTACAGAAAAACAGAGCTGTATGAGGCGTCTTAACTATACACTTGATAGCAAACCAATTCTCTGGTCACTTTTTAAAAACAAAAGCAGCTCCTATCTGCTGAATAAGTCTGATCAAAGATAAACATTATATGTAGCATATCTTTAAAGGTAGACTAAAGAGAAAAAGTTAAACCAAAATAGGCTATATTCTCCCATGAAATTAATAAGTAAAGCTGACTAATGAAATGTGGAATCAGGGCTCTTAGAATTCTATGCTCTTAGAGAAATGGATTTATAAGTAAGCTTTTATTTCAAAGATCCTTGTTGCAATAGGTCATTACTCCTTGAGACAAAGGAGGTACATGCAGATCATACTTTCAAGAAGGATGGCACGTCTCATGTCACTATTTTCTGCGAGGCATTGTGCTTTGTCAGCTCTCACAAATAATAGCAAGAAAGTAAATGGGGTCTTAAGTGTTGAACAAATTAGTATTCAAAAATAGTTTCCTATGGGAGAAGATCACTTTCTCTGGTGGACTGTTTTGAGAAAATATGCAAGAAAAAAAAAAAAAAGACTACTCTTAAGTGAATGAAGAGACATACCTAAGGATATCTTGGGCCTGCTGTGCTTAGTATGCTGTGACCAATACATAGGGAGAAATAGAGGAGCAAGGCAAGCATACAAGGATATTTCTGTCAGCATATCCACTGAGCTTCCCCCATTTTGCATGGTTCTCCTAAGACTGAGTTGACATCTGTGTTCAACAGCTGTCGGTAAACTTTGGGAAACACTTTATACTCTGGCAAAGAAAAATGGGTCCTAAAATGTGATTGATTGAAGATTCCTTAGAGTGGAAGAGTTTTCAGACTGGTGTTTCAGAGGGACAACTTTAGCCGTGAACTGGGTAATAACATTTCTGATTTTGTTCAAGAATGTTTCTGTCATCATTTATCTCTTGTAGTTTAGCTCTTTTGAGGAACCTAAGCTCCACAGCTGTCAAAATGTGGTCAGTATTTGTCTCCACCATCAGAGAATCTGATCCATAGATGCAGAGTTTTAGTTTTGCCTGTGTACAAAGAAACCTGAACTACACTGACCAACTGCACTTTTTCAAGGAGAGGGAAGCTCCTCCTTTTTCTGTCACTGGGCTAATACATTGTGATACATATGAGGTATATAGGATGTCCTCCCTTGCATCTTTCAGTACTTTTAATGCCATGCTTGTCACTAAGATTAATTTGTATAGATTATTTCCAATAATGTCAATAAAACCAGGATTTTACCCTCTTTAGTCACGATTGAATTGGATTCATGGCAGTAGCTGCCCCAGTCTCATGATAATAATCAGTTGTTAGTGGCAGTTAGTCATTATATTGTGGGAACGAGAAAGCAGCGTAATGTTTAAATATCATGATTATAAGGTTAGTAGTATTCTTTCATGATTTATGCAATTATGTATGGGTACAATGACATGTGCTTCATGTCAGCAATATGAATACAGATAAACAAAACGATGTGCTACATGCAGGATATAGTGGCTTTTGTTAGCTCTTCTAAATAACTTTTACTGTATTTCATAGCAGGTGTTAATAGTCAGCATTTTACAAAATATCTTCATATACTTAGTAGAAGATAATTTTGTAGTCCTTACTGTCTCACTGGATTAACTGGATAATCTGAACATTGGTGTATCCCTACATTTTGAACACTTGGGAATTGGCTGTTAAAAAAGTTTTCTGTCTGTCATTTCTATAGTAGTGATTGTTGCATTATGATTCACATAATGGTTGACAACAGGAAATTAAGGGAACTTTAGACTTGTATTAATAACCTCTGGAGATCTTGTATACTGTTTCAGTGTGTTTCAATGGTTTCAAAATCTCATAGGCAAAGCTGGAACAAAAATTGCCAAAATGCTTCCAGTGGTTTGGGATTTTTATCATTATACCATTTACCATTGTGATGGGGAAAAATAAAAACTAAAGATTTAGATATTTTGACATACTCATAATAATTTAACCTGAAATGATAAAATTAAAAAGAAAATCCACAGGTAGTTTAGTGTTCTCTACTTCATTAGAGTTCACCAAGAACAACATCTTGTCTTGTTCTTACAAAAGCATCTCTGAGGGATCCTTGGAGGAAAAAAAACCAAAACAAAAAAACCAAAACAACAAACCACCAAAACAAAACAAACCCTCAATTTTTCCAAACTGTCCTATCCAACACCACTTGTGGTGTAAGGCCAAGCTAAAGGAAAACTCAAGGGGTCTGTTCATCTTCTCGGAGATCGATAGTTCCAACAGAGAAATAACCTTGCAAAAATTGTTAAAGAACTGGAAGTTGCCATTGCTATCAATCGTGACTTTGAAATAAATATTGACTCTTCATAGTGAGGAGTGGAAGAGGCATTTCAAGTGTGTGGTGGGTTGACCCTGGCTGAACACCAGCTGCCCACCAAAGCCGCTCTATCACTCCCCCTCCTCAACCGGACAGGGGAGAGAAAATATAACAAAAGGCTCATGGGTTGAGATAAGGACAGTTTAATAAAGCGAAAGCAAAGGGAAACAACAAATTTTTTTCTCTACTTCCCATCAGCAGGCAATGCCTGGCCACTTCCTGGGAAGCAAGGCTTCAGTACTCATAGTGGTTGCTCTGGAAGAAAAACGTAAATAATGAATGCTTCCCCTTCCATCTACCTTTACTTAGCTTTTATAGCTGAGCTGACGTCATATAGTAAGGAATATCCGTTTGGTCAGTTTGGGTCAGCTGTCCTGGCTATGTTCCCTCCCAACATTTTGCCCAGCTCCAGCCTGCTGGTGAGAAAATGAGGGGGAGGAAATGTTGGGGGGAGAGTCTTGATGCTGGGCCAGCACTGCTCAGCAGGAGCCAAAACACTGGTGTGCTGTCAACACCTTTCTAGCTACCAATACAGAGCGCAGCACTACAAGGGCTGCTATGGGGAGAATTAACTCCGTCTCAGCCAGACCCAATCCAAAGCAATTTTAGTATGTATTTTTTCCAAAGTTCTGTTTTATTATAAATCCTGGTTGTCTAATTTTTTTCAGCAAATTATGAAAAAGCGTTTTAAAATGAAAAATTAACATTGCCCTTATGAAAGTATATGGGCTTCTCACCAAGGGCTAAACTTTTATCAAGCTTTTAGAGCTGTGAATCATATACTATAGTCTTAATCTAGCTGTTTCATTCCAGCAAAGCTTTTTGTAATAGGAGGAAATTGTATTGATGGAAGAAACACATAATTGGGTTTTCCTGTTAAAATTTGCAGCCATGATTGTCATTTTGGAGAAGGATAGCTTAATAATATACTGGATTGTTACTCTTCAGGCTTTGCAGTTAAGGATTTATAAAGTGATGTTGAATACTTCATTTTCATTGCAGCCTCAGTTTCCTCATTTGTAAAATGAAGTGATTATATTCTCCACTTCTGTGAAGTGTTATGAGCTGTTATTATTTAGATAGTAATAAATCACATTCATTTGAGAAGTTGCTATGCTTTTATTGACATAACCTATATGGAAATTAGGCAACTATAACTGATATTTTGTCTTCAAGAGTTGACTCAAGAACACTCTACATTTTGTGAAATTATCCTTTTTGGTAGCACTAAAAGAAGGATGTTGAAGTAGTTAGGAAAAAAAGACTTTTCTGAGACACTATTGCTTATTTACTTTCTTGGAGTTTAACACAGTAGAAACCAGGATTTTTAAAAGGTAAAATGGAGATATTGAAAAAGGAAAATGTTGGGGGGTTTCCTTGATATATTACAGATTATAATTTTTAATTCTGCTTATATTTTGTTATACTATTGTCTGTGATGCTAAACCTCACTTTATAGCACAGGTAAACAACAACTCTGTATACTCAAAACCTCTCAAAGTATTTCATAAACCAGATCTAAACCATATTACCTTACACTTAGAAGATATTCACTATGTAAAGGTGAAAAATATTCAAAGTATTACAGAGCAAAACTGGATAATCTCTTTCAGTCTCCTACACTGAGATGTGTTTGCATACATACTTTCAGTCTTGCCTCTCAGGTCACTCTTTTACCAGATGTAAAGAAACTGGTTTAGTTTACTTTATCAAAACATTTTAATTAGGTGATACATTAGTAACATTTTTCAAGTTTATCAGTTAGAAGTTTATCTTGTTATTTCTAATGTCACTGTTGTAAACAATATTACACATGAATTTCATTCCCAAAATTAAATGGAGCATTGATACGGGTCATGCCTTTAGCAGCATTTCTCTCCAAGACTGAAGGTATGGTGCAAAATACATGTTTAAATTTAGCATAGCGTGTTTTTACTGAAACATGAGTATAATATGAAAGTACAGTTAAAGGCAGTCAGGCATAGTGCAGGGTGTATCGTGGTGTCATCCATCCTGTTTGCTGAGGAAGAGTAAGAGATTATGAAATGCTTTTATGAATTTCAGTAGATTATTTGTGCACATTTTTCTGGTGCATACTGGGATAGAAGGACTAAATTGAAGTAGCTAAACTTATTCTTCCAATGATATTGGGGGCTGAAAGAGGAGAGCCCTGACTTAAAAGGCCAGAACCCAATCTGCTGCAATAACCCCTGCGGACATACAGTAAAATTTAAGCTAGCTCTGTTACTGCAAGGAATGTTCACCGGTTGCAGAGAATTTTCCTTACAATCCCAGATCAATGAATCTCTCTGGTTTCAGTAACAGGGTCTTACTCTTTAGACTGACGGTTGGCTGGAGCCAGCCTATGCTTACGTACGGCCTTCTGGCCATTTCGGGTCCAGTCCTGCCTGGCAGTGAGTACCCTCAGCTCCCTTTGATGATTTCAGTGGGAGCTGGAGGACCTCACAGGAGGGTGCTTGACGCCTTGCAAGATCAGACACTGATAATTGAATCAGGCAAGACAGCGGTACAAGAAAATTGTTTTCTTTCCACTTTTACTCTGCTGAAGTCAGAGGGACTTTCCACAATGTGTTCTTAAGTGCCCAGGGCCAGATCCTACAAGATGATACTGAATATTCGCAGTTCCCATTTGCTTCATTAGGAACTGAGGGCCCTCAGCCTGTCACCGGATTGGACCTTTTTTAATGTACTTCATTATTTCTTACCATGAGCAAAACTGATGTTTCTCTTCAAATCTATTGAAGGAAGTATTGTTTCTTGCAGAGATCACAGATCATCTTCAGATGATGAGGATTGAACAGAAATGACACTACAGACTATGTAGTATTAGGTATTACTATTCATAAATAAAGTTTAACATGCATTTAAAAAGAAGCAAAATTTAAGCAAATTATAGCCCCAAATTTTTTGCAGATTTATTTAAAATAGGTGGATGGTAAATGCTTTGAAATAATAATTTGCTGGTTAAAATGAAAAGGTTGATGTAAGAGTGAATTAAATCACATAATTTTAAACATGATCTTTCTAATACAAATAGAATTACTATAAATAGACTGTGGTTATATTGTCAAGTAATGCGTTCAGTTATGCTAGACTAATAACTCTTCAGCTATGTATTAATCTACATTGTTTTAATGTCAGTAAATTTTCTAATCGGCTCAGCTGTAGCTTGTGGACATAACACAATGGCTGACTATGAAAAGTACATTTTAACTTACCAGTTTTCATTTAATGTTTGCATTTTTATCCTCTATATAAGACATATCAGTGCTTCTAATAACTTTTTTTCCTGTAACATATTATCTTTGTTAGTTCTGCGTGGTAGAAGTATCTGATTTTTTGGTGTCAAATGTTTTTGCATAGTCTTTCATGTATGAACTTGTCAGTTAACAACTGAGAACTTGGTGATGATGAATAAAGTTTCATACTTTCAGACTTCTCCCTTATTGTCTTTTCTCTCTAACCAAGACTCAGCAGGTGAGACTGCATATTTTACTTCACTCCACCAATACAGGGCTCTTTTTCCTGGAGAATTGACATCTTCCTGCCAGCTGTGTCCTGCTTTCAAAAGAGATGTGAAGCCATTCTGGAACTTGAGACATGAGTGATTCCAAGGAGAAGAAGAAACCAGAAACTACCTCTGCTGTGATCATTACAAATCACTCGTGAATGAAAGCTCGGAGATAGTTAACCCCTATATGATTTCATCAGTTGTTCAAGCATTAATTCTACTAGTGCACTGATGACTTTATTCACAGTTTGCGGAGAGCATATTGAAGCCCTTAGTTGAAGTGATTTAGTCAAGGCTGTATATTAGATCATGCCAGAGCTAGTGTTAGATCCCAGGAGTTCCTGATTCTTACACTTAGACCTTTACAGTACTAGAAAAAAGGATTACTGACTGAACAGGCACGTGGAAGTCTTGCAGCCCTCTAGGGGAGTTAGCCGAATATAATGCAATACGAACCATTTTGAGTCAATACTTGTTGCAGAGGATCCACAGGGGAAGTCATGCACAGACCAATGTCATCAAGTGAAGTCCATTTACTACAACTTTTAGCACAGTTATATACCTTATGTGCTTGTGCATGCACCTTATACAATACTCTAATTGGTCCAATACCCCGGTTCACGCGACACTATCTTATCCTCTATTGGCTGTGCAAGCTTCTTCACGAGGTGTCCAGCAGTTACTTATCTCATTCTTCGGCATCCAGGAGTTGTTTGTCAGGCTCTTCTTATCTTCCTTTTTCCCAGCGTACAAGGACACAGCGTCCTTGTCTGCTCCAGCACTTTGTAAACTTATGCTTCGTTCCCACCTAACGGCTGGATTGCTCACATGCCCTCGCCCAGCCAAGAAATCCTCAACAAATACCGACTGAGATAGTTACAGGACAAGATCTTTTTCCCTGCTGGCACCATAAATGCTAGTGAAGAAGTTGGCACTGGTATTAATTTCTCTGCGGGCACCAGGTGTGGTAAATCTTGTAAAGAAAAGTCAGTCCTAGCTTGAAAGCATGTTGCTATGCTTTTCCTAGGAGGGCCAGGACTGCTTGCTTCCTCATATAAACTGGAGAGTTTGGAGACTTCTGGGAACTCTTTTTTTTTTTCTTTTTGTGGTTTTTTTTGGTTGTTTTTTTTTTTTGAAAATGTGGTAAACTGAATGGAAATATTCAGTACAAGAAGCAATAAAAAAATGAAGATCAGGTTCTTCTATACGAGAAAACTAAGTGAATCATAGTTATCATTATATGTGAACTGGGAAAATTATTCAGGTATTAATGTATATGTTTTGAGCCAATGATAACTTTGGCTATTCCAGCAACAGTCACTCTCCTCCTTCCTCCCTCCCTTTCCAAATTCCAAACCAATGCCATCAAAATTGGAGCACAGAGGAGATGGAGGAACTTTAACTAAAGTTCCTCCAAAGTGAGCCAGCAGAACAGATTGATGAGGCAGCCCTCATCTTTTAGGAGTCTGCCAGAGATGACTTAGCATTAAGATATCCCCCGATAACTCAGAGGCCATGTTATCTGCTCATGTGATTCTAAGCTTTGTGATTAACTATGAACTGTGAATATCTGTAATCCTTTCTCCATAATGCTTTTGTTGTGAAAATGTGATCTTGTCCCCAGCTGATAATGCCTATCAGGTTTTTCATGCTGTCATAAGCTAAAGTTTCTTACATTTTCTTTGTGAAAGTAGACCCACTCGTTCTTTTGTGAGTGGGTCCTACACTCTTCTCCCTTCCTATTTAACAAACAAGTCATCCATTCCCACAGAAAAATAAAATAAAAACCAGAACCAAAAATTCCCAACCATTTCCCATGTGTTATCCATATAATTGTAACAGTGACTTAGACATTATAACAAGAAAACAAGAGTTTCTAAACTCCATGGAGTCCATTGGAAAATTGATTTTTTTTTTTTTTTTTTTTTTTTTTTTTTTTACATGAAGGTTCCTCAGATATTATGGTGGTTAGAGACAATATAAAATCCAAATACAGGTAAATAGATAGTGAAAGGAAGGAAGGAAAAAAGAACAAAACAAAAACCTCATATTGGAATCAAACAAAACCAGAAAAGATTAAAATGCATGCCTTCATCTCTAGGCAACCACTGCATTTTACTCACAGCCCTTATTCTAACTTTCCAACTTTTCTTCTGAGCAATAATTCTATTTACAGTATAAGTTATTTGGGCTTGAACTTATTTTCAGAAATAAATGCATCATATTTTTTGCTACGATGTGCAGCTGCTGTGTGCACATGTGAAGGAACCGGCTGTGTGGTGGATTACCTTGGCAATATGCTACCTCACCTTTGATATACTGTCCATATCTACACATAGTTTCTTTGTCACCACCTTAAAATAAACCTTCCTGAAATAGTCAAGAAACTACCATCATTAGGCTCAATAAGGAAAAGTTCCATTGTAAATATTCTTATTACATTAATAATTATATAACCCCACCTGCCAATGCTTAGATGAACTAATTATTTATCTACATCTAGTCACCAGAGAGTCACATCATCATAAGCAATTCACTTTTTTGGGGTCTTCATAACTTTTCGAAAGACAAGCTGAACTCTTCTTAGCACAGAATAACATGCCATTATATGCTGTATAATGCTTTTGTACTTGGTGTTCCTCTGATTTTATGTTTTGCACCGTACTAAGAACTTTTCCACTGTTGAAGCTGTCTTTGAGTTATTCACACCCTTGGCTTTGAGTCCATGTAGAATCCAGCTGGCAGTATTTGTATTTCCCGTCTATTTGACTTGGAGATATTGTTGAGATTACTGAAAGGAGAAACTTGACTTCATTCTACTGCAACGTGTAGTAGACTTGAAAGTAAAGTCATAAACACAATAGTAGCCTCAAACAGTGCTATTACTGGGATTAAATTGGTACTTTGGAATTGGGTGCTAGTGTCTGGAAACACTTTTTTCAGCATTTACTTATGAAACAGTAGCTTGCTTTCTGAACCTTTTCTTTCGTGATGTAGTCATTGACAGGCAGAGAATATGAGCTACTTGGCCTTTTAGCAAAATGTGTTTCTTCCAGTATGAAGGGCTTTGGGATTTATTTCTTTATTTTCTCTAATCACTCGGAATAGGATCCCATGCAAATTTCTTACAGTGTTGATGTGGCAAAGATCTAGGGCAAAAGTGGTTAACTTCTGCATACTGAAAGCATGTTGAAAAGTCTCCGAATGTACGTACACAGATGAGTAGACTCTGCAACCTCCAACACCCATGGACTGGAGTTCATTGCGATCAGAAGTAGAGATCTACAGTCCGTGTGCCAGCGAACAAATGCATTTCTTATTTTGAGCTGACATACTGTTTCTCTGATAATAGGCCTCTTAATAGCGTGAATTTTTAAATCTAAACTACAGTAAATATATCAACTGTACAATACTTTCCATGTCTAAATAAACAGGGTTTTTTCACTTTCACTTTTATCTTCAGGATGTCAAGCAAGAGATCAGAAGGCAATTTTCAAACCGAAGGGGGGGGAGGGGAACCACGATGTTATTCTGTAGAAGTTATTTGATTGCTCTTCATAGTCTTTTCATTACAATTGGCATTTAGAAACTCAACCACACATGCCGCTCCACACCTTTCTACATGATACTGTTTCTTCCTGTTCTCCTTATCTGTAACTGTGATGATGCACAGCTTTCTCCTATTTCTTTCTTGTGGGTTTGTGCAGTTTCTTGATGTTTGTGACAGGCCACGATAGGGGAAGCTTTTATCACTGTGGGGTTTGGAGGCCTCAGTAAATTGAAAATTGCAAATGAAATCCACTGGGCTTGAATTCATCAGCTATTATGTCAGATGACCTTTGGCAGCTGCTGATAAAAATGAGAGAATGTTAGCTCTGATCCAATTTTCAGCACTAACCATTCCTTTTCAAATCCATTCACAGTCAGGCAGCAGACACATGGGAAGTGAAAATGATAGGGTTTCAAGAGAGCTGCATTGTGTTGCAGATTAAGATTTTCTCCCCCTATTTCTAGAGGTCGGCCCCCAGGCCCCTGTCTGGTATCTACCTATTGTCCAATCAGTTTCAATATCTGCTTCAGAGGACATGTTAGCCATCCTTACAGATAAGTGCTTACAGGAGAAAATGTTGGACTTAATAGTTTTGCTTAGGAGGCATCAAGGGTCACAGTGTACCAATATTGACTGGCACATGTTAGTTTAATCTGACATTCTTCGGAATGCGACACTAGATTCTTTCGGAGTTGTTGATCTTTCTCAGATTTTTGTTCCTGTGTCTAGGTTTTATAAATTTTATTTTCCTGTAACTGTTTATATTCATGAGCCACAGATATTCATAAAAAAGTCTGTCATAGCTGGGCCCAGGTGGCCCTTACCTTATATTCCTATCTTACGGGTTGCATAAATTATGAAACCAGAGCTGCGTGTTGGTACAACGCTTTATCTTCTTAGAGAAAACTGGTGACATGTAGCCATTTTGTCTGCATTTTCAAACTATGCCCAGTGGAAAAACAAATAATTAAGGTTTCGAACCAAAGTAAATGTAAAAATATATTTTTTTAACTGGGGTAGACGTGAGTTTTGCCTTCAAAGACCTTGGAGTGTGTGCAGCCCCACCCTCTGCCTTTGGCTTCCTGAAGAATGAGTGAACTCAGCACCTCCAGAAGTTGCTCATGGGCTGAACCCTAGTTCAGAATGACCTGTTAAACCAACATAACGTTAATGTATGTGTCCTATTCCCTATCAGCTTTTTTCTACCTAATTTAATAAAGAAAAGAATGAAACTCTGGACTCTGTTACCTTGGAAAAATAATGTATGTCATTAAAATTTCAAAGTTTTAGAATAGTACCTTCTACTGCTTAGTTCTCCATTTTTTGCAGAGGCATAGCTCCCATTGAATTCTGTTTTTAGAAGGCAATAATGATATGTAGATTGGACTTGTTTGGACAAGAATTCAAAAATCAGATTCCTTGACTGATCACACTGTCATTCTTCAAAACATCGCTATTAGGTCTTCATTGGAAGAGATATTCCTAATATTCTTACCAAAATGTCTCAGAAGCACAATGCCATCTTAAAATTACATGCATTTTATATTTAACAGTTTTACTGATTCCTTTAGCTAGAACGTGAATAAATATTCAGTGGCTCGGCTTAGTAAATAAACAGATCAAGCTTAATTTATACGATAGGGAAAAAACATTCCGAAGAAACTTCATATTAACATTGCTAGAATCTAAGTGCTAATTTTTAAAATAACTCATATTGTATTAGTTTTTCTAAAGGCATTAAATAATGGAAAAAAGTACACTTGCTTCTGTGTAACTGTTAGTGGTCTGAACATTGAAGAATGAGGAACAAACCCACTGTTTTAAAAATTAATCTGGAATACGCACACGCATTGATTTTGTGTTCTTCATTAAATTAAGGCTAAAACTAAAGTTAATATAATTACATTTTATTTCTTTCTCTCTATAACATAGGAAATAATTTCAGTCAGTTATGAGTCTAGCTGTACCCTTTTATCATGGGCAAAATTTATAGCTGCCTCAAAGTAATCACCTATTTTACATTAGTATGTTGTCATATTTTACAAGTAATCATCTTAAGATATGAAAATTGCATAACAATCACTATTATCCTTGGATCTGTTCATATCTGAATCTTTAGGAAATTGGACTGCAGATCCAAACTTTTTCTCATGACTCTGTTTCTACAGATAGAAGAATAAAAAAGTTCTGTCTCAATTTTCTTCTCTGTTCACATGAATTTCTGACCTCTGCAATGGTATCGCTAAATCTTTTGTGGTTTTCCCATCACAAATAAGGAACTCTCATGAAATGTCAACAAAGCTGAAGCATCTATCTGTTGAGTATGTGCTTATTTAAAATTGTGATGTTGATTCAAGCTATATTGGAATAAGATTTTTGAAAAATAAAATTCCTATGGAAGCAGCCATTTATCAAGCCAGCAAGCAAAACTGGCTGGAGCTTGCTATGACAGAAAACACAAGGACCAGGCTGGTTGGTGGGTTGAAGAGTGCTTCAGTTTCACTGGTGTTTGTGGCTTTCCCCAGGAGCTCTATGATTGTGTCTATTCACACTGTCCCAGGAGATTGACTTTTCTTCTAGGAGTCCTGGAGTATAAGGAGCTGGTGCTGTTCATTCGTTTGTTTGCTTTTAAGCATCGTTATCAACTTCCTGTGCCCACCTTCTTTTATGGGGAAAAACTGGAATTTGTTTGGGTAGAGGAAAATACTCAGCATAGGTGAGATTTGGCTAACTTTTTATGTACCCTTCAGCTGAACCTTGTGACTCACATTTTAGCTTTGGTGTTTAGTAAGTCAATGAATATTGCAATCGAAAACAGTTACCTGGAATTACAGTAAGAAAAAACAACTTCAGATCACGCTCACAAAGCATATATTGGCTAAAGATTTAAATATGACTATGTCTACTATTCAAAGCAAATACTGAATTGTAAAAGTTAGTAAACAATATTCTAACAAAATTTAGCATGGTTCTTTGGAAGTTATTCCAGAAAACAGAGAATGCAACAGTGAAAGCAGGTGGGGTTTTTATGAGGGTTTTTTGAATCTTACTTTTGGATCTATATTTTCTATTAAACATTCTAGGATGTTTTAAAGTGTTTAATATTTTATTAAATTATATGACATTTGAATTGCTGTATTCTGCTACTAAAAACAGAATGCTATTTTCTACCAAACGTTTACCGCTTTTATTCTGACTGCTAGGCAAATTAAACAGTATTAAAGGAACTTTTCTTTAAAGCCTTTAAACCTGATCCAGTAGTATGTTTAAAATGTGGTATTAATGATTATGAGACCCTTAAAAGAGATTCTATGAAAGTGAAAACAGTTCACAGCAAGTATCTGGTGAAATGCTTTCCTAAATGTGTCCATAATCCATTATATTTCTGAAATACCGAGAATACTTGGAGGGCTTGAAGTGCCCAGTGTGACAGAACAAATGCATTTCTCTTTGAATAAGCAATGATTTCTGTGCAGAAGTTCTCTAAGGGCTGCCTAACACTTCCCTACCTATTGCCTCCCTGCCCAGAGAAGTGCAAGGGCTGGCCCAGGGACACCCTTCTCTTTATGTCCAGTTTCTTTGTGTCTTTTCTTAGCCTCTTTGTGTACCTGTACAACCAGTGGACCCAATTTGGCTTCTAATGTTTGCAAAGCTTTTTAAGTCTCAGTGCTAAAAAGTTATATCCATCAAAGCAGGCATTAGAGTTTGGTTAACTTGCTGTGTTTTACATATAGTAGTGATGTTTTAAACAAATATTTAATAATTAGCGAAGTCTAATTATAATCTATGCAACAGTAGTTTGCTAATTTCTTTGGCACATGTGTTTGTAAATGAGGTTAAAACCTGATGCTGAACATATATTAGAGAAACTATTTAAATTCTGCATTCATATCCAAAGTTTTGAGGAATCTTTAAAATGAAGACCAAGTTCCTCAGTGCTACTTACTCAAATGTGTGATGAGAAAGAATAGAACATTTGTCCTTCTCAGCTTACAGTTTAATTAAGCAGAAAAAAACAAGGAGTGGCAAAGAGCGTTGGTGGAGAGGAGAAAAGACATGTAAATGTGTACGAACACTTGTGATACTTATTTTTTCATTTCTGTACATATAAACGTTGTCATTCTAAGAAAGTGCTGTGGTCAGGAGAATGGGTGAAGAACATGCTTTAAAACAGGAAAAGCCTGTATTTGTGCCTAATCCGTCTTACTGATTTGTTAAAGGACCTTTTTGATTTGCAATTTGATGTTGTCTTGTGTTTATGTGTCATCTCCTGAACATAAACACTAACTGTATGGCGGATAAGTACTATTTTATTTTGTTTTTTTCTCAGCTTCCGTTGATTCATGTATTGCTTTCCCTAAAAATATTGTTTCCTAAAAACGGTAGCATAATCAATATTTGTTATGGTTAAGATAGTTTTTCAAAGTGTTAGTCATTCTCCCAGATGACTTTTTCCTGCAGTGTCCAACGTGACTCACTTCTAGATAACCCATTTTATAAACAATGCTTTTCTCATTCCGGTATTGAAAAAATAAAGTTGTGTGAAGATTTATAAAGAATAAATAAAGTATCATTTGGGTAGGATTTATCATATGGAGGTTGATGTTTGTCTCCTTAGGCCGTTTGCTGCTTAGGAGAACTCCTCTACATGCGTGGATGAAAATCCGGAATAACTTCACTGAAGTCAGTGGCATTATTCCAGTGCATGTTGGTGTAACTACGATTAGGTTTTGGTCACTTACTGTTTCCTGTTTTTTTTACAATGTGAGATACACAGTTGCCATTTCAGTAATCATGCATGTGTTCACCAGGAATTTTACCAGTGCTATGTCATGTAAGCAGTCTGTATGCAGTCTGTGCAGTATTATTTCTTGTTCTAGCATGTTTAACTGCTGACTCCATCGATGAGCATTTCATGTGTTTGTTCATGTCTTTTTTTGAAAGATGCATCAATGATAACACTTATACTGAAGCTCGTAGAGCAATTAATGTTGCTGCTGTTAAAGAAAATGTATTTGCATGTCTTTAATGAAGACATCTGGGGGAAATGCTGATCCTTCTGTTTAAAAATCTTTCTTTGAGTGTTTAACTTTGAAGGGTATTAGACAACGTTCCTGCATGTGCAGATGGAAAATATATAGAAAAAGACTAAAACATGCCAAAATCTTATTTCATCTTGGGAGTGACCAGTCATTCTAAATTAGATCATATATTTTACTTTCTCTCTTTACTTAAATTACTTAGGAGTCCTTAAATTAGACACTAATGTACACAGAACCATCCCTTCTTATGGAAAAATTACAAAGGGAAAAAATACAGTTAGCTTCCTAAATATTTATTCATTTGTAGAAAGATTACTCTCAACATGGAGACTAGTAGATTGTTTAGGAAGTCGAAGATGCTCAAAAGTTCTGCAGAGAAAGTAGGCAGCCATCTGACAAATATGGTAGTTTGGCAAAGTTTCTGCCCCAATGATATTCCCTTGGCTACCTTTCCACAGTGGCATCATGTATTCCTGAAATGTTTACTTTCTGTGGGGTTTGGGTGTATCTACCCATTCAGATTTTCTGAGATGCAAAAGGTATGAACTTCTTTGTGCACATGTACTTGAAGATGTGCTGTTTATCATGAAGTGGACCAGTGGGCTCCTACCATCTACAGGTTTCAGCCTATAAGGAGTATCAGTAAGGTCTTGAGAACGGGCGAGCGTGTACCAAAGTTGCTGTTTCACTTCCTAATTCCTCCCTGTGCAGCTCTACACCACAGGCACACGTAACATAGCACAGCTCTATATGATTTGTAAACTAAAAGACACAGTTTTCAGCAAGCTGTCTTGCTGAAATTATCAAAATTGTTGGATGATCTATAATTATAATTTTCTATCTTCATCAGGTGAATTGCAAATGTTTTTCTTTTAGAGGATGCAGATGCTTTTCAAATGATTTCTGAAAAGGAATTGTACAAAGGAATCAAGTTAATATCTTGGAAGTCTTATGTGTATGTGATGTTGATATGCTGGTAAATTTATGTGGTTAGCAGTATAAGAAGGGTAAAGAGCCAAGATGTCTCAGAATACAGTTCAACAATCAGTAATTTTTATTTCTTTTTTATGAGTGGTAAGGGCAGTGACCTGAACAGAAGAGAACAAGAACTATGCTTGTTCCTCCTGTTCTGATTTTACGCTGGTTGTCCTTGCTCTGTTGTGCTAGAAATAGCCATGGAAAAGCAAGTCAGATTTCTAACAGATTTCTAAGATTTGTGACACCAACCTTCTTCTCTGACAAATGTTCTTCCTCACATTTGGAAATGAATGGAAGGAGAGTAGTTTACAAATACTGTAGATTTGGGTCAAGATCATCTGCAGTTGACTGTAATTTTTTTGGTCAATTCTTTGGTGCTCTTGTGTGATTTACAAAATAAGAAAGGATTTGCTTTTGAATTCAGTACTTTTGCTTCATACACACATTCGTTTACACCTGAAATTTGATAATGTATGTTCTTCAGATGAGTGAATAATCTACAGTTATCTTCTGAAATTTGCAACTCTAAAAATTCTGGTGAACTGTTGCCAAACAAAGGGGTATCTGTCTTGAAGCCTATCTACATTTGATTCATAGGCTGAACAGTGTAAGTTACAGTGATATTGAATTGTAATCCCAAATTAATTTTAGTTAAATTGAGTGAGATAGTTCATCAATGGCTGCTTTCCTGGTTAAATTTGCTTAGGGTTTGTTTTTTTTTTTTTATCATATGCTACTTTAAAGAATGGGTGAGCATTACTTGTTAAATCAGATTTGCAACATATTAAGTGAAGAGTAATAACAAGGTTTGTAATTTACAGAGGAATGAGTAATTCCTCTTCTGGTCTCAGGCCTCATTAATTTGCTATACCATTGTGTTTTGATAGTTTCCATTTTTCTTTCTTTTTTTGTCATTTTTAAAATTACGAATTGTTCTAAAGCAAAAAATTAAAGCCAATTGATCCCTTCACTTGGATTTTATATCCAACCTTCATTTTAAAGAATAAACTTGGGTTTCTGCATATATAACTGCGAATGGATTCAATTTCATAAAGTTACATATTATTGAAGGATGAAAAATCACCTTAAAAAGTAGTTACTAAATTCAGCATAAATTTTGACAATCATATTGGCTCTATCTTTGGTTCAATACAGTGATAATGCAATTGCCAGATAGGTAGCAATTGCTTGTAGGAAAATGTTTATTTTAAGATATTTTTTATTGTTAGATTTTTATACTCGCTGAAATTGTTTCTGTGTGTTATTATTATTTATCAGTAGAGAGCTCTACAAGGTCTCGTTCTGCTACAGTCAAATGTTGTAAAAATGCATCGTGAGCCTGGCAGCTGGGAGCCTTGATGCCACACAGTGTCTCTCTGTCAGTGGCATCTGGATGTGAGATTGGCCTCCTTCCTAGGCCGTTGGCTAGCCGCACTGCTGCCTATTCAGATGTATCTGTACTAAAGCATAACAAATTTACATACATTTTGCATAAAGCTTTCAAGCTATTACTTCTGTGTTTCAGGCTGCAGGCTGCTACACCGAAGATTAATCAGAAAACAAATGTATTATACCTATCAAACTGTTAGTCACAAAATATATTTTAATCTCTGTGCATTTTTTATAAATGGATCACTTGGGACTTTTATATTTCTGGTGCAGGAATAAATGAAAATGGGAAATGGAACGACACATTGATAAAAAAATTTAGAGAGGATGGTTTCATAAAGTTTAGACTGGAGGTTTATTCCCACCTTCTTTTCATTATTAAAGGGCAAATATTAGAGGTACGTAAACTGTTGATTCAAGTGGTGGGGCTTGCAGAGCTAGCACTGGTATTCTTTTCCCTCTAAGTTTCTCCACTGTTTTCATTCCAACTGTAAAAGAATGACTAGGAAGTTCATAGAAAGTTGTTTCATACGGAGAGGTTATCAGGTGACCTAAATGCCATCCATTTATGAAGCCCTTTCCCACAGTTGTCTACGTCTGAAAAGACCTCATGCAACAAGCAGTTGATGCCTAAAAGCAGGTTTGTAATCAATCAGGACCAAGAAATGAAATCTTTCTTTTCTGCTGTTAGAAAACATTGAAGTGGAAAAAACATCCAGTGGGTTGATATAGATGTACAGTTGTGAGTCTGGTAGGAGAAGCAACAGGCCAGTTCAATGTGTTCAGGGTTTCCCATTAAAGGTGCAAATGACTGGAATTTTTCATGTTGTAGGCAAGGATGTATATTGTCATTTCTCTCTGGGAACTGAGATAAGCAGTAATTTCTTTGCCTTTTTTTCCTTCCCATGTCTTCTGATGTGCTACGATATAGGTAAATCTCTGCATGTACTATATATTTAATTATATTTATTTAATTAATTCCAGATATATCCAGAAGTTGTTCTGAGGAAAATACTGAGCTTTATTTTTCTAACAGACCAGTCTTAACACATAACATATCTGAGCTTTCATGCGGACAGAGCAATGTGTTAGGTATATCTGACCAACTATTAGATTCTTTCACATGCACGTGTGAAAGTCTGCAGTCATGATTTCTGGTTTGTTTAATTTTAATTTGGCCCAGTAAAGGACTTTTTAGAAGACAGTGACGTTACTTCTTGCTAGGGTTTGAGAATGACATTGGATTGGTGGCAAAATCTGCGTTTACTGGCTTTTCTGAGTCTGCGTTCATGTCTTTTCACTTGCTATGTGTAGGCTTTCTAATGCATGACTTTTTGCATAAGAATATATGTTTTACCTTATCAGCATATCTGTAACCATGCATGAGGATGAAAAATGTGTTTTATGCTATCCAAAGAGTACCCTGATATAGCTTTAGTTGTATCTGGGAATTGATTAGATCCTACTGTGCTGAGCATAGAGTAATCTCATAAATGGATAACTTTCATGCCCCATTATTATATATTACAGGAATTTTGTAAGTCTAAATTAATGAGATTCAAATTGTCCTTCAAAAGAAATTCATGCATGTTTGGTGGTGGAACGAAAGAAATACTGATTTCCCATAGCACTCAGGTATATGTCATAACCACTGACATAAGAAATAAAACTGAGTTGACTCTTAGAATTACAGGCTTTGAAAATGTATCTATATAAATATATACATATATATTTATATAATATTTATGTTTTTATCTATGTAGGCTCATATATGTGTATATTTAAGTTGAAAAACATTTGGGAGTGTTGCTACGAGCTGGACATGGGACAAAGTATTTGGGACTACTCTAAATTTGTCTGCAGTTTTGAACTGTGCTAGGTCATCTTGTCAAAACACAATTTTGAGCTCTGAAATAAATGAACAGAAGAGAAACAAACATACTGGATTAAAACACTCTTCCAGTGTTGTCAGATAATTACCAAAAAGAAAGTGCCTACACTGGAAATATCAATAACTGTAATGTGTGAGATTTGTTAAAACACACAAACTCGCTCTCCACTGACTGTCACTAATATTTATTCGTCCAGTGACTGTTAATCACACCAAGTTTACAGTCCCATATAGCACCTGTCACAGGTGTTGATCATTAATCAGCTATTACAGCAGTTTATTCTGCTGCTGACAACTTGCAATTTTCTACTGATTCAGCTAGTTTGTCAGGTGGGAATTATGGCATAGCACATGTGACAAAACACATCACACATTTCTCTCTCTCTCTCTTCTCTCTCTCCCCTCTTCTTTTTTTTTCCCCTCTTTTTTTTTTTTAATTTTCAGGCTTCTCTCTCTTCCTCTCTCTCCCCCTTTTTAGACAAACAATATCTGGGAACTCAGAAGTAATAAGGCGGAATGTATAATTAATTACCCAGCTTGCTCTAATTAGGGATGAATAAGTTGTGTCCCTCTCATCATCACAAATGTGGTGATGGGTAATACCAGTTTATGCTGTATTAACTGCAAATATGCAATCCTTCTGAGAGCACTTTTGTTGATGAATTTGATGAATGTGACAATAATTAGCAGAGACAGATGAGAGCTAAATTACTACTGACAATGTAATGCTATCCCGCTCGAGGGTCTGAGAACGTGGCAGGCTAACATGGCAGGGACCGGGGCCTCGTTTCTAATTAATAGTCGTCTTTTTTTTTTTTTCTGTCTTTTTTTTTTTTTTTTTTTTTTTTTTTTTTTTTGCCAGTGGGGAAAAAAAAAAAGGAGGAACGGTAATTGTTTTCGTCAAAGGCTGCAGGGAGTTATCAGGGTAATAAAGTTAATTAGCAGAACAAACATCCTTTCACTGCCTTACCAGATTGAGGAAAAGAGGGTAATTCAAACTGCAGAAAGATATGACTAGATGAGATGATAAGGAGAAAAATTTTACACAGGAGGCTAACAGAGAAGAATCAATTTTTTTTCTTCATTTCTTTTGGCTTAGTCCATGGAAAGGAATTATACATTCTCTTCTTTCAGCTCATAAAGTCACTTATGTATAAAACTTTATTGTTGTGATTTCTGCAATGGATGGGAAATGAAGTTAAGAAAGATCATATTACATTGTTCAATTTTTTTCAGGGCCTTCCAAATAGCAATTGTTTTGTTACATTATGTGCAATTTCCTTTTTATTAAAGTGACTTTTCCTAATATCCACGGCACTGTATTGATCTCGTAATGTTCTTCAAAAAGAAACCTGTTTTTACTTCGTCTCCAGGTCTTCAATGGATTCATTGAGTGTGGCCATTGTACTAGGTTCTGAAGTAGCTAGCTCAGAGTTTGAATTAGTTGATGGATTTCTTTGAGCAGCATTTCTTTTACTATCCTCTAGTGTAAGTATAAAAAGAAAGTCCTTGTTCCAGCCAGCATTAATGCGTGTGACTAGCTTTATGCATGAGTAGTCCTATTGCATTTGCCTCCATTCAGTTACTTGTACACATAGGCAGGGCCAAGGTCCAAAAGGAAAGACTCTTTCAAAAGTAGTAACATTGAGGGTTTTAGGTTACTTTGGATGGCAGTTCTTATTCTTGTATATTTTCAGTGATGTTACCATTTCTCTTGCAAGATTTTGGCCTACCTCCATGATATGGCCGGCGTCCTACTGTACTATGTTAGCACAAACTATTCATACGTATGGGCTTCCAGCAGGTTTTGTAAACCCAGAGGGATCTATCGAAGCAAAAAATGTGTTTACATGATAAGGTATTGGAAAAATTACTGCAGAATACCAAATTAGAGTGCATCAGCTACTCTGAGATGTCTAACCATGTTACATGCTTTACTGTTCATGGTAAATACCGGTTTATTCAAGGTAGCCTACTGTCCAAGGAGACGTAAGCAACCTACCTTGCATTTACTGCAAAATAAAAGTGAAAGGGTAAGTAGTGACTAAAGACCAGCTAATATCCTGTAAGTTTACATCCTGTGTTACTCAATGATATAATATGCTTCTGTCTGTACCTTTGATTATAGCTATTGCATTGTCCTCTTAAACGATTGTGAAATAACTTCTGAGACAGATGGTTAGTCTCCTCCTGGCATGTGTGGTGGGCAGTGTGGGAGGTCTATATAAAGATTCTGTGGGGCACAGTAAGCTGCAGGGCTTTTTCTTCCAAAGAGGAGATTCAACTGTCTTACACTGCAAAACATTGAAACAGGATCCCAAACCTGGGGGTGACCCACGTCTCATATTTTGGTACGTGTGGTAGCCAGAGTATATCCAATGCAATGAGAGAGCTCTATATTTCTACTTCCAAGCAGCCTCTTCGTTCAACACAAGCAGAATGACCCAGAGATTAGGACTAGGAAAACTCTTGGTGAAATTTAGTTGTTTGTAAGAGTTTTCCTGTGTGACTGCACCCAAATTCCTTAGGTTGACATTCTGAACCCCATGTAAAAATGAACTTAACATCAGTAAAGCAGGATTTTTTGCCTTTGTCTCTGTGGATCCTTCTCCCCTTTAACAGGTAATAATAATATGCCCAGCCTTTACCTGCATTTACTGAATGTAAATACACAAAGATTGTGAGGCTCTCAGTAGTGGAAACATGTCATATAACTACTTACAGTAGACGAGGCCGTAATCCTAAGAAAGTTTCCCATGAACTTTTCTCATAACTGAAGATCCAACTTCTGTAATCAGTTACCGTCTCTTCTATGCCACTTCTTGTCTCTCAGGCTGACCTGAGCCAACCCTTCCTCAGCCATTTCAGTCCGTGATTTCTTTGCCCTTCTACCTCTCTGTGCTCATCTTTCCTATTTTCACTTCCCCTTTCCTTTTTCTTTATTCTGGCAGCTATCAGGTGGCAACTTGTGCTATGTCAACAGTGCTGGCAAATGCAATTATTTTTGTTGGAACAGCAAATCAGTTTCATTTGTAATCATGTTGGTGACACTTTTTCTATATTTGTTAACAGAACTTGTAAAGGGGAGATAAAATATAGAACAGAGATTAGATAATGTTTTTTTCATGGTTCGTTAAGCATGTGTTGGCTACTGCAAAGGGCTGCATATTTTAATAGGTGCAGAACTGGAATACTGGGACTCTGTGGGTGAGGCAGTATGGAGCTGCTCAGGATCAGATGCTTTTCCACAGTCTGTTTCTTCATTAACAGTCTGTGCAGGCAAAACTCCCTATCAGGAGGTAAAAGCAGCAAACTATGAGCAATGCAGAACCAAACTATTAAGAAAGAACTGTGCAGTATCTCCTTTAATAATTCTTCAATGTAAATGTAATTAGTTTAATAATATAAAGGACTGTGGAGGTCTGTATTCCATATATTTGCTTTCTGTCTTCAAACTCTAAATGACCAGTGGAGAAAAATACAGAATTTCAGTGGCCATGGTGTTTTACAATCCCACAATTTAAGGCTGACTTTAACATTATCTAAGTAATTTAAAATGCCCTCTTTGCAGAAGACTTTCTGCTTCTGTAAGAGAGCTCTGTTACTGCGGGATCAATGCTAAAGGCATTACTGAGTGTAGTACCAAAATACTGTAGTGAGGAGTGTGTTCGCTTCAGTTTTAGCTTCTTAGTCAGTGAAGCTTCCTAGACACATCAGCACTTAGCCTGAAGTCTTTCCTGAAGTCTTTCCTGTCTGTGCCAACCCTCTTTTAAGACCATCCAGTTGTTCTGCCTATCTTTGAAACCCTCCACCATGTTGCCCTACACCACACTGAAGCTTTCTGTCCATCTGCTGAGTCCTGCATGACTGTCCCTTGCCCTTTTTACCTGCCATTGCCCAGTCATATCCAGCTGCTTTCCCCATCCATTCCCCTCTTTGCCCAGTTATCAGCTTCTCATATGCAGAGTGCGGCTATGTCTCTCCCAGTCTCTAGACGTGAAATATTTTTTCCTGATATTATGTGAAAACTCCCTTCCTCCTCTGCACTCATGCTTCTTACTTCGAAGATTAGAAAAAACAGAAGAAATACAGTTTAAATATAACATGATTATCAAAATAGTCAGCCACCATCTCAAACACTTTTAGCGTATATTGTCTCTCTCTTTTCAATACTCCCATGTCTTTCCATTGTAATGACCTGGAGGAAGGGACCATGTGCTTTTCTTTTTGAAAAGTGCCCAGAGAGCGCCACTGTGTGTGCTAGCAGGTCAGCAATAACTGCTGAGAGTATGTTTTAGCTCAGTAAGGCTAATGTTTTCTTGTTTGTTTGTTTGGTTTTTTCACTTGAGACTGGGAAGCTGCCCTGTTATTTCATTCTTGTTTTTCCTCTCTGGCTGCCACACTTGACACTATCTCTGATTTTCTACCTGAAAAGGGATAGAAGAAACCACCCTGTCTAAATCAGCTTGATATTATGGGGTTCATTGGTTAGTATTTATATGCCTCATATCTATACCTTTTTCACCTGGCTCATGAAGGTTGTATCTCACCATGCTTATTGATCCAGGGGTGCTTTGTTGCCATGGAGGAACTGAGTTTATGCTTTTAAAATCAGGTATATGTTTGAAATGTGAGGAAGTTGGAAGTCCCTCTAAATGTAACAATCCATGCTTTCTCAAAAGAGTCCTTAATTGGAAAAGAGGCTTTAGAAATTGCCTGAACGTACTTTAATTATGAACGTTACCAGAAATCCTGTTCTGTTGATTTTTTACTCTTTACTCCAGTGAGTAAGTTTTGTCCAGTGTATGGAAGCTTGCTGTTAATCTTAACTCAGATAGGCCTAAGAGTACAGTTAAATAAACACTCAAAGGGCTCAAATTAAAAAGATTTTTAATGATAAAATTATTTAAATGTTCTTTTGTGCAGCTGAGGTTCTGTTGTGCTGTCTAATGAAATTACAGCACTGCCTAAAATCATTAAAAACTGCATGCAAACAAATGTTTGTACACAAGGTGGTGATGTTAGCAACCAGCTTCTTTTTATTAACCACCCACAATAAATAACAACATATTGTTTTGGCTCTGAGGTATCTTAAGCTAACTTTGGGTACTTGTATAAAGACAGATCTGAAATATCAGCAGGAAAACTGTGAATTTGTCTCAAGGTATCAATGAAAAATAACTGTGGAGCTTAGAAAGTCTTCATATCTTTCAGGGTTTCTCTTTTTCTTATAATTGCACCATGAAAATCATATAAAACTTCAAATATAATGATGATAAAAGCAACGTGTATCAGAAAGGGTAGGTAACACAACCTTTTATTAAAGATATCTTCCATATTTAAAATATTTCTCATTCTACAACTAACTGGTTTAAAAATAGCAGCAGTTAAGACTGGCTGGGAAGAAAGGAAAGTCTTTCTTTTTAAACTGACATAGAACATGGATAGAGCTAAAACCAAGGAAAGAGGTAATAAATAAGGACAACAGATGTTTGTAAACCTTTTGCTCCTGCGTTCACTGTTTCCATGTGTTTTCTTGTCTTGATGTGCTGTCAGCCTCCTCTCACCTGGGACTAGTGATATCTTATCAAAGCCTAAGCAGTTCCTCTTCACAACAGGCAGATAATAGTGCCTTTCAATTTATCATACTAGAAGTCTAAAAGAACCATGGGAACGATTGGTCAGGTGACAGTTTGATGGACAGTTTGACAGCCCTTAAAGCATCATGGGAAATGGTTGTCACCTGATTTTTCAGAGCAACTGGGGAGATAACCTTCAGCATGACAGGAAAAACAAAAATCTGAATATTTGTGTAGGGTTTGCTAACAGCCCTCATGCTCACTTAAGTGATAATGGGCATGAATTCAGATTACTTGAAATGGAGTTATCTGAGCTGGGATCTGTTTAGCCTGTAAATGTTTTTGACATCTTTAGCTGCTCTTCAACACTTTTACTGAATGTGTAATTCTTCAAACAGAGGTAACATAAGGAGTGTAGATAGATTTTTTGTTTTGTATTTTGTCAAACTCTCCACACAACATGTGTATTGTCTGCTGAATGAAATCAGAAAAAAACAGAACTCCTAAAAAAAATCTGTTTCTTGCTTTGTACATTATTGTTCTGACTACCCAAAAAACCAGTCCTTACTGTGAAATGACTCTCTCTTCCTGGCACTATTTTAGTGTAAACCAGACAGAAGTTTGCACCTGAAATCACCCTCACAATGGCCACTGCTGTGGACTCCTGCTGAGATTAACGAACAGGTCAAATATTGACCTGACAAAGACAATATCCTACTCTTAGGTCAAGACTGAGGCTTTTGAAAAGAAAGTGTGTAAATGCTGGTATTGCTGCCACTCTGGTTTTACTGCTGTGGATAAATGCAAGATGCAGTTTTCTAGGTAATATAGTTCTGGTACTTCTCTGAAACACTGAAAATAAAAAATCTTGAAAAATAAGATCACAACTGTAGGCTTTGAAGAAGAAACTGGATAGCAAAAATGGTTAAGCATTTGTTTTTATCTCCAAAACCTGGATATATGCTGCATCTGTGATACATTAAATCAATGTAGAGGTCTCACTGTTGTCCTCGAAGAGAAACAGAGGAGGTTGACACGATGGGTGGACTCCACTTGAGAAAAGCCTATAATGTGACTCAACTGATCAGTACAATCAGGAGAAGATACTCTGGAAACCATTCTTATACTTATTTTAAAACTACACAGCTAGTTTGAGCAACTTATGGAAGTTTCTCACCTTTTTTTAATTGTGTTTTATTGCACATTACAGACTGTTCCTGTCTCGTTGTCCCCCCCATCAATCTAACCAAGATGCCATTGCATTCCTTCACTCTTCTTTTTGTATTAATGATGTCCAACACTGCCTTCAGCCATGTTTGCAGTCTTCCGTTTACCTTCTGTCAATAAGTCTTTGGTTTCAAGGTCCTGAACAACTGAGCTCTCCTTGCAGCTCTTCTCCTTTTTTCTGTTCCCTCATCTCCATTTTCTCTGTTGCATGAAAAATGACAAATACAACTCCTTCTGACTGCAGAGCCTTGTTCTATGCAGCTTTCAGCTAGTATCCTGCCATCTTTCCACTTTAAAGTCCCTCTTTTAAAACATGCTTGAAAGCAAAATTTTTCTAGTGACGTTTGTAAACCACATATTTCTTCCATAGGAAGTTGTAATAGCAATACTATTATTCACTCTCTCCCCTGCTGAGGGAGAGACCATATAGACACATATTTATGATCACTGACTGACACAGAATAACACGTAAATTAAGTAAATAAGAAGGTTTTTTAGCATTAAATACATATTCTTTCCTTCTTGTCTTTCCAGAGGCAAATTTTAATATATTGTCAAAGGTTTTAACAAGCTGCAGATGCTGTCAGAGTTCTGCCATTAGAAATTTCAAACTTTTATTCAGAGCATGTTTATTATTTATAATGCTATGTAGAATCTGTTCTTAGTTAAATTATAAATAAAAACAAAGTTGTCCAGATAATTTAACACATTTCCTATTATAACTATGAACTATAACTAGGATTTTTCAGTAAAACTTATATATTTCATAAACTGAAGCCAGTTTATTATTGGGATTGCAGTTTTAAAATAATAGTTTAGGACATGATGGTGTGCAAGCATGCATAATCTGTCTACACACACGTCCCACTCTATGCTTACTGAATATTAGTATAGGAAGGTACAAGAAAATTGCGTGCTGGTTGTGCCTGTGGATGTCCACAGTACTCAACGATACACTGGCTTTGGGCAGGCCATGGCAGATGGTGTGTTTGGATGTGGGGTTTTCCAGATGAAGGTAGAGAAATCTCTCTTTAGGCTTTCACAGCTTGCCATGTAAATACTATTGTTCCGGTCAGCTCTGATTTATATCCAAGGCTATGGTAAGATAAAAAAGGGCCCTTACCCTTCTGTCACAAACTCCTCTTTGTTGAAGTTTCTTTTGTCAGAGAGCTCATACTCTGACTCATCTTTTTTCAATGCTGTGTTTAGTTTCAGAACTCAGTACTGTTTCACTCAAAATATCCTTTAATTGCAAAGTTAGTACTTCCTGAGTAAAAATTGCGGACTTACTATTTGCTTTAGATTTAGTATGTTAAATAGATTTAACATAATTTTTGTGTATTGGTACTAAAAGAATCATCCAAGTTGGGCTTTTCTACATTGCTTTTTTAAAATAATACTAAAATCTCCTACTGTAAATGAGTTTAACAAAATATCTCTGAATGTATCCACAGCTTCTACAGAATGCAAGTTGCAACTGAAGGTTTTTCCCTCTGCATTTTTGCAAACAAACAATGTGGTTGTCAGAGAACCTAATCAGTATTTGAGCTGACAAACAACCAAACAAAAAAGGTATTTAGCAGGGCCTCTGATTTCCCTAATGACAGAATATACCCATCAAGAAAACTCAGTAGCAGCTGCTCCATTGTGTTAACGATTTGAAGATGTCTTCGTTTTGAAAAAGTTTGGAGGGTTTTCTTTACTTTCACCAGAGAATATGTAAAGAGGCATTTTTATTTCTTTTTGGTGTGGGAAGAGAGAAATCAGCTGATTAGCCAACTTAATACTTCTTTCTGTGATTGTATGTACCGAGTTCTTCAGTTTCAAAGCTACATCTTGCGTGTCAGTTGTGATCAGATAATTGCTGATAAGAAATAGGACTTGCTCACTGGGCTCTCACATAACATCCATCCGGAAAAAACCCAGCGTGCACCTTGCGGGAAAGAGGAGAACCCTCATCTGGTTATGGGTGACAGTTTATTTCTTGTACTTTTGGCTCATATCCCCTTTGAATATTAATTATTTTATTGCATCTGCTTTTATAATTTAATTCCATAACATCTATTGCCATAATGTGATGAGGCTTTCCAATAGTTCTAATGAAATACATATAATATTTGCATGGTTGGGTGAACTTTTAGATCTGTTTTTCCCTTGAGGTGGACAATTGATCTTGTGTTAAACAAGATAGATATTGATAAGAACACTGATATTGAGCTCAGCTGAAATCAATATTTTCTCATAACTGATTACAGAATGCTGTGAGTAGCAGCTGAAGGAATTCAGTAATAAAAATGTGAAGACTTGAATCATACTGGTAAAGTGAAAGAGTAGAGAGAAGTGGTGAACTGTAAAATCAGAGTGAATGACTTGAACAAGAGAGGGAATGCAGAATAAGCCAAGAGTAGTCAATAAAACTGAGACAGGGGAAACAAGAAGTGGTCAAGGAGAATGAAACAGCAGATTAGAATGGCTTCAGTGAAGAACAGCTGTGTTTGAAGTAATAAGAGTAAAAATTCCTAAGCAAAATCTGGGGCAGAAAAGCATGCTTGTGTGTCATAGCCTTCATCCTGACATTTTACACTGTGTTCTAGTTATATTAACTTCATGACTTCCATGTATTATGGAGATGTGGACAGAGACTCCAGAGGTCCATTTATGCCTCTCTCAAATTGGCAGCAGTATCTCATATCCGAAAGAATCAGAGTCTTCAGAGAAGTCTGGGAGAATGATGCCTGCAATGGTAGCGGGAGTTTATCCAGAAAAAGAAAGACTGAAAGGGGTTTCTATGTTACATCATTGTGTCATAAGTAACAATTTTCAGATTGTGAAATTTGTAATACGTTGGCAGAATTAGATATATTCAACTGGTGATGGTGGCTTGCTATATTCTGAACTTGCTTTGGAATCAAAGGGTGGATTCATAGTTATACTCTGTGCAACCAGGATGTCTGCAGTATTGGTTGCACTTAGGAATATTTGGAGGAGAAACAGGAGAGCTGTTCACCAAATGAAGCACTTGACCACTTAGTCACAAGTGCTGACAATTCCTTATAACACTTTTACCAGTCAAGAAGAGTGTAAGTAGGATTCATGCATCTTGGATATGTATTATTTAGAATATTTGGCACTTTGTGAGTGTACGGAGCTTTAGAAAGAATAATAGAAACAGCATTTGTTTGCTGGCATAGGATGCATCCTCACAAGAGGAGCTTTGTGAGTGTACGTATATACCTGTTCCTTGTTGAAGTACTTCACTGTTGCTTTTCAGTGTTTGGTGTTTCGCTGGTGACCTGTAGACACTTAGCTCTACGATGAAGCATTGTCTACCGCAGACAGCTCAAAAGACTTGAATTTGTAGTTTCAGTAAGAGTTGAGCTATGAAACAATAAGGCATAGGCATGTCAAAACAGATGACTTCCTTGCCGTTTCAGTCTTTGTTTTCTATTGTTGCTGTTGATGCTTCTGCTTCTCTCTCTTCATCTGGCATATATTATAAGAAAGTAATGTGTGTATATATATATATATTTATATAAGTAGATATACAAGTCCTCTAGATAGTTATATAAAAATTATACAATTTATTATAGGAGTACTCAGGATTGGATTGAGTTTATAGTTCTGCTTGAGTGATAGAAAATCCAGAGTGGTCTTAATGAGGCGATCATCTCCCTAAAACAGCGGCTACATTGCCAAGTCTGATTCGTTTACATCTAATCAGGAAGTTAGGGTCAAAATTGAAATGAATCTACAGCTTCACCTGTATCTGCTTTTTCAAATCTGAGGAAAATGTTTGAAGTAATGCTTTTGGGGAGTTTTACAGCTTTTGCCTTATCAACATCCCCATCAGTAAGAAAGTGTTAGTGAGTTCATTTATGAACTCATTATTGTACCCTGAAACGGACACAAAATCTGTATTAATTTATTGCTAGAATGCTGAATTTAAATTAATTTGTCTTAATTGAAACACCTTTTTTGGATTTGATATTTGAAGATAGGATTAATTCACAGCCATCTGTTATCTTATCTTGCCTTGGTTAATGATAGGCCCAGCAGTTTGGGGAAATAAAATGAACAGGCGCAGGGGTCGCTGTCATTATCTGGATCATTTCACGTGATGCAAATTAAGTCAGGTACATCAATGTAGCTAATACTGCATCTGGTTCATTTAGGGAAGGCTCTCACTTTGATCAGTTTTAATTTTAGTTCAAAAGGCTCATATTGCGGTCTTCAAAGCGGTGTCTTGGGTAATAGTTATGTGCCAAGAGAGGACAGTAGGTATGGTACCTACTTTCTTTTGCCTCTTCTTGATTCTTTAGAGAGTTCTTGCAGATTTGGGGTTTGGTAGGGAAACGGGCATATTGATCACGGATGTTCTGAAGGGAAGAAATGTTACCCAGTTAGCCAAATATTGTTATGAGCTGCATTTGTGCAACCTCTTTGCAGCTGTAACTGGAATTGATATGCGGGAAGGTGATTTAATTCTTGAAGTAGTAGTGGGAGTGCTAGAAGCACAGCAATATAGGGATGACAATAAAGTGATGTTCAATATATTGAATTCAGAAACTGACAATTACTATGCAAATTTCAACCGTGAATCTGCAAACACTTCAGTGACCCAGTTACATTTTATTTTTTTTAATTTCCATTTATTTTCATATTTAGGGGCATTTCTCACTTGCTTTGGCCTCTAATACTCAGATTTTCTCGCCAAAAAAACTAACCATAAGATTTTGATTTTTTTTTTTGCTTCATTATACCTGTCTTTCACCACCTTGGTGACGAAAAGGAATCCCAGAGCCAGTGCAAAGCACTGCCAGAGCTGTTAAATATCCTTCAGCAGAGATGAAAATTGGGCTCTGGCACAAGCAGAAACTTTCCAACAATGTTACTGTTATTATTTTGCTTACGAGAAGTTTTACTATAAGACTAAATCACTTAGCAGACATTTAATTAAAACTTCAGTGCTTTGCAGAGTTAGAAATCTTCCCTACTTAACAGAGATGGGAGCTGAACTATTAAGTGACTTAACCAGTGCCCTGGAGTGAGTCTTCAGCAGTTCTTGGACTTGTATGCAGGAATCCTGCTTTCCAGTCTCATCTGCTTAATATCTTCTTTCTCATACTAACTGCAGCTATAGCAGTTCCATCAGCGTTATCCCTAGCTTGCACCTGTTTTTCAAGGATTGGCTCTAGTTGTGGATATTTCATTAGTATGTTCACATTTTATTAGCTTTCTCTGCAAATGGCCCATGCAAGTATTTTAATGTTCTCTTTCCTTGACTAAATAGTTTAAGGCTACACCTTTTTATTATTATTGTTATTGTTGTTATTATTATTATTTTGCTAAATGGACTATATTGCATATTTGATAGTAAGCAGTTTCACATCTGTGGCTGAATGATAGAAGCTAAAGCTGATATGGATTTTCTATTTTCCATCACTCCGTATCATTTGTAAACTCTTTAGTTCTGTAAAAGATCTGCTTTAAATAAATAAATGTATCCTGACTAATCCTCTTTGAATAAGTGGAAAGCATTTAATCCCATGATTCTGTAAATCCAGGGTAGCTGTCAAATTGTGTGTTCATTTTTCTGTATTATCTAAATCGGTTTGTATCAGATCTTTCATTGACAACAACAGTTTGTTATTTGGATTAAACACCTCTCATGGTCTATAACCTTTCATTTAAGAGTCATTTGCATCCCTTTTTTTGGCTGCTACTTCAATCATCTGTATTTTAACAGTTCTTTAGGAATATTTGCTGCTAAGTATTCACACTGCGTTTAATTTTTTATTTTTTTTTTCAAATTGCTAACACTTCTTAAAGATCTGAAATTCAAACTATTTTTGTTTGTGTCACCAAGAGGCTGAATTCATTTATCAGTTTTCAATTTAAGAAAATAAAAATAGATGATTCATGAACTTCATTTCAAAATTTTTAAAAGTGGTTCATTAATTGAACAGCAGCTGGGGGAAAAACTAATCAGCTCATTTCAACTGGAATAGTTCATTATCATTTTGTCTGATGAAATCTTTGGAGGCTGGTTTCATGGGAAATGGGTCCTTCATACGGTTGCCCCTCAACTGCCCAGAAAAGGGTCAATTGCCCCCATACAGTAATTAAAACTCATACTAGGACATGTACTTCCATTTTTTAATTGCTAGGGATAGAAGCCTTCTTGTTGCCTTTTGACATGAAGGAAATGTCTGCGTGCTTTCAGTTCTTCAGAGTAGTTTTTAATGGCTCAGACTGAGCAATACTGGTTTCCAAAAACAGACTGAATATGATACATCTTGTCCAAGTAGCTGAAACACTAAATCCCTTAATTTTGGCCACAGGAATGTAAAGGATTGCATCTCAATTTTAGTTTGCAACATCCAGAGTTGGTAAGACTTTAGGTTGGGAATCAAGGAGGTTTTGAAGATGGTGCATATAATTCAGGGCCGTATGTTACCTCTTGAACTTTGCAGTCTTAATACCATCGCTGTGGGACAGACCTTGTTTTTAAAAATATTTCCCAATTAAATAATACAGACTCATAATATAAAGCAAAAGATGGAGAGTTGAGATTCCTGGATTCTGTTCCCTGGTGTTGTTTGACCTGAGACAAACTTTTGCCTCATTTTGAGACTGTTAAAATGAAACTTTCCTATAACCAGCATTATGTTAATGTCAGGTCCATTATTTTTTTGAAAAGTGTGTTGAAATGTCTACATGAGATATATGAGAGATGTGTATAACCATAGTAGCCATCATTTTAGTATTAGGTTTGTAATGATTTTGCCAGTGATCAACATTGTAGTAGAGTAACAAAACTCTAACTTTTACAAAGTAATCTCTGGGTTTTAATGTTAAAATACCCAAACATACTTTTTTATATTTCTAATAAATGAAGAAAATTCTTATTATTCAACTGTAGCTTTTGACGCTTGGTAATAGCATAATTATAAATAGAAAAGTAAAGTCCTTTTCTTTCATTATCTTGGAGACTAACTAAGTTTATAAAGTAAGATGTAAGCAAGTGATTGACTGTATGGTTGCTCAAGTCTGTCATGTATCCATGCAGTTTTTCTCTTTCAAACTGTGCACACCAGCATAACATAATTTAGGTCATGGATAACTAATAAAAATTTTTAAAACCCCGACACACTATTTAGCCAAGTAGCCATTTTTATGAATTAAATTTATGTACATCTGCTGTGAAGTAATCAATGAAAGATCTTCTGCAAGTTCTGTAATTAAAAATTGCAAGCACTGCAAGTACTGGAAAGTACTGAAAAATAAAAATTTTGTTTGAGCTTCCACACTGGCACACATTCGCAATATGGGAAGAAGGGAAGTAAGGCTAACTAGAAAACTAAATTCTAGTTAAGATTGTTTAACTCCAGTTAGGATATCAAAATATTTTTCTAAACTTTTTTCACAATAAATATTGGATTTCTTCGAAAAGAAAATCTGTATTTAGATTAAAAGCATTTTTTGCAGTGATTAACTTTCACCAGGAAAATTTATATAAAAGCAATTCCTTTCTAATCTTACTTTTACACTGCAGGGGGAAATACCTGCTTTAATAATCTGTGAATCTTTAATAACGCTGTGAATATGTCTTTTGTTTATAAAAGTTGGTGGTACTGCCAGCACAAGGTGAAAAACTTGAAAAAATGCTTTCTGCTTCTCAAAATTATAATTGCACTTAATTACAACACCAATTTTTCACAACAACATTTCTTTTTATTTGCCTTTTCAATTCTGAACGAATAGAGTTCAGTGGATTATATTTTCTAGTTTCTCTCTGCCACCATGAGGGCAAAAATTTACTTTTCCAGGGCAAGTTGCTAACTTAACCTTACCTAAGAGTTGAAAAGTTGACAGTATTTGGTGTGCTTCATAAATACATGCTAAAACTCTAAGATACATCAGTAGCATGATTAAATCAAAATCTCTGGTGAAGGTTCTTGGCCTTGTTTCCATCTGGTTTCTCAGTACTTGAGAGGAAAATCAAGGCTTTTCAATCTTCTCTTGGAAGCATCACACAGGAAGAATGAGACTGTTTATCCTGTGCAAATAATAAATATTAACTCAGCCCCAAACCCAAGCAGTACATTCTATTTACATTTAAGATACCATCTTCCATGTAGTAAATATGGGCTGAAGAATAATTATGGAACACAGCATTTGGAAACTATTTACACTATTTACAATTATGTACACACGTGATATGTTTACCTGATAAAATGTGGGTTTTAGCCTTTGCTGCTGCTTAGCCAGACTTACCGGATTTTACAGGTATTTTCACAGGTATTTTAGTAATGAATGATCCACTATGACTTTGTAAATACGTAATCTTATCCTACAAACAAGTAACTTTGAGCTTTATGTATTCATTATAGGAAGAAAATTGTTATTTAACTGTGGGAAGATGAACTAGAACTCAGGGATATTGCACAGAAAATCATTAAATTTGTAGTACATGGCTCTCAAAATAAACTGTCAGGTATACTATGAGTTTAACTAATTTGTTGCCATGATATACAGTTTCCTTGTTGCACTGCTTTGCAGCATAAACTCTGTAACTCCATTCTGCCCTTGTATTGGCAGCTCCAGAGGTATGTCTGTTTAATTGTGCTGTTCGAAAGACAGCTTTGTGCTTTGAGCTTTTTCTAGTAATTGTATTTATACTAACATTTGTGATATGAAAAACAAGCTTGAAAAGAATAGAATATAAGTAAACGAGAGTTTTTCAGTGACTTTCTTGGCATAATATGTCAGGGAGTTTAGTATTAACTTAGTTCTCCCCTTATAATTACCTTAATCATGGATAATTCCTGGCTGGGAGAGACATATTAGAATCAGTTTCACACTTTGATACAAGTGAGTTTTATGGACATGACTACCAAATACTGAAAAGATCATATTTCAAAACCTTCCAGAAAGAATCGCGCCCCATGCCAGCGTTTGTGCAAATAAAAGCCATTGGAATTGGTCTCTCTCTTGGATGCAGGAATATGGCTAACCGAGTTAATCTTTTTTTACTGCAGACTCAGTGAAAATTAGAAGCTGTATTCAGATACTGTGCTTTTCCCTATGTATTGCATTACTTAAATATAATTTTTTTCAGAATTTCAGAATATATTTAGTACAGGAATTTAATATTTTTTACTATTATAGTGACAAATTGGTAATGGTCACATGAAAGAATAAAGTGGCGTAAAATGTCCCACTTACTCACTAAATATGTATGAATTCTGTAAAGATTTCTGTAAAGACTATAAATTTCTTTGAAGACTATTTTTGTTACCCATGGTTTAATACAACTTTTCTTTTAAATGCCCAAGAGTGCAAACTCTTCTACTTCAAATGTCATGATGAAGTCACTTCACCGCTGGGCACCTCTTTATTTCAAATAACAGAGGTGTTCGTTTAAATGCTCCTGAAGTGACAGACACCTGAAGAGAAGCATCTCATGAAAGGATGCAAGTGTGCCCCAAATCTGTGTTCTCAGGGGATTTCAGAGCACTGTAGAAAGAGAATTTTTGTATTTTTAAATGTCTGTAATATTCTAGTTTTGCTTTCACATGGTTATGTTTTTTGATAAGTCAGTTTCAGTATTGCGTTTGTCCGGAGCATCAGAGGAATTGGTGCGGCTGATGCTCACAGTTTCAGCTTTGTGCTTTTGGCTCCCGTACCACGACTGTCCCTAAACGTGGCTCTGCAGCAGTCAGGCAGAGCCCCAGCCATGGCCACTCCTAGTGCCACCGCAATCACACTGTGCATACGGAACACTTGTAATATGGATCTGTGGAGTAAAAATGGCAGTGACCCATGCGGAGGAGTGACTAAGACAGTGCAGTGTGATGGCTTGATTAGGAGCTCCACTGGATAAAACTTCCTGGAAGGAAGTGGCAGTTTTGTCCCAGGGAAGACGTTCAGAAAAGACCCCTGGGCTTAAGTTATATCCATATTTTTCATTCATTCGTTTGCTTTGCTGGGGATTCGTGCGAGTGGTAACTTCTTCCCCTTCTTCTGAGCTAACAGCTCTGTACAGTCCCTGGCTGTTGCCTGGCCGCGGGCAGCAGGCAGTGCGGAACACGCCGCGGGGGCCTTCCCAAGGTCTTGGTTGAATTCCCCAAGGAAATAATGCGATATATAGGAGTTCATGGCTGCAAGAGACACGACACCCAACTACCACGCACTCCTGGTCTAAGCATGCCCAAATGCTCTCCATATTTAAGTGTTTCTTTCATTTTTATCTACAGCCTTTGGTGGCCAAATCCACACCATAAAACCATCAGATAGGAAAATGCATATTTTGAACTGAGTTGGCACATCTCTGAAAATGTTCTGTTGATGATAGACAGGCAAGGTATGCTCCGTAAATCAGCTCCCGGTAGCTTCACCGAGCACCGAGTTGGATTAATTTTCTCATTCTTGTCAGTTTGCTTTCCCACATTAAATCAGAAACCATGAGCTTTTTTATTAAGATTTTTTAGATCCAATCCTTAGATTTTGTACAGATACAATTTTGCCAAAGCAGAGGAGGAATGGAAATTTCTATCTCTTAAATAAAAATTCAGTGGGCATAATTCTGATGACAAATGAATGTCCCACGTTCTCCTCAAGAATCTGAAAGTTAAACACATTGTAAGTAAAAGGAAAAAATATAATTTATAATTGTTATTCAATCTAAGGGGGGGGGGGAAGAACAGCAAGATTTAAAGAAAAAAGAAATCAATTTTAACCAGGTGCAACAGTCACAAAACCCAGATATTTTATGGAGAAAAAGCCCTCGTGCTATTAGGTTTAGTTGGGAATTAGATTTTCCTAGATATTTATGTGGGGTTTTTTCCTTGGGATATATTTCTTTCATTGTGATATTTTAAACAGCATTAAAAGAATCTAGGCTTCTATATTGACATAAAATTTATAATTAATAATCTAAATAAATATTTTGTTTCAAATTCTGAGAATTACAGGTTGATAGTCCCCTTTAATGAATTAGAGTCCTTTGAGGATGGAGCTTGTCATTAACACACATCATCAGCTGATGCATTTTAATAATACATAGAGTTGGAAGAGAGAGGAAGTGTAAGCTACTGAAGCTTGCAAAACCAATCCCCTAAAGCTTTCATGTTTTATTTGAGCATATGTTTTGGAAGTGGTGGTGTTGACACTGGTGGCACTAATCTCCTCTTTATCTTGTTTTGATTAAAAGGATATTTGAATATTATTTTTGGCAAACTTTTATCTAGCCTCAAAGGGGTTGCCTTGTAGCAGCTACAGAGAAATGGCTATAATAAACACATTGTATGATACACTTACATCATACATTATAGCCACTGCTGGTGTATTCCAAGAATGCAAAATACTCTCGAAAAAATCAAATGAGCTTGCATTCCATGCCAAGCATGTGAAAATTTAAAATTATGCTCTATCAATTTTTTGTTTTGGGAACCAAGCTGTGTGAATTACTTCAGCTGTGTAAAGGAAACTGTGCATTAGATTATTAAGTAATTCAGTTAGTAATATATACGGTTAGGAGACAAAAGGTTACGGCACTTTTATGACAGACTGCTATTTTTTATAAAAGCACGCATCCCCTTTTCTTTCCATCATTTTTACCACCTGTCAGATGGCTGAGTTAACATTCTATCACACCTTACCTTACCTTTTTATACCTTAAGTGGTATTAACAGTATTAAAACTTAATCTTCAAAATATACAACAAAAATATTTTTTTATCATTTTGCCTTATAGAATGTGTAGATGTGTATAACTGTCCCACAGATAGCACACACCGTGTAGATCCGTGCATTCTTAGTTACCACGGGACAACTTACAGGAAATGGCTTATCCATTTGATAAAATATTACAATTGGGGAAGATACCTGTGTTCTGCTGTCTTTTTGCCTTTTTTTCACTCTAAAGCAAAGGGTAGAGAGTGCCCAACAGACCTTGTTCTCTATCTATTTGTGTATGACAAGACCTCTGATTTCTTGGGTCCTGGATCAAGCCTCAGGTCTCCATTTCAGCATTCAGCAATGTTAGCATATTAGTTCTCTTCTTCATCCCTGTGGAATGTATTTATAAATCACATTGACTGTTTTTAGACCTTGCTTTCCTCAGCCCCCACGCTGCTTATTTGGGTTCTTAAATATGGATTAAAGTGTCTAATTTTAGGTTTTAAATTGCATATACACTTTCAGTTGAGAGCGATGGGATTCACAGTTGCTCAGTAAAATCAAATCACTTTCTTATGCACTTCATTTCAGACAAGCCATTTTAATTCTCCAGAGCAGAAACACATTCCCACCTAAAGCCTGCAGTATGGATTTGTTAATACTGGGTCTTATTGCTCAAGGAAGGAATAGAATCACATGGTGTAATATGGTGGAATTATTGGTTGCAATTTATTTCACTTTCCATCCTCTCAACATTGTGTTTGCGTGATTTTTCAAATAATTTGTATTTCAGCAGAAATATTTACTAATTCTTACTTCTTCTTCTAAAGCTGCAAGTGACTCTGCCCTGTTAGTCATCTGTTTTTTCACAGATAGGATTTTCTTTCTGTTCTTTAACTTCTCGGTGCTTTCAGAGGGTGATGCTGTGCTTCCACTGGCTGATGCTTCTCTGCATTTGGCACCTCCTCAAAACCCTTCTTTTTGAGAAATTCAAAGTTCATGTGATCTTGGCCTTCTCGTTTTCGTTCTTTTGAAAAGTTATGTCTTGGGTCTGGCTGCTGGTTACATTCAGGTTTTGGGGTCACGTGTGTTGCTGTGCTTCCCTATGTGGCACACAATGGTAACGCTGTTTCTCTTTGCAGAATGTTTCCTCCAACTCAGAACTCCCCTGATTTTGTCCTTGCTGCTCTGTTTCATAGATTACTTCCACAGGCAAAATGTTCAATTGTTCTGGTTCCCTACATTGTTCTGTCTTATTTGATATCTTACCACAGTTATGCTCCTCCACGAGATGCATGTCCTCAGACTTAAAGCTCACATGAGCTTGGTTTTGGGGGTTAGGAGGAAAGTGCTCAGGTTTTCTGCTTTTATACATTTATGTTCCTCCTCCTTTGATACATCAGAGAAGTCTTGTTCCTCGTTAAAAAGTGTGTTCTGTCTCTGAGAATACATGTTGTCCTGCTCCTCGTTGCTGGGGTTTTTTTAATAGGTTACTCCCAAAACCAAAATACTGAAGTGTTCAGGTCAGGTTCAGTGTTCAGATTGTTGCTGTTCAGTGCTTGATACCTCATGGTCTCCTTTGTAGGATGAGTATCAGCACTCACATGTGCCTTTTCTGGAGTTTTTTGGGTAATAGATTGCATTCAAAAAAGAAGCGTTTAGGATTGCTGGTCCCAAAGGCTGTTGTTGTTCTATACAGGGGTAATGGCAGATTTTGAACTCATGTTCAGAAGGAATTCTGAATGAGTGGCAGTTGTAAATATTTTTGTTCCCTCCTCTAACCCCATCTCAACATCTTAATTATCGATGCCTTTAAATAATACACTGAACTCGTATCCTCCCACTGTCTAAGCAGTCCTTGACCTTTTCATCTGTACAGCAAAGACTATATCAGTCTTTAAGAACCTGTATTAAGTCATGAGACCCAATAGCGACTATCATGTTAAATGGCAACAGCACTACCTTCCCTGAAAGCAGCAAACCCAGTAGGCTGTTAAATTTTCAAACAAGCTGCAGCAGTCCTGAGAACATTCCCTCTCTTCTTTATTGACAGTTGTCACTACTAAGTCCTTGCTAAACACGGTCTCCTTGTTCATACTCTCAAACACAGCGCAGAGAAGGAGCAGAATAAACACACTTGGTTTGATGGAGATGGTGACATGGAGAAGAGAGTTTAAGGGTATATTAATTTTCAAGTACTTTAGTATGATTAAAAATTACTTCATATTAAAATAAAAACTATGACTGCTGTCTGAACTTCATAGGCTTTCTAGATTATATTGAAAATCTTTCCATTTGCCTATGTCATATTGGTTGAGTTGATGCCTATAAAACATTCAAAAATCATATTGATGCGTGTTAGTAAAGGGGTTTATTTAGACTGATAGAATCTCTTATAATAATGTTTATAACAAAATCCTTAGCCTTTGCAGACAGCAATGCCTTGGCTTCTCAAAGCTTCTTTTGGTTTTAGATCCTTTATGGAAAGCTCTGTTGTTGTTTAGTTATCCAATTGACATGAAATAGTTTGCTGGTATACTTCTAGGAGCAGTCATTGTATGAGTTATATATCTAATCCAACAATGATGCAGTTAAAATATTTGCTATTCCTGCAGCATTTCTCTTTGCAAGCAATTGCTGTCTTGGAAATTACCAGACCCTTGAATTGTCTAAATTAACCCCAACCTATATTTTGGCCTAATAAAGCTTCTTTTCTTTTTTTTTCTTTTTTTTTTTTTTTTTCTTTTCAAATTTAACAGCCAAACACTATGTATTTAGTTTATATACAGGGATTAGGTGTTTTATAGGACATGTATATGTTTTATATCAATCAGGAAACCCAATGAGGTATCCTAAAAGAAAACAGAGGTGATAGATGGTTTTCTGGCTTCTATTCAAAACTCTTGTTGTATTGTAGAGTACTTACTATGAATGCTTGGCAACAAAAAGGCAGAGATCCTATATTATACAAATACTTAAAAGCCTGCACCCAGAGACAAGAGAATGAAACAAGAGGTGGTTTTATATATGTAGTCCTTGCTGTCTCCTTCACCTCTCCTGGGAAGTAGTTATGACATAATAGGATTTGAAGGTTGCTCTTCAAATTTCCTTTCACCTTCAAGTGAGTAACCCATGTCATGCATCACAGAAAGCTGTCATCTTGACATCTAGTGATGCAAAAATGGCATGAAATAAGTGTTTCTGATAGAAAGAATTGGAAACCAGACTTGCAAAGGTTAAAACTTAATTCTATTCTATTTTTTCTTGTTTAAATTTTCAAACCCTTGTTCAGGTAAGAAAAAACTGAACTTAAATACATGTGTGTAACAGCACATAACGGCTTTGAAAGCCTCCAGTTTAAAGCTTTCTTGTGTGAAAATCAGTTGTATCTTTCCTTTCTTACATCATTAAACGGTTTTCTTGCTGGGAAGCAAGAATGCTGTATTATTTCAAAGCTATTAACATTTAATCTCATATATAAGTTACACAGTAAATATTACAAGTAAATATTTGAGGCGTTTGTCCTAAAAATGTTTACCAAAGCCTTTTTTCGGCCTCTGAAAAGATAATTGGTCTAGGAAATATTCCTGTTATAAATATTCAAGAATAAATTTATATGTGGACAAAGATTTTTCCTAGAAAGAATTATTAATCTGACAATGTATATTTTAAGAGAGTTGTAGCTGATTTTTGCTACAGTTCTTCTCGGCACAAAGTTGTATTACAATTGTGGTTAATTGTTTAGAATGCAATTTTAAATCAACTAAAGATTAGCTTCACTGTATTTGCTTTTTATTCTCTGTTGTCCCTTTTCAAATTGTATTTATATACATTATTAGCGGCCATCCTCCTTTCATCTAGTTAGCACAGCAGTACACTAACTCTGTAATTTACTGATTTTAATACCAGCTGTTTCTCACTTGATATTGGTGCATGCGCACAGAATTCTTTGAAAAAGTAACAATGAACGAGATGAACAATATGAATCTTACATCAATAATTTCTTTACTAGTTGTCGTAAAACAGCTGAGATGCACTGCCTTCTGTATTTTCTTATACCTTTCTTTCCGCTCATAATAAAGGTTTCTTTACTCTCAGAAGTCTTTTCAGTAATAGGTAATTGCAGACCATGGTTAGTCTTCTTTTAGGTGAGCTTTAGTCTTTTGTTGGAGGGTAGGTTTTTCAGATCTAATCCCCTTCTGATTCTTTTTTGCCCATCTCTTTTGGATACTAGTACGGGGTAGAGATATCCAGAAGTAACCTTGCTGATAGATTCAGAGGGGAAAAAATAACTGAAAAGAATGTTTGAAAACCATTTTCTCTACTATATAACCTCCTGTTTACATCTGGAGTGACCGATGTCCAATGCAGAGGAGAGTGAAGTATCCTCCATTATGGACCCACCTCTTTAGGAGGGATCCATCTAAGGTGGCATAACATAAATTACAAGAAAACTTCTTTCCTGACTAAATTAGTGAAGAGGACTTGAAGACAGATGGTCCTGATGTTTGCTTATAACCAAAACACAGGAAAGCTTATATTTAAAAACTATTGGTACTGGTGTCTTGAAGTGCCAAAAGCTCATAGAGATTATTAGCCTGCAGAAAATAATACAAGTTTTAAGGACATAATTTGAACTGGAGAGGATCTGCTAGCAGTTACATCTTGTACTGTAAACAGGCTTTTATAGCATTACAAAATCTTTTGGCCACATCCAAAGAGTTAGATTTCTCCTTTAGTATTTAGTTAAATAATAAGAAATAATGAGTGTATTTTTCTTTTTATTTTAAAGTGCTCTCCAAGAAGGAACAAAACCCAATAAATCATCCTCTGGCTTTTTCAGCAATATGTTTAATGCTCTGAAAACTGCCCTTATTTGTACAGCAATCAAAGGTTTTCACTATCTTTCCGTGCTGGAGCTAAAAATTCTGATAAAAGTAAGGGGGGTTTGGTTTTAGATAGAATTGCATCTCTTTTGCATCTCAACGTCACTAAAACCAGCTATGGGAATGGAGCCAAATTCTCATTAATACACTTCAACTATTGCAAAAATACAAGGACAAATTTATTTTATTTTGTAGTAACAAATGCTTTTCCCTCCTAATTTTGTGGGAGTGTTTTTCCCCCTACAAGGAATAAATTGCACATCCTGGCAATAAGTTAGTCATTCTGAAGTTCAGAATTCATGAAGCTGTTCCAGCAGAGAATGGATACGGAGTTGCAGCAAAATCTCAAGGTCACTGGGAATATTCTTTGGGGTATTCTTATGTGGCTTATCTGTGCTCACATGCCTAATTTTTTTTTCAGTGCAAAGAATAGCCACTTGCAGAGAATGGAAGCCTTAGCCCGGCCCTGTGCCATCCCTTATTCAAGTTCTTTTATACTCCTCTTTTTAAAGAAGCTGTCAAGTTCTTTTCTGAAGCTGACAGGAAAGGCCAAATCTGCAGTACAGGAAGAGAGGCAAAAAAGAAACTTTTTGTGTTGATGTTTTACTAAGTGAGCTAAGGAGAATTTTAGAATCATGTAATTTACTCTGGAGGCATTTACTGTACATAGCTATAGTGATGGTAATTTCTTTCATTGTGGAAGTGAAAAGATAACCATCAATCAGTTGTCAATTGGTCAATTGCAGAAGTGATGAAAAGAAACTGGTAGGAACAATCACTTCTGTGGCTACCTAGACTATTTGGGGTTTTAAGGAAAATGTGGGAACTGGAGTCTGTAGAAACGGAGTGAGGTTGGAACATAAAAAATAATCTGTGCAGGGGTAAATGGATCCCCTATAAATACTGTAATTTTTTTTGCACGGTGTATAAGTGCTGCAAAAACAGACAAAGCCAAGTTTGCACTGAAGGACCTGTGAACTGAGTGTGTTGAGAACTGGTGATGTGATGTGGTGCGAGTATATGGACTGTTTAAATGGAGGTTTGAAAATGGAAGGATTTTTTCTAAAAAATCAGCAAACGACTAAATTATTTCAAATATTGTTATATGCCCAGCAGCAATTGCAGTCATAACTTTGTGTGTGAAGGAAAATGTGATTTGTGTTGTTACAGAATAAGGGAGTCGTTATTAAGTTGCAAAGTGTTGTAAGAAAAGAGTATGAGGCCAGGTACAGTCCTGTGTTTAAATACATAATGTGGAAGTTGTTTTTAAAATGAGCCTCATGGCGCAGAATGGCATGAAGGCTGTGCATTTAACAGTTATTTAAGTAGTGTGAAAGGCACGTATTTCATTATATATGCATATTGCGGGGGGGGAGGGGGGTAAGCTTAGGGCAGAAGTAGGAAAAAGATTAAATTCATTTATTTATTAAAAGAGTTCAAACATGATCAATACGGGGTGGTTTATGCTGTAGTGTTTTGTTTGGGGTTTTCTTCCCCCCTTCTGTGGTAGGTAATAAAAAGGATTACAGGCCCTCCAGAAGGATGAGATATCATCAGTTTGTAATCCAGCCCGTGGTTTCCTAGATACCGTATTGTCTATTCTGTTCCGCTATGTGAAAAATGTTGAATATCAACAATGGGTTTCAGTGCTGTATTGTTGAGTTTTGTATGAACTAATCTAGCTTCACTAAAAAAAAAAAAAAAAAAAAAAAACCTACAGCTTTGGACAAAAGTCTATAGCCAGTGCATTCGTAACTCCCCATGCACAAGAGCTGACTGTGGCTCTGGGAAGACATTTTACTCATTTGATTTCTTTTTTCTTGTAGTCTTCTTGTCCAGTTCTCAGGTGTTTACCACCTATTAGAATTTCACCTGTATGGGTCCTGTGTTTGAGAAAGTCCCAGGACTTGTCAGCTGTATAGGCCTCATAAAAGACAGCTCTGTTCAGGGTTTGAAAGGTAAGCTTTTGCCTAAGTCCTCCGCTGTCTGTGCTTTAAGATGCTAACTTTATTGGCCTAGTTCTGAAACTTTGCAGCTTATCACTCATTTGGAGCTTTTGTAGAGGGCAAGCGAGGGGAGCAGGTTTCAGCTTAACAGGGAAAATAACCATTGGTGGAGTGAGAGGTGGTGGGGTTAGAGAGGGGATGGATTTGAATGAAATGTGTCTTTCCTCTTACAGAAACTGAATTGTAACTAACTAGTGAAAGTAAGGAGTGCATTACCTGCACAATGAGGTGTTTTGAGAGCAGGTATTCTGCAAATAAGTATGCTCCAAAGATAGGGTAAGAGTAAAAGAGAAAGTGTTTGACCTGTGGGCATGATATTTCCAGGACATGGGTTGCACAGACAATCGTATGGTTTTGATCTTGTCTTGCCATAAATACTGGATTGTTTTCTTTTCTTTCTTTCTTCTCTTTCTTTCTTTCTTTTTTTCCTTTTCTTGTTCTTTTTTACTTTGGTCTCAGAACTGTCTTAATGTTTTGTGGAAATGCTATTGGGGGTGCTGTTTGCTTGAAATAAAGTGGGCGGAGAACAATCGAGGGTAAATAAGATTCATGATCAGAAAGATTCTGTCATTAGTCCAATTTCTGAAAGAATTTCTGGGTTTTAACTCTTCAATTGAGTTTTCCCTAGATTTATTAAAGTAATTCAACAGTAAGCAAAAGACCCTACAACAATAAGAATGTACATATGTATAAGCTGCGGTGAGCTAGATTAGATGCACAGTAAATATTTATTTGTGAATTTAAAAGTGTATTGTTAAATGCTTAACTGTAACATATGCATTTTATGTTAAAATATTTCACCTTTTTATTACAAATTATTTTTCTATATATCTGTATTTCTATTTGGATCTTTTCAGTACCTAAGACTGTGAATTATTTTAATTCCTTGGAAAAGTAACTTTATAGGCAAATACTTTCACACTTACTGTAAATGTGGGAGGATGTTTTTTATGGAGTAACAGAATTTCACAACTGCTTTATTTATTTTAATATAAGTAATATACTGATATTGTGATTAGAGACCAACTTCCAAAAATCTTCCAGGCATTTTCTTGTCTCCATGGAAGATTTTTGCAGGAGCGCCAGCTTTCAAAATCTTCTCTTTACCCTGTTACAGTGTGAATGTTTTTCCCATCCCCCTTTTAACCTAGGAATTAGAAGAAAGTACAGATGATGCTTGCTTAACCCTGCATTTAGTGCCAAGCAGTGATGTGCTCCCTATGAAACCATTTCTGACCCTCTGCTTGCAGTGGTGAGCCTGAATTTTTCCCCTTCCTTGCCCATCATTGTCGGTCAATTATGGGATGGAACTGAACCAGAAAATCTGGTACAGTCTGGCAATTAGTACAAAGGGTTTCCAGTCTAGTGTGAAGACAGAGATGCAAGAGCCCCAGCAGCTAGAGAAATAGTTTTGATTGGCCATGGACATTGCCTTTTAGTGCTGCTTGGTTACTTCCTAAAGATGCTGGCTCTTCTACCCTACAGGTCTTCTCCTTAAAGTACTGCATTACGGGCCTACTTTTTATAAGTCTTTTGGGAAGTGGGGGGGGTCTTCTTTTTTTAGCTCTAGCTTCTCCCATTTGCAGACTGTCACTTTAACCCATCAAACAGACACATTTTGACTTGTACAACAAAGAACCAAGTTATCAACATTCACAGAAACTGACGTTTTTAATTCAGGCTTCATTATGTCTTCGGTTTATGACAGTGAGCTACAAAGACATTTAAAGGTTTTTTTCTTTTTTTCATTTTAAATTCAGCATTGGGATGTTTATCTTTCTTTTAATGCTCATATTTCCCTTTCTACCTTTATTCTTTAGTAATATATAATTAGCATTATCAAAACCATCAGCTATTATCCACTATGACTTTTGACCTTTGTTTTTATCTACCTAGCATTTTCCAAAATAAATTGCAATACGAATTCTAACTGTTTATGTTACATCACTATAGTAAAATGCTATTAGCTAAGCTCCCTAATACATTCGTCGTAAAAATAATCTCTTTTGGTATTACTAAGATTTAATGAATGATTACATATATGTAAACTTGTTAAATATCTCGTACTGTAAGGTAAGAATTAATAATGAAACAAAAATTGCAATTCAAAAATAACATACGGAAGTCAGGGCTTTTCATATATACCCAGCATTTTCAAGAGTTATCGCTGAGTTTGTAGCCGATATTTCCTGCTATCCTAAGAGAGAACAAAAATCTGGCATAAGTATGACTAAAGTTTAGAAGAAGAGCTAGTTATACCAAATAAAATTTTAGACTATTATTTCCCAGAAAGCTGGTAACTTTGCTGAATATATGAAGACAGTACTCAGTCAAATCTTGTTCAAAACTAAAACGCAGTATAATTAGATAACACTGCAAGCAGTTGCCAAAGTAATAGGAACATCGGGCATTCAACCATAACCATAGTGTTTTGTTTGTGAGAGTTTTTGTTTTCATACGAGTCAGCAGTTTCTGGTTTATGCTTGGATAACTGTGTATTCAGGATGTTGTCTTTTGTAGTTGTAAAAAAGTAAATGTGCGATCTAATCTTCATATGTGAAATATTGCAAATACACATTCAGAGTTTATATTGTAATTTTTTCTTCTGTCTGTCTGTCTCTACACAGTGGTACTATGGGAATCCCTGAAGGTGGCTTTAGGCACCTGATAGCAGAATATTCCATTCAGCAGTTAAATACTCTTTGGCTGTATTATGGCAAGAAATATAGGAGCGGGGGCTGTAAATGTGATGACAAGATTAGCACATTGCCCACTTCAATCAGATACCTCTTGTTTTTGTATTTATCGCTCATCTTTCCTAGTTGACTGATGGCTGTCACTCAATAGCTTTCTTTGGCTAGAAAGAGAAAGAGCTTTCGTTAAAGATGTCAGCAGTGCTGTTGAATTCCATAATAGGTCATTTGCACTGAAAGTCTACATAGACCAACAAATTAGTGGCTTCTCTTGTAGATCTTTTGATAACGTACATGGGAAATGGTGCAATAGTGTTGTTTATTACACCAGAAAGATTATAGCATAGTATAGGTCAAAATCTAATCTCCTTACCCAGAAACACATTGCCCAAGGATGCACTGATGATGCTTTAGACAGGAATTATGTAGAATAATTATCCATATATTAATATCTGCCAGTTTATTGTTTGTTTATGAGAGAAAGAAACAAAATGGTAACTTGCATTCAAGTGCAGGAGAAAAGAAAATAACTGTTTGTGTCTTGGCCTAAAGAATTGGTTTAAAAAGGCACAAGAGCAACTGAAATTTTTTCGCACTTGCATTTTAACAGATAACCAGTAATGGCACTGAACAATGCACACTCCAAATGCACTTTAGTTGGATTTTTTTTCCATTGTTTTTAGTTCTGTTTGTCTTCAGTGACCAAGAAAATTTGATGTTGAACAGGAACTACCCCATCTTGATTTGTAACTCTTCGGTCATGGTATTATGGCCTTCAGGTTAAGTACTTACACAAACATGGTTGGGCTATGAGCTTTCACAGCTTTCACTGGGTCAGATTGTTTAATTGTGAAGTTATTTTCAAGGAGATCTGCCCATAGCTTTCACCCCTTTTCTACCGTATAGTAATTTTAGTTCTATAGAAGTGTTTTTCTCTTTCCCTCTAAATGAGTTTTCCAAACACTGCTATGCCTATTAAATATTTACCTACAATTAAAGTTTCAAAGTGCTATTTTTCATATGAGAAAACTGAGGTATAGAAGGGCTGAGTGACAACATTACATCTTGGTGTGGGTTACTGCTTTGGCAGTGTGTTTGGAATATATTTAAGATCTCCCCTCAATGCATTGCAACAGCTTTTTTCAGCGGGGACTAGTTCACAACTGTTTTCAGGATCTCATACCATTTTAAGATCGTCCTTCACCTCTTGATAACTGCCACCTCCACAAAAAGAATTTTGCAGTGACTCACCAGCTGCAGGATCTGTTCTTATTACCATCAATATTGCAGTTCTCTCATTTCAGTGGGATGACGATCAGACCTTACTGCTTAACCCCCACAACAGTCCAGCTCTTGTGCCCAGTTGGTTGATGGTCTGTCACCCTACTGAAGAAGTTTGGCTCAGCTGTTGGTTTCATTGCTGTTCTAGAAAATCAGGCAGCATATTAGTAGAGCTCAGCTGGGAGGTAGCTCTGTGCCATAAATGAAGTCATGGAAATAACATGCAAGTACTATATTTCACGTATGTAATAACATCTGTAACATCAGGAAACATCTGTTCTTGGCTTCTCATTTTCTATTATTCTGTTTTCTGACCTTATGACATCTCTGCCCGGGGGGGGGGGGACGACACACGCCAAAAAAACCACCAACAAAACAAACAAACAAACCCCACCATCATCCTGAAGGTCAGAGGCGTGTAGCTGTGGTGCAAATTGGCTGGTGTCAGCTTTTGTATGCACCCAGGAGCAGATCTCAGCCCTGACATGCTGAGGACCTTCAGTGAAAGCATAGGCGCTTGTCTCAGAGAATGAGTCACTCAATGAGCTGGTCTCCAGTTTGTCATCTGCACTCTTTGTGCATACTGCTTTTGTCCTTACTCTACGGTTAAATGTATCCAGCAACCGACTGCTGGGTCTGTTGATTTGGGAAATGAGTCGGGCTAAATGTACTAGTAGAAAATCACAGAGGTTTTGTAGTATGGGAGAGAATGAGAGGTCAAGCCCATTGCCTGAGCCACGATCTACCAGCTTTCCTGCTCCTGGAAATGTTTCCTTTGCATGACAGGTCTTCCTCAGTCTTCTACTCATTCCTGTTCCTCAGGATGGGAAAAGCAGCTGAAAACCTCACCCTGTAAGAGTTTTTAAAACAGGGTTTTGTGCTCCCAGTTCCCATTGACTTTCAATTCAATTATCACATAGATGAAATTCAATAGGAATAAAGTACCCAATTCCTTTATGCCATTGCGATCATCCTGTCCTGAGTCTTACAGTAGGCTATGGAATGAGTGAGCATTGGCTGTTAGTGGGATGTGACAATCATTAAGAAATAAGAGATTGGATCAATTGGCATTTCATATAAAATGACTGGTTTCATATAAAGGAGAAGGGAAAAATTACTAGTAAAGACATGGTGATAGCAGTCTCTCAAAGAACAGATACCAAAGGCGCAAGCAGAAACTATGCCATCGCAGGGGATGACAGGCTGTGTACTGAGAGACATCTTTTGTTAACATGTGAACCTTAACCAAAGACTCAAAAGGAATTTTACAGGAATCAGATTATTAATGACAAGCCTAAAGGAGTATCTTGAGCCTACAGAGATAGAATTCCAGTAATCAAGACACAAAAATGAGATGTGACTAGTCAGATGCATGAAACTGCACTGTATGAGCATTCAAAGCAATAGGGAAACCAAGGTATAGGCTTGCTAGTCAGCAGAAGGAGGTGATGTCATTGACAAGTGAGGCTGAAAATGAGCAGGTACCTACTGCCAACAATATATAATATTTTACTTTTTTCAAAAATCAGCTGTGAGGAGATAGCTAGCACAAATAATATAAATTACAAGAGGATATGCATGACTTGCGGTTTTTTGTAAGTCATCTTCTGATATCTTACATATTGCATGGACCCTCAGCTAATCCACTGATCACAGCCTGAGAAACAGTAAACATGACCACACAAAGTCCCTTGCAGACCTTTTTTTTTTCTATGATTCATTGGCATTGTTATGAGAACGTGAATTCTAGAGATGGCCTCTCCCTCACTTCCATTTCACCCCTTCCTAGAATAATTCTTAATTTTTTCATTTATCCTGTATCGGTCTTAGTTGCACAGCTGATTGTTATTTCTTTCTGTTTCTTCCTGTATTTGTAATTATCTTTTCCAAATTGTTTCCCTTTTCCAAATTGTTTAATTCTTCAGCTTACTCAGTATAATATTCCTTGCTGTCATCCAGCCCCTATTCATTAGAAATTTTCTCACGCCAGTTTCTGAATTGAAGAGATAGCTAACAAGTGGTGCTGGTTTGTGTTATGTTGGCATGGACTAGAGGAAAGATAAAGTAACCCTTGGCTTCTGTGAGGTTCTGTGTATCTGTAAACATAAATATGTTGATGAGGACTAAGGAGAGATTTCATTCCCAATCCATGTGGCTATTCTGTCTACCTTAAAGGCAGACACAGATACTTCAGCAAAACAGCACTTTTTATGTTTTCATTTTGTCCTTTGTATGTTTTGGGTTTTTTAATGGAAAAACAATCTCAGAGATGCTAATAATGTCTCATTATTAAAATGCCATTTTCAAACAGTCATTTCTATAACTTTTTGGCTAAAAATGTTCAAGAAGTTTTTTTAAAAAATTAAAAAACACTGTGCTAGAATTAAAAAAAAATCAGTTCCAAACTTTCTAAAGCACTTTAAAATTTCATTTTTCTGTCTTTGGAAGATTATTTAATTTGTCAACTATTTCTGCCAGGAAAAGTGCTAACTTCTACATGCTAGAGCCCTAATTATATTAATTTGGATCCACACTTTGCATGTTCTCTCAAGCTAATTCCCATGATCACCATACTTTAAAACCTTTACTAGGGGGTTTTGTTAAAGATGCATCACTTTACTGTTGTTATTCATCTGACAAGAAGTGTGGATTCAAATGTACCCTTCTTTCAAAGCTATATTTGTCGCTGACCTCGGATGTTGAACCAAGAAGACAATCGGTTTCTAAGCACTGTACTGTGTGTGCAATGCCAAGAAAACTGGAGAGTTCTGACTGGCATCCTTCTAAGAGAGGTGATCTGAAAACCTTATTGTCTTGTGCGTTACATCTATCAGAGCCCAAAATACTTGGATGTTGTTAAAAGACATGGAGATTCAAAACTGGCTATTGTCTCTCTAGCGAGGTGTTGTCAAGATGAAATTAAGGAGGCAGCACTGTCGAGAAAGAAATCTTGGGATCTCAGTTTGAAAGAGGATGTTATGCCTAGAGATGTATAACCTTCCTTCTTTGAATCATGAAGAAAGTGGAAAGAGAGCAAATACTGAGGTGGCAGTCTGGTGATGATACCATGTTTTTCAGGACAATAAAGATGAGGACACTTTTAGCAGGACTGGCTGGAGGATCTTATGAAACTCAGTAAGTAGTCCTTAAATATCCCATAAAATTCAGTTTAGATAAGAGTTAAAGTGATGCATCTGGGGATAATCAAAACTTCACAAATAAAATTATGGGCTTTCAGATGGTTTACCCCCAAGGATTGAGATCTTGGGATTATAAAAGACAGGTCCATGAAAGAATCTGCTTAGTGGTTAGCGGTGTTCAATGAATGTTAGGAATAAATAGGAAAGGGATAGAAGATAACTACAGAATACTTATGCCAGTGTATAAATACATGTTGCACCCACATCTTGCATAGTGCTTGCCCCTATGTTTTCAAAAAGTTCACAAAAGGGCAACCAGGATGATCACAGGAACAGAGACATTTCTATTAAAAAGCAACTAAGCAAAGTAAACTCTTTGTATTCCTAGAAAACAGAGACTGATGGGAGAGATGGCAAAGGTATCTAGTCTAAAGCATCATGAAGAAGGTTGCTACACATGGTTTGTGCACCGTCTTTGCCAGGACAAGAAATTAAAGCAGGTGATAGGTATGACAGCTAGAAAAGAAGCAAAAGAAGATCTTTAGACATAACATACTTAAGCAGCCACAGGGTACTGTCCTCATTTAAAGCATATATGGGTTCAAGGGAAGCCTGAACAAGTTCCCAAAAGAGAAATCAGGGTTAAAAATACACATGAACCTTATCTGGCTCAGGTAGTCTCCAAGACTCAGATTGGTGGAAGCTGGAAGAGTACTTGGTGGAAGTGTTATTACATGCTTGTTCTGTTCTTCTTTAGGCAGTCGTCTCTGGCTACTGATTGAGACAGTGCTTGTCTAGATGGACAGTTGGTCTCACCCAGTACAGCCATTTTATGTTCTTATGATACCATTCGTTTATGTCATGAGCTCACACTTCCTTTTCATATCCAAATGAAGGACAGATCAGAAACTGCAGAAGTAGCTTGGGTAAACAGTTTTGAATACTGGAATCTCTGTATTCTTTTTGCATATTTCTTCCTCTTCGTCTAAGCTAAGAAAGGGTCTATCTTCCACAGTGCACCTAGTTGGCAATCAGAGGGAAATACTGACAATCAGATGCATGTTTTTAAAGCTCCCAAGTTCAGATTAGTATGATTTTTAAAAACGTGGGGAAACCCATGAAAAATTTATCAGTATATAATAGCTGAACAATCTCTCCAGGAGACTTTAATTTCTGCTTCTAATCTTTTCATCTCAATCTGCTGGGTCAGCTTTGCACTTCTCCTTGTGTGCACAATGGGGAACAATGTTTAGCTGATGACAGAAGTGCAGGATGGGGATTAAGTACCCTCCAAGCTCTCTGTATTTTAGTAATGGTATTGAAAGTTCCCCAGTCCCTGATTTTTCTTCCCTCCTACTCTTCCAATAAATTAACTCCTAAATCTGAAAATCAAGACATTACTTCACTGGGCACGGAAAATACACCCTGCAAGTTTTCCTAAATACCCCTTTAGAAAAGGCTTAAGTTTGATTATTGTAATTGATTACCTTAAGCCCCTGAGTGTCAGAATTCTGCATTACACTCAGCATGTAGTCTGATGAGAAGCTGGATTTGGCCTCACCTCACCACTCCCACCCATCCACTCATTTCTGGCCCATGCTCCAGGTTTGCCCCCCTAACCCTAGATACAGGTTCAAAATTAAGTTAATCTAAATATTCACTGCTGTTAAAAACACCAGTTACACCATGAGCTTTATCTGTCTTCCCTTCTCCCTGTGCTAGCACAATGGGACTCTGTGGTTAGAGAAAATTAATAAGTTTCTTACATGGGTTAGTTTTCAGCCCCATCAGCTCATTAATATAACTGAGCACTAGTGCCAGCACATGACAGCTGGAGGGAACATGTGGTTTGGGGATGGGAAGGAGGCCTTTTGTTAGGTAGTAACAGAGTTGGGCAAGTTTAAGCCTACCATGAAATCGCACCTCCTGTGGTGTATTGCTTTTAAGGCTGCATGATAAGTCAGAGTCTTGAGTCAATCTAGGTAACAAGTAACTTAGCAAAAAACCTCCAAAAGTTGAGAAACAACTTACACAAGGAATAAAAAGTCATAATAACCTTTTTTTCAAACACATCAGGAGCATGATTACTGCCAGAAAATCTGTAAGATGCTCAAGGCACGAAAGGAGCATTCAAAAAAGATAAAGCCATAGCAGAAAAAGCTGTGATTTTTTTTGCACCTGTGCTTACCATGGGGGAGGTTGGAGAGATTCCCATCTCAGAATCTTAATTTATGGAATGCATTTTATGATTTGTTTCAATAAATAGTTATTTATGGTGGTTTGATTACAATGCTGATTCTGAACACCTCTACCTTGTTTTACAATGCTATTCTCCTGGGACCTGTCCATAAATAGTTTATAGAATAAATGGACAAAACAAGCTATAACAACTCATCAGGTACAGAGACATTCGCTTGGAAATTCTAAAGAAAGTCAGGAGAGAAACAGGTCATTGTGGTGTATAGCTTCTCAGCTCAAATTATTTTGAGCCAGAGGACTGAAATCTGACTATTGCAGCAACAGATTTTAAAAAGGCATTCAGGCAGATCCGGAAAACTGCAGTCCAGTAAATCTGACATCTGTGCTGGGAAAATGAGTAGAAGCTATAACAAATAATAGAATTAGTGTAATCTGAATAATTGTGACGTATTGTGAAGAGTTGACATAAACTTTAAAAGAGAAGTCCTGGCTTAAAAACATATTGAAATTCTCCAAAGGAATCTACAAGTCGGAGAACACAGGAGACGCAGCTGATATCACCTGCTTGGGTGTTCAAAAGATATTTAACAAAGTCCATCCCTAAAACCTTTAAGAAAACAAAATGTGCTAGAACAAAGAGTAAGATCCTCACATCAATAAATAACTGGTAGACAGCAGAAAGCAGAGTATAGGAATAAATGGTCAGTTTTCACAGTGGAGGTAGGTTGTCACTGAAAACCCCGTGGAGATCTGTGCTATTCAATATATTCATAAGTGACCTGAAAAATAATAAGGTGAATAGTGAGGGAACAACATTTGCTGATGGTACTAAGTTACTTAGGGAAGTTAAGAGAAGGAGGAGCTATGGTGTATTGAGAAAGATCTTACAATGCTGGCAATAATGGGCAAAAAAATGACATGAAATTCAGTGCAGACAAATGCACACAGGAAAAATAACTTTATCTTTGCGTATAAAGCGATGGGCTGGGAACTAACCATCACTTCTCAGAAATGAGATCTTGAAGTTAAATGGATAGTTCTGCAAAACTGTCACATCAAGAACAGTGGAACCAAAATTTTAAAAACAGAGAACAAAATAAAAGCCATCATTACGACACTATATAAATCCATAGTACACCTGCATCTCGAATACTCTGTACAGTACCAGCCTCCTCAACTTAGAACAGAGTAAAACCAGAAAAGGTTGAAAGACAGGTGGCAAGGATGGGTTCAAGGAATATGACTAGGCCCCAGCAAGCTGGGAAAAATATGACAAGTGCTGGGGCAAGTTGATAGGTCTCTAGATCTTGAGCAGTTCACAAGCTTGTTTTACAGCATCGTGACAGACACAGGTACACTAGCACAAGCAAGCAGATGGTGGACTTCCAGTATGAAAATGGGAATGAGGCAGAAGTCCTAAAACGAACGCCTTGCTGAGCTGCAACATCAGAAAGTTAGAGGAACGAACAGGGTGCAAATGCTTAAGACACTGGGCGTATAGAAGTATTCACAAGGCACTCCGTTTGTCTGGTTGAGTCTCGTTAGATCCTTTAGGCTTTCTCTGCAATCAATGGAGAGAGAAAGTCTCTCCATTTGGGCAATGAGGAGCACCTAAATTAGGATCCTCTTTTCAGCTGGACTCCAGAGGACCCTCTCTGTCTCCATTAATTAGACAGGTAGCACAAGGAGACTGGCTAGCCGAGGAGATTCAACTGGCTCCCTAACACTGGCTGACACAGATATTGTGATAGGTCCGAGTGGCTGTACCGTTCCTTTGGACAGGTATATGGAAAGTAGCTGCTCTCATGTTATGACTCCTGTTAGTGGATTGATTGATGGGAAGGATAGAAAGTTCCAAGTCCTGCCTAGAGGCTCTTCTCATGGCATATTTACGTAACTGTGACCAAGAGTTGAAGATTTGGTCCCAGGAGAATAGCATTGTAAAACAAGGTAGAGGTGTTCAGAATCAGCATTGTAATCAAACCGCCAGTTACCTCTAGCCTATACTAGAGTGTAGATAATTTGTCTCTTTCAAAAGAACATCTCTGCAACTCAGCATATATTCTGTTCTTTAGGGATTGCTCTTACCAACAGCATTATAAACTGCTGACATACTCCAGATATGGCACGTTCGCTTTTATTTTCTGGCTGAGCACTGTGGCAGAAAACAACCCGTTATGAGACCCATGGAGGCTACCTGGAGTTAAAGGTGCGGCAGCAATATCTCAAACCGTGTTTCATTTTGAAGCATTCATAAAACCAGTGCGAGTTCACTAACTTATTTTACCCATCGTTTTAAGCTGTGTATTTTTCAAAGGAGATTCAATTTTTCTAAGTTTTTCTAATTGAAAAAGAAAGCCTTTAGTACGTATTGAGGGAACAGTCTCTCCCTAAATTTCCAAATATACCGACACAGGTGAGCAACTTAATTTTGAAATAAATTGCATTTATTTTTGAGTAACATTTGCCGGCTTTCTTTTTTTTTAAGATCGTGTTCCTTTGGTTCTTTCAATCCATTTCCTCTCACCATTTTATTTTTGGTAGTTTTTCACTTCTTTTCCCTGTAGTCCTTTTGCTACTCCACAAACCACAATACTTCCTATGGAGAAAATGAGGGCAAAGGAAGTTTGAGATCAGGGCAGACTTTTGAACCATGAAATCTGAGTGTTTAATTTAGTGCAGACAGTTTTGTCTATCTCTCATGGCTATGCCCTTTTTATATGTTGCTTATAGTTCTGATAATCTTTCTGAATTGGGAGCATAAATACTTTTAAAAATTACACTAGGAAGACAAAAAAAAGATGTAAATCTTAATGCTTCAGGGCATGTTGCCAGCAACACCCAGGCTGATTCTTCCTTTCTGCAGCAATACAAATAGCATGTAAGAATCTTTCATGGTCAGTGTTAGTATAGAAACTTATCATCAATCTTTGTTTCTTGGTCGTTATTTGGAGGCTTCTGGGTTTTTTTTTAGAATCCTCAGAAATGGTAGTGAAAAATGATGAATTTGGAGAAATTAATCTGTGTTTTTGATGTAGCTATAGTGAAGTTATTACTATTGTAAATTCTCTTCTGTGGTTTGTTTTACTTCTCACACGTAAGCTTTCCACTTAGACTTGCTTTGCAGGATAGGCCCTTTTTTTTGGTAAGTTTTCACTACTGCAAAACAAATTTTTGCAGATTGTGCATGTTTTATGTTGAATTTATAATGATCTAGGAAGCAGCTTTGAGGCAACAAATTAGCCCTTACTTGATTTACTGAAAGAATAAGTAACTTCAAGAGATTTTGTTAGCAGATTTTTAGGTCATTATTTTTGCTGTATGATGTTGCACACCTTTACCGTAACTTGCTCATTCTTTGTATCTAAAGGAGAGGGGCATGCTCTAATGAAGAAAAGCCTCTCTTGGCCATGCATTAACGTCTGCGATGGCTTATTTAAGTATCAAAGAATTTTGTTTATAAATCTCTGAATTATAATTAAAACAGGTACTGAAATAATTTAAAGTAGCTGACAATTATTATGTAAAATTCATGCATGGTGTCTTTTTAATAAACAACAACAACAAAAATCATTCAAATAAATGAAGAAATCAGCTCTGGGTGCTTGAATTTTCTTTAAGAAAGTTGAGTTGGTGTCTTCAAAATCAATAAGTTAAGACTATAATAAAGAATTACTGGAGGAAATATTGCTTTTACTGTTTTCAGATAATGCTTAATGTTGTTGCAAATTATAAAATTTAATTAGCTATATAAATGCCAGAGGAACAAATAATGTGCTATTGTCTTGATATCTTTCCAGAAATTAGTCTTTTAAAACAAATTTGCCATATTAATCATCTAAAAATATTTTTGATCACTGAATTAATAGTTTGCAGCCTGTTTTCAGGTATTCATTGCCATAGGTGATTGCCTCTTAATTACTACATGGGCGCTTTCTATTCACTCTTATTAATTCATGTTTTCTGGCACAGTCCCAAAAGGCAGCCTTGCCCTATATCTTCTAATTACTTCTATAATTGAATTTGCCCACTTTTTCTAACCTATTTTTTAAACTGACTGTGTTTGTTCATGGTTTATTGTGTCTTTTTTGTGTCAGTTCTCTGCAAGCAGAATGTACATTGATTCTTTCCTCGTTTCTCATTAATTTTCAAGAGCTTTGCTGCATGTCTGTTTTTTCAGCCTGTCAGACCTATTGCTAGACCAAAAAAAGATTCTTATTATTAAAGGTTAGGTAAAATAGACTGAAGTTAATTAATTCATTAGTAACTCTGAGCCAATTACTGAAGCCTTCTCTTATTTATATACTTGTTAACAAGACAGAGATGAGAAAGGCCTATTATAGGCACATGTCCTTCAGAAGTTGGGCAAACCCTCTGGAGCATATGCGTTTAGTTCCACCAAAGAATAAGAATTGATTCCAAAATGAAGACTTGAAGATCTAGCTGGCAAATTCTTCATAACCTGATGGACCTTCTTGTGGCCATCCAGATGTTATTTTGGATTCTATCTTTGGATCACAAGGAATAAACTTTAATGAACAACCTTATGAAGTACACACATAATATTTGAATATAAATATATTGAATTACCAACTTCCCTGGACTTATTTCTTGGGATGTTTGGAAATAGTTGAACAAAGAGGAATTACCCATGCATAGCTATGCAATTAAGACATGAGTTGCTGATTGTGACTTCACACAATTTTCTTATATTGATAAATGCAAGGAGATATGTAGCTGGAAAAAAATGAATTTTTGGCAAATACTCTGCATGTTATGAACATTACATGAGAGCTGAAGTCATTCAGAAACTACAGTCTTATAAATAAAATAGGGAAAGTTTCTAGTGGTAGCCACTGATCAAGGTCAGATGTTTATGTTAATGACATCCATGCTTATTTTAAGCATTGTATTCAATACCTGACCTTATCTTTCTTGAGGCTAAAGCATCACAAAACGCCATTCTCTCTCACTGAATTCATAAGAATGCAACTCAGCTTGCAGTCTTGATACAAGTTTGTTGTTTTTAAAAGGATTACTGATACTTTATTGGGGGAAAAAAAATCAAACAAATCTTTGGGGTTTTGTTTTCTGATCTCATTCAACAACTTGATCGGAGATCATTAGAATTAGAATTAGAAAGACTTTATAGCAATTCTTTGTCAAGTGTCTTGCAAACCTGGGCTGATATCTAGATTTAGAGGGAAATGATGCTAAGATAGAGGAATATTATATGAGCATTTTAAGAAAAGAGACAAAGCATGGATTTAGAAACATCTTCCACCTAGTCGATATAGAATATGAATCCAAATAAATTTAAACAGGAAGAAAAAAAGTGTTGGAGCCACTGGGAGTCAGAAAACTTGGCCTAGCCCAAGAAGAAAAATTGGAAGAAAAATTGCTCTAGCTTTAAAATCATACAAGAAGGGCAGTTACTAAATTGTCTGGAAGTCCTACACCTGTACTAGAAGTAACTTTAGATTAAAATCATCAGCTACCACTGTAGGAATTATTCTCTGCTCCACAGTTATTTCAAACTTGAGAGACAATAGGAAGAAAAGGAATAAACTAATACAGCATCTGACAACATGTGCTCCTCACCTGCTCCTGGTCGCTAGTCTAAGGTCTGGATACAATCCCCATGCTGTGCCGAAATGTCTGTCTATTTGCCTCTGCGTACCTCCTGCAATACACACAGCTTTCTCGTTCCCCCTTGCATGCCATACAGCTCACTGCAGAATTGGGGTCTCCATTATTCAGTCTTGCTCATTCATTCTCTTCCCAAATTAGTTAGGAAATAACTGGCTGATTGGAACTGATGATACCTCAATCAGATCATTATTATTTCTGGTATGAAATAAATAAGTAATTAATTATGGAAGTGCTTGAGCTGCTCTGTAGTTAAAATAGCTTCAAGATTTGCACTTAAAACAGATATTCACTTCTTCATTGTGTGTGAATTATATGATGTGGGCTTGCCAAATTTATGTTGTTTATTTGTGGAATGGAAAGTTACTGGTTTTGAGAACTTTTCAAGTACATCTTTTGGTTTATTTTAGTTATTGGCACTTATCCTTAAGACTGTGTGTGAGTGAGAGAGTCCAGATATTTGGATCCTTTCAGTAGAAACAGTGCAAACAGGTTTTTGAAAATTTTATGAGAAGACTGGTACATTTAGACGATTCAGAATTGTCATGAAATGAAATAAAAGAGGTTCCCTTAACACTTCATTTTTTTACTAGTGAACTGTTACCAGAATGAGTCCTATTTTATGTAATACTATTGAAATAACTTTTGCCATCGCAAAATATATGTTACGAGGAGTGGATCACTTATCTGCCCTCCATGTTAACATTTTTCGCAGTTTTGGCAGAATGGAGGGCTTGCATTAGCTCCATATGGACAGACCCTCTAATAAAGTCAGCAAGGTTTTAAGCAAATAAGAGATGCATTTCTGTGTCATCAGTTGTGTTGACAGGGTAACTTAGACATGTTGAAATTCAAGCTGTTCATCAAAGTATGTTAGGGGCTTTTTGACAGTGTGCATTGACAGTGACAATATTATCAAACCAAAATAACTGAGAGTTCATGGTGGTTACTCTATGGAGAAGAGCTGCAGACAAGACGGTAACACTGTTTTCATTTTTTACAAGACAATGTAACATAACTCTAAAATTATAAGAGCAGCAATAAAAATATGAAGGGTTTGCTGTCTGAAAACTTCCTAGTTTATCATGGGTTTTGTAGTTCTTGCATGTTTTATAAATTTATTTCCATCCTTTACTTACGTACATGTTATGCTGCATTTGACTCTATTTCTGTCATATATACTGAATTGAAAAAATCACTGTTAGCTATTTCCTTTCATAGTTATTTTTATTCTTCTTTACTCAGAGTACCCTCTAGCATGTCTTGAAAATATTGCTCTGCCTGTCGTTCTTATCTTACTTCATATGAATGCATTTCGGCTTCTGCATGAGCCACTGTAGCGCTTTTTACTTAATTCTGTATCCTTTCAGTAACTTCATGTAGTCATCAAGGAACTTGTAAAGAGTGTATTGACTTCTAGGAACATGCTTGTTTCTTGTGGCATTTCCTTTAATTCATTATTGGTTCTACTTTGTAGAACATCCTGTGATCACAGCAAGTGAATAGGCTGAGTTGAAGTTGTAAATCATAATCATCATTTACACCCAAGGAGCAGGGGTACTGAGATTTTGTGACTTTCCATAGGTGACAAGGGAGGAGTGTGGCAGAGCCAGCAGCACAGCACCCATTGCTTGTTTCGTAGTCCTGGGCTTTTACTGTTGGACTGTCTATTCAGTCCTTTCCAGTACACACTGTGATGATTAGATGACTATTATGGAGATATTAAAACATATGTATATTGTTGTAGCGAGTAGAATCTTCTAATTGTCAATGGATTTGAAAAACTCTTTATAGAGGAAACATTTTAAAATATTTTCTGTCACTTTTCATTATATTAGAGCTTAAGTAACATTCCTTAGTATCTTGGCTATTAGAACTTTTTCCTGCATATCAGAGACTTACCTGAAATCGAGTTGTCTGATTGAGTAAAACAATGAATGTCAGCAACGTGGATCGACAACATTACTGCTTACCTGACTGTGCACTCTTTGTTGACTTTCAGTCCAACGGTATTTAATTAGAATACATAGACAATATAAAATAACACTGTGACGTATTAGAGGGAAGAAGGACAAAATGGTGTTCAAAGATTTCCTTGATAAACGCAGACACTTTACACGAGGCTCAGATACAAGGTAGGGAATTCAGTCAGCATCCAGTGCTGGCCTTAGGCCAAAGCAGGGTGATTGAGCACTTTAGGGTTATGTGCTGAAGTTGACCTTTCTTTCTGGATCTTGAAGGAAGAAAATCATTAGATCTCCCCTCCTTCAGTGCTAGAAGCACAGCACTAGAGAAACTTATTTCCTAGTTTCACTCACCACAGCAGCAAGCTCAAGCATTGAGTCTTGCAAAAAAAGGGAGCAGTTTCTGTATTAAGATGTATTTGATAAGCTGTTTCTTAACTGATACTTCATTATCTTCCTGAGCAAGCTGCAAATGTGTTAAGAAATATATTTTCTCTTACTTTAATTCTGAAGAGGAGGGGAGGTTAAGGAATGGTTTTCTTTTACTTCCAGTCTTAGTGCTAGTTCCTAGATTTCAGAGTTTCAAACAAGGCAAGAAGCTACATGAAATCAATTGACCTTTTAAAGCCTAAGACCATTCCCGGTTTTTCAGGGTAGTTTGTAAGACCAGATAAGATATTAATTAATAATAAAAAGTGAAAAGATAAAACTGCAAGCAGAAATTAATATTATTCTTAACACAAAGTTTTAGTCAAAAACATCAGCCCAATACTGATCACGTGCCCTTCAGGGGAATAGGATCAGTCCTTGTGTTTGCAGCATCTGTTTCAGGACACCTGGAAGTGTAATTGCGTTCCTCATGGGTATCCAAATTGCTAATATGAAACAAATATGACTCGTTACTTTCTGCACGTTGGCATTATGTATTGTACATCTACAGCGAGGGCCACTACTCAAATGCCAAACCTGTGCTTAACATTGTGCCAATTGGCCTCCTCGCTGATAAACCTTGACAGTACATTGTTCTCTTGTCAAGGGGCATTATCCTAGCAATTCAGCAAAAATTTTTCTTCATTTGGACAGTGCATCTTTCAGACATTCCCTTCTTCTATTGATTTGTTTTCTCCTGTCCCTTTCTCCTTCTTTTGTTTTCTTATCATAGCTTCAGGTTATTAAGTGCAAAGTATTGATGGGAATGGATGGTTTTGGTCGATGGAGAGCTAATGCATCCCTAATCCCACCATTGTTATAGAGTTATGCTTTACTCTGGTTCCTGATGGGGGAAAAGGTGCAAAGCTCTTGATCCTAGTTTTATTTGTCACAAACCCATCCATCAATCAAGCACAAGCATGTCTGAATGCTGAATGACATGTGGGTCTCAGCTGAAAAAATTCGATAACACTGTATTGTCAGGTTGCTCACTCTTTTTTTTTTTTTTTTTTCCCCCGATAAGAAATACATTTGACTGAAATAGATAAGCATGCAACTACTAAAGACTTGAAGAGAGAGTGTGACATACATGGCACCAAAGGTTGTCCATCTTTGGTATTAATGATACTTATGAGTAAATAAAATAGGAAAAAGCTCTAGACATGCAACATGCTTAAATCCTATAGGTTTTTTTATTAAATTGGGGTTTCAAGTTTTTAACCTGGACATATATTATAGCCTGCCACCTAGGTCGAAATGCTGATAGAATCTATGACTGAATTTATATTTTTTAAAAATTATGTTGGTTAATATAGCAGATATTGATGAATAGAATATTATTTTAATATATGTTGAGAAATCTGCCCATTTATTATTTCTGAATAAACATGAAGAGATAGATATATTTATATGTAAGTATGATCACTTTAGGATTTCAAAACATTTTAAATATATAATTATGGTACATATACATAGATAATCTATGCTACACAAATATGTATGTATGTCATTTCAAAAATGTCCTTTTAAATTGTAATTGTATTCTCAAATATGTTTTTGGTATCCCTTTATATTAGTTATTGTGTGATGTACATTAATACATTGTTGAAGCTTTTCCCCTTACTTATATACAATTTTCTATTCATACTCGCTTAAGATAATTGCATTTAGAAACTCTTAAAATGTTGCAGTATTCCATCTGCACACTGTAAGTTTGGGAAAAGTAATCAACAGATCAGAACAATTTAGAAAATCCTTTTTATTTTCTTGCCATAGAAGTAGGCATTTTAGAATGGAGAGCTGCACTAAATGACCTAAAAAAATCCATCAACAAAGGTAACAAAAAGACAACCCAAATCAGAGGCTCTAAGATAAACAGGATGTAGCCCCAAGTACTAGCACACTCTATGAGTAAGCCATTTTTTTCTCCACTCTGTGACTAGGGGCTACAAAACTGCAAAAATCAATGTGGGAGTGCTTTAGATTTGTTGGGTAAATTACATGTGCTTGGCTGCTCTATTGTATCTGGCCCATATTCTATACCAGATACTTTTAGATGGAACTGTCACATAATACATATACTCAGTATTGATTTTTATAGATTTAACAGAGCTTGAACTGAACTCCATGGTAAGCAAGGAAAAACTTAAGAAGTGCAGCTTCTCAACGTTGGGATGAACACATAAATATAGAAATACTATTGAATATTTGTGTCTGGGAATCTCCTGGCCCAGTTTTAATCTGGTATGGGAAAAATCCGCACTAACTAAATGAAAACTCCTGGCATTAAATATTTGTTGGTTTATCTTCAAATTATTATTTTAATAGTAAGTTGTTTATATTTATTTTGTGTATTTTTTTAAGTTTGTACCAAGAGCAAGTGAACATGGAGGGTTATAAAAACTTTCACAAGACATTCTGTGTGTTGTCTGAATACCAGATGATGCCAGATGAAATCCAAAACACCTCTGCTAGCACCAAAAACCACTTTGGGGCTTCTATATGTATCATGAACAAATTATTTTATGTCAGTTTTAGTGCATGCAATAAAGACCGTGACTCTCGGATGCAGGACACCTAAGTCTATGTTTAGAAAGGTGAATACGTGGTCTCCTTTCAAGTTGCATATAACTTCTTATTTAAAAAAAAAAAAAAAAAAAAAAAAAGACATTGATTCAAATGTCTAAATATGAAACATGGAAAATTTGGCTGCCTTTGAAAAATCTCCATGCTAGTTGTCAAATACAAAGTAATCAAGTGGAAACAGTTTGCGAGATCTTAGGTCACAAGCTAGTGTGACAGGACTGACAACACTCTCTAATAAACCTGAAGAAGTCTAATATTTTCTTGGGGGAAAGCAAAGATACTTGTAACTTTAAAAAACAAAGTAAGATGGCAAATGTTAGTTTGCCTTCATCATATTTGTGAACTAATAATATGTGTTTAAAGTAATCACATTTTTAAATACTGGTCTCCAGAGCCGGTCGTGATCAGACAATAGTTGCTGTAGCCCATAAAGAAACACAGTTATAATTACTTTAAAAATGGATCCTTCTGGCTTCACATCCATCCAGCCATCAGTGCCTCTGAAACCCTGCCTGCACTTCTAAAGTCATGGCCCAGCCTGCACGTACTAGTATTGCTTGTAATACAGTTACAGGAAAAGCATAGGGCGTGTGGGTCCTATAGCGAAGGACTTGTGGTCTCTTCTGCGATGAGGGATGCTGAAAATGTATTTGAAGGAAGGAGAGAAAACAGCTCTTAAATTTCAGGGGAATGCTTTCGCATAATCAGCACTGCTCCTTGTTCCTCACCTCTACCATGACCTAGTGGCACGTGATCCGCATGAGGCTAAAACTGCAAGATGGCCGAGACCCTTCAGCTAGTCTTGCCTGCTTACGGCTTTGAACGCGTGGAGGATAGCAGCATGCGGTCCTTGGGTTATAGGCACCCTTACAAATACCCAGCTTGAGCCATCTGCAATTCAGAATCCTACTTTTAAACTTTATGAATCTCTTTATGGTTTTGCTGTATTTAAAAATTGCAGGACGTCCTCAAGCTGGTGTAAATTGACCTAATTCCAGTAATGTTCCTGTTAGGACAGCACCTTCCGCTAATGAATATCCAGCACTGTATCTCTGCTAGCATTCAGATGTGGTACTCAGACCAGCCAGCCTCTAAGAGTAAAGCAGAGCCTTGTCAGGGGGCCTCCACTTTAAAACTTTGCGTCTTGCTCTGTCAATGCTTGATTTTATTACTCTAAGGGCATTCTGATAACCCCTCTGCATTTGTGTCTTCGTGGCATGAAGGTCTGACTAAATAATCAGGGTACTTTCTCTTTTATCTTTAGAGGGGGGATTTACTTATTACTGCTGATAATATGGGTCAGATTTTCAAAGGTGTTTTAACTTCACCTCCATGTTTGTACTGCATAAACACTCGCAATTACTTTTGTACCCAGTCACTTTACAGATGAGCATTTACAATTATTTTGCTATGCAAGTGATGCTTGTGCATGTGTTCTTCTGTCTTGTTTCTATAGACACAAATATACACAGGCAGAAGTGGGTGTCATGCTTTTATATGGCATTTTGCAATGCGAAGGATTGAGTGGACAGGATGGTAACCATTTGCATCCTCAAGGTATACGATGGGCTTGTTTTGTACATTGAGGAGGAAAAAGAAAAAAAAAGATTGTGAATTCAACCTTTTACCTTTTCCTTTAATTTCGTACTCTGTCTTATGTGACAAGAGGCCACGAAGGATCTATGATCATATGTGAAATTCCCAACAAATTAAATGCCTCTCTATCCTGACACTATCTTCTATACTACTTAATGGTACTGAATCCCTCGTTTTTATGAAACATAAATTAGTCACGTGAAAAGGAACTTTACTTTTCATAAAACCAGTTGCTTAGACAATAACAAAACCAGCTTACAGAAACAGTGGTTGGTTACATCCTTTTGAAAGAAAAATGCATGCAAATAGGGTGTAATCGGTGAAAAGTGCACTTTATGTTCCAGAGTTCAATTCTACTTATGTAGTTTTAGCCATTTAACACCATGACTTCTGACTGCTGTCTGTCTGAGAACTGGATGCCAGTGAAGGAAACGCTTTTTTGTACCTTGGTAGCAGCTGTGCTCTATTTTCAGTTTACTTTCAGATGCTACAATGGAGTCCCTGATAGTATGCTTAGATGCAAATCAACTGCTGAAGTGAATGACGGTAACATTGTTGACATCCAGTATATATTAGAAGTCAGCACAAGTGTTACGTTGGTCTATGGCTAGTGGATGTCCAGGACCACTCAAGAGGTTAAGGATGCTGTTCATCAACTGGGAATGCAACCTGGGAAATGTAAAGCCAGAGGAATTAGAAAAAAAAAGGGCAAAACACCATATGATTTGTCTGTTTAAGTGCCATATGGCATCTCTTTAAAATGTATAGTACTAGGGAAAAAAAGAGATTAGCACAAAATGTAAGAGCTGCTTCATAGGGCCCTAAGGCCGAGCAGTTCAAAATGCTAGAGTATCCAGCCAGCCTCTCCTGCATCTTAAGGAATAAATGATGTCAAGCCACAGAAAATGAGGCATGCCATACTTCTTGTTAGCTTGACACATGTCCCAGAGTGGGATGATCAGCACAGTGCTGTCGCATGATTGTTACATGGGTACGCTGTACTGTACGGCTATAGCTGTTGTACAACTGTACGACTCTGCTGAGTTAGCAGGAGTGTTAATCCTCCGCTGTAGTCTACAGCTGAGGTGACAAGTTGTAGTATCTCTCTAGTGGCTTGCTACAAAGAGAGGTTACTAAGATCAATTACTGTTTTCTTAAACTGCGTCAAACTAAATTTTAGCTATTATAGATACATGTTATTACTTTACATCTTCATGCTAGTTTGGTGGAATTTTATTTATAACGAGAGTAATTGCTGGTCTATACACTTGCAGCTCTGTTGTATCTTGTGCTGTTGCTGCTCTCCAGGCAGGTACTAGTCGCCTGCAATTGGGTGCTGCTCACTGGATCTCACATGTCGCAGGAGCACAGGACAGGTTCCTTACTCTAGGTCTCTCAAGAGTAGCAGGATTTCTACGGATTAATCCCATGTCTGACACCTTTATTGTGAGTTGGGCTAGCATGGCTAAAACAGTTTCTAACTCTCAGTGTCTGAGACAAGTTCTTCGTCAGTTTTCATTTCCTCTTTATATCCTAATTTGAAAATGTGTCAGTAGAGCAAGGAAACCTAGGCTTGATATTTTGCAAACTTATACATATTTGCTTTATTCTAAAGACACAGGCAAGCCACTGCCAGTCAGCATTTCAGGACCTCAGTGGTCCCAGATCTGGTTTGAGCAAAATAAATTATTATACATTGATATACACATACTCAATTATATATTTTATATATTGGTTTTCATCTGAACCAGCTGAACTTATTCAACTGAACTTGCAGCCACATGAATGTGAAACAACAAAAAGTAGGTTCTAATATTTAAGTGTATTTCCAAACCAATAATTTTGAGAAAAGGGATCTTGGAGAAGACCCTTGCTCAATTTCCACACCCCAGTTTAATTATTTTATAAAAACAGGAGGAAAATCGTTGACTGATCTGTTTTTTTCAAACATCTCTGAAGTGTTACATTATGAATTTTCTTGCAGTACTAAAAGTTACTTCTTCATTTAGCACATGCAAAATTTTAAAGCTCCATTTATTAAGTATGAAAAGATATATATTTGAGAAAGCTACAAATTATTCAAAAAACAAAATACCAATGAAAAAAATTGAAATAGTTGTTCTTAGCTGTTTGTGGGCCTGATTCTGCATCCTTTATTTTTGCTAATCTGCCAGTGATTCCTGCAAAGGAAAAGAACTCAAAAAGGGATCTTCAAATTGGTCCCTACAGCTGTAAAACTTCAGATATAAGATAAAAACTCATGGAAGGCTGTACAGCATTAACTGAGAAGGGATGAAATTGTTCCATCAACCTGAAGCCCCTGAAAGCTATTCATTTTCCACTCTTTATTCTCATGTAAGTCACAGTAATGTCGATGAGAGCAACTTGCACTCTTAAAGCAAAAATCCACCCAAAGGCAACAATTCATAATGAAAAGGAAAAAAAAAAAGAAAAGAAAAGAAAAAGAAAAAAAAAGCCCAGGAACAAAAATTTTCCATCTTGAATTAAAAAACCCTCAACTTCACCATATGTGTTTGATTCAAACAATATTTTGTTGGCTGTAAATTGTTTGCAATTGGCATGTTACATTTCTGGAGGAAATAATCCAGAAAAGCATTCCACCAAACTCATGATAATTTGATTGCACAGTCCATATTTGGAGCATATTAGCATATTCGCTTGTGTGTACAAATATATAAACTGTCATCTCCCAAGCAGCGAGAAGAAAATTGACAGAGGAGGTTCAGATGGGGGAGAAAGGAAAGAGTTGCCAATAAGGCCGAAGGCTTGCCAAAATCCTGTAAGTGAAGGAAGCGAAACAAAACACAGAGAATAGACAAGGCGAATGAGTGGCTAATTACTGTACATCCCACGCAGCTAAAAATGAAACATACAGGCACGAGACATCAGAGAGCCACATATTGCATAGGCACATCCTGACAGCAATGACAAAACAGTGTAATCACAAACAGAAAACTAAGAACCTTTTCCTCTTTGTTGGCAGTGTTGGTTGAATGTATTCTAGCAGAGAGGCTGTTATTGCCCTGTCACTGCCAGTCCCTTTTCTTTCCCGTGTGGAAAGAAATGGCTCTGGGAAAAGTGAGGTTCTGGATCTGGCAGGTTTCTTGTGCCTGCAGCCTGCAGGGTCCAATTTATTTCCCATCACGGCCAGCACCTTCCTCGCTCTTCCTTGACTCAGGTGGCAGGTATGTTGTGTGCTCACACTGGGACGTACGTAGGTTAAGTCTTGATACAAATTACTGGTTAGAAATTTGGGATGGCTGAGAGTTCCCTACTTTCAGCATGATTTACTGTGTTGTTGTGAGCAGGCGGCAGCTCTTGGAGCTGAAGCTTGTTATGATTTTAAGATGTAGCCTTTGGTTTTTTTAATTAAGGCCCTTGTATAAAAGGCATAATATGTGGTCAAAGGCTTATGATTTTTTCCAAGATTTCACTGATCATCACCATACATTCCTGTAATTCATCAGACTGATATATTGCTTCACGTTACAGTGAATATGAAGTGGTTTAGTAACTGGTCACTTTATTATTTTAATCGAATTAAACCAGTCAAATTAAAGTATTCTGGAAGATATGACTGTAAGTCAAAGCACTCGTATCCCTCCTCTGGGCGCCTTGTACTTGGAGATGTACACAAACTGGAGTAGTCCCTATGTATGGGACTCTAATCTCACATTTGGCTGTATAGTGCTTATGGTTATATGCATTGGCCATATAGACCAAACAATTCATGGGTGAATTCAAAGCAGTGTAGATTTGATGAAGAAAGGAAAGGAATTGCATTGTATTTCCCAACAAACTCAAAAGGAGTATATGTTGCCAACTGAAATGGAAAGGAATTCCAGCTGGGAGCAATTAACTAGTTGAATATGTACTGGTTGGTGTGATTTGCAAAACTCATTGCAAATTGCTCCAGTCCCTCTCTGTTCTAAGTGGGCCAGCTCCTTGGTTTGCGGCAGTTACAGAAGGGTACAGCAGCTCTGCAGGGACACCGCTGCAGCCTCACACGAGCTGATCCTGGCAGCAGTTAGTTTGCAGTAGCACAGCAAATGCACCAACCTCATGAAGGTAGGTACTTGGTTAGGAACCTCGGTCTTCTGTTTAAGTGCCTTGAGGGTGATGTGAGAGCGAAGCAAGAAACACTGTCTTAGCAAAGAAATGTTTTAGTGGTCCTCCTTTTTACAGAACACTAGTTAGAAACTGAATTAAGACAGACCTCTCCATACGTGACCTCTTTCCCTGGGTGAATGCCATGCCGTCCCAGTTCTGTTTGCACAGGGTGAAAACCAGTGCCCTGCTTCTGAGGCTCACTCCCTCCCAAGGAGAGCCTTGCGGTGTGCCCAGGGAGCCGCCCTCGTCTCCTACCTCTGCCAGGGCTCTATGCAGCAGGCTCATTGCATTGCGGTGTGGTTTTCAGGAAGAAATCCAGTTTGACGGCCCTCCACTGTTGGACAGCTTCCCCACTTATGTCATTGAGGTGCCCGGTTGTTCTTTGGGGCAAAGTAACTGGTTTGTACATTAACGGTAAATGGCAGTTCTACTGTGAAGTGAGGGGTCCTGTAATGTTGTCATATAAAATAATCCAGTTAATTGAGAGCCCCCCCCCCAAGCATCGTTTTACCTAGGGGGTTTATGATATATAGTTTATGCATATTGCCTATTTATTTCATTAGTAAACTGTGGATGTATCTGCAAGAGGTGAGGCGTTCTTGGGAATATTTTGGGGTGTTATACTAAGAAACTAAACTACATTATTTCCGTTTAAGGACACTGGGATTTATACTTAAGGAAGCTGTACTCTGTAGCTATGAAGTGACTGTAAAATGTTCTTCATTTAATACAAGGCAGTTTTCAACTCTGGTTTGAGCTCAGCATTCTGTAGTGCTTCTAGACCGAGAAACCTGTTACGGTGCTGAATTGTGTCTGAAGTTATGATGGAGGTACCACCTCTGCATCTCTCTTGTGGAGAAGGGTATGTGATTGTAGTGAGTAGCATTGCTGTTAGACTGCACTGGGTGAATAATCTGCAATTCAAGATTATTTAGTGAAAATATGTTTCTGAATAATGCTTTCTGCCATCTTCAGTTGGGTACAGTAATGGTCTACTCTTACTTAAATATGCCTTAATTGACTCCAAGTTGTATGGCAATGCAGCATGTTCAAGCATGACTGTGGAGAAGACTAGTGTAAATGGTCCCTCAGCAGCACCAGTTACTGACAACCTTATTTCTGTCCTCTGATTGCTATACTGAATACAGGCTATCCCAAAAAGTCAGATGAAAATTCTTAGTCCTCGTGTCCATATTTCTCAATTACCTACACACAGGAGAACTTAACAGAAAATCCCTTGAAACTCTAGGAAAATGTTGGGAATTAATAATCTCACACCTCATGGAAACTGCCGTGAGAAGAAAAAAGCTAGACCATACAGAAGGCAATCTTCCCAAGGATTAGTCTATTGTTATGTGAAAATTTCTAAGGATCTCAGTCAATAGCACTCACCATTTCAAATGACAGGATAATTTATTTTAATAACAAGGATTCCATAAATAAATAGAAGTGGCAGAAGTTTGGAATATGTTGTATGTAGCAAAGTTTCTTTAAAATTATTGGAAAGCCACACTACCAAGAAATATTATAACTGTATCTAATTACGTTCAAACATACATTGTATTTGCATCAAAGATCAAAAATAAATATGGGACATAAATGTACAGCTGTATTTTATTCTCATTAAATTCCTACTTGTGTTTCTAAACTAAGGAAAACAAACCTTTTTAATGAAACAATGTTTTAACTTAGTTGGGAGCTTTATGACAAAGGTAGAAGCATGTTTCAAATTTCACACATTAAGCATGAATAATTTTTCATTTTGGTTTTGATAAGCTTACAAATGACAGACTTGGTCATAAAAATGAGATCTTAGCAACATCTCTCAAAAAAAAAGAAAATCAGTGGCATTAACAGTATCATTTTTACTGATCTGAATATAGAACTCTGGGAAAAGGTAGCCTAGAAAAAAACAATGCCGCACCAAACCTGATCCCTTGGCTGGACGGAGCATTGGTTGGCTTCTGACTTGACATGGGACTGAGAAAAGAGGACAGGAAAGAGGACCTTTACAGAGGACTGTAAAGCTGCTTCTCAGTTCTGTAAGGCTGTAGGACTCCAAACTTCTTCCCTGGCAAGCAGCTGTTGCTGGAGTATAGTGACTTAGTCAACTCTTCTTATTTCTTTTAATTTCTGCTGCCTGGTGCTGGAGGAGGGATAAATGAGTTTTCAGTCTGCTGTCTGCACTGCCCTGCAATCATTGTGCAGAAAGGGAATCTTCACAGTGTCAACTCCTCTAGCTTTCTGTAGTTTATACCAGTAGAGTATCTATTAAATCACTACTGTATATGCACAACTTTCATTAAGTGAGCAATAGTAACTAGTGAAAGAAATATAAATAATTGGTAAACAGCATATAGCAAGAAGGCACCTTTATAACTTCGTTCCTTTCTCTTGCAAGCTCCTTAGAGTTTGCCAGTAAAAAAATCAAGGCATTGTGTCAGGTATAGTCAGGGAAGCTCTGAACCATAGGATGTGTTACTGCAGTGTTGGTCTGCAAATGATACAGTCTACTGCTCTGTAGACTTAATATCTTAATGGTAAATGCCATGTAAGCATGTATTCTGGATAAGAAGTGGTTTTAAGTGACTGGTTCAGAGCAAAACCAAAGTAGACGCACAATTGTCCATACCAGTCAGCACAAACATGACCAGCAAGGGAAAGGTGTGCTCCACGCGCTTTTTATTCTCCAGGATGTCTTCTCAGAGACAAGAGAGTGCTCCTTTGGGGGGAATATTTCCATGACATGATCTGCACAGCAATAAACTTAACAAAAGCAAGATTTATTAGAAAAAGTAACTAACTCAGTGGAGCAGGGATACAGACAAAGTAAAGCCAGTTTGTTCTGAATAAAAGTAACCTCACAGGAATTTATTTTACTTTAATACTCTAAATTTGCGTTCACCCCTTTGCTTAATTTGACTCACATTGTCCAAATGTCTCAACGTAGACGTGGCTAACTTTGTATTCAAAAAGTGTAAAAAAAAAAAAAGTGCCCTACTGTTGTTTTCATCTGACAGATCGTCTTGTTTCAGAATCCTTTATGTTCCAGCAAGTGTTGGCAGGAGGAAGACCAGCTCACAGGCTGAAACATAATAGTAAGAGGAAAAAAAGTACTTTCTGAGGAAAGACTTGAGAAAATGTTGCTATATCAGTAAGTGCTTTTGCCATTCCAACCACATACAGGTTTGGGGGCGGGGGCAGTGTCAAATGTCTATCCCAAGCTTTATAAAGTACTTACTGACAAAGTATAAATCCTGCAACATCTTCTCATCTCAAAACCCAAATGAAGAAATGAATGACCAGCCACAAATAAAAGTGAAATCCAAGCCAGACACTCCATTACCCAGAAATGAAAGCCATTCTCCTCCTCTGTTTCCAAAGGACTGAATAGATGATGAACGAAAGATGGATAATATGATATACCCAAAGGCTCAGCAAGCTTTGAGTAATTTGGAACAAGGATCTGAGAATTTGTACAGCAGCTCCTGCAACACCCTGTGCCCTAGGCAAAGAGCTTTCAGTGACGTTCTCGGAGTTAAGGCCATTCAGTCCACTGATGGGAACATTAGGTTCTCTGTTAAGTCCACTGGAAACTGTTCTGTCTAACAGCTAAAATAAATTTTGCAGTTCCTCTGTTTAAATTTTTGATAGGAAAAACAGGAAGGAAGAAGTAGCTGGATGGTATGGTTACCTGCAACATAATTGCAGACAGACATTGAGGATTCCATTGCATATTTCTATATCCTCGTTTATTAGAGGCAGATAAATTATTTCTTTCCAAAAGCAAGTAAACTAATTTTTTTTTACTATTTTTGGCTATCAGGTGACTGCATCCTGTGAAGCTAATCCTGCAAATAAAATCCTCCTGTTGAAAAAAAAAGTAACTCAGAACTCTCTCTTTTGGACCAAAAGCAGAGGCCAGGACAGTTGAGCTGTTTCCATTTACTTGTAAGGACAGACTAAAGACCATCTGTGGAGGAATGGTCACATCATACCCTTCCTGCCAGGCTGTGGTGAGATTTTTCATGCTCTTTCCAGCCAGCAGGCTGCAGAAAACCACTCATAGACTACTTTTTCCATCCCAGCAGGCTCCCATGCAAATTTCCACTTGTTGGCGTGGCAGACATACAGACACAATGACATAGTGACTCTTGACTCCTACAGTCATGAGAATGTGCACGTGAACATGCAGCTCCTCATGCTAGAAATATGCTGCTGATCTGGGTGAAAAGCTACCAGCCATTCCTTGTCCTTATTACTTGTCCCTTCTTTTCCTTCTCCGTCAACACTTATGGCAGCTTCACACTTGCTAACATAACTGTACGTGTTCTGTCAATGAGATTCAGTTTAAAACAAAAAAACAAAACAAACAAACAAAAAAAAAAAAAAAAAAACAAAGAACAATTACTTGTAAACATTTTCAAGATAAACCGGATCATTTTAACAGAACCTGTTCACCGACTGAGTATTATGTGCAGTTGTGTTGGAATGGGAACTTCTGATGGGAAGTAGCTAAGAAAAGGTGGTGACAGTAACCTCCTAAGCTAAATCAGTAGCAGCCAGAGCAAGGAATGAGGGCAGCAAAGAAAAAGCTTAGGCAAGGGATTAAAAAAAACCCAACAACAGAAGGGGTATTTCACGTTGCCCATAATTCACCTGTGAAACTCAGTGCCATGGAATTTTGGTAACACTTAGGCGATTAGAAAAAAAAAAAAAGGGGGGGGGGGGGCAAATAAAGGGAAGAAAAATTTATCCAAATCCTATTTAAAAATATCTTAGACTTAGAAGGTTCCTGAACTTCAGTTTTCTAGACATGGGGTGAATATGGCAGGGAAATAACACTTTATGCTCCCTCTGTCCTGACACTCTTCTCTGTACTTCCACTGATCTTTCCTGTTGGAGGATACAGAGCTAGCTGCAGCTGTAGTGCAACCATTCTTATGATTTCAGATTCCACGTAATCAGGTCTTGTAAGCACTCTGTGTGAATCTGCAATCACATGTACTAAAACCTATGATGTTCTTCGCTTTTTCTGAAGTCTGTGGAAGGTACTTGAAAAGTCTAATTACAGTCCTGAAACTGCTAACCTGGCTTATACATATTGGAAATAAATTGTTACCCAGTCTCCCCAGTAGAGCACTCCCATTTCTGTGCTTTTTTATAGTGGGAAGGGAGAGTAATTTAGCTCAAATGAGGGCTTGTATGATTTGACCATTTAAGTGGCTGACTTTTTCCAATCTGCTATGTGTGTGCATGTATCATTGTGTTTGCAATTTTGCTTTTTAATGATATGAAATGTTTAGAATCAAACAGATGTTCTTTCTTACTTTCCTTTGAGAAAAGTAATGTGAGTTAGTCTGCAACAAGTGTCCTGATTAAGAAAGAAATGTAAAACTTTTACTTTCTTAGTAGGACTTAATTTAGTCATTCTGAAATATAGAAGAGCTACTTCATCTGTTAAACAGTATAGTCTTGGTTATCATCTACTGAAATACATCATTTTCCAGAGTCATAATAGAAATATAACGAATGGCAAAAAAAAAAAAAAGAGTGTAAGGAAAAGAAAATTATGCTAGGTCCTCTGAAATTGAACATTTTAATGGCAATAGGATGAGGAGATATATGTTGCAAAGGACTTCTCACTTGGATTATAATTTTTTTCCATAATTGGACCATCCTAAATGATATTATGATATTTAGTGTGTGAGATTAGATGATTAGCATGAATAAATGTAGAAAAAGCACACAAAAAGACAAATTTCAGGCATTTGGCACTGGAGAAGCAGTACTAACAATACATATTGACTCACCAAGGCTCCAGTCCAGCAGTTACCAATGTGCCTAAGTTCACATAAGTGATTTTTTCCTGTGGAACTATTTATAAACATTAGGCTGGGCAGGATCCTAGGATCTTATAACACTGGGGCTAAATTAGTCTTCTACAGAATTCTGGTTTTCTAATTTAGCTTTCGTCACTACCTGAGTAGTGTTACAACAGGTTTTTAATGGAATCTCAATTATTTAAAAAATAGAATTGACAGCACACTTCCCTTTTGCTTCTCTGGATGGTAAAAAGCTTCCTGGACACTGTCACTATGCACCCAACAGCAGTGAGGACCAACAGCCCCACGTTGTGCATGTGCATTACAAATGATGGGTAAAATCAAAGGTAGAGAAGTCGTATCACGGTCATTTGATGATCAGCCAGCATCACTTCAATCTTATCCAGAGATCTTGGTCATTTAACTCCATTCTGCGTCCCTGTCCCCACAAGGTGTAACATTTAAAAGAATAAATCAGATACTTGAGAGATGTAGGCTGATATGGACAAATGTGTTGAGGAGCCTAAGGCTCTTTGATTTCCCAGTGCCTTTGTGGGTCTGGACTGTAATGTTGACTATCATCAGCTTACTGAAAATACCACAGAACATACCTCTTTGCTAACTATTTTATTATCCCTAAATGCCTACTGCGGAGAAGAAAAGACAAGATAGATCCCCACAGGACTCGCCATGGAAACACTGATCCTGGGGGGAAAAAGCCACTCAAGATCAGTGGTGTCCACTCTACGCAAGTACAGAAACATTCTGGTGTATTGTATGAAAAAATGTTTGTAGGTGTAAGAATTATAAGCACAAGTATCTGATCATCAACTACTGACAGGGTGAATGCAGCCATCAACTAATTAGCCACAGAATTTGCATAGCCTGCAACTCTTAAACATTTTTATGAATAAATTGATGGTCATCCAAATACTTGCAAATGAACTAATTAAAAGAGATGATAGGATTCTACAGATAATCAAATGAAACTAACCATTTTTAGTAATTAAAACATTTTACCCTTATGATTACTCACCTAATTCTACTAGGGAGATTATTTTTGTCTGGTTCAGTGGAAAAATCATGACCTGTTACAATATTATATTTTTTTCTGCTCTTTGTTTTCTCTTTTATCTCTTGACTGTGCTGGTCTATCCAATGTATAAAAAAAATCAATGCATTAGCTTGTTAGTGATTAGCTTCTTAGGCAGGACTTATGAAAATATAGAGCATTTAAAATTCTGGCTGCTACTGTCTATTTTGACTGCTACAAAATTCACTCATACCCACAACATATTTCTCTTGTCCTCTGGTAATTAATAGGCTAGAAGTGCCAAAAAAAAAAAAAAAAAAAAAAAAAAAAAAAAAAAAAAAAAAAAAAAAAATCCCTGTTGCCCTTCCACTATTAGAACAGGAACTATGAGCCTCTAAAAAGTATGAAATACCTTATTCTATGTTTAGAGCTGATTGTATTATTTGGTGGTTGTGGCCTTGAAGTATTTTGATTTCGTCTTAGAAAACAGGGCTGATCTGGATGAATTCCAGCTGAAGCTACAGGAATTGAAGAATTAAGCTACAGAACATAATGAAATGATTCAGTCCCATGCAATCTGATGAGCATCACTGTGTGTAATGGGGTGTGTGTGTGGTTGCATCTGAAGCTGGTTGTATACCATTGATTACAAAAGTACCTTTTACACATAGTGTAAGGTAATTACTTTGTGTGAAAAGCAGACTATTTTAAAGCATTTATTTTAATAAATACATTTAGCACTAGTTTTCTGTATGTGGGTATATTGTTAGTGGGTAGTATTCAAGGCTAAAGTCCTTACCTTTGTGCTGATGCTGAAAACTATCAATTATAAAACACCTAACAATGTTCTACCAACGAGCGCGCTCTGTTAGTGGCACGTTCCTATTCCTCTCTTTAAAAGACATATATTGCTACGTGCAGGAGCACCGAGACTGGGGTACCATTGTTAGAGCTGATTAAGGGGAGGAGGAACCGTTCAAATTTTAGGGTTCTTTTCTTAGCAGACATCTATTGAACTGAATAGCATTTTGTTTTATATCACACTTTTTATGGCCTAGGTATCTCAGAGCTCTTTACAAAACAGTCTGTTTCAATAATAAATATTACTAGTATAGTGAACGTGTAGGCATCTATTATGTGATCTGCAATAGCTCACGTACACTTTGGCATTTGAACAATGCATTTAGGTAGTCGGGTGATGGGAATATGTAAGATAGTTTTATTTGCGAGTGTTAAAATAAATGTTTAAGAATCTTAGCATTGAAACCAAAAGTAGGAGGAAAATATTTATCCTGCAGTTTGTAATTTGGTAAAATCTACTTAGCATCCACCTGGATACAGACTTGCAGTAGGCGAGAAAAGCCAGGGCGGTAATTGTTCGGTGAAGGGATGGAGCTCTTGAAAGAAATAGTCCCAACCTACAAACATCTCACAAGTGGCTTAGGACCACGGTAGAAATGGTCCTTGTCACAGAATTGTCTTTGTTAGAGTGGTGAACCTCAGACTGCATGGAGTAGGTCCACAATTTCAGCTAATTTTGACTGTGCGTGAGGAGAAAATAGGAGGGGGCACGTAATAAATGCTGAAGAGGCAGTAAGAAAGGGAGAAGGGGAAAATAAGAAAGCAAGACACTAACATTTTGGTGCATCTCCTTCCAAAATTGCTGGATCAGCCTCAGACTGTACTGGCACAGAGTTGTTCTCTATGCCCTCTGTAAAATTACTGCATTGCTAGCACAGCCTATGAAAAAACATGCATCTGCAGCTCAGCCGCCACAGCTCACAGTCCAGCAGAGTGGAAGCTAGGGGAGACAGTAGGATTAGTAAAATCCTGTATTGTTCCCAACTGTAAAGATTGTCCTGAATGTGGTCTTTCTTACAGGTACAGATAGGACAGGCTTACAGCTACCTGGATGCCTTTCTCTGACTGTGCACCCCAGATGCATTTGCTCTTTCTTTTCTCTAGATTTCTGGCTATCTGTGCCCTAGCTATCTTTTCCTGTAGTCAGGGTCTCTCTCGCCTCTTTCTCAACCTCCATCTGCTCTCATCTCCCTTTCAACTCTTCTCTGGCCCCCCTCCTTCAACCTGGACAACACTGCACCTCTTTTCAAAGCCTTTATTTTTAGAAGAAAATAAAATACATGAAATCTGAATGACTTCAAAACCATATTCTGGTGCTTTCTCTTGCTTCTCAGTCCACTATTGTTGTTCAGACAGTGTATAGAGCACTATATCAAGTAATTGGGTATTATCTTCTGGACTGTAGCTCAGGCACTAAAAATAGCATATTAGTGACCACTTTGTTCCATATGCCTCCTTTATAAAAGGAGCTAACAGCACATTTTCAGGTTTTCCATGTTGGAACATTAACTTCTAGCAGAGGTGCTATTCTTTTTGTGGTGAAAGCAAAATAAGTATGAGCTGGATATGATCGTCGCTTCCATGTAATATTGTAAAACTCATTGCCACATGATTATTTTCTGTCACCAGGCTCATACTTGCAAGCTCAGACTGACATGGTCTCCACTGCTGTTGTTTGACAGCATTGCTTTGTTGTTCTACCACTCTTTATCCTGTGCTCTAAAAGACTGTGTTAGGGCACCGACAAAATCCCTCTCATTAGGACAACCACCAAGTGGGCCGCTGTTACCAAAGGTGGTGATGATTTAGGTTTTCAGCTAGCAGCACTTCACAGGAGCCTGATTATCACAAATGATAAGCAACCGTCTTCTGCAAATCGTGTTCCTATAAAGTGTAGGACCTGGGCCTCCAAAATTGAGGAACCCAAAATACCTGGTCACTTTTTGAAATCTTCTCTGGGCTGTCCACAATCAGGTAGATGACCTTCAGGACTGGGCAGTGGTTTCTATCTCTTGATGTGTAAAAGGACCAAACGTGGCCCTGAAAAGTTGGCCTGAAGACCTTTTCATTTGGAGCGTCTCTTCCTGTGCGCCCCTTTCTGTTCAGTTGTTGGGGGACCCCTGGAACATGCTTTTATTTCTGAAAGTCCTGGGGGTTATTACCCCGCTCACTTCATCATCAGCTGGTGAGGTCGAGGTTCTGTGCGTCACTGCAAGGTGATCTCTTTTTCTTACTGCAGATGTTGAGAAGAAGGATGACCAGCTGACAGTAAAATTGCTTGGTGCTGATGAGCCCTTGGCTTTGTTACTGTGGTAAAACATACAGCATTTGACAGCTGCCTGTGCATGGAAAAAACCATAGATGATTAACGGTTTCCTATCTTTTCTTGCTACTGATCTTCTTTGCTTATGACAGATGAGACTCAGATGTCTTTTTTTAAGAGGCAGAGAGAGAAAGGGAGAATATTTAAACTTGTTCTCACCTAAGTCTTTTATGTTATCCTAAGGACCTTATTTGTAGTAGAGATTTTTTTCTGAATTTCAGCTCTCCTAAAATGATCAGATCTGTCATTCAGCTTTAAAAGGGAACGTATATTCTTCCCCTTCTGGATTTTTTTTTTTTTTTTTTCAAAAGGGTGTAATGCTAATTTTACTTATTCAGAAATTAAAATAGCAAACAGTTTATATGAGGTGTTGATAATTACCTATATTACTGTAATGCTGTGACAGATGTTGGCAAAAAGAGGCAGAAAATGCCTACAGCTGTGCACTCCATGACATCCAGTTTATACTCAGACAGAAGGCTAACAGATGTTCTGAACTGTCACTTTGCCTAAATGTTTTTAAAGTCTAAGGACCTGCTTTATAATTCACTAGAGCCTCGTTTGGTTTCACAGAGGTCCTCAGAATTCCCATCTGTGACAATTAATGTCGAAGACTTTTATAAATCAACCCCTGTCCTTATTAGCCCTCTGCAAATAGATAATGTGTATCTCTATACTCCTGAGACTTCTATTTTTTGTGACCTAGTTATTAATTTCTACAACTTGTATATAACATAACTGTTGTTTCGAGCAGAAAGAGAATTGGATGACATGAATACAGCTAGAGCAACAGAGTCGAAAGATTGCCGACGTACAGTTGACTGAGCTCAGAATACCTATGTTAAAATCTTCTTTACTCTCTTCCCGAACACTGTGGTCATTTTCTAAGGTGGCTGTGAAATGCAAACAACTTCAAACTACTTGCTTTCCCAATGGAAAATATAAATGTTGGTGGTATTAAAATACAGCACTTAAACAAGCATGTTCAGCTGCCAGAGATATTCCTATTCCTAGAGAATACTCTTATTCCAAAATGGTTAAACCGTCTAAGGGATACTTTAAAATACAAATCAAGTTTCATGTATTAAACTATGCTCTTTCAAAATTGAGATGTTATAAAAGTGATATGTATGTAGCATGTGCGTGTAGAAAAACTGAGATTTAAAATAGTGCTCGGTCTTTAAGCTCCACCCAAATTTTCCAGCATACCTTTAGATAAGCAAAAAATGTTTCCAGTGTAAAGCAACTTAATACTTTATTGATAGTTGCCATTTCTTTTTTAAAAGCTGGATTCCTGTTATACAGTAGTTTAATAGTTTAAACATTGTGCTAACATAATCAGTGTTTGGCCTTTTCTGTTCCCCAATCCTGTATAGAAGCAGAACTCCAAATTGTACATCTTTCTGGGTTTGTTTCTAAATTACTCCCCACACTTAATTACGAGGATGAGAGGGATGCCTTATTCCTCTTTGTTATAGGCTAAGCTCTCAGTAATCCCAAACAAAAGAGCCAGTTCTGGAAGATATAGGATTTGCTAGCAGGATTATGGTCTCATAGATAATGATGTGCAGTCAGCAGAAGCGAAGCTTTATTTTAATTCAAATAAGCTAGTAAACAAACCACTGACAAGTCTGCTGGTGAGAGTAACTGGCTTCTGTTGCCACATTGGCAGCTAAATTATAGAAAATCTATTATACCCTGTTCACCATATGTTTAATTTAATACAGATACAAATTAAACTATCCACAGTGCCTATTAAAATAACAATACATATTTTTAAAATATATGAATGTTTTAAGATACATTCTCCTGACCTTAAGGAGAGCAATGCTGATTTGGGAGACTACAGCAAAACACATGCTATAGTCAACAGATTCTCTTCAACAACAACAACAGTAGTGATTTGAAAACCCCGGAATATTAATAGTACAGTTTTGTAACAGATAATGAGGTTAATTGGGGTGTTTTACCTTCTAAGCATCTGCTCTTACACATTTCCCTCCCCCTAGGTTCCTGGGCCTTGGATTTGATAGAAGTGGTTAATATCTAATCCGTTGTATACTTTTTAATTCAGTGCCAGCTACGGTATCAGGTTTTTGCCCTTTTCCTGCTGCAAATAGCTATCCCTCATTTCTGCATATTCTCATTTATTAATGTTCTTTCAAATAACCTGGATTTCTTGACCTGTCAGGAACCTTGGAATCGCTACTCTGTAATACTGGTGGAGGGTTTCAAATTATGCAGAGGGATTCCTCCTCAGGGCCTATGTTGTTCAGAGGAAGAAGTGTTGAGCACAACATGTTGCGGCCCGCTACAGACCCTGATTGTTATCTTGAGTTCTATAATGGCTAGAGCGAAACCTACCTTTTTTTTCCAGGTATTTGAAAAAAATGAGAATAATAGGAGGCAAATATTGCGAGGGTCTATCTAAATCCGGGTGTTTACAAAGAAACTGAACTTTGCTCATAAAGTCACTAAGTCACTGCAGGTTATGGGTACCAGCAGATGTTAGTGTGTTGAGGTGGTGATGGTAGACTACTTGAAACCATACAGAAACCACAGAGGAAAAAATTAACCTCCCCAGATTCACCCTGTATCTTAAGTGAATGATGATGAAGAAAGTGCCAGGCAGAATATTGCCAGCAAACAACTCCCTGGACTTCACTGGGAGCCTCCTGCCAAGACTGGCGCTCTCCCTTCCCGTTCCAGTCTCTTAACAGCAACCATAAGCGTGTAATGAAAACATAAGTTCGGGGACGTCCTGCGTGTAGGCTGTGGATTGTCACCTTACTCCATGGTAATATATTCAGAAATTAGCACTCAAAATTACGTTTCTCACATCATTTAAGGTGTGAGAACACATGCAAACTCCGTGTGTGGAAGTACGTGTGAAGGGAGTCTCTGACTCCTCTAAATGTGCAGTGTTAGATGCCACGTGTGTACCAGGCACTAGATTGTATACTAGTATATGTATAGTGTATAGTATGTGCCTGGGTATCGGAGGTACAGTGTAAAGTGTATATATACGCTGCGTGTACACATTTGCACGTTGTCTACTTATTTCTTGTTGTCGTTTGCCAAAACATTTTCAGAATCGATATCTATTTGTAGTGCAGACATAACATAGACAGAAATGTAATAGTTATTGCAAACAAGTTTCACTTCTTTGATAAATTCATCTTTAGTATGTAAAAGAAGTCCAGTTCCAAAGAAAGTTGCCGTCTAAAGAATTGAATCTATGAAGGTGTCAAGTGCCAGAGATATTTGGAGAAAATACTTGCAGAATATTACCGGTGCTATACTTTCTCCTCGTCTTCCCAGGAGAAACTTATCCTATACCATGTGGTCATCTTTCAGTAGAAGCATATTTGACACCGCAGCTACCCATAGCAACTGACAGCAAAAATATTGCAGTCAATGTTGAGGCAATAAATGAACAGGTCTCGGGTCTCTCGTAGCAATCATGAAAAAACCTAAACAGATGAAAAGTCTCCAGGTTTAGGAGGCACATCTGAAGTTCTTGCATACATTTCTACGCAGTGAAAGGCCTGCCCGCTCTGCAAACCTGCAGCTCCTCGAGAGCCGCCAGGTTCTTGGCTTTTAAGTACCTGGATTTTTTGCCGTCGCGTCCCGGACGGGTGGGGGCACCGACGGAAAAAACCCTGCTGTCGGTGTGCCCCAAATGTTCTTTTAAGGCTGCAAGGTGGTGGGGAAGCTTGTCCCACCTTTCCGAGGACTCTGTGTGTATCCACGCGTGCGTAGCGGTGCGCAGGGAGCGCCCCCGAACTCTCACGCCTCCCTTGTTGCTTCGAAACGCCTCAACACCGGTCAAATGAACCGAGAGGACGAGAACTTCTGGAAAGGGTCGTTCGGGAAGCCCTTTCCCCCGGGGAGAAAAGCCCCAGGGGAAACGGGGGAGGGGCGGCAGCGAGGGAGCTCCCTGACGGCAAGGGACGTGGGAGCCGCGCCTTTTCCCCGCGGCCCGGAGCCGGAGGGCCCGGGGGCGGCCGGCGGGGAGCGCTCTCCCCACCCGGGCTGGGCGCCGGCGCGGCCCCTGCGGGCCGGTCAGGCTCTCCCCGCCCGCCGCCGCCGCCGGGTGCGGAGCGGAGCGGCGCGGCGGGGCCGCCCGGGAGCCGCCCCGCCCCGCTCGGGTCCCGCCTGGCCGGCGGCGGACGGGCGGTGACTCGGGGCTGCCCGGCGGCGTTAAACTTTAACCCTCTTGTCAGCGAGCCAGAGTGCGAAACGAGGGCTTGTCCCGTTTCGCGTTAACCTGAAGTCCTGCGGGGAAGATCAACTTCGGGGCGGCGGGGCCGTGGGCGGCTGGAGCCGGGCAGAGGTTACGGCTGAGCAGTTGTCAGAGCCAGGGCGGGTACAGCAAGTGCAGAAATACGGGCTGGGGGCGAGAAATGCCGCAGCAGCCTGGCTCTTCCCCTCTCCTTTTAAGCGGGGTCAGTGGTTTGTCCTGGGTAGGAACCCCAAAATTCAGAGGCGATTTATTTTCTGGGTACGGCTGTGGGTCAGACACCTGCACTCAGCCCCTCTACGGGACGGAGCGTCTGGCACCACCTTACTGGTCTTTTCTGGTTGGAGATGCAGCAGGGAGACGTAGCTCTATTTCGCGAATTTGGAGTGATCCGTTATTTTTATCTGTGCAACCGGGTGCAGGTGGGTTTTTTCCGAGTCTAAAATGAATTGTGAAAGCCAAAACCTAGGACATTCATTTTCCCACCCCGTGAGACCGGTCTCGGCACAGAGACTTAAGGGCACCAATGTCCGTGGGGGAGCCCAGCCCTCCGCAGATCAGGGCGGAAAACGCGTGTCGAGGTGCGAGTTTCTTTTAGAGCCCTTCCAACCTGTGGTTCACTCTTTATCTTTTTTTTTTTTTTTTTTTTTTTCCCCACCTCCAGAAAGTCTTAGAAATTACTGTAGAGAGTTAGAAAGTTGCAGCCACCCGGTCCACGCACTGATGATTTCGTTTCGGGTTATCTGCAAAATGAGCTTTAAGCCAATTTCGTGCTTCAGGCTAAAGAGAGGGATTCGTATTTCCCTCCTAGATGCGTGGCATTCCTGGAATCTCTTTGTCAGCTTGCCGTAGGATGCTGCTGTAATTTGCCTGGAAACTCTCTCCAAAATTTGTATGCGGCAGTTAAGAACGATGTAAAATTCCTGAGCCATCGAGATGTTTTGTCTGGAGAGAAAAAAATCATCTTGCCTTCACAAGACGGTATTAAACTGTTCAGAGCCTGGTTCCTGTTTAACCCAAAGAACCACCGCAAGAAAATGCGCAATTCCTGCTAATCCCTTTCCTTCACCGCTCTGAGAAATAAAACAGCTCTTCAGGAGAAGCGGTACTTTCTCCTCCAATCTTACCAGTTTAGGAAAGTTCTTGCACGATTTCCTGAACTTTGGCACGTTTGGATCTTTCGCGCCCCTTCCGCACCCACTCACCCGCCCCCCCCCCGTTCACATGTCGGGGCTATTGCAAAACGACAGGAGGTCGCTCGGACCCCGCGCGTGGAGGTGAGCTCTGCCACCCTCCCTGCAAGCCTCTTCTTGGCGTTAAGCCTGGAACGAAAAGCTCCCCCCGTCCCCTGGAGGCACGGCACGGCCCCCCCCCCCTCTGTGCGGGGACGGGCGGGCTGGCCGGGACCGCTGCGGCCGGGCGCTGCCGGCGGGGACGCGGCCGCCGCTCCGCGGCCACCCCGAGCCGCCCCGGCGAGGTTCCCCGCACCCTCCCCGCTCCGGCGGAGCGAGCTGGCGCGAAGATGTTTATCCTGAGCTGGAAAATGGGTTGTTGAAAAACAAGCCATGTGCAAATAGTTTAATTTTCCGTTTTGATGCTTATCTTTGTCTCCCGAATTTCATCGGAGAGGCTTTAATTGGCGTGTGGGTAATAGTTCCTAAATAATCCCTTATTAGATGACTTCAGACGAGTTGCGAACCAATAACGTCTTAGTCCCAAAAGTGAAAGTAGAATTTGGAGGCGCGGGTCAGTTTTTGTCAAAGGGCTCGTTTCAGCACCTTTGAGTTCGCTGAAAAAGCTAATTAAAGAACGTTCGAAGGTTAAAGTCATTATTCCGTGCCGTTGTCGTGCTACAAGTGAGCCGAGTTTTGTGAAAACACAAAGGGCAGAAGTCACAGAGGTGGATTACTGTCAGTCCGGGCTACAGAGGCACAGAGAACTGTGGCATTAATTCCTATAGAAAGGTAGACAAACACAGTCACTGACTAACAACTTTCCCGCAGAGCCCTATTGTCTAAGCACTTTCTTTTGCTTCGGGGCTCTCTTCGAGTTGCTACGGTCGCCCCCGGCTCCAAAACTAGGTAACGGGGCGCCTTTGGGGCGCAGAACCCTTGACCTGTGAAACAATTTCCGCGAGAGAAGCAGCTGCGCGCCTCGGCGTTTCCCTCTACCATTTATTCCCACCCCCCCCGCGCCCCCCCACCCCGGCGGTGCTAATTTATTCATTACTTCGCAGAAAGTTAGCGCCGCGCAGGAACTCTGCCGCAGCCCGCGGCACCCTCGCTGCTCGCTGACTGCCGCTTTGCCGCTGCCCGCTGCGCTCCGGGGGCTGCGGCTCCGGCGCTGCGGCGGGGCCGGGCCGGGCCCCTCCTTTGCGGGGACGCCCCTGGAGGGGCCGGGGAACTTCGCGGGCGGCCGCCCCGCGCCCCGGCCGCGCTGCGCGGGAGCTGCGCGCCGCGGAGGCTGCCGGAGCGCAGGGACGCGCCGCGCGTCCCCCCGCCGGGAAATCCCGTGGGCTAATCCCGGCGGCCGCTAGTGCCGGTTTGCGCCTTTGTGTGTGTGTGCGTGTGCGTGTGCGCGGACGGCAGATCGCAAACCACCGCACACAAAGCTCCGCGCGTACAGCGCACGGCCGCGGCCCCTCAGCCTCGCCTCTCCGTCGCCCGCTGCCTTCGCCTCCGAGCTGGTTTGCCCCGCTCGCTCTTCCTTAGTCTCGATTTTTGGGTCTGGCTACGGCTACAGATCTCCCCAAATTCAAAGAAACAGATGTTTAGGCCGATTAGGGATGGGGCGCGGGGGGGAGGGGAGGAGGGATCCCTGCAGCTGCAACTCAAAGAAATACATTGATAAAATATTTCAGTGGTAATAAACACGCAGAGATCAGCTCGACCTTGCGAGGTCTTTATTTTAATTTTTCCCCCCTATATACAAAAATCTTTATCAAACCTCTATTCTATGGCTTCAATAAACAGAACCCATTACCTCACGGCAGCTTTTGTTGGCCTGTATACAAGCGAGAACAAAATGGTTATTCAGGAGAACGCTTTCGATTTTTATTGTGTGTAGTATGCACAAAGAGCAGTGTTATTGTATTAAAAAGAACCATCTGTAGCAGAAACAATGGCATCAAATTATCTTTGAATACCCACTGCAAAAATATAAAGCTTTTTTATTATTCTTCTGCTGTACGGTGGGGGACAGAGAAGTGACTTTTTTGTTGTTGTGGGTGCATTCTTATAACACACACACACAAAATCAGCCATTTGGATTTTTTAAGCCATAAACGATTTTTTCCCCTCTTGTTCCAGGGACTGCAGTTAAAAGCTAGGGCTAGGACTTGGAGGATGTGTAGGCAAACGGAAGGAGAGCCGGGGGAAGAAAAACCGAAATGGATTCGTTCTCTGTCCTGGACGGAGGAGGAGAGGAGAAGAGAAGGGGACGTGCGAGCTTCCTTCGACTGCCTCTGTCCGGTGAAAAGTGCTCAGACCCCCGGGGCTGAGCCGGGCTCAGGAGTCCGCGCGGACTTTCGCTTTAAGCTGCCAATCAAACCGCTAACTAGCCACCACCCTGCTCTGGCACCGACATGTAAGTAGCTGCAGCACAACTTTGACATTCACAGTTTTTCCCCCCTCCTCCCCCGTGACCTTTAAAACGATCTGGAAATGTAGCTCCCACCTACGACCCGCCGCTCTGAGCTCCGCAGCCTTAACCCCGGGGACTCGTGTGCGGGTTTGGGCTCGGCTGAAATTGCGCGGTAGCTGATCGCGCCCGGACCGCTGGGCAGAAGCGCTCCCCGTCCGCAGCCTGCCTCTGCCTCTGCCTCTGCCTCTGCCTCTGCCCTGCCTGTCCCTCTCCCCCGGAGCACGCGGCCCGGGGCGGGGAGCCGCTGGGCCGCAGCGGAGCCGGGACGCGCCCCCGCCGCCCCGGGGCGTTCCAGCCGGGGCCGCCGTTTTGACGTTCCCCCCGTGGGGTGAGCCGCGGAGCGAGGGGGGACAGCTCCCAGCTGCGCAGCGCGCATCCCGCTCGGCGGCAGGCGTTAAACCAGCTCGCCGCTTCGAGAGGCGGCGCCGTCGGTTTCCTTTGCCGGCAGGTGCCTCCGGCTGGGCCGCTCCGCAGGGGCGGCCGGGGCCGTGCGCGGGGTGCGGTGCAGCGGCCCGGGCGCGGGTTACCTGGGCGCGCAGGGGCGCGCAGCGCTGGCGCGGCACCCGCGGCGGCTGCTCTTTGGCGCCCCCTGTCGGCGGCGCGCCGCGCAGCCCGCACCCTCCTGCCGGCGAGGCGGCGGCGCTCCCCGCCTGCGCCGCCGGCTTGCGGCCCCTCCGCCGGGGAAAGGGGAGGGGGAGTAGGGGGGTGTTCAGCCCCGGCGGGGCTCCCCGGGCCCGAAAGAGGGGGTTACACCGGAGGGGAGACGCAGCGCATCCCCGGGCAGGGCTCTGGCTGGGCGGGGGGGGGGGGGGCCGTGCCCGGGGAAATTGGGAATAAATCAATACATTTAACTGCCTCGGTCTAACGCTGCCTTCTGATGCACGGCGATTTGGGTTGGGAAAAGATCGATTTTGACATTTTGACTCATTATAATACCATTTCAAGGGAAGCGCTCTTTTTATTTACAGTTAGCAAAGTTGAGGTTGGATTTTCCCTCTTCCCCCCCCCCTTCCTTTTTTTTTGGTAAGAATTTGGTAGATAAAGGTTAATCTTGGGCTGAATGATAGAGCTGTGATTGACAAGAGAAAAGGTGTTGAGGGCAGGTCGAGCTGTCTTATTTACAGCCCACTGCTTGCTATAGAGCCTTTGTTAGGACTGGAAAGCTAATTTAGTGCTGATCAAAAGCACCACAGAGTTAAAGGACTGGTAATGACTGCTAATTTCATTTCAGCCTCATACATCCCCAACTGCTGTAATTAAAGACGTGCTATTTAAATACAGGTGAAGAGTTTTTGTAGTAGGGGGAAAGTGGGTAGCTGGTTACAATTTTATTTATGCTTAATGCGGTAAAAGACCAACATTTGATTTATGATTTTAGCGATTTGCTTTTGTGCGGTATTCTGCCTCTCCGGAGCAGGGCTGTGTGGCAGGGGCCGGTCGTGTAGAGGCAGGGCGAGGACAGCACGCCGCAAAGGAGGGATGCGAGCCCCCAGCTAGCGTGGGGGTTTTTTATTTTTAATTATTCCCATCAAACGGCAGTCAGGAAACATCGGGAGCGCTAGGGAGAGGGGAGACGGAGGGGCATGTGTCAGCTTTTAAGTGCCTCTGCGGAAGCTCGGGTCCTCATATTATTATTATTTTTAATTAAATTATTTTACCACTCCACGGCTGGTTCGCCGGCTCTGAAACGATGTAATTTCACAACCGATATAACAGTTTCTTTCTGGGAAACATCAAAGGATAAAAGCTCTACATTTTCGTAGTTGGTTAAAATTGATACAAAAAAAAAAAAAAAAAAAAGAATTTAGCCTTTAATCTCTTTTTATCCACGAAGACTAAAGATCTGCACTCGACCCCGCTAAGCTCCGGGCTCTCCCCCTCTTCCGGGGCCGCGCCGGGCGGGAGGCGGCGCCGAGCGCGGATGACGGCGCCCCCTGTCGGCCGCGCCGGGCTCTGCCGCCGCCCGCGGGAAACGTCCGCGGGAGAGACTGCGCCCGCAATTAGAACGAGAGCGCGTGGAAGGGATTAAAGGCCAGGGAAGGCGAGAAGCCGGCGCCTGGAAGTGGTTTGGAGTCGGGGGGGGGGGGGACGTTAAAGTAAGCACGGTGAAGCGGGGACAGGCAAGGTGAGCGGATAGCCCAGCCCAGAATTCACGGAAAGGGAAGCCGCCTCCAGCTTGTGCTGTTTGCTCTGTGGATATACAAACATCAGGGGGAAAACAACAAAAAAATTAAAACGCCACCGATTTATTCCTTAGCAGAGCTTTCCGGAGGCCTGGGTCCTATAGAAACGTTGATATATGTTGCTGTCCCACACCTAAGCAGAGCAGGGGTGCTGCTGCGGGACCGCGCCGCCAGCTCGGGCTCTGCTCGCCGGGCGGCGGGGCATCCTCAAAAGCCCAACTTCTTTACTGGTAGCATTAGGCACCAAAATAAGGATGGATTTTTCCTCGCTCCCAACTTCGGCGTTCCAGTGCTGTCAGCAAATGCCAGCTTTTCAGAGGCTTGTGCTTGTGTTTTCCTCCCAAGGTGTCTTAAATAAGTCAGCATTGACAGGTGTTGCTTGCGAGCAGCGTTGAACGTTTCCTTTTCATCAAGGAAAAATTTGCTAAACTGGCATGTGTTTAAACCCGAAGCAATAAAGTCGTCTCACCCCCACAGACCCCACCCCACCCCAAAAAGAAAAGAAAAGGAAAAAAAACCCGGAGCAAAATAAACACCTCCTCCCCCAATTCCTGGAAAAGGAAGAAGCGTTATCTTAAGTGAATGCCTGAAGTGGGTTTTTTCTTCCTTACTGTGGAGATGACAGATTTAAAAGAAACCTGGGAGATATAAAACGATTAGCCAAAATATGTGAAGTGCTGCGTTGTCACGAACTTTTTAGATGAATTAGCTACTTATTTTAGAGGCATCTGCACCGCTCTGTGTAGTGCATTTAACGGCAGTATTTGCGAGTTGCGGTAACACCCAGCACGGTTTATGCGTCTTGCTTGGAAAGAGAAACACTAATGGAAACCAAATTATTTCTGCTAAATTGGGGTTATTTTGTATCTCCTGTTGACAGCCTGGATGAGAGTCATAACGTCGCAGTTTTTCTATTAAATGAATCCTATGGTTGTTGGTCTCACAGTAAACTTTTCACTTTAGAAATTATATACGAATAGATTTTTACGAAAGATTATTGTTGTCGCGCTGAGTATACTTTCTCCATTCTCTCAGTTTGATCTCCGCTTGAGACTCCTAATAAGGCAATTCTGTAGTAAGAGAGCCCAAAATAAAGACAGAGCATTTTCTATAAATAATAGCAAGAGCCCTGCACAGATTTCCTGCACAACGGAATTCCCAGATTTCCTTCACTGTTTCTTTAGTTAGCATGCGTTGGGTATATATAACTCTGAAATTAAGCAAAAATATACATCTGTATAGATCTGTCAAGCTAGCTATAAACAGAGATATTATATGTCAATTACCACAGGAAACGGAAAAAACCAGAGCGGTTGGTACACACGGTTTAACGTCAGGAGGCACTTGACAAAAAATTCAGTGACTCCTGCTGAAAGGTGAATGATTAACCCGGTTCCAGGAGAGGGGCTGTTAGTGCACCCCTTAGAAGCAGCAGTTGTGAGGGGGGCTGTAAAGGGGTCGTAAACTCCCCCCTCCTAGGGGCAGGAGTTGGCACATAAAATCAAGGGTCCCGAGTGATTGGTTCAGCCCAAATGCGGTTTTCCTGGGCTCGGTCCGTAACTCAGCTGCCGGGTTTTATTTCTGCGGACGTTACTCAAGGGAGCAAACGTTGTGAATCTGGGATCGGGTCCCAGGCTTGGCAGACAGCTGGCAGCAAGGGGTGGAGGGGGGGGCGGGTCGGCTCTGTGCTCTTTCTCCTTCATCCCCACTTGGAGGAAAAGCGCCTTTTTAGTGTATTTGTGTCTTTTGGAAGGAGGGGTTTCTGGATGCCGGCATTTCCTACGGCTCCCTCTCGAGCAGTGGCAGGGGAGACTCGAAGAAACAAACGCGAAAAGCAACCCCAAATGCCAGTGTCCCACTTCACCTTTTCTTTCTTCTCCCTCAGCCTCTCCCTGGCACCCGCTGCCCGGAGCACCCGCCGGCCCGCAGCGCTGTCCCTGCCCTGCCCGCAGCTGGAGCAAGCCGAGCCCGGTGGGCGCCCCGCGGGCCTTTCGCCCCACGTTCACCTGGCCCCCGCGGGAAGGCTCCCGTGGGGCCAGGCGGGGTGTTTGGAGAAGCCCCGCTCCCCCGTGTTTGCCACGGAAGAAGGGCTGTGACATCCCCCCCGACGCACACCCGCGCCCCCGACCCAGCCCGGAGGTGCTCCAGGTCTTTGCGTGCCTAAAGCGCTTCTCCGTCCCCGCCGGGCGGACAGACCTCCGCGGCCTACGCCCGGCTGGAGGATGCCGCGGAGGCGGCCGGGTTCCCCTTTGCTGCCTCGGGGGAGCTGCCTCTCCCCTCCCGCGGTCCGAGGCACCTCGCCTCCCTTCCAGGCGCCCGGGCTTCCTCCGGCGAAGGCTCTTTCAGGTCTTCGGATGCGGCTAGGCACATGGAAAGCGTTGTCGTTATTGTTTATGGCACCGCCTCTCTGCTCCGATTAAGCGCCGTCTAAATATGAATTCACAGTATAGACAGCTAGTCTATAATTTGAATTAAAATCCCCCCAACGAGCCCATCAGTGGAGAATTCTGAAATCACAAGCCTAAGTTGACACAATGAGCCCATGGTGTCAATAAACCATGGGCGAGATGGAGAGATTGTCACTCCCGACCATAACAGTTCTGAAAGTGTCATTACCGTCTGTCCTGTCAATGAGCTCCAAATTAAGGACTATGAGGAACAGCGAGATAAAAGTCACCGTCTTGGCTCCATTATGGGCGATCGTGTCACTGATCTGAGAATCACTGGAAAGGGAAAGGGCTTTTTTTTTTTTTTTTTTAATTAATGTACTTTTCAAACCCTGCCTCGGGATGCCAGGATTTGAGGGATGCTGAGGAGAGAAGCAACCTTGAAGCACCCCAGGCTGTGCCTCAGGCGTTCCCATTGAAACTGCCAGAGCTTCTTCGGGAAAACGGTGTGAATTCAATGGAGGAGCTGGAATAATTCCATCAAAACTGCGCTGGGGCCAAAGAGGACTTCATTTGATTTGGGCGACACGTGTGATCCCATGAACAGACACTTTTTTACACTATTATTTTCTGAAGTCAACACAAAGATGGTGGAGGGGAAAGAGGGAAATAAAATAGAAGCCTCAACTTTAGCAAAAGACAATACATCTCTATTTGAGATAGCCCCTTCCAGGCATTAAGACTTTCAGAAAATGTCCCCAGTCTCTCTCTCCTGCGAGCCTGAGAGAGCTAAGGGGACTTACTGAGGAATTGGAAACCTTCAATTCTGGATTTTTGTGCCTTTGTGGCTTTAAGCAAAGCAGTTAGCATTCTTCGGGACGGGTTTTGTGTGTAATATACATGAGTTTATTCAACTAAAATGGGAAAAGAAAACTCATTTGTTCTTATAAAACTAGGAAGGAAGATAACTTTAAATAGACTGCCAAAAAGGATCCTGCTCGAGGGGGTTGCCTTCCTGCTAAAGGGCCTACATTCAACTGTAATTTCACCCCGTTATGGTGTGCGGTAATTCCAGAGTTTATCCTCGCCACTGGTGCTTGATTTTCTGATTTATTTTGAAGGTCACGTAAGAAAAAGTACGGGCTTCCTCTGGGAAGAAGGTCCGGGGAGTGTTATGTTAGATGCAGGGGAAAAAATCGCGGAGAGTTTGAGGAGACTGTTGGCTATTTATGAAGAGTCCTGGAAGCGTGTTTGGACAATCGGCTTCTCCATTTATTGAGAAGCCTTTTGAAAGAGACTTTGAGAGGTGGTGTGTGCGAGTCGGCTCTTCTGCTGTTTATTGTGTACGTTCGGCCCAGAATCTGAGCTTTACTTTTTTTTTTTTTTTTTTTTTTTTTTAAATTTCGCTTCTCGTAGCACTGGAGAAAGGTGGAGCCCGTTCTTTTTCTTTTTTTTTTTTTTTTTCCCCTTCTCTCTCTTTTCTCTCTCTCTCTCTCTTTTTTTAACCTCCCGGCGTTTTGTGTTTTTAACGCCCTGACCCCCCCAGCAGCAGCGCGCTCATGCATGCGGTGGTCGCCGCTCGGGGAGGTGGCAGAGGGGCCGCTCGGAGGGCACGGCGGTCCCCGCCGCCGCGGGCGGGCTAGGGGAGAGCTCGGCGCCGCGGGGGAGCCGTGCCCGCGTCCCCCGGTGTCCTCCCGGTGTCCCCCCGGTGTCCCCCGGCCCGGAGAGGGCTGGGGCCGTGCGCTGGCCGCCCGGCCGCACGTGTGCTCGCCCTGCGGTTTCATTAGGGAGAAGGAGGAGGATGAAAGGGGAGGCCGGGAGGAACGCGGAGCTCCCTCCGCATTCCCCGGCTTTCAAGGGTCCTTAGAGCCCTTGAATGAAATTATTGGGCGAAATGGGGTCTGGCGGGAGCGGCCGCGGCTCGCCCCCCTCGTCGGTTTGTACGTGTAATGCCACTTCTGAGAGCGACAATCGGGCTACTTGCTGGACAGGCAGGGACAAAAAGGAGATTAAACCGTTTTAAATAATAATAAAAAATAGCCAAAACGTCAGCAGAGTGGATTACGCTTGCTCCAGCGCCTCGCTGCCCCCCAGATTCCCCCAAGAGCCGCCCTTCGGGCCTCGCGGGGAGGGTGGCCCCGGCCCGGCCCGGCCCGGCCCGGCCCGGCCCGGCCCGGGGAAGGCCGGCGGGGAGCGGGGCCGGCCGCGCCGCCGCCCTCACGCCGCTCGGCCCCGCCGAACTTCGGAAGTTGCTTTGGGCTCGCTCCTCCAGCGCCCGCCGGCCGTCGCCGGGTCTCCGGCCCTCGCCGCGTGAGAGCTCTATTCGCGTGAGGAAATGGCGCCTTTTGCCCGCCTCGGGAGCGGGCGGGCGGCTGAGGCAAGGCGGCCCTGGAGGGTCGGGCAGCGGCGCTGCCCCTGCCCCCCCCCCCCCCCCCCCGCCCCGTCCGCGGCCCCTGCCCCCTCGCTGGGTCCGTACCCCTCGAAATGCGTTGGTCATTCTAGGGCGTTCCAGGGTATGTGCCCCCAACTTTTGCTCGGGACACTGCCGCGACCTCCCCATGTGGTATTTGAAATTCCCCGGAGACTGGGGTGTAGTTAGCGCGATAAAACTTCCCTGGCTAACTTCGGCTCCTGGGCGCTGGGCTCTTACAGCATCAGGGGGGAAAGGGGAAATTTCTCTGTACGTTGTCGTCTTTTTTAATTTTTTTTTTTTTTCTTAACGTAATGAAATTAAAACTTTTGGAGCTCACAGTTGACATTTTGCAGAAAATTGAGTTATCAAGGCAGTAATTATTTCACAGGGAGATAAAACTCTCATAGCCCTAACTGTCAAATAGGGCCCTTTTCAGATTTTAATTACAAAATAAAATTAGTCTGCTCTTCCTCGGAAGGGTTTGTGAGTGGCTAAACAGAGCTTTCCCCAATACTGGTGGTCGTCAAACTCTGCTAATTAGCAATGCTGAGAAATTCCAGTTAACAAGGACATTCTCTAAGTCTCTGCAGGTTCCCTGCCGTTCGCCTTCATTTCCATAAGAAGATTAAGAGTGGAGGGGAACACACTCAAATGCAGATGCAGAAAAGAAGCGTTTTTAACAAGCATCATAATAGTAAGATGCTTGGCTAGTTCTCACCTAATTACTGCAAGTTAAACCTCTATTTGCAGCTAAGGACAAAAAATGGAGCTGCAATCTCCCATCTCCACAAGGCTGCTTAATAGTTTGCTTTAGATTGGTTACTAGTAGGTTCAGGGGAAAAAAATAATATGAAAATGTGTATATTCTTTCCGATACAGTTAACACGATACGTTGTATCCTTAGGGCTTTTAGAGAAATCGGCGAGTATTAGAACAATAAATACATAAAATCCAAGTAGTTAACATTCATTTTCTTTTTAAGACACTCATAACCTGGAAATAAGAGTGCGTGTGTGTGTCGCAGAGCCCATCACTGAGAACATTTGCAGACTATTTGTTTAATGTAAGCACTTTTCATTTCCATAAATTATACCAAAGGCAACGATTTTTTAAATCCACTCAGATTAAACCATCCCTCCGCAGGCCTCCCTTCCAACGTGGCTATATTCTTCCAGAGAGTGGTGGTGTTATTGTCATTAACACAGAAAATCAGGGACCATTTCATCTTTTTTTTTTTTTTTTTTTTTTTTTAATTTTATAGCCAGCATCCCGGTCTGCCTCTGCTTCCGCCTGTGTGTACACGTGTGTGTACATGTTCCCAACCAAGCACACCTCCAGACCCACAGGAAAGGCGGAAAATGCCCCAAAAGAGCCACTGCCCTCATCTTATTTTCTGTAGTGCATTATTATGTATGTATGCCAGATATAGTTTATTGCATCGATAATTAAAACTGGTAATTAAAATAGAGCTGTAAATGCTCCCGATAACACACTTGTTAGGCATTTCCCATCCTTTATTCGTATGATAAATGCAATTAGGAAAGGGCCAGGCCCTGAAAGGCCTCCAGCGTGCACAGGGCAGCCCACGCTGCCCCGATCCCGCGCGGGGCCCCGGGCCGCGCATCCCACGCACCTCCTGCAGCTGCAGCCGGAGCAAAAATAACACTTTGCCTGTGCACCACCAGCCCTCAGTTATCAGTTTATTACCATGAACACCACCGCCACCCACCCCCCTATTTTTAAAAAACCCCTTAATTATCCCTAAGATTTTTTATTATTTTTTTTTTTAATAAGGTTATCAACTGCAGCCCAAAGGGAGCACAATAAGAAAGTAAACAGCCGCCGTGCCCTCAGGAGTGTCTGGACAATCAGAATCCGTTTATATCCCACATCTCGTAATTTGCACCTATTTTTCGACGGTTTAACCTATCACTTATCTACGGGTTATATATACATTTTCGAATTAAACACATTAAACCCGATAGGATTTATTTGCATAATCCACACACAGAAAAAAAGCTGCATCCTCGTCCGCTGGCGGGTTTTTATTATTATTATTTAGATTGGGTGTAATTGCCCGGTCCCTTCCCCCCCCCCCCCCCCCCCCCGGCGCCCCGTCCCTCTCCCGGCGGCGCCTCCCCGCCCGGGGCCCGGCCGGGCCGGCAGGGGGCGCCGCGGTGCCGCGGCTGAACCCGCGCGGGGCGCCCGGGCGCTGCCCCGGCCCCGGCCCCCGAGCGCACCGCTCCGCGCCCGCCGAGCCCGCCTGCGCCCCGGCCCCCCGCTCGAGGGTCCCCCGGCACCCCTCGCCCCCTCCGGCTTAACGCCGTCAGGGGGAGCGGACCGAAAGGCGGAGCAGCCCCGGCGGGGCGGGGGGGAGGCGCGGAGCGGCGCGGGGCACCGCGGATGGGGCGGTCGGGGAGGGCGCGGCTCCCCCCTCTCCCGCTCCGCGTCCTCTGTCCCCTCCTTCCTTTGTCGTCAAGTGCGTTTTAGCAACAAAGATCCCAACAAGAGAGTGGAAGTAAACTTAGCCGGGGCTTTGTGCCGCCCGTGTAGCGACAACGAGAGAAACAAAACTACCCGTTCGCAGCGCCCGGCCGCGCTCCCGCCGCGCAGCGCGCCCACCCGGCGCCGCCGGCGCCCGCACAATGGGCGCGGGTTGCCGGTGCCCCGGCCGAGGGGCTCGCCGCCCCGCTTTGTGCTCCGCAGGGACGGCATCTGGGGGGACGCGTGTTCGCACTGGACACCCCCCGTCCTCCGAGGCCGGAGGGAAGGGTTCGGCGTTGTGTGGTGCCACGACCGGACCGGAGCGGGGCCCGGGGCCCGGGCGGGAGGAGGGCGCAGCCTCTCCCCGGGCTGCGCGCCGCCAACTCGGCTCCCCGCCGGCGGCGGGCTGCCGGGCGGCACGGGAGAGGCGCGGAGCGGGACCCGGCCGGGGGCTCCGCTTTCGCGGGGACCCCGCGCCCGCGGCGGCCCGGCCTGGACGGGGCGAGCGGCGCACACGCGGGGCCCCGCGCAGCCGAGCGGCCCCTCCGTCCCGAGGGGCACTGGCAAAGGGGGGTGGAGGCCGCGGGGGGGCGGGGGGGGGGGGGACACGGGGACGGGGACGGACCGTTCCCGCTCCGCTCCCCCCATGGCTTCTCCCAGCCCCATGCCAACACCAACTGAAGAAAAAAAAAAAAAAAAAAAAACCAAACCAAAAACCAAACCCCCAAAAAACCACCACGTAGCAACAATGCTGTTTACCCACTTCCTCCAAAAGGCGTGTGTGACCTGTTGCTGGAAGGGGAGCTACAAAGGCTTCCCAGTGGCCGCCCGGGCCGCCTCCGGGCCCGCCTCCCCCGCCGAGCCGTCCCGGCGGCTCCGAGCCCCCGCCCCGTTTCATGCAAAACCAGGGGTAGAGACTTGTCCTCAGTGGCGGAGCCGCCGCGCGCTGATTGGCCGGGGCGAACGCATTTATTCCCTGACAAGCCCCCATCACATGGATGGTTGTCTATTAACTTGTTCAAAAAAGTATCAGGAGTTGTCAAGGCAGAGAGAGAGAGTGCGTGTGTTTGCAAAAGGGGGGAAAGTAGTTTGCTGGCTCTTTAAGACCGAGGTGGAGAGAGAGCGAGCGAGCGAGCGGCAGGCAGAGAAAAGGGAAAAAGGAGGAAGAAGAAGTTTTTGAAAATCCAGGCTCCGGCGGCGGCAATAATAGCAGTTATTAGCATTATTAATCCATCGGCGAAGAGGAAGACCCTGATCTCGATCCAAGCGTGGTTTTGGGGAGTCCCCCTCCCCCCTTTCCTACCCCTCCCTAGGAAGAAGAAAAAAAAAAAAAAGTCCGGCTCGGGACTTCGCCGCGGCTGCTCCTCGCTTCTCCGCTCGAGGCCGGTTCCAGGCAAAAGCAGTTTGAATGTACAACATGATGGAAACCGAGCTGAAACCTCCCGCCCCCCAGCAAACTTCGGGGGGAGGCACGGGCAACTCCAACTCGGCCGCCAACAACCAGAAGAACAGCCCGGACCGGGTCAAGCGCCCGATGAACGCCTTCATGGTGTGGTCCCGCGGGCAGCGGCGGAAAATGGCCCAGGAGAACCCCAAGATGCACAACTCCGAGATCAGCAAGCGGCTCGGGGCGGAGTGGAAACTTTTGTCCGAGGCGGAGAAGAGACCCTTCATTGACGAAGCCAAGCGGCTCCGAGCTCTGCACATGAAGGAGCACCCGGATTATAAATACCGACCCCGGAGGAAAACCAAGACCCTCATGAAGAAGGATAAGTACACGTTGCCAGGGGGCTTACTGGCGCCGGGCACCAATACCATGACGACCGGGGTAGGGGTTGGGGCCACCTTGGGAGCTGGGGTGAACCAGAGGATGGACAGTTACGCGCACATGAACGGCTGGACCAACGGAGGCTATGGGATGATGCAAGAGCAGCTCGGCTACCCGCAGCACCCGGGCTTGAACGCGCACAACGCGGCGCAGATGCAGCCCATGCACCGCTACGACGTGAGCGCCCTGCAGTACAACTCCATGACCAGCTCGCAGACTTACATGAACGGATCGCCTACCTACAGCATGTCTTACTCCCAGCAAGGGACCCCGGGCATGGCCCTGGGCTCCATGGGCTCGGTGGTCAAGACGGAATCCAGCTCCAGTCCCCCCGTAGTCACTTCCTCGTCTCATTCGAGGGCTCCTTGCCAAGCTGGGGACCTTCGGGACATGATCAGCATGTATCTACCAGGTGCTGAAGTACCAGAACCAGCTGCCCCAAGCAGACTTCATATGTCCCAACACTACCAGAGTGCACCTGTTCCTGGCACAGCCATTAATGGCACACTCCCTCTATCGCATATGTAAGACAAAGGGGCCGGGCCGGGGGGGGGAGGAGGGAAGGAAAACTAAACAAAACAAACAAACGACAAAAAAACTTTTATTAGAAATTCTGGACTTTTTTTTTTTTTTTGGACTATTTTTGTACAGAGAAAACTCGGGGCGGGGGGGCGGAGGGGGGGGGGGGGGGGCGGGCGAAATTAAACCGACAAGGAACTTGTATAGATCTCGGAGGGGAAGCAACTACACAAAACTTTTAAAAAGTTCTAGTGAAAACGGTAGGAACTTTGCAGAAAGTTTGCAAAAGTCTTTACCAATAATATTTAGAGCTAGACTCAAAGAGCGAAGAGGAAAATGTTTTAATATTTGCAGGCAACTTTTGTACAGTATTTATCAAGAGAAACATGGCAATCAGAATGTCCATTGGTAAGAGAGAGAGGAGGGGAAAAAAACCAAACTCGCGAATTTGCCAATTATTTTTTAAAAACAGAGTCTACTTGCAGCATTGTGGTTTTGGCAGCTGAGTTTATAGCAGCTGCGAGAGGAGAGGAAATTATTTTACAGCATTTGGTCGTTTAAATTGTTTTAGAAATTGTACAAAAGACAAAAAAGGTAGGATGAGTACTCGCGAACCATGGGCTTGGTTTGCTGTAAAAGGGCAAACGTTTAGATTGTACTAAATTTTTTTTTTTTTTTTTTTTTTTTTTTTACTTCTTGTTAAAAAGCAAAAATTGCCATGCAGGTTCACACGCCGTTTGTTAATTTATAATAACTTTTTGTTTCCAGACTTCATCCTGTTCAAAGAAAAAAAAAAAAAAAAGGAAAAAAAATACCAACCTGAAATTACTGTGTTTGAAATATTTTCTTATGGTTTGTAATATTTCTGTAAATTTATTGTGATGATATTTTAAGTTCTTTTTTTTTTCTCATTTTCCGTAGTTGTATTTTAAAGATTCGGCTCTGTATTATTTGAAATCAGTCTGCCGACAGTCCATGTATATATTTGAACTAATACCATCCTTATAACAGGTACATATTCAAGTTAAGTTTTTACTCCATTATGCACAGTTTGAGATAAATAAATTTTTGACATATGGACACTGAAGTTCCGCTTGAGTCTTGGATTTATTTTTGCAACGCAAGAGGTTTTTTGAAATAATTCCCGCAGCAGAAGCTACCACCGTAGCCAACCGAGCACGAAAACGAATGCGGCGAGATATATAACGCGTGCGTATTTTTCTAGGTCCGTAGAGAGAGAGGGAAAGTACGATAGCGGTAATGGAGTAACCGCCTCTGCCTCCTTCGGGGGCACGGCAGCGCGGAGCCGGCCGCTCCTTCCCCGCTTCCCTGCCCTGCCCGAGGCAGGCGGCCGCGCCGGGCCGAGGGGGGGCCGCCTCGGCCGCTTCTGCCCACTTGTTGCCTCCGGCGGGGCCGAGCCGGGGGGCCGGCGGGGCGCGGAGGCGGCGGCCGGGCCGGGGGCACTGCGAGCGGCCGCCTCGCTTGCACACCCAGCTCGTTTCGCTCTCTCTTTTCCCCGCGGTGCCTTCCTCCTCGCGGGCACGCAGGAGGGGAGCCGGCTTTTCGCGGCTGGGAAGCGGAAGGCCGGCCGGCCTGGCGGGCGCGGCGCGGCGCGGCGCGGCGCGGGCAGGGGGGCCGGGCGCTCCCCCCTGCCTTTGTCCGGGACTTGCCAAACTTTCCTCTCCTGGCTCCTGGGCAGCGCGGGAGGAGGTGAGAGCCGGGGGCGGGGGTGGGCTCGGCCGGGCCAAGGTAAGGAGCAGCGAAAAGCGAGCAAACAAACAAACCCGGTCGAACGCCAGAGACTTTCACGCTTTATCACGGCTCTTTCTTGAATGCTGTTTCTTAAATTGCCAGCGCGGTGTAGCCCCGTTTCGGACGCTCTCTGCAGCCGGTCACAAGCCCCAAAGAGAAGCGGTGGCGCCCGCCAAATAGGAGGAGAGATCCGCCATCCGTGCCAGGTAGAATTTTACTTTGTACAGTTGTAACCGCAATTGCCGGCGACAGGGCTCCGCGCTGCTGCGCGCTGGCGGCCGCGGCCGCGCTCGGCCCGGCGGCAGGGCCCGGCGCCCCGGGCAGGGCAGGGGCCGGGGCCGGGGCCGGGGCCGGGGCCGGAGGGCAGCAGAGCCGAGCAACCGCCGCGGCAGCCCGCGGTCCTCCCCACGAAGCCCCACTGTTTCTTTGGTGCTGCTAACGCGGCTGCGGTTTCCCTTGGGAAACGCGCGTGACGGAGATGCAAATACTAATAATAGGAATGAAAAAAAACCCAGACAAAAACAAAAACAAAAAACCGGGTACGAAATTGGGGGCACTGCGATTGCAAACTGGTCGTGTCTTCTACTCGTGGCGTGCTGGGCATGGCAAGGAAAGGATGTGATGGTTGGCTTAGGCAAGGCACAAAGTGCGCACTGCGGAGTGGGGGCAAGCGTAGCTCAGCTTTTCTCTCTAGGATTTCTTGTCGGTCACTGCATTTCGCTTTTGCTCGGGGAGGAAGAAGGCAGGGGAAACCCCCCCCCCTCCCCCCCCGCCCCACATACACACACACAAAGTTACCTGGCTGGTTGTGGCTTTTATTTGGTAGTGCTATTTCCTAGGCTCAGTTCTGGCCTCCATCCTTGAAGCCTGGTGTCCAGATGAAAACTAACATTGCCAGACTAGGAGATGTGGAGTTTTGCCTCACTGCCTGGTTTTGTAGTTTAGCTCCCTTTGTCCCTTTCGTTTCTGCACCGTCGCGGGACTTGGGCAACGCAGCAATTCCTGCAGATTCCCAAGCTTTTCTATTTCTTTTACGTTAATGCAACGAGTAAAATACTCTTTTTCAGAGCTGCGAGCGTTTGCAATGCGTCTGGGGATTATTCACGTGGTAACGAGCCCACAGCCCCGCTCGCCTCGCTGGGAAAAGAGAACCGGGAATAAAAGCCCAATCGATATCGCGATTCCATTTTTTTAAAAGCGAATCGTAGCCAATTAACAGCAATAAAACCTGGCCTCCTTTTTGAAGTGCTAACTAAAATATTCGAGGGGGGTAGTTGGAAATGTTGGTCCTTTTTGCAATTCGCATAGAGAAGGCGAGCTAATACCATTAAACAAAAGGCACTAAGCCACATATTCAGGCTTAGTGAATTCAGCAACTTTTTATATGGGCAATTTGTTTAAGCTTAGATTTCGGAGTACGATGTGGAATATATGTGGTTGAAACCTGATCTGCCTTGGCCAGATTCCTTACATCCATCCATCCATTTATCCGTTTAGAGCGGATAACCCAGAGCATTTTACACGTACAGCTGAACGATTTTATTTTTAAAGTGTTACTTGGAGGAACGCCATTGTCCACTGCTAATTTTCAATTCAACGCATTCAATAACCCCGTTTACACCTAAGCCATTATCCTGGCCTTTCGTTTATGGCAGCTGGAACGTGTGGCAGAGCTCGTGGATATGTTTTTATTTGGGTTATTGAAGACCTTTTGGGTTCTCCCTGTTTTCCCTCTAGTGAGTTGTTGTGTGCTGTATAGCCAGCGTGATGCTCCGTCCAAAAGCGCCAGTGTAATGTTTCCCTAACCTTCTACAGAGCCGAAATGAACCCAAGGATAAGATTATAGTTTCCCCTGTGATTTTTTTTTTTTTTTTTTTTTTTTTTTTACGGCTTTTTAAGGACCGGGGTGTTAAAATATTTTTGCGGAACTGGAGAGGTAGATTAGCAGGGTTTCTTGCCAAAGCTGGGAAGCTGGTATTACAGACTGTCCCAGGGGGAAATCGCTCACATTAACCACTAAATGAATATTTGACAAGGGCTCATTCGGGGGTATTATTACTACAAACGGGTCCCTACTGGACTTTCCAAGGGTCAAAGAGCAATGGTTCAATTAATTATTTAGACTGTTAGTAGATTTGGTTGTAATAGCTGTACTTATTTCTGCAACCGACAGCTTCTTGCGGTGGGGGACCTGGGGAGAGGCTCTCTGCCTCGCAGCCCCCGCTCCAGCCCGCGGGCGGGCAGCGACCGGCTGCCGGCTGCCAGCAGGCATTTCTTGCCTGAAAAATATATTTTTAGTCCTTGAGGTGCCCATTGGTGCCGTGTGGGACACCGGGGGCGGCGGCGGTCCCCGCAGCAGCGTGCTCTCTCTCAAGATTGCTTCCCCCTCGTCCCCAACGGACAGCAGACCTGTGTATCTGTCTCCGAAGAGCAGGTAGATAGCTCAGCAATTTAAGTAGTGTATAATACAGGTCCCACTGAAAGAAAGAGGCCCGTTACTGAGAGGTGTGATTAGATACACTTCAGTTATTTAAATCCTGATCTAACTCAAATATAAAATCTGACGCCTGCTTCGGGTGCGTACGAGATTTCCGAGGATATATGCAAAATGCTGACATTCGGATGGCAGGAGGGCTTCGTCTATTAACGCCAGCCAGCCTCGCCTGACACTGGCCTTTCAACATTTTGGTTGTTGGGGGGGGGGGGGGGGGGCGAGAGAAGGGAGGATTATTTTGTTTAATTTCTACAACAAACATGTCCGCAGTAGTAGATACTAAAAAAAAAAAAAAAAAAATGCTGGGAGTGTGCGATTAGGTGACAATAATATATGTTGAATGAATAAGAGATAAGCTGCAAGGGGGGAGAGGGAAGCAGTAATTACAAACCCAATTCATTCAGCTTTTCAGGACTTTTGTTGTGGGAGCTCCATTGACGGGCTTCGAGCTGCCAGTTTTCTCACATTAAAAAGAACTGATCAGCGCCTCAGGGGGACAAGCAACACCGCTTAACTGCATAGTGATGGGGTCCTCATTTAGAGCCATTACAACAAGAAAATTAAACAGAGCCTTTGTGTGCACCAGGTTTACTTTTCAATTGCTGACAGTTTATAGCTAACTGCTCAGAGATTGAAGTTTGATTGCGGTTTGATCGCCTGCTAGTTAGCACCACCGCTATTTTAGTTTTGGTAATTAAAGCCAGTTTTTCCGACGACGGCACGGGGAACTGCGAGAACTTTGGTGCTGTTTTGCTTTTGAGGAACCAATGCACTTGGCGAGGACGTACGGCGCTGAAGTGAGTGTGGGGGCCGTTTCCCTTGCGAGCCGAAACGAAAAGGAACCCAGGGACGGAAATCCTCGGAGCTGCACCTTTGGCTGGCCGACGGCGGGAGGGCGAGCTCCGTCCCCCGGGGCCGGCACCGCGCCGGGCGCCCGGCCGGCTCTGCCCGGGGACCGGCCCCGCGCCCCGGCCGCGCTGCCCGCTTCGCTCCGCGCTTCGGAGCTCGGCGGAGCCGGCGGCGCCGGCAGGTGCCGGGCGGGGGGAGCGGGGAGGGGAGGGAACAAAGCAAAAGCCCCAACCTTGCCGCGATGGTTTTTTGGAGCTTCGCTTCTGGAGGACGCAGCGGATTTGCTGCGGCCGAGCCCCGCGCGTGTGCGAGTGTGTAGTGTGCGTGGAGAGTGTGTGTAGCGTGTGCGTAGCGTGTGTGTGTGTGTTTGTAGCCGTGTGCGCCTGTGCGTGCGGGGGGAGGGGGCGCGCCGAAACGACCTGTAATTTTTCCTCATAATTTAGCAAGGTTGGTAGAGAGCCGGGCTCGGACACTTACCGCAAGGGAGGGGGAAGGGCCGGCCCGGCCGGCCCGGCTCTCCCGCGGGAGAGGCCCGCACCGCTGAAGCCCCTGTTGGCGGGGGGAGAGCCCCTGCTCGGGGGTCCCGGCCGGGGGCGGCCGCGCAGGGAGCGGGGCCGGGCCCGGCCGGGCCGGGGAAGTTTGTCCCGGAGTTTGGCTCCGGTAACTCCGGCTCCGGGAACCAGGGCGGCGCGCCGCCTCGCAGGACCTCTGCCATGTGCACGAGAGCTTTTGCAGCGGGTTTTTATGTCTTTTCTTTTTCTTCTTCTTTTTTTTTTTTTTTCTCCTAAGTTTTCCTTTTAAAATTCTTTTAGGGTTTCTATGCGTTTTGTTTGCATCCCCTTCCCCACCCCCCGCCGATAAAAGAGCCTCTCCCTCCCTCCAAGCGGGTTTCAGACTCAAGGCACCGAGCGGTTATTCCAAGGCGGTGACTTCCCTAGAGGAGCGAGAGGACCCACAGTTCACGGGGGGGTGGGTGCCCCTGAGGGGCACCCCACGGCGCGGAGGACGGCCAGGCCGCTCCCGCGGGACCCGGCGGAGCTCGGTGGGGCCAAACGGGCGATGCCGCCGGTTCCCGGAGGCTCCGGGGGCAGCGGGACCCCCGCGAACCCCGGGGGAGCCCTGCCAGCCCCGGGGCACGGAGCTGAGCTGTGTCCGCTGGGCTCCCCAAAGCGCGTCCCTCTCTCGGGAGCCCAGCAGCGGGCACCGGGCTGCCCCGGCCCGGCCCGGCCCGGCCGGGATGTGTCCCCGCTCCCGGGCAGGCGGCGGAGACCCGCGCCCGGGGCCGCTGCCCCGGGGGGAGCGGGAGCGGAGGCCCGGCCCCCTGCGGGCTCCCCCGCCCCGGGACCTCGATGACCCCATCATCTCCGCAGCAGTTAGGGCTGATGACGTACTGTGGGCGCTTTTTTTGCAGAAAGTCGTGATTAACGGGAGGGGAGTGGGGGGGGGGGGCGGGGAATCCCACTGGGCGCTGGAGAGAAACAGGCCTCTGCAGAGTCTCCGGAGGGGTCCCTCGGGACACCCCCCCCCCTCCCGCCCCGGCCATATCCCAGGCTGCGGGCCTGATCCTGCAAACCCGCCTCCCCTCCCGCGGGCAGCTCCCTGGCTCTGGGGAGGCCCGGTCCGGTCGGGCCGGGCCGGGCAAGCGGAGCTTACTCGGGCGAGTAAGGACACCCGGGGTCGGGTCCAGCTTAATTGGAACGAAACCCCGCAGCGCTCTGCAGGGCGGCCGGGCCGGCTGGCTGCGCGCAGGGCGGGAGCCGGGGCTCCCGGGAGCGGGGCCGGGGCTCCCGGGAGCGGGGCCGGGGCTCGGGGCTCGGGGCTCGGGGCTCGTCTCCGCGCTGCCCCCGGCTGCCCGGCTCCTGCCAGGGGTGCTGGTGCCAGGGGAGAAGCTCTCCAAGCTGTCCTTTTGGCGTTTCTTGGAATGATGGTTCCTTTAAGCTCTTACAAATTGCAAAAGTTGCGGAAGACAGAGAAATAATTAATGTATTAAAACAAGCAGCGAATTCCTCAGGAGGCACCTTATCAACTCCAGCCACACTGGCTTCATCCCTCCTCGTATGCTAATGCCCCGTGACGTCACCGGCGCCAGATTGAATGTGAATCAGTTATGAAATTATTAGTTTTAGCTTAAAAAGCAATCTGGCTCTCCCGCGAGTGGGGTTTGCGTTGCCGCGGGTTCTCGCTCCGTGTCCTCCCCATGTTATGCACACACCGTAGTTGCGACTTTCCCGTCACATGAATCAATATTTCCAAAGCACACATCCGAACAGGGGGGGATGTAAAGAAACCCATAGATTAATTGGGTCCCGTTTCTGAGACGGCCGTGTCTTCCTTATCGATACACACATTACACCCGCAACCAGACAATCGGATTTCCTCCTACTTTTCAGGTAGGCAAGAGCTCCTCGTGATTTCTTTCTGTTGAGACCCCACTGAGGGGGTGTGATTCTTTGCCAGCGTCTTGAGAAAAAATACCCAGGAGCGTTTGCTTTTGCTCGCGATAGAGGAAAATGAGCCGGAAAGTGGGGGGGGGGGAAGAGATATACATTTTTCTGCTTGCTGTTGTTTCAAATAGAAAGGTTCTTGGTTTGGATTTTGAAAAGGAGAGCAGCCCAGCGGTGGAGGGCCAAGGGATCTGAGCGGGGAACAATGGGAATTAACACCGTTTCAGTCGCTGAGGCCACTCTAATTAGATGTCTGGATCCGGCGAGATCAAATACCTGAATCTAAACCCCTCGGCTCGGTTTCTTTCGCTTGCAAATGCTGCTGAAAAACGGTTCTCCAAGAAACCAAACTAACCCGAAATTCCCCGGAGTCCCTTTCGAGGAGTTGCGCCGATAACAACTTTCTCCCCGGGTTAGGAGGGGGCAGCGCGTCCCCTCCCCGCCGTGGCCGCTGCCCCCGGCGCTGCCCCGCCGCCCCCGGCCGGGCACCCACGGGAACACCCCCCGCCCCCCCCCCCCCCAAAAAAAATGCTGAAGGACACTTCGGTCTCTTTGGCCGTTTCTTTCTCCCCGTCTCCCGAGAGCAGGCTGCTCTGCTACCATGAATTCTGAATAAACTTGTAGCTCTTTCTCCCGGGGACACCCGCCCTCGGCCCCTCGCTCTGCTCGCCGGGGCTGCGGGGGCCCGGAGCGAAGCCGCCCCCGGCCGCGGGGAGGGAGATGGCACCCGCCCCGGCTCCTGCTTCCAGCAGCCCCCTAAGGAAAGAAAGGAAGAAAGAAAGGAAGAAAGAAAAAGTTGTAACTGGCTGAGGAGTGAGTTTTCCGACTAATGAAATCCAAAATGAGTGGCGAATATAAAGTATTGTAAGATTTCTTCCCTGCCCCCCCGGCACTGATTGGCAATACTCTTTTTTTTTTTCTTTTTTTTTTTTTTTTTTTGTGTGTGTGTGTTGGTTTGAAAAGCAGGAAGAAATGTAATGAATTGAGTGCTGTCAGAGATGTCTTCTCTGTTGATGTGGTGAATGGCAGTAGCTCCCTGATCCAGTGCAGGTGCAGTAGAGCTGGGGAATAAAAGAGGGGGGCTCTCTGTTCAGTGGAAAAAGCACATTCCCTACAATAGACCACACACTGCCAGCCAGCACGGCATCAGCTCACACTCTCAGACTTTTTTCGCCTCTTTCCACAGTCCTGAGCTCACAAAATGGCTATACATTAGCACTAGTTAGGGTTTGCTTTTAATGAACAGTTGTGACTCCTTTTGACCAACATTTAAATCTGCTGTGCTCTCTCTGAAGACAGGTCTGTTTTGATCACAGGTTTTAAAAAATGGTCCGTTTCCTCACAAGGCGGCTCATTCAGGGCCATCAGTTGCATTTGATTGGGGAAAAAAAAAAAAAGCTCTCGATTAATAAAACGCGTTTTCCAAGCGCTCCTAACAGGGAAAGTTTTTTTTTTTCTTTTTTTTTTTTTTTTTTTAAATATATATAATAAAATGGTGTGGAGAGGAGGAGAGACACTGTTTTTAAATGGATGAGATGGTCTAATCCTATACACGAACGCATATTAATCCTGTTTAGAGATAACCTGTCTCCTTTTTGGCTTAATATATTATCCTTATACACGGATAAAAACTTTGCGCTCCTATGAATTCGGTCCAGATTGGTTTTTCTTGGCTTATTTCCGTCATTCCCCCCTCCCCCCCCCCCCCCCCCGGCGATCTGCTCCGAGGAAGCTCGATGGTTACACTTGGTTACTCAAGTTTTATTCGAAATTATTTCCAGAGCGAGGGCTCACTGCTCAGCCGAGGGGGCTGATTGATTCTGTCCCTCTCCGCCTCGCATTTAATGTGCCTCGTCCTATCGCGGCCAAGCCAATGAGCCGGGATTTTCATGGCATCCCGGAGCAGCCCTCGCTGATTCCTCTTGCACCTATCCTGCAAGAAGTAGATTAAGCTCTTTTGGATATACTTGCTGATGCATTGCGCTGAGGAAAATTGCTCGGCGTTTGCTTATAAAAACCCATGTTACTGTGAAAGTTCTTTTTTTCCCCTAATCGTGGTAACAAATAGCATCAGTTCCTGGAACAGTTTGGCAAAGCCAGTCTTTGCCTGAATACTGCTAAACGGGAGAAGCTGACAGCTAACCAGTTATTACCTGAGCTCCGAGTAACCCCCCCCCCCCCCCCCCGCAACTGATAACAGAACGTGTTGGCAATAAATGACATTAGAAATAAGAGTCAGATGCCGGTGCGTGCCCGGAGCCCGTTTCCAGGGGTCAGATCTTGTCATCCCGCGCACAAAGAACGGATCTTGTCTACATAGGAGAGAAGAGATCGTATCGCTGCGCCTATATGAAACGTACAGCTCCTTTACACTTGTTTTCGGGACCTTTCGAACACGCCGGAGCATCCTCACCCGAGAGCGCCTTATTTACTGCCAACAAGTTGGAGCTCTCCCAGCGCCCACCTTCGCCCCGTTGCCGCTTACTAATAAAAGCAGGCAAGTTGGGGCTTTGCCGGGGGGCTGCTCCGGTGTCCCCCCCCCGAGCCGGCTGTGCGCAGGGTGGCCAGCCCCCCCGGGAGAAGGAGGTGCGAACCGCCGCTGCTCCCCGCTCCGGGTTTCCCACTTTCTTCTCCCCGCGCTACTTGATAGCCTTTGTGTCCTATTGCTGCACACACCCATAATTAATCCTCCTTCTTACCGCTTACATCCCGGACCCAAGGGGCAACTCAAACCTATTTAGATCGCCTTGGTTGGTTGCACAAATTTAAGTGGCAAATGAGTTATAAACCTAATAACTGCTTTAATAAAAATAATTATTTGATTATGGCAGAGGAAATTTGCTGGAGCGCAAGGAAGCGGCTGGGTTTGCGGTTTGGTGGCGGTGAGGCTCGTCTTTGGATTGAACTCGAACGCCTTTTAAAAACATTACTCTCGAAAAAAACCCAACCAACCGACCCAAAACCCAACAACAAAACAAAAAGCCCCCCCCCCCCCCCATCCCAATCCTAACCCCAACCTTGCAACAACAAAAAATCGCCCCGATTCGCGGAGCGTTGTGGAACATTTCCAGCGATATTCGGCGGAATTATTAATTTGTAAACAGAAAAATCAACATGAGATTTGGGTGGCTTTGAATTAATTGAAAACAATCGACACGGGGGACCATTAATCACAAACGCTGGTACCTCTCTCACTTTTTTCTCGTTAAGGATGGAGTTTCTGCCCCTCTTTCAAGTGTATTTATGCTTCTGGTTTTACAAGGAAAAGTGAGGATGCAACAAGACCGGTCGCGTTGTCCTCTCTATACTTTTAACGCTAGCATATTGTTTGATTACTAATTCGAGTTAATATGATCTTTATGGCAACATAACAGTGGATAATTGGCCCTTTTTCTGAACAACAATGTAAATCACAATCGCTTTATTATTTAATAACGTCAAACGCTTCGTTGGATTGGCCCCGACAGAGAAGACCTTTTCTTTCTAGGCAGTGTTGTTGAGAAAGAACAATGCAGATCTAATTGTGGAGATTTCAGAAGTTGGCTCCTGTAAATGAACAGCTTAGATATGGAAGTTCCAGCAGATGTCTGCACTTTTCCCTGTGACAAACCTTGTAACCCCCCTTCCTCCCCCACTGCCCCGTCCTCCCCCCCTCCCCGACTTATTGAAGATTTTTTGTTCTCACATCCTAGCAACAACCTAAATCTTCCAGGCGCAAATACACCCCTTTCCCCTCGTTGCTATACAGCACTTCACATGGCAGGCTTAAGCGTACACACCAAATTAGTGCTTGGCCCAAGGCGCGCTCGCTCCTCGCTCCGGCCTGGGGGGGGTTGTCGGGCCGGCGGCGGGGGGTGGAGGGGGGGTGGGCCGGGGGGGGGGCGTTGGGGCCCTCGGCGCTGCGGTTCGCCACCTCCTTGCCAGCGCTGCAAACCTGCCGGGGGTTTGTTTTGCAACAGTTTGGAGGCGACTGCAAGTTGCGCACGCCGTTACGCGGCAGGAAAGGTGCCAGGGCCTGGCCAGCCCCCTGGGGGGGCGGGGGGGGGGGGGGCGGCGAGACGGGCCCCTCGGCGGAGCCCCTCCGTGTGCCACCCGCTGCCCCGGGGGGCTCCTGCTTGTCCGACCCCCCCCCCCTTGCCCGGCCCAACTGACCCAACCCCTCTCGGCTCCGCCGCGGCACCAGCGATGAGCCTGCCCCGGGGGTGGCACGGCTGCGCGGACAGGGATATCCCCCCCCCCTCCGGGATGGCTCCGAGGGAGAAGTTGCGCGACTTCTGGCCGGGACGGGGCGGGGGGGAACGGGACGCGCATCCCAGCGCGCATCCGCTCTCCCGGCCCGATCCCCCGGGCTGCGCGCTGCTCCGCGCAGCGTGCCGCGGTTTAGGGCTCTGCGCGGGTTTTCCCCTTCGCGCTCGAAGCGACCCGCCTGGGATCGACCGGTCGGGGAGGCGGATCCCGCTCCCCTCTCCCGCACCGCCGGCCCCTCGGGGAGAAATTCCGCGGAGAGGAGTCCATTTGGCAAACTTTGGCGGAGGGAGCTGGCAGCCCGGCCGAGCCCCTGCCCCGGCCCGCCGGCTCGCCCCCAGCCCCAACAATGCGCGCTTCGATGCGCGCTGAGCGCCCCGCCGGCGGGGGTTTGGGCGGCGTGTACCGGCCCTCCGCGCAGCCGATCGCTACCGGGGGTGTCAAGAGATGAGGCAGATACACCAAAATCGGGATATTTCCCCCTCCTTTTGCGTTTTTTTTCTTTTATTCTTTTTTTCCCCCCCCAAATACATATATATATTTTTTTGACACAAACTAGCGAAATCCTCTTCCGCAGCAAGCGCGGCGAAGACCCTTTCTGCTCCCTCCCGGGCTGCTCGCAGAGCTGCCCGGGGCAGGAGCCGCCACGTCGCGGCGATGCGGGTCCCCGGTGCTGTCCCTCGGGGCTCCCCGACCTCCCGCCCGGTCAGGCGGGCCGCCCGCGGGGCGCCGCCGCCCCAAGGACCGGGGGCACCAGCCTCACACCTGCGACGGGGCGGAGGTTTCATTCGTTTGCAAGAACTCACTCGAGGGAAGGATTGAAAACACAGACCCGATCACTGAAATTCCCCGACCCAGAAAGCCAGGCTCAGGGAGTCGGGGTTGCCAGCCCTGCCTGCAGCCGTGGGAAGCGGCTGATGAATCCTTGGTGACCTGTGAGCCTTTTTCTCCTCGAGTGGGTGGAAATTCTTGATTTTTTTTTTTTTTTTTTTGGTAGTTCTACCTTTCCCGGCTTGTTTGTTTGTTTTACAACTTTACTTTTGCCTGCTGACATCACCTGGCGGGGGGAGAACCGCGCAGGCTGGCTGCCGCCCGTGGGAGCGCGGGGGGAGCGGGGGCGCAGGGGGGGTCGCGGGGGTCGCCGGGTCTCTCCCGGCCGGCAGGCGCGGCCCCGCGGCTTGCCAAGGGTTAACCGCGCCCGCTCCGGGGCTCTACGCAGCGATAAATGAAACTGTCGCGACTTCCCCCCCCAAAACCATCAAGGGCAGAGAGAACTCCCGAAGCCCTGGGCTGCAGCGGGCCGGGCCGGGCCGGGCCGGGCCGGGCCGGGCTGGGGCGGGGGTGGGGGAGGCTGGGGCGGCTGCCACTCCCCCCCTAATGAGCTCATTTCCATGTCTGCGCCTCCCGCAACTGTGAGAAAATCTGCCGGGACATCCAGCGTGCCGATGCGGCCTGGGCTGCCCCGGTCTCCCCGGTGACAGCGCCCGCCCGGGAGAGCCGTGCCAGCTGCGGCGGGGGGGAACTAGATAAATAAAATAAAATAAAACTTCTCCCGGGCCCGATACCTCGCAGGTTTCCGCGGGTGGGAGTGGGGGGGAGTCTCCACGCCCACGCGTGTCTTTCGTGGGGCCGGGCTCCCTGAACAGCCGCCTGGAGCCGGGGCGGGGGGAAGGGTGCAAAAGTGCCCGGGGACGGTCCGGGAGGGGGAAGGGAGCGCGGAACAGCCCCACACTTATCAATAACAAGATGTATAAATATCAAAGTGAAGGAGCCCGAGTAAGTCTTTCTAGAAGCGAGGAGGAAGCTTAAGCAGCTTTCTTTAATGGTGATTTGTAGCTCTGTAAGGGGCACGGATAGCAAATACCCTGCAGGTGCATGTTGTAACACTGCCATCCGGACTTTAATGTAGATTACTCTCCAACTCGTTTGATCGGTCCTTTGAAACCCTTTACAATTGCCTGTGACGAACCGCCAGTCTCAGTTTTTTTTTCTTTGAATAATGCCTTAAGGGTAAGTCCTCGGGGCTTTTAAAGATCTCCAGCACATTTGAAAAAAAAAATCACGTTAGATTTTTACTTTAGAGCGTGGGTCCATGTCTCTCAACTTGGGGCTGTTAACAGGCATCTTTTAAATCATTAATCATCTAATAACCACCAACTTTACTCTGGAAGGGAGGTACGGGGCTCTTCTAAAGCCCTCCAAACATTTCTGTTGCTTTTGGGATCATCCTGGTTAAAACTTAGGAGGCAAACACCCCATCCCTCCTGCTGAAGCCCCGGAGCTGGAGCATCTCCGGTGTTTATGGACTCTGCTGGGTAGGTAAATGTGGGCTGAAGGCCTTTCCTCTGGCCATCGCGAAACCCCCGGCGTGGGTTTAGAGGGCAAACCCGAAGGGTGATGCAGGGGATAAGCCCGGTCGGGGGGGGGGGGTTGGGGGCCGGGGTGCCCTCCCCGCTCCCCCGCCGACCCTCCCCGTACCCCGGCCCTGCCCTGGGCCCTCCGCCCGCTGCTGTGTCGGTGCCGCCTAGCAAACAGTGAGAATTTTTTGGGGGAAAAAAAAGAAGACGAGGCGAGAGGACGCAATAAATCCCGCAGATGTTTCCACTCTCTCCGCAAATAACGTTTAACCTTTAATATGTATTCGTTACTATTAATTCAAAAAAATAATTACTGAACTTTTGGCCCTTCAACTTCCACAAGCAGCGCTTTGTTTCTCTAAAATAAACTTGGGAGAAGCAATCCCTCCGTATCAAACTAGGGATTTGAATTAAAGGCCCATTTGGGACACTTGAGACTACAAAGGGTTACACATAAATAAATGCCACATTTGCCTATTGCAAAAGTTTTCTCTGTCCTTTCTCAGTCACAACAGGGGAGGAAAAAGCCGTCGTTTATTATCTAGCGCTGGGCAGGAGCAGCCCCTCCAGAATGTGCTCTTAGATTTGGCCGGCAGAAGAGGGACTCTTTTTTTTTTTTTTTTTTTTTTTTTTTTTTTTTCTTCCCCTCAACAGCAGCTCCTTTTGTTCTCCAGATCTCTTTCCCAATTTCAAGCTTCACTTGCAGGTCCTAAGTTTGTTTGTTAATGACGCTATTACCATCTGGCTCGTCCTACTTTCCAAAAGATATAAATCTCCCCAGTTTCATTGCCTACATTATCATTTAAGTGCCACCATAGCTGGAAGAAAAATATGCTTTCAAGGCTGCAAATTCTCTTGCACGGAGTAACTTCCCCGGGCGCGGAGCTGCCGCCCGCCCCGCCGGGCTGCGGGCCGCCTGGCAGCGATGGCTCCAAATGGATTTCACCTTGCAGCGATGCTGGGAGAGGGAGAGGCAGCACGGTTTAAGTTTTCCACCAGCAACTTAAGTGAAGCTCCCCCCCCCCTCCGCCCTTTTTGTGGCTGTTTAATGCATCTGGCTACTTTGAACCGTTATCTTCGGCGGGGAGAGGGCTGCCCGCCCGCCCGGCGGGGAGAGGGCAGGATGGGTCCTGCCCCTGGCAGGCTCCTGTTTTCCCTTACCCAGCGTGAACCCCCGTCTCTCTGCCATAAGTACGGATTCCGTACGTGTGAATAAACCTTTCCCGCAGGCGTCGCACAGTAAAGGGAAGAAAAGTTTGGGCTCCTCTTAGTGCAAAGCGGTTGCAGATTCGTGTGCGTTTAAGCATAAAGGGACGGGGGGAGGGCGAGAAGGGATGGGGGAGGGAGTTGGGTCGGTTTGTGTATGGGCTCCACAATGACTCTATTTATTCGCTGCAACCAGCCTGGGCAGATTGAATAGGCGAGAGAGAGACACTCAGCCTTCCCAACGCGTGGGCTTTGTGGGACCTAGTCCCCACTAGCAGATCTCGACTGCTAATTTCCCATTCTGCGGGGCTCTCCTGCGAGGAGACACGGCCGTGCCCATCAGCTCCGGCTCCCCCAGACGCTGCCCGTGTTTCCAGTCCTTAACCTCTCCGCGTAGAAGTTTAGCCGGGGGAGAAGTTTAAACCTTCATCGTTTCTTTGCTGGGTGTCCAGCAACGTCGCTGCAGAAAAGAACATTTTATTCGAGTATGTGTATATGCGCGCACACACGTACGCACAATATTGCCAAGCGAGGGAAGAGGTACTCCTTTAATATGGGAAAGAAACCCAGGGCTTTTTTTTTTTCCCCGAGTGATCTAATTGTTATAAATAATTACGGATGAAAAGAAAACTCGCTTATTATGCACTTCTAATACTGTGACTGCATAGGAGAGAAAGGGGGCCAAAGCAGTGATTAATTAATACCGCACTGGCGTAGCTGTTTTCTCGCAAAAGGCCTCTTCCCCCCTCGCCGCTGCTGAGTTATCATTCCGGCTCGAGTCCTGTGTAGCCAGGAAGGGATCTTGTTTATAAATTTATATGACGACCTTTCCTTTGTGCTTGCTCTAAAGTTGATATGGACAAATTGCAGAGGTATACAATTTAAGTAGATGCACTTTTAATCACCGATCATTAAAATGGTTATGTTAAATATACTCAATTACATGCATGACTTCACCCTAACAGTACTTTCTATTCTCCCAGCTGCTCACGTATTCCTTAACTATAGTCAGCAGAAGAAACTCGATTATGCTGAATCCATACATTTCTATGGATTTCATCAGCCTAATTAATGCTTCAGTGTGGTCCATGTGTCTGAATGGTCCCTTTGCTATTACTTGGGTAAGGAGGCAGTGCTGGAATGCAGAGGGTCTTTCTTTCAAAGATACCCATGGGGGTCACTCTAGGACTCTAATGGCAAAGGTAGCAAGTGTTAAATAGCAGAAACATGCAGAGAAAGGGAAGGCAGCGATGTAAAAGGGACATTGATACTGTAGGTATGCCCAACAGGTCAGCGATGATAATTAAAACGCTTAAAGAAGAAAAGGTAAATGGAAAGCTTCCACAAATCGCAGCGTGCCTGGTTAAAAGCAAACAAATCGGCCCACAGAAACGCACCTTGCTGATCCTGGCGGGGGACAAAAAGAAAAAAAAAAAAAAAAGTTGACAGCAGATGTTTAGCCTAAATAACTACCAGGGCAGCCTCTTCTGCGAGCACCGCGTTTGACCGCCCCGTCTCTTCTCTAGTTTTCTGGTTGTCGAAACGCAAGGTGTCAGGGAGAGGGTGCCCGGCGGGACAGAGCCGGCGGCTCCCACCCGGCCGCCCCCGGTGCCCCCCGCCGGCCGGGCACCACCGGAGGGGTCCTGCAGTCCCCCGGGCCAGTGCAGGTACACAGGGAGCTGGTAGAAGTAGCTCTTCCCCTCCTCTCCCCAGCCTTCTTCCGAAATGAAGAAGCGATTAAAATAAATGGGATGCGTTGCAGCTTTAGCGCACACAGCCAATGGCTGCTTTTACAACGCATCTTCCCATCTCGGCATTTAGTGGGATCTAAAAGGCAAGAGCGCTTCCTGCTTTTTAAGCAGCATCATAATCAATGAGAAACGAGTCGAGTAGTATTTATTTTTTTGTTCCCACCTGTTGTGGTAGAAGACCATCTGATCACACTTTTCTCTGGCTGCTGGGAGAGGTGAGGGGAAATTGGAGATCTTTCTTGTCACCCGCCGCACTGCCAAAAAGGTGGTGGCGGAGCCCGCATCTCTTCCCTGTTCTTCCACGGTGCGCTCTGCAGCTCAATTGTCCTAACTTCGAGGCAGTGCCTTGCTGCAGCCTTCATCCTTCAAGTGGAGAGAGGAAGCAGGGAAGATTTCAGATCTATAACCAAATTATAACCTAGGAACTTTATGCTTGTCATGCTAATTTAATGACTTTTATAGTAAGTGTAGACTTTCTGTCTTTTGAAATTAGCTCTTCAAAACGCTTTGTGTAATGACAGACACTAGACATAAGAGACAAATGCACAAGCAATAGCTGGATAATAATCTGGCAAACACTGCTCCATTTAATATTAAAATGGAGAACAAAGTGCATTAAATCTCAGCGGAGCTGTACATCGTTGTCCGGTGCCAGTGGTCCACGCCTGGGCTCTAGAGCGACCAGAAAGGAGGGTGTCCTCTAACAGCCCCCGCGCCTGGGTTCACCTGGAAAATGGGCAGATACCAGATGTCGGGTACAAAATAGCGTTTCACGCAGTGCAGTGCCCCTTTGCTTTCTGGTGGTGCTTACACATGTCTGAGTACTGTCAATATCCTGATTTCCACAGGCTGGTTCTGCTGGGCCCGGTCTCTTGCTCAGTTCCTGGCGGGAGGTTGGACACGCTGCACTCGCACGTACGGCTCTGAACGTCTACATCCCCGCCGTCCTTAAGAGCGCATCTGTGCTCCCATGTCTTGCGTGGTCCAGAAATCTCTCCAAGAGACGGTCTTGATAACAAAGGGTGGGGTAAACCCAAAGCTGAAGGTGTATCGCAATTTGGGCGACTCACTCATTACCTATAATTGTAAATAAGGTAAGTTCACACGACGATCGAGTATCGAGGGAACAAGAGGCCTATTTTAATCAGGTGGTTATCTCTCCTTGGTGGAGATCAGAGCTCCATCGCTCCTGGCCTTCCCATTGTGTCCCCCCTGCTGGAAATGACAGCTCCTTCGGAAATAAGCAACTTGGTCCCTGGATGGGATTTCAGCTCTTTTGCACTACACATGTACCGATTGTCATTTTACAGCTCCAGCGAAACCTCTAAATTATATAAGTGTATAAACTCGGCCTCATTAAATCCCCCCTTTCGGATAGCCTCGAGGCTGGAGAGTATATTACTGTAAGCCAGAGGAGACTTAAATGATATCCAAATGGGGACTGAAACGTAGTGGTACTTAAGCACGCTCCTTGTCTCAGCTACAGAGGTTTCATTTGTCCCCTTTCGACTGTTATAATATTACAAACGCAACAGTTTCCTTCTGTCAAATCGAACTGTCTGAAATCCCGTTTCTTGATTCAGCCTACGGGTCCCTTTGTGGTGGGGACAAAAAGACAAAGATATGATCAAACACCGTAGCCTGCCCAAAGAGAAATTCATCCTTCATCTGAGAGAGCATCCTAATTCGAAGCTGAACCCCTCCCCTACCAGAGGGACATGCTGTCCAACTTGTTTTCTTGCGCCCGTGCCCGTGTGCGCGGACAAACCGGGGGGTGCAGAGGGACGGGGGGCCGAGGGCAGCGCAACTCAGAGCACGCCCTGCGCTGCCCACAGGTTGCTTTTTTCCACCCAAAGCCGCTATAAAAACAAGCGTTTCGGTGGGAAATCTGCGCCTACGCGGGCTGCCGCTGCTTCCACCGCCCCCTCCCACCCGCCCGCACCGTGCGGCGCCGCGGCCCGGGGGGGGGCTGCCCGGGGTCCCTCCCCGAACCCCCAAGCGGGGCACCCCGAAAGGGCTGAGCTGAGCCCCCGCCGCTTCAGCCCGGCGCTGCCGGCTCCGGCGAGAGGGGCACGGCGGCTGCGGGCGTCGCCCTGCAGAGCCCGGCGCGAAGCCCCCCCCCCCCCAAAAAAAAAGCTGGGTTTGCCGGGAGGGGGGGTGGCCTTCTCCCCTTTTCCAGCCCTAGCAGGAGGGTCAGTGGTTTAACCAGGCGTCACCAGGGCTTCGTTTTATTCCCGGCCCACTGAAGCGTGTGGCTTTTAGTGACTGATGGCCGCTGTGGCTGGCCGCGGCACAGTTGCTCTCACGGTGCGTGCTCCAGATGGGCACGTCCCGCAGGCTCGGGGCGGGGGGGCGCGGGCGCTTTGGAAAGGCCACCGAGACACTGAGATTTGTTCTGGGTCAAGCCTCCCCAAACGCCAAAGTTGGGAAACAACTTTCGCAGCGTGTGGCGGGGAGGGAGGAGGGAGGGAGGAGGGAGGGAGGGAGCGGCGGGGCGGCAGCGGGTGCCGCGGTGCGGGGCGCCGGGACTGGGGGGGGGGGGGGGGGGTCGCCGGCCCCGCCGCCCCCCGCTCGCCCCAGCGCATCGCCCCCGTCCCTCCGCTCGGCTCTTCCTCCCCGAGCCCCGGACGCGCAGACAGCACGTTTCCAAACTTTGAAATGCCAAATCACGTTATTGCGGTGGCAGGAGGCTGCTTGCGGATCTGTGACAGCTGAGTTTTCCCTATCGATTATGTGACACTGCAGTTCATTTACACAGCTCAAAAGCTTAAAGACACTGGAGGAGCCCCCGGTTGAACCCGGAATCCTAACAGAAAGTGAATCAACTTTCTGGCCGGTGTTTAAACTGATAGATCAGAACTTAATTCGGAGAGACAGAAAGGGAGAGAAACGACAGCACGGATTTATCTTGCCCAGCGTCCTTCGCTGAAACTTTAGAAACTGCGGCGTGGAAAATCCAGGGCCAAAATGCTAATTAGAAGCAGCGCGTTTGGTGTCCAGATATGTTATGTATTTTAGAAAGCAGATTACAGCGCTTGGGGGGGGGTGCGGGTGCATGAAATACGTGCGTGGGCCGAGGCCGCCGGCGGCTGCGGGCTGCCAGCCGGGCTCCGGGGCAGGGGCCGGGCGGCAGGAGGGGCTGGGGAAGGGGAAGGGGAAGGGGAAAGGGGGGGGGGGGGGGGCATTTTCCTCTCTCACAGGGGGACGGGACCGGCCCCCTTATGCTGCCGGGCCCTTCCCTTGGCTTCCTTAACTGGGGGCTTTCCAGGAGCCAGCCCAGCTCCCGGGCCCTGCTTGCTCCCTCCCCCGTCCTCGCCGAGGTTTCATTACTTGCTGTTAGTGCCTGGAAACAATAAAGGATGTGGGACTGGGCTTTTATTGATTATTTGTCACCCTGTATTTGTCAGTTTCAATAACTTTTCCTGAAGTTTTACTTACGGGCACTTGAGCTTTCGGATTAGGCCAGCTCTGCGGATTGCAGTGAGGGGTAATTATCCGCTGGCCTGCTTCCCTGCAGCCGGAGAGAAAAGAGCATTAACGTATGGAATGGGCAGGATCCGGCTTGAGCCCCCCCCCCCCCCCCCCCAAAGGGCTGCCCTGGCGAGAGGCGGGAGCAGCCGGGAGCTGAGCGCGGCCCTGCCAGCTGCCCCCCCCCGCCCCCGGCCCCGCTCTCCCTGCGCGGGGTGCAACGAGCCCGCGGCCGCTCTCTGCCCCCCGGCTGCTCGGGGCGGGGGGCACGGCTCGGCCAAGGCCCCAAAAAGTCGTCGTCCCCCCTCCCCCGATTTTGGAGGCGAGAGCTCAACCCTCGAGAGACGGCCCCGCTCCCGGGGCGGGGAGCGGAGGGGGGGGGTCCGGGGGGGGGTGTGACACGCGGGACCCACGACGCTGGGGCCCTAACCGGGGCTTTCGGCAGCGGCCAAATCCCCGGGATTCAATTAAAAAGCTGGCTCGCGCCGCTGGCGGGGAGGCGAAGCCGGGGGATTTGTATTATGAAGATCGACTCTTCAAAAACTGCCCGCCTGGCAGCCCGGCCGCGCTCCCGCCGGCGGAGGGGGACCCGCCCGCCCCGGGCTCCCCGGCCGGAGCCCCCGGTGGCGGGGGGTGCGTGGGGCCGGACCCCACGGGCGGCGGGGAGAGGAGCCGCCGAGGGGGCTGCGGGGACCTGCCCGGCGGGGGGTGGGTGGGGGGGTGGCCCCCGCGTCTCTCTCAGCCTTTTCGGGGGTGGGGGTGTCAAACCTTCCTCGGGAGAAAAGACCTTGTCTCTGGGCTTCTTCCTCCTCTACTAACTTTCCTACGTCTCCCAAGCGATGCACGCTGCTCCATACGTGCTCCAGCTCTGCTCGTTTGTAAGCGCACTGAAGGCGAGCTAGCATAATCGTTCCCCGGGCTGGCAGGGTGCCTATCGTGTACGGTATAGCGTTTGATGTACTGTATCTCATAGCACTGCAAGCTAAGAGACGGGCGAACACAGAGTGCCCAGTTACACAGGATTTAATTACAGCGGAATGCATTCTCCATGCTGATTAGGAGAAAAATCAATCGGGGGCTTATTTGCCACAATGAACCAATAAAAAAACAATTTATTAGAGCAATAATCTCAGCCCCAAATGGTCTAAATATCATTGTTCCAATGGCATTGAGGGAATTCAGACTGGAAGTGTTACATCAGGGAGAGCATCAGGGAGTCCTTCTCCAGGAATTCAGGAAGAGTTTCGAACCTCTTCCCAGGGGCTCCCTTGCCGGCCCAGAGATCTCTGAACCAGGGGGTCGAGCTGCCCCGTTTCAGGTGCAGGTGTCTGGGTTGCTGTAGTAGCTACAAGGCAAGATGCTCTGTGGCCCGCAGCTGCCTATTGCTAAGAGGCAAACAGAGCGTACGGCTTCCCACTAGGTCTTAAAGATTTCCTGCTTTCCAGTGATTTATATGTGAAATTCCTAGAAGAGGGGAGGCCACACAAAAGATCCCCAAGCCACAGGCTGAGATAAATGCCTTGTTGTAATATCATTAGAAAAACACCATGCGATGTGCCAAAAAATTCTCTCGGAGGGATGAGGGAGAAAGGCGTTCCCTCGGGAGGGTGCTGAGCACCAGGACCGGGCTGGGGCACGTGGGGAGGACGGGGGGACCCCAGTGCCCTCGCTTCCCCTTTCCCACGTGAAATCGCTCCCTTCTTCTCACGGCGGACTCGCAGTTTGCAGGGTGCTCCTCTGGGAAGTCAGTGGGAGGCTGGAGGGTGCGCGGGCGATGCGGCGCCGGTGGGCCAGGTCACGCCGGGAATTGCGGGGTCCCCCAGAGCCTAAAGTCTGTGACTCAGGAGATGCTGATTTTGCTTCACCGCTTTCTGTAACTCCAGTCATCTCTGTCCCAAACCGGAGAGGACCTCATTTCCTGCTCAGTGCTCTGCCAACCACAAGGTCTTTTCAGAAGGCTGCCAGGGGTGCCTGGCTGCGGGAAGGACAGTCAGTGTTTGTCACTAGGGAATGAGCTGGCATCATAGCTCTAATCTGAGTCAACAACCTGGCTAGCCCTGAGCATGACTTCATAAATCATGCTATCTAATTGAAAGGCACATGCGTATATGTACAGTGTTGTTCAAAAAGGATGCGAAAAAATAAAATAAAGTGCAACAAACGCTTCTTTTCTTCCCACTAGCCTATTAATCAGTCACCTGATTGTTTCACTTTGCATTGCTTCACGCAGAAAAAAAGAGGGAAAACGTAAAACCGTCTTGCATAGCCATACCAAAAACACAAATGAAAAAATTCGTCTCTTAACGAGAGGCTTAGCCTTTTTCTACCGCGTCTCTAATAACAGGAAAACAATCTTTAGGTGTTTTTCATTTAAATTGTTTTCATGTTTAATTCAAAATTGCTAAATAACGTTATCATGTGTCTATGTATCTATTTAGCATCGAGGTGCATGATATTTCAAAGCCATTGAACCAGTTTTGAAAGGAGAAAGAGGCCTTCACCATGCCTGTGTTCACTTTTAAAAATGTTGGTTAATATACATACGCTGGCCTGCCTTTTTCTTATCCTTCCAGCAGAAATGAAAAATAAATCTGGGACAAAAGTTCGGTTACGCGCTTTTTGCTTTTCACACCCAAATCTCCTGCTTTATTTTTTCACCCACAGGATCTGTGGGATCTCCCCCTGTGAGAGGCAACTCAGCAGCTCCGTCCCCTCTGCCATCTCAGCGCTGCCAGCGGAGAAGCCCAGGAGGAGCGCAGAGCAGTGGCTGAGCAGCAATTTGAATATTCATATTTGACTCTTCAAACAACAGAAGATACTTCAAAACCATGTGTGAGACAAAAATGACATTAAACTTTCAATCATTAAATCTCTGTTTAGCTGTACTCCCGAAATGAGCAGTTCATAACAAACGGGGAATTCTGATTGACAGTTTGCCATCAGGAACCCTTAAGTAGGATTTTTCCAGCTATAACACAGTGTACTCTTCAGTGCTCCCTTTCGCAAGATGCTATTTCAAGTGTAGGAGCACGAGGAAAATTTACATAAAAGCCTCATATATAATACGTGATTGCTCTGAAATTAAGAAGCACCAGTTTTCCCCTTATTGTTTTAGAAATGAAGAGTGCACTTTGTTTTCTTGTTTACTCAGTGCGCTCTCTGATCCCTTGATGTGTTTCAAGCGTTTTCTGTCAGCGTCACAAGACCTTGCTTACCAGGTAAATTTTATGTGTAAAATGACTGGTGTTCAAAGTGCCTGAAAAAAACCAACATAACGATGTCTGACAACTTTTCTTTTTTTTTTTTCTTTTCTCTTAAATAATATTTCATGGTACATTAAATGGGTTACGCATTCTCTTCTTAAGAGACCAAAGCAACATATTGCCGCATACTTAATGTTTCATCAGGCAGCTAGTTTTTAAAAGGAAAAAAGCCGAAGGCAGCATGGAATCCTTCCCTGACCCTTTTCTCAGTTTGTTCTGAATTTTATAAGGAACGGTAATAATTTGGAGACAGATGCAGAAAGAAAAATAAATGTTATTTCACAATAAACCTCTTAGTGTGTCATTGTGATCGCAGGCAGATACTAGAAATGCTACGCGTTAAATCCACCGAACGTTACTTTTTCAGAAGTCAAAACGTTTTTAGCCAAACTGCTTTTTTTGATGTTCACTTTGGATGTACCAGTTAGAGCCAGAGCAGCCCAAGGAGAGAAGCAAACAATTAAAACATTTACGTATTTGAGTCTTGATAGACATCCCTACAAGGTAGGTTTTAACATTTTTTTTCTTCTTAATTTTTTTTCTTTTTTTTTTTTTTTTTTTTTTTTTTGAGTAAGAAGGATAAGCTTGGAGTGCCCAGTCACCGTGGTAACTGCCAGAAAAATTCTCCTGAAGTTTGAAGAGGTCAGCTAACGGGGTCAACAACTCTGGCCTCTCTCTGAGCTGGGCCTGGCAGGCTCCATCCTGCGGTTGGGGTGTTAGCGCAGGCTGAGCCCTGGGAGGTGGACCATTCCAGCTCTGATATAAATTTTTTGAGTCAGTTCACGGCCTGGACTCTCCAGGTGGCCTCCAAAATCGATTGTGACCTTGTGACCCTGTCTAACGGAGGCATAGCATCCAACCTAAGTAAGGATTTAGCCAGGAACGACAGCTTTCCACTGAGTGTTATTGGGGACAGTACAAACAGTTTTGGAAGCAAGGAGGTAGGTATGAGGAGTAGAGGTCATTAAAAGCATATTAAAAAACAATTTTAAAAATCCTTGTTAGTGGAAAGTTTTTATTAGCAATAACCCTTCCTTAAATAAACTCTTCCGGCAACTATTTTTTTTCTTCCCTAACAACATTGTATCAAGTGTTTCAGTGGATTAATATAGGAAAAACTGGCACTTTATATATTCCAGACCAAACTAGTATTTTATCTACCTCTGGATTTTGAACTTGTAAATGAAGCTGACTGGCATGTTAAACTAGATGTCTGTGAAGCATGGGTTTTTTCTTAATATCGTAAAAACCAGGAGGCTGCTTAGTAACGCAGGTTGTTTATTTTAGGAAGTAACTTCTCTAATATGTGCATTCTTTTTAGATGCGCAAGGCTCTTAATCCGTGTAATTTTATTTTTAAACCAGGAAATTAAGTAACATGCAGAATAGTGTGGAATGAAGGTGTGAGAGTTTCACAGGCTAGTTCCTGTACTGATTTGTAATACAAATAGACGAGCCACAGATTTGGTTATGTATTTTCGTAAAAGAAACTTGCGGTCACGGTAAGATTGTATTTATAGAGAATATGATGTTTTTTCCTTTAAGATTTTAAGCGACAAATGGTGTGGGGGAGGGAGAGGCTGCTGCAGAGGTCTGATTTTGTTATCAAATCTAGAAACTTGCCCTTCTGAGCAAGTGGATTTGCTCTTGTGTTTTATTCCCGCTCCTGCAAAGCCTCAGCTCTGCATGCATTGCTCACATGAGTAATGGGTAGTCATCAGCTGAGTAAGTGGAACTACACCGAGGAGCAAGGTCCAGTCTCCCAGGTGGAAACTGCTCTCAGACTTTAAGTGACTTTAAAACTGCTCTGAAGGAAGAAAATTGCGTTAATATTTGCTCCCGGTCTTAGAAAAATTATGCAAACTTATCCCAGCGGGAATCTTGCCCAAACACTTCTTGTGCCTCACAGGAGAGGGCCCGGCTCTGACGTCCTTCTTCCCAGTCGCCTACCTGTTGAGCAGTTCCCCTGAGGCTGGAGGGGCTGCGCGGAGATGGGGCTATTCAATATGGTTCAGGACGAGAGTCTGAGCTGCTCTACATGCTAAATCTCACTGCACTGCTGAGAAGTCCCATAGGTTACAACAGCAAGAGTCTCTAGCTTTTATGTGCAGTAACACCTTGCTCTGCAGAAAGTCCGCCAAAATCCACGGATGCCTGTTGGCCAGGGTCCTACCTCTCAGACGGTTGGCATTATCTGCTCCGGTGGGATTACTTGAAGAGCAGGAGCTTAATTACTAGGAATAAGAAGGGGGGCAGAACTGTGCCCTAAAATAATTCAGGGCCCAGACCCGCACATGCAGATATCAGTGGTGACACTCTATTTAATTCCACCCTGAATACCGATCGTAGTTTGTTGTTGCTGTCGGTTTTTAGCAGAACTGTGCTGAAAACAGTTTATTCACATTAGCGAGTGTGTTGATTCAGGGGAGAGCCTCGTGTGACTAAGATTGGCAAGACACAGCCTACAGCCTTCGGTGAGGACCAGCACATTTGCTCGGTTTTCAGCAAAAAGCATTTAAAAATAGGAATGATGAGCAGCTGGAAGGTGAATCTTCAATATTTTTAAAAGCATCTGCAGAATTTTTAGCAGCTTTTTTTTTTTTTTTTTTTTTTATACTTACATCTCCTTTGTAATGTGAGCATACAGTGTTCCTGTCCTACCTGACGAACAGGTGATCACTTCTAAAACAGATGATACAACTATTCCACTGAAACTTTTAGACAAAAGTTACTCCTAATTTGGCCCAAAGCCTCAGGCTTGGAATGAGGAATCGTTGGCAGAGGGAACACGACAAGGGGATGTCAAGAGCTTGGACTTGCTGTCAATTCTTTAGTGTTGATTTCTGTAGGTCCTATTGAATTTATAATCAACTACGAATCTACAAATGTCGCTCGAAACAGGTCCTGGGCTTGCACCTTTGGTACCTCTTCACATTGTTCAGTTGTTCATCCACATCCTGGGATGTGGAGGGCCTGGAGGTGCATAAGTTAGCAGTAGCTGCAGTGGAACTATTCATCTTCCTCTTCCCCTTCAGCTCAGTGAAGTACTCGCTCAGATTCATTTGATTCCTTAAAGTATTTTCTGAAGCACAGGCTTTTTTAGTTTTAACAGCACGATATGGAGGAATGGGCTTTAATACAGTATTAGAGACGAACGCTCAGAATCACCAAGGCTCTGGACTGGTGGTTCCCAGCCTCTGTCCTATGGATCACTGATCATCCATGAGGCCTTGGCAAGTTTGCTGCAGGTGGTCTGTGGAACTGTATTAAATAATAATGTTCACAGTCTTCAATTAAAATTTTGATGAGAAGAGTGTGTGGCAGTCTGCAAGAAAATCTGAGAGCTGAGAGTAATCTACTAGCCTGAAAGCTCTGAGGATGTCTGCTTTACAGGAATGCGTCTCAGCCTGTGGTCCACGAGGCATTAGAAGGTATTTTGAGAATGTTTTCAAATTAAATACATGCCCAGTTACATGAATGCCCTTTATTACTCATGCAAGCAAGCAGAAGAAAAACACCCCCCCCCCAATCAAATGAATCAAAAATCAAAAGAAGAAAATAAAAGTAATAAATGAGCACTGAAGCCTCAGCCTAGTTTGTGCGTGCTTGTACCTAAACCCCGCGCTCCCAGCGCTCCGCAGAGACCGAGAAGCACCGCTCTAGAAAGCAGCATGTTGCCACAGCCTGGATCAGGGCTGACAAAGGTCTGCGCGTTCTGGAGGAAGCAGGGAGGGCAAGCGGGCGCCGGGACTTACAGGTGTGCTGGCAGAAGGTCCTGAACAAGTACCGCATTTCCTTCGCCTTTTACTTTTCCTCTCTGCTTTGAGTGTGCGCGCTGCTGATGTGCACAGGAAAAGTCAAACTAATTCTGATACTTCTCCCTATTCTGGGCGGGCTAAATCGGAGAAAGCACCTACGGCAGCCTTTGTGGAAGGGTTACAAAATATAGGTTGATACTTTAGGAGCTATAGGAAGTTCTTAATCCTTCCCTGCCTACGGGACTGTCATTTATAGACCCGCTATTGTCTCATCTTTTATAAGGATGCTTCCTTACATTAAGGTTCCAAGAGCGACTGGACTTTGCCATTGTTCACAGCTATTTCAGTCTGTGGCTTAATGCACATCCAATGTTCTGTTTATGCTTTCACTGCTCTCCTACGCAGCAGACTGTAGCTACACGCTGGCTTAGGTGACATAATTCTCAAAACATTCATTTCTGTGTTTCTTTTTTTTTCCTGATTTGTCTGTGCATCTTGATTTTGCATTAGCCTAGTTTATTACAGGTAACGTGATTAAGCACGTGGAACTTTATGCATTTATTTGGTCATTCCATGTTCAGCTCTTGTTTGATGAACGGGCACGCTTGCTTATAAAAATGCTTCTGTGTGTTGTTTTTCCACCAGGTTAAATGCTTTTTAAAAAAAAAAAAAAACCAGCCCAAACCTCTTACTATATAACAAGAATGAATTCAGCCATGGGCAGACAAAATGGCAGTGTAGATTATTTTGGATGTATAAAATCGAGCTTGAGGTTAGTGGTGGTTTAATTACAGGATTTTTTTATTGCTATTCATACAGACATCCATTGTTTTCTGCTTTGATTTATCTCCAGCTCAGCCCCCTTCAGAACCCCATTTCTGGCAATCTCAGCAACACGTGGGGGTCTGGCAGCTTCTGCAGACATTGCCATCTTCCCTGCACTGCTCCTTCTTCTCTGCTGTTACACTAGCTCCACAGCCTGTCATTTCTCAGAAGCTCTTAATGACGCCTTCCCTCTGTCATCTGCCCCACGGCTCTTCCAGAATCAGATGCTTTTGTCAAAGTTTTTCAAACCGGTCTAGAAATAGATACTGAAATAAAGGCAGGTGATCTGGTGATCTGGTGACGTTCTGCCACTGCCTTCCTACCCTGCCTTGGGCAGATTACAGACCTTCTCCGGAGCTCGGCTCGTTGTCCATAAAATAAGAATAGTACTAACAACTTTGCAAAGTGCTTTTAGATGTCCGAAAGATATGATGCAAATTAAAAGCTACCTAGATTTTGTCAAACCTAACTCTATCAAACACTCTCCAGCTTCTCCACTGCTGTCTTTTCGCTGCTGAAGATTTGCTGATAAGCCTTTTAGAGTCCAGATTTGCCTCATGCCTTGCACATAGTGACGTTTGGGCTTTTAAATTACCCTCGTGTTCATAACACACATAGCAGGGCTGATAGTTTTTTCAACACGCATTCTCGCTTTGCTGAAAAAAACCCAACCCTGAACAAACTACAACCAGGCTGATGATGCACGGTCTCGAGTGCCGGGTAACCTTTGTGTGCTCCAGGCAGCGCCCAGCTTTATCGTGGTCATTAGTGGGCCAGCGCACATCGAAATGTATCATCTATTCCTTCCTGAGCCCAGTTACGCCTTGCTTAGCAGTTCCTCTCGCTGGTGAGTTGCTCTTGTAGTTTCCAGTTATGTAACCCATCTCATTTTGTGAATATGTGAATTTAACAGCTGTCAGTGTCAGCAGCGGTTGTGGGGGGTGGTTTTTTTTTTTTTTTTTTTTTTTTTTTGGCAAGCTGGCATTACTCATCAGTCTCATGGTAGTTTTGTTTGAAAAATGCTTGTGTTAGAAAAAGTGGATTTATCAGCTCAGCACTGTATGGTGCTAGCATGCAGCACAACAAAAGACAAGTGCTCATTTCAGTAACGCTTGCAGCATTTCATGGGGCCCCCAAATAGGCTGAACAAGGCTTCTCTGGCAACTAACCCCAAGTACAGTGGGAAACTGTTAAAGTGGCAGTGTCACTGCCTGGAAAAGGGATTTGGTTTTCTTCCATCGTCTATTGCTGCTTTTTTTTTTTTTTTTTTTTTTTTAATAAAGACTGTGAACTACATTAGGAATGTCACTGAATATTGGAGAAAAAAGAGGCCTAACTGAAAATGTTGTGCTCTTAGAGGTGATTTTTTTCTCGTGATTTCTTGAGCATAGACCAAACTGTCAGTCTGTCCTTCCCAAAGTGGGTCTGTTCCATGGGGAAAATAAGATACTTGCAGCTTTTTCAAGTAATACTACGAAGTTCAGTCGTGCTGCAGCCTTTCAGGGAGAACTCATTCTCTTTTTAAATCAGTTTATTTTCAGAATGATTTGCTGCACTTACACTTTCTTTTGTAACTGCTCTTCCTGAATGCAAATACAACCTGGAGAGTTTTCTGTATTTAATTGAATCTGTCAGGTGGTTAAAATCATGTTTTAAAAACAGGATTACATACTGCAAATGTGTCAAACCCTTTGTTCACATATATTTAGAACAAATGTATTTTTCAGTATTTATTTATTTATTCTCTCTGTTTACACTCCATACAGATGGTGGAGATAAACCAGTGAGTTTCATTTTTGCTGAAAAATTGTCTTTTACATTTTCAGGTTTTCACGTACAGGCAAGACGCTACAAACCCCATGTGACAAAGATCAGAGGGAAATACTTATTTGAAGAAATCTTTGTCATTAGCTGTATTGTAAGTTTTATAAAAGGTCCTATTTTATAAAATGCAAATTCTGGACTAATTGTTCCTCTGCAAGCCTGTACAGTCTCTGTAGTCGCATAGTTAATCTACTACCCACCTCTACTCAGGTATCCAACAGATGTTAGACCCGGGTAAAACATGTCTTCACAGATCAGTTACATGTATTTTTAACTTTTATTTGCTAAAATGTGATTGTTTACCGTAACTTGCATCCAGACAAATGTATTTAAACGTGCACACTTTTAAGGCTGCACAATAGGCAAATGCATACCCCCGCAGGGACACACACACACACACGTTTCTGCGTGTTCACCTCCCCCAGGTAGGTGTGCTCCAGTCCCCGCTGTGGCTGGGTGGGAGGAGTGGGTGCACGCAGCTCCCATCTCATCCGCCCGTTCCCCGTGGACAGAGGTGGCTACACTGAACTGTCTGCTCTCTGCAAGGACAGAGGTTTGCGTTTATCAGCTGCTGGAAAGCCTGTAACACTTCACACAGAGACCTAGAAGCCAGAGAGATAAATGCACCCTGGCATCACGTCGTGTCTGCACACACAACGTGCAGCCCCTCTAGCCTCCACGCCCCTGCCCGCAGCGTCCTGCAGCATCCCATGGGCATACACGAAGCAGCCACCTCTGGATACCAAGAGCTTGCTGTGATTAGCACGCCGGCTTTCAAACCTGTCTGAAGACAGTGCTGCGGTACCTGGTAAGGGGTTTGCATTTCAGCTCGGTACCCAGAAAACTGGGTACTTTCTAGAGGGTTTCCAAAGTAGCGTGGACAAATTGGAGACCCTCGGTCCTTAGCCAGACCAGGCACAGATAACATACCTCAATGATGCTTCAGGGATGCAGGGAAGATGTTCAGGAGTTCTTTCTCCCTTGACTGCAGTAAATTGGAAAGCTATGGGGAGGGACCAAGAACAGGCTGGGGAGCCAGGCTTTGAGGGCATGGAAACTGTTGAAGACCTTCCATCACTGAGACTCTGATGTCCTCTATCTTGTTCCCACCCAGGGCAAAGCCCTGCGGAGACCGCTCACTGCCCCCCCGGGGCTATTAGAGAATGCTGTTTCCTTCATGACTCACTGTACCCTCACGTCTGTAGCTCATCCTCTGGGGCCTGGCACAGCACTCTGGGCCAGGTACACCGCAAGATGACCCTGGTGTAAGAGTGTAACTAAGAAATGCAGTTGGAAAGGCCAAGAAAAGATTCTATCAGTAACTGTGTAAAGGTGGGGGTGACTGTTCCGGGATCGAGAGCAGGTACTGAAACATTTCTCCCACACCTACCGCAGCAGTTGTGGTTGTTGACTTGAGTGACAGGGGAATGGGAGACTGGGATGTCTCAGCCCAAAGTCCCTTAAGCCTTGGCTTGATGGGTCAGATTTGAACACAGCCAGAGCCTATGACATTAAAGGCTTTATAAAAGCAACAGTGCCAGTTTAAAACCAACCTCCCACATTACCAGCAGCCCCAGCAGGTGTAACGTGATCCAGCAGCCCAAGCCAGTGAGTAAACAAACTGCTGCTTTCTGGACAAGTTGCACCAGAGAAATGCTCCTAACCAGGAATTCCAGGGGGTATTTGTGCGAAGTGGGCTGTGCTGCCATCGAAAGGCCTGTGAAAATGGACAGGCTCCTGTATCTGTTAATTCTCCTTATTCCACACAGGTTTTTCCCTCTACACCCAAAACGAGGTAGGGGAAAAATTGTAGGGAAAAATTTCCCTAATACGCCTGTAAAGTTTAGTGGGGCTGGGCCTGATCTGGCTCCTTGAACTTCAGTGGGGTCTGTTGCTGGGTTTCCCTAAGCCAGAGCAAACAATCCTACTGCTTCAAAACTGCCAAGCCAGTCGGTGGCATTTAACGTTGTCCCCAAGGAAGCTGCTTCCCTGCTCTTCCCTTGGGTTCCCAGTCCCACCTCCAGTAGGCGATATTAATTTAAGGGCTTTTTACTTGGCTACAACATTGGTCGCTTTTTCCTCCTTCAACGCCAACGCTTAAGCCTCCCAGCTATGGTGAATTCATCCTCCATAGACAGCCTTCCTGTACCCAGACCTTCTCTGGCTGTTCCCTTGGGTCCAGCTGAACAGAGGTCGACTGCACCATTTTAGATCGTCTCGGTGTTACTGCCTGGCTCCCTGGCTGGGAGAAGTGCATAAAAGGAAAAAAGGCGCAACTGTCCAAGTAGAGTCTGGACCTTGACAGGCAGTATCGGCTTGGCAGGCTCTAAGACGCAGCGCAGAGTCCTGGGAGTGTGCAGACCGTGGGCATGCTGCGCTGAGGTAGCAGCAGTCCAGTTCTGCTCCCGTGTTTCTGCCTCCCAGCCTGGGTCCCATCCTGCCCCAGAGAGCCTCTCCCCCCTCCCCATGCCCACGCTCTGGTTACTCCTGAGTTATGATAACATATAAGCAGCTTAGAGAATTCTTATCGGAATAAGTTGAACACAATGCAACATTTAACTCTTAATGACAGCCACCTCTGACTGTGAGTGACACGTTATAAATTATGTTTGAACTGGATTTTTTTTTTCAGAGGCAGATATTCCCTCTGCCACCCAGTCAGCCCTGTAACGTTGCACTTGTGGCCTTAATCCCACTTGGATGTGTGCCCCGCTGCCTCCACTTTCCGTCACTTGGGTACTTTAGTATTCTTGAACAAGTGAACAATCTTTGTTTCTGTACCTTATTAGGCCAAAGACCATAGCAGCTAGCGATGGCATCAGCAGGCCCTGCAGGCAGGATTCTCTGCAGACACAGCCAACCTCCAACAAACCCCTTTTTATCCTCCTGTTTCTAGGAAGAATTATGATGGTGGTGCCCTGCTGTTGATCAGTCAAATCTGTGGTAGGCCTAGAGATAAGTCCTGTAAGTGTGGTGTACTGTAAAACAGCGGCTCCCATTCATTAGTGGCTTGTGTGTAATAAACCACCCAAAGGAGGGGGGTGGGGAGGGAGAGGGACGAGCAGCTGCAGTATGCAGGAACAAACAACACAACTCATTCTTGGGAGCCAAAACTTTCTAATTTGCTGCTGGGCTGCTGGGAGCACTCAAATTCTTTCTGATAATACGCTCGTGCCCTCGGTGTCTCTCCCTGCGTTTCCCGAGTCCTGCTCTCTCGAGGTCCCCGAGTCTGGGATAGTTTCACTTTGAACCCAAAACACAGAGGGTAGTTGAGCGGGGAGGAGGGGAACGCCTCGGCCGCCCAATGTTTGCAGACTCCGGCTTAAGAAAGCGGTAGACTCGGAGACAAGTCGTTCTGCCGGGGAATGGCTGTTGCACATATCTGCTTGTGCAGTGAGTAAACAAAGCATCACATGGGCTGCAGAGCGAGCACGGGACGCGGAGCAAACCCATGCGTATCGAAGGCATGCAGGGGGAACGGAGGATCTCAAACGTTGTTACTGAGTTAGAGCCGGGTGGAGCGTTTAGAAACTCCTATCTCCCGAGAGGCAAAACCCCCAAACAAACCTCAAATCAGTAATAGCTGAAAAATTATTTGGCTGAATTTCTCCTGTTTTTCCACAAGTTCCTGTAAATATTTATGATTCTATTTCCCCGTTGAAGCTGCTTATAGGCATGTGAATTTACATGGAACCTGCTAAGTGTAGCGTAAGCTGTTGCATGTGTTGAGGCATCAGTAGTTCCTAATACATGCGTAGCTGTGAACACAGTGGTGCTTTAGGATCTCAGCCTTGGACCCTCCAACTGCTGGTAGAACATTTCAGACCAGGAACTGAAATTACTGCGTGTTGCACAACTGCTTTCATAGACCAGACCTTTGTGCTAATGTTTGTATTGTCACAGGAAAATGAAATTATTTGCAGATAGATGCTGCGGTGGAGGAGCGCCGTACCCTCGCAGCAGATGACAGTGACTGCTTTTTCACAGGGATGTGCCAGGCTGTGACGGTGCTTGGACTGCCTCCTAACATTTGTATAGACAAGGGCTACTTTAATGGCAAATTCGGGCTTGGGCCAAACTGCAAGTACTTTTTATGTAGACAAGGCAAAATCGCAGATTTGAGGTTTTCCCCTTTCCTCCAGGAGGTCCAGCTTGCTTTCTCCTCTCTGGGAGGAGCTGAGCTGTGAGTTGCCAGAGTCTTAAGCTCTGAAATGAGAGGTGCTTCTGCCATACTGCTGCTTGGTAAAGTTACCCAGTGAGTTGAGGTAAAAACATCCCGAAGAGCCCTTGCTTGCATCCACAAAATGGTGTTAACTAAGCCTGGGCACAAAATGGTTTTCTTATCTTTTGAAAGTTTAGGTAGTGCAGTTTATGTAGCCTGCCACTATGAGTTCTGGTTGTGGCATTCTGGTGTTTTTGACAAAAGTCAAAGTAATTTGGTGAATTGATTTTCCTTTCCCAAACTTAGGTAGGTAGGTAGGTAGGTGCCTTTATAATCAAAATTCTCGGGGCAGTGCCCATTTTCAGCATGGAGCCTGATTTCACTGTGCTGTTTCCAGGATTTCCAGCTAGAGGAGGATTTTATGGGAATGTCTCCATGACTTTTCAAAGCAAATTGCAAAGGTAACACCTCTGGTAATTGCTGCATGTCTTCACTGTAGACATAGATGGATCTGTAGGAGAGAACCATCACCTGGAAAACTCCAACGCTGGTCAGACAGACCTGCTCCCCGACAGTAAGCAGCACACAATAGTTACCTGTCTGTGATCATGTTGTCAGCAGAAAGTCTGAAGTTATAGGTGAGACCAGTAAATTGAGTGAATGTGCTGGGCAGGTATGAAATCAGGGGAGGGAGAAGCCATGTAATCCTTTCCTTTGCAATTAGAGCTGCAAAATAACCCCGGGGCCAGAGCACTCGCGCAAGGAGCAATTAGACAAGCTAGACAGTGAGAAAAGCTAAAAATAGTAAATAATCTGCCTCCAGAAAAATACCTCGAATCATTAGAAAAGGATGTTTTATGAATTTCCTGGGAATCAGTTACTGCTTTTATAATTTCATAGTGTTCTGCTAGAAGAGCTATATTCTAACTGTTGTTTGACAGAGGTAAACATGAGTAACCCAACTCTCTTTTACATGAGACACTGAAAAAAGCTGAGTAAGTCCTGAGATTTTCATATCTAACCAACCGAAATTGGGGGAAATGAATCGGTTCATACTGAACTGAGGCAAAATATGCCTCAGAGCTCTTTTAAGAAAAGCAGTCTAATAATCTGCAGGTAAAAAATGATTTATTTTGGGTTATTTAATGACTCAACCCAGCTTTCTTTAAAAAAGGATGTATGAATCAATGATATTCATCCATTGGCTGAATCCAAACTATTATAAAAACTGTCCTTTTAGAAAGTATATTATTTGTGAAAGGATGACAACGGCTGACTTATTTTGCAGCACTCCTGAGCTGGATGAAATGTAAAAACAAAAAGGCTAATCAGAGCAGGATATTTTTAGTCCTTTGCAGGGAACTATATATGATGCTATTAATTAAGAATGTCTCTTAAGGGATGGTTTGACTGTTTCTTGCAGAGAAATTAAATTTCTGATGCAATTTTTTAAATGTAAAAAAATTCAGACCTGAGGCTTGCAAGCAGAAAAAGTATGTTCAGAATTAGCTTTTTACTAATACAGGTAAGAAAGGGGTTACAGTTTGCTATGATTTTTTTTTTTTGTTGGTAACTTGTGTAATACTGTATGAAAAATGTTGTGAACAGTAAATTACATTCTGTTCTGTCTTTCCTATCTACAGGAGATAATTCAAGAGGAAGAAACCTGTATGAAATGAAACAGCAAACTCTAGGGTATCTGTGTGCACATACACACGCGTATGCGTGTACCGTTGCTGGCGTGCTTGTTTCCAAGTGGAAGTTTCAGTGATGGATGACTTAACATAAACCGCAAGCGTATGGCAGGCTGATTTGCTGTGGTGCCTGCTGCTTATTTCATGAGCTGCTCTTTCCCACCCCAAGCAAGCATAACGTCTTGCAGCGCTGTCAGCACCCCACCAGCCTCATGATGGGGACGCGCTGTCGAAATTCCAGGAGCTCTTTTCCCGCCGCTGACTTGGAGCCGAAGCGACTTTGGTGGTGAAGAGGCTGCGTGGGGGCCGGCCGGGCTCTCGGGGTGCTGCGCAGTAGTGGGAGGCACTGGTGGCCCTGAGGTCCCGCGGGTGCTGAACACCCGAAGGGTCTCGTGCAGCGTTGCATCCACGTGTGTCACGTGCATGCGGGCGCGTGAGCGCGGTGGGTGTTTGTTCGTCTGGCTGCCGGACACGTGGTGACCGGGGCCGCGGAGGGTGGCTCTGGGGCTGCTCGAGTTGCCGAGATCCACCCCATCCCTACGGCTCTGTGCAGTCCCCTGGCCTCTGTGAAACTGTGCCCAAAATTTCTTCGACATACGAATTTAATATGCTTTCAGACTTGACAGCCTCCTTTTAAATGAAAACATTTATATTGAGCAAAGGCACGTTTGCCTCTCCAAATAAATGGAATTACGGTTCCAAGATCTGACTTAATCCTGAAGTTCTTACGTCGTACAGTAAGCAGAAAAGAAAGAGGATTGCTCGGAGGAGCAGGGGGTTAGCAGCATCAGGCTCCGCTTTATATCATCTTCCTTGTTTTCCTTCTGGTATTTAATATACCTTTTTCAGAACTCCCACTCGCTGCTTATAACAAAGTCAAAGTAACTTGACATCGATTAACTAACGGCAAACAAACTAATAACTGAAAACAATGATGGATAGTACAGAGAGTGCCCGTCCAGCTTTCCTGCTAGGAAAATTCAAGGGTTGTTAAACAAACCAAAAACGCTGTTCTCCCAGATGTATTTTTATCATAAAGTGATGTCCTTTTTAAATTCGTTTCAGGAATTTTGTCAAATGCATTGTAACTCTTTGTTCTTTTTCTACATTGTTTTCTTTGTGAAACTGTATTTCAAATCTGCATTGACATTTCAAAGGATTTGAGGGAAGATGTTTACAAAGTAATGGATCCATTCGTATTTGTTATATTTCTAAAAATGCAATTTTTGATCAGATAACATTAAAATATTTTTGTATTAGTTTTTGTGTGTTTTGGTGACGTTTATATATTTCTAGTTATGATTTTGGTACCTGATCCCATGTTAGGAAAATGGGATCAAAAGTTTTATTGTTCCTACAAGTCAATCTGTTCTGTAACCCCATTGCTGGTCTCGGTAAACTCTGAATGCAATGATTTGGATTTTGATTTAATTTTTTTTCTGCTAAAGCCCCGAGGTACCTGTATTCCAGTTGGTAGACTGCATATTGAGGACATCTAAAGCTGAAAGAAGCCTGGGCAAGAAGAGTAGTTTGTTTAGTGGATGTATTCAAATGAATCTCCAGCAAAGACTAAAATGAAGAGTGAATTAGATTTACTGTGGCAAAGTTTCCTTCGTGGGCTGCAAAAAAATATGTACAGAGAAAGTTTTGCAAGCTTCATTTCAAAGCTGAACCCTCTTGTGTGGGGAAAAAAAAAAAAGAAATCCCTCTGAAAGATGAGACTTAGTTTTTCCTGTGCAAAGAGGACACCTGGCCGGTACTTCGTACACTGCTCTATCGTGACCCTGTAAGGGGATGTTGTACGTGGACAAAAATTGGGCCCCGCAAATTACATGGTCAGCGTTAGAGGCCGAGGTGAAGCTTTGTTTCTTGCTTCTGCCTAGGCTGAGCTTTCATGGGAGCCCAACTTGATGTAACGGGGGGGTTCTGCAATCCCTTACTGCCTGCACCTCCCTGTCCTCTCATCCCTCGCGGCACCTTCCCATCCCTCCCTCCGTCCGACAGAACGCGGGGATGGCTTTCTGCCAGCTCAGCCCACAGACCTGGCTCCGTGCGGGGTCAGGGCAGCGGGGACCCAGCTGGGGCTGCCACCTGCCGCAGACCCACCGGGACCCCAGGGCACCCTCCGGGGCTGTTTGGGCAGACGGGAGCCGGTGAAACCCCTCGTTGTCCCTGAGCTCGGGGGCGGCGGTGGCCTGCGTCAGCCGATGTTCCGCCTGAACCCTCCTACCTGCGCGTCTGGGGTGGTCTTGGGCAAACATCACTTTCTTCAAACAGGTTTATCGGCTGTGGTGCCTGTTTTTTGTGCCCAGGGCCAAACCGAGCCAGAAATACAGGGGATTTCCAAGCGGCCTCTCCACTCCATTGCAGGGTCTGGCTCTTGCTGCTGTAACTCTGAAGTGATATGAACAGCCCACGGTAAGAAAATAAAGCAGCGTTTTAACCTTTTGCTGCTGAAAGTGATCAAAAGCAACGTTTAAATTGAAAAGAAAGTGTTTTTTTCCTGACAGAGATGTTGCGTGAAACATTTTAGCCGGTTCCAGGTTGAGACCCGCTCACTTTTTCTTTTTAGATTCACATTTAAACTAGTTTCTATTCAAAGTTTTTAAAGGGACATACACAACGTCATTCTTCAGCATGGCATTTGAGTCTCACCCCCTATTAGGAAGGATACCTTAACCTCCCTGTTGCTGAAAAGACCAGAGAGAAAAATAGCTCGTTTTTTTGTACATCGCTTCACATGGTCACTTGGTACTACTTGGAGTAAAGTGGGTTCATTGTAACTCCTCTGCTTCGTATTTCACGTTTCGGTTTGCGTGGGACTTTCTGTAGCTGTGCAGACATGGACAGAGAAAAAAATGAAAAAGCGAGGAAAACTCTGCCCTCAAAAAACCCACCATGTGGATTATATGAGCTAGACACAGGCGGGCTTATGTGAAAAGTAGATTGTTTTGTAGATGATTTTGGGCACTATCAGGTTATCAATGTCCCCCTAAAAAAAAAAAAAAAAAAAAAAAAAAATCAAGCTAAACCATCCCTATGTGCCAGTGTAATGGTATTACAAACTGGTTTCACAGAAACTGCTTTAAACACAGCTGTGAAATCAATGTGGGCAAATCTGTGAATTTTTTTCTCTTAAGTTTTTTAAAGCAGAAATCAAGGAAGGGTTTTTTTTCGTTTGTTTGTTTTGTGACAGGGAAACAGACCACAGTTATGCAGAACAAATACGTTGTTAAAGTATTCCCTACCTATGTCCCTATCTTACTCAAGCCATTCCAACCAAAAGCTTTTGTAAGCGTGTGGGGGCAGCACTGACCTTTTAATTCTGTTTATATGATGACTAGAAAAAATAAATCCCTGGTCGAGGAGGACCTGAACTTGTAGGAATTGCCTCAAGATGTTTTCAGCAACTATAACTTGAGGCGTTTCTGCAGGCGGCCAGCCCTGCTCCAGCGCTCCCAGCTGGCAGCAGGCACCTGCGGGGTTGTCACTGGTTTGAGGGAGACACGAGGGCACAAGCGCTGGTCCCAGTAGGCCTCGGAGATGGACAGTGCTGAGGTCCTGTGCCTGTGCCCACTTACGCACGGCTCAACACCTTCACAGGTGCAGTTTTGCTCCTGCCAGCGCCGAAACCCAGCACCGCGGCTGGTGGTTGGGCCGTGGTTCCTGGGTTGCTCTTTTGCAGCCGGCTGAGGTATTTGGTGGGCGCTCACCGGATCCGGAGCGACCCGTGGGGCTGCTTGTGGCCGGTCCTGCCCGGCAGTGTGACTCGAGGCTGGCAGCACAGATTTTGGCGGGCTGGCTGTTTTGGAAGCCCTCCCCGATGCCAGCCATCTCCCTGCTGCACCACGCAGGCAAACGGGGCTCGGAGAAGAAGCCGTGCGCGCAGGGTGGGCATCGCACCGCCGGCACGGACACAGCTCAGTAACCCGGGGCTGAGCACAGCTTTGCAAAGGCACTGGGGGGGGGGGGGGTTGTTCAATGGCGTGGCTGCGGCGTGACCGGTCCCGAGCTGTCTTTGCTCTGGGACGGCTGCTCACCCAGCCCCACAACTCCCGTTGTTGACTTTCAGCTGATTTTGCTCCCCAAAGCAGATCCTGTGGGACCATCTCCTCCAAGGGGCAGCTGCGTTGCAAAACCGCGTCCACGGAAGGTGAGGATACAGAATGAAAGCACAGCAGCAAAAGCAGAGAGGGAAGTACAACATTGCACCTGTGAGATGAGGGATTGCAAGGCAGCCCATGGGTAGGCAGGAATGGGGGCCATGTTGATCTCTGTCCCTAGGAGTCAAACGGCAGCTTTCAGCACATACGTCCTTTTTCTTCCTTTTTTTCCTTTTAATTTTTTTTGTTTTTTTTTTTTCCGGCCACTTGCTCCTCCATCACCGCATGAAGATACGGGGGCAGAACCAATGCAAAACCGCAACCACTACCGAGGGCTGCAATCCTGTGCGGTGCTGAGCCCCTGCACGGAGCCAGCCAGTGCCCGCTGCTGCCATCAGCGCCGGGGGAATTAAGGGCATCTCACAGCTTTCAGGCACAGGAACAAATTGTAAACCGTGGTGTTGCATCCATGTGTGAACACACACACACAGACACACAGCGAAAGCCGCCAGCAGCTGATGCTTCACACTAATCACTCTTATAAATGCCTCTAATTAGACTTATAAATACCTCTAACTTTCCTACAGGGAACAAAATGCCCAACAGGCTTAATGTAAACTCAGGGCAAAAAAAGAGTTAAAAAGATGAGTAAAGGCTATTTTTAAACCTGGCAAGTCCTAGACCGGCGCTCTTGAAAATTCAACCAGTCCTACAGAAATCCTAAATTGCGGTGCCCTGCACCCCAGCGGAGCCCTTCAGGCTGCTGGAGGGGAGCCGCAGCATGGGCAGATTGGGGGTGAGCAGCCGGGGGAGGGGCTGCAGCCCTCAGCCTTTGTAGCCGGAGGGCGAAACATTGGGATCCTGCCGAGAGGGAACACAGAAACCCTCAAGGCAGAGAGAAATAGGCCTAGACAAAAGCCCGTTACATGGTTGCAAATCACCCCACTGCTGTTATTTTATTTACCGCTGTCCGCGGGAGGATTGTTTTCTCTTGCAAAATTTTAAGCTTTTCTGCTTTTTTTTTTTTTCCCCTCCTTCTTCCTTGTGTTTGTTTTTTTTTTTTTTTTTTTTTTTGTTTTTTTTTTTCCCCCCTTCTCCTTGCTTCCCAACAGCGGTCACTTATACCACAGTGCCACATACAGACTGAACTCACCTCCGCTCCCAGGCAGGGAGGGGGTGCTACCGGCAAAGGCCTCCCAAGCACCCGCACCCAAAGCCCCGGGTGCTGGTTTGACGAAAAAAGAAACCTTTTTTCCCCCAGGAAACAGCCCGTGGGCAGCTTATTTCTACGTCTGGGTAAGAAGCACAGCACAGCCGCGTGTTTGCTGATGCACAGGCACTCACCCAACCTCCATGCCCTTGCCCGCCGTGCCAGGAAAGACTCCCGGCGATTATCATAAAACAGTTTTCATTAATCTTTTTCAAAGGATGGCTATATTATTTTTTGAGGGTGTAAGAAAGAGGAACAAAGGCCTCTGGGGCATCACATTCATTTCTTGGATGTTTGTTTGGGAAATAAATTCCCCTTTCGGCGTCTCTGCAGTGCCGTGGAGTCACGCTCATCTTTCCCATCCTATTCAGGCAGGTTACGTTTAGGACTGCCAGATTTTAACCATCATAGTGAATACGAGTCCTCAGTAAAAACAACCTGTAGACTTTTGTGCTCCGAAAGAAGCGCCAGTGTGAGGTGGGATTTGCTGGCAGTTTCCCCACCTTCAGCTTTAGGGTCTGTAAAACACCTTTTGGATATTGGCCACCGTGTGCATGAAATCAGCATCAGCGTGGAAAGGAAGGAAGGAAGGAAGGAAGGAGAAAAGACAGACGCTACGTCCCTGTGGGGAAGAAATGACTCCTGCCCTTGCTGTAAACATTTTTTTGCAGCGGTGGTTGCAGTGGCCTGGCCGTGGGGAGCACAGGGGGGCGCGGGGGGGACCCCAGTGAGGTCCGGCTGCCCCAGCCCCACTCAGCCACCTGGCAGCCGGGAGATGAGCCCCCCTCCAGGTATTTACAAGGTGTTTGAACAGGTAATTAGTGCCCAAACCAGGCTGCAGGAAACCCTCCTGGTCATCCCTCCCCAGCCCAGGCAGCGAGCTGGAGGGCTGATTTTCGATGGCTGATTTACCCTGAACAAAGGCCCCAAACAGCACTGAGCGCCCGACTTAGGGATGGTAACTTTAGAGCCAATGGGCTCCTTTCCCATCAGTTTAAACCAGTGTTATTTTTTTCCAAGCTGATAACATTTTAAACATATTGCAAGACAGAGTTTTCTTGGGAGGCAGGGAAACCCATGAATTTGCTATAAAAGAAACTTCTGTGAATAAGGAAACCCGTCCCGTGAATTCACCTGTTGCCAGCCAAGGAGAAATGTTCGGTGTTTTATTTCAATCAAGAATTTGCCGCGTATCTGGTGCTTTATCTAACCTCACTCTTCGGAAGATTTGATGTTACGCTTGGCAGAGCTCTTAGGTCCAAGCTGCTTTATTATGCCACGCTTTACGAGTTTTAACGTTTTAGACTGGTGGTATTGTAGGAATAAAAATAGAGCCTGAAATCCTCACAGAATGGGCAAGGTGCATTTAATGTGGCCCAAATGAATCTTGAATTTTTTTATCAGGAATTTATATAAGCACTTGATGCTGTTTAAAAAAAAAAACCTCCACCACTTTTTTTTTTTTATAAGCAAAGTCTTAGAAATGCGCAACACATCTGTGGCTATCAGGAGATCTTTTTGGGCTTTGACCAGTAACTGGATCACCTGCACGTCCTCGTCTGCAGGTGTCAAACCCCTGCGTTACCAGTTACCAGCTGAGGAAATTTGCCATGGTGCTACTAGTAGAAATCTTTGCCATATCCTCAAGGGTTGGATTAAACTCTATCAATTCCATGCAGCTCCCCTGAAGTTTGAGCAAGCCAGCTACTTCAGGTGAAGCGCAAGGGCAGAGGGTGCCAGGCAGAGCCTTTTGCTGCACAGAAGCAAGTTTGTGCCTCACCCCCCCATTTTTATCAAGCCTTGTCTACTGGCCTTTATTTTTTAACTTTATACAGAGACAGAGCTGTCCTGTAGCAGCAGACTTTGATGGGTAGTCTCAGCTTCTCAGTCTCTGTATAATGCAATTGACCCATGGACCAACATCTGCAGTCTTGACCGGTTTCTTCAGACCACGGCATTTAAGGAGGTCACTCTCAGGTGTGGGGGGGTGGGTGCTTAAACATGTGCCCATGCTCTGACCATTCCTGTCCATATTTCTTCATCTAAATCCGCTTTTCACAAATACGGGGTGCTTGAATTGCAGCATTTGGGGCTGCCCTTCATCTCAAGTGGTGGCAGCTCTCAATGAAGGTGCAACATGCGCTAGCTGGGGACACAACCTCTGACAGCATCACAGCTGGAGCCACTCAGGCTGCGTCTGTCATAGCACTGAGATTGCCCATATACAAAATGAATTTAGGATTACTGCAATTCACAGGTCAGCGCTGGGCATGGTCCTGTTACAACCCCTAATTATGGGCTGTAACATCTTGAGCACTAGTGGTAGGATTTTGTTCTTATGGTCTTAAATGTTGGGCCTCACTGTTCGGTGCATCAGCTAAGGCTGCAAATAGGAAACCTTTTCTGCAGCGAAGACCCTACTTAAGCTGACTCAATAGGTCCCAGCTGTGTTTTTTATTAGTAGAAAATTCATGCCACCTGCTTGCTTGCAGGCCTTCAGTGTGGGTCTGGTTGGTGCTCAACAGTTGCTGCTTCCTCTGTAGGTAAGAATTTTTACTTTTATGGCTATTTGTATGGTTTTTCTTATAATTTCTAAGGTGTGTTGGTGTTTTTCTGGAAAATAGGAAAAAAAATCTCTGCTCTAGGAGAAGGATGGGTATGTTGTAGGTTCTATTCTGTGAGACGTGGTTTGTTTATTTAGCATTGTTGTAAGTGTGCTGTGTGCATAGCCTGCAAATGTGCTTAGATCTGGTGGTTTTTCTTGAAATAGTTGAGTTTAATGTATAAGTTCATGTTCACCAAAACATACTGAAGGTGAAAATAATGAATGCGTTTAGTTTCAAATGGCTGTAAGGTTAATTCTGTGCTCAGAAAATGTGTATTCTTCATCTGGGAGAGCAGTGCTGTGTCATAACTCTAAGTGGAATAAAAAAAAAAGTTTGCTGCTTTAATAATAAATATCTTCTTAACCACCATACTGTAACTTGCTTAGTACAGAGAAGTATAATGGTGGCCTGTGTTAGCACTGAAATGGTGAGCGGTTTTAGAAGTCCTGGAGATAGTCTGAAAAATAACATGAGGAGTAAGTTAATTTTGTAAAAATGAGGAGTAACGTAAGGGAGCTGAGGTCTGGTCCTTCTGTAGACAGTGAAGCGTCTTAACGCCAAGTACTGGAAAGGTGTATGGCAAGAGATGATCGCGTTGCCCATCAAACATCCTTGGTCTGCGTTATACGCAGAAAATGTCAATATGTTAATAACCCTTGGCTTGTTGCCTACTGGCTTGTGCAGTTAGGGAATGTTTTCCAGCTTTGCTTTTCTGCCTGGGGTTGGAGACATCCCCTTTATTTATTTGTACCTTGGAAACATTTGTAATGGCAGGAATGGGGTTTTTGAAGCCCACCCCAAACTCCTGTGAGATTCCGAACAGCACCTGGGGTTCCTGCTCGGAGCAGCAGAAGGAAACCGGGCGCGCGGAGCTCGGCGTGGACGTGCAGCGGGCGCGAAGCAGCAGGAGCGGCAGTGCGGGTCTCCTCCCGGACCCTGTCGTTTCTCAGCAGCGAGGGCTGGAGCGCAGCTCTTGGCTGGGCTTTAGTGGAGACGTGGGCAGTGTGGGAAACGAACGATCAGAGAGCGGAGTCCTGTTTCTGCCTCCAAAGGGGATTGGTGGGGTTGGTGAAGGCAACTTCTTTTTCTGGCTGTCCCATATAAGTGCTTTTTTGCATCGTTCGTCGGCTGGGGATTGGGCAGCCTCGCAACCCCGCGAGTTCCCTGCGCGCCCTCCCGCTGCATCTAAAACCCCTTCTTGACAGAGGATGGGGAGGGATGATGCTTCATGGTGATTGATCAGGGGTCACAGTGCTGCTCTGAGATGCAGTGCCCAGCTGCGAGAACCAGAGCTTTAGTCTTGGGGTTCACGTGTAGAAGATGGTGGGATCTGAGTGAATGTTTAAAGGTTATCTCTTGTCTTTAAGCCAGGTACAGGGAGGGCAGCGGCCGCAGAATCTTTTAGCGTTTTAGAGTTGTGTTTTGGGACACTTAAAGTGTGTCATTAATTTAATCACCTTCTGGCCTACTCGTGTTTTTTTAGTCAAGATAGTATCAGACGTAGTTGTCTGTCTTTTCCAGCAACACGGAAGAAACTAAAGAAAAAGAGTCAAGGTAGGTGCTGTGTACAAATGGCTTTTGGCTCTTCATCTGTGTGGAACTTATCCTCATTAATTTCTGTAATGACTTTAATAATGACTAATGTGATGCTTTAACAAAAGGTGGTTATTACTGTGCTAAGAGCTCAGGAAATAAATTAGAAAAAAACATTTAACTCACAGGATGGTTTTAAATATCTTGCTGAAAGCTGCCAGACCCGGGCTCCCAGATCTCTCTGCAGAGCACACTTTAGCTTTGGACGTACCTTTAAAGACTTTAAACAGCTTGAGGCTTGTAGTTTGCCACAGGAGCTTAGAGCAAATTCATGTTTCTAGGTTTTAAACCCTGAGCTGGAGTACCAGAGCCCTGCTCAGGAAGGTAAGGGAAGGTGTAACAAGGTCATTTTGAACCACGTACATTCAAGTTGTACCTTTAATTCTAAATTTAATTGAAAGCTGAGGGCAAGGGAGGCAGAGTAGCACCGATGTGCCAACTTATTTTGAAGCGTGTGAGGAGCCGTGCCATTGAATGCTTGATGAGGCGCAATCTTAATAAAATGGCGCTGGGCAGGTCGGCAGGCAGAGGGACTGGGTGAGATGAAGGACGAGGTTTGGGACGGTGCCTGGCGTGCCCGTCTGTGCAACCTCTCCCCGGAGGCTGGTGCGCTCTCAAGTTGACGACAGCATGCGAGTGCGTGAAAGATGGCGATGAAGTTGCGTATTTAACCAAAACCTCCAACAGAAGATTTTGCAGGGGTTTTATTGCACTGGCAAAGTGATGGATGAAGAGAGCCAACCAGATATGGCTGTTTGAAAATGTAACTGGAAAAGGCAATAATTTCAGTGAGCTTGTGCTCAGTTTGAGTGATAACGCTTCTCTTCCCCCTCCATTTTTGAGGTGTTCAAGAGATCCACTGGTAACGGAGGTGACGGCGTTTCACCCTCCTTACAGATGGAGATGCTGAGGCGGGGGGTGGGGGGGTGCAGTGCCTTGTCCCATGTCGCCCAGCAGGCAAGGGGCAGCCTGGAAAAGTCCTCCCGCTCAGGACTTTGTGAGCCTCGTCTTGCTTTAGCGATAATAACTGATGCTCATCTGACAGAAGAGCACCCACTAAGAGAGTAAGGGCTCTTGGTGATATTGGCAAAGTTTTCCTTCGTTTTGCTAGTTGTTTTATACCAGAATAATATCTTTCTAAAGCTTACCTCCCCCCCCTCGCCAAAGGAACTTCTCACACAGATGCTTGTGTGTGCCTTCCAGCCAGGTGTGCCCAGCCTGATGTCCCAAAGCCGTCCCCAACCAGCCGTGCTGCACGGGCTCCTCTGCCCCAGGGCCACGCCGTGCCACCCCCAAGGGAGAGGTGTAATTAGCACAAGTGGTTTTTTTGGGGGTTGGTTTGGTTGGGTTTTTTTTTTCCCCCTCTGTAACTGCATTTTTTTCCCCTTAGCCTCACTCTTAGAATAAGGAAAGTAATAGTATGTGTGGTGGCTTTACTGGCTGACAAAAATTTGCATCACTTTGCCATAGAAAGAAGGGTGAATATTATGGTCTTTTCCGCGTGAATTTGTGGTTGATTCTACTGCTTTGCTGGGCTGATTCGTGGCTGACCAGCTGACCACAATGGTAATGTGAAGCCTTGCATGCCTGGAGTCTGAAACAGAAATTGCATAGAAATCTGGTGGCTGTGGCGCTAGACCCTGAAGAGAAATATATCTTGCAGTACATGGCCATCTCTTTAAGCTGTTGATATTTATGGCTGTCAGTTGTTACGTTCATTAAGTTGCTTGATGGTCTAGGAATCATGTACTTGGGACGGTGGCAATGGTGATGTCATTTTTTTGGACTGTAGTTTTACCAGCAAGTTTCCTGTTCTCTCCATTTTTTAAAAAATAAGAAAAAAATATAGAATTCATATGTGGTGTTTTTTAAAGTCATAAGGTAGGTACTTTAATCTGTGCATCACATACGTGCAGTTACTCTCCATTTGAGAGTCTTTGCTTTTTTTATTTCAGAAATACTCTGTAAGGGCTTTAACAACAACAACCATCCTTCCCAATTCATACCAGGTTTTAGTAAGAGTAGACTGCACTTGTCTCCTCTCATCTAAAGTTTCTGAAAGTTGCTTCCCAAGTCCAATTTGGTCTTGTTCACCTCATTTATGGAGGATAAAATTAGTCCTTTCACCTGCATTACATATTGATTGATTCTTCACTCTGTTTAAGAGAAGATTCACATGAGTTGTTAGTCACGTGTCAACCATTTGCACCATGTCTAGACCCAAATTAATAGCTTATGGGGAATTACCCGAAACGCGTCAGGCTTCTAAAGCATATATTTTTACACCAGGAATGAAATTGCACTGAGTTAAAAGACTTTGTGCTGGATGTTCCCAAGCATTGATGAGAAGGGATAGGGGTGTCATCTCTCCTGTCATAATTCCTGCAACTTTTGGCATCTTCTTGTAAATCTTTGACTTGTAATTTTTTTTTTTTCAGTTAACTGCAGTTCCTCTATTAATATTCTTGGGGAAATTATTTTTTCTGTCCCCCCCCCGCCATATGTTACTTCCCTACTAAATATGTAAAACAAAGCCTTAACATTCTAATTCAGCAGTACAGAAAATTGCATTATGTAAGTATTGAAGACTATCCTTTTTTTGAAGCATTTGGCAACAATACTTCTTTTTTATTTTTCTTTTAAGCTTAAGCCAATGTTATCACTCTCCAAAATGAATAATGCAGTTGAAATTAGTATTCTGACTTGCCTGTTATTGATCTAGCTGCTCTAATAACTTTGCCCTGGGAAGGTCACAATATGTGTTTTTGTATGTTTTTTTTCTAGCAGTGATTTGGTTTTATCTGTTTTTCCATGCCCTCCAAATTATCTGCAGTTATAATATTTCAAGATAATTTCATGGGGCTTGCCCCTGTTGCACTAAAATCAGTGGAAGCCAAAAGTATGTCCACATAGTTATTCAATAGCTAGAAAGCCATCCAAATGTGAAGCTGATCACACTCATGTCTGTGAAATTCTGCTTGCCATTATCGATTATGAACATCAAATTAGTCTGATTCTGAAGTTTCAGAATACATTCCTGTGAAATTCTGTTTTGGCTTAAATCAGGTATACTGTTACCCTGAAAACAGACATTACTGTTTCTGTTCTTACTGAAAAGAAGGATTTAAATGCAGGTATGGATATTTTGGAAAAACTGAAGAAAGCTTAGACTGTGAATTTTTTTCATAAACCATAAATCATTATAACAAGATTAGCCTATTACTACCTCTCTCCCAATTTCTCCCTAAGGCAGCTTTTTTGTCACTTTTGGGCAGACTTGTCATGGGAAATCCTTTGCTCTTCATCTTGCTAATATATATGCTTAATCATCCATATTTGAAGTTTGGAGTATGAATTAAGAGAATATTTAAACTGTGTTGAATAAGTGAAGTTAACCAGTGGTACCACTGGTGTAATGCTTTCTCTTTGTTGATCCTGTTCTTTTCTTGTGATCCGATATTGCTTAAATTGGAATAATTGCATTTGTTATAATGGCTTAATCAATATGTTTTTCAGAGGTATGAATGACTAAATATGTAATTCTCCAGGCTCCTGGTGACGTAGCTAGTCAAAAGTTTTTTCTTTATCTTGAGAGAGCACCTGTAAGATTATATGCTCCATGAGTTAAAGAAAATAATCTTGCATGTTTATTTGAAAAATATCTTCAATAAATAAGTTTTGGCTGTGATCTTGCAAATAGTTAAGCATATGCTTAACATTATAGTGCTACTTCAGCCAGATAATAGCTGGACCATGCAGAGGATCGAGGGAGCTGGGAACTAAACTCCCATTGCTTAATGGGAACTGAATTTCCTAATCTTCTTTTTTAAAACTTTTTTTTTGGTGAGGGGAAGGCTAAAGGAGGGTGGGAATCAGTTTCCATTGTTTTCTGAAACACTTGAAACCCATAAATGAGGTGGCCCCAGATTCATGTCCATTTCTACAGTTCAGATGAAGTCAGAGGAACTGATCCAGGTTGTATCCGGCTGCTGATTTGGCTCTTGCCAGCTAATACAAGTGAAAAATATCGTCTGAAGGAAAACTATTTTTACTCCTGTGGGTGTTATAACCTGACAGAACGTGACACTTGCATTTTTCTGTCGTGTGCAGTGAGGAACAGGGAAGGCTGCTCTGCCTACAGAGAACAGAACCAAGTGAAGAACATGCATTTGGGCCTAGGGCCTTGAAGTTTTATGATCACCTACAGGCAAATGTTAAAGTTTTGAGCTTTGGATTCATAATTCAGGTTTCCAGGATTTCTTGCTTTAACGGATGCATAGCAGGGGAAAACCTGAAACCTGAACTGATTTCTTTCACTTTTTTTTTTAATAAGGTTAGTCCCCACCGTGTCATGTGTTTATTCCATCTGGTGAAGTGGTCCAACAACTAGGAAATATAAGCTTAATCAAATCAAAGCTGTGATAAGGATCAATAGCTATTCCATGCAAACTCTCCTCATCCAATGAAGTATCATGGGTAAGTTCTCCTTTTGAAAAAATATCAGTCTGACTAATTCAATTTATTCTACAAGTAATGTTTTTGGGTTTGCCAATCAATAAAGCACTACCAGTTAAGGTTATACCAGACATCGAGAGTTGCCTACTTATGGTTTATAGGCCATCTCTATCTCTACATTACTTGTGGGCTTTTTTGGTAATAAGTGCTGTGATCTTTCCTTTGGCTTTCTTGTCTCTGATACTCCCAAGCTAATTAATATTTGCAGTCGTCTTTAACTATCAAATGGGGTTGCAATCATAAGCACATTCTTAAACCTCTTAGTACTGAAAGGAAGACCTAAATAACTTCTAAATCTGTGAGACAATGTCAAGAAATGTACTTGCTTAAATTTAATCCATCACTCTGTGCCAGCAACGCATATAGCTGAAAGGTCAGAGAATCATTGAGAGGGAGAAAAACAATTAATTTGGTATCAAAAAGGTAATAGGATAAGGCCTCGCCAACCCTCTCCTATTGTTCTGCTGCATTAACTTCAGCAGGTCAGATGCCACTGGTCGTTGACCTCAGGCTAAACAGGGTCAGGCCAGGCTGATTACAAAAGAGATGTGTTTGCACTTCCCCAAGTGTGTCTTAAAAAAACTGAACCCACATCTGTGTTGTTCCTGGGGAGGAACACACAAAGGGTAAACATTTTTCAATGCAAATATCACTTACAGAATCTTCTGCATGAAGCACGGTGTCTCCCATCACGGCATGGCCCCTACATGCGAGTCCTTCGGGCTGCCCTGACACATCGTAACCCCAGGCCTGCCAGTAGGTGTGTGTCGAAGAACCGGTGATGCACTGGGAAAATCTGCCGTGAAAGGAACTGGTGGAAAACAGTTGTTTTTTTTTTTTTTTTTTTTTCTTAACTCTGCTGCCACACGTCACTTCAGTAGGAGGTCTGCTCCAAGAGGAACTGCTGATGTTGTTAAAACAGAAGGTGCCAGTGAGTTAGATAATTCTTTCTTGGAGGGGGGAAAAAAGATCCCAGAATTTTCTATCCCAGCAATTCTGGTTTTATGCAAGTCTTCAGTAGAGCTCATCCCAGTGTAGTGGGTGAAATCTTGGCCTCACCATGTCTTTTAAATTCTCCTGTCTTAACCCTTGGGATCTTCCCTGTGCTCCTGCTGGGGTCAGTGGCGCTCCCCTCCTGGGCTGGATTCATCCCACGGCTTTCGGGCGCTTCGCTGGAAGGAATCGCTTTCTGTTGATGTTGGGTTGGCTTCATCAATGCTGCATTGACCCAGCAGTTGGTTTCGCAGTGCAGCTCTATGCAGTTAAGGCTCAAGTGAGAATTCTGTCTGTCTCTCCTTTCCGCAAATTCTGATGCTTTTGGTTGACTTCAGCCAAAGCTCACCAACTGGTAAGGAGCTGTAAGACTTGTGACAGCACACTACGAGTAGGGCAGAGAGACTTTGGAAGTCTCCTAATCGGACACTGTGAAAAATCTGTAACGTTAGCTCACTTCTAATAGTAAAGGAACTGAGGGAGCGGGGGGAAGAAAATGTGTGGCTCAGCCAGTGGTTATAGGTGAGACAATCAAAAATGAGATGCAAATTTTGGGAAACCTCACTTCTGTAGCTCTTCAGCTTTCCAAAGACAGCTTAGACCCTGACTAGATGCAAGTGCCTTATTTCTGTACCTTATGCCAGACTGCCCCATCCAAGCCATCCGGCTTGCAGCTCTGGAGTTCAGGCAATTTTAATAATTACAAAGCTATAAATATTCCAGCTGACAGATGTGAACTGGAGTATCAATGTGTTGTAAAAACATTTGAGACTCTAGCTCCAGGCTAGAGACAGTTAGCTAATTGGAGGAAAAAACCCAAACCCAACCCCTCCTACTCTCATATGCCATCTACCTACTTAAATTTTAACAGGATTTCTCCCGAAAATATACTCATTTACTCTATGGATGAGATCTTTTGGAACCAGTTAAATTCTTATTACCTTTATTGCTGGGCTCAGTTCTGCAAAGTGCTGGGCCTTTCCTACCTCCACTGGGGAACAGGAATTATAATTAAGCACCAGTGTTTCTAATGCAGATAGGGAGGACTCCTAACTGCAAGACTTTTTCTAGGAAAGGAACAAGTAAAAACAAGTCAAAAAGGGCTATGGTAATTGCTAGTAAATATATACTGCTTAGTAAAGATTGTGTGGATTGAGGTGAGCAGCAACAATCCCTTGAAGTAGGAACACTAGGAACCATTTGCCTCTTTAAAAATATTTAACCTCAACAATGCTCTTTTACTCAGGATCATGCTGATTAAAAGCATTAATTGTGGAGACTTCTCGTATGTTCTTGAGTGTTGCTAGGCTTTGTTTTGTGTTGACCAACAGCCCTCTGTGCATGCTCCCACATTCGAAGTCTTCCCTCGCGCAGCGCTTCCGCGTTTTGGACATTCGCTGGTCACGGAGGTAATATTGTAGTTGTTCCGAGGGCTGCGCCAGCGGACGGTGGCCTGCTGTGCTGAAGGCACCCAGATGCAGGGGTTTCTTCATCAGGAAAGAGCAAAGCACGTACGCGTGCGTGCACTCTGCTCAGATGGCTCAGAAAACAAGGCAAAGGGCGGGAAATTAAAGTGCTGAATGAAGAATAAGTTAGGTAAGTGGAAAAGTAAGGAGGATTTTGCCAAGCTGAGACTGTCCTGTGGTGTCTGTCACTTAGAAGCCCAATTGCACGGTCAACTGCTATAGCATGAAAGCCCATCAGCCCAGTAATCTCCAGCTTGTAATTGATTCTGTTTCTACAAATGTTAGCTAAAGCAAAAATCTGCATTAAGGTAAGTGCTAAACATCCATCAGCCTGACTGATTCGTCAAAGTAGGAATTGCTGGAGAAATGCATGTTATTTGCCATTAGATTAAGCGAAGTTTTGCTTCCACAGTCAGAAAGCTAATAATTTGCTTGTGATGGGGTCGGTTTAGTTTTCAGCTCCGCTTGCTGTACAACTCTCGGTGTTTGAGGGCACAGCTCTTCAGATGACAAGGCAGATAGGCAAAATAAAAATATTTTCTGATTAAATAGATATCAAAAGATGTTGGAGAAAAAGCTTGAATTGCAAAGACTGAACAACTAAACTAGACAATAAAAAGGCCAGACTCTTTATATAAAAAGACCAAACAGGATTTATCTGTGGATTGTCTAAATCTTCTTTGATATTGCTGCTTCTGTCTTATATCTGTTGTTCTTTGCTATTTTCTTTTCTTAAAGCATGTTCAGCTGATATTAGTTTCCATGAACTTGTTAATGTAACTATGCTTCTGTGAACTGAGCAACTATATTCCATACCTAAGAATGCATACAGGGTATATATGTTTTTACAATATAATAAAAATATTGACTTAGTGGGGGGATAATACTGAATCTGACACACTTTTTTTTTTTTTGAAACATTCTGTAATGATTTTGTGTGTCCATACTAAAATTATTCCTGGTACAACCAAAATCCGTCATTTGCTGATGCTGAGCAATTACATAGCAGATGGTATTACTTTCCTTCCTAGCTTATGTAACTCCACAAGACATAATGAATTAAGAGTTTTATAATATTCTACTTGTACTTTCATTGAACATTCTAGTATTTAAACTTAAAATTCACTTATAAAAATGTTCTCTAGTAATCATAGGACTCTAAAGCTTAGCAAAAATGAATGCAAAAGGGTTATAAAGAGATTAAAACTTGGTTTTCTTTGTATTCAAGCAAGCACTTGTGAATAATTTTTGTAATATTTGCTTATCTCCAAGGTAAGCATCTTGCATGTACCTCACCAAGAAATCCACTACAGAGCAAATCTGCAGTTCAACAGCAGCCCTTCCCTTGGCAAAATGCTATGGGATTTTTAATGACCGCTGGGGGTCAGAACTCTGCTTTTGCCACCAGCAGTGATCACCTCTGGCCACATGTGCTGGGCTAGCAGGTTTGATGTCAACGGAGCACGCTTATCTGAATCAGCATTTTGATGTTCCTTCCTCAAAATACCCAATACTTAATCCCCTTGGAAAGCCCTCTCGTTCCCAAGTTCTCAAAAAATGGTCTTACCCTATATACCGATGATGAACCTCTTGGCCCTGTGATCCCTGGCAGCAATGTGATTTATCAGTACGATGGGGGAATTGTCCTGGCTGAGATTGCACAGGGCTGGTCCCAGCGGGCACCGAGCCGCGGTGGTGCTGAGATCCTAATAACATCTGAATATATTTATCAAATAGCCAGATATTGCCCTGGATGCATCATGACTTGGCAGGCTCAACCCAGGGGGGGAAAAAAAAATAATGAAGCAAACCCAGCAGTCTCAAAAGCAGAAGGAAGCTTCTCGTACAGATCTGTCTGTCCTGGCGGGACTCCTGTGGGGGTCTGAGCTCTGCTGAAATGCTTCTTGCACGCAGGGTGGGTCGTGAGGTTTCTGTCCTGTACAGGTGCTGTGGTTCGTGTTTATGCTGCATCCTTTCTATCTGCTGCGGCATTCCTTGTATCAGACCTGGCAGTTCCTCGGAAACCTGTAACGCTGCTGCTTCCGAAGACCTTTTTCAAATTTAGGTGAAACTGCTCCTGAGGCTGGACAAGAGCAGCTGACAACAGGAACGCTTAGACTGGGTTCCTCACACTTGTTTGTGACATCTTGCACAACTAACAGACTTGCAAACAAGATTTCTCCACAAGGGCTTTCCCTTCCCTCGTGCGTAAGTTGCATCTGACGTGTGTGTGGCTGGGCAAGCTAAGCAGGAGCAGGGAAATTCCATGGCAGGAACCGTGCCTGCGATATTTCTGTCCGCAGCAGAAGTGGGAAGAGCTGGAGCCTCTGTGGGGTAACTTTCTCTGGTGAGACTTTCAGCTGACTTTTCTGGCCCCCCAAAAGTTGATGAGGCTTTGTGTAAGTACCTAAACATTTAGATACATGTGAACTAAATAAAACCGCCAAACCATGTGCAGTTTATTTGAGGTTACAATAGCTTAATTTCTTAAGCATCCTTGTTCAAATGAGCAACAATTCAGCCTTTAATACAATGTTGAGCTGTGATTCATAGTTGGTGGTAGGAGAAAGCAGTGAACTAATTGCTTGGATCTAGTCGGCAGACAGTGAAGCAGCTCCCTTGTCCGTGATACCATGCCCCTTCCCTTTCTGATTATTCACCAGCAAACATCCTACGGTCCCATTCATAAAGTCCAGTAATGACACAAGAAATGTCAGGAGTATCTGCTGAAAGAGTGGGAGGCTGACAGAGCAGCACATTGTGAGCCTGTGAGAGCAGCTCTGCGTTTCCTCTGGGGTTGTTTTCAGTTCTTTTGTCAGCTGATTACATGGTCTTTTATAATTTCTAATCTACAGAATAGAGCTATTTGCTTGTGGATTATGTGAAAGTCGCAGGCTTATGCAAAAGAAAAACAAAATAATCTGAAAGTGGATTCTGTTGGCAAAAGTTAAACTTCATTTAGGTGGTTTTTATCTCAAGGGGACTTTAATCCGGGGTGTGAAGGAAAAAAACAAAACTTCTGTCAGTCTTTGAGATTTCAGCTTTATGGCGTTAATTCACCAGTTCCCCATGCATGTGACTTAAATTACTTGTCCCTATTCAGCAAAATGTATTTAAGGCTGTGTTTAAAGTTAAATGTTGGTTTGATGTGTTTTGGTAAATAAGAATGGTGTTAAACGTGTGCTACAGTGCTTTGTCGATTCGGTGCCTGTACGCGTTAAATACTATGAACAAGCTTATTAGTTTGCTGTCTCCTTTATTGTTAATGAGAATAGCACATACCTATCCTGATGCTTTTTTATGTTAGTCTGTGGAAGTGGGCACTGAGTCTTTGCAGAAAGAAGGAACTGTGGGGTTGGGATATAAGCAAAGTGAGCTGTGAGATGTGTTTATATTGGTCCCCAAACTTCTCCAGGTAGATCTGTGTTTGCAGTCTCAGGTGGGGAGTCTTAGTAGAATGTACGTGTATATAAGTATATAAAAAGAAAGAAGCGGTGAAATAACTTGAAAATGGTGCTAGGCAGCAATATAGTTTCTTGTGGGTCTCAAGATCAAAACAATGACTTTGAGATGGGACCCAGCAGAAAGAAGGGAGGTTTGTCTTGGCAAGCGTAAGAGCCGAACTAGTGAGAGGGATCTGAAATTTCAGCATGGATGGAGGAGGGAAGGGTTTGCTCAGCTGTATGTAAAACCTCCCTCAGCTCCTTGCAAGGCCTCCATAAGACTTACAGATGTGACTAGGTGTGTGCAGATGGCTGGTGTGATATGCTTACGGTTTATCAATATGAACTTTGGAAGCTGGCTTAAACTCCTCTCCTTAGCACCTGCAGCAGGCCCCCTGCTATCTGCTGTGCAAAGTAGACAGATGCATATCGAAGAGGCATACTTTATTTTTCTTGGGTCAACATTTCACATGGAGTTCTAGCGGGATCGTTTTGTTTGGTTTTTCATTGAGTCCCTTATTAGCATACTGCTGTTGGGGGCGGGGGGGTGAATAGTAATGCCAGAATAATAGGATCTGCAGCGGAGGGCAGTGTGCTGATACCACTGAGTTTGGCCTCCCAAGAAACTGCTCTTCTGCTCGTGCAAGTGTATTGTTGGAACAGAAGAAACCTACCACGCAAAAAAGCAACAGTGTGTGATGTGCTAGTGCAGAGGCAAGTGGTCTCAGGGATAGAATTTGGCTCCGTAATTGAATGAACAGACCCCAGCCCCGAATAATAAGTCTTCTGATGTCTTGCCTTGCTATGAAACCTCTAAAAATTAGAGCGAGAGTCTTGCTGGCTTTGATAACTGTTAATGAAGTGTCTCAAAAGACATCTCGGTGCTTGTTGGATTGATGTATTTGGAGGCATTAAAGAAGCTTCTGTATGGCAAAGCTTGATTTGAGAAAGATACTCTCACTTCTGGTTTAAGGTTTTCTGGCTTGAATAGGAGTTAAGCTTACAAATCAAGGTTTCTGCTTCCTATTACAAAAGCAAGTACTGTCTGCTTAATATCCATGTTGTCTGCAGATTATGCAAAATGAATTCTCTTGTATCACTAAAAAATGAATTTGATAGTTCCCTGAATAGTTCTGTTAATCTGGAAATGGGGGGTCTGCCCAAGCCATCTAGATGCCTGTCCTACTTGTGCATTAATCCAGCACTCCAACGAGAACATGATCCAACATAAAGCAGCATTCACCTTGCAGAAACATTGTACAAAACATCTTGCTCCATGACTGCACTTGGGAAAAAATTAAAAGGAGCTGCTTGCTTGGCAGTGCATGTGACTTCTTTCACTGAGTTAGAATGGGCTGTTTGGCTTCTAAAGGCACAAAAAAAAAAAAAAGGTCTGTGCTATATGTTCTGCTTGCACTTTATTTTAAAAGCTTCCCTCAGATTTTACCACTCTTATGTTTAATAGTAGGTTTTTGTTTCCAAATTATAAAGTGGTTTACAGACTGTTTATGTAGGGATTACTTTATTGATCTCTTAGCTGCTTCTCAGAATTTGACAACTGTGTTCCATGGTAATGCTGGTTGTTTTTGTAAAAAAAAAAAAAAAAAAAATCTGCATTATGAGGATCTAGTTCACAAATCCAGACTCACCCATGTTGTTTACATGAAGACATGTACTTGCATAGGAGTTTAGACTCAAGCCTGGAGCAGAGAAGCCTATGCGTGTTTTGTCCCAAAAGCAAATTCTTTAACAGTGAGTTTTCTTTTCTTTGTTTTCTCCTCTCCTCCCCCCCCTCCCCCCATTCTTCATGCCTCCCCCTCTCCCACCCTGTGGGGCTGGACAAGGTATACCCTCATAAGACTAATTGCAGTCCAGTGGATGGCAGGTACTTTGGGCCTGATCCCTCCTACGTACTCTGTGGATCCTGAGTTTGACTGGCAGCCAGAAGTGTGGCTGGGAAACGTGCCGTCCAGGAGACTCAGTAGCTTTTGTTCTGTTCCCTGTACGATGCAGGCAGCCTTTGTGACTGGCTGTAAGATAGGAAATGCACATTTCATTCTTGTTTTAAAAACAGATCTGAAGTAACAGAAAGCACCATTGCCGCCAGCCTCGGAAATTTGGAAGCAACTTGAAAAGTAGGAGAGACTTCAGATCTTGTTGTGCCTGTGACTTTAGAGGCTTCGCTTCTGGCTGTGGTCCCATACTCTGTGGCTCACACCTTGATTTTTGTACAGAGCTAAACTAAATCCTCAGGATGGCCCAATTGTTCTCCAGAGAGTTAAAGATCTACCTTGTTGGTCCTCAAGATCCTCGTATTGTCATGTCTTGTCACTTTTATCCTGAATTACTGTGGTGAGGAAGGTCACTGGTCAGGGCTTTGATGCCAAGTTAATTCAACAGAAAAGTACTTTACAGCTGCAAAATATCAGTACATTTATATACATATATTTACACTTACGCACAGTGCTCTGTTTCTTGTCCTTAGTCATAAGGCCAGGTGTCTTTTTTTTTTTTTGTACTGGGAGCTTGTCATTTTGCCCTGTACTGTCCCTGTGCAGCGCTTGTTTTCTGTCCTGCTGGTCAGCACTGTCTTCTCTCCGGTAACAACTGCGAGAGCCTGTTTTGTTCCTACAGAAGGTTTCCCCTCATCAGAGAGAGGAAAAGTTCGCCCTGCTTAGCAGAAGCCGCTCTGCCCCTGCTTTCATTTGGACTTGTCCTCTAAATCCAAGGGACATCAAAGGTTTCCCCCATGTGATAGAGGCTCCCTGGCCTGTTCTGAAATGAAACAATGGCTTCCCTATATTCTGGGATCTGTGCTCGAAATGTGCCTGTCTGGCCAGCTAATGGGGCTTAGACCGCTTCTGCTATAAAGGACTGGTTGTCTTCTGCATAACTGCCTTTGATAGATATTCTGGGTTGGTACACCCTAACATAAAGTGTAAGGAAAGAGGGTACCAACTGTAGCTGTGAATGTTTTCTTTCTGAGATTAAAATCACGCACGGTATTTGGAAAAACCCCATGAAATAGGAATGAACTATATTGTGCCAGTGTTGGTACAGGTAATGTTTTCTAAATTGCCCGAGGGTGATGAACAGGTGTGAGTATACAGTGTTTGTTGAGTCAACTTTAGCTAGACCAGGTAGCAAAAGCATCGAACAGATTTTTTTTTTTTTTTTTTTTTTTTCAAAAGTCGGTTGACAACCTAAATGGAGTCAGTGGTCCCAGGTGGGCTTGAAACAGGCAGTTTTAAAACTTTGAGAATAAGCAGGGATGCTGCAGCTTCATGCTCTTTACACTTGAAATATATACAGGAAGCTTGTTTGCAGACATCCTGCTGGCACAGTTCTCTGGCCCGTTTTTAGAAATCATGAAAGTCCTATTTTTAGAAAGAAAACCTACTTTTGACAATCTAATTCTGTATCATTGGGGCCTGATGGATTGTGCCAATGGAAAGTTCTGCTGTAAACGTATCCATCTGATCACTGCTCAGTGTCACGTGTTACTGCCGGCTGACTTCCACCTCTTAAGTACAAATGTGTGATCTTCAGAGACGTGGGGATCACTTGAAGGCGAAATGCAAAACTAATCTGAAGACAAAGGTGTCTTTCCCTTTATTTTAACTACTTTTGGAAGTTTTGTCAGGCCATTTGGAGTTTTGCAGAAAGGGAGTTTGTGGGGAATTTTGTGTGCAAAGATTGATTTTGCAGAGCAAATTAACTTTATTTTGCATGCTTTTCATCTGAAAATGAAGATAAGTTGGCTGAAACGGAGGAAGTTAAATCTGAGGAGAGAAAATGAGGGAACAAAATTGGGAGGGAAAGTAGTATGTTTTGTTTGAGAAAGGGCTTAATAATGGTGTCTCGTGCATGTTCCATCAAAAAGGGATGTTCTTGGCTGAGACTTGTGCCTGGTATCAGGCCGGTTTGCATCGAGGTCTGATGTTAGATCACTAAATAGCCTCTCTCGTGCTAAGCTTTTGTTGCTTATTTTGCCTCATCTGTGCCTGAGGATTTCTATTAAACTGCAAAGTCATTGTTTCCTCTCTAGCTTGGATTCCTTTCTGTAAACAGAGATGCGCTGACTGCAGGGCCCTCATGCAGCCATGGCTGTGTAAGCTGGGAGACAATAGTTCACATCATCACGTACGTTAAAAGCCAGAACATTCCTGCTTGGCCGACTCGGGTTTTGACAACCATTGTTCTTTTTGTGTGTGCAGTATAGTATCACAGGCCAATAAGGAAAAATTGCTTTTTATTAATAGCTGTATGAATTGGAATGAAATAGCATCCTAATTCTATTTCAGTCAACCTGAAAAGAAAATCCCTCCTGTCGGGATATTGACAACACACTCGACTAATGAAATACAAGATGCGAGGGTTGCATCACAAGAACGTTCCTCGTCAGCTAAATACACCTCAGGGCAAGCTAGAGATACATAGCTACTTTTAGGAGCTCATTAACTTTCTGGTCGTGTCCTTTAGGCTGTTACATCCTGGAAAAATATTTGTCATTCAACTTCTTTGCTTTCAGATCACTTTCTAATGACGGTACTTGTTTGCTGACTCCAAGTCTGTCTACAAAGGTTCGTATTACACCCACTGGATGGAGATAATTCATCTCCATCCACCTATTTATATCTCACATGGAGAGCACCATCTGAAGTCATTCCGAGTTATTGTCATAACTCGCAAGAGAAATGCACGTTAGCTTTGGGGTGTACTGCCTGAGCAGATGTGGGAATGTAAATCGCCTGGGCAAAAATGCTTTCTGGAGGAAAGCAATTTTACTACACCTTTTACTGCTTTGATTGCTGCTTTTTGAATATAGTGATGGCAGCTATTCTGGAAAATTAGGTTCGAAAGACAAAATCAATGAAGGTACACTCCCTTCCCAAGTTAAAAATAGTTTCTCTCTCAAACATTTCTGAGGTATTTGGTAGTGCTTCCTTGTTTCTTCTGCAGGTTTTAAATCAAATCAGTGTTAAGTGGCACAGCCTTGCTGCAGAGCAGCTCTGGCTTTGTTTTGTTTCCTCGTCACTGCTAGTCAGAAAGGAAGAATAATAATTTATTCATGTGGTACAGAAGTGGTTGATTGTTGCTTTAGGGAACTGGCCCTTTCTTAGTGCTCAGGATAAATGCCATGAACATCTCTATAGTCCTGCCTTGGTCCAGTAAGCAATATTAACATCTTTGTGCTGTATGGCAAGTCACCAGTGCTTAGTTGCCTTCACGGTCTAGTGGACGCAGGAGGTAGAAGCGTTACAGCCCATTCCCATCTAAACATATTATCATCTATGGCTGATGTCCAAAGGGTTAATCCAAGCTGTCAATTTTAGATGCCTAATTCTAATCTCCCCTCTCAAAGTGTTTTATGAATAGGAAGAGGTATGGGAAGCCAGTTGTCCCCAAACAGAGCAGATTAGGGCAAGGGAGAGGATTAGGATTTGGGATGATGTCCTGCCAGAGTGTAAAACAGATACCCCTCTCTCCCCACACTGCTTGATAGCAACTTTGCAGAACACTTAATAGATCTGGCTTGAAGTTTGCCAGGTCAGTGTTGTTCTCATTTCTCTGAGACCATGTACTGGTGTGCTTGACTCGGGTAACTGGAGATGGCATACAGTCCCCTTCAGTTTAGCCACCCAAAAATTTGGCATCCAGTTTCAGGGAGCTGGGTGTGCTCCCCTGGCAGCTAGCGGACAGGGTTAACCTCCTCTAGAGGTTGCTTTGTCCCACCTTGCAGCAGTTAGAGTGAGGTGAGGTGGGTCTCACTCCGATCCTTCCTTTCTCCAGAGAGTTTGTCTCCTCCATTACTGCCCTCTGGGCTCTGCTCTGTGGTTTGAAGGTAGGAAATGGCCAAAGGCATGCTTGTGGACTAAGCACAGGCAAAAGCCAAGCTGAAAGTGAGCTGGGAAGAGAGTTTATCTAGGGAACTGGTAATTTCTTTACTGTTGTGAGAACGGTTTCAGGCCAAAATTTCTGGCATTTGAAAAAACAAGTTCTGATCTGAGCTTTTAACCTCTGTAGTTGTAAAGGGTCTTCCCACAACAGCTTTAGCTTCTCTAAATTGTTTTGTTTTTTTTATCACCATCTCTTCCTCTGTCTCCATTCTTTTGCCCCTTTGCTCTGACATTAGTGCTTGTCTTTGAACCAACTCACCGCAGGGCCAGAGCTCATCTGCCTGGGAAACAGCCCACCCCAAAAAAGGTGTAGGGAGAGTTGTGTGGCAGCTTCGTGGGTGTTGTGGGGTTTGAGAACAGAATCGTTGTCTGCCTGAGTTCAAACACAGGAAAAAAGCCCTGAGGGTGGATCGTTGGGATCTGCAAAGATTTAGTTGCCAGTACCACTGCTTCTGTTGTAAGAGGCAAAAATTTGCTTGCTGCCTGCCTGGACAAAGGAGTCCTTCAGGTGATGCTAGCAGATGTCACCAACAACCCGCACGGTGGTCATCAGCCACCTTGGTCTAGTGTCCCTGTGTTGCTCGGTTGCTGACATCAAAGTCAAGGCAGAACGAAACGGCCACGCTGACTTCTGCGTCCCTGTTTTCTGATGTAGGAAAGTGAAGAGTCTCCATTGGTAACGCTCATTGCCCTGCTAATTAAGCAATAGGCTGTGTTTATACACGTGTTTTTCTTTCACTGCTTGACTCAGGGTGTTGGAGTGGTCCCTTCTAGTCAATGTCGAGGGGTAAGGATGATGAGGGATGGAGATATAAGACCTTATTTGCATTGGTCACTGCCTGGGGCATGCCAGCCTTCAGGCTTCCTTAAATGCAAACTTATTTGTGGAAGTCTGGTGGAGCCTTTTGTGGACTGGTCTACCCGAGAGGTATTTTGTCCCAAGGGGGAGGGAGTGAAATGCATCTGCAAAGTCTGCAGGAACTGTTATGGAGGCCTCAGCTTTGGATCTGCCTATACCTGTCACAGGGTAAACAAAGCGCCCTGGGAGGACTCGGGGTTAGCCGAACACCTTGGTCACACACTAAGCAAACTATCCCCCAGGTGTGCTTGCAGAACAGACTCTCCATCAGCGTCCTGTCATGCACAAAATGTTTATCCAATTTGTCAAGATAATCTTTCTTCAAATAAGCTCAGGTCCTAGGCCTCAGAACAGCCCAATTTCAAGCAGTATAAAGTAACTCTTTCCCCCCCTCTTTGCTCGGCCTCCCTCCTCCTTTTAATCACTGTGTCAACTTTTCCTTGGCTTTAAGCAAACTGAAAGTAATTATATCATTCTCAAGTGAGTTATCTTTTGACTGAGTTAGCTGATTTGTAAGTTACTTCAAAATGCTCCCAAGTTGTGGTATCCCTTTCCAAACACACGTTCTCAGATACTTCACGAAGTTGAGCTCATCAATGACCCAACAATTTGTTTATACAGGCACATATAATGGCTAACTAATGACAACTAATTTAGAGCATTTGTAAAAAAAATAGAATTTAGATTTTTTTTTTTAACTTAATGGTAGCTTTACCTATAGTTCTGGATTTCCCTTAGGAATTTAAAAGATCCTGTACATTGTCATTTTCTGCTTGAAGCTGTCAATACATTTTAAGTCTATTCTGAAGTATGGATTAATAATAGATCAGGTGTTACTGTCTAAGACAATGCTCACTCTTATTTTTGACAGACAACAGAGTTCCTTAGTTTTATTGCATGAAGAATATTAATTCTGTGATCACTGATAACTGTCAGATTGAAAGCCATTTGTGCATTCCTCCCCCCCCAGCTCCCCCAAAGAACTGAGTACATACCCCAAAATAGAAAGATAAATCATCTAATCCCCCCCCACCCCGTACCCCCCACAATATGTTTCATTCATTGATTTCCTTCCCCCTCCCACCCCAGGTAATACTACAGAATCTGTCATTTCTTTTTCACTTAAATTAAGGTGGAACCAAACTTTATGTATTCACTTACAGTTCTTTGCAGCCAGGATCCTTAATGCAACAGGACTGCTGTATGTGCTCTTTAACTTTCAAAAGAAAGTTAAAAAGAAAGTGGCGGGTAAAATCCTGCTCAGTTGGAGACAATGGATATGTTCCTGTGGGGCTGTATGGGCCAGAAGTGGTCAGTGGCTTAATGGGGAAACTTGTGGAAGGAGTTAAGGAGGAGCCAGTGTACGGTTCTTACATTGCCTCCATGGTGCAAAGACCAGGTCATGCATAACAGCTATTTTTGAGCTTCGCATTAGAAAGCCTGTGTTTAAAACCTGATTTTTAAAGGGCGTTAAGCAGCACCAATCGTTATGTTAATGGTGCTTATTGCTTTGGGAAGAATTGCTATGTTTAAGCAGACTGATGATATCCTATTTATTGTTTGTGAAGGGGAAATGGTAAAATTTGCCTCTGCAGCAGATTATGAATTGGAAGAGAGAAAAAAAAAATTTCTTAAAAACAACCATGTCCATATGTTGTCTTTGCATAGATTCCAGCAGGATTTAATTTGCCAAACTTTCATAAGTGGTAGCCCCCACTCTAGCAGAGAAAAGGGGCTATGATGGGCAAACAGATGTGGAGTTTTGATACAACGTACTCTCTCCCCCATCATTCAGTTCTTTGGACTACAACATGGCAAAAAAAATTAAAGGATTAAAAAATGTCTAGAGCTGCTATAAAGATAATGATTGGTATATTTACATAAGTAAGGAATGTAAGAGCAAATAAATACAACTTTATTAATAAAGATTGCCATTATGCAGCTGAGGACCTTGAAGTGCTTAATAATTAAGCCTCACAACCCTTCTGCATTATTGGTAAGTGTTGTTACGGTTATACACCTATTCTACAATAGGTAAATGGAGACCCTGTGCACTTAAGTGGATCTTTTTCCTCAAGGTCACATAATGACTTGGCGATAAAATTCAGGAATCTTCACATCGCCACCTGAGACTGGTCCTTAGAAAATAGGTTTCTGGCATAGAGGGGGGGAAAAAAAAGTGTATTCATGCTGGTGTCAATACAGCTCTTCTGTTTGAGGAACCATTGTCTTTGGTTCATGTGGAGTATAACATGTATAGCAACATGTTGTTCAGGGTTTTCTTTTAATGGTAAATTCATCTTTTCTATTACATTGCCAGTCAACTAATTGCTTTCTTTGCAGCTTCACAACTGTTCTAAGTTTGCTCTGTATAATTTTATTTCTGTTAATGCTCTCTCATGCTTTTGTTTGTATAACTTGGTTTGCACGTTATACAGCAGTTGTCAGACTCATGGAAATAACTGAAGAATTGTGCTGCATAATATTTTGAGTGAGAAGAAGTCAGTCTTCATCTGGTTGATTTGATAGTCCCAGGAATCACTTTGCTAGTTGCCAGAGTGAAATACTGCCTGTAAAATGGGTATGAAAAGGCACATGCTCAATTCCAAAAGGGAAATTGAAAGAGAAGTGTGGCAAAACTAAATTTGGATTTTGTCAAGGTAAGTTGCATATTGCCTGACTCGTCAAAGACAGCAGGAACCTATTGCTTTTGGGTAGAGCAAAGGCAGCATTCTCCTTCGCAGGTGCCTCTAAAACAATACGTAAAAGACTTTCCTTTCTGGGTGGCTGCATGGCAAGATTCTTGTTACTCCTTTGCTGGCCTCAAGCAAAGAATCTGTCCCAGTTCCCTGTGAAAATAATGAACAAGTACTCCCAGAAATCATTAGCCAGGAAGTATTTCTGGCAAAAGAGAAATGTTCTCTGACCCTATGCTCAGGCAGAAAAATAGTGAAATACATATGGCAAACCCCAAATGTTTACTATTCAATGAGCCAGATCTTTCAAAACAATGAAAAAGGATTAAAAATATTACTTTGCCTATATCGGTGAAGGTTGGCAGTATGTCCTTTGTAAATAAAATAGATTCTTAGATAATGACAAGATTGTAGGAACTGGGGTACTTACGAAAATCTTGCCATTTTTCACCAGGCTATCACAAATCTTGTAATGTTAAGTTTTGGCAACAGTAATGTTGCTTTGTGACTGTCTAAAAAGAAGTTTTCGGACTGATCAAGCCTTTTAAATTTGTGGGTTTTTTAAAAGCAAAACTTTATTTTTGTTTTTCCTTCTTTTACAGCAGACCAAATTGTGCTGTTTTGCCATGTGGAAAAAACATTTTTTTTCCCCCGATATTTTCATGTTTTGATTGTTGGAAAGGCATGCTTTTAATTTCCCTTAGTTTTGGAATTTCAAGGATACTTTCATTTCATTTTTCATGTGTTTTTGCTGCTAGTCTGGATATAATGTGCTGCTATTGACCTGTGCCAACTGAGGCTTCACGTCCAGTATGGACACTCGCCACTTTAATGTCATGGCAAGGACAAAGCTCAAATCTGCCATATTCAAGCAAGCTGTACACTTGCCAGTTGTGCTAAGGAAAACGTCTGTGACTTGTTGGTTCCGTGAGGGAATTGACAGTTATGAGCTAGTTCAACTCTAACAGTATATGGTCAAGTTGCTAGTACTCATTGGACAGCTCTGGACACAACACTGAAGTAAAAATATGGAGCTTAGATTCTCAGACCCACACATATGTGTAAAACTAAATGAAAGAAGCTGGGGTTTCTTTCAAGCATTATTGCAGGAAACTGGCCAGACTTTCTGTTTGCATATTTGTTTCCTAGGGGTGGTGGACTTCTATCATTTAAGTCCGAACTCTGCTGAAACTGAAGGTAGTCATAAATATGTTGCTGTTAGAATGTAGGAAAATGCACATGCTTTCCAATCTTGCTTTCCCTTTCTCCTCATTTATTAGTTGAATGTGGCTTTCTTATTAGTATCTTGTCATATTTTGGGAAAAATCAATATTTCAGATTTTTTTTTTCTTTTACTGAGAATGTATCACATGAGGAATGCAATCAGACAGCGGTGGTTCTTGGGAGAAAAGCTCAACCTCATTTTGCACACTCAAGAAGTTCAGATAATTCTGACAGCATGCAAATGTCAGTGCTTAACCAGGGATTGTCTCTGAACCTTTATGTTCGTTGCTGCTTCTTGATTGAGTATTCATGTTGTTGTATGGAAGAAGAAAAGGTTGCGAGATAATTCCTTGCCACTCTGGCAAGCTGTGATCTGGGGTGTGGAGGGAATCATCTCTCTTATTTTGTCATGCTACTCCTTTGAACTCCTGGCTAAAAAGCTATAATAAAGATCTGTCTCAAAAGGAAGGTCATCAGGCAAGTGCTGAGACTTCAGGAAGCCTTAAGCAAACCTACTGGGTCTTTTTGCCATTCAACTGCTCCGTCTTGAGCCAGGCCCTTCCTTACCAGTGTGTACTGTAATGAAAATGCCAGTGCTGCTCTAACTCCTGCTGCTGTAATGTGCTTCTCCCTGGCCCTTGCACTGAACGCTGATTATTCCCTCAGTGGTGGTGCCCTGTGCACGCGGTATGTTGTGTAGAGTCCTGGAGAAGCAACGGATAGCCGCGAAGTCTGAAAGAAAACGTGGCTGAGTCTAATCATAGAGGCCGTCGGGTACTGGATGGCAAATAGTGCGTTGGGGAAGATGAAAACGTGGCGGGGGGGAAAGAGGAGCTAAGTTTAGTTGCATACTTCAAAACTAGATGTTTGACAGCTTTTAGTATGAGCATTTCCTCCTTTTAAAGGAGCATATTCTGATACTTCCAATTTATTTACCTACCTGTTACTGTTGGGACCCTGTTAGGAGGACCATGGGGTACACGGGTGCTACTCTGTTACTGTACCCCACAATACAGGATACATAACAATGGCTGGTGTAGAAAGAGGTGAGTGTGCACGGGAGTTTAAGTGTTCCTAGAAGTCCTTTTCTCATGAATTGCCCCAAGGGCTCCAGCTGCTTGAAAGATGTGGCCCAAGGGCAAACTTATTCTCTAAGAAGACAACAGAGACATCAGATCTTGGCAGACTAATGCGCAAGCTCTTTAATGTCTGCATTAACTCCTTAAGCTGCTAAGCTATTTTTTTTTTTTCTTCTTAAATGTTGTTAATAGTATCTTTGGAAGAAGTTGACCTAGAAATTGAAGTTACTCATGGAGTTTGGTTGTGAAGCTCAGCTGTGCTTCAGGTGAAATCTTAGAATTGATTGCATAAGACTAAAGCGTGTTCCTTCTGGGTGAGAGAGTTTTGGCTGTTATGTTCTCCAGTCAGTGCAAACACAAACCATAAAAGCTGTTTGCAAATTCTTTTACGTATTGTTTTTGTAAGTTGCCCATTGGCTTAATGGTTTTCCAGGAACTCTTTTTGGCTTTCTGTTCTTTTCATGAATTGTTGGACAGGGTCTGTGCTCCAGAGTCAGCAGAAGTGTAGAGTTTAAGTTAGAATATTCAGATTTGATTTTCCCCTCCCTGGTATCATTATGTCTTTAGGAGCTATCCAGCTTTCTCAGGGATGCTCAAAGCTCAGTGTTCACCATCCTATGATCAGATTTTCAGAGGCTGGTGGTGTGAGTGGGTGGTTTTTGTTGTTGTTGTGTGGTGTGTTTTTTTTTTTTTTGAGAGGGTCTATTATGTAAATCAAACATTCACAATAATCACGGATGTCAGTAGGAGCCCATAATCATTATAGGGGGTTATTACCTCTTGAGGAGTGATCCTCAAATGACCTAAGAAAAGTAATTTGGAATAATAACTGTTTCCATTTCTCTGATAGAAAAGTTTTAGTCTTGCAAAAGAAGAAACAGATGTCTGGTTTGGCATCAGTAGGTACGGTTCTGCCCATAGAGGAAGCTGTAATGTGGCCTCAACAAGAAAAGAAACCATGCAGTTTTAAGCAGATTAGATAATTGAGATTAGCTCTCTGTGATCTTGCTGTGTTTTCATTTATTTCAAAACAGTCTAACATAGAGCATGTTGAGCAATCAGTTGAAAATCACATGCAAACACTGCCTAAGTACCGATAAGAATCGTGGAGGTAAACAATGAATTCCTACTAATGGCTAAGTCACCAAGGTAAGATCAAGTCTAAATACACACCCTTAGTTAAATATAATTTCATTAACTCGGGTTACATGGCTTTGGTAAAGGTTTTTTTTTTTTTTCCCCTCTCCCTGCTCTCCACTTTCTGATGCTTGTCAAATGAATTGCGTACAATTAATCCACCATTTTCAACTTTGTCTGTACCAGAGATGTGTTTTGAGCTGACCAATAACCCACCATGGTTCTGTAAATCTAACAGCAGATCAACACTAGACACATGTGGTAATGCTGGTTAGGAAAGCATGATTTCAGTGTGTTTTGCAGATAACATTTCTACATCTGAATTCTACTAAAAATTTAGATTATCATACTAAAAAACCCAACCATTGCCTACTATAAATATCCAAATATCACAGTATTTCTAGAAGATACATACAGATCTTGCTGGCATGTTTTTATTGCAGGGGCTAAAGGGTTTTTAATCCCCTGTTAACGTTATGCGTTGTGTAGTATGCAGTTGATGTTGTTCCCTCACCCCTTTTCTTCTCCCATTCCAGAATTCTACTAGATGTGTGTGTGTGTGGGGTTTTTTTTTGTTTTGTTTTTGTTTTTTGTTCTTCTTCCCCTGCTCCAGCACTCAACAATCAAGCTCAGGTATTTTTAAGTATAAACAGTTTAGCACTGGTTTAACATCTTGTGGAAAATCCTAACTTGAGTATCTAACTGATATTTATATTTTGGCATTTGCCTCTCTGTAAGACTTGCTCTTCCTTTTTGTGACATCTCATGTTCTTTGCTTTTTTTCCCTTCCCACTCAGCCATTTGTTTGGATCAGTTGTCTTTCCTTGGTTTTCTGGCCAAACACCCCTTCTAAAATATTGTGATGGGTTGACCCTGGCTGAACACCAGGTGCCCACCAAAGCCATTCTATCACTCCCCCATCCTTAGCTGGACAGGGGAGAGAAAATATAACAAAAGGCTCGCGGGTCGAGATAAGGACAGGAGAGATCATTCACTATTACCGTCACGGGCAAAACAGACTCAATTTGCAAAACATACTCAATTTATTACAAATCAACCAGAGCAAGGTAATGAGAAGTAAAACGAAATCTCAGAACACCTTCCCACCACCCCTCCGTTCTTCCCGGGCACAACTACCCTCCCGGATTTCACCACCAAGCCCCCCCAGCGGCACAGGGGGACAGGGATGGGGTTTATGGTCATCACACGTTATTTTCTGCCGCTTCACCTCCTCAGGACGAGGGCTGATCACACTCTTCCCCTGCTCCAGCGTGGGGTCCCACCCACGGGAGACAGTCCTCCACGAACTCCTCCAACGTGGGCCATTCCCACGGGCTGCAGTTCTTCACGAACTGCTCCAGCATGGGTCCATTCCACGGTGTGCAGTCCTTCAGGAGCACACTGCTCCAGCGCGGGTCCCCCACGGGGTCACAAGTCCTGCCAGAAAGCCTGCTCCGTGGGCTCCTCTCTCCACAGATCCGCAGGTCCTGCCAGGAACCTGCTCCAGCGCGGGGTTCCCACGGGGTCACAGCCTCCTTCGGGAACCCACCTGCTCCGGCGTGGGGTCCTCCACGGGCTACAGGTGGAGATCTGCTCCACCGTGGACCTCCCTGGACTGCAGGGGGACAGCCTGCCTCACCAGGGTCTTCACCACGGGCTGCAGGGGAATCTTCGCTCCGGCGCCTGGAGCATCTCCTCCCCCTCCTTCTTCACTGACCTTGGTGTCCGCAGGCTTGTTTCTCTTACATGTTCTCACTCCTCACTCCGGCGGCAGTTTCTCTCCGTCCCAACTTTTTCCTTCTTAAAAATGTTATCACAGAGGCGTTACCACTATCACTGATTGGCTCGGCCTTGGCCGGCGGCGGGTCCGTCTCAGAGCCGGCTAATATGGGCTCGCTCTCTCTTGAACACAGGGGAAGCTTCCAGCAGTTTCTTACAGAAGCCACCCCTGTAACCCCCCCCCGCTACCAAAACCTTGCCAAACAAAACCAATACATTCCACCCCTCGCCTCTGTGCATCACATTTTTAAGAACTATCATTAAAATCCACATTCATCACACAAAGTCTTCACTCACATCACAAAAATAATTCCCCACACCAAAATCAAAATAATATCATCACAAAACTGACAAAAGTGGACAATTTACACACACAATCCACCCCTCATCCCTTCACCACAATTACAACAATAAAGATTCCCCACTCATCAAGCAGCTCTTAACTCTCTAGCTGCGTTCAGTCCATGTTTTGCCCATTACCTCTCTCAGTTACTATCCTTATCTCAAATTCCTCACATTGCCCGCATTCTCCACCAAAAAGACTGTGATGGGTTGACCCTGGCTGAACACCAGGTGCCCACCAAAGCCATTCTATCACTCCCCCATCCTTAGCTGGACAGGGGAGAGAAAATATAACAAAAGGCTCGCGGGTCGAGATAAGGACAGGAGAGATCATTCACTATTACCGTCACGGGCAAAACAGACTCAATTTGCAAAACATACTCAATTTATTACAAATCAACCAGAGCAAGGTAATGAGAAGTAAAACGAAATCTCAGAACACCTTCCCACCACCCCTCCGTTCTTCCCGGGCACAACTACCCTCCCGGATTTCACCACCAAGCCCCCCCAGCGGCACAGGGGGACAGGGATGGGGTTTATGGTCATCACACGTTATTTTCTGCCGCTTCACCTCCTCAGGACGAGGGCTGATCACACTCTTCCCCTGCTCCAGCGTGGGGTCCCACCCACGGGAGACAGTCCTCCACGAACTCCTCCAACGTGGGCCATTCCCACGGGCTGCAGTTCTTCACGAACTGCTCCAGCATGGGTCCATTCCACGGTGTGCAGTCCTTCAGGAGCACACTGCTCCAGCGCGGGTCCCCCACGGGGTCACAAGTCCTGCCAGAAAGCCTGCTCCGTGGGCTCCTCTCTCCACAGATCCGCAGGTCCTGCCAGGAACCTGCTCCAGCGCGGGGTTCCCACGGGGTCACAGCCTCCTTCGGGAACCCACCTGCTCCGGCGTGGGGTCCTCCACGGGCTGCAGGTGGAGATCTGCTCCACCGTGGACCTCCCTGGACTGCAGGGGGACAGCCTGCCTCACCAGGGTCTTCACCACGGGCTGCAGGGGAATCTTCGCTCCGGCGCCTGGAGCATCTCCTCCCCCTCCTTCTTCACTGACCTTGGTGTCCGCAGGCTTGTTTCTCTTACATGTTCTCACTCCTCACTCCGGCGGCAGTTTCTCTCCGTCCCAACTTTTTCCTTCTTAAAAATGTTATCACAGAGGCGTTACCACTATCACTGATTGGCTCGGCCTTGGCCGGCGGCGGGTCCGTCTCAGAGCCGGCTAATATGGGCTCGCTCTCTCTTGAACACAGGGGAAGCTTCCAGCAGTTTCTTACAGAAGCCACCCCTGTAACCCCCCCCCGCTACCAAAACCTTGCCAAACAAAACCAATACATTCCACCCCTAAATACATTCCGCCCCACGTTGGGCGCCAAAAAGGACTGTGGTGGGTTGACCGTGGCTGGATACCAGGTGCCCACCAAAGCCGCTCTATCACTCCCCCTCCTCAGCTGGACGGGGGAGAGAAAAATATAATGAAAGGCTCGTGGGTCAAGATAAGGGCAGTTTAATAAAACGATAGTAAAGGTTGCGCGCGAAAGCAAAGGGAAAAAAAAAAAAAGATGTTACTCTCTACTTCCCATCAGCAGGCGATGTCTGGCCACTTCCTGGGAAGCAGGGCTCCAGTACGCGTAGTGCTTGCTCCGGAAGACAAAAATGTCCCCCCCTCCGTCTCCCTTCACTTAGCTTTTATATCTGAGCTGACGTCATATGGTATGGAATATCTGTTTGGTTAGTTTAGGTCAGCTGTCCTGGTTATGTCCCGTCCCAAGATCTTGCCCTGCCCCCGCCTGCCATTGAGGGGAGGGCAAAAATGTTGGAGAGACAGCCTTGATGCTGTGCCAGCGCTGCTCAGCAGTAGCCAAAACACTGGTGTGTTATCAACACCTTTCTAGCTACAGAGCTGCAGAGCACAGTGCTATGAGGGCTGCTATAGGGAGTACTAACTCCATCTCAGCCAGACCCAATACAAATATCCAGATTCCCTTTTGCTAAATATTCTGCAGTAAAGCTTCTAATCAGCAAGGTAGCAGATGAAAATAATGGGTAAACAATGTGAAGGCTCCCTTTTCCATAGGGATTTCTTCCTCTCACAGAAAATGTTCCTACTTTAATATTCCTCTCATCCTCCCTATTAAGTTTTACAGGACCAGTTTTCTTTTTTTAATGGAACAGAAGACTTTTCACCCTGCTCAGTACTGCCAACTGGTCCAGTCCCAAGGAGATAGTTAACACATAACAGATGACAATAAATAATAGCAATAATTGAAGCATTCATGGTAGTGGATTTAGAATTTATTGGCTCATTTATCAGCCTGCATAGAATAACAGGTTTCCTTGCTGCCATAGTCAGTAGCCTGACAAGGCCCAGCAATAGATTCTTCAAGAGGGGAGTACAATAAAACCCATAGTGGGAACATATGGGCTCTCCTGACTCAAAAAAAAATGGGGCTGAAAGTCCCGTTTATATGCTGATGCATGATTCGTCCTGTTACCTGGAACTATGAAAGTTCTTTGTACCAATGGTGTCTTGTGATGATGAGTACTGTAGGTGCTCGTTATTTGTCCTAAGGCTGGACCTCTTTGTGTTAAGCAAACACAGAACAAAAAGTTAATTGCTGCCTCAAAGAGCTTACAACCTTGGAGAAGAACTAGAGATGGATAGAACGAGGTGGAAGGGTGTTATGAGACCTTATTGACCAACATGGAAAGCCATGGCCACAGAATGTGAGTTGTCGAAGCATCACCTGTGATTTTTGGTGAGGTTGTTGGGAGAGGACATGAGCTAATAGTTTTGCAGGTGCTTGCAAGGAACTACCACTGAACACAAGGGTGGTGTGGTTGAAATCACGAAGGTGTTTTTCTGTAAATGTAACAAATGTTTCAGGCTGGTACATTGGGATGATGGCGCAGAAGATGGGGTCAGAGCTAAGCTGTGAAAGACCTTGCCAAGGAAAATAAGCATACATTTGATGTAATAGAAAAGGTGAACCAGCTGAGAAATGGAATGTATAGTCAAAGAGAAGAGTTAAGAAATGATCTCTACCCCATGATGAGATAGGAGCAAAACATTATGGTGTGTAACTGTGGCAAGAGGATAGTGGCAGGAACTGATACATGATGTCTTAGACAAGAGTTGGCTCAAGTGTCTGATGTTATGCAGAACTGTGGAAATTGTCTATATGGAACTATGGGAACTCTAGAGGAAGCTCTGAATCTAAGGTGACTAATACTGGTGAGGTCTCCGTACTTAGGATGACAGAATGACAGGAGTGCTGGGGAAGATGGTGGTATGGTCAACAGTAAGAAAAGAACAAAACTGGGGAGGGAGAGAATTTAATAGATGTGCCTTGGATGTGCTCTGACTTTATTTTTTTTAAATCCCTATCACTCATGGATATCCTAGCAATAGAAAAAGATCCAATTGGGAACAGCAGGGAGATCTGGAGTAGAGATGTGGATCTTTAAAGCCACTAAGATATGGTGAATTTGTGAATAAGGTCATCTGTGTAAAAGGGGTACAGGGAGACAATACAGAGGATTAAAACCTCCTCTGCTCCCAATGTTGCCACTGTGAAAGATGAGAGAATGAGGACAGATTTTTCCATAGGATTAATTATGCATTTAAATATGTTCAGCTAAGGTATGCTGCCTTTTAGCTTCACTGGACATCTCCCTGTTCTTGTACTGCAAAAGCAGCTGTATAAAGTACCTATTTTAATGCTTTACAGTTCATTATTTCTTAAATTTTTATTTTCTTTTTCTCTAAAGAGCAATCATCTCGAGATGGCAAAGTAAGAAAAGTAATTGTGACACATAAGTAGCACATAGGAAGGAGCTGAAGGCATCCATTATTACTGTTAGTCTGATTTGCCTCTTTAATCTCTTTCATCTCTATGCATTCAATGCCATTTGCTTACTTGGGAAGTCAATAGTTTAGCTTTGTTCCTAGATTTATGCAATTACAGATACAAGTATCTGCTCTGTTTTCTGTGTTCAGAATTCTGGCGTGAGATGTCAAGAAAATTTCTAAGTGTGTTGATATTACTGTCCAGGGAATGATCTAAACTTCCAGCAATTCCCATATTTCTGCAAAGCGTAGTTGGAAAGCACGGTTTATTTATTGCCTGCGTTTTTGTTTGCAACCTTTAGTCATTGAATCTTATAGCTTGTGTTTGGATCTGACGCTTTTCTGTAGTGGTTTGTTTGTTGTTATTTTGTTGTGTGTGTGTGGTGCTGTGTTTTTGGTGGTGGCTTTGGTTTTTTTTTTTTTTTAAATTCTCCTGGCTGAAATAGGGAAGTGTCCTTGCTACCTCTCCACGGTGACAGTTTAAAGACCATTGGCGATGGATCTCCTTTGGGACCTGGCACAGCATCTCCAGCGAGTGCAGTCTCAGGTGTGTGCTGACCTGCTCTGCTGAGTAACAGTGGTTAAAGAGATGCATGGAATGTTAGCAGAGGTCTGGCTCACTGTGGCAGAAATGATGTAACAAAGTCCCCTGTCCTTTGCCTGAGCTGTGTTGCCCCACCTGTGAGGACAGCAGAGCAATACAAATAAACCACTCGCCTGCTTTAAGGCATATCCGTTTACTTAGGGGCTAACTCAGCAGAGAGGCAACTATCTGGATTGTGATCTAAGCCTGCTATTCCAGGTCTTACTGCCTGTTTGCCCTAAGCCTGCCTCCAGCTTTGGGAAAGCACAGAAGAATGTTGAGTATGGGAACAGATCACGGGAAGCTTCCTAGGAAAACAAAAAACCCATTTAAAATCTCTTTATTTTCTGTTGAAATTAAAAAAAAAACATTCTGGTTGTATCTAAATAGAGGGAAAATACGTCTCCAAATTACGTTCAGGCATCCAAATCTGATCATGTGAATCCCAACTGCTGGCTGCACTGCTCATCATTTAGGATGTTCGAGAGGAGGCAGTGTGGAATAGGAAGATTCTGACTGACTGGACAAAACGTGTCTAGGGAGGGAAGGAGCTACACATTGCCAAGTGTTGGTTCTCTAATGTCGTGCAGGAAAATATCAGTCAGCAGTGTGTACTAAACGCAATGTGAGGGCCATGTGATGTTGTACCCTAAATTGCACTTAAAAGTCAAGGAACAGGTTTGTTGTACCAACAAGCTTGTTGTAGTCCAGGCCAGGCAGGTGATAGCTATGGCTAGTTCAGTGGGTAGATGAGGCTCTGGCCTGATCACAAGGTTGAGGTTGGTTTGGGATTTGGGTCTGAGTTGGGAGGCAGTGATGTGATGACTCGTGAAGTTTGGCCTCCTCGTATTCTTCAGTTTAGAAAATGTGGCTGATCTTACACGATGGATTGCAAGGAAGGATTTTTTTTTTTTGTGGCATTTTTAGTACCTTTGGCTGGAACTGGGAAAGGATCTTTTGGTGACTAAATCCAACCCACCAGCATAACCACAAGATCTGAGGTTGTATTTCAGTGGTTAATCCCATCTCTGATGTCAGATTGCCTAAACCTCTTTATAAATTCTATCTGCCCAACAGCACGCAGCTGCACATTGCCCAGACCTTGACACCTGAGGACACTGGGGAGGGGAGACAAGTTAAATAATCAGAAATTTTGGAGCCAGTTTTGGATCTGTTTATAACGAGATGGTAAATGAGATGGAAAATCATGGTATTTTAGGGCAGCTCAAAGCTTGTCAATTGAATAATCATAGCCAAGTCACTTATTGGATTTGAAATCGTTGGCCAAGTAAGATTATTGTATCCATGAGCAACTCTGCAGGTATGCCTGAGCCTTGTGAACCTGAGGCTGTGAGAGCAGGAGGGGAAAGTCAAACACCAAACGGCAGCCAGGTGCTGCTGTTAGCAAATGGTTCCCCAATAATTAGATCACCCTGTGGTGGGGACAGTAGAGCCAGATGGTGCAGGAGAGAGTTCACATTTTTAAAAACTGAGAGGCAAGGCACTTTTACAATAAATTTCACTTTCCATGTCTCAACTACAAGATTTTTTTCCCTCTCTTTCCACGTTATCTTTTGGCAGTGCCGACAGTTTTCTCTTATTCTTTTGGAAGTATTTTCAACATTGCACAGCTGTTTATTTAATATGTCTCTAGTGCCTCAGCAGATAATAGTAAGTCAGAGTGAATATTTACCTTATTTCTGAAGCACTATTCCATTCAGCACTTCTAGCCCTCTGGCAGTTTCAAGTGAGCAGTGTAGAGTTTTAATTTTTCTTTACTTTGGGCATTCAGTCACTCCAGAACAAGACTATTGCTCATGTTCTTTCTCCCATTATCTTTTCTTTCTCATCCGATTGTAAATATCTTCGTTACCTCTCTTCGCTGACACGCTTTCCAATTTTTATCGGACAGGTTCGAGTGTCCTCGTGGAAAACAGCAGTTCCCCTCACCCTCCCCAGAAGGCTGCAGAGTGCTCAGGAAAGTACATCTGGGTGTTGTGTTGTCCTGCTACCAGCAGTACCAATTAGCTGAAAATCGGACAGCAAAGTCTATTAACATAAAGAGAAAGGAACCCCAAATACTACTTCCCTGCTGTGAGCAAACTAAGCTGTGTTTATTCCACCACTCATCATGGTGTTGATTTAGGGGTGGATTCCCAAAACTTCTTAGCACTGCTTCCGCCAGAGTCATAAATCTCTAATAAACTTCTAGTGACAGCTGAGAAGGGAAACCCTGAAAACCCTGGCCCCAACAGGTGCCTATGGAGGGAGTGGGGAGGCTGTTCACCACTTATTTTGTACTTGTGCAAACGAAGTCACTCTGAAGAGATTAAGAAATATTTTCCTTACTTTTTCAGAAATAAGTTACCCACAGCTGAAGCTAGGGTGTTTAACTTTATTCTTTTTCACTGCAGTATGCCACAACATAGTGTTTCACACTGAATGCATGATCATAGGAATCTATTCTGGTCTGAACAAGATAGTTTTATATTGTATCTAAGCATCTCTTCATTTGAACCAGATCAGAAATTCACTGTATCTTGGAGAATAGGTAGTAAGGGAAATATTCTTCATATGGGGTTATTTTTGTACTTAGCTTTGATAGTGCACATTACATCAGCCAGACCACTTCTGTAAAGGTCTGCCAAGTCCTAAATTTTCAATAATCCCACTTCCTTCTCTTAAAATTGAAAAGGTAGTGACTCCCCTGGGAATGCATGTCATTTCAGCATTCCCGTTGACTGTGTATTCTGAAATGCTGCAGTCTGTTTGCTTAGTAATCCCCTTGTCTGTGTAAGTTGTTAGGGGTAACCAAAGGCAGCTGATTACTTAATTGTATAAGGCAGGAAATCGGGTTCTTTCATTAGTTCCCATAATGTTCTTGAGAGCAACCAGTATTCTGCTTGACTGAGTTTTCGATCCTTTAATTCAAAAGATATACTTTCCTTTGGCATACTCAGTGACCCTTTATCCCAATAGGCTATTTACTGAATAAACTGCACATTTTAGATTAAAAAAACCCCACAAACCTAAACTTCCTAAATAAAATAAAACATTATCTCTATGATAAGACAAAACATGTTGCAACCAGAGGAGAAATGACATGTAAGGTCTTCATGTCTTTTTGCACTTTTGTAAGATCATTGATTTTTTTTGTGTGTGTTGCTTGAACCGATGGGCCTAAATAGGAAAAGAAATATTACTATCACCTTGTCACAGCTTTAGAGATCTGCTTCTGCTTTTGTTCAGTGTCTCATGCTTAGGAAGCCCTTTTCCATACTGATGATTAGCTTTCTTTTGCTGAAATTAATAGAGAGCTTGGGGCCAAATTGTGCTGTTCCTGTGTCCATTGGCAAATAGTTGTCGGATCGGGAGGCGGTCGTGAAGTCTGTGCTTTGCCATGTGATTAGGGGTATGTACAAAATCCTGGGCAGTGCTGGTGGGGGCTGTGGCTCAGGTATGTTCCCCCTGCCCGCCCCAAACACATGTAGTGAGTTGGAGCATGGAGCTGGCACGGGGTCTCTGTGCTCCTGTGACTATGAGCAGCCAGGGAAGAAAGGTAAAACTGCAACCTGATCTTTAGGAATACCTATTGGTTATCTCGTTAAGAAAGAACAAGCAGTATAACAAGCAGTATTTTTCTTCTTGGTGTTTTTTTTATCCCTCCACCCCGATGTACAGTTAAGCTGATACAAACATGGCACTTTTCTTGCTCTTCAGAATCTGCTTATAAATGTTTCTCTTGCTTCCTCTCTTTAAAACCTCAGAAGATCAGTTTGTGTCAGGTTGTCCCTGTTTTCATGCCATGGGAATCAAAGGCAACTTTGCTGTAGAATTCAGGGTGCTCGTGTTCAAGTCTGTCAAGAGTCTCAACTGAAACTTTTTTGGAAGTATCTTCTACAAATCTGCTTCAGCTTCACAGGCCTAGTATGCCTGAGAAGTTTGCTATGGGGAGACATTAGCTTTAGCACATTTAGTGGTGGCAGGTGGAGGCTGGGAAAAGAATATCAGAATGTTTCCGATGCTTTTGGGTAATCTTTTGTTCCATAAATTGCTACCCTCAGGTGTGAGTGCTTCTCCCAAGATGTCCCAATATGTCTGCTCCTGGAGGATTAAGGGTGTGTTTGCCACAGAGGCTTAAAAAGTGCACTGAACACTGTTCCTGTGTAATCAGAAAGATAAAGTAAGCACCCTCATGACAGCAAGAGTAAGGTGTGCTGCATTTCTCCCTGCCAGTGTGCTGGGGTCAAGCCTTGATTTGATTTCTATAATAACAGGTTGCTTCAGTTAGAAAGTCTCTTCTACCCAGCAGAGATGTGGTATGCAGCTATTCTGCCCTATGCTTCCATGCTGCCCTATGTTTCCACATAATGAAGGACATTGTGTTAATGAAGAAATAGGAGGGGAACAGGGAGACCCTCGTGTCCGTTATCACACTCGAAAGCAGCAATGCTGATCTTGCATCTCATGTGTCAATGGAAGCTCACAGCCCACCTACCCACCCAGTATCCCAGAGTCTTGCAAACCATAATATTTTCATCACGTACAAACCATTTAAGATCAGGGATGCTGTCCTCGCTTTCTTCTTTGAAAACCAGGTTATAGAAAGGCTTAGCAACTCATGGAAGGTGTACAAAGAGTTAAACCAAGCTCTTTCACTTCTTAGGCAAGTCTGCCAGTAGACAACTCTTAGCTAATTTGGATTCCTATCTGTTAAAAAGTTGATTTTCATTGTCTGATGGATCCAGAGTAAACAGGGAAGTTGTTCTGATGAACTTCTATTTCAGGTCATTATTGTACTACCCCATACTAAAGGGGATAAAATGGATATATGTACCAGACTGGGCAGAGACACATTCTAAATAAATGAAAGGATGATAAAACCAAATGAGGATATGTGGCCCTAAGCAGACTTAACGAGGAAATGAGAAGGCAGTTTCTATTCATCAGTGAAGTGAGTTTGTAAGACAGCCTTCCCCTAGAAATAGCGGGGACATCCTAGAGTGGTTAGAAATTTGGAGTCAAAATTCAAACCTTTCTAAATTCTTATAAACCCTAGCTGAGGTTACAATGACCTCTGGGAATGTGCGACCTGCTCTTCAGGCTTGCGCGTTTAATTCCTTGCAACTGCTATGCCCTCTTATGGAAGGGGGCAGAGACGGGGAGGGCATCGTCTGCTCTGGCTGATGGAACACCAGCTCCACTCTAAACTTGAGAGTTGCCCATGGTCACACACATGAACTGGCAATTTTGTACTCTTTAAATAAAAACGTGGTAATTGTGGAATGGAAGCTTTTATTGCTTTGGATAGGAAGAAAGGCACAGTTCTGAGTCCGTTATTGGCTTTCCCAAAATTTTCAGTGATCTTTTTTCTGTGCCTTGTTGCAAACTCTTTCTTTTCAGTACAACCGTATGTCCTGTGTTTGATGTCAGTGGGGAGGAAAAGCAGCAACTGTCCTCTGTCAGCATTTTCCAGGTGTAACCCTGTATGTCTTGCTGGTTCAAGTGGAAAAGCAAGGGGGAAATTTGTGAGCTATCCACATGGCTGTGGATAACTTCAATACTAGGTGGCCTGTGCTTCCTATTCCTCAGCAGTCAGTTGGTTCAAAAAAAATCTCCAAACCTTTTCTGCCCCAGATCCTGTCTCCACCTCCTCTCCATTCCCTAGTCCAAACTAGACTGAAATACCCTGTGTGCCTGCACTGGTGCTTGATGTGACCTCTGACATTTTAGGCACAGCTTCGGGAGGGAACAATGTTTCCTCCTACCTGTCACACATCACTCCTGTTACCTGTTTCTCTCACTGAAGGAAAATGTTGCATTCATAAACTTGTAGACTTTTAAAGCATAAAACCCAAACAAACACAACTTAATATAATTTCCATTGATCTGTATATGCAAAAATATCCCTTGTAAGATATTTTCTAACATTTTGGACAGTTGGACTGCTACATCAAAATTGTGCAGGTGGCTGAGTTTTGCAGCGTTATTTCAGATAAAGATGAATATAGTTTGCAAAAAGGACTGTTAATCACTGAGCAAAGGTATTAATGTAGTTTGGACTGATCTGAGAACAATTGTGTCTATATGCTGTGTGTCTCGGTGGATGTGGAAAAGGTGAAATGAACTGTGAAAATGTTTGTGAAACATGCATAATTTCGGTGGACTGTGGTGGTAATGCCTATCTATTGAGTTTGTATGTTACTTTCCCTGGATTTGCAAGAGGACACCTTTGCTGGTCATTGGCCCGTATTGACATAATGCAGAAGACAGATCTATAACGAGGTGTTTACTTTGGATATGATTTAATGCTCATGGCAGTTGCTGAAAAATCATCAGGTGATTTAAATGGCCTTTGTATAAATAGAACAGCCAATTTTTTTTCTTAAAGAAAATGCAGGGCTGCTTAAAGGAGCAAAGACTGTAGAACCATGTGAACACATTTAATTTGAGTCTAATAATTTCAAACAAATAAGCGACTCAGCCTAAATTAATTGGAGGTTCCTACTTCTAACTATAACATTTCTTATCATGTAAAGCATTAAGGCAGCATAACATATGAGACAAATATTAAACAAAGGTATTATGGATGGGAAATTCCTAATCTAGCTCACTATTTTGGTACAGTGGAAGTTTCTTAATCCAATATCTGATGAAGGAACAAGGAGAGAATTAATTTACTGCACACTAATTACTGAGGAGTATGCACTGTATATACAGTGAAAGGCGCTGAAATGAATACTTGATAAACAATATCTGGCAAATTAAAAATCTGAAATGTTAAATGAAATGCAAATTAAAAATCTGGACCGTTAAATTAATTGAATGCGAAAAAACCCTGACATTAACTATCATCAAGGGTCGAAGTTATATCGGCAAAAGCAAAGCTATTCAGAGTTAAATCCTGCTTCTTTCTGTGATTTACTTGTGAATGGGTGGGTACTAGAGGAGCCCCAAAGATAGGGATGAATTTGCATACATGAGGAGCTATCCTTTCTGCCTGCTGTGCAAAATGCTGTCCTAGGAAATGATGGGGATGGTTTGCACCTAAAAGAATGTCTACTGAAATGAATGGGTCCCTTGGGTACAAGTGAAATGCAAGACCTGTGTTGCGGTATCCGTACCAACTCCAGCTAAGCTAACGGTGTACAAGTCCTAATCTAGAAGAGACTTGATGACTTGATATTTGTCTTTTGCATTGTATTTTAAGCCTAGTTTTCTCTGTGTGTCTCATCTTTTTGTGGAATGGAGACTGGAAAACACTACACTGTGAGGATGTACGATGTTTCTAAGAATTAATTTACAGGAAGATAATTAAGGCTGCGAGCCCACTTTGCTGGCTCATATCTAGTTTTTCATCCACTAATACCCCCAAGTCCACCTCCTCAGGGCTGCTCTCAATCCATTCCCTGCTGAGCCTTGTTGCCCTTGACATCCCTCGTCAGATTTATTTCTATCAGGGCATTGGCTTTCCTAACCTGATCCCTGGCTGCTCAGACAATTTCTCTGCATTCCTCCCAGGCTACCTGTCCTTGCTTCCGCCCTGTGCAGGCTTCCTTTTTGTGTTTGAGTTTGTCCAGGAGCTCCTTGTTCATCCATGCAGGCCTCCTGATGTTTTTCCCTGACTACTTCTTTGTTGGGACGCAAGTATGTATGTAAACTTCTAGTCCAAGTGAAGTAAATGGAAATATTTTGTAAGGATCGTGCTGCTTATCAACTTGGTCAACAAGAGACTGAAAAGATAGGGAAAGCTTAAGATTTATCTCAAAATTCTGGGATATACCACAAACTCTGCATTAGCATGGGGCTGTTATTTAACCAATTTAAATTTTCACTTGTTTTCCTCCATTTTCATGTTTATTCATGATTGTTTGTGTAGGGTATAATGTTATATAAAGCATTAAGTGTGAGAATTGTTCCAGATGAGAACTGTTTCTGCATGTCCACCAGGCTGGGGGGTGGCTGCAGGGAGAATCTGGAAACCTCGAAAAAGTTATGTTGTAGGCCAACCTTAAGGAAGTTAAACCCTCCCAAACACACACGCACATGCACGCTAGACCTTGTAAAGTGTAAGAGAAATGATAATACTCCCAACTTCAAGCATGCGCATAGGACTATAAAAGTTAAGTGCTGAGTAGGGGGATCTGATGATTCAGGTTCTCTTCTGGGGGGCAAACCCCATCTCTAACAGCTCTGAGAAATTGTTTAGGCCACAGTTAAAGTGTGAGGCTCTTTGCAGGTGCTTGCTTGTATCACCTGGTTGCAAAGCGAGATGTGTTATTGCTGGGTTTTAGACTTGAGCTCACTTGAGTGTGTATTTGGAGAAGCGAGCCGCCTGTGTTCTGCATCCTTACACCAGTTTCTTCAAGTGCTGGGTGTTCTTCCAACTGAAGAGCCTGCTAGTGACGAGGGGGATTGATTTCACTGTTTGAAGATAAGGCCCTCAGAATGGCAGTTTTCATTGATTAAATGAGGGCACTTTTGAGAGGGAAAGTGATTGCAGTAAATTCCAGGTTAAAATTATATTAGTGGTTGAATTATAGGCAAATATCGTAATGGCTGAGCATCAGAAATTTATGTTAAGGTAAGATTGATCTGGGAGAGAGTACTGCTAGTAAAAAAAGGTGGTCTATATATTACCCTTGCAATGTAATATCATGATCTGATTCCAGTGTATGACCACTTAAAGACTGGAAAGAATGCAATGCAATTAGTTTAACATTTAACAAATCTAACTATAGCCTAGCGCTACTTTTCTATTAATCTTGGTTTGTTCCAATGTGTTTTAACAGGTTTAGACATACAGTAGCAGATCTATTGCAATTAAAAATGAAAGCTCTTATGTACTAGTAGTGTTTCCCTGGAGGTCTAGTCAGTCTCCCACAGTAATGAAGATATAATTATACTGATGTAAATCACAGTACCATAACTAGGAGGGATTGGCCTTTTTCCTCCTTTAATTCATTGAAAGATTTTATCTTTGACATGTACTGTCAAACAGGGTGATAGGCTGGAAGGCAGGATGCTTTTTCTGGTAACTAATTTCCTTGGGGAGAAAATGTGGTGTGTGGTTTGGGTTTGTTTGTTTGTTGTTTTGTTTTGGTTTTTTTTTAAGATGGCTTGAATACTGACATGACTCTTAAGTCCTGCTTCTCTCATTTTGGGATAGCAGCAATTCCTGTAGTCTTCTTAATGAAGTGTGGTCAAGATCGGACTTTCTGCTCTGACTGCTGTTCTCAGCCTGAGAATAGGAAAACGTTTCTGAAGGTAGCTTGAGGTCACCTCTTGGGTTCCAGTGTAGTCAGCTCTGCAAAGAACCTACCTGGCTCCTGCTGTAAATAAGAAAAAAAATGGCCTTAGGGCTGACTTATGTTTTACTCAACTGTGATAGTCCCAGACATCCATTCTTTGCTGTGAGAATAGCAGAGCACAGCATGCTCAAACCATAACCTTTTTTCCCTTGGTAGGCTTCCAGATATACTTCCTACTTGTCAGAGCAAAAGGCTACTTTGCCAGCTTTAGTGCTGCCTGAAAAAAGTTCATTGACTTAGGATGTTTTCTGCACGTTTGCTTCTATTTCACTGCTACTTGACTACAATAAATGAGCTGCAATAGAAGGAGACTCCCGCCTGTCGATTTATTTTTCTTGGCCATCATATACGACTTGTCCCACCGAGCTGTCAGCTTCTTAGGAAAAGACTAAAATTTAAAAATAACTATCCTAAAGTGAAATAACAAATTTTTTGCTGCCAGCTCATATGTTCTATGCTGGTTTTGTGTGTGTGTGTGTACATATATAAAAATGTATACATTTAAAAAAAAAATCCTAAACCAAAATTGACATCAGAAGGTGGCAATGTGTTAAGAAACACTTCCTTTCAGGCAGTAGTTTAACTTATCAAGGTTTTTTCTGTTGTGCTCCTGGACCAAAACAGCATTTAGCGTTCCCATACTCCTTTACCTAGCAAACACATCTCATTTTCTTTCCCTTAATAACCTCCTCTCCCTGGATCTGTGCATGCTTTCTGCCATGTTTTGTGTATACTGTTAAAGCCCATAAACAAAATACTAAATTAAGCCCAACCAGAAGGTTCACTCCTCAGATATCACATCCCAGCCGTGCAATAAAACAAGAAGGGAGGTGTCATCACTGCAGTAAGAGAAAGGCCTTCCTGCAAAACAGTCTGAGTGGTCGCATGTTTCAAACGCTGTCTCAGAGGTCTGACAGCAAGGCAGGACATTTCCACAGAAATGTGTTAGTTGTACCAAAGATCTGGAGGGCCACCAGAGAGGCTGTTCAACATGTGTCGTCATGATCCCCCTTCCAGCCAACTGATGGTGATGGTATGTTCCTCATCAGATTGGTAGGGACAAGATTTTGTAGGGACAGGTCAAGGCTCCACTAACCTCTGACTTTCTGGGCAATGCAGGTGTCAAAGGAGATGTTTGAGGCAAGATGTCTAACATCTCTCCTAGGAGAAATTCTCGCAAGTTCTCACAAGACAGATTCTCAACCCCCCACCATCAATGCTTAAAGTCAGGTTCAGGACTAAGGCAGAAGTGAAGGAAGGTTGCCATTATGTTACTGTTAAAAGACCTCTACTTTTTTTTCTTTCCATCACTTTTCTTGGGCAAGTATACTGAGGTTTTGCATATCTGTGTCATCTCTGGCAGTCAGAAGTTGACATTTTTCTTTGGTAATGAAAAAAGGGCTTAGGAACGTGGCAGAAGCCACCACCTGCCTGGACCTGCGGGTGACTCGGTGCTGACCCATGGGGACTCCTTCCAGGAGCAGACACAGCTGTGGTGGCTGTGGCACCACTGTCTGAGCTGTGCGTGCTCTTGGAAGAGAGCTCCAGCGTTGAGAGTCCAGTGCCTTTCCCAATTGCTGAAATCCACTAAGTAGAATAAAATAAATGTCTTGGTTTTATTTTCCATTGAACTGATATTTCTTTAGAATTGGCTGTTCCACATACTACTCACCTTGCTGGCAAAAGCATTGGTGATCAATGAGGACAAAGTGATTCTGACTCTCAGCTTGCCACGTACATCCAGAGCAAATGAACACATCAGAAGCTGATTTTGTGCAAGGCCTGCTTTTGATTTGTGCATTTTTCTGGCAGACTTGGGCTAAGCCCTATTACTTTCTTACAATAAAAAGGAATGTTTCTTCTACAGGAGCTTGCAGCATGCAGCTGCAATAATCATAGGGGAGCCCCAGGTGGTCTGATTTATGGTGTTTAATGTGAACCCCTGAGGTTCTGTGGGGAGAGATTATATAAGGTATAAAACATTTCACAGAATTGTTTTGCCACACTTCAGTTCCAACTTGCAGTGGGCCTCCTTCATTTATCTCCCTGCCCCAAGACAGGTTATCTAAATGCATGTTTATCAAAGAGCTCCTAAACCATGTTAAAGTTGCTTCTGAAAATATTCTGACTAATGGTGATGTTGATGAGGGTGAATCATCACTGAGAACATTGTGCTCATCAGGCCAGTTTCTCAGCTGATGGGATTTGGCAGAATGCTATGGAAGCTCACGGCACTTTTCTGCGGATTGATACTGAGCGAGGATTGATATGCAGGGCAGGCATTGTTTGACTGGAGCTCTGTGGATTTGTACTGGCCCAGAGCCTGCAGTTCATAAAATAAAGCCCTGAACTTAACTACTTTTATTGTACAATCTTCATACAGTGTATATTATTTACTAAATACTAGTGTGTTTCTGTGAAGATGTAGCAGCAAGTTAGGCAAGGAGCAAGAAGCTATTTGTTTAAGGAGCACGAAGCTATTAGTTTAACTATGCTACCATTATTAAGGTACTGGCTGCAGGTTTCATTGCTGTCCTCCTCAAGAACAAGTTAGAACAAGCTTGGTTAGTGCTACCCCCCACGCTGGAAGTCTGCAGTGGGAGCGGTAGAGGAGGTGCACTGGCTGCACCCATCCAGGCAACTGCACTGGCACCAGCGGCAGGGAGTGACCGGCTTAGCAAGCTGAAGGGATGTGCCTGGGGCTTTGGCTGAGTCTGTTCAAACAACAGTTTGTCCAGGCAAGGAGATGGATTTCCACCCCTGGTACAGCCCATGACTCAAAGTCTGTGCTGGAGCCCTTCTCAGTCTGCTTTCAGTGAGCAGGGTTGCAAAATACCATGACAGATCCAGATCTCATCTTTCTTCACTAACCAGGGGAGCTTAGACTCAAGGCTTAAACCTAGGTTCCTCTGTAACTAGAAATGATGTAGCTGTATAGTATTACAAGCACAAGATAGTCCTGAAGACGGAATTCATGTCCTGAAGTGTTTAGTGAAACAAAATAAGAAGACAGTAGCTGAGAAAAGAAGGTACTTGCTGTAAGTTGATGCTTGCTTGATGAGGAAGTGAAGGAATGAAAGCAGAGTAAGCTCTGGATGGATACAATGACTAAACTTGTACTGGATCAACTGTAGGGGTTTGGTTTTGTTTATTAACCCTGTCCATTCCTGTGCTACCTTCAACTGAAACTTCCTGATTTTTTTTTTTTTTTGCCAGAGAATAGATGATATTTATTGTTATAGCACTTAGTTTCAGCTAATGACAAGATGACACTATCTGTAATCTTGTCTATTACCTGTCCTGTATTACACCCTTTCATTTACTACCTTCAAGTAGCAGTAAAAAGCATTCCAAGAGACGCAATGGAGCAGCACAGCAGCCCCAACACAGTTGAAGGCTGCGCATTATATTACAAAATTACTCTTTTTTGGGGGGGAAAGGGGGAGATATTGTGCCAGTTTACAGGAAGGTTGGGCAAAAGGTCAGGGAAAGTGCGTAATTATTATCAGCTCTGTTGAGGCCACACCTGTGTGAAATGTTTAATGCTGACACAAGAATGAACTTGAAGCATGTTTGGAACGTACAAGAAGCAAAAGTAACCAGAGAACTTAAACTGGAATTTAAACTGCATTAAAAAAAAAAAATAAAAAAAATCCGCTATAGGATGGAGAGACCAAAAACAGCCCACAGAGATCTAAAAGTGTAGTCAAGGCCACTCTCATCTTACTAAGGATATGGAGTGCATGAAGGTTACAGAGCTTGGCATGAAAATGGTCCATCAGGAGTAGTCTAGGCAGAAGAGTGCTCACTTTGAGTTTAAACTCAACATACCCCGTTTGTAAGTGGGGGACAGACTATTGCTCTGGTGGGACTGCTGTATTCAGAACCTGTAAACTATATGGCTGATTTTCATTCTTGCACACCTATTCTAACAGGAGGTAGGAAGGAGCTGGTTTCCGCATTGCTGCAAATTTGCTTAGCATCAGTCAGTTTATGACTGTCTATACCGGTTCAGACTTAATGCTAGTTGCAACTTGCTCACCACTGCTGGCTGGAATAGAACCCAAACCTGGCTCCGGTACTTATGCTTTATCATAACACCCTTCTTTGTCTCCTCCTCTGAAAATCTTGCACTATAGATATTGAACCCAAAAGGAGAAGTGACTCTCAGCAGAGATAATTTTGTATGAGTAATTCACTTTTAAAGCTTGGATATATTCCATTTTCCTTGTGACTAATGGTACCCGAACAGAACATAATTGTATAATCATTTTTCAATTGCTTAATAACGCATTTTCCTTGTTTGTAAGATGCTGTTTTTCAGCATTTCAGAGATATGCGAGGACCTGCGTGCAGTAATGAATGACAGACAATTGTTTATTTTTCAGCAATAACACCATTAAAGAAAACATCTTTATGCTTAGAGACCTGACAGCTGGCCAGATCCTGACGTTCTTACTCATCTCTCAACCTAGTGAAAAGTATGCGGGCAGGCAATTAGTCCACAGTTTCACATTGTGTTGTCTTTGGTGGCAATGCTTGCTTGAGGAGTTCTGACCCCACCACTTCTGCCTGCTCACCAACACCTAAAAGCCAGCACGTTGCAACTGCTCTGGGCTGTGCTGTAGGTGCAGACACTGCAACCTGATCAATATTTCTGTTGGTGTAGCTGGTGGAGAGGGCAGGAAGGAATATGTGGGAGGTGAAACCTTTCAGGTTGGCTTTTCTGTTGGAGGGGGATGAATGCCTGCCTTAGATGTGGAAAGCTTGGGCAGTTGTAGCATGTAATGTAATTTCCAACTGCTGGACCAGCTAAGGTGGAGAACGTTATTCATGAGAGTTATTCAGGGAGAAAAGGGCAGGCAGAGGAGGAGGAGCAAAGAGGTGAGTGTGTGTGGAAATGCCATGCATCTCTGGTTTGGCAGAAGAAGCGTGAAGGGTGCATAACGTCCAGAAATTTCCCAGGGGCTTTGATCTAGTTACAGAACATGCTTTTGAAGAGAGAGGACCTGTGCAGGAAAATAGGTTGCATAGATGTCTTACGTTATTTTAAACAGAGCTGATGTCTATGTGTAACTTCACTGTGTTGTATTCTTAAACAGATGAACAAAGAGTATTCCTTTTTTTTGGGGTGGGGGGTGGGGTGGCGGGGAGAAGGGATGCGTAAGCCTTAGGAGTTGGTGTTGCTGTTCAGGTGTAGAAAGAGAAGCCTTTTGCAGGTGGGCAATAAACTTACATTCTTTCCAAGAGGCAACAGGCAATCTGTGGCGAAGACATCTTGCCAGAAACAGCAAGTGCCACAACCTACTGAAATGAAGAAGAAATTTAAAGCACACAGGTCCAGATGGAATGGGACTGAAATACAAATCCCAGTGAATGTCCAGTTCTAGCAGGGTTGTGCGATTGCAGCTATGACCAAGAAATTTGTCTGTAACTGCAGTATAAAATTAAGGCCAAAACCTTTTTTGCATTTGGCAGTCCAGTATCAAGTTGTGATTTGGCCTATGTGAATTGGTGTTTTACTCCTGGAGAGTTTGCTCAGTAGAGTCTCATCCTAGAGTTCTTGAAGATTAATGAAGGGAATTTGCTTTAGAGTCTTTTGAGGCTCTTGAACCTGAAAACAGAGCTCAGAGCTGGGTGATGTTCATGGGAATTGTGATTGAGGAGAGAAAGTTATACAGGTTTTTGAATATTAAAGAGAAAAAAAAGCTCAGTTCTTACTTGCAAAGAAATTCCACCAACTTCTTCAGAGCTGCACAAAGTGTACATTTAGAAGTAGAAAAATGTGTTACAGAGAATAGGGATTGGAATTTTCAGCGGAGTGAAATATAGCTTTAATTGAGAAGCATGCTTAAAACTGTATTGCACCTGTCAATGGGTGCCTGGAGGTTTGCCTTAGCTGATGTAGTTGGTGGCACTGCAAACAAAGTGACAGTATAACAGGACCATTTGGAAAATCAATATTGCCTACCAAAGTGAGTTTTCTGTTCTGGCATTTAGACCTGCCTTCAGGGATGCCCGACTTATCTGCTTCCCATCCTCCAGATAGCTGCCAAGTTGAGGAAGAAACCAGTTCAGCCATCTGAATCTGTTCTCCCTTTCAGAGTAGAGTAGTTGCGTTCAGACTGGGGCTTCATTAGAGGAAGAATTTGTTCGGCTTCTCTTCTCTGCCTGTTGCCCCCCCCCCCCCCCCCCCCCTTTTTTTTTTTTTCCTGGGTGGTAAATATTCAGATCATCTCTTAGGAACCTCTATTCCTTCGTGCATGGGAGCTTCTGCAGATTGTACTAGTAAAGGAGCATTTCATTGTTTATTTTGTTCCCCTTGGTATGATTTTTTTTTTTAGATTTCTTTTTTTCCAATATTGCCAAAACATGCTATAGCAGGCTGTGTTCTCTTACAACCCATTCCATGTTGAAATGTAAACCCATTGCAACACAGGCTGTCTGGCATATGTTGTCATAGCTTTTAAAAAGTTGCCCTGCTTTTCTGTCGGCGTTGAGAATTTTATTAAATAAGAGTATTTATTTTTCCAAATTCCCCATGGGCAAAAGCAGGTAGAAAACAGATACCTATGTCTAATTATAACCTTATATTTCACATTAATCTCTCTTAATTTTCTTTCATTCCACCTCCAGCATGCATTCTCTCGTTCATAATTGCCACTGGATAATTTGAAGTCATTTGCTTACTCAGGGCTTTATGCCATACACTCATGGATTGTGGCAGATGAATCCTTCACAAAAAATAAAATGAGAAGCTCATTCTTGCTGTATAGGTAGCTCTCTCCCTCCCTGTCTCAAAGTTACTGAGCAAATTATTGCTATTAATTTTTAAATTAATGTACTTGGTGCTCAGGGAAAAGTTAAGTGTTCAGAGGAATTTTGCAATAGACTCAAGACTGACTTTGCTTCTCCAGGAGAGATATTCCATGTTATGTGTTGGTTGCCAAAATACCCGGTGTGTGGTTACTCCTTGGCGGCTGTTGTGGGAATTTCATTGTTCCCAAGGAAGTTAGTTGTTAAGGGAGAAAGGATTTCTCAGCTAGCTGTCTTGGTCCATGAGGGATTTTAGACTTGCAGCACTGTTGACTCCCATATAGATGCTGTAGCTGATCTTAGCGACAAGTCCAAAGATGTTGCTTTTTAACCCTGCCACCCTTGCTCCCCCTCCACCCCCCATCAGTGTTGCTGTGATCTGCTTTGTTCTGCACTACTTCAACATTTTCAGGATTTTGGGCTCATTTGCTGTATTTGGAAATATTACTGCCTCTTGATTGACAGGAAAAAAAATTCATCCTAAAACAGAAACCCTAGGAGCATTCAGAGTGAATGGAAAAAAAAAAAAACCCAACCACTTTCAAAGCTCCCTGGTATGGTAAATATGCTCCAACTTCTATTACATGAATGTATGGCTTGATCGTGGTGAGATTATTAGTGGCAGTTATCCTAAAAGGAGATATAATTCCTTTTCTAGCTAACTGTCCTATTTCCAGCTCCCTTGAAGCTGTCTCTCTTTTTACAGAGTTAAGTCACAGAAATCCTTTAGTTCATTAGATATGGACAAACAAAAGGGGAAATACACTTTCAGTTCTTAAACTAGCCATGTCTTGGGAAAGGCCTGCCCCAGTTTCCAAACAGACTGAAGTCCTTGTGTAGTTTTCTTTCCTTTGGTTTTCTTTGGCCCCACAGCTCACTGAGTTGGGCAGAGAATTACTCTTATTGTCAAAGAAATGTGTTTAAACAAAAGCAAGTCCTAGCAAGGCCTCTTGTGCCTCAGGAGGGAATATTCCCATTGCCTTCTCTCTTGCAAGTTCAGTCACCAATGGCTCAACCTCAGTTTCCCTTTCTTTGCATTAGGGTACGACATGCACAGGCTTTTACTTATCCCTAAGCACTCAAGCCCCAGTTACGAAACATGTTTCCGTGACCCACTCCTCTTCTGGTTTCACTGAGAATTAAGACCACCCTTACTACCACAGAGGGAACGGTCCTACACAGCACCATAGTTTGACTCGGATGTTGTATTGTGCTTTTTCTGTGAGGCAAATGTCATCCCACTGGGTTAACCTGTTGGACACACATTGATCTCTTACTTTGTATTCACTTCCCTTGGTCAAGAACTATGCAAAACCTTGGTCTCCTACGCTAGTTAATGTTTTCTGCTATTCACACGTATTTCAATCCATTTTATGCAGCCTTATTTTTTTGGTCAAAGTCTTTCATACTCCAAGTCATTTATCTTATAAAACAGCTACTTAGTTGCAACTTCAGTGTTAAGAATTTACAGTGTGATAGAGCTGGGGAGGGGGTGGCTGAAAATCAAACATTATCAAGCAAAAGCACATGCCACTTCTTGTGTATCTTATTCTGCAATTCTTTGAAGTTTAATCTTTTCAAAAGAAAAGCCTTTCAGCTACTTTGTGGCAACAACTCAGGCTTGTAACTTTTGACTGCACAGTGCTCCTAGTTCATAAACTGATCTCATCCTTTCCTGACAATTAATACTAAAGCGAATTTAAATTGGATCTCCGACTGCCACCGTGTCAGCTCTCTGCAATGGTTTGCCTACCTTGGTCTCCCACACTAATTCTCTCTGTACCTTTTCAAAATGCTGCTAAAAATCCTGACCTCCTTTAGGGCTCTACCAGCCAGCAAGCTATCAACCAGTTTCCTCTCACATGTGGATTTGGTTGCACATCTGCTTTGCAGAGCTGTAGAAGACTACAGAAGAGACAGGGTAACTGAGCGCTGGGCCCCGTGCCCTGAGATCAGGATATCGGTTCAGCGGTGCCATAAGCCCTTGAAGCCACCTTCACCTTATGCTTCAGCTTGCAGCCCAGAGCAGTGGGCAGTGCAGCTCACGGATACCCTGGGCAAAGCTTGGCATGGTCTTGTCCTTCCTTCTGCTCTCTATCTAGTGCTCTGCAGAGCTGCACTCCCATCGCTTTGTCCACGTCTTGTGCAGTTGTGTGGACTGTGCACATCCACAAACCAACATACAGAGATGCTCTTGTAGCTACAGTGAGGGAAGAACTCTCCTTGCATCCTTGTCATGCAAGGAAGAAGCATTCATAGGCTGGCTCTCCTGCTTGTGAAAAGCACTATCTTGTTTACTGGGTTAAAAGTCGAAATATTTTTATACTGCGATAAGTTGTGTTTTTTTTTTTTTTTTTTCTAAATGGGGGTTGGTAAACAGTGAGTATAATCTTACGTTGTTTTGTGGTTTGTTCTGTGGTCAAAGGAATAATTATATGAATGTCTAATTTTTTATCTTCTTCCTTTTACCTCCTGTTGTATAGTAATTCTCCTAGCACTGGATTATAAAAGAATCGTATTTATACCAAGGCCTCTGTGTACAGAAAATCAGAGTCATGACCAAGAGCTTATTGTGTATGATAACATTTGCCATAGCAGGTTATATGTTTCAGAGCATTCTGCATCCTATTTTCAAAGGCTCAGCACTCACAGCTGGGGTCAAATTTTTAAAAGGGAAACATTTTGATGTAGATCTTGAAATAAGGGACCATGATGAAAATGCAGTCCTTACCTATCACTTTGGAAAACCTCTGAGCTTATTTTTGTTGCCTTAAACAGTACCTTTGCTCAAACACCTGTATTCATAAAGACATCTTGCCCTTTGTGAACTGACTGTAAATGTTTCCTGAGGACATTACTAAACTCATACATGTTGGTGGCATAATTGTTTCCATGGAAACTAACATACTTTTAAAGGAAAATAATAAAAAACCCAACAGAGGACATATGAGAACATAAAAACGGCCATAGCAGGTTAGAGCAAAGGTCTATTGAGATGTGTGTCCTGTATCCAACACTGGTCAATGGAAGGTGCTTGGGGAGGTGCATCAGAACAATGCAAGCATATGGCAATGTTGCTCCAGAAATTCATTCAGCTTTAACAGTTTTGGACTCAAAGATTTCCTGAGCCACAGGTGGCAGCCTTACAAGCAACATGAAAATTTTTTTGCTACCATGAAAAGCCTCGTACAGCACAATGACGTGTCTTTGCAATCAGGCTCTTGGAACAATATCATTCCGCAGAGAACACAAGGGCAATTTGACCATCTGTAGTTGTTAATTCAGTCCTTCCTCAAGCAAAATGCCTGCTAGCTTTGCTTCCTTAAATGTTTCAAGATTAGCTGTCTAGAATTCATCACGGAGATGCTTTAGGGAAAGAACTGGGGTCATAGGGTTTCTCTCAGAATGACAGTTGGAAGAGAGCAATCCTCTGTATATTATTACACTCTTTTATCCTAAGAGCTAATAATTTGTTCAGTTTTTTTTAATATTGCATGTCTAACATAACCTGGTTCACTTCACTTGCCCTTTGTCCCTGTCCCTGTCCATCTCTATCAGGACACTCCTTTTAAAACAGGTGGTTAAAACAATGTGCTGCTTGTCTTTTTTAAGGAGGATTGCACACCTTCATGTAAGTTTGAAGCCAGACTTAAACTTTCTATATGCATTTCTCAGTGCTGAAACTTGAAGGAGAGCCATCTCTGTGCGTGATAAATTGCATCAGTGAAAAGACTTTGTTGCCGTTAGGGAGAAAGCAAGAGAAATGCCCATGTGCTCACATGCAAGCTGCTTGACCCTAGGTGACATAAGTAATCCTAATATTCCACAAATCTGATGAGTTGATCATGGTTTGACCATGCTCTGCTGCAGATCTTCAGATGTCCAGAGCTTGTACTGTGTTTGCCTATGTGGGCTAGTGAAATATTATGCTGGGAAAAGTCCCTGATTTATTAAGCTTTAAACAAAAGGTCCACCTTGGGTGTTAATTGGAATCTACATTCAGGTGTTAACCTCTTTGATTGAAAATACATGCTGAGTAATTACAGGAAAGAGGCCAATTTCAGGCACAGCAGTAATTACTGAATTAGTAGAAAAGTTCAAGAGGAGCTTCAAATTTCATATCATTGCTAAGGTTTCTGAGGAATGGCTAATCCTGAAGTGATTGGGCTTCTCACACCTGTATATGTTTTAGGAAACTCCACTTAAATTTCAAAGAAATCTCTGCATGAATAACTCCAGAATCAGATGTCAATATTTCTTAAAATGTTGCTTTGTTTTCAAATGCAGAAAATTGACCAGCAGCCTGAAATTTCAGTGATGATGAAAACATGGAAAAAAGTGGGGTTTTTTTGTTTGTTTGTTTTTTGTTAAGCAAGATTTCTTTTTCTTGTTCTTGAACTTGGTGCTCTCTCGCTTGTTTCATTTAAGTGGAGTCCTCTAGTATAAACTCCTGCCTGCAGTGGTGTGCCTCATGTCTACTGCTTTTCCTTTCACGGAGAAAGTCTTCACATTATTTACTCGACCACATCAGTTGCTGCTAAAACAATGTAAGGAAATCCATATCCTCACCTTCAGTGCCAGTGTCACAGTTAACCCACTAAAACAGATCTTCAACACTACCACTTCAATGTCACGTTTCAGGCCATTAACATTTATGATAATTTTTTCCTCTGGACAACAGCTGTAGATTGAAAGCTGTGTCTGTTTTACAAGTTAAAACCTCTTCCTGAGAAGAACTGTTCAGTTGTCGTCAGATACTGAGATGTAGCAAAAAAGATGAGAGATACCAGAAGTATTTCAGTTACACTAATGAGAGCTTAGGAGTGGATAACTGGGATGAAACCTTGACACTGGGATGAAACCTTGACATTGTTGAAGTACAGTTCAGGAGCCTTTTGGGTTTTATTGATGGTTTTGGTATAGTTGCATGATAAAGGAGTAGATACAGATATGGTATATGGCTAGAGGTGCCATTCTGAAAGTGCAGAATTTGTACCACAAGTGCTTGGTAACATGGCTGTCACTCGCAAGAAGAATCGATGCAAATCCTTAAATATAGAAGCTTCCTATTTAATTGTCAATAGGTAGTAGGCCATTATTGAATAAGTCTTTCCATTAATACTGTTTTGACAACTTTCCTTTGAGGAAAAATCCATTTACAGCCGAACAATTCAGATCCTTGAGACAAACTGGCCGTATATTGATATCACTTAACTACACAATAAGCTACTCTTAGGTTTAATGAACTTCTTTGTTTATTGAAAAGACAGATTATGGTTTCTTCGGAGAGTATTTAAGGCCACCTTGATAAGCAAATCCAACCAGTAACTCAGAGCACTTTTGAACTGTTTCATCTAATTTATCATATATCTAGATGGCATGCTGTGCTGTTAGGAGGAAAAATGTCTGATACACAAATTCTTTGTCTATCATGACAAACCCTTGGTCAGTTGATTCTTCTTTCCTGCCCTTTGCCGCATCCAGTATCTTTGACTAAGACGGAATGTCAGTGTATACTACATATTCTGAGAGTGTGATGCATATATTGATGCATGTACAAGAACAATATAGATGTAAAATTAACCAGGATTCTATTTTATAATAAAAATACTATATTATATAATTTTTTTCTGATACTCTTTTCTATGTGCATTGATTCTCTGAGTGTGCTGCAATCAGGCAAAGTCACTGTCAGACTCATCAAAGAGTAATCCCAAATTGTGAAATCATTCTCAGTCATTAATATCTCCAGGAACTTGAATTGAACAGTGGAACAATTCACACTTTTTGTCCAATACATAAATCCAAGTCCTGCAGGATATTTATTTTGCACATACCTGGCACACATTAATCAATAATAAAGAGAAAGTTGTACAGTAATTAGAGGCTTTGCTCAGAATAAATGATCCAAACATTACATTGAATTATTTTGAATGGATTTATTAAGGTTTCAGGTGCAGCTATCCAACTTATTTGTGCAGCCAGCATTTGCAACCGTGGTGATAGGAGACAATAGCTTTGTGAGGTTTATTTAGCAATTAATATATAAACTGTTTTTTAACTGTCACTACATTCTGCTTATCCTATATACTGTATTAGGCATTGAAATGAAATAATGGAATGGGACAGTGGAGAAAAAAGAACTGGGAGGTGACAAGATAATGCTTGTGTACAACACCCATGGATGTCTTCCTGAGAAATCCAGAAAGAAAAAGAGGGTTCAGGTACTTACTGTGCAGTATGGTGAAGTTTGTTGAAATTAAATGTTCCCGTTGTCTAGGAGCAGGAATACCCCTGATCTTTTTGATTGTGTGTTGGGAGACCTGGCTGATGCTCTCAGAATCATTGTGGGCAGTATTCAGGCTTCATAGGGCCTGCTGTGGAGATAGTACTGTAGTCTGTGCTATTCAGGGATGGCTGGACCATGACTCCATAAATGACTAATGTAGGGAGATGATAGTAATGTCTGTACAAGGCAGTCTGCCCAGGTTAGGATCTGAAACCATTTCTTTTCACAGACTCTCCAGGAAGCTAGGGACTGGTCTAGTTTGCACTGGTGAGGTCTACAGACATTTGTGGTGGGTGGTCTCTATGCAAGCCCCACTTGGCTCTGATGTGAGGCTTGATGTGATGATTTTGTCCAACTGCACTGACTCTCCCCGTGATCCTAGACTTACTGATAGTTCATGTTTTTCTGGTTCTGTGTTTAAAAAAAAAAAAAAAGCCATGGGGGATGGAAAAGGGGAAAATCCATAGGATAATTAAGGACAATAACTCTATACCTGTTTATTTTATCCCATCTTAAACCTTTCTGACATGTACTGATGTCTGTAATGGAAGTGCCCTAAAGGTATGTGGGCCGTCATATTCTTTGGTGGTGTTTGCTTTAGGAACTTAACTGTCTGAAAGTTTTGATATCTAAGAGGAGCTCCACATTCTGGCATGATGCAGCTTGCAGGCTTCAAGGAGAAAAACAAGCTCAGCAATGCAGGCACTAGTCTCCTTTTAAGCTGCTGGAGCTAAAAGCATAGAAGTTCAGGCACTTATATGTCCAGACTGAACGTAAAGAGATAAGTGATTGTATTTGTAATACCTCGGTGTGCTGGCTGATTCATTCAACCAATTAATAAACCCCTGCCCTGAGCATAAAGCAAAGCCTGTTTAGAAAGGTTAATGTCAGGCTTTCAGACAGCTCAGTTAAAGTTACCTTTTTGCACTCTGCAGGAGCTCCCTGAGAATCTTCCCATAAAGTCTGCTTGGTGAAGCAGAGCAAAATAATGCAGTAATAACACTTGGTATCTTGTAAAAGGCTATCAGAAGATCTCCAAGCACTTTGGACAAATTAGTAAAGCCAGCTCAGCTCTCTCCTTTCCCAGGTAGAGCAGGGCTATGTTCTTTAGCAAGAGGAAGCATTTTTTTGTCCTTTCCCCCTTCCTCCCTGTTTCAAAAAGACTACTTTGCTTCTTTAAAAAAAAAAAAAAAAAAATCTTTGAATGTATTCCTGTTCTTAATGGTCTCAAAGCAAAAAATTCTCATGAGGCCACAGCAGGGAAAACAGCAATGAAAGAGTTTAAAGCAAGAACCTGTTCTGAGGTGTGCAGGAATTGAAGGCAAAAGTGCTATTGGCTGAGTAGGATCTAAACTGTACCTCTCATTTAGCTGATGCTAAAGAAGTTTCTCAGGATCAAGTCCCACCCCAGTTGTTGGTGGTTGGAATTTCCCCATTTATTTCATTGGAGGCAATATTGCCACCCCTAGACATTTAACTCGGAACAGAACTAGCTCTTGAGGGTGGGGAATATCCATGGAGGGGTTACTTCTGTCTGCCTGTTCTGTTTTTCTGAAACTTTCTCAATTTACTCTTTCCCACCCCCTTTCTAAAGATGAATTTTGTTTTGATTTTTCCCTTCAATAGAACTCTAGTTTCAAAATCTCCCACAGTTCGAAGCAGAGGTTTGTGCCTTGCAAACAATAAATACTCTTGTTGTGAAAGTAATTAATTCTTTTTTTCATCTGACATGATCAAGCTAAGGTTAAAAGAACACTAAGTAGTCAAGGAAACTTGCTCCCACATCTTTACCCTCATGATATTTGTTTTCAGAGGGCTTGAAATGGAATGAACCCTGTTCTTCCATACTTCATAATAACTTTAATTTGTTTAACAGTTGGATAAAAAGCAAATGAATCACACAAGTACCTTCAAAGGGAGAATTTGGCCGTAGTAAACGTTCAGCTGTGAAACAGCCATCTACCATCACAGTTTAAGCTGCTAGTACCCCTGAGCAGAGATGTAGCTGTGTATTTGAGCATCTTTAATCCTTTTCAGTGCAAGCTAAAAAGGACTTGGTTGTGTCACTGTGTTTCAGTCGAGTTACTGTTAGTAAATCATGACTGTGGTAGCTGTTTGACTAGTAAATGTGCTTCTATGTATTATATATGAAAAAATATCTTGCTTAGTAGCTGGCCAGAGCGGGATCCAATTTCTGGAAGTAGTAGTGAGAGAACAACACAATCTCCCCAAATTCAGGAGCAGTAAAGGTAATTAACCAAAGGGATTAGCTTACCAAGGAGCAAGGACAACTTTACTATGTGCCTTGTCCAACTTGAAATCCATTTAAAATCAAGGAAAACACTGTAATAGATAGGAGCTGTTGAATTTGTTTTTCTAGAAGATTTATTATCTGACTGTGTTTTATCTCTTGTTGGACTAGGAAAGTTTTTCAAACCATGTTTTTCTGAAACTGTTAAGTATGGGTTGTAAAGTTAGAGAACATATCCAGCTCTCCAGCTTCTGGTACCAGACTGATTTACACCAGCGAAGGTGCAGCTCTCTGCCCTTACTGTAGGAATCCAGAGAGCAGAAAGCTTTCAATATGAGCAATACTTTGCACTGAGTCCTGGGCCCGCCTTACCTCTGCTGTGACTCCATGTGCCTAAGGACATACGAGAAAAGGTGAACAATAAAAGTGTCTCCACGTTGAGAGTAAGAGGCCTATTTTGACCGTAACAACAAATACATGGAAAAAGATCACAGAATTCTCTTTCTGCCTATAAATCTGTCCCTGAGGCTCGAGGCTCATAGGTTTCACTTGTTCTTTATGGTCTGAAACAGATCCAGTGTCAATCAAGGCTAGGAAGGGGGAAACCCTGCTCTGAGGAAATGACTGAATAAGAGCCCCTCTTCCTGAAGCTCTGTTGCTTAAATAGCAAGCTGAAGTAAATCCAGTTTCATGACAAGGCTGTGAGGAGGAAGGTAAGGGCCTGGGAAGGCACCCGTGGGGCCAGGCCTGGCAGGAAGGGGCAGCCCTGGATGCTGCTGCAGGGTGGCCCTGAGGTAGAAGCAACCCCCGGCTGCCCACTCTGGCCCAGAGTATCCCCTCCCTCTCACAGGAAACTTCCAAGTTTTGGTCAATCCTGAACAGTTTTGCGGTAAGGGGCTTGTTTTGAGAAACCTTCCTCAGGACCAGGGCAGAAATCCTTCCTGAAGGAAGGGAAAGGCCTGCTGTGGCATGGCACTGATATGTCTGGTCACTTGGAAGAAGTTCGTTTTCATCGTGCTTGTCCTTACAGGATTTATGTGAGGTATGAGTCTCATTAAATTAATAGCCTTCATCTTTTCAGCATAGGATATGTTTAAAAACATCTGGTCCTAAACGCTGGGTGTCATTATCCATAAATGAAATGACAGGGTTGGGAACCTTCTTTCAGCCCTGAAGCAAGCAACAAAAATGTCAAACCCCATGGTCCCCTCCATTCAAAAGTATTGCTCCTTAAGGTGCCTGAAAAATTACCTTCTTCTGGGTATGCAGCTGTTTCCCAAAGCTGACCACGGCAAGTGTTGCCAGTACAAGCTGTTTCTGTCCAAAGCTTGATGGCATCTTCTGAACCTGAGGCCTTGAAAAGCAGCTGGACGTAAGCACAGAGCTGCCCCTTCTCCAGCCTGTTAGCAACCTCAAACAGGTATAACCATGGCTTAAGCATAAACACCTCCAGCCACAAAACTACCCGCGATCTTCCCCAGAGAGGTGTCTCTGTCAGTCCTAACTCAGAATCGTCCGCTGTTGGCTTCGTGGCTCATACCAAGTGGGAGAATTGGTTGCACATGGTTTTCTTTTTAAAAAAGTATCCTCATCTGAGGTATGAGGATATCCTGCTGAATAAGGTCTGGAAGTGAAGTATCTAATACTGCTCTGAGAGCTAAGTTAGGAGACTGCTTGAAAACAAGACGTTTAAACACATGTTAATGAGGGCATTAGATGTTTAACAGGAGTCTGGCTAGATGAGCAGATGTTTGCCAAGGACCATTTTTCTGATATATCAGTCAAGAAATTAAGAAGTGAGAAGGTAGTTGTGATCTCCCATGAATGAAAGAAAATGAATTTATTACTGGTTTGAATTTCTTCACACTCCATTTACTTGAATCCTTTGTTTTGTTTTGTTTTCATGTGATTGCATTAAATGTTTTAGGGTTTAAAAAATTATACTCAGAAGCTTTATCGAGGTTTCCTAATACTTTAGGATTTCAGGTTTCATGCAGACACTCGTACTGTTTGAATCCAATGGAATTTAAATTACAGGAGCCGATGGTTAATTTTGCCTATGATGTTGTTTATGCTGTGTGCAAAACTGTGTGTGTGCACATGTGTATGTTTGGGTGTGATCTTGTAACTTCTGAGAATTATAGTAAATGTTTCACTACATAAAAGTTTTGAACTGAGCCTAGATGTTTTAGCCAAGTTGTTGTGCTGTAGCTGTAGAACATGCGTTCAGTTGTACCATACTGGGCTGGAATTGGAAGGAAGCATTACAGAGCTCACAACGTAATCTGATGTCTTTGAAACTACTTGAGACTGCACTCACTTTCCTTCTCAATGTCTTCTGTCATCTCATAAAAACCATTAGTCCCGAGTCCAGATGCAGAGGTCTGGATAATTTTCTGTGGGAAAACTAGTGGAAGACACCCTGGAGATGGACTGAAATTGCTTAAACTTTCCTTTCACATTCTCTTAAGGTGTTTTCTTCTTGGCAGTGAGCTTGGTTTTTGCACAGAAGAGAAAGAGCATAGATGTATCTGAGATCTTCTACTAATCACCTGTGGCTGGAGTGATCTCTGTGGAGAACAGAAGTCTCTATTAGCTTCTGCTTCAGCTCCTAAGTACTACAGTTTGTATGTGGCTGCGTAATCTGTGGTTATTGTCCTACATGCTGCCCCAGAGTGTCAGCATTCATCTCCTATGAAAGGTCAGCCTGTCATACAGAGTAGTGTAGAATGACAGCCAGAGAGGAAATTTGCAGCCTGCTTCCTTTATGTGAATTACCTCTTTAGGACCTTCTTTACTGTCTTGGTGACTTTAAAAAATAAATAAAACTCTCTCTGGATTTGCTCTTCGTTTTTAGTCTCCCTTCATCTCCAGTCTCTGACAGTAAAATGCCAACAAAAAACATGAGTGCAGGTGTGGTCAAGTGGGTTTGGAATATGCAAACAAGATCACCCAGGCCTGGACACTCATGCTGTCCAAACTCTCTTATCTGTCTGTGTTACAGGGATTTACTTTTGCCTACTTTTGTGATTGAAGTCTCTGGAGCAAATGGAGGCTCTGACTCAGATAACTACTACTGTATCAAGTTCATGTAATGTAGCCTATTAAAATAACATTAAATAGTTAGATGGGATGGTCCTTTTACAATCTTCTTAACAAGGAAGAAACTGATGCCTAAGGCACCGAGCACTGCCTGCGAGATAGAGAGCCCTAAATCATTGCTTTCGATGTGTATTTAGGGTGCTAACTTATGTGCAGCTCAATGTCTTGCAAGGATGGGCCCCTAACAGAGCTGTTAAATGGGCTCAGCTACAAGAGTTGTTGCAAGTGTGCACCTGTCTGGTGACAGCAAGTTAAAAGATAAGTGCTTGAATAAATCAGTCGACAGGTTTTATGAAAGACTTGGGAGGAGAGAGAGGACAGCAGAAAGTAGCTGTTTGTAATGCTAATCAGAAATGAAAGATGCTCTAAAAGCCTGTGAGAACAGGCGAATATTAGCAGGTGGTGTAAATGTCCAGGCTTGGAGCAGAGCTTGAGCCACACTAGGTAAACTATTTTCTTATGGGTTAAGCTGCACTGAAGATGCTAGTTCAGCTGCAGAGTCTCAGTGAAGGAAATTGTAATTTAGGGATAGATGACATATCTTAGGCTCTGAAGTCTCTCTTGACTGCTTTAATACAGATTCTTCTTTCCAGGCCTACCCTGGCCTCCCTAAACTACTTATACACGTAACACACTTGAGTGTTCCCTCTTCAGACAGTTAATTTTGGGGGCAAAATCCTGATCTTTCACCACCTTTCCCTGTACCTCTACAAATCTAAGTTTTCTCAGTGACTGTTTCCATTGTATTTCAGGAGCAGTTTCCAAGGAGACTACCTCCTTGTGGGTTGAATCTTCAGCAGGTGCATATTAGCTCATTTCCAGTGAAGTCTGCAGGGTGAGTTGTTCCAGTTTATTTATGGTATTAAGTTTACTAATCAAACTGTTAGCTGTATCACAGATGAAAAAAACATGGCTTAATCTCCTTTGACTATTCTTGAGGGCAACATTGATGATCAGTCTGTGGTTTCAAAATAAGTAAGCTCATTCTGGCTACAAAATGTAAAGCCTGTTTGCGGAGCATGCATCATGTTCCACCACGGGCTTGAGATTTTTAAGAAAACAGCAAGTCCTGGGAAACAATATGTTCATGTGTGATTTCCCTAAGTCTTAATTTTCAGAGCATTAGGAGACCAGCCTGCAGCTCTTCTGGTTGCTTTGTGTAAAATCAGGAACATCAGGATTCTGATGAAATTTTGCAGCTTTTTTCCTCCTTTGGCACTTCTCTCTCTGTGATTGTGATACAGGTGGCAATTGTGAAGTAAAGCGTACTTATTTTTTCCACTGAAAACTGAAAGTTAGCATTTGCTACAGATCATTGCTGTGTCTCCCTCAGCAGGTCCCATCCTGGAACTAATTGACTTCCTGTTTGGTGTGTGTGTTCTTGGGGGAGGTGTATGCAGTTTTTACTTTAATTATCACTACACCAGGCTAGACTTGCCTGTGTATAACATTAGAAATAGAAGAAACGCTGTAGGCAGTTTGTGTCACATTAATTTATAGCTTGGATAGGATTTGGATAACCATATGAATTACTTTACCAGTGGACTTGACCTTTACATGTGGTGGTAAATTGTGTGAGAGAGAGAACAGCAACAATGTATTTAAGGAGGGGTAGAATTTGAATCTGAATGGTCTTGATTTTGTAATAAATCAGCCACAGAATAAACATGTCTTTTCTCTCATCCCCCCCACATATGGAACGATGATTAGAACCAGGACATCAAAAAGGTCGCAGGAGTAAACAAATCTATTTATGACACTTTTTTTTAAAAAGCATGTTTAAAACACTAACTTTGTAATCTCTTTTAATGCACGTAAATCAAGTATATATTTTAATGGTAAAAATATGTGTATGTTCTAGCCTTACCCTTTGTAAATATATTTTAGGATATTTCTTAAATAGTTGTGGTCCTTAACGAAAGGTATAGCATTGCATATGCCTCTTAGGGTGTTGTATTTCTAAGGAGATTGTGTGTGTATTTCTATCCTGGGAGGTCTCCTAGGCCACAGCCACCCTTCTGACAGTTGCATCCAGCAATATGGTAATGTTACAAATTATTATTATAATTGCAAGGAGTTAGCAGCTCTACCCTTTTTGTGCTACTTAGTCTTCTCTTACAGCTTCTTGACTCAGGAGGACTTTAGCATAACGTGCAGCTTCACTGGCTTGGGCTTGAAAAATGGCCTTGCAGCTACCCCAGACATGTCACTGTTATCGTTTTCATATGCAGCTTATTGCAGCATCAAATTTGCCAAGAAAGCTATAAAAGGAAAGATCATTTAAAAAAAAAATGAGAGAGAGAAAAAGTAAAAACCTAGATCTAGAATTAAGTATTAAGTTTATTGTAGGTTAACAGATGAAATCTCACTTATGAGGTTTGAATTTTGGGCTGAATTGATACAGACATCTATGGTACGGTGAGTTGCTTGTGTAAATGTCTAGTTCAGACTACATTCATGGGAGCAGATCTAATAACATTCAGAATACATTGCTGGGTGGGATAAGTGAGCTAAGAGACAGTGTGAATCATCTTCTAATTACTATTTTAAATGTAGACTAGCATCTCAGAAAGATGACTGTTTCTCATTAAAAGTCTGACCATGCAGTGCTAGAGATAAACTTCCTGATTTTTTTTTTTCAAACCAGCATCAAAATCATAAAGGTCAGACTGGATCCTCTGAAAATTTTAAAGCAAATTTGTCTTTAACTCATGTGTAATTAAAATCTTTCAAGTGTCTAACCCACTCAGTACTCTGATTCAATTGGACTTGGTATGGAACTGTATGAGTATCTGGATTCTTGTGTATTAGCATGGCTTTCCCCAGCCCCCATGCTATTAACTAGCTGTTGAGCATCACTGCAAATACATATTATGGTGTGACAATTTCCTACTGTATTTGGGTAAATGTTGTAGAAAACATAATGCTGTAACTCTGTTTAGTCAGGCTCTGTACAGATGTAAGGTTAGTCATGGATCAGACTTCGTTTTCATCTTTCCTTCTGCTTCATTGCCCACATATGGGGTTTTGAGCATGAATTATTAATAATTGAATCATTTTAAATGCTAGAGATGCACCAATTGTTGTCAGATTTTAAATTTGTTCCTTTTAATTACATAGTTACCATTTAATGCACAACATGGATCTAAGGAGTTCTAATTGTTAAAGAACATTTTTCACCTCTTCTGATTGGTATGAGGTAGATTAAGGGTATAGAAAAAGCTCTTCATCAAACCCACTGAATTTTCTTGTCAGTGCTAAATTAACACAATTTGAATGTAAGAAATGACCAAGAATAAATATTTTAAAGGATGTATGCTTTTTAATCTGTGCATTCCTGTACTGTTAATAATACTGGGAGGCTAAAGCTTCTAATTGTTTTACCTGGTAACTGTACATAGTATAGGAAAGATAATAAAATAGAACACATACACAAAGTGAGGATTAATTACTTCATATGGATGAAAATCTGAAGTCACCCTGGAGATGCTATTGCATCTGTTATTGCTTTGCTTTCAGCGGTTGGTGCTGATGGTAATGTTCCATCAAGGGCCCTGGAAAAAATTTACATGCTAAATACTTGAGGCTTGGCTTAATAAAATGGATTTTGGAATATGCTAATCACGCTTATTTTGATCTTGCTATACTCAGCAGTTGATTGGGCCCACTTGCCGCCTAGACCTTCGATCCAGGAGGTTCAGCTTGGAGACCATTCCCCAGAGATTTTCCACTAGAACTTCATATGAAATTGATCAAGGATTTAAGGTCATCTGTAGAAAAAGGTAGTTACAAAGTGAAGTTCAAATTTCAGCAGAAGCAAGAACCCCAGATAATCTGGAAATATAAAGAAGGTTTCTTCTACTGTTTTTCCTGAGCAGCATTTGGATACTGTTATTTTTCTGATCAATCTGTGGGTACTTCTATGGAATAGCCTGAAGAGAGATGAAAATGAGGGGGCTTTGTAAGACATTCTTAAAACTAAAATTTAGGTCTGTAATGAGCAATGCTGTAAATAACTAGGGAGTTTTCTTTTTTCCTAGATTCATTCACAGCAGGAAATGACATCCCTGTGCCCCTGTCTGTGCCCCTCAACCAGCTTCTGTTTGAAGCTACAAATAAATAAATGAAGGAAAACAAGAACCTGGGAAATCCAATAAGTTTAATTTGTAAGGGAAAGCTTTCTGTTGAGAAGTAGGCGTTTGAAAAATTGGTGTACTTGGTTTGGATTCACTCAAGGGTAAATATGCAATTCTGGGTGGGGAATTAAAGTTTAGAAATTTACATTTTGTCATCACAGCCTTTTAAAGTCAGAGCCATTTAATTTTCTCCAAGAGGAACCTGTTGATATATCTGTAGCCATAGGGAAGTGTTTCTGTTCAGGTAACAGAAATGTTGCAGAAATTCCCCCTGTACTATGGCAGAGAGAAAATTAGGTGTTTCCTATTAGGACAGTGAACACATGCTTGATCCTAGAAGTGCAAATCCAGTCTTTAGAGCCAGGAATTATGTTAGAACCACCAGCTTCCAAATGGGTGAACCTTTCTAGAACACCAATAGCGTGTGCTTTATTACCAGTCAGCGTCTCTGTTCTTAGAAGTCCGTTTGAGGAAAGACATACAGTCTGAATAGGGCAAGTGTTCACCAATCAAGGCAAAAAATAAATAAATTACAAACTCAATATCATACTCTAAAACTCTTTTAGCTAGCAAGCCATTAATAACTGCTGTAGAACTTCATAGTACTTCATACAACCAGCTAGTTTTGAAGCATCAATGTGAAATCTGTTTTTGTTGAGTTCAAATGGAAGTGCTGCACAGGGAAATTGCCTCTTATACTTCTGTCATTATCATGTAACTTTGGGCATGGAAGACAATGTGTGTGATGGCAGTGAGGTTAAATGATTGGACTAGCTTATCTGCGATTAGACTCAGTACTCTTCTATCCCAGAATGTTATAACACTGCAGATACTTTAAAAAGAGTTACAATCAAAATATTGTAGTCCTCTGTGGTAAAAAGAGTGAGATAACAGAGGATGCTACTGATTGCTGTTAACAGGGTATTCTCTGTCTCTAAAAAGTGGAGGCAGACCATTGGATTTATCTTACACTTGTGACTAGAGAGATATCCAAACAGAATCCAGACTGGAAGAAAAATTCTTGCTAAGGTGAGAAATCCATGTGCTTACACAGGAGCATTTAGAGCAATATCCTTTGGTATGAATAGTCCTGCTCCAGTGTGCTGTGGCAGGCTCCACAGAATCACATCAGTTTTTGTTCTCAAAACCAAGCTAATGATACCTCGTAGAAATTTTTATCTCTTCCTCCTCCTTTTTTTCCCCTATTTTTTCTAATGATTTGTTGAAACTGGAGGAGTCATTTTAGCTTTACATAGTATGAATTCCAAATCTGTTCTACTGGGACTTCTCGTGGGTATAAGATAATAATTAAACTATTTCAATACTGCAAATGATCTCTCTTTTCTTTCACCTTGCCCCAGTATAATATTAACTACTCATCATTTACATAGCTAAAATAAGAAGTTTCTGAATACCAAAGAAGTCAGAGAGTGTATTATGAAATTTTAAGTTTCTCTTACAATTTCTTCTGGAGTTGGTTCTCTAAAGTTGTACGTAATCATCTACCATTTTAATTTTATAATGCCATTTAAATATCAAAGTAATACTATCTAAATCCATGCTAGTGTAAGACAAGAATCTAGTTCTATAATTTCAGCTGTAAGCATAGCACCATTGAAGTTAACAAGGTTCTCCAGAGTTACAGGATGTGGTTGGGATCAGGCCCTCTGGAATCAGCACAACTGGCCACATGCAAAAGGACTGTTTGAGAGGTAAGGATCTGCAGGCTTGATTGTATAATCTGTCAAGTCTTCCTGTTGTAACCTATCTGGAATTTTAGTAAGAAAACAATTTTTCACAACTTTTGATGCTTAACTGATTTAAACTTTCAATTTGAAACCTGATAAACTTTGCAACCTGTTGCAGCTTTGAGATTTTATTGCTTCTTGCTGCTTTCATTCACCATATGGTCTGCTATTCACAAACTCTGCCCTAATGAGAATTACTCTTGCAGGTAATTTTCTAATTATTGTCTTGGGATAAACAAATTTTTCATACTTGTTTTGCTAATGTATTCAAGTAGGTTCACAGGGGACAAGATTAATCATCTGAAAAGCAAGCCGGTGTCTTTCATTATGCTAAAGGATCCAAAGATGATCAGAGCAAAGCCACTCGTTGCTATGACAGCAGATACCTTTTTCTCCCTTTGTGAGGTAAATGGCAGCTCCCAAGCTGATTGGCTAAAATGAGCTTATCCTGGTGACCAACCATAGGGAGTTAATTTCATCAGAAGGAGAAAATGGTGGGAAATCCTGCCGTGATCGTACAAAGGAATTTTCATTAGAAGCCAACAGAGTCAGGGGTTCTCTTTCATTATAATTAATATGTTCCATCTAATAAAATAATTTAGGAGAGGCAGACAATAGAATTAGGCTATCTATTATTTTGTATATCCACATAAGCTTTAATCTGTTTTCTACTAAGACCTACACTCCAAGTAAAGCACCCCTTATTTTCCCCATAATACCTCTACTACTGAAGACTGTCATCATCTACCTGTTTATATAATTGGAGATAAGCTAATTGCAGGCAATACAAAAGGGCTGGCATTCTTACAGGTATTTGCTGGAAACACTCCTGCTCTATGGAAATAATGGATGCAATAAACTTCAAATAGGAACATTTCCCTTTGGTTTATGGTGGTAATTCACGTTGTATTTCTCACTTTCTCTGTAGAGGAGATTTTTATTTGGGTCAGATTAAAGAACAGACATTCCATGTCAATTCATAGGTGAAAAGATGGGATTGTAATGAGGAATTAGGATTTACAGTTTGGTACAAAGGGAAGGACCTACGCTAGCTTACATGAGTTCTTACCACCTGTGTGCTTTCAGCTGTGGCCACCTCATCCAGTGTTTCAGGTGGGACTTCCCTTGAAGAGGTTGGACTCAGTCACTTCTCTGCACTTTGCATTGCGTAATACATCACAGGTCAAAAAAGAGGTGGCAAGAGTCATATGAAAAGCTGTAAATTACATACTAATGATTGTGTATAAGTCACTGTAGAACAGGATATAAGTTGAGCTGTTTTACCTGCTGCAGAAGGTCTGTTTTTACTTTTTACACTGATTGCTTTTAACTGACGTTGGTCAAGAGGGGTTAAGTTTAATTATGGGACTTTGGTTTGCAAGGGCCAAAGAAAGCACATCACATCTCAGAGAAGACTTCCACTCTCTGAACCTGGGCTTCTGTTTATGGTTGCTTTACAGCTTATTTTTAAGGTCATTTGGTGGGTTTAATCATAAAAGCATTTATAGATGTTGCTTTATTTGATTCATATGTTCATGTATTACGAAAAATGATGTAAAACGAAGAAGTAATTCAGCTCACTGGGTATGTAGTAAATTACAAGACCTTTTTTGGTTGTTACTAGATATTTGTAAAGTATGTACTGCCACAGGAGATAGCAAAATCTCTGTCATATCAAACTAATGTAACAGGAAAACTGTGGCCTGAGACACTAATTTTTAGTATGAAGCATGATCTTAAGGTCACTAAAATCAATGATTTCAGTTGTTTTTGTGCAGTGTCTGTACTGAAGGTTTCATAAATCTGTAGTATCCTCTGCAATTGTCAATGTATATCTCTGGGATGAGAGAAGAAATCTAGAATCGAATAATGTAATAAAATAACTGCTCTTGGTGCTTTAAAATGCAAAGGTCAGGCAGGAAAGTATTAGCTCTTATATGTCTACTTTATTAACCATTTTTATACATAAAGAGGAAAATACTGGGCTGTATGTAACATAAGGAGAAAACCAAGACAGTGGAAAGTTTAATTACTTGCCTAAAACTCCAGTGATTCAGTTGCAGAGATGAGATTACAACTCAGGAGCTTCTGGCCCTTTGCCCAGGCTCTCTCAGTATCATGGAGCTCTTAGTTTATGTGTTATTCTACCAGGACACTTCCAAGACCTGATTTTCTGCACTGTGTATGTGTGCACATGCAAAAACGCTTACGGGCAAAACTTACCTGTGTCTGTTTAACCCTGCTAATGACATATGCAAATTCACAGCTGGCAGACTGTTTTCCTTCATTGTGTGCATTTGTGGTAACTTGGCATGCAAATTGGCCATGCAACTGTAACCTACCTTTTTGTATCTGCAAACTCCTGGGAATCCTGTTCTGTGTTCTGCTTCTCAGGTTGGTGTAGTGGAGCTAGTTCACTCAATTTGTAAGCAGTGATGTGGTATCTGAAGTAAGACCAGCCCTTCTAGCAGTTGAACACTGTCCTGTCCTGAATAGGTTTAGCTGTTAACAGGAGAACAAGCTCCAGGCTCAACATTCAATGTCTTCATCTGAGATATAGAATCTTAATTGCGAGTTCATGTGAGGCATGTAAGCAACTGCTTAGGTGTCCTGACATGGCCACAATTAACAGCCAAAAAAGGGAATCATAAAATGCATGTGCAGCCTCTCCTAGATTAAGCCTTAATCCTTTGGGATGTAAGTGTTTATGTCTGTAATCCCAATATTGGTCTGTCTTGAATTGAGGGTGGGACTATATGGCAATGTAAAGATATCAAACATGTCTCTCAAGGAGTTAATGCAGGTACATATTTCCAAGGACCATTTATCTACTCAATGGTATCCTGGAACATAAACATGCTTTCTTATGTGCCTGTGCTGTAGGCTTCTAGGACTTGAATTTTGCAGAGAGCCTCCTAACATAAAAGCTGGGTGAGTAAGGTCCCTTGCAAGAAGTTTTGTGAATCCAGCCCTACCTTTCCAGAGACTTCAATGCAGTTAACCTTGCAAAGAGGTCTGTAACATCAAAGCAAACTGCTCCTTTAAAATTGGCATGGTTTTTTTGTCGTCTTCTGTAAAAGGTGGTGTTCTCAGGTGTGTTAAACCTTCCTGAAAGTGGCAAGTTTAACCACTGCCCTTAACTTCCATTAGCAGTAAGAGAGTTAATCGCTTGTTTCCACTCTAAACAAAGGCGAATGCTCAGGAATTCCAGTCCTTTCCCAAAGAGGCCCCAGTGGGGTGTTGCTTTGGGAAGGATTGGTGTGCAGAGTGGGAGAAAGGCTGAAACAGCTCCCAGGCTTATGATACAGGTTTTGGTAGGGAAGCCAGATTAAATTTCCACACAGTGTGCTGCTGCGTAACACAGCAAACAAGGAGGCAAACTGTGGCACAGAGGCAGGAGTGAGAATGGGTGGGGAATCAGAGGGGAGAGGGTTTCCTTGCTTAAACTCTCTGGGGCTGTGGCCACAAATTTATGCACTACTACTCCACCTTCCAGCAGGAACCTGACTTGGAGCCACCTGCTTAGAAAACCAGAGTTTAGGTATCTGTTCAAGTCTAAAAGAGTCCCATTCTCATAAAAATGGAGTGAAAGGAAAACAAAAAAGTTGGTTGTCTCTATGGCAGTTCACACACAAAATTTGTTGTAAATAGTTTCAGAATTTTACAGCTCTTTGGGACTGAGGTTTTGGCTCAGTCCATGAGATAAGTGGCTAACCACAAAGTGTGGATCAGAAACTTGGATTAAAATTTCTACAAAGGTAATAAATATTTTATATATTTGGTTTAGGGTCTGCCTTGATCCAGTGCAGGTAGAAATTTATTTACTAAAAAAAGCCATATAACTTCTTATATACCTTTGATTAGTATGTTCAGGAGCTTCAGTAAAAAAAAATGCACTGCAGAGCTAGGCATTTTTAAACTGTACTTTTCCAAGGTGATATTGTATTTTAATTCCATTTTCTTTGACAAAGGAAATGGGATGACTTTTTTTTTAAAAGAACAAAAATAGAGCAGAAAGTTTTTTTGATTTAAATGAATTTTTCCACTAGCCTGTTCTCTGATTTTCAGCTGGAATTTAAAGTAATCTCTCCTTAAAAAGCAGATGAACAGAATTATCTAACAATGGTAGAGTAATTATTTCAGAATGAGCATTTTTCTGCCTGAGAAGTTAAAACCATAGTTTCTGAGGTGAGAGAAACTTGTAATATGTTCATTGATTAGAGAATTTTATATGTTTGAACTCTCCAGAAACATGATCTTCTATGTAATTTCAGGTGGAAAAGGTATTTAAACATACATCTGTAAATGAGCTGGCTTTAAATTTTTTCCCTTAAAATGCATTAATGTGATGCAAAGGCTGCAATGGAGCTGATATTGTTCTGCTGTTTGTAATGGTCCTTTTAAACTACTACATGATTAAAATGATAGGACTTGGCTTAAAAATTCCAGCACTGATCTCAATACTGTGCTTTTCAATGCTTTTGAATTAGGTCAGAACGCAAAGATAAAGTGTACTATTGTGGAAACAGAATCCATTTACAGCCTGTGCTGTCAAAACCTGAGTGATGACTCCCCTCCTAAAGATGGTGTTGATGATGTATTTTCTGACACCAAACAATTTCTATCTTTGACTCTTTAATTGTATTGTTGCATTTCTGTTCAGTGCCCTTTGATTTGTGTTCAATCTTACTGTACTTTGGCAGCTGTAATTCTGTCACAAGGTACACTTGGAGCTTTTTTGCAACTGTTCTGACATACTCATAACACGTACAGTTTTTCTTTGACAGTGCAGTATCTGTTTTTATCAGCGTGTGGGCTGCTGCCGGTGATTTACAATCAAACGTTAATAAAATTTGTCTGTTCCTTGTACTGTGTTTGTTTAAGCAGCTACTCTGAGTCTTTTCATGAGTTGCTCCAAATAAGATCAAAGGGTTGAGAAAAATGTTTGTCAATCTCAGAAGTTACAGTGATGGTGTTCTTGTAAACTCAGAATCCTAAAAATTCATAGCTAGTAAAGTGTTTTGCACACATGATTAATGATTTAATGGTAGATGACAAGATAGAATACTTTTTGGTAAAGTTTCACTTTGAAAACAAAGAGTAACCTGTTTCAAGCCTAGAGAGAAGGGGGAAAAAAACCCCAGACAGTGTCAGGCTAGATTTTCCCTATAGATACCACTAGAGCTTCTGTCCCTGCCGTTGAGCACAACAGCTGGTAAGCAGCAAGCAACTGGAGAAAAAGACCTGCCTTTAATCCAATACAATGTTTTCTTGTGCCCATTTTACTGTAAGTCTCAGTGGCAAGGGGACAAAAGCTGTTGACTGATCTATGCAATTACCTTCTCTAATATTGCTTTCAACTGTCTGCCCAGAGTGACAAGAGTAGATGAGGTTTAGTTAAAGTCTGGGAAAAATGCCCTTTTAATAAATAAATAAATAAAAGTCCCTCTCTGTTATCAAGCTGCTCTTTTAGACCTTTGAATCTGTTTTGGAAGACTGCAGGTGATGTGATTGAAAGTTAGAGCGAGTCTGAACTCAAATAGCAGCAATGCAATCAATGTTTTTTGCTGACATGCCCTTAGCACTGTGTGCAGTTTGCACTGGGAAAGAAAAGGTTTGTTTGTTTGTTTTTTTTTCTTTTTCCTTTCTGGTGTGTGTGCATGCGGGGTGGTATCTCTCTTTTATGTAGTGTGACTCAGAGGCAAACATATTTAAAAATAATTGTCCGGGGCACTCTTCATTTGGAGGCTTTATCTGTCCTTGATGACAAAAATGTGATCCTTTACAAATGAATAAACAAAGATAATCCAAGCTGCTATTTATTTCTAATGTGGAAGATGCAAACGTAAAATTGTGTTTAATGAACTGTAGATGGAGGCCTTTTCCTTTTATCTGAGGAGATAGCATGAGGAGGCACTGCACATACCTTTATACACTGAATACTAAGGCCTTTTCTATGATGCAGGTGACTAATAACTGGTAACTTGGTCTGTGTTTTCTTAGTTGTTTGTGCAAAAGTGGACAAGTAAACAGGAGTATGTGCTGTATACAAGGGCTCGATGTGTGCTATGGTTGTGCAGTCATAGTGATGAATGCATACTTTAATGACAAATAGGCAGCATTTCAATAAGTAATGTTCAGATACCACAATGATGAACACGGTAAAGGCATATAGGGATGAATGTTGCAAAGCCCATGTGGTACATGGCAGAGGATATCCTTATTTGTTGTGTATGTGTCTTGGCCAAGTGCTTTCATAGATGTATGGCAGTTTGGGCTGAGGAGAGCTTGAATCTAAGGCTTTAACCACAGTCATAAGAGAAGGTGATTGTGCTAGGCAGCTTTCTGTTCTCTTTATTCCTCTAGCCAGGAACAGGCTGGATAGGGACACTACCTCTCTCTCTACCTTCTATGAAACCAGGGACTGGGGGCGGGGGGGGGAAAGAAAATCTGCAGCTGAATAGCTGCAGAATTGAGCTGGATAGGGCTCCTTTTACACTGAATGTGAAGATGCAGCATTTGGAAGGCAGCAGTTTCACTCTGTATCCCTGCAGAGCATTGATTACCTGCTTGCAAATTTCATACCTAATGGTACTGCAAATTCTTCTCATTTTATTAACAGTTATTTTTATGAGCAGACCTGAGGCCATCAAGTGTCTTAACACTCAATTGTCTCCTAAAATGCCTGAGAGGAAAGGCCAGTGAGAAGGTAATTTAGATTTCATTGTATGGCACTTCTGATTATAGCAGCAGAGTAGGAATTTGGAGTAAGACTACCAAATCGTTTCACATATGGCATCAAATATCCTCCCTGTTCAGTCCATACCAGCATCTGCTGAATAATGCTCATGTTATGTGATGAACCTATTCATTCACTAATATTTAAGCTCCTGTTCAATATGTTCCAACCATGGCTGACCCACTTACATTCATTTTGATGTATAAGCTTGTATATGCATTGTCTATTAACAAGAAAAAAGTGTACTCCAATAGATTTAATAGTAGTGGCTGTTGAGAGGTAAATTCCACTCCCTGTCTCCATTTTTTTCTGCTTAAATATTCCCCCCCTAAAAAAATAAGGAATATTTTATTTAAATTTACCCTCCTGTTTCTGCAAAAACTTTGAGCTCTTTAAGTGGAAATTGCTAAATTAAAGCCTACATTTTGTTATGGTGGCTTGATAGGTCATTAAAATTGGCAGTGACTATCTGAGCATGATCTGGAAAGATGGCCTTGACGTAAGAGTTTTGTTGTGCTGTCACCTCTGACCCTGGATGGGAAATATATTCTATTTGTATCACTTAGCAAGTGCTGCCAAGTTAAGGTTTGTAGAAGGTATTGTACTACTCTCGTGTCCTGCACTGAACAGAAAGCCATGCTTAATGTCCATCCCTACTTCAAAATCTCTGTGTCCCAATTTATTAATCACTGTTGCTTTGGTACCTTTCTAATTCTTTCAGGTGCATTGTTGACTATTGAGGTGTCTGGGACCCTCAAAGACATAGCTCACCCGGCTCAACCCACACTTTGGTATTTGTACCAGTGGAAATGACTGCAGAACTGATGATGATATAACTCTGGACTGTAAGACACTTATGTAGAGCAGTGGGAACAAAACCAACCTACTTGTGATGACTTCATATTCCTTTATCTCTCCCGTGTACAGTCTATTTGTTCTGTAAAACCACAATAGGAGAAGTAAATGCCAGCACTACTCCTTCCTACCTTTTTTTTAAAACATGTAACTATCTTAATGCTAATTGTAAAACTTGACTAAAAGACCCTCCAATTTTTCTGCTTAAAAAGAGGAAAGGAAGCAGCATTTATATATTTGTTCTCATTTTGTGTTTCCTTAACAGTGATTCAAGAGCATTAACCTGTGTGGAAATAAGAAAAAGTTAATTTAGAAAACTACCTGAGATGCTTCCTGCCTTCCTTATTTTGGCCCACTGTGTAATTTACCAGATTAGGGAAGATCTGAAATTGATTTGCCCCAGACCCTTCGAGTTTCATTTGCATGGACAAAACATGGCAATGGCTGCCTTTATGTCATCAGTGTGAAAAGGCTCAAGTAATGGCAGCACTGTTCATTTTAGCATTGCACTGGATCATCAAGTCTGTTTTTGCTGTCTCGAGCAGTATTTGGTTATAAATCCCATTTCTAAGTCTGTCTGATTCCACATTTAAGTCAGTTTGGGTTTTGCCTTCTGCTGTTCCCATTGGAATACTTCCCTTAAACTTCTGTAATACTGACCTTTGAGAGCCTAGCTGCCCTCTTTGTTTGCTTTGTGTTACACAGCTATGTTCTGATACCAGTTCTGGTCTGTTTACTTGCATGTTTCTTCCCCCCAGAGCTGCATCTTGCTGGACTAGAAAGGACTTACCAGACTTCTATGTGGCTTCTCTCTCTGGATTGTGGAAAAACTATTTTGTGTGAATTTCTGTGATTTATGGAGTAGGAGAAAGTACAGTTACCAAAACATACCCTCTTCCTTCTCTGATCAATCACATTCTAGCTGTGGTATTCTGGAAATGTTTTCTCTAAAAACAAGATGCCTGAATTGCAAGTCTGAATAGTGTATTCCAAGAGGGGAATTCCTTGGGTGTGGTGAATTTTTGCAAGACACGGATTTCTAATAGAAGAGAGGCATTCCTTTGAAATGCTGGATGAGGAGAGGAGGAGCCAGAAATCTCAGAAGGCCCAACTCAACCAATACATTCAATTTGGCTTAAAAGGTTCATTATTTGTGGCATGCTAATTAATTTTTATACTAGAAAGTTATCAGAGGGTGGCTAGAGTTATCCTTTATATTCTCACAATTCCCTACTCTTGCAAAATAAATAATGAAAAAAGCAAATTTACATTAGTGTGGTCTAAAACTAACACACAGGTGGGCTTTGCTAATGCTTCAGTACTTTCTCATATCTGATCTTTTCTGAGAAAAGGAATCTCTTTGCTGTCACTACTTAAGCACCTCATGTTGCATGGGTGTGGTGTAATTAAGCCTCTTAATCTTTTTTTCTTCTCTGTTCTTTTTTCATAAATATCTGGTGGTTATTGTAAATTTCTATTAAAATTGGACAAAGCTTTCCTATAAAACATGTATTCTCCTCAGACTTAGAGAGATGATGGCAAACAGCTGCACTGAAAGGGATGATATAGGTTAAAGAAAAATATAAGCTCTAAGTGTGGTGCAGTTTTTGTTTGGTTGTGATTTTTTTTTTTTTTTTTTTTGAGGGAAGGGCAGAAAAGCATTGAATGCTATTGCTTTTGGTCCTTTTTTTCTTTTAAAATATTATGTTCCCCAATTAAAAGTCAATGCTTACCAAGAGAGGCTATGTGCCCAGCAGAAATGATCTTTCAAAGGCACAAGCTGCTGGTCTAATCTTCCCTGGGGCTCTAATGAAAGCCTTCATGAAGATTCCTGGTTCTCAAATTAGAGAAATAACAGGAAATTTCCATTCTATGTTAATAGTTTGTAAGTGAACGTTGACTGTATTGGAGTGACTTGCTTTAAGAGTAAATAAGGAGGTTTTGTTGGTGTTTTTTTCTTTTTCTCTTTTTTTTTTTTTTTTTTTTAAAAAAGGACCTGTCAGGCCTGTTTGACCTTGATGTATCAGCTCCATTCATTATTCTTCTGCAAGGTGTTGGTTCATTTCCTACATCACGGGGATAAGTAGAAACGGACTAGGTAGCAGAGGGCTACTGCTTGCTTCCTGTTAGCTGAAGTCAGATGTCAGGCTAGGCTTTCTGTTCTCTAGTTTGATTGATAAGCTTGAAGGAGTCCATGGCAGGTATGCAGGTCAGGGGGATAACAGCTGGAAAATATGCACCCAGCAGAGAGACCACACAGAGAGAGACCAAATTCTTTCTCACTTATCACTGAACAATTTCAGGATAACTTGGCGGTTAACACGACATGGTTTGACATTTGATGCAGTGTGTAATCTCTGGATGTAGCCATATAATTATGCTCTGCATTCTACTCAACTGATAAAATACTCTGTTACAAAGTGGGATGATGCTAATTGTTTCTTACTTTAATTTTAGCTGCAAAATAATATCCAAGACTCAGCAACAACTGTCAATATGCTGTTGGGTATTCAGAGATTTTACATGTAGTTGTGAACCAGCTATATCCAAAAGGTTTGACAGTTCCTGCTCCTTACTGGTCATAGAAAGAAAGGTTGCTAAGCACAGAAGTTGGGAGTAACTGTCTTCCTGCTCAGAGGCAGGGAAGTGTCAACAAGTCTGTACCTGGATGGCAGCCACACCAATCTGACATCACTGGTAATGCGATGCTCCCGGTAAGAGCAGAGGGAGACCTTGGCATGTTAGCGATGGCTGTGCGATGCAGTCTGTCCAAAGGAACCATGGTGTTTGGTTATCTTTGACCTCCTCAGTTACTGCTGTTGTACCTCACGCAGGTACGCTACCCAAACTGTGGGGGAGGCCTTGGGTGGGCACTGAATACACATAGACCTGGCCTGTTGCCTCTTCATTCCCACTGTATGCATCTTCACCTCTACACATTCTTCTGGGTAAGGTTCTTCTAGCAAGGGTTTCAGGTTTTCTGGCCATGATGTATTGCTACAAGGGTAAATGCTGTGCCTGACACAAAATAAGACTGCTTAGTCATGAAGTACAGAGCCCTGTAAAGGAGTGTGCCCATGATCTGTCCCACAATAACTCAAGGTCACTGTTTTTTGTGTCCTGCCCCTTTACAAAGCAAGGAGATGATTTCTTCTCTTCCCTGTATAACATTAGGTTTCTACACTCTCTGCAGTAGTTAGAAACTAGGGGTGACATTAGAGAAGAATCAATCTCAGGGCTCAGTGCTGCCTGGAGAGGCAGAGGTTACTGCCATTGCCTCTGTAAGAGCTGCCTTTAAACCTCAGTTGGCAAGTTAGAGCTAAAACTGATTCGAGGTCACATTCTTAGCTTTGATGAATGGATGGCCCAGAACTAAATAACATCAGCTGAGGCCTGGGCTTTGTCGTATTCCAGAACAAGATTTAGAATAATATTAATAATGAGATCAGACCCCCTTCCTACAGCAAATTAATCTGAAATGAATTTTAAGGCAGGGAATAGGCAGGGGCAAACAGCTGCTTCTGACAAAGACGTTCTCTTGCATGTGTGTTTTATACAGTTTTGTTTGTTCTTCTCAAATGATGACTTGTTGATGGGCCCTGTGCAGTGACGCTTGTGTAAGAGTTGTGAATATCCTCTCAGGAACACTGCTGTTATGCACGTATATAGCTAGAGACAGCAATAATCATACATAATTTGGGTTTTGTGTGCTCTTTTGTTAACAGTAATCGCTGAAGCATAAATACACTCTACAGATCATATTTAGTTTTGGATGTATTAGGGTGCTCTCCGTGTTCAGTAACAGGCAGTTGTCTGGCAGAGGCGTAATCCAGCCATAGTAGAATGACAGTGCTTCATGTTATTTCACAGATATAATTGATTTCCCTTTGTTTCAATCAGCCTAATTTATTCAGGGTGTGTCTATGAAAAAAGTAGGAATTTGGTATTTCAACAGTATTTCTATACATTTTGGTAATGGAGATTTGGTGGCAAATTAAATTTAGATTTCCTAAGCAGTAGCTATTAGGACCTCTGGCCTCTTGTTTTAAAACCAGTGGACTGATTTCTACCAATGGGACCCACTCCATGTGGTATTAAGTGGGCAAACTTCACTGGGAGTTTTATAGGAGTGCTTGCTTCACAGTCAGGCGTTTGCAATGTACCTATGGGTAGCAGGTAATACTCCTCCCCTTGAAAACATCAATCTGGTCTTTTAATTGTGTAATTCCACCTCTTCCCTTCCTCCCTCTCCCCTCTCCTTCCTGCTCCAGCCGCTTCACAGGTGTCTGGTCTGACCCATCAGGTGGGTCTCTGTTTGCCTGTCAGCTTGGGAGCTGATGGCCTTACGGAGGTACGGCTGATTGCACAAAGCGGAACGGGTTCGTCTGAATTGCAGGTGTGAGTAATTGGCAGAGATCTCTGCTAATCCTGGGGATAGTGGAGCACCCTGGGCTGGAGCAGGCACAGTCAGAAAGGGCTAAATGAGGTGCAAAAGGGAAAGAAAGAAAAAGTTAAATGCCATGGTTTCCTTCTCCCAGGTGGCTTGAGTTATTTAGGGCTTGTAAAGTGAGTTTTGGAGTGTAGCTAGGAATTTGTTTATGTACATAAATAGATATGTGTGTATTTATATAAATAGATTTATTGGAAAGTCATGTTCCAAGGACTTCATAAGTCAATGGAAAATCCTGACCACTTTAAGAATTTTGTGTTCGAAGCAAAAATGAAGCTCATTTGTGCTTTGTTTTCCTTGGCAACTGTGGAGACCAGGTAGCTAAAGGCATGACTGAGTTTTGGACTTTACCATACACGGTGCACAAGAGCTCTGCTGTGTGCTAAATGCATTTGACAGTCTTGGGAGCAAAGGGGGATGGATCCACTGAGAGAGATCATCTGCTTTGGGCATCTAAAGGATTGTGCAGGCCAAATGCAGAGGGAAATGCTGGAGGACACTTGGGTGTATGGAAGAGAGCATTACAGCAGGCAGGGGACATTAGACAGATTTAGGAAATTGTGATAGGGTGAAAAGGAAGGTGTTGCTGAAGAAGAAAAACTGTGGGGTTATTGGAGTGGGGAGAGAGAGGGCAGTGGAAAAATTAGAGGTGATATAGCCCATGTGAACTGGATGCCTTTGATCTGCTGAGTAAATATTGCTTTGCTTTATGAGTTTTTAAGTTCCACTCAGGCTTTATCTTCAAGTCTCTCCTGAAATCTTGTGAGTTATAAGTTCATATTTTTTAATTTGTATATTAAACTTTCTATTTACAAGAAACAAGATTCCAGATGCTGACGTTCACAAAAAAGCTAATATACCTAGACTCTAATAGATAAAATCTTCTAATTTATCAATAAAATTTATTTGCTGACCTTTAATATTAACAACCAGTAAATCTAACATTTTGCTAAAATCACTGAAGGTTAAGCTTTCTTATAGCAGGACAAATTTAGTGTAAAAATGATATATTGCAGCTTAAGGTCCAAATTCTATCATTCAGGGAAAGGACTGCAGGATATAGCCCTTTATTTGCCAACAGGGAAGGGCACTTACACTAAGCAAAGCGCACCTTAAAAAACTAACAAGAAATTGGAGAGGTACAGAGAAGATTAAAGTATTCCTCAGCAAAGGAGGTTAATCCAATTTCTCGGCACCAATTTTTCTGCACTTAAGAGGAGATTGTATTTTGCATTCCTGATCCACCAGGTGTGAGCTAGTTTAATGCAACAATCACCTGTGTTTGCTTGATATTTATTTCTCTCTAAGCATATATTTTAAAAAGGGCAGTGTGATATAGTGGTATGATTTCTGTTCTTTCCCTCCTTCTCTACACACAAAGTCAAACTGACTCTATGGTTTGTGTTCTCTGAGACCCAAGAGACCCTGCTTCAACTTTTATTCCCCTCCTTGCTGGCCTGGTATAATGTCACTTTGTCACACTTAGTCTGCTTGTAGTACAACCTCTCCTTTGCATTGTGGAAACACTCCAAAAACACAGGAGATGCATACACAGGTCCCTGCCTTTACAAGTGTAAACTGAGAGGACAAAAACAGACACAGAATAAAATAAAGGCCGATAACACGTGAGTAAAGTGACCAGAACAATGGCTGGATTGTAGGTTATTGTTTGGTTTTCAAGTTAAAATCCCCAAGAAAATCCCTCCTGTCAATTGAACTGGAAGGGGTGTGAGGCAGGGAGGCGGGGGGCTCTCTCACTTTCCTCCTACTTGCAGCTTCCTCCCTCCTGTCTAGAAGCATGGTCTGCATAGGAGATGGTGTTGAAGTTAACAGAAACTACTGTATTGATCCCAGGATGCCTGGGTTGGACCTGTCAGTGCTGGTTTCTAGAGGAGTCTGCTGAGGTAGGTCTTTGGGAAAGGGGAAGTGCTTGAGGACAGAGCCAGCCAAGGAGCAGCATTAATGCTCAGGTATCTTTAAAAGAGATATTTTTTTCTCTTCCCCTTTAACTAATTTTTCAATGTGAAATGGATGCAGATGTATGGAATGAATTCATCCAGGATTTAGAAACACTGTTTTGTATGTGTACCCACCCACATAATTGCTTTCCTTTCACATACTGCACTCCTGTGCACACCTGTGGGATGTTGGCAAGACCTCCTGGATATTAGATCTACTGAACATATGACCCATATAGCTTTCACAGTATGGTAAAGTTACAGAATTACACCTGGATAGCCTTGATGGGGAATATATTGCATTCCTGGTTTCATCTTCTGTATCCTTCTGCTGGTGTTAGAGCAGTGCGATGGGAATCAGGACTAGCGTGTCCTTTGTGATTTACAATTTTGTATTTTTGTATTCATACTTTAAGCTTCATGAATAATCAGAGTATTGCATTTTCTGGGATTCACTTCTACAGGAAGGTCTTGGATATTACTTATTCTCTCTGTGACTAAGCGCACCTATGAATAAAGTAGGGACAATGATTATCTACTAGCTGATTTTCCTGTGAAGATCAAGTACTGTAGAGAGGCTCTAGGACAGGGCCAGCAGGTATCATGCAGGATATTGCAGAGACTTCCATCTTTCTGGAGCAGGTGGAGGCCAGGCAGGGTAGCACAAGGCAGCTCAGGCTACATGCTGTGGCCTGGCTTTAGGCAATGGAACCAAGCTTTAAATAAAGGGAGATTGTAGCTGTCTTTTATGTTTTCAGCTTTCTGGACTGTATTCTCCTACTTTCATGCTTTTGACTGCTGCTTAGATATGCTCCCAAGTAGTTCCTCTGAAACAGCGTGTCTTTTGGTCATACTGCAGTCCTTAAATGATTAGAAGTTATAGAGCTTTTGTGGCCTCTTGCCTCTTCTGTTTCTGTTTGAGAGTAGCAACTCTGGCAAACTTGGGGTGACCTGGCTCATGCAAAAAATGTTAAATACATACAATTTGGAAAGAACCCATGGAGAAGAAAGATCCCATAGAGAAATGGGAGTTGGGGTTAGGTGGCAAACATAGCTGTGTAGTACTCAGTCTTTGTGTAGTCCGATAATGATCTTGTGGCTGCATGAGAAGCAGGAATTGTGTCTTTAAAGATGCATAGCTACCAAAAGATGTGGTTGAGTGGTGCAGGGGATTTGCAGAACTCCTGAAAGTTGGGGATCAACTAAATCGAGTGACTCAGCCTGCATGCAGGGGTCCTAAAACTTTTATCTCCCATTACTGCTTTTCATATCTGGACTCTTCACGGATTAAACTTAGTTCAACTATTGTGTTTAATGTTCTATATAGACTGATGGCCTGGTGGAATGGTACAGGGGATGTCAGGGTGGTGCAGGTAAGCAAAAAGATCTGATGTTGCTGAGAGGTAAAATTTGAAACTCTGTGGGGATTGTAGCTTTGAATTTTTTTTGTGCATGTGTTCAAGAAACGTATTCTTCTAGAATAGCACTATGCGTATAAAATGTCCTAGATAGTAAGTCATCCAGGAAGAACAATACAGTATCTTATTGTCCTTGTTTCAGTCAATGTTATTTATTTGTCTGAATGTTTCATCATAAATTAATGTATAGTTCTTTAGTTTTCAACATTAGTTTCTGAAAGGAGCTGTTCCTGTTTATCTAACAAGTGGCACAAGTACTGAAGGAGGCTTTATACTAGAGGACGTATTCTCGCTCTTCCATACTGTTTTGGAAAAGTTGGTGACGTCAGTAAAAAGAAGGAGAGAGTTCCCGCACTATTATGCCTTGACCAAGAATTTGGGACAGACGGGAAACAGGAGCAATGTATATAAGCTGAAATTACAGATGTATGAAATTACCCAGGGTGAAAATTTGTGCTGGATGCAGAGGATGATAATACTGACTTGCAGCAGTTTTCAATGCAGCATTTTACTTCATCACCCCCAACTAACAACAGCTCCTCTTCCTGCATGTTACCTTGTAGGTACAACACGGTGTTGCTCACCTTGATGCCTGTTTCTGATTCTCAGAGGAAGAACTTTAGTTCAGAAGGGCTATAGGACCTTTTAGAGGTCACCAAGTATGTAGGACCTAGGACCTGTGTTTTGTTATTTGTTTGTAAGAACAGCAGCTCTACAGAACAGCACTGTGATACTGTGAGGGAGAGGTTGCCTTGTTCCTCACTTACAGGAAGAAGGTCACTTACTGATTTACTAGCACCATTTCTTAAAGTACTTAAGATTTTCCTTGGAAAGTCCTTCATCCAAATTCTGATAACTTCTAACCTTGCTTAGCTTTCATGGGAGCTAGTGGAACCACAGTCCAAAGTATGTTTTGGCTGCATATTATCAAAATGCTCTACAGTTATGTTGCATAAAAATAATTTTCCCATTTGTATGGTGTGTTTTTTTTTTTTTTTCCAGCTACAGGTTACTTCTCTTCATTTTAACTTCCCCAAATTTTCCGTTCAAGGAAGGAAACTTTAACATGTGTGTGTGTTAGAGATTTGGGATATTGGAAAGATCAGTCAAAATGGATAGCTAATTTCCCACTACTGTGCAATTCACAATCTGTAAAGCACTTTCACACCCATCTGCAAGGCTAGAAAGTGTTACTAACCTCACAGCATGGGGTTCCTGAGATATGGGCTACAATGCTGACTATTTTTCTTCTGTTTCTCTCTTCATTTGGGAGCATAGAGCTTGATTCTTCTTCCCAGAGTCAATGACCATGTATTAAAAAAAAAAAAAAAAAAAGACTTCCCCAAGGAGCATATGGAAGGAAATAAAACAATTTGCTTGCAAATGGGAGGTAATTGGTATGTTAATTAAAGTTGACTTTACTTCTCTTAATGTTAACCTCCTGATTTTCTCCAGTGTTTCAGGTAGGGGAAGAGAATTTATTCTTTAGTATTCTCAAGAATGAGACTGGATAATAGACACAAATGAAGTCCAAACCTAGTACAAAAAACCATGAGAAGATATGTCTCCCGGCTGCTTTCCTAATACAGCATAAGGAGGATGAGATAGTTATCTGAGCAGTCACTCCACAGCTCAGACTTCAAATTATAGTAATTATGACAATTTGTGCCAATAGCCATGAGGTGGGGTTTTTTGATGTGGTTAAAAATAACATCTGTAAAAAATCCAATAAAAAAAAATTACATTTTGCTAATTTTCTGATAAGATAATGTTTAACTGTACTGTGTGCCTTCCACCGCCGTTTTCAATTAGAGTATTTCCTTCTGGGCTTTTACCATCTCGTCTCATGGATCCGATTCCATCCTGAGCAGTTCATTTGTTTTAACTTTCTTAATTAATTGTTTTGTGTAGGTTTTGCCTTTCAAACTGATATCAATCTTCCAGACTTATTAACGTGCTGATTGCTAACGTGCGATACAAAGCACAACTCAGTTAAATTGTTCTTTCTGTCATATTAAACAGAGTTCCCATATTAGCCTGCTAAACAAAATAATTGTAGATAATTTAGAGGGTAAGAAATGACAAGAGTCCTGTACCTAGGAGAGTAGAAGAAAGTTCTGTTTGCAGCTTCTCTGTGCTGGCTTTGGGTAAAATTCTGAGCCCACATGCAGAAGCAGAGTAAGAAAAAATAATTAGCTGCCAAGAAATTGTAGAAGAGCTGGTGGGAAAAATTGCTTTCCCCATACAGTGAAGTTTCTTACCTTGTCTGAGGAATAATGTGGGGCAAGGAGAAGTAAGGTATCAGACAGAGCTGATAGCTTCCCTCCTGTATTTTCAGGGAATTTTCTCTTTTGTGTGAATTAGTTCAATTTTATGTTCCTGAGTTAAACAATGCAGATGCAATTGCATGGCATTATGTCCTTTACACCATCATCACATACGTCTACTCCATGTAGCTTGACTGAAAGGACACATCATTTGGAGTCATGATTGTAAATTCTGATGTAGTTTACTTGTTGTATGACAAGGAACACACTTCTCTGGGAATAAGGGCTATCCTTGAAGCCGTCATGTAGATGACCTGGTACAAGTTCAGTGTGTGGCAATGCAGAAGAATTGTTTCTCAGAAAAGGCACTAATCCCTAGACTATTTAAATTCACTTGAGAATGTGACCAGAGCTCACGTAGCCAGGAATTTATTGTTCATGCTATAGTGTCACTACTCTGCCTGACCATGCTGAAGTCTTATTATGCTATCTGTTGCACAAATGATTTCTGAACATGCTCAGTGATCGTGTAACTGCTCCTGGAGTTTTTACCTCTGGCATTGGTGAGAGCAGGCAGATGCTTGAGTCTGTTGACAATCTCCCTTTCATAAACATCACAGTAAATGATACTATAAAGAGTGACAGAGACGTGTAACTTCAGGTATGTTCTTTTAAGGCTTTAAAAGACAGGTAGCGGCTAGGAGAACTCTTCTGGCAATCATGGTCTTCAAGATGCACTTTAGATAGGAGACTCTGAAGTGCATATTTCAGAATTTATTGAGCAAATTTGTCTCACTTTGCAGGGGAAATAAAATAGTTTACACCATAAGTTCAGCACACTCAGCAATATTGGGATTTACCTGGGATTTGGAGACATGTTTTGATTTAAATTTCTGACGTACTACTCTCAATGCATGATAAAACTTGGGTATCATGAAATTGTAATTTCTGAAATCAGTGAAAAGATTTTTGCTAAGTTTTGCCTGTTAGAGTGCTACAGAAGTGATTTGCCACTCCGCAATGTATTCTTCTGCATTTATTGATGTTTCCTAGTGCTTCTGACTTGTTCCTGATTTCTCCTTCAGGGCCTGCAGAACTTTGCTCCTGGTTTTCTGCCTTTTTTTCAACTAGGGGAACTCAACCTGCTCTACCATTTGTAGCCTCCCCTTCCCACATCTACGCTGTTTTTCTCTAGATCGTTATAGTGAATGCTTATGCACATATTGCTGTTCTTGAAGAGGGACACGATTATGCCAATATTGCTTTAAAAGAGTCACCTTTTAACTTGTAATCCTAGCACATGTGTTGCAAGAGATTGTGACAAACCCAAGACAGTATGTATTTTTCTGGAGTTTGTGTCTGCTAGAGCTGGTACAACCCCTGCCAGCCACTTCAACACAGCAGTTTTATTGAGCGCTGTTGTATATGGCGGCCGTGGAAGTGGTTGCAGTGCACACAACCTCCAAGCCGCACCAGGCCTTGGTGCTTAGGCTGCTGAAGGGAGCTCACTAGATGGTATGTTATGCCAATTTGACTGCAGACTGATTCAGAGCAGCTGCAAAACCTGCAGTGGCTTTGACTCGAGTAGCAAAGATTTTCTTGCCTGAAGGTAGCTCCCTCCCATTCCTTACAGTGAGGGTTTCCTCTGTGTCTGAAGCCATGCAAAAGCTGTAGACTGGCCTTACTAAAAACTATATAGAGTAATTTCCTCTTTCCTCCTTGCAACAGAAGTCCCTGTGCAGTTTCCCTAGCACTGTAGGCCTCTCCTGTTTGAGAGGGGTCAGATTTGCAAAGTAGGAAGAAGCATATTGGAGCTGAATCTACCTTATGCCCAGGCAACGGTTGGCCATTGTCAGCCTAGAGATTCTTGGAGCTTCCTGGCTTTTTATACACAAGCCCACATGTGCTGACACAGATTTCTCAGCTCTGGTGCTAAGTTGCTCACAGAATAAGAATAATAGAAAAATGCTAAGCATTTTGCTTGATTTAAATTTTGCAGAAAACCAAAGCAGAATGAACTTTGGCTACTGTTCAGCTGCAATCTAGACATGAATTAACAGGCGCTTCAAACTTAAATTAGACGAGTCAACCATTGAATGTAGTTCAGCAGCACACCAAAATAAATCCGGATGACATTTATGACATATTTCATTGTTTCTATAATCTAAGTAACACAAAAGGCGTAAGTCACAGCACAATACTTTATTGCATTTCTTTTTGAAACACTGTCCATGAATAAATTTAGACTGTAAATTGGAAGATTTATTACTATCAAAGTGAGAAATGTATGATGTTGTTGCTGTGACGGCACTGGACTGCAGCTGCCCATACTAAACTGGAGCTCGTGATCTGTTTCCACTCCAGGCTAAAGTTCCTTGGAACACCAGGCTGGGTTATTTAAAACAAATGATTTTGGCTTCCTCATGTACCACTTTTATTCTGGAATCATCAGAGTTCATTAAAAAAGTAGAAATTTTAATGAAGTATTTAAAACCTAATTTTTAAAATTTGATTTGTGGTCTAAGAAAATGTGAGTGCTGGTGATAGACTCCTTTATTTGAATATCTCTTCTGTGTCAAGTATATTTAAAACCCCAGACACACCTTCCTCAAAAAAAAAAAAGAAAGAAAGAGGGATATATGAAGGAACTGGGATATTCCCCAGTGCAGCCATCCACCTGAAAGACATGAGATATGTGACACATTTACTAATTAGACTGCAAATTTTCTCTGCCCTCTCAACTGAAAGAATACATAATGTATTAATACAGGTAGTGCCTGTGACAGATCTAGCAAAGTATCTGTGGCATGCTGTTATTGGACAAACTGCTTTTTTTATGCTGCTGCCCTCTTCAGTTCAGTACTGTTTGAGAATTGAGATGTTAAGTGGATAGGATACTTAGTGGCGAACAGGATTGGGCCATAAGCTGCCCTTACAGGCAGATTGCGTCTGTTCCTCATGGAAAGGTCTCTCACACAGCTGATACTCTCAAGGTAACAGTAGTGCTAGATATATGCAATATCACTGGCCCAGCAGTGCCAGTAAAGGGAGAAAAACTTCAGTGAGTCATCCTGATCAAAAGCATGAAAGTCAAGCTAAAAACACAAGAAAAATAAGTGTATTTAAATATGGTGGACTACAAGAAACATATATGCAACAGATAACCTAAGATCTCAATGACTGATGGTTTTACAGCGTAATTTTAAGGATGAACTGTTCCTAAACAATTTTTCCAGTGTATTAAACACTAACAGCATCAGGCATGCATGTCTTGTTCCACTCTTTCTTTTTTTTTTTTCTTGAACAAACAAGTTGAATGTGGCCAATACAAGAAAAGAGCCCACTATCCACTTATGTGTGCATGTTCCTTTGTCCTCTTTCCAATATCCCCCAGTAATGACGGAGTGCAGGATCGTGTTCTGCTCTAATGTCTTTCTTGTAAGATTCGGAGGGTAGTGCCGTCGTGACCTTCGGGAGCATTTTTTTCCATTTGGAAGGAGGCGGGGGAGAGAGCATTGAATTTGAGATTGATTTTCCTCCTTTTAGCATGTGGAAATTCAAAGCAAGCTCCTTGATTCATCAACAATGACTGCATCTCCAGCCTTAGAGAATGCAAAGGCATCAGCAGGAGCAGACTGATGAAGTTAATACCCTCAGACTGCATTGTGAATGTGACCAGAGTCCAGTATGCTGTATGCTATTGAAAAAAGCTGATGTTCCTTACAGTGACTGGTCACAGTTTTAACCAGAGAATTTTTATCTGAGGATTAAAGAAATGGGGAGCTCAAGCAGTTTTAGACCTAACAGTGTGTCCATAGTTTCTTGTTGGGGCACTTATGGGCTCTGCACGTTGTGTGTTTTGGAGGCTTCCAAGGAATGCATCCAGCTAGAGGCCAAAATGCAGATTCAAAATATCTATAGAAATTTTTAAAATGATGGTTTTCCCTGTTTTCCTTCCCTGCAAAGGGCTGGTCTATTCAATTGAATTTCTGGGAGGTGTTGGAGGTAGATAGCTATTCAGTGTGAGCTTTATTTTCAGTAAAGAGCAGACTGAGTATTTGAGTAGAAAGTATTTTGGAGAGCTTCAGTTCTTCAGCAGGAAGCCCTGGAAAATCACAGTGGATCCAGGCCATGGAGTCTTTTGAATCCTTGGATATTGCTTACTTGCCATCTTTGAATTTGAGCTGGCCAGTCCCTTCTACTTGGGCTTCAAATTTAGCACTGCTGATCCAGGGGCAAAGTATTGCAGAAATAAAATTTCAGCAAGAACTGACAATACCTGGTTTTCCTTAGGTTTTGGAGAAACAACAAATGAGTGCAACACTCATTTCTCAGAGGTGGCATTTCTGCATCAAGGTGGAGTTGCATGGGCACTGTCAAGGGAGGAAGAGGTGATGTTCCTGCACACGCTTCCTCTTGATAAAATGGTGCTTTCACCATTTAATTTTTGTGAAGGGAAAGGATTCTCCATGGTATGCCTGCTACAAACTGAACTGTTGGCTCTGCAGGAGTGCGCAAACTCTGTGGTAAACCACAACAGGAGATTAAATCTCATGAAGGTATATCTTTATTGTGAAACAGGCATCCACAATTGAAGAGGTCCTCTACTGTATTGTGAAAAATGTTTCGGCCATTGAGAACATTAAATGCTGAAGTCTGTACTTGGGAATAAATATACAGCCAGATTGCCAGGCACATTTTCTGTTGTGAAGCTGCTGTACTGTATACGTAAAACGTTGATACCTTCCAGTTGTTCTTCCCATTACTTTTGTGCTATTCTTGCTGGGTGGAACTACTTGTTTGTACTGTAGGAACAAACCTGCATACATTAGTGAGGGCGCAAGTAGATAGTACTTTGAGGCAGTGGACACTTGAAGGTATTAATTTACTTCCTCTAATAGCCTTTATGAACTTTAGGAAAATAAATATGTGCTAGGGGACAGGCATAAGGGAGGGAAATGTCAGGTTTAAGTGTGGTTTGTTTTTTTTTTTAATTTGACCATGCCTTTACCTGCCTAGTTATGATGTCATATTCTGCTCAATGTAGGGAAGGTTCATCTTTCAGTGCATGCTAAAGTTTTACAGTAACAAATACATGCATTTGGTCATCACGCACAGATTTCTTTGTGTGCATTTTAGTTGTGAAAGAGAAAGGTACAAAACTGACAGAGGAAAATATATGGGGTCCTGTTAAAATTAATCTTAAAAAGGTTTTAATTTAGGTGCATTTGAGAATCAATAAATGAAGTTGGCCCTATTCTGATCACTGGTTTGAGTACAGTCATAAGAATCTGTTGATGTGTTTGTGTATTAGAATAGCATATATCCAGAGAACATCTACAACTGGGTGAGTATGAGTTAATGGTGTGGTGGAATTCAGGTTGCTGGTAAAAGGAATTATTTTATCAATAAGATCAAGCTTCATTTACAGTTGCCACTGATGAAACTCAAAATCTAATTTAGCACTCCATGTCGCTGTATTCATTCTACTACAAAATTACTTTCCCTTGCTATCAACGAATTACAACTATTTGAGTTTAGGCCCAGAAAGACTCCTTTATTGTGCCTTATTGCTTATGAAATCTCTTTAAACTGTGTTGTTTAGTTGTTGGACATAGGATCTGAACCTGTCTGAAGTTATTTTAACCTAAAGAACAGTTACTTGCATACCTCCCTTACACCTATCTACCTGCAATAGGAATGTGTTTTGCTGTGTGTCTGCATATAAATATGTGAAAAGTTATATTCAAGAATATATTAATCCAATTCATACCTCTTTATGGCTCATGTTTGATACCTGGAGTGAAGTTCTAAGCTGGAAATGGAGCACATTCCAGTACTTCCAAGTATGTTTTTGCAGTCATCTCCTACTGTCCAGTTAATACTGTATGTAAGAGATGAAAATAAAAGATTTGCAGAAGACTCTCCAGAGGCTTTGGGGTGTCATATAAAAGGTAGATCTTGAGCTTCTTGATGAGTTCAAGTTATTTTTAACTTAAATTGAAATGACTACTTTGCTTAGAAATTAATAATAAAAGAATCTTTAGCAGGACTCAGGTGGTATTACTTAGATATATAGTCAGCACAAAGCTTCTGGGTTATCTGTTTTTTATTTCCATTGAATTTTAGGCCATGTAAATTTTAATTCTTTCAATCAAGAACATCGAGTGTGTCTGTTATACGTGAAACTGCTGGGGTTCAGAATTATCATTCATATGGATAATCTTCTTCTGAAATAATTTAATAAGTAGTTCAGATATAAAATAACTGGCCTTACTTCAAAGCACTATGCAAGGCCAGTTAAACTGGAAAGAATTCGAACAATGCAGTGATGCAGTGTTTTTCACATTTGTGAATCTGCATTTGAGAATATGCAGACTTGTGTGCCTAGAAATAAATGACAGTGCAAGCACCTTATAAGGTTTTGTATTAGTTAGAAGCCACTAACTGGCTTTGTGATCTTCATCTTTAATCTGTGCTGAAAAACCTTTTTGTAATGTAACAGCCTATATTGCTCTCTGCATGTTGAAGAAGAATGTGGTTTTAGAATGTTTGAGAACTTTGAAAAAATATTAGTATGCTTTTCAAATTCCTTTACCTGTGGAGTCATGTGTCTTACTTGCTGTAGCCTAAGTGAGGAAGTCTCAGGGTTTGTTTGTTTAAACTGCCTGTAAGCAGCTTAGAATAGCTATTGCAGAGGTGAAAATACCATGGCTCTAAAATTTAGCATCCTGCAATCTGCCAGGTCTGGAAGCCAAGTCTATGGTCCTACTGAAAGAGGGAATCTCCCATTCCTGGTAGCATATTGGTCCAATTTCTTGCCCTTTAGTGATATTCCCCTAAATGAAGAAATTGTTTCAGAAATGGGGACTAAGGACTAACAGGAAAGATGCTATAGGCAAGTTTAATTCTTGTAGAAAATGTGATGTTTGGAAGGAATCCCTCTCTCCCACCACCACCATTTCTGAAGCAATTATTTTGCTTTTTAGCAACGATCTGTTGGGGAAGATGTTCAGGAACTTGACATGCTAATAGTAGTCTTAAGGGACATAAATGAGTGAACAGAGGGCAGATAAGGCAGTCAAAGATGTATCATAACAGTTCCACAAAATGTCATATACCTTTGCAGCTTAACCGAGATGTGTTGTCTTATTTGCACCAGGTGTTTACAGTATCTAATATACTAATTCTGTGCTGGTATATAGTTGATTCCTGCTGTTAACATTGTTATTTATTCTTCTTGTTATGCTTATTGTACTTAATGTCACATGTCAAACAATGCACATCTTAAAATCAAATGCCAAGTCATTGCATGCAAATTGCCTAGGAAGGTGTCTGTATTTTGGGCAACGTAACCACGAAATCTCCATGAGCTCAGACTCTTATCCACAAACATGTATGATCCATGTTCTCCCTTTAACACACAGAGATTTGTCTAACTACTGCTATGTCAATTTTTTCTTTGAAAGTTCAACATTTTGGAAAATCAGCTTTGTTTGGCTTTTTAGGTCCGGGTGTCCAAACTCAAGCTCAAACACTAAAGGGTCATGGATCTTTGACTCATATGAGTATTTAGATCTTAACTATCTGTTATAGTTATCGGTGATAGTATTTTATCTTTATTTAGAAATCTATTTCTTTGCTGGCTGAAGGCTTATTCAGTGTGCATTTTTTAAAATGCTAGATAAGGTTAAGCTACTCATTTTGTTTTCAAATGTAAGCTTTGCTAAAACTGATATGATTGTTATCCAGAAAAAATTATTTGGACTTTTAGTCATCCGTGTCCAAGCTGTGATGCCCCAGTGTGGTCAGCGTTAGCCAAATTCTGCTCTAATTGAAGTAATTGATTGCTTTCTTTGGGTGAAATACTAGGCCAATACTTGGTGTTTTTAAAAATCTTATCCTTTAATCTTGTTCTTTCCTTAGCTTTTAATATACATTTTTTGGCTCTCATAAAGGCATGTTTCTAAGGGCAAATGTCAGGTAGCATGAGGATTACCTTGTTTTGCTTTGCTGGAATGTACTCAGCTAGAGTTATCAGACTGGCGATTGTTGCTGCAATTAATATTGTGTAGCGCATCTATCATCGGCCTGTAGAAAGCCTGATGCTGTGGACAGAGATCCTTCTCCAGGTTTCGCCCTGTGACGAAAAGAGCTTTTCATCTGCAACTGCTCCTCCCTCTGGCAGAAGTTGTGGGGTGATTCTGTACATCATCCCTAAGACATTTCCTCCAGACTGAGCTGGGTTGGTGGAGAAAGGTCCAGCAGATCTCTGCTTGTCTGAAGATTGCCCTGAGTGGAAGTGCTCCTGTGTGCTGCAGCACTGGTTGATCTGCAGGGATGGCAGCCCTAGCAGGTGTGATAACAAAGACCTGGAGTCAATCTGGTCGCTGAAAATCTTCTCCAGAGTTACTGCTGTTTGCACAGCCCTCAGCTGCCTATATCCAGAGATGTTTTCTTTCCATGAAGTCTGATGAAAAATTAACACCAGTATTTCTGAAGTATGCTGAAAATGTTCACTGGAGAGCTACATATATGTCCGTTTATCACCAGAACTGAATTCACTTTCTTAGCACTAGCTATAATCAAGTTGGCCTCTCTCACCTTTAAGGAAAAAAAAAGTGTTCCTCTATGGAACTGTTTCCTTCTCCCCTTTCATCCCTAGTCTATTCTGTGTGGCACAAAAAGCGATTCATCAGGCCCCCACAGCAGTAGTTACCGCATAACTGGTATGGTTGTGTCACGCAAAGAATGAAGAGGTATGGAACTAAATCAACAAATTCTGATTTGTTGGTTCAACTGAGTACAAACTAGCTAAGGAAAAACCAAGTTGGAAATGGAGAGCAAATATATGTGAGAGGCAAGCCACAGCTTGCAGTAAAGAAAATGTTTGCAGAAAACGCCAGCATTACAGGTTTATCTAAGGTGTGGTCTAGCTTAAGCTGCAGTAATTACCCAAGGTACCATAGCTGTGGCTGGAAAATGAAGTGCTTTTATAAACTTAACCCATTCATGTCTCCTGAGACCAACCACAGTGTTATACCTAGGCCAAGCCATGGCTTTTCCAGTGCAATTGAAAATTCCTAAGTGAGATTGAATCCTCCTTCATTTACCTGTCAAGAGAGCTTTGAAGCTCCGCGTTCTCACATCAGTTCAGTGTTACAAACTAGCAAACAGAACTATCAGCTCTTTTCTTTTACTATTTATAGGTGTTAGTGATTCTGCCAGCTGTAGGCAAAGCAGTAAAATGAGAGGAAACCTTTGAAAATACAGAAAACGTGTGGGGAAAAACATTTCCTGTATAGTTATATATGGGGTTGGGAATACCTATAAAGAAATAATACTGGGTGAGTAAGGGAGACATTTAAACTTGGTAAATGTTGGGTGGAAGTGTCTGTTTGTTGAATTATCAGCATGTAGAAATACTGTTGTCTTCAAGAGAGCTGCAGAGAGCTTGCCTGGTTTATTCTCTTCTGAAGAAACAGAAGACTATTCAGGAGGATGGCAAAATATTTAAGCAAATTTAGAGCAACGCCTCAAAAGATGGCCAGGATCTGAAGGGGTTTGTTTACAAGCAAAGAACTCAAAACCCCTGAGTAGGTGAAGTTTGGCCAAAATGGACTTTGAAGCATTTGAAGATTTAAACTGTGAGTATAATAGATTGTCTATTATGGATGAATTCCCAGGAACTGGCTGGAAAGGAGGACACTAAAATTTATGTTCCAAAGTCTTTCATTCACAGATGTACAGAGAAATGGATTTCAAAGCAGAGATCAAGAGTTTACCTAATTTAATATGCTTTATAAATGCTTGCAAAGGATCTGATTTGGGACCAATAACTTCTGTTTCAGTCAAAACATTGTGCATGATGTTTTGACCTGTAAAATCAGAGATGAGTCTACCACTTCCCATGCTGATGCATTCCAATGTTTAATCTTCCTGAATAGCTCTTGTGGCTGGTTACTCTGACTGTGGTTAATAATCTTCCCTGGCTAGAACTGGTATCTTTAGGCTAATTCAGATTTGTTTGATTTTGACATCCAGGGAATTAATCAGGAGCTATTAGCTGGGGTTGGGGTGGGGGTCGGGGGTCGGTGGAAATAATTTTTTTCTTGGCTTGCCAAACACTGTAATTTTTAGTAAGTTTTCTGGTTTGCCAGAATGAAGCCCAACTACCCACCAGCCCTTGCATCTTCTGTTCTTGGAGAATCTTTGTTGAGAAGGAGGCTGTTCTGGCATGTTTTCCTGTGTGCTACGTTTATTTTTAAAATGTTTTCCAAAGAGGCTTGGCAACAAGAGCTGAGCCTGTCATTCCCGTGAAGAACTGGGAAATAAAAGAACAGCTGGTGTGTTTGGTGTCCTGGGAGCTGTCACTCTTAGGATTCCCCCTCCAAAAGTAAAATCAAACTATGTATTTGTTTGTCTTTCATCATGTATAATAAATTATAAGAAGCTGAGAAAAAAGCCAAGCCAAATCCTGCAAAAAATCAGTTGAAAGTTGGCAAATGCCTACTGGCTAAGTACGTTTCTGGCAATATGGGAAAGGAAAGAAAGTGGTAGGGCAATCTTCATTAAGTTTATTACCCTAAGTTACTTAGGGCCTTGTCCTTAGTTTGCATAGGCAGTTCTTGGTGCCCTCGCTGAGAGGTGCACAACCACCTGTTGGGAACACTACATCAGCCTAAGGGCAATTTGTATGGCATGCAGCAATATCGAAAATAAATATTAAAACTATAAACACTGGAAGCTGGCCTGGCACTCCAGCTGTGCTTAACTGGTCCTCAGGAGGAGAAGAGTATAAGGATTTAGACTAAACTTAATGTGTTGCCTCGTATAACATGGACTTACTTTCCCTCCCCTGCCAGTGGGAGGGCACTGCACTGTTTCTTATCTGGCTTTCCTGGTTCACACCCCCAGGCTGCATCTTTTGTTCTTTGTAGGCTTTTCTCTGAATGCTGTTTGTTTATCTATTTATTTACTTTAGGAATCTGCTCTATATTTGCTCATTTCATTTTCAATCTTCATTAAATATCTTTCTAGGTTTAGTTTTCACAGCCCCATGTTTCCTATGTAGAAAGCTCTGGCGGGGGAGGTTTGCATAAGAAAGGACTGCAGAACCACAGTGTTCACACTGAGCCGGGTCAGTGTAAATCTCTTTCTGATATTGGTCTTCTTGATCAGACTCATATGCCTTATTTTTCCAGTATTCCCTGTACAGAACTAGAACTTCTGCTTCCTTTGAATCCTCTTTCTAGCTGATAACAACCCTGTCATCCCTAGCGGTGTTTCACAGAGAAAACATTTGTTGCAGTGTTTGTAAAAGTTACTTGCAAGTATTTCCTTTTGCTAATTTATTTGTTCTGACTTATTACAAAGAACATGTGAGGGCAATTTGAAAATCCGAGATTTAAGAGAAATACATTACGAACTAGTATTTTGGAGGAATGATCAATTTTCACTTTGCTGACCAAAATGTTGGCATGGCTTTTCTTGGTAGAGTTTTCCATGCAGAAAAAGAAGTCCACTTGCACTCATTTCTCTTGTCTCTTTGTGCCTCTCACTGCCTCCGTGTCTGTCTTGAACTTTCTTTTCTTAAACATTTTTATTTGTTGTTCAAATATTTGCAGTCCTTAGAAGAGCAGAAAAACTTCAAGCATTTTGAAAACACAGAAGGGCTCCTTAAACTCGATGAAAATTACTGAGATATTGCTTTAAAGTGCCCTGCTTAAATAAATTAGAGAGTTCTACAACTCTTAAATGCCCAATAGAGATGCAAGAGGCACCTAGAATAATAGCCTAGGTCACACTTAAATGAATCTCTCTTGAAGAATATAACAGTAATAAGATAAACTGACTCTGCACTAAACCGCAAAAGCACAGATAATAATGCAATACAGCTCCCCTAAGTGATTCTCTCTTGGAGGAAGTGACCAGGTGACAGACTGGACCATGAAAAGGGAAAAAAATTAAAACTATTTAACTTGTTGAAAGAATCAATTTTTCTGAGTATCAGAGCAAAACGTTACCAGCCTTACAGACAGCTCTTCAGAAGCAGAAAGGCTTTTTAAAGCATTTCCTTTCATATAGAAGCAATTTGTTGACGAGATATACACAGTAATACGACTTCAGTTGCTGCAGGTAGGAACTAATAAAGCACTGGTTTAAAGTGCTCGGCTTTTCTTTTCCTGTAACCTCTAAATCCAGGATTTAACCCCAGAAAGCGCCAGAATGTTGTTGCGGTCGGATTTTTGTCAACAGGCCCTGCGCAAATTGAGTTTGGTGGGTTCGTCAAGGTTATGTAACAGCAAACATTTGGAAAAATTGGGCACAATTGTCAGCCTTTGCTCTGAAAGGGCACAGGATTAAATGAGCATAAAAATTTAATTGTCCTCTCACCCTGAATAAGACTGGGGCTTTCCATATTAGGGTCGGGCTGGCTAGTTGAGCAGCAATTTTTATCTGGCCCCTGGATAAATAGATGCATTCAGCCTTCTCGGGCCTTCAACCTTCATTAACACAGAAATTAATCACATAAATTAAACATATATATTTTGCTGGAAAAAGTCTTAACAAGCTGCATCCTCTACTGGACAAGAGAAAAGAATCAGGCATGTGTACATATTTAGCCTGACAATGCCAAGATTTCCAGAATATGTTTAGGTTTCTGTCCTTGATTTTCAAGGAGCAGATTGGCAGCTGGTGTAAATTGTCTACACTAATCACAGTGGAGTTAGGCCAATATATACCATGCAGGAATTGATTTGCAGTTTGCTCGAGGCTCTCAAGTTCCCATTCTCAATATGTTTTCTTTTTTAAACTTCATTGGTACTTTGCTGTAATTCAGTTGCTTTCAGTGGGTGAAAGCAACACCCATATACACACATATATGGGTGTGTAATTGGAATAACCAAGCAAAGAACTGGTCCTTTAGATCTTATGAGGACAAGTGTATTCCTGTGCTTCAGCAGTGAAATGTAATGCATGTAAGATACCAAATTTGTGATACAAAATGACATTTTACATTTATATGTTCTCTTTCATTCCACATAATCCCACAGAGATTTTACAAGTAGCTTAATGGCAGCAAACTGTGGATGATTTTTGAAACTAATTATTTCTGCTGTTGGAGCAGTTGATCAGTAATGTAAGTGATGTTAAACAGCAGAATAAACACTGATAACCTAGGTGCTTACTGAAGTTGCAGGGGAAGTTCTTCTCAGTCTCCCACCATAAATGGCAGTGTGTTATGTGATAATGTTGACCATAAGCCATTAAAATAAGGTAGGATTTGCTTAAAAGCAAATACTTTGTATTTAAGGTTTATTTTTCTCATGTTTAAAATATGAAGTTACAGAGTAAAAGGAAGTGGTAAACCCTCAATCACTCAAAGCCATGGGAATGTACCTGCTTGTTCACACATGCTCCATAGTTCTTGAAAGTGTGATTCTCATTTTACCAACTAATCCAACAGTTGGATGTGTTTAGAGGATAGCTTAGTCCTAGCCCAACGTTTTGATTTCCAAGTAATTATAAAGAAAGTGCCGCATCATACCTATCTTTTATTCATGTGTCAGTGACAAAATATTCAAAGTGCAATTACAGATAGGCCAAGTTGTGTGCAAGAAACAGAGCTCCTTTAGATAACTTAAGTGCCTTTTGTGAAAGATGCATATGGAATTTGATGGGTCTGTATTATATGTCTAGGTCCACTGGGATGCGTTGATGTACAAGCTAACTTTAGTCAGTGAAAGTTAATTGTTTCATTTTATGGCTACTAGATCCTACCAGCTCTTTTGTGGCCGGCTCCTCACTCCCATTCTGCTCGTTTGCTCTGTGATGCACAGCCTGATGCCAGCTGCTGATGAGCTGGGGAGCAAAGGGGATTCAGGGAGCTCTGGTGCTGTGGGTCTCCTGCTGTCTTACAGGGCAGGAGATGCTGAGCAGTCCTCTGAAATGCCTCCAGCACTGGGGTGAATTTCACACACTGTCTGCATTTCCTAAATCTGGCGTTCAACTTCAGAAGAGCTGGCAGCTTTCTACCTTAAACTGGCTAGGAATTAGACATCTTTTCCTACGTAAAAACAGTCAAAGTTTTAAAATAGCTTATATGATGAATGAGAATGAAATGTTAAGGAAAAAAAAAAGTACCTTACTTTTACATGTGTACTTGTGTATGTGAGAGGGTGACTGGGAGTTTCTTGGAGAATCCAGCTTTTAGGGGAGCAAACAAAAGAGCATGTTTTTGGCATCTTAGCTGGCTTTCTGGAAGCTCCTGTCCCATTTTGAGTTTTGCAAAGCTGGAGAGGGGAAAAAAGTAAGGAAGCAGAAAGATAAGTGGCACTGGAAACACAGGGAACTTGTTTCTGGCACACTGCTTTTCCCCTTGCTTCTTCCTGTTTCTCAGTTCCTCTGGAAGATTTCTGTAATTTTAAGAAGGAGGGAGATTAACAGAAGCATTGTATCAAGGGAAATAATTTTGGTTTTTGTTCTGTTAAATGTTTCACACAGAATTGTGCAAGCACAGAATTTCTGATTGGAAAGTTATCATGGGAGACAATTTCTCAGCTGTGTTTTGATTATCCACCAGTGAATTCGATGTAGTTTACACTGAAATATGTAGCCATTATGGTTACTTTTAATAAGACTAAGTCTTTTTCTCTGAGGTGTTTTAGAGAAAATGTAAGGGTTTCAAGCTGTAGAGAAGTATGTCCAGGTGGCTAAAGTTATTGCAACAAATATGCCTTCATTTCCACTGGAAAGCCTGGTTCTTCATGACTAGTTCTCCAAAATACATGCCCCAGGTTCTCAAAAGCATTTCTATTTCTCTTGTTTCATGAGCTTCATTATTGTATGGTCAGGCTGTGCCATTCCAGGTCTCATCTTTAATGACATGCTGCATCTGCAGTGCAGTGTGATTTGAGTGAATTAAAGGGTCTAAAATAAAGGACTACAGATTTGAGGTGCTTCTTAAAAAAAGGAAAAAAAAAAGAGTAGATTTTCTGAACATTAAAAAATACTATAGGATAAAAATATGCACTCTAAGAAATACTAGTACTGATTTACAAGTTAGAGTAAGAGTACACAGAGGCATTTCATTGCTCTGGTATTAACATAGGAAAAAAATTCAGACCTCTGAGAGACTTTAAGGAAGTAATTTAGGAATTTATATGCTGCTGTTTGATTTTGTTATTGTCAGGCTGACTTATCGCATCTAAGAGATTATTAGGTATTATCACAGTAGATTATGTTTCATTACCTCAGAATACCAATCATAGCATTAGTATTTTCTTGTTGATATGAGTTTTGTAACAGGAATATTAAATATGAGCAGAGAATATAAACCGTGAAAATTGGTATTAGAAAATGTTTGATAGAAAATTTAATTAGCAGAATGAGACTTTTTAAAAGAAAAAATTTCATATTTATTCATTACTACTATACTGGTATCTTAATTTACTTTTTCTGTTTAAGCTTAATAGTGGTAGGACACATCATTGGAATTTAACTATAAGAATCTTAAACAGGAACTACTTTGATTAAAGCTAATGAAAATAGGTTTGCTATCAAGTGTTGATTTTGCTTCTTGGTATGTTGTGCTTGCCGAAATCCAGTTGCCCAGTGAGTTGGGTTAGAAGGCTTTTTGTCTCCCTTGAGAATGGCAGCATGAAGGGAGTGTTATCAGTGCAGCAATATATTGTGTCTCAGAAGCGCAAGTTGGGGAAGTGAAGGAGGTTGCCATCTCTCAGACCTAAAGGATTTCAAAGGCTGCAAGCTTAACAGAAACTCTTTTAATTTCATGCCACCCATCTTGTTTTCATGGTGACCCATGAAAATTGACACAAGACAGTGGTATGCCAGTGTTTCTTAAAGGAAAATCAGTTTATTACTAGAGCTTTGAGAACTTTGAAAAAAGCCACGGGAGCAAGCTTTATTTCTCCCTTTCAGCCAGCAGAAAGTTTCCCAGGTTTGTGATCTAGTTTAAAGTGGAGAAAGATCTGTGCAGTGCAGAATGAACTGAGAGGTGGCTAGACTCAAGGCATTGACTGCCCTGTTTTGGGCTAGTTCATGCTCTGGCCAGGCTCAGTACCATTAGAAATATGTTGCATTTATATTATCTATGTTTTTCCCCTGCCTGCTGTAGTTCCTCCCTTAAGTTTACTAAAACAAGCAGTATGTGATGGCAGGTAGACAGTATTGTGGAGCTGGGCTGTTTTTTGGTAGCTTACTAATGTTTAAGTACATAAGTGAGAGCATGCAAACCTGTGCAGGACCAGAGCTGTTTGAAACAAAACAGTTTCAATGTCCCTTCCTCCCCACGCCAACTCTGGATCGTTGCTTTCTGCTATGCCCTCCCCATGTCAGGCTTTTTTTACTTCACTTAAGTCTATTTTTGGGGAAAAGAAAGTCTCTAAACTTCTGGCTGGTGGGAAATAGATGGAAGAAAAGGCTAACAGTTTTCCACCACGCCCATACATCACTCTGCCCTTTTTTGGGCTCTCACCTTGTCTATTCAGGTTGTTTCTTGTATATGTTACTGCAAAGACATTAGGGCAGACCCTCAAACTATGTGTGTTGTGGGGACTTAATGCTGGCTAGGGTGCAGCTCAACCTGGATGAAAAACAACATGGGCTGCACTTTAGTCAGCATGCTGCCATGCAAATACATACTAAAGGTTTGCTGGGCTGGTGTTACTAGCCCATTACAGAAATCTCCAGCAGAAACAAGTTCATGGGTCTTTATCCTGGAGGCAGTGGGCATCCTGAACTGAGGGATGGATTTTGCTATGCGTGGAATGCAAGACTTTTCTAGCAGCTTACAATGTTGCAAGGTGATGAGAAGTCCTCATAGTGCTGAACGCTCCCGCTTTCTCCATCCCATCTGCAGTAATAGAGGGTGCTCAGGAGCACTCTGCACTGCAAAGGATCAAGCCTGTCATCTCTTCTGGTGTTTTCAGAAAGAAAAATCACCATTGAAAGTCTCCAAAAGCCTCTAGTTTTTAATGATCTATCTGTACCTTTCCATTGTGTTCTGCTGGAAAAGACATTTAATTTATTTTAAAAGATCTGGGGTGTTCAATGAGCCCAGTTTGCACATTTCTTGTGACATATCCAGCATTCCCAGCAAGGGCAACTTCTTAGCATGGCAGGCTACAGAACAATGCAGCTTTTTTTCTTTGCCCCTCTTTCTCCCAAGGAATACAAGTCTTCCAGAGAAGAGAGCATCTCTCATTATATAAAAAATGTGTGTGCCTGGTTATGTGTATCATATAGGTGGGAAATATGAACTTTAATAAAAATGAGCCATTCTAGACCTGGGTGCTGTAAGTCTGTTGACAAAATTGATTGTCCTCATTGCTGAAAATGCATGAAGAAAACAAGTGTTTTAAGGGGAAAATGATAGCGTTCAATTTAATCTATAGAGAAACTGTAGCTTTAACTCTTTAGGGGCAGGAGATGGCTTGTTGTAAGGTGTGTGAACCACTTTTATGCAGTGGAGCCCTACTCCCTGGCACAAGCTTGTTAGTGCCGCTGCAATAGAAGTAATAACAAAATCTTCTTTGTCTCGAGTTGCTATCTACAAATTCTCACAAGGAGAAACAAAACAAACCAACACAAAACCCCCAACAGTCCAACATGTCAAACTCTCACTATTTTTGCATGTGAAAATCCACTGAGAGAAATATTGTGTATTGCTACTGTAGATAGAGTACACGTACTCAAGAACAAAGAGGGCTTAAGAAGAAGACATGGTGAATATATAATAACTCTGAATAAATACGGTAAGTCCTCTCTTGTTTCTTTGCAAGTGCTTTTCAAGAAGTGAATAATAGTAAAGCTCTCCAAGTCACTTAGGGTCTGAGCCTGCAAATATCTACTCATAGGAGTACTTCTTACTCATGTAAGTAGTCCCATTGAAGTCTGTAAACCTGCTCATGTGAGTAAGGCTAAACAAGTTCAGGGTCTAAAACACTATGGGGGAGACAAAAGCATATACAAGTACAGCCCTAAGACTCTTCAGACATGGAGAAGCAAAAGATTTATCTGAGGCTTCCAATGTAAAGCCTTGTAAATTAGTAGGAAGATCTAAAAAATCAGGCCGCCGCTGCATTGGGAAGCAATGGAGCTCTCTTAATATGGGGATATAGGGGTAATGTGATGGAAAGACTTAGATGCAGCATGTAGTCTAGCAGTTGTATTCTGTACTCCTCACAATCAGAGCAGTAGCTGGAAGTCTAGCAAGCAAATAATTATAGTAATCAAGTCACGATGAAACAAAGGAGAGGCTATTATTCCAGCAACTGGCCAAGGGAACAAAAGTTTGGCTGGCTGGATTCCTGAAGGAGAGCAGGATTTACTACATAATGTGGGATATACACTCTGATGCATTTAAATTGTTTTACAGGCTTGTTTGCTTTTACTTTTTAAGTTACCTTTGACCAAAAATAAACTAATAGTTGACTATCAGTTTAGCTGATTAAATTCTGGACAGCAATAAATGGAAATCTGCTAAAAGCCAGAGCTTGCTTGTCTTCTATACTTGCCAATATAAAAATAATCTATGATGAAATCCTTTTGCCCTGTGTTCAGTCTGGTGAAGCAAGGAATACAGTTCTTCCCATTCTAAAGCTAGAACTGTAGAAGTAGCAAAATCTCCTCTCATTGGCTTTTTGGGGAGGCACAACTCTGGCTTTATGTGGTCTGGAGCTGAGAGCAAGGTGAAGTGTGACTGTGTGCATGTTGCAGCCATGTGGACTGCAGTCTGGCTGTGTATGTGTCTTGCAGTCCCTTGCAGTGAGTGAGGCTTTACCCTTCGATAAAAAAGCTTGGCCAGTCTTGTCTGATTTATGCTTAATACGTGATGCAGCCTCAAGATATTTTGGGATAAGTAATACAGGAATCTGCCTGGCTGGCCACCTTGTCAGCTTTGCACATATGGTAGGTTTGGACATGTGAATATAGGAAGGGCATGGGCATGGCGGTGGTCCAAGGGTCAATTTTCTTCCAGTTGGTAAACCTGTGTTCTAATCTCTATTTTGCAGGAAGGGAAAGTGAAGCTTAGAGAAATAAGGCCTAATGTCATGAAAATCAATGGGAAATAAATGGAAGATGGTATTTTGGGGGATCTGCCCCCAGTGATTTCGTCAGGGCAAAACATGAAGTTTCTCTGAAAGGAGAAAGCCTGTGACACCTCCTGATGGAGATCCAGGTCTTGCCTTCTGCTTTACTTATCATATCACTTATCTTTCAGGTGGACCTGGCCTCGTGCTTACTAGGCTGCTCTTGAATAAAGGTCTCTTAATGTTTGAACATGGGTGGAAACGCTGGGAAGTATTACCGGTCCATCGCCATCAGCACTATGTTCTTTTGTAACCTGTATAATTTTGGAAATTTTTAAGCAAGGCTGAGGGACTGTCACCCTTTTGTTGAAAGTGCCAAACTACTGCCTTGTTCCTTCTATCACTGTTGTATTGACTGTGCTTGAGGTCACTTTTTCCTGGTCAGCCAAATTGTCCTGGATTTTTCTCTTCCCAAAGGCGGATTTTTATTCAACAACCTGGATGTTTCTGTGCATTGTGTCTGGACTTGAAATTCCTTGATTCGTTGGGATCAAATCCTGTACCTCAAATACTGAGGAAGCCAGGTGGCAGAGACACTTCTTGAAAAATTAGGGGCGATAAAAATGACTGTATCCACACTGTTCCCAGGAACCCAAAGAAGTTTGCCTGCCTGATTTGTAATGATGTAGATTGGACCATTTGGACTTTGATTTTGCCATTTTAAAGCCAGTGGTATTCATATGAAGTTAATGGAGTTTCTACCAGTGCAAAATCTGTTCTCTACTTTCAGCTTTTCAGAGAGATTTCATCTTTGTGCCTTTTTTTTTTTTTTTTTCCCCTAAAGGAAAAAAAGAAACATTTAAGGGGGGGGGGGGGGGGGGGGGGGAACAGAGAGATAAGAAAGCCCGTAAAGAAATACTATTTCTAAGTAATGTACTTTTTTTCAATGACAGCTTAGTATTTTTGTTAAACGGCACCACTTTCAGCTTTCAAAAAGGTTTAGCCAACAGTGCTCACACTGCTTTCGACAAGGTAAACCTTGCCCACCCGTTATAACCTTTAGGTCATTCCAATCATGTTATTTCTCCCATAATGCCAGAAGTAATGGAGTAGGCAGGAAGTGAAAGTAGAAGTTACACAGCACTGCTCTCCTGCCTTTTGTTTGCTTGTCTACAACTACCTTAAACTGCTTCCTTCTCATCATTATAACAATGGGATGAAATGGTTCTTTATAAATGGCCATGAAGTAAAGGCAGACTGCAAAGGCTTCTGTAACCTATTATTATGACCTTTCTCTCATCAGTAATTGTTTAGCAATTTGTACCTGAAAAATCCAAGCTGTCTGTAATGTGCCACACAAGGTGTGGTGAAAGGGCTTTGGAGACAGCTAGAATAATTATTAAATACCAATGTGGTATAAGGCAGCAAGCCTAAGCAGCATGAAAAGGCATCAGAAGATTGAATAATAAGCTAATCTTCAAATGCATTAGGCCCTGGCTTGGTTTGGTGAAATAAATGCACATGATTTAACACAGAGAGTGGTGATTCTGTGCCTAGATTCACTTCATTAAGAAAAAACCCCAAAACAGACCTGGTCTAATTCTGCCATAGGTATCTGTAGGCAGAAACCAGACTCCATAAAAATCTTGGTGCTTCATAGAAGTAGCAGGAGGATAGAGTCCTGAAATAGCCTCACACTTTACTTATAAGCTACAGTCTGTTGTAAGCACCATTTCAGTGTCAGAGCCCACCTATTTGTTTTGATTAAAGCTCTAAGCAGCCTGACCTTTTCCAAAATCTTTCAATTGATCTCTAGGGGCAGAAGCTTTATAGGTATTTTTTCACTAACTTTTGAACATGGCAACTAATAGTGTTGTCCTTGTGACTAGTGATGACTCAGAGCCAGACATAGTAGGCATGGATAAGTGTAATGCAAGATGAATGTCAGTAAGTGTCTGTGGGCTGTGAACGCTGCTGTGTCTCCAGTAGTGTAGTGATTGCAGTAAGGTCTTTTGCTTATGTTTTGGAATTGAAAAGTAAAACTTTTCAAATGTCCAGTGTTTGCCTTGAGCTGGATCATTTGAGGTATTTTGTCCAAGTATTCCTTGTCCTAAGTCTGGCCACCCACTATTTTGTGTGGTTTGTCTTTTGCTGGCCCTTTTCCCGAACCTGTTAGTGTTTGCCCTGCAAGTGCCAAAGCTTTCATTCTTCCTTCCCTGAATGGCTCCAAATTTGCATCTCATGCAAACAGCCCAGCTGCTAGAGTCACACTCGCAGTAAATGGCTGACACACTATTTATACACACTTCTTCTTGGGTAGCAACTTGATCCTTGGCTATGTGGAGAAAATAATATTTCTTGACTTTATTTTTCACACCTTTTTTTTTTTTAAATTCTTCCTCTTAAAATATTTTGACAGATTTTTCTAGTTTTGTGGCTTTGGCAACAGCCGGTATTGCCTTATCTCTTGAGTTAGGCTTTTTTCATTATGATTAACAAGGGACATCACTGCAAAGAAACAGCCATGAAGATGGAAGAGCAAGTGGCTGCAAAGCAGTCAGACTTGCAGTGAACTGACTTGTGTGCCCTCTCCTGGCTGGAAGCAGCCAACTCAGGCCGGCACGCCATGCTCCCTGTGCCGCTGACTGCTCTAGCAGGTCAAGTAGCAAGAGATAATATAGGGATTTATGCAGCAAACAAGACTAGGCTCTTCCTCCGTAACCTCAGCTATTGTCACTGCACGTTCCTTAGTAATGCTCCAGACTTCCTGCCCTCCGGGCACATCTTTTCCAACTTGCTTCCTTCAGCTCTGGTCCTGTAAGTTTGGCAGGAAGGTGCTAGGGCAGCCAATGGGGTGGACTGGTGGTGCTGAGCATTCGGCCGTTGGTTAATGAGATCATGCCTCCATGCGGGTGCTGACACCCTCCCTTCAGAGCAGAGCTGTACTGTTGCAGTTGACTGTGAAGATCTGGGAGAAGAGGTTCTGGGATCCAGCTTGTCCCTCCCAAATTGTGATCACTGCAGTTTGTTGAATTGTAGACTTGCCACCTGCCCCACAAGCCTCGTTCCTGGGGGCTTTGCAGAAGAACTTCGTCTGAGTCCTTGTATGGCTTTTCCAGCTTGCTTCGTCGTCTTCCTTCTCTGGGATGAAAAGTCTTTCAGGCCTTGTTGTTCAAATCCTGGCTACGGTGTGGTCACATACATCAGCAAAAGGGCTGTCACTCTTGTTCTGTTATTTGTATTATGGTGACCATCAGGTCTCAGGGTTCTGGGTATAGCAGAAACACAGAACAAGAAGGTTGGTCCTTGCCTTAAAGCTCAATGCTGTCATATTTGGCTGGGCAGGTTTGACACTTGCCCTGTAGTTAGCTTGCCTTAATGAATATATGATTGCAGAGCATCAAGGAATCAGCCCATGCCTTTTGCTGTATCCTAAGGAAGGAGGGGTGGCTTCATGATTGCACTTTTTTGGCATTATCAGATTTCAAAGATAGTATTCAAATCTAGTAGCGTGCCAGCTTGGTCCTTCTGCCATGCAGACCTGATGTGAAGTGTGCACTGGAGTTTACTGTGCTCTGCGCCTTGAGATGAGGTGCCAGACCTGCTGCTGCAAGTCCCTATATGAGGACTTGGTGGCCTTAATTCTCTAGAGATGGCTGCATGTTACTATCACAGTTGCTGTGATGTTTGTACAGCATTTCTTTAATTCTTTGGAGAAAAAAGATGCCGTATCTTTATAAACTAGCATATTATGTACTGTTATTTAATCTAGTCTGCCCAATGTCGCATTACATTTGGCAAGGGAGGAGCTAGATAAATGTGTAAGCTGAGCAGATAAATGTGTGTGTAGAGCAAAGCAAATGTCAGTTTCTCTCTCTCTTCCCCCAGTACTTTATTTATCATCCTTTTACACCGATTTCTTTCTGCTTTCAAATCCAAAAGGAGTGATGATGGAGAAGGATTTTCTTACCTTCTGCTAAAGAGAAACTGAGGCCTTAATCCTGCAAATATTTATTCCTGAGCTTAACTTTAAAATTAAAAATGTTTATTAATCTTAGCGAGATCAGAGGATAATTTAACTTTTAGATGAGTCCACCAAACCACTTTTCAATACGGTAGCACTCTTCTTTCCTGCACAGATGCAGTAAGAACTGTCCATTTAACATGGTTGCTGCTTGACCTCTTTTAGTTTGTTTCAATTCATAAGGAAGCAGTGGAAAAGGTCCCTCCATTAAGTTTTAAATTTGTCTAGGAATTTTTGTGAATTCCTTAAAATTCAGCGGAAAGCTTAGTTTTTAAGTTAGGCATTGTGAGTATCAAATTAAGCTGTCAGCATGTGAAGTGATACAGAGGAAGATGTGTACAAGTACAAGCACACTCACATGAACACACACACATGCTTCTCTTTCCTCTCTGTGCCGACTGGTAAGTCTTAACAGCAGAACTAGAGGCTGGGAATTACATTTTAGTAATTCTTTTCTAGTTATGTCAGATTTCTAGCATGCTATTAGAGACATATGTGTCATCCTCACCATCACCCAACATATCATTGCTGTTTCAAACTGTTACCAGAGCTGTTGACACAGAATATTGTGTCTGTCGACAGCTCCAATTAGTTGGCGTGTCTGACTACTGACAGCACAGTCTACTTTTGTTTATGAAGACGGTGTGAGCTGTATCTCACTCTCACAACCTCCAGTGGCAGACAGATGGATAGAACTATATAATCATCAACGGAAGCGGGTGATATTCTGTCTTCACAAATCATCATGTGGAGCAGAACCAACGGCCTTTTGTCTGCTTTCAGAAATGACTGCAAGATTCCTCCCATCTGTCAAGTTATGAGGATGAATATGTATAAAATACATCAGATATATATGCGGGGTTTTGTATTGTGGGTTTTTTTGTGGTTTTTTTTTTTTGTTTTGTTTTGTTTGATTGGGGGTGAGGGGGAAGGGGGGAAAACTGCTTCTTAATTTTCACCAGATGTTAGCTATGAGACATGGAACAGTAGAGGGAGAAGCACAATCATTTTCTCTCAAACTGAACTTTCTTGAGGTTTTATTTTTGTGGGTTTTTTTTGGTTTTGTTTTGGTTAGGGTTTTTTTTTAAGGAATGGACCAACCCTCATAATTTGCAAATGTGGAACCCCATTGATTTCCTAAGGTTGTACAATTGCAACTGAGTACAGAACTTAGTCTAATGCACGCTTTACATGTATTTAATCCTCTCTATTGTGTGATTATGAAATCTTAGCAGCTGCCCAACCAGCAATGTTCTGCTTTTCATTTAATAGCAGTTACAGATACAAACTATTTTCAAATATACAGTTCCAAGTTGCTGAGTGGTTCCTCAAGTACAGTGTACACTGAGTTCAGAGAGTGTTTGTTCTGAAAACAGACACCCCTCCCCCCCACAAGTAGGTAAGTAGTACAAATTTGGCTCATTCATTCAAGCAACTTACTGTTCAGTATTCCCTAAAAGATCTAAATTTTAAGTGATGTTTGTTTTCTTAAGAGCAGTAAGATTTATATACGTGGATTTTTTTTTTTTTTAAGAAATAAGGCTTTCTTTTCCTTAATGTACCAGAATTTAATTTTCAATAGAACTTTTGTTATAGCCAGTGAATTCTTATAAAGCAGACAAATGTCCACTTAAAAGCGAAGGGGAAATCAGACTATGAATTGTATTTGTGCTATTTCTCTGCCTAGTTTTCCTGCTCTGTACTGTATAATATTTTTCAGTTTTCCTCTACTGTAATGTGCTATAACATTTAAGCGCTGATCCTGACTGCTAAAAGTTAATTAGTGTTTATTACTGACTGAAGTGGAAGCAGGATTTGAGTTTTATCCAGGAATTAAGGAATACAGATTCACTTGTTGTTTGCTGCATTTCATGAATGAATAAGTGCCACTTCCTTATCCTTGTGAGAAATGAACTCTAATCTTGGAAAAATGACCTGACTTTCCCTGCAAAGTCAGCAGGATCTAGTGTATAAAATGTAAGCATGTACTTAAAGCACTCGTTGATAGCGTTTTTTGTTTTGTATTTTATTTCAGGATCAGGTTCGTACTAAGATGATTGGAACAAAATCAGTGATATCCAGGGTAGTTTTGATGATTTCTCCCCCACTCCCTCCCCACCCCCTACTGTATCTTCTGTAAAACTAGTAAACCAATGAGTAAAATTTAGTGGGAAGGATGCAACTGCCTATTAGATTCTGTGGATCTTCAGAGTAATCTGTGCTGGAGTTTGAAGGAAAACATAAAAGTTTCATCCTGACTGATTTCACATCCCTATTAATTCCATAGGCCTTTTCTCCATTAGTGAAAAGAATCTAAAACTTGGGAGGAATGTTACTTCTCTGGACACAGGCCAGTTCCCAGTGTGTTTGATGCAATAAATATAACAGGTAAATCAATAATACAAAAGCATTGTATTTTATTCAGAATTTAGCAATTGTCTAAGGTGCGTGGTTTTGATTTTTGCAAATCCTCAAGGAATTGGACTGCAGGTGGTAAAATACTTTTGACTTGGAAATTTTTAGCAATTGAGTTTAAAACTTACATGAATTCATAGTTGCACTGTAGTATTTTTCAGTTGTAGATGAGCAATGATATGAGATTGTGTTGCACACTCTGAAACTCAGCTGAAATTTTGAAAATTTCAGAGTAGGCCAGAGAATAAACATATTAAAAGACATTTGCTGAACATGCATGAACTCTAAGGAAATTCATCATGAGCTTCTGGCTGATCTAAGAACAAAGGAGCAAGTAAGTTAGGTAAATAATAATTTTTTGATTATTCACTCCACTGTACTAATTACCGTGACCTAGTTCTTAATCAGCCAGCGATTCCAGTGAAATACTTCGTGGTAGTCAGGCGTTTGTTCAAATGAAAACTCTGATATTTAGATCATAGAAGCATGTGGGTTAGAGTGAGAGAAACAGAGGTTGTTGACTGACCTCTTGAGAGTTGCTGTGCATGTGTGATTATGACAGCAACTGCTGTGTATCCCAGGTTGTGAAGTGTGACAGCAAGCAGACGACTTGCACTAGCTTTTCTCCTGCTATGGGTCATCGGGCGTTTTTGTTTCAAAGCCGTAGGAGGGACAGAGTTATCAGGAGCAATGATGGGCTGGAGTAGCATCAAGTGTGTAACCACTGGCTCTGTGACTTCACAGACACTGAGAGCTGTGGCAGAGCAGAAGTGGTTTAATGGTAAAGTTCTTTACTACTGCCAGCACCTGCAAGCTCTCCCCTCCTTCCCTGGCTTGCAGGGCAGCAATAAGGCACATCTGATTTCAGAGTGAGCCCCTTCTTGGGATTCAGATGCTGGACAGGTTAATGGGTGGCCTTAGCCAGATCCCAAAGATGACTTTTCTCTCAAATGCCACGTTCACAAGAACATCTCTAGGAGAGCTGCCTACTCTTCTGGGACACTCTTCTCATCTCCAAACATAACTACTTTTCCTATCATTCCTCTATCTTCTTGTCCCTCATGCTGTTTTGTGCAGGCTGTGGGACAGCCAGCACCGATGCTAGTTTTATATTTGTTTCAGTATGTTGTTCTTCATTTATTTTAAGATTTTTTTTTTTATAAAAACATGTTAGGCTCTGAGAAACCAATGATGCCTCTGTTTACTGAAATAGGAATGTTATTACTTAAACAGTGATTATTATATGTGTTCTTGAACTGCGCTGGGGTTTGACTGGTAGCTGAGGACTCCATCACAACCTGGTCAGCCATTGCACAGAGAAGATATACAGTCAGATATAGCCCTTGTTGCCAAAGAGAATAGGCAAACCAAACAAAAGAATGGGTTTTATCCCCATTTTACACACAGGAATTGAGGCACTTGGAGACTGGGTTACTTATGCAAGTCTATGGTATGAAATAAGTTTGTATCTCTTGTGCTCCTGTATGTGCTCTAACCACAAATCATCCTGCAGGCAAATTTACCTGTCACTCTGTTAGTTAAATGAGATTTTTCTCCTGTGGTAACTTCTGCAAGTTTAAACTTGTTCTGAGCACATTTCAGAAAGGACAAGTCATTGCAGATCTGCACTTTAGGTAGGGGGTACACAGGACCACCAGCTCCTGGAGTATTTTTCATCAAGAAAGCATGAGTGTTCCCCTTACTTAGACCAATGTGATTGCACTGGAAATATTTCTTATAGAAGCAAATTCTGTATCCCATGAACTGTTTATGTTGAGAAAATGCTTTGGTTTGAATAGAGTTTAAATTCAAAATAGAATTTTAGTTCAACTTTTTTAAAATGGGGAATTAAATCCTGGCAGCTGTAGTTGGCTTGAAAACAGTGGAGTTTCCCAAGGAAGAGTTATTGCTCACCACTAATGGAAAACACCCCTTTCAGTTAGGTGAATGAAAAGGAGTATCCCCGTTTTGTAGGAGGAAACAGATATATATTTTTAAAATGCTGCACCCCAGACTATGCAGGTTCAGAGGGCTAAGCTCAGTTTTAAGTGAGTTAAACGTAGCTCTGTGCCACTGTTTATTGGTAGTGCTCTATCAGCAAGTGGGGTTTTTTTCTTATTTTGCCTGGCTTGCTGTGTTGCCAGGTGCTAATCCTGCGACCTACCTTAATTCTCAGAGTTCTTTTCCTGTTTTTCATTGCAGGATAACAAGTATCTTGACTGTAATCTATTAATTGAATTGAATAAACTTGTTTCCCTAGCAGTGAGAGCATATTGTTTGCACACAGTGTCATCCCAGGCCCTCCAGCTATCGAAAGATTGCCAGATATGTTTATTAAACCCCCTGAGCTTGGAAAGAACACAGAAAACTGTCATCTAGAGCAATACGAAAGTGCCTATCTCAGCTGGGGATCTGGCTGTTATGAATAAAGGAAGAGTTTGTGGTAGAGTTTTGAGATGTAAAGAGAAAAGGCTTCCCTATGGTGCAAATGTGTTGGAACCCTCAGGCGAGAAAAAAAAATATTGAATTGTTGCTGGCAGTACAATGTAATTATTGAGTTAGCTACAGCAAGGTCTGTGAGCTTCCAAGGTAAAGGCCTGGTGACTTCAGGTTTTGTTTTCTCTTTTTTCCCCCCTCAGGACAACTAAAATTTTGAATTGCAACATTTCCCCTCCCACCTTCTTCTTACTAGTAATTGAACTACAAATATCTACCAAATTGCCGCTGATTTTGTGGAATGATAGGTTTCAAAGTTCTTGTTTTGCATCTGCTTCCTTTCCCTGTTCTAAGTGAAATGCAAACTAGCCAATAATGAAAGAAAAGATGGAAGGAATAGTAAAACGCATTCCAAATTTAAACTGTTCTTTACTGCAGTTGGAATCTCAGACCTGGAAATTCTGGTTTGTTGTATTATGTCCTGGCTTTATTGAGCTTTTCCCTGTTGGTGTCGGAATTTTACCTACATGCAACAGAACCAGAGCTGAAGAACCTAGATTAGAACTGACTCCACGAGGATGTTTGTTTCTATTGACCTGAAATCTCATATACCTGAAGGGGTATTAGATTACAATATGTCTACATCAGCAATTGCTAAACTTTTTTTGATTGTCATGCCACTTAGAGGCTGATAAGTTTCTGCAAACTAGCAATACAAAGTCAAATCATATTATTAAAAAGGGAGAGAGTTAATTTCTGTTGGTCCGATGACTCCATTTGAAGTTGTGATGTTTCTCTGGGAGATGTTGCAAGGTACTGGAGTGTTCTTTACGCTTCTTTTCCCCAGTCCTCTCCATTAATAATTAGAAAGTTCATGCTGGACATCTTGGAAAAGAGACTTCTGCTTCATATTAATTAAACTTATACCCTTTGTTGTTCATATGTGCTATGATCTTATTTTAGCACTAAAATAATATTTTTATTGAATATTTATTGATTTTTAAAAAATGAAACAATCTTGTAGGTGCTGATTTTGGCAGCCTGTGCTGCACAGAGAGTATACTGGAGTATACCCTCTTAATATTTAATGGTGAGAAGACACAGAAAATGTGTTGTATAGTAAACAACAAGCAGTTAGGTAGAGCTCAAACAAGGGCTGATACTTATCTCTGGTTCCCATAAATTGCTCGAGACAATGGGGATCTTTCCACTGACTTTGGTGAGCTGTGGCCTGGGTCCCATGTGTCTATATCCAAAATATATTGTTGTCATTGATTATTTATGTTGTCGTAATGCCTCAAGGCTCCAGTCCAAATCTCTGGATACTGTTGTGCTGGACCATTATTTAAGCACAGAGCTAGCGCTGCTCTTAAAGCTCTTTGACTCTAAATAGAATATCTGTTTCATAAAACAGTCCTTTTGTAGAAACAGTAATTTGATTCACATGATGACACACAAAAGTGGCCTGCTTGTGTTTTTGGCTGCCATGTTTCCATGTTACATGTTGCCAGTAAACCAAAACTAGATATAGTTGGGCTTTTTTATTCCTCAAGTTTAAGGAAACACTTTACATGTACAGGCACATACTCCTTTACTTTCTCTTGCAGCGTAGTCAGGTTTTCTTTGCTTTTCAAAGAGGGGATGCAATTCATGTAACATTGCAGTTGTATTTGCCCTGATCTGTGAGGTTTCTGTAAAATATTTTTGGTTTTACTTGACCATTTTCCAAGGAGGTGTATTAAAATGTTCCTGTGGTCTGTTCCCTTCCTTACATCTTTTAGCAGAGGTGACCTTATTTCTTTAGTTGTCAAAGTGATAACTCAAAGAGTCATGAGCTTTTAAGAATCAATTTTCACTGCTAACCTTGTAAAAGGAAGGAGAGGAGAAGAGATTCTGAAGTGTTTGGTTTGACCATGGACTGAGGACCATGGTTTTAGTCCCATTTGGTTGTGCAGAACTCAGAGAGCTTACACGGACTTTAGCAAGGCAAGAAGTTCAGTTGCAAGGTCTTGCATACTGAAGGGAATATATCTATCACTCCCTATTAACTGATGCCAAATCCTTATGTAGGAGGAAAACTACTGAAAACTTTTGTATGCACAGTGTTCCTCATCTTTGCTCTATTTGTGGTGTTTCCTGAATGTGGGTTCTGGGGCAACCACACTGCTGGCTACCAGGAGATGTAAATGGGAACAAATCTCCATTCCAGCAGGAAACTTAGGCTAATTAACTGTTTGACAGTATTGTTTGCTAGAGAGGAGCTGTGGAGAGGTGTTGTCACTCTGAAGTGACGAAGCTCACCTACTTGCAACCTAACCTGTGCCTCTTGTTCATTGTTGCCAAATTTACCTTTTACCTTTTTATCTATGACGTCTCCTGAGATTCTTTGCTGATATTGAAGAAAAAATGATATTGAAGTCATGGAAAGAATTAAGCTGATTATTTTCTTCAGTGTTGACTCACAAGGGAATCGACAACTAGTTGTTTGGTTTCATCTGAACCTCAGGACGGTACCCATTTGTCCACACCGGTCAGTGTTTAACCTCATCTCAAGGGCCTTGCAATGCCTTCTGTAAAATAGTGCTGGATTTTGTGGGTGTTCTGTAAACTGCATAGACTTTCTCTTGAGCCTATTAACAGAGACAGCATGCAGGGCCTTATTAAGCTTTTCAACTAATACCATTATGAACGTGTTATCTTGGAGCTAAAACTGGGTAGTTCCACTTGCGATCTGTTTGCTGGAGTTTCCCCAGTTTGGAAAATCCCATCAGTCTCCCCTTTTTCTGCTAGTAAGTACCTGCATTGTCATAATTAAGATGACACATTCTGTAACTATTTGTCCGTACTCTCCACCAAGAAAGTGGATACTCAGCTAGGAGATCCAGATTTTGTTCTCAGCTGGATGGCTGACCTGATGCTGAATGCTAAACAAATCCCTATAACTTTGTGCATCACTTGTTTTTTTCCCCTGATGTGTTCTGTGACTATTGCTTAGTCTTACATAGTTTGCAAGAGGAACTGTCTCTTTTTAAACTTCAGCTTTACTGTACAATATGTGTTTTCTCTAAGCACTCACCTACCGCCTTTCATAGTTTACTTCAGATATGTGATTCAGGCTTTGTCATTTAATAAACATTATGTTCTAAAATAACTAGTGGTTAAAATTAAGCAGTAGATTACTGAAGATGCTTTAATGATGTTTATACAGTAGTGTAAGCTCTGAAAATGCTACAAGACTGTATTTCCTAGTGAAAGCTGTCTTGGTAGTCCTTGTAGTTCTTGATGAATATCTGAGAAGGATTTTTTTTTTTTTCTGCCAAGAAACTGGGGAGAAATTCTGCAGCACCATCTGTAGCTCAGGGTTTTACCTACAAATTCACATATGCATTACAGTGTAAAACAATTTTCCATTTAAATAGGTGCCATCCTGAGTGTTTTAAATGATCTTTAATCTTTATATATATGTAAAAAGTTTATATATGTATATGTATAATCTTTACTGAGCTGAAATTGGTGGCAAAACTCCCACAGGTTTTAGTGGAGCAGAGCCTTTTTTGGTGTCCCTGTTCCATAGGGGATTTTGAGATTTCACAGTTTGACTTTTGAGGCATACTTGGGCTGAACTGCCAGCTTTAAAACTCTTGATGAAGGAACTTCGTAGGAAAAGCATTTTTCAATTTCAACTTTTTTGTTTAATGTTTTAAAGCAAAAAAACCCAGATTGTAGAAAAATAAAACAAGTTTTGTTTTGAAAATATGAAAAGAGGAAGTTTTCACGGTATTGAAATAAGGAAAAATCTGTAATAGTAATGAAGTTGCTGTGAAATTGACCCAATTTTTTGAAGTATTCTTGTAAAATGAAGATGTAGGTCTGTCAAAATATTTGTTACCAGCTCTAGATTTCATTCCAGAAATTACATTAGTTTTGCTTCACAAGGTTTTTCAGTTTTACTTTCAGACCTTGGAAAATGAAAAATACCAGTGTGTCTTTGTTAATGTAAAGATACCGGCATAATACCTGCAGAATAATCCAATGCTTTAGGTTACAGAAAGTGAAATGATGCATTTCTTTAAAATACTAAGTTTTCTTTCTGAAAATCCCTACACTATTTTAGTTTTGGGTTTTTTTTATTATGACATGCTTATCTTGCGGGGGTGGGAAGCAACCCCAGATTTTATTTGCAGCAGAGAGGTAAGTATAAAACAAATGAGATTGGATGACTTTACTATAAAGTCATTTTTTCACAGGTCTTTCACCCAGAATGACAGTCTGTGTTCCCTATTACCCCTCTACACAATATTCAGTTGTTATGATATTGTATATATGCATTAACAAATAAAGTAATGCATCCACAACAATTATGTTCCTCTTCTGCTTGATTTAGTTGTCAGCATGCATTCATGACTCTGTAAAGTATCTCCTTCACAGCCTTGTCAGGCATACCTTTTTCTCCCCGTAATGTCAACTTAGTACAGCAGGCAGGCCAGGTGAGCTTGGCTCACTTTCAGGTTTTGTCTGTCTCTTTATCTGAAATTTTTAAAGGGGGACGTCAGAAGAGGTAATTGCCATAAATTACACACTGTCTGTTGTAAATTGTGGTGAGAACATAATTGAAAATTGAGCTGAGAGGCACTTCCTGGATTCAAGCCGTATGAGAGCCAGAGGACAGCCTTAGCAATTTGTGGTGGGCTCTGCAAAGTCTTTTTTTCCACCCCTCCCTCCAAAAGTGTAATTGATTCCAGTGCTGTACGATTACACTCCTGTGTCAAGGGTTGGCCTGAGGGTCCTGGAGAGGGTTATGGAGATGATTCTGTGGGGCTTACACAAATAATTGACTTGTTTCATGTGAGTCCTGTGTGAGGGGAATATCAGCTTTTTCCGACAGGAGAAGCGGAGCTTGACTGCTTGTGCAGAGATGTCACCATTCAGAAAGGGACATTGTTTAAGGTTCCCAGGCATTGTGTGTGATTGTGTGAGCCCTGGTATATATGTGCCTCTCTCAGTCATTGCTGGGGGTGGAGATAAGTATCAGGGTTGGGGGAGGGGGAAGAGTTAATTTTACTCTCTCTTCCACCCACTTTTCCCTCCTCTTTGCCTCTCAGCTAAATACAAATGTGAAATGCTAATGAACAAATCAACTTAAGTAAGTATTATTATTCATAGCAGAGACTCATACCTAGAAGGGTTAAGTGACTGAAATGGTAGGTACAGGAATCCCTACCAGGAGAGGACTAAGAGTTGAAATTGTCTTTGGTCACTAAGCCCTGCTGATGCTGACCCAGTTTAGCATCCTTTCCATGCAGTCCAGTGTCACACCAGCTAGAAAGAGAAGAGGTTGTGGATCTAAAGGCTGTGTTAAGAAGGATTCAGTGTAGCAACCTTGGCAGAGCACTGACCCATCCAGAATTCACTAGAAAACACAACTGCTTTGTTTACAATTTTCTGAACAAGTCCTAGCCCAGGTTCAAGCAACGAATTTGAAAGCTTGGCCCCATTTCAAGGCAACACTGCAGTCTTACATACATTTAGACTTTTAAGTCCATTTGCATTCTTTTAGATCTGTGTATACATACAGTATCACCCCAGAACAACCAAATCTGTGAAAAACAAAACATCCTCCTATGAGGGAACATTAATTGTCATATCGCATAAAAGACCTGTGATAAAATGGATTTACTACAGTCTCTCAACAGCTGGAATTACGCAAAGCTAAGAGTACTTCTTTCACACTCGTGGCTCGTGTGAAATAAACATGTATGTGTGTGCGTATACACATGCATATTTGCTTATAGCCAGTGGTTTTCAGCCTCTAGCTCTAAGGAGATTTAAATAAACATTTTCATTGCCATGGGGAAATAGCCTTTAAGCCTCTGAATCCAATTCTCACCCCATTGTAACATCTATACTGCTACACCAGCCTTTTGTATGTATAATTCTTTGATGGTATTTCCCAAGAGGGATGACCTTTTTGCAAAAGCCTCAGTAACTCCTGGATAGAGAATAAGAAGTCGCAAAGCAGGCAGCCATCTGTGTCTGGCATCCTTGGCCCCACACCCCTGGGATGGTCTTTACCTTATGGTCTCTTATGGAATTCTCCTGGAAGCTGACTTGGGAGAAGACTGAAGCAGGGAGGCAAGGCTCAGCATGAAGACATATAGTTTTGGACCTGTACATTTCTACTCCTTTCCCCCTTTTCCTGCAGAACTAGAATTTGAGAGACATAATGTCTTACAGGTAATCAGGAACATCAGGAAATTTGGGTATTAGGCCTTTATGTAAATTGTGTAATGAGCTACTTTGCATATTTAGAAACAAATATTTGAAACATTCCATTCAATGGCAAAGTTCAGCTTATGATGGAAAAGGGCTAGCCCTACTCAGGCTCCTTCTTCAAACTAAGACAGGCAGCAGGGCTCTGCTGGGCTAGCCTGGGAGTGGGTACCCTGACTTAATGAAGATGAAGGGGGTTTAGGTAGCTGTAGTTCCCAATGGTTCTCAAGCTCTTTGTTGGCTACTGCAAGGATGCAAGAAGTGGTGCTGGTGGGTTACATTACAGACCTGAGAAAATGGTTGTCTTGACTGAGAAGTGCTAGGGGTGTATTTGTGGGAGAGCTGGGGAGCTAAATGGGTAAAAAAAGAAGCAATTTTCATGACCATTTTTTTTCCCTAAAGCTGGAATTTTTTCAATTCTGACCTTTACATCCATCTCTAAAATTAACAAGAAGTACCTGGCACATGCTTTGGTGGCTTTATGTGGCCTGTTGCAGAGAGGGCACGGCCTTGGCCAGCAATGGTGTGAGTGGAGTTCCATGATTCTCAGACCTGATGATATCAGGATTTGTTCATCCTGTCTGTTTGATGGTTGCAGTTGTTGGATTTTATCATGAATTAAAATATAGCCCTTCAGGATGAGTACTGAGGTGTTAGCACAGGGCTGAGTCCTCGGAGAATTGTTGAGGTGCTAGTGAGGTGAATCTTTGGGTCTCCAAGTGTATCACTGAGTTGCTTGCTCCTTTTCTTTGGGCACTTTGATGAAGGACACAATTTTTTTTTCCTGTAATTTTCAGACATGGGCCATAGTACCACTGTTTCAAGTCTTGTAGAAACAACTAATACAAATATGGCACATCCTCAATTCTGGATCAGAGACTGGAAATAGCAGGTGAATAATTATGATACTGAGGTACTAACAAGGAAAGCAGCACTGAGTGTGTTATCCTTAGAACATGAAATTCCTGGTGGAAAGAGTTGCACTGATGGGTGAGTGATGACCTAATTTTGCGTCAAAGCCTTAACAAAGGGGATTTTATGGTTACAGTACTGGTCAGCACTGTATCTTTACTGTGAAGTGTCTCTGGGGTTAAGCACTGGTGACATAAATGAATTGTTCTATATTTTATATCACAGCAGGTCTGACTAGTTATTTCATTTAATTTGATTGGAGTCATATAGCTTAACAGACAAAGGAGGAGTTAAACTGCCGTACTGGAAAATGTGGAAATTACAGTCTTTTGTTTCAGTAAACCAGTTGGTTTTCTGAACAGACAATCCCAGTCATCATGTCTTGAAAGCAATACAAAGCAGATTGGATTGTGAAGAAACCTTCATGTCAAATAGCCTGCAAAGGAAAAAATCTTCCAAGGGCAACTAGAAAATACTCAAGAGGTTTCTTTTATTTTAAATGAGAATCAACAAAAAGGTCTGGAGAAAAAAAAGGTATTTAAATTTGGGGGTTTTTTTTGAATGCACAGTCATGGATTTCAGTGATATTTGGACAAAAATCTTCTAAGAAGCTGAGGTTGATGGCAGGAGATACAGAAGTTGTCTCTTTATTCACAAATGAAAAGAACTTTTGCCGACGTTGGAATGCGGAGTAACTTAATCTTTTCAATACAGATGTTTCAAAACAAAACAAAAAAAAACCCCCAGTTATAAAGCTCAAAAAGAAAATAGTGGAACTAAAAGGAAGCGTGCAGTTCCCCCCCAATCAGTTATGAATAAAGTGATAAAACTGTTTTGCAGAGACAGGCTCAGGATGGTAATATTGGAAACACCAATATGGAAGATGAATCAGCAGACTAGCCGAGAGAAATATGTTACAATACATGGTGTTGGGAAGATACTGTAATATGACCATGGATTTTAGTGTCTGGGTTCTTGAAAATTGACAAGAGAGCAGAAAAAAAGCTACCAAAATGTCCCAGGCCTCAGGATACTGTCTATCTACTTTATTAGGAAGAAGATCAAGATGCAATTGGATATGTAGTCACCTTTTTGGAGGGACAACAGTGGGTATTAGAGCTAGACAGAAGGAATCTCTCTGCCAAACCCCAATTGGAGTGCAACAGTTTACGAGACTTGACAATATGCAGATCACACAAAAAGTGTCTCAAGATAGCTAAGAGCAGCAGACTCTTGTTTGTGCTCCAGGTAGTGGTTAATGTTCCGGGAATCCTTCAGGTCTGGGCTATTTAGCAAGGAAAGTTGTTACAAGAATCAACAGAGAAAAGTGGTAGTGGGACAAATACGTATGTCAGAAACGAGGTTTGTGTTTTTAGTAGCATGGACAGTTAACCATTGGCATAAGCTCCCAAGAGAAAGTCTGGATTTTCTATCTGGGTAAGATGTGTGATCCAGATAATATTTGTTGGCCTCAGTGTAGGATTAACCGCATAAAGTTCTATAGTCTGTATTATACAGACTTTATGCCACAAAATGGTATCTTTTGGTATTTAGGTATTTGCTTCTTCTCAAAATTGGACTTAAAAACTAAGCTAGCATGATGTGCACTCTATATTGCTATCAATTGTCCTAGCTGTAACACCAAAATCCAGTTATTAAACCAGCTGTAGGAAGAGCTGGTCTGTCCGGCCCTTCTCTCAACAGGCTAGTTTTACTGATGGCTTTGGTAACATTTTGTCTTTAAGATCACTTATGTAGCTGGGATTGATAGTTCCAACTGTAACAAAAGTATCACTGGATAATTTAGTGTGTACTTCTTTTTGGCACAGTATTTTCAGAGCAATTATTAGATCCTTTTGCTTCAAAAGCAAGAGGTTTTGTTTGCCTTTTTCAGCTAGAACAGAAACACTATTAACTATTAATAGCCCTGAGTTAAGTGGTCCTGATTTTTGACAGAGGACAGTTGGTTACATGTCACTTGGATCAGTCTGTGTTGCCACGCTCTATGGTTACTACTTCATGGTGCATTTTCCCATGACGCTCTTTTTTAAGCCTTTTTATATTTGGCTATACTTGTGGCCACCTTAAGTGTTCACCTTATTGTCTTTTCTAATTCAGGGCACAGAAATTGTTCTCATTTATTCAGGGAGTTTTCCTCTTCAGTGATGGGAAAAGTAGTAATGGATTACAGGTGAAAATAAGCTCACAATTAATGCAGTCAGACTCATGGGGTTTGGTGCTTACTACTCCTTAATCAGTTGTAATTAACACTAGATTGAGTGTTTACTCTCAATTCTCTTAACACTTCTGTAATTGACCACAATAAAAAAATTACATCTATGTATGTGCTCAGTTGTTTTTGCTATCCAGAAGTGCACTGAAACTTACAAAACATTTTGTGTGTTGTGCAGATATTTCAAATAAGAAAGCATGAAATAAAATACAATAACTTCAGTATAGGAAGAAAACGGGCATTTAGAAATCAATGCTTTTGGTGTGTAAACAGCTTGAGAGTTAAATATCTGAGGGCTGTGGCAGAAATTAAGCCTGAAGACTACAAATTACATAGAATAGAATGGTTGTTAATTGCAGATACTTGGACTGAATTCCTGCCTTGTCACCAAATGTATGAACTCTGGTCGGGTGAATTCATCTTCATGTCTGTTTCCGTTCTGTAAAAAAAAAAAAAAAAAAAAAAGAAAAAAAGTGGAGGTGAATAATGTACTATCCTGTTTCACATGAAAACAGATATATACTAAATATAGCAGAAAGTTGAGACCCTGTGGTGATAGGGCCACAGTAGTACTTGAAGATGGGTAGTACAAGATGAAAAGATGGATTAAAGTTACAGGTTACAGACGTGGCATTCAGACTCCCCTTCTACCCCAGTTTAAATGTGGCAGTTTACTTGCAATGTTCCTATTTGAGTTAATTGATTGAAAAAAAGCTTATGTTTTGTAGGTATGATTGTACAGAGAGAATTTGGAAAGAAGATTAAAAAGAAGTTAAAAGTTCATGGTTTCCTTCATAACAATGAGCAAGCCTTCAGCATGTTTGCCCTCTTTCCTCTCTGTATGTTAAGGGGCAGTAGTAGCTCATTATTTCTTAGAGGATTCACTAGTGCCTGGGAAGCACTTTTGGGACTGTGAAATCTAGGTGTTGTAGGTTATATCTACCATAGCAATATGAGGGTGGTTGGTGCTGGGGACCTGGCATCCACACTGTGTGTTTTGGGTAGTCTTAGTTCAGAATGACCTCTAGCCTGGTCCCATGGACCTAAATGCCCATGAACAGTGTGATAAATTAGCATAAGAAGTTAGAAGTGGAATTAGGTATAATCATGGACCACGTTTTCCAATTCGGTTTCATGTGGAAGAAATCCAGTTTGTGTGCTCTAAGATCAGTGTGTTGGGAACTAAAGCACAGTAAATGAGGACGTGAGGAGTTTTGCTTCAAAAGCACACTCTTGACCTTAAATGCTAATGTAGACACTGCCACAGATGTATTTAAGCTGGAAAGAAGTGATAATACACTCACAGGCAAGGTACTCCTGCCAAGCTTTTTTCTAATACAAACACTGAAAACAGTATATTTAATTATGTTACAATAGCACTAAGAATTGCCTAAGAAATATCAGACCACTTTGTGCTGGACACTAAAACATTAGCTAGAGAGTGCCTGCCCCAAAGACTTTCCAGTTTAAGTTGGAGAGGCTGAAGAGGCTGATTTAATGGAACAATGAAAGGATTTACAATTCCTAGCCTTGAAGATTACCTTCCCTGCAGCTTTGGTACTTTTAGTTCAGGTCAGTGCTGGTGAGTTTAAATGAAACGTGAATAAAAGTTCAGTAGCAGAGCTCTACCCTCAAGTCTCTAGTGCAGTGAACAAATTTACTTGTGTTCCTGTCTTCGTGCTCTTTACTTACTTTCTTAGTCCCTGGCTTTTTATTTTATACCTATAAAAATATGTATAAAAATGGTGCACATCAATACTTTTAATACTTGGCATGATCATTAGCACGTAATGGATGTATTTTGAATCTTGTCACTTTGTGTGTGTGTAAATGCCTACATCACCATCCGCATGCGCTACAATGGCGTTAAAAAGCAGGTTTCAGCAAAGCAAACAGCAGCAATTCAGACGGGAAGTAGCAAACAAACACTACTCCGAAGAATTGCCAAGTGTAATGCTGTTAGTTTTAAGTGCTGCATGGGAGGCCCAGGGGTCAGAAGCCAACTCCTTTTTGTGCATAGTGTTCGCAGAGGTGACCAGCGACTGCAGACGTTCAGGTGGAAGTTGCAAATTTTGTTATCTGAAGAGGAAGCTTCAAGCTTTTCTTGATCCTTCTGTGTAAAAATTCTGCTTTTTAAATTTAAAAAAAGGACCTTGTCTCAAATCTGCAAAGATGGCCGGTGTCCTTAAAACACAGACAAGAGCCTGGAAGTTCACTTCAGCATAAAATCAGACCCTGTGTCCTCCAGAAAAAGCTGGTTTAAAAGGATTGAAGTGTCTATGCAGAGAAAGGGAATGGTCACAGTGTACCTGGAGGGGGAAAATGGCTCTTCAAATGGTGATGATTAGACTGCAGTTTTTTATATCAGCTTTTCTTCTCTGTGCACACTGAAAAACTCTAACCCAAATAATTCTGCATTACTCAGAAACTGCTGCTATCCAAGTTGGGTTATTGGATATTTTGGCTATTTGCTACCACCAACAGCATTACTGTTGGGTGAGGATTGATAGGCATAGTCCTCCAGAACAGCTGTAGTACAAGGCTGTTGTTCTGGCTCTATGTAAGGTAGCAGATTTTCCATTTACTTTTAAAATTATTTTTAATTTATTTGTAACCAAATGCACAAGCAGATTCACAACATTCCCTAATTACCCCTCTCTTTAAGTCAACAGTGTAATGAAAACAGCAGAAGCTGTTTTACCTTCTGTACCAAAACATAAACCAAATATAGATCTGTTTTTCAAATTAGTTAAATGTTCAGTTTTAATAGGCTGTTTGGTACCTCTTCATGAAAGGCACTTGCTCCATGCAGCTTGGAGTGTATTCTGTGGTGCTCTATAATTTGTGAAAGTACACATTAGTGGAAAATAATAGTGAAAGGCTGCCAGAAGACCTTTTGTCCGTACATATTGCCTTCTTTCTCATAAGAAGCGTTCCCCTCACACTTATTTTTTTGAATGCACCCTTTGTGTTTATAATGGGAATGCATTCTTGTTTTATTTGGTTTAAGAAATTAAACAGTATAAATTGTTTCTGGTTACATGTGTTTGCTTGACTTGCAAAGTTCTTCAGGACCTACTACAAACTATCAGGAAAACACTGAAGTTAAAATGAGGAGGGGAAAGAGGGAGTTTGGGCTTCCAGGTAACTTGCGTGATTGATTTTTTTGAATTTACATGTTGTTATCCCTTTAAACATTCAGTCCTGATCCTTCCAGTATGTGCACCCAGCTTTGCCCGTGCAGAAGTCTGCTGGAGCTCTGGGACTGTAGGCAATCAGTGGAGATTTCTTTCAGTACATGGCTTAGGGACAGTAACTGGCAGCTGCGTGTGCCTACTCCGCAATCAGAAATCACCCCCGTCATTCCTCCTGGCTGCAAGTCATATCTGTCTTTACAACTGCCAAATCCAAGTGCTAAAATATCCTTCAATGGGACTCTGTATCTCTATGATGGCTTAAAATAGTATATATTTAAGTTTAGGGGCTCTTTCTTTCTACTCCAATTACAGTCTGTGGGATCCTCTGGCTTTTTCCTGGAAAACTGGATAGCTAGACTCTCTTTTAAAATGAAGGTTGAAATTCTTGGTTTTGCTATTTGTGACTCTAGGAGAATGTCAGCCATTCAGAAACTGCAGTAAAATTGAATGGCTTACTGAAACTCAGCAGCTTAGATCAGGGTTTCCAGTAAACGAATTTTTATTTGGGGTTGGGCTATTAGAGGAAAATATAATAAATGTGATAAAATGTCCCATGGTATAACTGCGTGGATTTCTTCTCTCCTATGCTGAGCAGTTCTCATTCACCCAACGGTAGTGGCATTCTTCAGCCTATAAGATATTGTAAGATACAATCTGTGAACAGCAAGGTCAGCTCATGGGTACATCAGAATGGCCACGCTGTATCAAACCAAAGATCTACCTAAGTCGATGAATCTTTGTCACCTCATAATGCTAAGAGACCAGATATGAGAAATCAGATCCTATAGAGGATCCTTCCCTGGTACAGTGTCCCACCATGTGTGCATCAGCAGTTGAGGGATTTCCTCAGACATGGAAAGACATCCTAGAATTATGAATAATACAAATTGTTTATGTTACTGTAGCACCTAGAAATCCTAGTTGTGAAACAGAATGCTATTGTGCCGAGTACTGTGTAATCGTGAAACAAAGAGGTTGTTCTCATTGTTATTTTAAATCTGTTGAGCTCACCACAAAATATAATTTGCATAGTCTGAGAGAAGCAGATAGAGAACTAGATCGTGATTTTGCAAGCCATGACCTGTACGCTTAACTGTCTTCAAGGGATTAGTCCTGCAGCTTTCAGTTGTTCACAGGCAGCTGCACTCGGGAGAAGTGATGTCCCTGGAATCATGTGCAGAAGGGATGTGGGTTCATCCAGTAGTCTGGTCCTGCAGGAGGGGTGTGAGGACCATTGGCAGTGTGTCCTCTTGGCTTCACTTATTCTAAATTTAAAAGCAGTAGCTTGATGTGGCACATTTGTAGCATGGGAAGCAAATTCACATGAAAACTTTCAGACATACTTGAAAAAGCAGATAAGGAGAAGGCATTCTCCAGTATTTTTTTTGTAGAAGGACTAGGGTTTACATTTCAAAATGCACTTAAATTATTTATGAAAATGAAAAAGAAAATCCATTTTAGAAATATATTTATTAAACTATTATAAAAAAAGATAATCAGTAAAACAAAAAATTCTCCCCCCCTATTTCTGTCACTTAGGATACCATTAAAAAGCAGTAATTAAAAATAGGTGTAAATATTTGCATAATAGAAATATTTTCTTATGCGGATGCTTGCTCGCACTTGAATTGTGTTGAATGAACTAGAACGTTTTTTTTTTTTTTCCCCTCCCCTTCAGCAAAGACAACTTTTCTCTTAAGAGACCTCTCTTGCCAACTGCTTCCTGATTTATTCTTTCTTGGATGCAGCTTTCACTGCAGGAAAAAGGTAGGAAATATTTTTTTAAGCAGCAGGTTGCCATTGTAAAATGTCACAAAAATAAACTGGAAACTTGATGTGGTTTTTGAATTAATAATCTCAAAGCTATGTGGTTAAATAGGTTGACCATTTTACTCCTCCTCCTCCCCCCCCCTCCCTCCCCCCCCCCCCCCATTTATTTTAACCTTGAAATGGGAAAGAGTTATCATGAATCTTACCCTTTAAAATATTTCTGCTATGGAGAAACTATACTATATTAGATACTTATTTTTATATTGAGTAAGGAAAAGGTAGTCAAATAAGAAAATCTTTGGTATTACTCACCTTCCAATCGTTTAAATAGAAGTTATATCATTCTTACAACACTTGCTGGCTGTAGCAGCAAGAGTAGTAATACAAGGTTTGCACAATGCTGAAAATGATTAAAGTGCATCAGTACCTATTAAAAATCACCTGCGTGATTTTCACTGAATGAGGCCTTTTGAAAGGGATGAGGACAGGAGCATTTACCCTGTGATGTGATTATTCAAACTGCTGTGACCATAAAGCTATGGAGATGGCAGTGACCTTTTAACCTTGATAAAATCAATAACGGTCCTCCTTAGCTTCAAATCATCTGCTGTTGTTTAGTTTATATGTTAGAATAAAATGTGCAGAATAAGTCTACAAAAATTCTGTAGGTTTTTTTATCAAAATGCATTTTGATTGTTGATTAACATTATCTGTTTGTATGTTTGCAATCTAAGAACGTAGTATATTACACTGAAAAGATGCAGGCCTGTGCTTTGCAGTGTCTTTCTTCCTTAAAATCTAAAAACAACTCCCTCTGATGGAGGTGTTTGAATTTCTTCAAAAGGTTCATAGTTCTCTGTGCTTCACTTTATTTTCTCCCATTTCTTTTATCTTACTTTTTTTCCCACAATGTTTTCTTATGTGTAGAGGCTTTGCAAATAAAACCAAAATTGGTACAGGGAACTAAAATCAGTTTTGCCCTGGAAAAAGACTTCTTTTTCTTTAAAGAAAAATGTACTTTTGATCATTTAAATAATAACTACTTCTTTTTATGTAACCTTGCAAAGACTTACGTGAATGCTTAATTTCATTCATGCATTCAGCCCATGCGAGTCCTTACAACTACTGATATGTAGAGAGTGAGACACTGGCTAACAGGAGAGAGGTGATATGATTTAAGATTAGGGTATGGATGCTGGGTTTTGATATCAGAGATGGTTTTGTCTGTCATGTTGTCAGTTGTGTCTCTGTGGCACTTGTGTGGTTTAGCAGTGATGAAAGTCTTTGGAATGAATAGGAAACAGCTGAGATTTAATGTATATATTGGGACTTCTGTATATTTCTCCCTTGCTCACTTTTACAATCTGAATTTACAGCTGAACAGAATGACATAATAGGAGAAATTCAGATATTTTGTTTAAAGGAAAAAAAAAAGAAAGGAAAACCAGCAATAAAGCACTGAGAGGAGAGAAAATGTCTCTACGAATGCAACAGACATAAAAGAAAGTGAAGGAAAGTTAAAAATTACCATAGGGCAGGCAGGACACCTGCTAAAGAACCTTCTGCTGCCTCTCACAGCTGGAAAGAAAAATGAAAGAGATGCAAACAACTGTTCTGGAAGCATGAAATCAGCCTTTTGTCTTTTCACCCCTCCCTTTCTGAACAGTTACAGTATGCAAAATTTAGGGGAATCTCAAAGTATGCAGAGGAAAAAAAATTCAGCAGGCTCTGCATATAAAAAGCTGAGCCATGGAAGTGTGCTTCTTTGAAAACAGGAGCATGTTTGGGAGCTTCCCGGTGCATTGAAGAAAGTGGTAATTAATGCATAGTGAATGACTTCGAATGAAGGTTGAATAGGGGCATAACAATGGGAAGTTTTTTTTTGTTAGGTTGAAGTGTTGAAAAAGGAAAGCTGTTAAAAGATGGCTACTGTGAAGCTACAACTTCAATCCTTGTCTTCTCTGACTTTCCTTTATAGACTGTGGTGGGTTTTGTTTTGTATGGGTCTCCAAATACAATGAAGTTAATTTGCACCAATTTCATTTTGTGTATGCTTTGGGATTTTTTTTTAAGTTTTTCTTTTTTTTTTTCTTTTTTTTTTCTTTTTTGGCAGAGCTTGATTCTTTGATGGTGCTTTTGAGCAAATGGTTTGCCCAAAGTTCAGATGATGTTAGCTCCATCCTCTTTTTCATTTACAACATCAAGGGGATTACAGAGAATAACTTTGTTGCCCAACATCAAGGCTGTATCTTCAGGCTACTAGAAAGGTAGTTCTCAGAAAGTGTGTCTTCTAATATTTTAGAACCTCCACAGGCTTCAGATAAAACAAGTATTAAATACAAAAAGCTCACAAGGATCCCAAGGAAGGTTAAACTCACACAACCTCCTTCATGTTGAACACCTGAAATGTATTTTTTTTAGACTGTTGGAGTGTTATCATAGTGAAGACAGCAGTGAAGTCTTATATAACTGAAGACAGAAAGAATAAAAAACAGCACCTTGTTTAAAGACAGGAATTTTTAATGGAACATGAGCTAAATATATTCTACTCTTGCCATCGAAAAGGGAATTTGGAGAGTGAGCAAGTCATTTTGGAGGGGTCTTGGGGGTTGATTTTTGTATTGGATCATAAGTTAGTAGATTTGTGGTTCTGCTGTGCTTGATCCAAGGCCAGAATTTATGAGGCTTGAGGACAGAAGAATTGAGATGTTTTGGAGAAATTAAATAGGGAAGCTACCGCGCTGGAAGTTGTTTCAAATATGTTTCCATTGTTGATGGTTTTTTTTAAGAGGAGCTCTGGCCTGGAGTATATTAAACTTGGCACCTCAGTCCTTATCACATAAGTCTTAATTATTTCTAAGGAAGATATGAAATTAGAAACACCCTACACAACTCCCAAAGTATGTTTTGTTTTCCATTTTTCCACAGGTAGGCAAAGAAAATATAGTATTCACTGCATGTAGTCTAGCAGGGTGCATGCTCTTTCTCCCCAGAACATCCCATTAGTACTGTTTTGCAAGGAAGATGGGCCATGCTGGTTAGAGTATGAGAATTTGAATGAAAAGTTATCTGCTTTTGCTGCTTCCATAGAGCTGCTGTCAGTTCTGGTCAAGGTGCATATCCTCTCCCAATACTTAACTCCAGCAGGTGTGTTACTACCCTCCGCTCCTTAATGTTTGTAAATGGACTGTGAGTTCTCAGATTCTGGAACAGTGCTCTAAAATGACTGTTGTCAATATTTTGATAAGAATGATGTTGATTTAGGTGCATTTTTGTACTGTTTTCCTTGTGTATACATGTAAACCAGAGTTTCTGACTCTCAAAATGTACTTACCACTCCTATTACTTTTGTTAAATTTTAAATGCTGATATTGAGTTAATTATCTATAGGCAACTAGATGCATCTTCTGAAGTGTGTGGAACTCTGTGTCTGCATTTCAACATATCTTCTACTCGATCTGTAAAATTCTATTCAATTTAGCCTGAGTTCCTGACTTCTGAACATCCCCGCTTACCTTTTCTGGCTTGCTCTTTCAGGAAGCCCTTAGCAGCCTGCCAGTCTGTGCGAGCTGCAGGGGAAAGGCTGGAACTTGACTCCCCTTTCCCATCGTATCTGAGACTTGGCACATTGTCGCAGGGGTCTGTTGGTCAGTCAGAAAGACCAGCTGTACTACTGTGTGGGATGGAACCTGGGCTGGACTCTTCATCTCTCCTGTGCCTTTTTGGTAGTCTTGTTGAAATGGGGATAAAACAAGGCAGATATATTGGTGGAGGAGCACATGGAAGGAGCCTGAGGAGCCTGATGCTCTGTGTTATGTGATGAAGGGGTAGTTGTGCTCCTGCATGCATCATCCCACTTTGTGTCACAACAGCTTTTAGTCCTGGTAATCAGCTGTGAGATTCAGAGTTTGAGCAATGATGATGGTTTTGGGAGTGTTATACACAAAGTATGGGATGCTTGGTATTTTTAAATGTTTTTTTATTTACAAAGGTGTGAGCTGATGTCATCCGAAAGAAGATAATAAGAGGAAGTTATTTTGGTTGTTAAGTCCAACAAGCAGAAGGTGAGGGATACAGGATACTCGGCTGCTGACCAATTTTGAATTGGTCCCCTTGTGAATCTGGAGCAGACTTTAGTGATGTGGTTCTGTACTAAATTTATTGTTTCTCTCCCTCATTGGGTGCTAATGATGGAAGTGGTAAGAGCAACATGAGTCATAAACAGGCATCTGTAAACTTGGTACTTTCTAAGTTGAAAAGTCAATAATGTTAGCCTGCTTTTCTAGGCTTATGTGTGTGTGTATGCTACACGTACTCTTCTATAGGGAAAAAAAATCAGTGTCAGAAAATGTCAAGAAAAGATGTAATGTAAGAACTCCCTCTGCTGTAAAAACTCCCAGCATATAAAATGTGCTGTAGCACTAGCCATTGTGACCCAGGAATAAAATGTTTCCTGTGAATTAGAAGGATACAGAGTTGGATTAACTGGATGACATTTCCCCATCTGGTTTTTATTTATTGTTGCCCTTTTCCATTCACTGTAATTAGTGCATAGAAGTGACAATAGGCATATACTGCACTCTAAGCTACAAGGATGTACCAACATTTTCAGCACTTTCCATTATTTTTTTTCCTGTGACACTTCTAAAACTCCTAGCATCTTAACTCTGCTGAAACCTATTATTTCTGTGAACTGAAGAGGCAATTTAAGGCACCTTTTCTGTTTGCAAACAATTTTCAAATATAACCTCACACTTTCTGAACTTTTCCCAAGGGCCTCATAAAATCGATAATTGTCCATTTTCCTTTAAGTGACTTGAAAAATTGAAGGTCTTAGGATTCAAAATTCTGATCTGGATTTCAGGGTGCTCCCCATCAACAGTGCTGCTCAAAGGTGCTCAAAACTGGAATCTCTCTTTACTCAGAGAGAGGAGCTTTTTAGAAACATAACCCATCCTGAGCTCCAGAGAACCCCCTTTTCCTTTGGACTTTAGCTTGAATTTAGAGATACTGTTGTTGCATATCTCATAAATACTAAAGGTGCAGAAAGAGTCTACTCTTTATTAGTGATTCAAACTTGGCATTAACATGACTTAATTTTATTTTAAAGGTGGGACATGGACAGGATATTGCCACATATAAACGTGCTTACAGACAGTCCTACGTTAGTCTGATCTTAGGTAATCAGCAGGGTTTTGTTACGTTTTGGCAGTAAATTGGATAGTTCAGATGGTAGAAGGGTGATGCAGATGCTCAGCTGGGGGCTCTGCTAGCACTGGAGATAGGTAACAGTAACTAGTGGTACTAGTCAGGTTATTCTGAGGACTTAAAAAAATATCTCCAGAGAAACAACTGCAAGACTGGAGGTATTTATTCATAAGAAAGGATCCTGTAAGGAAAACCACTAAAACCTGGAGCAAAATTTACAGCAAAAAGGGGAAGGATGTGGTATCATCTCTACAAAGACTTGAGAGCATGAGAAATGTGGCTGAAATTTGAGCATTCTTATAAAGTAAAGGTACATTAGATAGTCCAAAATCCATGGCTCCACAGCCAAGAAAAAAGCCTAAAAGCCTTTTCTGGATCAGTGTTGAAGTGCAAGCAGAGATTAGGAATAAAAAATCAATTTATAATGAATAGGAAAAGGGATGCTAACAGCAATTGATATAGTTCAGAAGTTATGAAGTGTAGAAAGTTGATAACAGCCACGAAAACATCCAGGATAAAGCCATGTGAAAGGACAATACGAAAGTTAAATAAATATATATATATATATATTTTTTTTTTATGAAGAGCAACACAGTGGCATAGCTCTGTTACTGGACAGAGATGAGAAAAACATCTGTTGTTTGGTACACACAAATGCAATGAATTTGTGTTCTTTGTTCAGCAGAAAAAAGACCCCCCAAATGGGATGTGCTTATATACCGGAATACTGATGGAGTTCTGGAAGTCAGGAAGAGTGTTACTGTTTTGCCAGTGTTCAGGACTACAGTGGCAAAAACAAGTTGATACATCTGTTATCCATCCTGGGCAAAATAATGGAAGATTAGTGATGTAACTAATCGGTTGTATTGTTCTGTTTCTGAAGACAGAGCAAAAATGATTAGGTATCACTTCTGATGTTTCTTCATCCTTAAAACTGTTCTTCTATTCCCTCCTAGCTGTGAATCCTACACTGCAGTCAGAGAGCAGGAGCAATTAAATATATGTTCCAATGCAATGTGGTAGAAAGGGGAATGTATATTTTTTAAAAAGGCATACAATGATTAGAAGTTGATTTTTGCTCTGGGTACTGGATATTGGTTGGGCTGATGATAGACTGGTACTTACAGTTCAGGGTTCTGCACCCCCAAAAGATATTGAAAACTGGATAAGGAATCCATGGTATTTAAGGTTGAATAAAATGCCATGCTGTGACTTACTTTGCTGATTGAGGTCTTTAAGGTAGAGGAGAACCAACTAGATTTTAAAAAATGGTAATTCTGTTTTATTTCTGGTTGATATGTCCAGTTCCATGGTAACTGTATGAAATGTAATGGCACGTGGTAATTGGGAAGTTGTTCTTGGAGGCTGTTCCCATGCTATTGTTTGAGTGCTGTTATGTGATCTTCTATACTGTGTTAAAATAACATGCCTCTGGCTCATGACAAACAGTGCTCTTCCCTTCCAACAAGTCTGGAGGTGGCACAGGCTGGGAACCATTTCCAATAAGCAGTTTGGACATGGTCCTCCTCTTTCAGAGGGTAAGATAATTAATACTGTAGATGTGGGCTGCTCTTTCTCAGTTGGCCTCAGTATTAAAGAATTTACTAACTCAGACATAGCTGATGGTCTAAGGTTCACTTTAAACCTCAAGCTTTAGGAAATAGAAGTGATCAAATAGTGTGTCCCGGTTGGTGTGCTCTGATCCTATCAGCCGTGCTCCTCCAAAAAAAGGGGATGAAATGATTAAGATCTGATTTATGCTCTGTCATAGTCCTGCTCTAGCTGTTGGACTAGCTGCACCGAGGCAGTAGGATTTGTCTGCAAGTGAACCGGAGTTCATTTTCCTATTACATGTGTTGGTGCTAACTGTTCTGCAGCTCAAAGTATATTTGTCTGATTTCTTTACTGTCTCTTCAGAATAGGACTGTTCTATGTTTTGGTTTTGACTTTATCTTTATACCGGAGGCATAACACATGGAAATGTATTGTCATGAGGCCAATCCAGTAGGCAAGCAGCCATATGCAGTTGGACCTAGAACACGTAGATGAGACAAAGATTACACAAATATAGAGGAAAGTTGTGATATGGCCAAAAGCAGATAAATGCTTCCACCTAGGCTCTTGTACTCCCACTCACTTGCCATATTACAGGAGTCTTTCAATGCTTTACAATGATGAAGGCACTACAGGTGTGATGAATACCCTACAAGACTCTTGGAAATGACTTTCAAGTACTTTTGCAGTTTATATAACCTATAGCTGAGGAAGAGTATTACATACCTTTTAGACTTCATTTTCCAACAGAAGAAACTTGATGCCTAGAAAAAGATTGAGGACCTCTGGATGTTTTAGGATGAGTATAACTCGTTGACTGCAACCATATCTCAAAGTGAGGGATATTGCGTCAGCAGGGATCTGTAAGAATAGTCTGGACAAAGCAACATAATCTTGACTATATATAACATGCTGTAGGGAGCCATCCCAGAATGGCTAATGTATACATCCAAGTAATCCAAGAATAACGGTTCTTCCCCATTGTTTGTTTTTCATAATATACCTGTGAGTGTTCAAAAGCTTATAATAAAGCTTTAAGTTTAGGGCAGGCAGAGGAAAGACAGTGCAAGGAAGTTTCCACAACCAGCCCAAGGCTTCTCTTCAGCTCTACAAGCAGGACTTTCAGTGAGAGGGATGTCTCATTAGGTTTTGGTGGGAACTTGTGATATTTTTCTCAGCTGGGCTGGAGCTTATGCTCAGGGATGCTTTTCCAAATTTCTTTAGTATGAAAGTATTGAACCATGAATCTCAGAAAACTGTTTTTCTGCCTTTGTGAGATTTCAAGCCGTGTCACTTCTGATCCCACTCACAACTGTCCATGAGACCAAGCTGGGGTTTGGCATTTCCAGGCCTGAATGGAAATTCAAGTGGAATGAAAGGAACTAGTTAAGTCCAAATACTTAATGTTAAGAAATACAGAGATGTTATTTGTTCTACGAACATGTGAAAGTAAGAGAACATCTCTACAGTAAATAAACCATACTTTGCCCATCCCTTTTGGCAATGGGATGAAATGCAGACTGTCAGCAGGAATGTCTTTCAGGACAAACAATAGGTCATTGGATACCTACTGAGTACTTTAACAAGTGTGTCAACTGGCGTCAAGTGGTCAAGCATAAGTCCATATCCTGGGATGCAGTAATTCATTTGGTGTGGTGCTGATACTATAGAGGTTGGAATTTGTGATAGAAATAAGCAGTCCCCCAAAGTATCTTTCATATATTTGCCAAGAAATCAACCATCCAAACACATTGAATGCTGGCTGGGACAAATTAGGGAAATAACCCATCTAGAAGTGACGTTTTATCCAAGGGCAGAAGTGATGTTTTATCCAAGGGCAGAAGTGAGTGGAGCCACACTTAAGGCAGCCAACTGGTTTAACGATTCCTTTTTGTTTGTTTAGCTGATTTTCTTGAGAGTATGTCCTTCAGTCTCTGCTCAAACACACAGTTCTGTTGAGCCACTACCTTATTATATTCCTTGTTTCCTGCCATATAGTTAAAATTAGCATTTTGACTAACTAAACAACAACTTTTGAACATCTGGATAAAAAGAAAAAAACAAACTTTTATCAGTTATTTTCATTCCATCATAGTGACCTTGTGTTATCCTTGTTTTTCAGTCTCTTTTGCTACCTTTGAAAGTCTTAGCCAAAGATTTGGAGCTAAATTCAGCCCTGATGTAAAACAGCACAGTTTTTCTAAAGCTTTTACTGGGTTCTGCTTTGATCTTGGAAGACTCACTTTTAAAAGGTGGGTATGACACAGTTTCTCCTCTGTAAGGAGCTGATTTTTTCTCCCCTGATGCTTATCATAGAAGCAAGGCAGGCAAAAAATTGCCCTGGGAAGACATTTCAATAATCAAAAATCTTTCTTTTGTAAAATTATCACAACTAATATTTTACTTGACTTTAACTTCCAGAAAAGTCAGTGGGAGGAAATGTGCTTTGTAGTTTGGACCATTCTCTCAGAACATAGAGGAATTCTAGTATTAAACACACTGGACTGATAATGAACTCATGCAAGATGTATGCACAATATCCTCAACTCTTCTCAAGAGATGAAGTAGTAATATTTCGAAAACTGGCAGAATTTTCCCAAAACTGGTATTTCAGAACTGACCACCCCAACAAAAAGAATGAAAAAGATTCAGTTCCATCGACTTAAGAAAGGACGACCTTGTTACTGTAACTTGTTGAACTGGTGCTGCATGCTAAGACAGATGAGGATAGTATCTCTGTCTTCCATACAAATAAGTTTTGACCTGAGTATAGATGCAAAAATCCTGTCGAGTTCCCAGAGGGATTCCATAAGAAACAGTGACTGGCTACAACTCAGAGCTTTTAAGATGCTAGAAGAGAGTTGCTGGTGGAAGAGGCTTCATGAATGTAAGAATTGTTAATAGACTGTTTAGATCTTGTGTCATTGGAAAATGTTTAACCCTTTGTCTCAGAAAGTTAGCGTGAAGATAGTTTGTGATATTAATTGCTCCACTTGTTAATTGGATTACCTCCAAATCTGCATGTCATTCAGCAAAGACAGCCAGAAGTGGAATGACAAACCAATTTATGAGTAGAAAGGTATTTGGCAGGACTGCTTTCAGTCAAAATATCCCTTTAATGAAATGCCACGGGGAGTAGCTGGTTAAGAGAACAAAGTCAGGTTTGTGGCAGGGCTGTCAGTAATTTGAGAGGCTGTGCATCTCTGGAGAAGAATCTTGCAGAAAGGGTAATTGCAGCAAGTGTCAATCTTAAATATCAAAAAAAGACATTGTGACCAAATGCCAGTATCATGTTCTGTGAGGTATCACAGTTCAAGAAATAGCCCTGAAGCATTATGGTGTGTCAGTTTTCTGGACCCTTTGATTGGGAAGTGCTAAAATTCCCAAGAGTTCCAAAGGATGTTGCCAAGAGTTCAACTTGTTGTAATACTATTTGATAAAGATCTAGTAAGGATGGGGACCTTGCCAAACCAAAGACTGTTGGCATTTCTGCATTATGGATTACATTGCCAGTAGTGAAATAGTGACGTAAAGGAGCACAGCAAAAATCTCAGAGCTTGAATTGGTAATTTTTTTCTGTCTAATGTCATTAAATGCCACATTCCTGAACAAAGTGGGGTACATCGCGTAAATTAATGGTGTGTTACAGGAATTGGCTTCTGCTGCTGACAGTGATTAATGGAAACTTTTCACTTGTGTGAAATATTTTCAGGCTTATAGAGTGAGTGATACAACTATCACATTAATGGGCTTCAGTATTCTTTGCACCCTACAATAGCTATCCTTTATCAGAGTGATCTTTCAGCATTTCTGGGATTACCTGGTTTAGCAGTACCAAATCTTGGGGTCCTTTAAAGCATGGAAAAAAATATGGGGAAAGAATCAAATGGCTGAAAAATATTTGTAATACCCATACACTTATTGATACTAAATTTTTTTTCTACTCTAAAGTGGGAATGTACCACGTATAATTTAGTTAGCACACAGAAAAAACTGATGGCATATTTATGAAATAAGTATAAATTCTTAACCTCTGAATAATGACAAATATTCCTAGAGTTAAAGATGAAGCTGCATTACATATTCAAGTACTAAGTGTACTTTTTTGCCTGTTGACATATCTTCAGAGTAGAAAGAAAGTGCTGAAAATAGAAAGCATTAATATTGTTGACAAGTAAACAAAAAGGAAGATTATATCCACACAGCTCAGAAAATTGTAGTGAATGCAGCCCTAAAGTTACAGTGCAGATACAGTGGAATTGCATGTTTTCTACAGAGAAAGCTTAGAAAATGAGCATGACCTTTTAATGCACAATCACTATGTTTTTAATAGTGGCACAGTATTAAGGTCCACTACTAAATTTGTTACAAAGGATGAAGGTTCACCATACGTAGAAGCTTCTCTTGTCTGATACGGTAAGTGTTGATATAAGCATTTCTGTCAGAGGAACTTAATCAGTCACAGAGAGCATTTTAAAGATGAAGTGTAGCAGAAGTAATATAATTTTGAATATTTCTCTAAACATTCTTTCCCTATTCATTCTGAGACAAAATGTTTTAATAAAGTGTTTCATTAATTTTTTTACCCAAATTTTTTTATTTTCTCAGGGATTTTAGGGGAGAGGGGAGGTTTATTTTTGATTTTGTTTCTTAGACTTCTGGGGTTTTTATAGATCACTACATCTGTAAATTGGTTAGAGACAAGCGATGACACTTATTCAGTGGATTTTTACAGAGAAAACAACACTATACTGAAGAAAAAAAATCCTAATCTCCTACAACTATGTTTTATTTAGCAAAAGGCAAGTTAAAAGTATTACTCCTACACTTAGATAATGTTAATTCTCAGTCCAGACAACAGGCACTGTCTGTACAGAGTTAAATTGGAAATTAATTTGTATTTTTATTCTAAAAGGGGATGATTTTAATAATAGATGGATATTAAAATAAAGATTTTATTTATCAGAATTCTGTTGACCTGAGAATTATTCTAGCTACATGGACTGATGTAAAGGGAAGATAGTGCCATTCTGTGTCTGACATTGTCAAGATAGACAATTCTGGAATCTGTGGCGCTTCAAAAATTGGCTGTTCTGTGGCCAAAATCTCACCAATTCTAGCACGTAAAAAGGGTATTAAATATCTCCTTTTTCTTATAGGATGAATATTTGCATTAAAAAAATTATTTTAGCACCTACATATTAATTCAGTTTTCAACTACAAATTGGATAAAACAAACCACATCTCCAGTAGATTGAATTCCCTGCATTCACACATGCTGTCATCTCTAGCTCATTGGTGGAAAAGAAAAATTCCTTGTAACTTATTTGGAAGTAAAACAATTATGGTTTATAGTTACTTATGGGAGGAGCCAAATTGGTAAAGAGAAACCCTGTTTTCAGATGCCAAATGGCATTTTTCTGCTGGAAAAAAGCCCAAACAAAAGGCTCCCAGCCAAAACCTTGTATTAACAAATATCTATTCCCCACCCAGTCCCTCTCTGCAAAAACAAAACCCCACAATCTCTTCTTACTGTGATGCCACTGAAGAAGCAGCATGATTGCTGAATTCTGTTACCAAGTGAACTTTAAAAAATCTTTGTGGATACATGAGAGATCTGACAGAACTGGGGAATATGCCAAAAGTTTGAATAGACTCTACAGGCCTCAGAAGAATTTTTTGAGTTCTACCATCATGAGATTAGGATTTTCCTCATGAAAATGTTTCATTTTATCAGACCTATGTCAGACTTGAGGATTAAAGGAAAAAAACAACACACAACTTGAAAATGAGGATATGGGATTTTTGGCAATGTGGATTATGTTTGAACACAGGGATTATGGTACGTAAGCAGTTTCCAGATTTTCCTGCTTTTGATGCCATTTTAGACTTTTACCCTATTTTTTCTTCTTTCTTTTCCAATTACGTTTTCATCCCGTGGGTGAGCCCATTTGTAAGTTCTGTGGCCCCATTTGAGTTGTGATGCCTAATTTCAGAATTACTGTACTAGATGTTTGAATTTTTTTATGTTGGCATACCTGAACAAACTCAAATGTTTAAAAAGAAGATTGAGTAATTAAAACCCAGCTTGTTGGATGTTTAGAAAATTGTTATCACTTGTAGATGGTACCAGGTGGGGGAAAAAAACCCCAAATTATTGGGCAAGAAAGGGCTTGTCAGGGAGAGTAATGAATTAAGAGATGGATAAACACAAGGCAAGTGATGAAAACAGTGACTAGTAAGAGTCTTGGCAAGAAACAAGCAATGCATTGCAGAAAATGTTTCACACAATGGGATGGACTGATTACTCAAGTTTCTATGACTATGTGACCTGTCACCCCAGGTATCCTCCAAACCCAGGAAGGCCACAGAAAATAGAATAAAGAATTTTTTTTTCTTTGTTTCATATGCACTTTAAAATGAATAGATTTTTTTTTTTAGGTAATATTTAAATATTAAGTAAATGTTATTTGATAATCATCTGTCACTTCATCTGAAGAATTAAAAATGCTTCATGCTTGAGCTGTTGGTGTGTCATCACTTTTTCAAATGATATCAAGTATAAATAAATTATATTACTTACAATAAGATGCAGGTTTTGTTTTGCTGCAAAAGATTAAAATGAAAATTAAAGTGATGTTGCTTGAAGACTAAAAATGTGGGGTACGTCTTATTCTTGAACAGGCACTAGAGACTTTAACACAGAAAGTGATAGTGAAGCAGAGTGATGGGCATTAATGCTCCCTTGTGTCTGTCTGAGAGCGCTCTAATATAAGAGCACATCCCCTTTTTTTTCTAATTCAAAAGTTTGTCATTTAAATATCCCATAATAAGCACCAGCTTTTCAATATCCCTCATCCTACTTAACTAGCACACAGCTGTTTTGAAAATCTGTCCCTAAAAGTCATAGTAAAAGATCTGAAAACCTGAGCCTTGTTGTAGAGGTAGGATGGTAAAGAAATTTAATATTTACCTGGTATAAAAATATATGCTATATTTTTTTTCTTTTGAGGGCAGTATTGGTTAATTAAAGAAATATTCTTAACTTTGGGGTAATATTTTCCTGGTAGTGGTATATTTCAGCTCATCATTTTGCCTTATTAGAGGTGGAGCAGTGGTTGTGTTTGAAGGAGTAAGTTGTGCAGCTCAATTATTTTTTTTTTTCTTTTTCCCATTCATTGGTCTCCACCTCAACCTTCTGAACTTGGAGTATTTGTACTGTCAGTTTTGAGCCTCTAAAACATTTTCAATCAGGTTGAAGCTGACTCTGAATCTCACCATCTTCTTGTTGATTTAAGAGAAATTACATCATCTATTGTCTGGTAAATGATTGAGCTGCAATTGTTCCCAAAGAGGCAAAATAATCCAAGGGATTAATTGTTGTTTAGAAATCATAGTCACAGTATACCGGCAAATATCATTCTCCTGGAATAAGTTATTTTAAGTATTGTGCTAAAATCAAAACATTCAAAGCAATTAAAAGTTTTGTTTCTTGCTTTCCCTGAGACCCAGGTCATTGCAATAAGTTAAATTCCTCCAGGTTAGCAGTGCTTCTTTGTGAGCCTGGGGACTCTTGGATATAGTACTTGTTAGTAGATGTTCTTGGGGTGAGCAAAAACAGTGAGGGAATGGAAAGCAAGCAAGGAGGTGAATCTAAGGTGCAATGATTTTGTGTACTAACGTTAGTATGTTGAAGACATCTGGTCTGTCCATTGGCCTCAAAGGAGGCAACTGTATTTACGTCTTCCTAGCTGTTGTTTATCCATACGCTTCTTGCAGCCCTGTTGTAGTGGAGACTCCACAACACCCAGGCAATCTGGGTCAGTACTTTGATAGTCTCACCAGCAGGATTTGTTCCCTAAGGTTTACCCTGGTTCTCTCCTTACTGCTGCTGCCATTACTACCTGGTTTGCCTACCCTGGCATGGAGAACAGACTGTCCTTTCCTTGGTCTGCAGCAACTTCAAATGCGTTTGAAGGCGATCTTCTGTATCCGTGTCCTCTCTTGAAAAGCAGCCTCAGTTCTACATGTTTTCCAGACCTCTGTTTATATTATATGACTCTGAAATCAATAATCGTCACCTTCTTGTGTTCGTGCATTGAATTTCAGGGCTAAGGAAAACCACACAGTCATTTTTGCCTTCTTGTCCAGGGTGATGCAGCCTCCTGGAATGTTGTTTTTGGAAACCACAGCTACTGCAGAGTTGTGTAATAGAGCTGAGTGACAAATGATCTGTGAGGAAAAGCAACGGAAGAATGTCCCGTTGGTGTATTCCTGAGAAAATCCCCTTTTATGCATGGGCAGCTGCACTGTCTTCCCTCCTGCTTTTCAGTTTGTAGGCAGCAGAACAACAGAAGTCTGTCAGTGGCTCTAAGCACAGTGGCTCAGATACTTTGATAAGCATACATCTGCCTTGGTTAAGTTACAGCTACATCCTTAGCTTTAAAATCCTAGTGACATCAACAGTAAGTGACTTCCATGGCAGCAGAGTAGAGGGATGAGGCCCTAATACTGCTGTTATAATTATGGAGTTGCTGTATTGTAACTGCAATGGGGCACTCCAGCTGAGCCCTCTCCCGACCCTGTGCAAGCACAGGATGGTGAACAGCCTGCCCTGAAGGACTTATGGTCTAAGGAGGGGGTGAGAGATCACACTGGAGAGGAGAAAAGGAAGAAGAGTGGGGCTGAAGTTGCGTGCCTTGTCCTGGTTGTTGAGGGAGCAGACAAAAAATTTACTGCTCTCTGCAGCCCCTTAGCTGCCTGTGTAGTGTCCTGCTCGGATCACCAGCCTCCCTATGCATGTGATTGCTCCCTGGTCCACTTCTGCCTGTATGAAACTAGTTAATAAAAATGTTTTTAGTAAATAGCTTTCTCCAAACCAGATTCTTTCACCAAAGTCAGGCACAGAGGAACTGTGAGAGAGGAGCAGAGTGCTGGTTCCCAGGGCTGCAGGCTGGCCACAACACCAAAACAGCTCTCCTGCATAAGCTAATCTGACCCACCGAAGTGGAGAGCAAAGCCCAGCTTGCCTGTCCCAGTGCTCTTTTACTGATTGCTATATTATTAACATGAGGGCAGAACTCTTTCCTGTACGTTAAAAACCCCCAAATCTTCCCTCTACATGCCTCTCTCCTATTTAATTTCTTTCTATAAAAACCTCTGCAGTAAAATGAATGTGGCAGATGTCTACTCTTCTGCAAAAAGATTATGCTTTGAAGGCGCACAGTAGCCTCACTTTTCATGGCATTAATGATGTGGACTAAGCTTTGGGAATTGTATTTAAAAAATACTCCAAATAGAAGGGGGCTATTCAACTGCTAAGCACACCCATATTTTTAATAGCTAACGTGTGTGTGTACATGCATACAGAGAGTTCTTTTCAATTCTTCTTTTTCCTAAGTGTGAGTGCAGGCTGATTCCCACCCCACCCCCCACCCCCCAGTTTGAAATAACCAGAACAAGATTTTCTCTTTTGATATATGCAAGCAGTTTCCAGTGGTGTGGTGCCCTGGTTGCTCACTGCCAGGATCTCCCCATGGTAGGAAGTCTACGGGTTTTGCTGGGAGTCAAGCCGTGGGCTGAGCAGCTGGGGCGAGGGATGAAGTGTTATGAGTGGCAGTGTAGTGCCACCAACATTATCTTCACAAATCCTGCACATCTGTAGGTTTTTTTCCAAGTAATTGTTTTCACAGGATTTCAGCATTAGATGATAAAAAACTTACATTTTCAAACAGCATTTGGAAAGCAAACGCTTTCCAAGAAGATGATAGTGATGGATCAGTGACTTGAATTGGAAAATCTTCCCAGTGCTTGGACCCAGCTTGCAGGGTTTCTCTAACTTCTACTTATCTGTATTTAACAAACATGTTTCCTTACTGTAATCCTGACAGTCCTGTGCCATGCTTTATTTTGCTCTTCTACAAGTTGGTGCTTTTTCACACTGTTGAGATGATGATCTGCAGAGGTGGATGAAGTCATCTCTTTAGTCAGCTATCATACTTTCTGAAGGTGCTTTGGGGTCCCTGAGGTTGGAAGCAGCCCAGGAGAACTGAATAACCAGGGTCTGCTGAAGTGAACTGCAAGAACTTTTTTGACCTATATTTGGAGAAAGAAAAAACAAAACACAAATCCCAAATTGGAAAACTTACTGTTGAAAAGCGAACTTAAAGCTTGGTTTCCGGTGGGGTAAAATGCAAAAAAATTTCTATGGGATTTTTCTCTTAATTGAGAACCCAGTTACATGTACCTGTGGGCTTCAGGAGCAGTGGTTTCTCTCTACTTGTCCTTGCTAAGAGCCAGGGGAGAGAGATTCAGTCAGTTCATAACTGCTTGATGCAAACATGTCCTACATAAGAGAAAAATAAATGTAATAAACTCACTCAGTCCATTTATAAGAAATGGAGGGAAGCCGAGTTTTTTCCATGCTGTAGCATCTTTGTAATTCTGTAACAATTTACCTACTTTCATATGGAATAGATGAAGTGAAAATTAAATCAAAATAATTTTCTTGTGTATTGGTTTTGTTTCTATTTCTGAGGCAATGTTTTAATGCCCAATAAAACAGTTTTGTCTGAATGCCAGTTTAGTATTTACAGGTGCTCTGGTGTTTTGGGGTTGAGTTTTGTTTTGGTTTCTCTTTTCCCATTGTTGATAGTGCCTCCATAGATAAATTTCTGCCTTTTATTGTTTGCTTTTTTTTTTAAAAAAAATGGACTTAGCCAGGAGGCTAGATGGCCCTAAAATGTGAATACTAAACTGTGAAGCTTTAAGGTATTAGAGATAAATTACACCATCTCATGCCAAAGAAAAAAAAAAAATAAAGTTTATTCTTTCTGCTAAACCAAAAAATCTACTAAGCTGAGGGCATTTGAAAGCTTTGGGGACGAGATCTTTGCATATTTACACATTCTGCATTTGATGATGTATTATACTGTTCTGCTATGAACACTTAACAGAATCACATAGTTTATTGTTTTATTTTTAGAGACAATAAATTCATTAACCACAATTGTTTAACATAAACTGAAATTAATCCACAAAACCACTAATGAATAATATCACCAAATAATAGTATTAATGAATGTTTTAAACCACTTGTGATATTTTTGTGTTTTGTAGAATCCAGTGCTCTGCAAGGATTCAATATTATGTTGATGTAAGATTGGAGAATGTAATCCCACATGTCAATGTAGCTAGCCAAAACCATACGGCAGTGCTATATTCCCCAAGTGGAAGATAGCATTAATGGTTCCATATTTTTTTCAATAAAATTCTAGAATTTTTCATCACGTGAATGTTGCATAAACTTTCAGTACTGTTTTTGCCTGCAGTGAACACTTCTGGAGAGACCAAAGAAATCTGAAAAGTAAATGAAACTCTAATGTTTGAATAAAGATGATTACATCTAATTGATTAACTATGTGGGATATATGACATATAGGGGCAATGTTTTCTGTTTTATCAGAATTTTTACATACTGGATAGTTTTTCTGTAGAAAGCTGGTTATGTAACTGCTAGTTCTGCTGGTAAGTCCATTTTAACAGCAGAGGACTAAAGGGTGACCTGATAGCTTTTCAGAAACATTTATTTATGCAAGTCATTGTTTTACCTCTACAAAGCCAAATAAACGGAAGTGTTTTTACAATGCAAAGTTTGGGACAGAAGTTATTAAAAGCAGTCAGAAGCACCATTTGGAGAAATTGTTTTCAGTAGGCTCTAAAAACTTAGATGGGAAGCAGTTAGCATTTGCATGCACCGTGTTATTGCCTCCATTTGAAAGAGATGAACTTGTTTGTAAGAGAGCTGCTGTGCTCGGTTCTGCCGAGCTGAGTTCTAGGTAACCCAGGGAGACTTCCCAGAAAGTTGAGAGTGTGTTTCTTTGTTACAGGGTATTACGAAAGGGAATCAGCAAGGGCCTCTGGCTAAAAAGTGTAAGCTGACCTGCAGTATGCAAGTGCAGGAGGTCAGCCATTTGATGTGGGATATATCTTCGGGCCATTCGAATAGCTTCATAGCTGGGTCTCAAAATGTGACTTCCTGCAGTTGTGACCCATGGACCTTTCAAATACAGTGGAAGGTCTTGATAGATCAGTCATGCAGCTTCCAGGACTCTCAAACATCATTTGCTTCTCAGCTGGTTTTCTGGTGGTTGAAGCATTAAGACAATCATCCAACGCTTTTCTTCTCTTGTGAAGTGAAGTGCATTTTATTAAAATATATATTTTGTAAAAATTTAATAAAGCAGCTCAGACTTTTTCAAGGCTAGAGAATACTTTGAAAACTGGTTCCAAATCTCTGGCCTCAATATATGAATACTAATTGTATCTTATCTACTGTCGGTTATTGAAATCCCAACCAGTAGGAAAGCTAATCTGACATCTCCATTCACATACACCTTCTTTTGAGCCTCTTTACAATTCAGTCAGTGTTATCAATGATTAAATATCCCAGTCCCCACAGTTTTAACCTTTTTTTTTTTTTTTTTTTATCACTTAACTTTTCTTTTTGGTTGTTACTTTCAGTTAGTGAACAGCTCATTTTTGAGTAAAGACATTGTGAAATTCACTTAAAATGGCTGTTTGAAGATTTTATTTAAAAAAAAAAATCTCTATGGACACACTCTGTCCTTCATTACAACAATAGAAATCCTCATTGTCTTCAGCAGTATCACTCCAAATTTGCAGGAAGTTTAGAATCCGAACCAAAAGATGTAAAATATATTTGAATGTGTGAGCCATCAATTGAGAACAGTGCAGGTGTTTGTTTTCACTGCGACTCATTTTGCTCACAGCTAACATGTAATTATCAAGACCATTCTTAGGTAGATGTGTGCAACCCTTAGAGAGATCAAAGCAGATGCACCCAGGTCATTGAAATTAGAACTTGACCCTATTAGTTGTGACCCAACAATAATGGTTAAAACTGTACGTAGTTTGTTTGCATTTTCCAGAGCTTGCATTTCAATGGTTTTGTGCAAGTTATTTCTAAATTGAATAGTTCTTCTCTAATTTCACTTTCCATGTTCAGCTTTAAGTAAATTTTAAGCATATGTGCAAAGCTGAATTGTCCAAGGCACTCTCCATTTTATACTCAAATCACAGATCCAGGCCTAGGACAATATCAAAGTATATGCTAGTATGATTGAAAAAAAATTGCTAAAGTCCTTGGACCTTTGACCAACTGATGGTGACCTTGCAGTGAAATATGCAACCAGCTATATATTTTCTGTTTATGTGATTTTTGTTGACCTTTTGTGCAACCTTTATTTATTTACTTATTGTCAAGCACCCCTATTTTTATAACATGGCAGTAAAGAGGGGAATTAAAGTTGAACAGAGACCTTTTTGCTGAGACCTTACAAAGGAGCAGATACTTGACTCCTGCATAGGAAATCAAGGTTTTCTGTTTCTTTGTGATGACTCACTATGTGTCAGATAATGGAATCCTATTAGTGCCACCACAAGAGTATTAAGAAGGTTTGAGTGTTTTAGTGGAGAGAGGAAAAAATGAGGGCAAAGAGAATTTTTTTAAAGAAAAATCAACTTTTGAGAAATACTAGATGAGGCCTTTGCTTCATTAATTAAAGTTAACAGTGAAGATGAAGACTGGCAAATGGTTGAATTTGGACTCTGTCCACTGTGCGTGTACAGTCTGCTTGGAACGCGGAAGAACCCTGTTGCTTAGAAGCAATTTGAAATGGGTTAACTTACAGTAGTCCTGCTATTCTATAGGGGTTTTTTTGTTTTGTTTTTGTTTTTTTTTTTTAAGTATTTTCACTTCTTAAGCAGGAAGCATCAAAGTCTGGGCTTCAGCCCAGTGTTTTAGGAGCCAAGCTGAAAGAGTTTGCGTTGTCTTTCATCAGATACAACCCTGCTCTGTTTCCGCAGGATTTCTCTCATATGTCTGCATGAGACTTGAGTCAGAATTTTGCCTGTGTGAGGCCTGCAGTGGGTGCACAGTCAGTATCATCAGCTGTGGGTATTTTTCTCTTTGAGTTTATAGAAATATGTAGTGTTTCTCTTCCAGTCGTAACTTCTGAAGCCATGTGTTAACATGACAGCCTGTGTTTTCATTTAATGAAAAGTGGTAAATTTTGCACCTTTGTATTTTCCAAGTGGACATTAATCTTAAAGAACCTGTCATGAAGATGCCACAGGACTTCTTGTTTTGTAGATCTTGAAATAAGAAAATTTTGTGACTTGTGATTGGCCTAGGTCATGATATTTAAATATTAAGGCAAGTGGTTCAGTATAAAACAAACTAGTAACCAGAGTCAAAAACCTTGGCTGGTATTAAGTGTTTTGGATCCACGTAGCTGTGGCAGTTGGGTGAATAGGATCTAAATTTAGGATACTGAGAACCGGATCCAGATTTGCATTTCGGTATCTGATACATGTGTATACTTTTAAACTGACATGCCTAAGAAGCACACTTAAAGGCAGGCTTCAGCAACCAGATCTAAACTCAGACTTCCTGCAGTTGGACAGGAGACAAACGCACAGTGCTCTTTCTTACCTTATTATTTTTTCCTGCTTTTTCCCCTTCATCTGTGACTGTATGTTTTGCTCTTTGTTTAAATATAACGATCACTGCTGCAAATTATAGGGCCAGGGCTCAGGGAAATGTATTTAAGCATCCCAAGATAATAAGGAAAAAATATATCTCTCTTAGAACAAGTAACAGTTTATGACGTTTTGTGGAAATGGGTGATTTGAAAATGGCTGATCACTGCAAAATATGAAAATTAAGATTATCCCCCCCCACACACACACACACAATGTATAGGAATTTTACATTTAGTTGTGACTTGACACATGTTCAAAAGTGTGCAATTCAGATACTGGCTTGAGACATCACTGGAAGCAGATCTGGGTTGTCATGTTTCATTATAGCTATTGAAGTCTTGCAAGCATGCTATTATGCTGTAATGAAAGGGGTCTTCTCCTTCTCTTTTCAACTTGCAAATCTAGGAGATATACCATATGTCATTAGTCCCTGGCACAGATTCTGGGGAAAGGAGTTCTCCAAAGTGCTAAAATATATTCAAGGCCTTTTCCCTTGAAAAAGACAAAGGAAATACTTTTTTGTCCAGCTGAACCTCAGTCTTTTACTAAAGTGTATAATGGTCGTAGATCACTTAAAATATAATTTCAATTACAATGAACTTTTTAGAGGGTGATCCAGGTTAAGTTTGTGTTGATCTGTGAGGATAGGATTTGGCCCTATGGAACCTGTGGAAACAGTGTCCAAATGCTACCCAGGACCCTGCGAGTGTAGTGTCGCATACCGAGTGCCTCTAGGTTGGGGTGGCTAACTGTGGGAAACACCTGAACAGGATCTTAGGCAGAAATCAGGCACTCTGGATCTGGGGCTCTGCTGGTGCTTCATTCATCATTGTATGTGGAAGGAAGCTGTGCCTGTGAAAGTAACAAGTGAATCACAGTGGAGGTACATTGGGCGTCTGAGACCGAGGTCTGAACTGTCCGCCTTGCTGGCATTTCTACGCTTGCTTCAATTTGCTAGAGTAATGTCTTCAGTAACGTACGTGAATCAAGCATTAAAATCTCTGATCTTCTTGAGAAATCATTCAAAGAGCCTGATACCGCACAGCTGTTTTAAAAATATTAATATGGCATTTATTTAGTTGGTAAAATATTCATGAAATAGATGAAAAGTCCTGACATTCAGTACACACAAATTCAAAAAAGCACATCTCATCAAGGACATGGATGCATTTGTTCCTTCTCTTTTCTGTTCAGTTCTCTGCTGCAAAAGTGACTTCTACAGGAAATAAATCCCTTGACTATCTTTTCCTTATGATATAACAATATTTTCCTCTTGATAAAGCTCTAATGATATGTTAATATCTATTTAAGACTTGGGGTGAAGGTGGCCATACCTTTCAAGTCCTTTGGTGCCTTCTCATCTGCAGATGCCTGCAAAATACCTACCTACCTAACTACAGAAAGAGAAACATCTGCAAATGCATTGGGTACATTCAGTTAAGCGGGGATGTGTCCTGAAGAAACATCATGTGGTTTCAGCCATTTGAAACCCAGCCAATCACAACAGAACTTGGAAAAGTACCATAAAAAAATGCATTGAAATATTAACGGATAATGAGATAATGAGATGATTTTTGTGGCCATGGCCAATGAAATTTTATGTTGAGCTTGCTAGAAATACTGCTTTTATTGCTGATGGGCTGCAATTTCAGAAATGGGCAAATGCTCAGTTCTTCATGCAGGCTCTCTATTAAAAGGAAAAAAAAAGGAGCTTTTGCAGGTTTACAGCCTTTTTGGTTCTTGCTTTTTGGATTTTAGACGGGTTTTTTGGGGGGGTGAGGGAGGAGGCAGGGGTTGGTTTTGTTTTGTTTTGTTTTTAAACTAGAAGTAAAGCCCCTATAGGGAGGAGCAGGATGCTGAGTGCTCTCTGTAAGAGTCTGGTTTTGAGTCCTTTAGAATCAGTAGAAGAATTCCCATTAATGTCAGTGGACTTTGGATCAGGCCCTTGATATAAAACCAGCCCTTCTGATCCAGACAAAAAGCCCATCTTCCCTGATATTGCCTTCTGTGAGGATGGCCAGTAGTGGATTCTTAGGGAAGCCACATTCTGGAAGCCAACGATTTAGAGAATTCCTGAGATGCAGGTTGCCACTGATCCAGCATGTCCTTAATACTTGATAGGCCTTTCTTCACATTAATTCATTTAATCACTGTTGGAGCTAACTTGGCTTCAAGACCATACTATAACACTGCTTTGCACAACTGAATTCTGCATATCGGTGCATTGTACGTATGGACTTGCCTTACAGAGGTCTGTATGGGTTCCAAAATCATAGGGAAAGATAAAGGCAGTTCACGAGCCAAATGCAGAAATGTGGATGGAATTAATTTAAGTAAGAAGAATAAACACAGAAGGAATGGTGAATTTCTTATGGTCTGGATCACCAACCAGACCTGGATCATCTGAGAGAATATTAATGAGTCAGTTAAAGTATTTGCATGGCAAAGACAAAATTCATCATTTGGCAGTGGTAGCCCACGATGGGTACAGGACCACACTGCATCCTTGTATTTCTTTAGGGACTGGCTACTCTGAGCGTTAGGTTTTTTAAAAAAAAAGGAAAAAGAGAGAGAAGAAAAAGAAAGATGGGAAAAGGAAGAGAGGCATGCAGTTCATCCTTGATAGTAACACTTTTGGTTAACAATGTGTCATTTAGGTGTCTGTTTTCTGATATTCATTTTCAGAAACATTGGAGAATTCAGTGCTATAGTACTATATCATGGGGATTTGTGTTAGGATAAGAGGGAGTGCCTCTATTTGTATTAGCTGGAGGAGGACTGTGAACTATTATCTTACTTTGTTATCTGAGCTAGGAGTGTACAAGGAAGTTTCTTCTACTAATGGTTGAGCCGCTCTTCAGATAAAGCCCTCGACAGGATCCCTGTAGCCCTAATTAATCAGCTGTTAAAACAGTAGTTGATAGACAGACTTGCTTTAAGTTCGAATTGCCTGCAATCAGAGATAACAGGTGAGTCCCATTTGGCAGTGAGATATCAAAGTAGAAGAGTGATCTGTTATCAAAATTAATATGGCACTCAAATCAAAATTGAAGTTTGCACAAGGAACCAGCAAAGTAAAACAAAAGGGAATCTTTTTCTACTTTGAGTGATCAAAATACCTTCCTTTTGCTGATTGTTTTAGACAGGTCTGAATCCATTTCATAAATCTTTGTACTAAGAGCAAGCATTACCAAGGTAAATTTAGGCTTCTGGAGAATACTTGCTACTCCAGTAATATTGCTAAAATCATTGGCAGGTAATGCTAACAAACAAGGTGCTATAGGAATTACTGCTCCCACAGGACAGGCTGGTGGCTAGCACCACCAGGTTAAATGGCTGTGTTTCAAGTCAGGAATTTAACATGTGTCTTTCTCTTTCTGTGTCACTGCCCTAATCATCAGGCTGTAGAGTAACTTCTTTCCTTAGTTCATATTTAATAAATTATGCAGAACAGTACAGCACCAGTGATGTGGGGGAGTATTATATCCCAGTAGCTGGGTCACTTAACTTGGTGCTATGGCAGGTCTAGGCTTGAGTCCCTCTCTGCTGGGCTTAGAACCACAAAGAATGACCTTTTCATTCCTCACATTCAGCATTAAAGACAGACAGATTAGAGGGTTAATGGAAAACTTTTTGGGCAGTAGGTACCTTATTTATTTTAAAATATCATTTCGTTGTTGACTTGTTTGTATTACACCAACCATCAGAGGCATCTCTCAGGACTGATGCCACTGCTAGTGGTGATGAAAACATTCTCTCAGTCTAGATTCAGTTTACATTTTAAATTCTCTGGATGTAACGAGAAGGTATCTGCTTCAGGCAGGCATGCAGAGAGCCTGAAAGAGAGATGGACCTCTCTATAAATGACCAAACACCTTTCATGTCTTTCAGCCTGGGCATTGTTTGATAGTCCCATGTTCACAAGTGGGAGAGTAGACCCTCTAAAACAGAGTTACTATTTCTTTTCTTTGACTTCTCTGTACGCAGGTGAATATTCTTCTGTTGACCCCATTGTTTAGTCTCAAGACTGATGCTTGTCAGTGCTTCAGGAATTAAATTACCACTGACTTCATAGAGATGAAAGCAAGTTGGACATGATAGTCACGAACAGGGCAGCAGCATGGCCAATAGCCTTTTCTTGAGATCACGTACCGTAGTATTTTTTGTTTAAAATGTGCTACAGATCTCACTAGATGTCTTAATTCTCACTGGAAGTGTCTATAACCATGATCAGTGCATGTACATGTACTTTTTCTTTCTTGGATGTCTCTGTCATTGGGACATAGAATTCTGTTTTCCACATTCACCATGGGCAGGCATTGTCTTTCTTCTGCTTTCCATATTCTATGTCTTAGGTCATAGACTCTGTATTTCTTGGTCCTTTCTGCTAGAAACTGTGTCTTCCTTATGCTCTAGTACTTGTTACTGCTTTGCAATTTGGGGGGCCTTTTCAGCTGTCCTTGTTGTCTGGAGGCATGTTTCTCTAGGCTAAACACTTCTTTCCCCTGTGAATCTTTCTTGTAAGCTCAAAAGATATATCCTGTGCTCAAACCACTCACAATCCAGAAGATTATATAGGTCTCCAAGATCACATGTGCACACCACTGCTTTCAGCTCTGAGTGTAAAATTTGTGCTCTCTTCTTTTCATGGGTAAGGCCTATTCCCTCTGCATAGTCTCACTCTGTTTTGGCTGATGCTTCTCATCAAATACCTCTGGTGTTCCAGTGTTTTAGATGTTATTTTTGACACCTGAGTTTTACTTGCTCCTAATTCTTTTTCACTGATGAAATGGTAAGGAAAAAAAAAAAAGTTTTAACTTTCTGTTTTCCTTTTCATCCCTCAATGTTCTGCTCTCTGTACCGACTCAGGTCTCAGTTCTGCTGTGCCCTCAGGTTTGCTTCTGAAAATCCAGCATCCTGGTGGTCACTCCTTTTGATGCAGTCTGTTTGCTCTGTTTCAAGGTGCTGCTTGGCCCCTCAGATAATCATGATTCTTTTCTTGTGGTGTCTCTTTTAGGTCGGCTGCTTCCCATATGTATCGCCTACCACCTGGTGGGTAATAATATGAGAGTACTTCAAGTTTCTAAAATTAAATTCTCTCTTTTATTCAGAAAACTCTTTACAGAGCTGTTGCAATTCATTTACTGCCGCTATATTAGCCATGTGCACGTATACATTGCTCTCCAGTGTACCAGCCAAACTTTGTCCCATTAGCAATCCAAGTCCCACATAGATTGCTACCCAAGGAACCTGCAGCTGCTCAGCACCACATCAGCAGGGCATACAGCCATTTAGCAGATTTTCTCACCTGTTCAATACGCATTGCTCCCAGGTACCATTGACCAGATTTTCAATAGCCCTCCTTTGCCAGGGATCCTGTTGGAAATAGAGCAGTGACTGTACAAAAGTCACCCTGTCTTAAGATACAGCAAAGGCCATAGGGGATGCAGACCTCACTCCTGTGAACCCACAGGTGTGCAACTGATGTGATGTTCCCATTCCTGCCAAACCTTCCAGGCAGATTTACCCACTGCTGTCAAAAAATCACTCTTCCACGACCCATATTTTACTTCTGTTTTAGTCAAATATCATGGAATGAAACAGTAATGCCTGGAAGTGTAATGTTCCTATTTATACATTTAACCATTAACTAGACACGCGCACACGTGTGTGTGTGTGTGCGCGTGCACACACAGAGGCTATATTAAAGACACGTTAGAAGAAACATTTCTAGCACAGGGATTTAGCTGTGTGAATTCCATTAACATTAATGGGAGTTGTTCCCCTAAATCCCCATGTATCTCGTTAAAATATACCTATTAGTGACAGGCTGAAGCCTACAAAAACCAGCAGTTTCCAAGTTAAAACTGAAACTTCATCATTAACTTACCCTATTGTGCCTAGGTAATGCAACACCCTTTAAGTTCTCAAATTCAAAGGTATCTTTTCTCCATTGAACTTAAAACAAATCTTGTCTTGTTAATACAATAGGTTCTGCTATAGTTAGCCCACTCTGTAACTCTTGATCATGTTGGAAATGTTTTCTCTCTCAACCAATACCATCCACGAAGGGACAGCGTTACCAAAATATCTTTGAAAACCTTATGAGAAATAGAATATAAAATATAAATGGACTAATGCAGTCTCTAGTAGTAGATCATAACATTGAAGTATGATAGTGGTGAACTATCAGGTACTGCATTATTGTTCTTGGGATTTTTTAAAATAAAGACAGATCTTGATGTGTAACACTCGAGTCACTCTAGAGGAATGAATACCTGAAGAAACCAGATACATGAAGGAAACTTTATTTACAGTAAACTCATTTAACAATGTCATTAAGACAGAAAGAGACCTTAAAATGGGCATGCCAAATTTTCACCCGTGTAGTTATATGAATTCTAGACATGATGAGGTTGTATTTGTGTGTGATGAAAAAAGTCTGTATTGTAGATAGTGTAGTGCAGCATAGAGATGACAAGGCTAAGAGTAAATTGGCTGGCTTGACTGTTGGCTGTAGAGTTGCCTTTCCTGAGAGCTATTCCTGAGTTACTGGAGAGGGCGAATTTATGGGTAGATTAGCATGTGTGGAGGTCTGTACTAATGGTGTTGTGTTGTTTCTGATACATGAGGTAGCTCACTTACTGTTGGCTCAGGTAACTCTGCACTGTGGATATAATAGAAAACCATGCTTTTATGGCTTTGATAATGGTACAACTTTTTCAGCTTTTGATAGGAAGCTGAAATAAGGAGTGCCAGCAAAAGCAGGATCCACAATGATATACTGGTAAAATATTTGGAACATAGACCTGCATCAAATATAATTTCCTCCCAGTTTAACAGCAGAGATAAAAGGGTTACAGTGAAAGTGAATATCAGTTCCAGTAAGTCCTGCTCTTTCTGAGTAGAGCACAGCACAAAAATAGACATCTATGCAACCCCACTGCTGTTGATTTTATTTTCACTGCAGTGGAAACAGCCCTTCACCTTTGGGCTGGAACTGGTAGGTGAAAATATTCTCCCATGCAAGAAGAAATTACTGTAATTACACTGTGCATGTGTGTTTATTTCCACGTTCCCTCCCCCAGTGTAGACCTCTGTTTTAATATATTGCAAATAATTTTTCTGGCTATAGGTCCCTAAATGGTCCTTTTTAACCTGTGACCAGTACTCCTGCTCTCAGCAAGATGTGCTCCCTGCTAAAGCTAGCACATGAGTTTGTTTGGTCAGGACGAGCTCTGGTAGGGCTTCTTCCAGTAGCTTAACCATTAACAATAAGCAGTGAAATGAGTCATCCGTACTTTATTTTTAATTAGAGCTGCAGTGAGCTCGAGCTCGAGATTTTTTTTTGCCTGCAGAGCTCAGGAGCTGAAACCAGCAGCACTCTCCTGGTACTGGCTGTGCAGGGATTTCTGTAAAGCAACATTGTTAGGTTGTTGTGGATACAAACAGTGGAGCAAAACCAACACAACATGCAGATTCACAGGGGCAAGTTAGCATAATTCCTGTTGGATTAGTCCAGCTGGAGATGTTTTACTTGCTCTGTTTCTGGTTTTCCTCTTGACCACCCCCCCTGCCTCTGAAACAGAAGCCCAAACAGTGAGCGAACACTGGATAAAGGGGAAATTAATGTTTAGATGAGGGTTGTTTGTTTTAAATGTATTTAATTGATTATCTTTTAGATGTGCTTAACAAGCTTAATACGAAGTTTTCAAGCCACAAACTGACTGGAAAAATATCTCCACCGACTCCTGGAGTCAAGTGATACATTTGCATTTCAAACACCTTTTGAATTCATTTCACATCTAGCCCATGAACAAGGCCAGAACTTTCCTGTATGAAACAAAGTTCTGATGAACTATCCCTGATAGTGCCTGCAACCCATTCAAAAATCAGTAATGCCTTTAAAATGAGGAGTGAATTCAGTGCTCACCTGAGCTGTAGTGCCAGCCTTTGCCAAAATGACACTGCAGTCAATCAAGGCAGTGGCTTTAAAGGAAGATAGTTCATGAAATGTATTGGAAAGTAGTAGGAAAACGTGTTGTGCTGTTTGGCATTTTGTTACATCTTGGTGAATTAAAATCCTCAATAGTTAGTTCCATTTTTTCTTATCTGGATTGCTGTTATCTGTAGAGGAAAATCCAGCTTGTTAAGCCTGTATGCTTTGCGATGTCAGTGCCGAGCAGCTGGGCGCTGGCTGTCAGAGTCCTGGCCCCAGCTCTGGTGGCCTCCACCAGCTTGGCCATAGCAGCTCTTCACTCTCTTTCTTCCTTACCCATGTTTTATTTTGTCTCTTGTTTTGGAAATTTGTTGGGGCAGAAAATGCCATGAGATTTCTGAGACTGTATCCATAATTTCAGCAAACAGGACCATAGTGAAGGTCATCATGCTGTTCATTATGTATACATGATATTTATTTCTCGGGTGCTGTAACTGTTCCTTTCTACAAATGCGTTATAATGAATTAAGCTGCTTCTTATGATGGGCACATTCATTTTTAGCCTGGGTTGCACTGGGATTTCTTTTGCATCCCTAGTTAATGGGTGGGAGGACAGGCTGTGATGGAACAACCAGTGCAGTTATGTTGAAAGGGTAGGAAGCAAGCTGTGCTGGGCCAAGGACCTGGGCTCTGCACAGTGCTTCAAAGCAGCACAAAAAATATTAATCAAACAGTCAGGTGCTTCTTTCTGCACAGCCTAAACTCAGAATCCCTTGTTCTGGGGTGCAGGCAGAGTCACGCTCGTCATGAGGTTTCTGTGGCTCAGGTCTAGATGGCTTTAGCAGTACTTCTGCTTAGAGGGTGAGAGTAGCAGCAGAGGGGAGCTGGGGGGGAGCCCTGAACCCAGGCTGTCTGCCTCGCTCCTTCCCATCACTGCAGCGATGCAGTATAACTGGGGGGTCTGGGAGAGAAGCAGGGGCGGCATACAGGTTGTGTGTGGCTGGGGATGGTTTTATTCAAGCAGGAGAATCGGTGTGCAAACCAGCAGCAGGGAAGGGCGTGTGGATACTGGCATGAGTGCATCTGGAAGGAGAGCTCACCTGGCTTGTACTGGGGTGGTATTGTGGCAGCCTGCTGTTGTCCAGAGCCCTCAGTGAAGTGGTGCGCTGGAGCGCCAGTGGGCGCATGAGCCAGGGAGGCATGCAGCTTCTTGCTGGACACGGCTAGTTTAGGCTGCAGGAAATTTGATATTTCCCCTCACAAAGAAGAGTCTTGATAAAAGACCTCACTTGGTAGCATTTTTCACGCAAAGAGCCACACTAAATAACACAGTTATGGAGGTAAATGCAGATAGGAGCAGGTCAGGGGGGAGGAAGATTAATTGGTATAGAAACTGGAGAAGAATGACCACTAGGATGGAGAGGGCAAGGAGATAGAGATCAAGATATCAGACTTGGTGGACAATACTTGAAAATGAGCACCCTTATGCTGTTTAAAAGGACCAAAAGGAGGACAGTGCAGCACGGGGAAAGAAGCGCAGGAGAAAAGGTTGGTGAGGTGGGCTAGTTACAAATCCCACAGTAATTTAGAGTTTTAAAGCTAAGTGACGTAAGCATATACACAAAGAGGTCTGTCTTTGTGCAGGAACCAGACAATATCTGGTTCTGATCTGAGATTGCATCTTTCTCCGTTTCTTTCTCTCTCCCTCTCTGCACCTTATTGTGATTATTACATGTTCTGGTAGTAAAATCCAAATTGCTAGGTAGCTGAAAAATTATATTCAAGAGTATCCATACAACGATTTGTCATTACTGTAGATTTTTATGTCTTCATGTAGTTAACGTAACCTTTTTTGGAAAGAGTTGGAAGGCAGCATTCAAAAAATCAGTTGGTTTCCTTGCTTCACCACTGGTTTGAATTGCTATAATTGAAACCAGTATTATTTCATTTGATCTTGTAATTAAACAATGTAATTTATATTAATCCATTAAATAATTTGGCTAATTGCTTTTACACTGATTGTATCTTAGACTTTTTTCTTTTAATTTATTATTGGAACCAAGCGGTTATCTACTGAAAACCAGTAAGCCACAAGTGAAGAGAAGATCTTTCTTACTTGTATTTTATTTTTTTTAGGTTCTTTGATAAAAAACCGTGTTAAAATATAATCACAGAGGCACTGATTCAGCCAAATATTTAAGTGTCTCATTCCACTGCTGCTCAGTAAACTTTGGGGCTTTCTTGAATCAGAGTCTAAGTGATGAAAAGCCAGACTTTTGTTGGAAATTAAAGCTTTGCATCCCAGGAAGGAAAAAGATGGTCTCATACTAGCAAAAGAAATGGGCTTTACACCTGTTTCCATATCACTGACCTACAGAGAGTAACCTCGGTGAGTTACTCATCCTAAACCCCGTCTGCTCACTGTGTATGGCTGAGAACACTCGCCGCTTTCTGGGGAATGGTATGAGGCGGCAGCAGCTGTAAACTATGCTCAGATGCAAAGGGCTTAGGTGACTAATGGACTACAACAAATAATGTACAGCAAAGTCAGCTTCACAATCTCTCTTTAAGTTGAAATCTGTTTATATGCATTCAGATAACATTCATTCATAGGAATACAATTGCAGAGATCAGGCTGTGAACTATTTGAGAACCTGAAAGGTTCTCTCGTACTTCAAAAAATCTGTTCACAGTTCACACACTTGAGTATAATTGGACTTGCTGAAGTTAAGATCATTGTGTAGGAATACCCACAATGCATATGCCTTAGTAAGAAATTCAGAAAGGACTCACCTATTGCAGTGAATTCTTGCTTCTGTTCTTGTGGTGCCTAATTATTGCCTTGCCATATGCAATTCAAACAGAACCTGCCTGACCATGCAGGGAAGTGCACATATCAAAATAAGCAATGGTATGAGAAATCAGAATGGATGAGAATGCGTAAACTAATTCTTCAAGATAAAATTATTTCCTTGTAGGTCACCAGAATTCAGATTTTTTAGGATGCTCACCCCTACCACTTGTCAGCAACATGCCTGTCAGCTTAAAAGAGTGAAAGAGACAAGGTGCAGCAGGATGTTTGACAAAAGTAGGAGCAAGCATCAGGAGACAGCAGATATGTCCATGATGCTTTGGTACATCATGCTTATTTTGCTGTCTCTGTGTTGTTTATTTTTGTTGTCATTTTGGGTAGTTGCAGCCACAAATGTGGTTTTTGTATATAGTCTATGGTCCTCTTCTTGGTATCTGCTTGCTGTGGTATAGCTGGACTTGGCCACGAGCAAAATTCTGCAGTGTGTTCATTGTTTATATACTGAGCGGGTGATATAGCTTAGTGTTGGTGGAATAGGCAATAGCTTTGCATCTGAGGGAAATCCTCCGAAATGGTGATGTTCTGCAGATGCTCAAACTTTAGCTTCTGAGCACAAACCTGATTGCTTTACATCCTTATCACCGATTACCAGTCCTGGGTCCCTGTAGTCCTGTTTAGTTCTTTGCTCTGTTATCGATCTTGTTATTACTAAGGCCCATAACCTAAGGACTGCATGAGTTAGATTAAAATTTACCATGTATTTCATGGATGTATATTGCTTCTTTATACACTGCCCTCTGATACCTACATGTTGGTGTTATCATAACATTTTTGAATCACACATATTGTAATTTTGCCATCTATCATTGTTCTTTTTCTCAAGCATTCTCATGCTGTTGAGCTGGCTCAGACAGCCAGGTTTTCCCTGCTTGTCCTTCTATCCCTTTGTCCTGGTTTTGGCTGGGATAGAGCTAATTTGCTTTCTAGTAGCTGGTATAGTGCTGTGTTTTAGGATAAGAATAATTTTGAAAACAAACTGGTGTTTTAGTTGTTGCTGAACAGTGCTTACACTAAGTCAAGGACTTTTCAGCTTCGCATACTGCACTGCCAGTGAGGAGGCTTGGGGGGGCACCAGAAGCTGAGAGGGGACAGCTGGCCCAAACTGGCCAAAGGGATATTCCATACCATGTAATGTCATGCTGAACAAAAAATCTGGGGGGAGTTGGGGGGGGGGGGGGGGGGGGAGAGCTGCTCGGACTCGCTGGGCATCGGTCAGTGGGTGGTGAGCAATTGCATTGTGCATTACTTGTTTTGTATATTCTTTTATCATTAGTATTATTTTCCCTTCCTTTTCTGTCCTATTAAACTGTCTTTATCTCAACCCATGAATTTTACCTTTCTTCCAATTCTCTCCCCTATCCCACTGCAGGGAGAGTGAGTGAATGGCTGTGTGGTGTTTAGCTGCCTGCCAGGTTAAACCACACCACCATTAAAAAAATGTCATTGTGGAGTTTCAAGCCTATTTCTTACAGTATTTCTGGTAAATTGTAGTTGGATTAGATTTACTTCTTATGGCCTCATTTTGTCTTTTTATTTCTATATTCTAGCACTAATTACTAGTGATGTGATTAATGTTCCACACACCTGGTAGCTTTGTTCTTTCTGGTTTTAAGATAATGTTAATTAATCCAACTTTGAAAAAATACTTGCAGTCCTGATCATGTCTCATTTCTAATTCTTTCTGGAAACCAGAGGCAGTATAAAAGCTGAGTAATTAGAGATATATTTATGCAACTATACTTGCAGAAACTTTCAGTCTAGGTATCACTGTCAGAAGTACCAACTGCATTTAAGAGGGTGACTATAAGCAATTCTTTGTTACGCTTATTTTATATAGGATTAAAGCAAAGGCTATAATATCATTCCAGTGTCTTTTCATAGAACCATAGTGAGGGGTTGTTCATTTGGAAGGAAAAAAATCCACACCATAAACCACAATAAACTCAACCCTTTAAAAATGTCTAACTCGTTCAGACACATTTTTTAAATGTCTAACAAATACCTCGAGTAGTTTTGGGGTTTCCTGTTTTGATAGCCCTCTGTGTATTAGTATTAAATTGCATTAAACTACCATGATTTTGTTGACTCTAGACAGGGTGAGATCATAGCATAATAGCAGTTTGGGAGAAAACAAACAAATATGCTAGATGCAATGCATGCTAGTCACATCCTTTACTATGCTACTGGAAGGTGATCAGATACAACAAGGATAAAGGTAGTTCAGGAACATAGAGAAGAAAGAATAGCAGTTACTTTCAGGGCACTTTGGTTTATCTTGCAATGTCTGTTTTCTTTGCAAAATGACTAACGGTCACTATTACTGGAATTGTTAAAGTGACCTTTAAAATCGAGTTGTGGATGCAATCTACCTTTGCACAATAGTCAATTGTCCATCCCAACTTAAACCAAACAAAACAAAAGAGTGCATTTCAAAGTATTTCAAGCAAACGCCTTCAAGTATTTTTAAGTGTCACCTATAGTCCTTAGCTTTGCAATAATGTCACCTTTTATACAATATTAGGAGTGATTTTTGCCCTGGAGAATGGCTAAAATCTTGGAAGATGATAAAGGCTCCCCCCCCCGAGATTATGGTATTATGTGATTGAGACAGCATACAATTTTCATTGTACTTCGTGTGTGTATATATATACACACACTTACGTACATGAATGTATATGTATGCATATACACCTTTTGGAACAGAATGTAACAAGAATTTATACAATTGAGTGCATATCTATTCCTCTGCCTATAATTCTGATGTGGAGGCTGTCTCTCCCCATATATATAGGTATCTACCCTCTTTCATCTCCTGAGTTGCTAATACAATCTCCCCTCAACCCATGTAGTCAGGTTAGAAAACTAGCAAATGGTAACACTTTGGTTCCCAGGTCGTACTGAGACAACCTCGGGAGTGCTCAGCAAGCAGTGCAGGTGGCACATCTGTGGGACCAGTATGTACCATATGACAGTGGGGGCAAGTCCCATATGAAGGTGGAACCTTATAGGTTTTTCAGCAGAAATAAAGTGCATTCTATGAGCTACTTTATACAGTTATAACTCACATTTATCATACAGTGACTATACCACTGTGTTAGTTGAACAGCATGTTTGTGTACTATAAAACGTTTGTCTCTCCCTGTAGAGAACTGCAATCTTGATGCTTATGCTTTACTAATCTGTATAACAAAAGTCATTGCATTAAAACAAAGTGGAGTTCTGGTAGGTTCTCACCCCATTCATAATATTTCAGATTTACTTCCTTTATTCCTGGATTAAAATCTAATTAAAACTTCGATGCTAGTTATTCTGTAAATTAGGGAGAGCAAATGCTTTCCCTATGTTGGTGTGACACTTTTAAAAAAATTTTTATGTGGAAAATCACTTCAAGAGAAGAGGTTTGGGTCTAAGTGGCCTCATACATTGCTTACCTCCTGTGCATCATTACAGTTCTGTATTTGTCTGGCACCAATATCGCAGGTGATGTGACAGTTATTTCAATGATGATCTGACCCCCAGCTCACAGATGGTAACCCAGATGAATGATTCTGATCAATCTTTCCCCAGCTTAAGGTTAGTTTCATTGTCTGCATCAGCAGAGTTTATGTTAAGATCCTGCAGTTAACTCTCAACACCACTTACAGTAAGAGTTGTTAGAGCTGATGCCTCCTTGTTATAATTGTTACTGTTATTTATTATTTATACGGTGCTGTTGCTGTTTGTGAGCCTTTACAGAAAATACAGGTCCATGACCTTGAGGGGCCCCGTGTTGCTGCCGATGGAGTGTAGGAGAGGTGTCAAACAAAAGCCTGAAATGAGGGGAGAGGTGATGTTTATGGGAAGGATGAGCACGAGTGTGGGTAAAGCACTGAGATACATTTGGTTATGTAAAGCTCATTTTGATGGGCCAGATCCTCAACTCTGCTCATTAAGCTGAGTGTTGGCCTGAGTGCTACGTGAGGATTCCTCTGCACTGAGGAAACTTCTCATGATGAAAAGCAGTGTCGGCTCGGTTGATCCCTCCTTTGGGAGGGTTTACAGGTGTGCTGCCACCCACCCACCCTGCTACTGAGATGGTCTGGCACAGTAGAAGTCGTGGGGTGGCACACAAAGGTGATGGAGCTGCTGGCTGGCTCAAGCACCCTCTCATGCAGTTTGCAAATACCTCAACTTTCAGCAGTCTTGCACTGCAGCTAGTCTAACAGGACGAGAGGCAGTCCCCAGAAAAAGTTGCCATACCCCGGAGATAGACAGTGACATTCTAGCATCCCCTGAAGGTAACAGATGGAAACTCTTTTAATGATGGGGAAAAAAAAAAATACCGGGCAAGACTGATGAACTGTAAGCACAGAGACTGGAAACAGCCAGCTATGTAACTACTCTCTATTAAAAAACTGAGAGAAAAATAGACTTTTGCTGTGAATACCCAAATATCATACGTAGACAATAATTTTCCTCATATTCTATGGCAGAGGCAAAATGCCTAGTGCAGATAGGGACAGGACCCTGTTCATTGTGATGGATCTTCAGTATCGGACACTGCTAAGGGTTCAGGTACCCAGTCAGGTTCCTGTATGTCAATATGACTGCCTGCGTGCCCTTTGATCCGTAGAAAATGCAAGATAATTTAACATAGCTTGGTCAACACGTAAGCATAGAGTTAGCTCAGTCTTGCTTGTATTCTGTGAATGCAAAACAATATTTGAAATGTCCTCTGTACACTGGAAATATGAAATGTGCCTTGAGGCAAAAGGCAGAATTCAGACCTGGTATAAGTGTATTGAATTCCACCGAAATCTCTGCTTTTACAGTTGTGTTCACTCAGGTCTGATTTTGACCCTAAATTAATCACAAGGGACTAAATTTAACTTGACATAAATGTACTCGTGTATGCATGTATACATAAAAAGGCACAAAAAGGTGCAGTTAGCATAGAAAATAAAATGCAGCTAATTATTGCAGATCTTTTTTAAGTATGTTTGCAAGTGATGTGTTTTCAAAACAAGCTAAAGAATAATTCATCAGCTTGTGTACCACATGCTGGCTAATGAATAAAGTCAGGAATCAGGAAGCAAATGTAAATATGGGGTCTAATTCCTAACTGCCAAATTAGAAGTATTTTGTGCCCACTTTGCACAGGTGCAAGTGACAACATAAGTTACAAAACAGCTGGGAATCTGGTCTCACAGTCTATTGTACTGTTCAAATAATTGAATTTAAAGTGTGGTTACTGACTAACTAAAGCCTCTCCAACTATATTGGTCCTTATTTCCCAACCCCAGGCCTGAGAGAAGACCAGGCCATTTGAGAACATTGTCATTCAAGCTTATCCTTTTAATCAGAATCCGCAGGAAAAAAAAAATGCCAGTTTCTTTTATGGTGGCAGTTAATCTGTCAGGAGCAGATTCAAGTTTTGGCAAAGATCTGTGGTGAGATAAAATGAAAAAGCTGCCAAACAGCATTGTTAGCATGGGCAGGAGGAAGGGAGGGGAGCTGACACGACTTCCCCAAGTTAAATGCCAAGCACACCTACATCGTTTTCAATCAGCCCATGTGAAAACCAGGATATTTATAGCTGTAGTAAGCTTTAGTGCTCATTTACCCTGGGGGCAGTTTGTTCATTGCAGAAATGGATTCATAACAGCTAATGCTCCTAACTACAAGGTTTTTATAGTTTACTTGAGTAAGTATAGCATAACATGCTAATAGTTTTTAAATAAAGCACATCTAAACAATTGGTTTGCAGCGCCATGTGATTTGCAGCTCAGCGCAGTGTTGTTCTCATCATTTCAACTTCATGCTTTGACTGCTTTCAAATGTATTTCTTTCCTCTCTTGCCATTGTCGTCTGCATTTAAGACCTGGAAAGAATTTGGTGCCAATTTTAGGATGGTAACTTGATTAAGCGACTATTCTTTTCTAATGGGATTTAAAAATCTGTCTTCAAGTGTGTTTTTTAGATAGTTGCTGCTTGAGTGAAAATGGATATTTATGCAATCATTGCCTTGGTGGGATGGTGTTTTATCTGCTGTGTCAGAAACAAGATACTTTTAAGTGGAGCTGTTAATAAACAAGCCTGACCGTGAGCCTGCATCGTATTCAGTACCTGCCTCACCTGACTGTCATTTTTTTCATGGGGTCTGGATTTGAACATAAGCTGCTAAAATATTACATAAAATTAAAGACCAGGTAGATGTACAGTTTCCGTGTTGCACAATGTCCTCACACCACTATGCACCTGTAACGCAGGATCCCTGGAGCCACTCTCTCCTTGCACTTTTCTCACGGCTGGGACAGAGGAGCTCAGAGGCACCTGGATTAGCTGTGACAATGCTGTTTTCTGCCGAGGAGGAGAGCAGGAGGCTTTCCTTCCCTGGGTTTCCCCTTGGTAACTTGAACACTGCTCTCGTATTTTAGTCCAGGAAACTTTGTGCTACAATCTGGCTGGTGCTGCAGAGCCCAGTGGTGCCTGGTGAGGGGTGCTGAGCCTCCTGCTGCGAGATCCTGCCACCGGGTAGCCTCCATCTGTCTGTGCCAACTGTCGTCTCTGCTTTTTGCCGGTTACCTGGTGCTTTAGGGCACAGCTTGTTCTTTTGGGAGTGGATGATTGGAAAGGACTGTCAGGGTTACCAAGACCGCTCTGCTGTAACTGCAAGTGTCTGTGGAGTTCGTTTCATGTGTAGATGACACCTGGTAGGACCCTTGGCCAGAATAATCCAGTTAGTTTTATTAATAAACAGTACATGGCCAATTTTGTCTTGAAATATTCTGACTCCACAGAGATTAAAAGTTCCCTGGGTTTCATTTGCAGTTTCAGTGTGAGCATGCAAAACAGCGTATTGGGTCACTGGGATGCTCTTAGAACATATGTTTTAAGTGTCTGTTTTGTCACAAGCTTCCATTTTTATCCTCCATTATTTTCAAAAGTTCATAGTTTAGGTAGAAAAACGTTTCCTTAAGCGCATCCTTAAGGAAGCGTGTCATTGATATAATAAGGCACTGAGTGTATAGCTGGCGTGGTACTCAGCTCTCTAGTTGGGTAGCTTCTGACAAGATCTTTTGAAGATGTCAGCTGTTTGCATAAAATGTGGAGGAAATCTGGGATAAACAGAGCTTTCAGCTTTTGTGGGTCTCAACTCCATTTTCTCTTCATAGCCTTTCAATCTTTAGGCAGTATTTTACTCCCCTAGAGCTGGTCAGCCTTGTTTGAGTGAAAATTAGGTCTTAGTGTCTTTATTTCCATTGAGTATCAGATAGCTTGATCAATTTTAATTACAGGAATGAGCTGACTTGGTTGTAACCCATTACTGTTTTTGTACCAGAAAGAAAACCTGGCCAGGATTTCCAGAATCTTTTGTGTATGGTAACTATGCAAAACACAATCTACAAGATAAAATAATGAAAAGGTGAGGAGAGGCTTTTCCTTGACCATGGGAAAAACAAGTTTCTACATCTAAGACAAATAGCTCATCTAAGTAGAAAAACTTGGGAGTTCATGCTGGGTGGAGGTGTCTTACAGTACAGCACAGGTCACGGATCAGTCCTGGAAGGCCTGATTTTGTTCACTTTATATGTTAATAACCTTAAAGTAGGAACATGAAGTAAAGTGATAACATTTGCCGATGACACAAGCTTGTGGGGAACAAGTTAATGTGAGGTCAAAAGACTGTAAAATTCAAAACAACTTAAATAGACTAGGAAAATGGGTAAATAAGTGGCTTATGGAACCTAGTTTAGAGAAATTTAAGGTAGAGAGGCTCACCCAGCTACCTGGTGTCCTGCACACAGGAATTTCCTCCTACTTATGGCACCTGGAGCACTTGCAAACTTGAAATGTAAGAAGATGTGGCTACAGGAGTTTAATGCTCATGGCCACAGCAGCAGCAGTGGGTGGGGGACACCATTGTAAATCCCAAGTGATTACTCTTACACATGCAAAGGCTTATTGTAAAACATCTGGAGACTTCAAAAAAAGCTGTTGAAGTAGTTCCTAAGTAGAGACATCGCTATAAGTTTTCTTCTGGCAAATGCATTTTTCGGTGGATAGAGATAAGACTCTGTGCAAGGTTCAGACACTGTTCCTTGTGCAGGGTGTACTGCTGTGGAAACAGGTATAGGAAGTATACCCTTTACTCTTATGGTGAAGAGTATAATAGACCTAACACTAGATACACTTTGAAATATTTCATAATGTGTGTTTAATGACAGCTACATGTAAATCCATTCACATTCTAACATTGCTCAGATTTTCTAATTACGAATTGACGGTTGGTTTTGTGTTTTTAATTTCAAAGCTGCTATCCCGTTTTTTTTTTTTTTTTTTTTTAAACTGCCATACAGTAAGATTGAGAAATTGAGTTGGCTAGGACTGCTGAGTAACCCCATGAACTAATGAAGTAAACATTTGCAACCACTGTGACATGGAAATCATCCAGCTCTCCCTGGTGTACACCTGCAGAAACCTGTGATTCACCTCTGAGTCACTCTGCAAATGTTAGCAGGGCAAAGCTGACAGCCGTGTAGAGGGCTCACTCTGCTGCCAGTTCTCTCCTTCTCCCCTGGAATAATGACATTAATGATGCTTCCAAATGGCTCACGGGGTTGCAAAATGAGAGATCTAAAAATCCATGCGGCAGCTTGATTTCCTAATAGGATGCATTAAGTAGGACATTGCATGTTTTACAGGCTGAAGTTGATTAGACAATAAGACTTAAAATATGTAGCTAAAGTGGTTAGAAAAATAGGTTTTGGAAGCTCAGATCAAAGCTTTACAGGGGGGTGATTAGATAAATAAAAAGTTTAAGCCTAACTGAGCAAATAATTGCACATCCTCTGAAAAGAACAGTTCATAGGGATTGATCAAATGTGAGTCACCCCAGGCACAGATGTCTTTCTAAGAATATTCCATTTAATTTTCTTAATGTACACCAAAAGCAAAGAGATACTGGTGCTGATCAGTGAATGCTCTGGTTTGCATAAGGAAAGGCTCTTTAAAAATAATGGAGAATGAAAAAAACCCCAACCAAGTAACCAACAAAAAAATGATTCAGTTCCTGTTGTCTAACAGGGATAATTTCCTCTTTAGCAGTGATTTCTCCCCCTCATTACAAATTGTGGGCTTTCTGTTCTTTAGTGTACACTAGAATCGCATGGCACATGCTCAAAGCTTAAGAGAAATGCAAGTCTTACTGCAGTCTTTGTTCTTAAGGGTAAATTTGTACTTTTCTCTGGAACATCAGCCCTGGGAGACTGGTGAGAACCTTAGAAGCACAAAATAAATAGATCCCAAAAGTCCATGAGGTTCTCACTGTGCAGGTTTGTCTTCTTAGGGAATGGAGTTTGAGGATAAAGTAGGAGAGACTGGAGGTGAAGGGGGTCTCTGTAGAGGGGAATCCTGCTCCCCTAGGACAGATGTTTTTGGGACAACTTTCCCCTTCCTGCCTTTGGCATTGTTTTTTTGTGACTCCACCTGCAAACCCCTGTCCTCTGATGGGTGTGTATATAGGGAGGCTGCATTAACATTACAGAGAACAGCCTGACAGGGTGAAATCCTGCCCTTCAAGATTTTGGCCTGTGTTCCATTTATTGCAACAAAGCCAGAATTTCACCTTTGCTGTTCCTGAAGGAGAATGAGTAATAGCAGGGAGCTTGGCTTCTTCCAACCCATTCCTCAGACCTCCCCCTGACACAGGGAGTGCTGATGGAGTGAAGCTGGGGAAAAAGTAACAAGAAGGTGGTTATGCAAAAAAATCCTAAGATCCTTAGAAATAAGCTCTGTGCACAACCTTGAGACTTGCAGCGCTGTCATATTAAAGGTGCCTACAGATGTTAGGTATCTCACTGACTAGAATATATTCCTTATGTTTTGCTTTACTTGTTCACTCTTTGGACACCAAGCTGTTAAATAAGGGATACCCAAACTCAAACAAAATGCAGTCTGCTCCTGTGTTCCTCTCTATCATATCTTTTATGTCTCTGCAGATTGCAGTAGGCATCTTCTGAATGCTTCCAACAAGCTGACAGTGGTAGGACTGGCGTATCCATTGGAAGGTTAGAGTTGGTAATAAAATAACGGCTATTGAATTTCACTTTAATGAGTAGCTTGGAACCATGACTAAATCTGCTTGTTCTTAATAACAGAGGATACCTGACCTTCTGTCTTGAGCTCTTTTATTTCATGTAATACCTAATTTCTGAAGGCAGCTGATATTTTCTAACTGCTCCCTCCTGTCTCTCTCCCTCCTCCACCTTCATGGCAGGCATTCATATACCTGATTTTGGCATTAACTAAAATCTAGTATGAGGGGGCAGTTCAGAAATTGTCTTGCCGAGGTGCTGTGTAGGTTTTGGTATGTCTCTGGCATCACTAGCGTGATTGCCAGCTCTAGAATAACTGGCTAGGCCATGTGAGCCATGATTTGCCAGCACCTTTCATATATATTTCACAGCTAATGTAGAAATATTCCTGATGTAGTAAAGAACGAATTTGGTAATTCTGACTTTGAGAACCATTTGTGATATCCAGTAGTGTGGAGAGGAGATAAATAATGAAAAAAATGGGAGTGAAATTCCCACTTGCTTGGTTTCCAACCTTTGCATTCAGTTTGACTTACTTTCCTTGTAATTTGGTTCTTATGTTCGTATTTAATGCCTACGTCTTTCCTCCTGTAACTTACATTATCTGTTTAAATTCAGTAACTATCTTGGGCTGGAGAACTGAAGGCTCTGTAGAAAGTTTGACTGTATGTGGTGAAAACAATTTGCTCTCAGATTCAGACCAAGCGATACGTTCTCTTCTGTCAAGTGGAGAAACTTCCCTTTATCTAATAGCAATTTGATTTTATCGATGATTAACACTGCCACTTGTGATGTGCCCTTAAAACTGTTACCTTCCTACTCTCACGTCTTAAATCCTCTTTCACTTGGTTGATGTAAAGATTTGATGTGTGTTCATATAGAAAAGGGCTTGGTCTTATGTAGAGAGGGGGTTAAGGGTGTGCAGCACCTCAAGGTAGCTGCCTAGTACTTAGGAAAATCAGACACATTATGTATCAGCAGTTTCTCCTTGCAGCTGGGAAATAAATTTATAGCTTGGTATTTCTAAAAGAAAAAATTACTAGTTCTGATTGAAATGTTTAGCAGCTTAGACAGTTAAAGTAAACATTTTTCCTGTCTCATTTTTTATAGCCATACAGTTCCTCAATTTTCTTCTGTTATATTTTTGAACTTCAGGAATATTATATTTCCAAAAATTGTGGAAGGATGAGAATTTTTCTTTTATTTATTCCAATCAGCACTTAGAAAATGTAGTCTATTCATTTTTCAAATACATTAAAATTGATAAACTGATGTTCAGGAAATGGAAAAGGGCTAAATTCAGGTCACATAGTAAGTGTTTATGTGCCTTGAGACAAGGCAGCTATTGGAAATGTCTCAGAGGAAGATTACTGCATTGTCGCTCTACCTGTGGAGAGAGATCTCGCAATGCCCCCTTGTTGGTGTAAACTTGCTTCTGTGAAAGGGAAGGGTAGATCTGATTGCCTTGAATCTGATATAAACCAGTTCTAATGTGTTCAAATTGAGTTCAAATGTGCCTAAACCTATTTCTTTTCTTTGTCATACCACTACTCTGTTTGTACCTCATGTCTTACTCCAGCTTGCTCTAGATTTACACCAATGCTACTGAGTTGAGGTAACAGGTAGCATAGAGATTTCAAATTTACTTTAGAAAGAATTCAGTGAAAGACACTGTATTGAAGATCAGCTTGGGTTTTTGTTGTTGTAATTTTACATTTTTGGGTCATGTTTAGAAGTGATTATTTGAGCATGACAATGAACTCAGTTTCAAGAGGATGCAACATATTAACATGCTGTTGTTGCTTATTGATATAACAACTTTTGTTCAGAAGAGGCTTATTTCATTACTACCCTTGACTACAATTTTAATTTTTCTGCTATATGAGAACTATTTTTTGTGGGAAGGGTGGATAAAATGCAAAGGAAATGGGGATTTAGCAGGGTCCAATCAGGAGTTAATTAGCTATTTATGTGACAGACAGCCTCAGTGTAGCCCTACTAATCCCCTCTTTTGTGACTTCAGTCTAGAGTAAGGCTCAGACCTGGGTAAAAGTCAGTAATGCTGGCAGAGTTCTGTGAAATGTACACAAAGCTGCATTTGCTAAGTATCTCTTCATGGGAATGTTCCACAAAGCTCGAAAAAGCCACATGTGTTCTTAACATCCACTGTCATTAGGTCACAGTATGTTGAAATTCTTTTCAATTTCAGAATTTAGCAATGGCACTTTCTGTTAAAATAGGAATTGGTCGTAAAAAATAAACTCACATCTATTCAGCATACTGTGAGGAAAAGAGCTGCTTGGGTTTTTTTGCAAAACCAGCAATTGCCTCATGAGAAACTGTGATCCTTGAGAGGAAAGATACCCTGTCCTCAGGACGCTTACCTGGAGTCAAGAAAGGCACAGCCTTAACGATGGGACTTTGGGCAAGCCACTTATTCTCTCTATATTTTGGTTCCTCTGCTGTAAGATGGTAATTACAACATTTCCTTTCTCCACAGGGGTGTCGGGATGTGCTCAGATATTTGGTGGTGTCCATTCGAGCTAGACAGGCAGTAGTGAAGTTCCTGAAATCTAATATGGAAGTGCCCTATTGTACAATATTTCCTAAGCCCTCTGCTTTAATGATATCCATCAGAAGTCTAATTTGGTGATATAAAGGCAGGTAAAAATAACGCTGAAGCTGAGCACATTGTTAAGGAGACTGGTTTAGAAGTTTGCTTCTGTTCCTTTCCTGCATCTTCATGCTTCTCTTGGCCAGGGAGTTGTTCATTTATTCTTCCTTCCCAGCCTCTCTTCTTCCCAGGATGAGTGTGCAGGGCTCAGGCTTTTGTAAAGGACTGTCACAGGGCATGACAACTGTGGTGTGAAATGTTTTCATCCCACTGCAGGAGCAGCTCTACGTTCCGGTCAACCAAACTCAAGCCTGTAATGTTTGGGCTTGGTCCAGTGAACTGAAGCAAGTTGGTTTCAAGCAGCTTCATGTATTTTCCCAAAGAGTTTTCCCAAGCGTATTATCTACTGCTGCATTGTGTTTAGTGGTTAGCCTCAAAGAAATGGGTTGCTAATGTATTCATGTCATTCTTTTCTTTACAATAAGCCCTGTGCCATTAAGTAGGTTCATATGACCTTCAAATGAGACAATAAAGACCTGAAACCAGTTACTAGCCATTACTTCAAGCACACCTTTCATGCAGCAGTGCTGGCTGCTCTGGGAGCCTGGGCAAAATGGTCAAGTTCTCCAGCTCTACACTGGATCTCTTGGACTATTTTTGGGTGGATGGGGGTCCACGCTGCCTAGGCATCACTCAGCTAAGCATGATATAGTTAGACACTTTGGAAAAGTGATCAAGACCTGGAGCCAACTTCATGGTCTCCTCACACCCAGATCTGGCTTGGACCGAGCCTTGTATGGGGCTTCCTCAGACAGCACTGAGGTTATTTATTTTCCCTGTAATAGCTGGAAGACCAAGTTATGGAGCTGGGGAATTTTGGTGCTGTATAACTGTAGATCACTTTGATTTCTTCTATTCTGTGCCTGGTTAGTTGATGTCTGCAAAACAAATACTAAAGATTGATCTGTGTAAAAAGCAGAAGACAAATTCCCCTTTTCCTGAAATATCTGAGAACTGCAACTTGTTGCAAGTATAATTCAGTCTTAGTCTAATTTTTAAATGCTGCCTGTGCAGCAAAAAAAGGGGGAAAAAAGGTGTGAGCTTTTACAGTCTTATTCATTCCATCAATGTAAAAGCTTTTTATTTGGCTTCAAAGTGAGTCTACCACTTCACAACAAAATTTCATTATGTCCCAGCTGAGTTCTGTTTAATGGAATTAAATTTCACCCTTTCTAATTATCTTTTGGAACAGACAATCTTTACAGAATAATTAGTAATAGAAGTACACAATGGATCATTGTCTTTATTACTTGCAATGAAATTCTAGATGCTGTACTAAATCTTGAGGTATGATCTCACAAAATGTAAAATATCTCATCCCCTTCCTCCTAAATTATATAACATTCAACATAGTCAACATTATTTAGGCACAATGGGTGGTAATTTTGCTTCTTTGAGATGACCAGCTTTAAGTTGCTTTTATAGAATAACTTTCCTGATCCCGTTCTAATTAAGCAAGACTAGAGATAGGCAATCTTTTTGTCTTCAATTAATTTTCAAGATTTTGAAATGAAGGACTTGACGTCCTTTTATTAAGGAGATAAAAACAACTGTATATTTCCTTATCAAGCCTCCAGTTTTGCTTCAATGGTCATTCATGTTGTGGCATTGTTTTAAAACGCGTTCTTCCAATTCTGCTAAAATGAAGTTAGTAACCACACAAGGACAGGATTTAAAAAGGTAGGTACCCCTGCACTGAATGAATACATACAATCATAAATGAAAATAAATAATCCTGGCATAGGTGAGAGTCATTTGGAATATATGGCCTCTTCTTCTCTGGCTTTTGCAAATGTTATAAAAATCATTAAATCTTCCTGAATTATACTCCAAGATGTAGTTCTCCTTGCCAAAAACAGGGAGAAATAAGTTAATGAAAAGAAAATTAATTTTGTATCAAAATGGGCTGTTTCTCTAAGAATCAAGGTTGAAACTAACCTTTCATTGATTTAAAATTTGCCACAAAACTGGGAGAAAAAAAGAAAATGTGCAAGAAAAATGGGTAGGGTCCTCCTTGGACTGCTAGTCTTTATAATTTAATTTGTTGAGAATTTAAAATTACATTAATTGTGCTTAAATAACTGACATTATTTGACACTGCAACAACAGAGCAACGGAAATGAGTGACAAACACACAAAAGACTTTTGTTATCTTTGTTTGTCTGCCTGAATAAATCTCAACAAGTAGTTCAAAGATTTAAATTTATAGCATACTTAATCGTCATTAGATGGCCAATCCTATTGACTCCAAACTACATTTCACTGATATTGAATAGTTTTGGCATCCACTTTAGTTTGACTCATCAAGAATCTTAATTTTCAAATCACTGAAATTGTGTAAAGAGAGGTCATAAAGAGGGATTGTACACACTGTTATGCTATACATGTGTTTTTAAAATGTTGTGTGTTTTTCTTTCTCTTTCTGAAGTTGTTTGTTTATATCATTTCAATACCACGGTGCTATTCAGAGATACAACCTGTGACGGGGACAACTATTAAAGGTTTGCAATTTAGAAAGTAATTCATTATTTTGAGACAGCTTACTTGCATGAATTGGTATACATTTAGTTCGTAATACCACTCATCTGAGAAAAGCAAGGTTGATCTTCTCCATTCCCTAAAAAGGCAGCGTATCCTGACACCCAAATGCCATGGACTGCAGTGTGAACAACCCCTTTAAAACAAAATGAGTTTGCAAAATCTAGCCAGTCATAATTGTGTGTCTGATTATGCAGTGAGATATATAGACACATTGTTAGATCTTGTTAACAGAGTGCCGTATTAATGCTCTTTGTATATCTATTTATGTATAATTGTACAGGAAAGATGTATATTATACTGTTTGGCAGAAAAAAGCCTCTTAGAACCAGTGTCTGAGATGGGGGGAAGAACCAAACTCCAAACCCTTTTCAGGATCTCTTATTAACTGCTTCCTTTTATGAAAATCTCACAAAATATGCTTAAGCACTACAAATTCTAGAGTGAAATATGTGTTCTATTTGCTACAAAGTCAATTTAATTTAATTGAAATGATTTACAAATTTATATTGAATTTTCCTAGCTCTTCACATTGAAAAGAATGAATAAAATTGGATTGCTGTCAACCTTTATTTCACAATATTATATTTAAGCAGTTTGAAGGGGTTATGGTTTAGTTTTGATTTTTGTATTTGAAGTTATAAAACATTTGTCTAACTTTGACCCAAATTTGATGTAAAATAACTATGGTTTTGTGGGAAAACTGGGAAATTTTAATCTGAAGCCACTGGTTTCTTCTCTTCTCCACCCTTTCAGTTTGTCAGCTAACCAATCATTTACTGAAATAGCACTATGTAATACATACCAACCACCAATGAATACAACAAATATCGTATCCACTGATACCAAATAAAGGTATGCGTTAGACAGCATTACAGTCCCATTTGAGAAGAGCATTTCTCTAGCAAACCTCAGCATTGCATTGAATCAGTGTCTCTTCACGTGCTGTCAATTTTACTGAACTGTAGACTTAAAATTAAGGAGACATTTTAAACTGTTCTGAGGGACAGGGATATGTAATTATTAGTTAGCTATGGAAGTCCTAAGTCAGGAAGTTATTCAGACTTGTCCTTCTTTCCATAGCTACTGGTATGGAAATGATGGACCCAGTGTAGGATTGTAACCGAAATGAGAAGAACAAGTTCAGGATCTGCCGGACAGAGATTTGCCTCCATTAAATATTCTGTACTTTGCTGTATAAAATTAATACCCAAGTTTCTTATTTTCCTTTATTCTAGAGCAGAAAGGGGTTGAAATCAAAACCAGCCTGAGAAGTTGAGGGACAGCTATATGTTCAAATATCTAAGAGGCTGATGTTCTTAACCTTCATTAGTGACATTTACTTTAATTATTACATCTGTATGGTCTGACTCTGAGTCCATTTACTACAGCAGCTATATAAACTCAATAAAAATATTGAATTTACTGGAGTCTTCCAATAGAAATGAAATCAGAATTTGGCCCATCTGGGCTGAACACTGATATTTGGTGGAGGTATAGTTTCCCTTAGCTGTTGGATGTTTAATTAATCAGTTGGATGATATTATTTCATACCAGTGTCTGTTTATGATCGTGAGATAAATAAAAAAAATAAAAAATATGATCTTCTCCTTTAGGCTAAGGAATAGCATCCCTCACTAATGCAGGTGAAGAAATTTTTTGCCTTGTTTGAAAAAAGCTGCTCCACAAAGTCTTGCTGTGAACTTATGGCTAATGAACACATTAGCCTCAGTGTAAAAGGAGAGACACATCTATTGAACCACTCTTAATGGAAACAATTATCTCTTCAATTTTCTCATACATAATAGCAAATATGAAGAGTTGAAATATGGTACTTGTCTTCCTGCAGCTCCCCTGTACCCTTACACAGTAAGAGCCCATCTTACCTTTATGGGAGGATTTAAGCAGGAAGGCATGATGCAAGGCCAGTAGTATCCACTCTGAAATTCTGGAGAGAAAGAGGGGCAAAAATGTTGTGCTTTTGCTATTACCAATTTTGCTCCCTCGTTCAATAAATGCAGACAAATGATTCATTGCCATTTGTGGGAGAAAAGCAAATTCAGTTATTCATAGTGAATCCAAAACGCAGGGCTTAGGCCTTTCAGTTGTAGGATACTGAGACATTTTGTTATGATATGCTTACTCTTGAAGGGCCAAAATCTCCTGAAATAAGCAGCTTCCAGTATCTGCAAGTGGAGCAGAACTGGGACCTTAATCCTTGATCTTTGTATTGGCATTTGAAAGAATTTCCCTTTGAACAGCACAACTGAAGGCCCAGCTGGATGCTGAGCAATCATTTCCTTCTGATGATGTAAATAAATAAGTAAAATGCAACACTGGGCTGAAAAAACATACTAGTTGGTCCCAGTAACTCCTGACTATCTTGTTATTTAATTTGTCGTACACTACTAAGGATGTGCTAGAGTGCCTGATGTCTTTGCCATGCTTTAAAAAAGGACATAATAGTCAAGAGCACTAGTGCCTTCTTTTGAGTGTAGCAGTGTGCTATTAAGCCGATAGGATCAGTAAACTTCCTAAAGCCTGCAGGATGAATTGATGTTTTTCAAAGACTTGTTTAGGAAAACAAGGGAAGCAAATGTTCGGAGTCTTTTAAGCAGGGGAAAAAAAGAGAGTGAGAAAGAGAGAAAACTCTCAATAAGGGATTATTCCTTTGTCGATTCCATTCTGACAAGAAAAGAGAATGTGCACTGATGATGTTTTTCTTCTGTTTAAATACTTATTTATGTTCGTGTGAGTAGGGGGAAGAAAATTTGTCATGTCAGTAGGATGCAACAAGCAATGGGAGATTTATAAACAGGTCAGTTACAGCAGTGGCTAGTTTACAGCTTCAGTGCATATACTTAAGCCTTCGTATACTGAAAAGTAGAAACATACAGTGATAGATGGTCACTGAGTGTAGTGATGAAAAAGGACAAGTCACTGGTAGGCTGAGATTTTTCTTTGTTTTGCTTAATATAAATTTTTTTTTTTTTACTTAGTAATGCTAGCTTGGTGATAACATATATAACTGACCGTTAATAGAGATTTCTTCCATGGCATTTTGGTTTGAGAACTCTTGGGTTTGTTCCTTTTAGCTAGAGAGATAAAGGGACCCCACGGACCCTTGTTTCTCTGAGGAGAACAGATAAAATTTATGGGAGACCCAAGTCCTGTTTTTTATTTCCATGCACACCCAAAAACTGATGGAAATTTACAGGAGTTGGGATTAAATCCTTGGCATAGTGGTCTATATTAATTTTCAAATGATTTTCTATTATCATAGTTTGGCAAAAATCCTAGTGCAAAATTAATCTCTAATATTTTATAACTTCTTTTTTAATGAATTCTTTTCTCTCTTGAGAAGGGATGTTTTCTGTCTTATCAGAAAGATAAGCAAAATGGAGGTGTAGTGAAGGACTACTGCTGAAATGAGAAGAAATGAGCAGGAACTGGCCATGACTGGTCACGTTTAACATGAGAAGACTGATCATCAGAACAACCTTTCCCCACAAGGAAAGCAGGCTAATACATATTTTTAAATTAATCTTGACTGATTATGTCAAAGACTTTGTTATGATACCAGGAAACTGGACTTGAAGACCCAGGGTGGCATTTCCAGGTTCGGTTTTCCAAATTTGTTTGGCTCCCACTTTATTTTCAGTCTCCACAAGAACTTCCATAGATGAACCTTATCAGTACAAATGTCCACAGAAGCAAATATTGGGCTTCAACACTTACATTTTTTTCTGAAAATAATCGTGGACTGCTAATTTAAGGATCAGCAAATGTGCCTGGCATTGCATAAGTTGTATATTAAAAAAAAATGTATCAGCATAACTCTTGGACAAGACACAAGGTTGGCTGGACTTTGGGTTTCATCCACTGTGAGAGCTTCTGTGTAATCAAAGGTATTTGTGCACATACCCTTTCTAGCAGGAGCAATGCCAGCTCACAAAACTTGGCCCTCCGTTGTATTGGCATGACAGTTTATGAGAGTGTGTTGTGGGGAGAAGGCAGCACACTTGGATACAAACCTTGCCAGATTAAAAATAATCCTGATAAAAGAGTAAGGGAGAGGTGTTTTAAGTGGAGATCTACCACCTAGTTGCTTTGCTGTTGTGGCGTCCCAGAAGAGAGGTGGCACAGGGCCGGGAGGAGATGCTGGCAGCAGGGCCTATGGGAGCCTGATAAACCATACAAAGACATTGTGTTTGAGATTTGTTTATCTTAATCACTTGGGTTTGTAACAGAAGTGATTTGCGGGCTCGGTCTGTACTGTGCCAGTGCTTTTGAACTCCTGTTAATCTCCACTGAGACGTCTTAGGACTCTTTGCCCTTGTGCACCCCATGTAGAAATATTTGTCATTGGCCTGATTCAACTTTCTCAGAGATGTATGAGAAGACTCCTCCTGGTTAAAAAGGGAATTTGTAGCAGCATTTAAGTTCTGGAGACTCTTTCTCATGGGACTGTAGTGTTCAGTGCCTGATTCTCTACTGCCTTATGTCTTGTGTTGCTATTTGTTTATGCTGGTGCTAGTACATAAACCTGTGCTGTTCTGATCTGGTAGTGTTTTATATCCTCTCAGCAAAGGTACAAGTGTCTGCACAAAGGGCAAAGCAATGGAGAAGTGGGTTTAACTAGTGCAAGGATATTTGTACAAGTTAGGATGCTTAGAAGCAGAGAAGAATCCTGTAACAGTCTTTAATGAAAGGATATTGTCTTATTCTGTTAAAGTAAGTACTGTAGATAATTACAGATATAAATAAGTTTACAGATGTGTAGTCTTCCTCTTGAAGAAAAGCTTTCCTAACAAAGTGTTTGCTCACACAAGTGAATGTAAAAAAGAAATAACTCTGTGTACATTGTTGTTGGTTTTCTTTGTTGCCCTATCTATACAGCCAATAGGGAATTGGCATAATCACGTAGTTGAATTAAAGTTGAGACTGTGCAGCAGAAGAGATAAGATGTATTAGATTTAGGGCTAGATTCTGACACATTTTCTCCAGTTGAATAAATTGTTGTTTACTCTGTGAGTAACTGAAAAAGCAGGAACTACAAAAAAAGGTACAACTTCCAGAAATCCCCAGCAGTTGATAATGTTTACAATTCTGCAGTCGTCTCTGTGTATAACTCAAATTCCATCTCAACATTCCCTTCTTTTTAGTTTTGATCGGAAAGGAGGATTTCACAGAATTGTGAATGCATTTGAATCCAAGATATTTTTTCGCTGTAAAACTCTGAAGAGCCTATTATGCTACTGCCCTGTCTAAAGTAATGTAAAGTGAAGCTGTTCCAGTATGAGTAATGATGTGTCAGACTAATTGTTTTGACTAGCTGGGCATCCTCTGAGCTCGCTGGATCATGAATACAGCAGCTACATTAGGTTTCATGCCACTGTGCTCTGAATGTGGTGTTTGCTTCTAACTGTTGCTTTTATACCATTTTACTTTGCACCTATTGTGTTACGGTTTTGCTGCTCAGTGTTTGTCAACATCATATTTCAAAATACCACGGAAGTGCTGAGTGCTGTACAATCAATGCCTAACATTTAAAGAACACTATTTTGTATGGGACAACCTGCTGTTAGTTTGAATATCAAGTATCCCATTTACATTTTGGTGGATAGTTCAGAAATTTCATGTTTGCCAAATATGAAGTGTTGAAGAACACTTCATGTGCTGGATTAGTTCACTGTTGTGATCTCCTTCACAATGAGCAGCCATCTAATAAAATTTTGTATGCACAAATTTACGTGACTGCGTTACGCTATCTTGTAGGTGACGGTTCAAACATGCAGTAAAAGAATCTTTAGATTCCTTTATTGTTTTTATCAGATGGGCAGAAGATCTTTCAGAAAAGGAAACCAAAAGAAAATATTTGCCTCCAGCTGTTAAAAAAATATTCATAAATCAGCTGTAGCAAATAGACTGGAAAATAGGTGGCTTGATCATATGTGTGTTAAACTATTTTGTGACGGTTCATAGCAAAGTATTTTAAAAATTCACTTGGCACATGCCACAAGTAAAACTTTACAATGTTGTGCGCAGTAGTAAAAATGATATAATAAATCTCCTCAAGAAGCCGTTGCCAGAAAGTTTGCCTTGCTTTGCAGTGTAATATGTGGATTCCACCAAAGGACTCCAGTAATCTGTGCAAAACCTGCCATTTGTGGAAACATTGTTTGCATGCTGTTTAACCTGCAAGTATCTCCTCATCCATGAGTTTTGGTAGCACAGCCCAGAACACCTTGCTGACTGGAACCCCCCACCCTGCATAAAACATAATAAACAGAGTTGGTAGTGGTGAGATTTGGTACAAAATAAGGAGCTTTAATTAATTTTAAATGGTGCTTTTCAGAGTGTCAAAAGCTCAGCCCACTGAAGTGGAAAAGGGGGTTAGAGTGGCTAGAGCCTGGCAACACAGCTAATCTAGGCACTCCTGAGCAAGCTCATTTCTAATGCTTACATCAGTACATCGGCATTTTGAGGTAGAGCTGCCTGGGGACAGCCGAGGGAACAAGCCACATTACAGGCAGGCCTGCTAGTGCGGGGCTGCGAAGTTAAGGGTCTGTGGCAGCTTCTGTGACAAGACCGCATTGTCACAGTGTGGGGCCTGCGCTGCCAGGATGGTGCAGGGTTGTTTTCGTTCTTGGTGTTTGGAAGTAACCCAGACAAACTGGGGGACTGATGCTTGGTGCACACAAAACCCTCTGAGATGGAGGCTGTAGAAATACTTACATGGATTAGATACAATACTGTGGACTGCACTTTCAGCCGTTGTAAATCAGGGCAGCCCCACTGCAGCAAACTGTTGCTTTGCTGGCCCAGGGCATTTAGATAGTATTTTTTAAATCGGCGGTTACATGTTTACTTTAAAAGAGAGTGGGACTGTGCCCATGCAAGTATTCCATTTTAATATTTCAGTGCATACAGCAAGACATGTTTTGAGTAGTTAATTTTTGATTGTTAAAAGACAAAATAAATTGGTTTTTGAACTTACTGTATAGAGATTTTGTTCTTCTGGAGGTTGTTCTGGGATCTGTTTTCTAAAGGCTAATAGTTATAAACACAAATACCGTTAACTAAGCTATCAAATATTATAAAGTTTTTGGGGGTTTATATTTTCTATTATCATTTTAACAGTAGCCAAGATAAGCTTGTCTACCCAGTCTTGTTTCTCTTTAAATCAGTGGCAGAACTTCCACTGACTTCTACCGCAGCACACATGGTGAATCAGTACTTAATATATGTTAAACTTAGACAAAAAAGTCTAGCATATAAGCCTGGTGCTGAAACAGGTGTGCAAGACTTTGGCTAAAAGACCCTCTTAGACTTATAAGGACTCTGGTAATGCCCCTTAAAATTAAGCTGGCACTTCATAGTAAATTCTATTCATTCATTATTTACGAAGTGGGAAAAAGAAAACCTCAGTACTATTTGCTGAGTACCAGTCAGATGACCCACAGACAACAGAAGCTAGATAATAAGCTAGATAATTCCTTTTAATAAATGTAATTGCTTATCTCAGCCACTGGAGCATAGCAGCTTCAAACTGTTGTCTTCCTAACATCTGCACAAATTGACTTTCTACAATTTTTAATTGTAACCTCAGCTGCATTCATGTACCATTTTGTATTTCAGGTTTGATCCATTGAGGAGGCTTAATGTTTTGGTCTTGTTTCTACAAGGCATGTAAGCCTAAACAGGACTACTCCTGTTCCTAAGTCTGTACCTCAGTGCTACCCTGAGTGGATCCACGATCTACACTCTGCTTCTTGAGGTATGAAGCTCTGTCATTAAGTTTGCCTTAAACATCTGTGTTGTTGCAGCACTTACCCATTTGGTTCAGGATGCTCTCATGATGAGCTTGTCTCCCTGTAAAGGCACTTCCTTGCATTGTCTCCATAAGGGGGGGCATGTTAGTTCAAAGTCTGCTTACTGTCCTTATAAGCTATAGCGAGCTCGCTGGAGCTGTTAATCATATATCATTTATTTGTTGACACCCCTCCCCCCCCCCCCCCCCCAAACACCCAAACCTCAAAATTTCTACAAGAGGGCAGTTAATCATTTCACTGAGAAGGATGCTTCTGAGAGTGTATCTCCTACATGCATCAAGCTGATGGCAGATTGGGAAGAGATGCTCACCTTGGGCATGACTGCCTTGTGCCACAAGGTTTCTTTCTGCTAATGGCTCATACACAGTCCCAAAGGAACATTTGCTAAGTCCTGAGTAGTCCTCCCCAGCATCTGCGTTCGTGACATGTTTGCTAGCTCATCTGGTAATATGTTGTCTGTGGGGCGTAGAAGTTGAATCCAGCCAGTCCTTTGGAAGCTGCAGTAACTCCTGATATGCTACCAGGGAATGCAGTTAGGAGGATACACGAAGTAGCCTTCCCGCTGGCTCTGTGTCCTGCCTTGACTGAATCCTGCATTGTAAACTCTGTATGGATCTGCCTGCTGCACAGCAACATGGGGCTATCCCCCTCCAAATAACACCTTACTCCTGTTCCCCCTCTGCATTTTCCTCTAGAAACACTTGTTCTCCCAGTCACATAGAAAGGGTGCAGGAACTCTCTTCTGCCTGCAGCAATCTCTGCTCGTTGAGGGATTTTGTCTGGTTGATGCATTGCCAGCCTCTCTGTGACCATGTAGATGTTGTGTAAGAGGTGACAGCAAATTTGGTTATGTGTAATTAAAGGAACAGTTTTATCCTAATATACATTGTTTCCTTTTAATCTCTAGTAGATTAAATTGTTTGCCAAATAATAGACAGAAAGCTTTAGCTTAGAGATTGGTTTTAACCGAAAGCTGTCAAGGGGACCAGATATCTGGGGAGACAGATTTTGGCATAAACAACCCCTGAGAAATATGTTGGCTCAAGTTTTTGTTTATTCATGGTCTATCTTGAAAATACAACAGTTTTGCTTCTGTGGTAAGATACCTTTACTGGGAAACCTCATGTCTTCATGGCTATATTCTGGCACTGTACCATGGCTTGTCTTCCTTTTGAAACTAAATGTTTTGGGCCTAGTCCTGAACATGTCAGATGAAATGTCATTGACTTAGGGTAACTCTTTCCTTCAGGAGATCAAGATTAGGCTGTGTATTCAATACACTTAATCTGCATTCTCAGTCCATACTACACAAAAATAGACCATGGTTTCAGTTCCTCTGAATGTTGGTGTTGTGAAGGCGTAACAGGAATTACACACAAACCCAGGCTGAATGAAATCCATACTAGGTAGCCACAGTGTATTATTTTTAGCATTCATTCACATCAAAGAGTGACAGAGGAGTCACTAGGAATTATAGCAGGCTTTGCAAACCTATTGCTCACACGAAAACATGTTATATCAGAAAATGTCCACAGACTTATTGGAATTCAACTTTTCTGGTAACAGAAATTGCCTCTCACCTTTGTTTTCAAATCCATCCTTAGCTTCTCTAATGCACCTAATATAACAACATAAAAGAGAAAACATTGCTTACATATGTTGCTTTTTCTTTTTTCCATGTGTTTGCCCTGGGCTGGGAAGATTTTGACCACAAGCACATTCCAGTCTTCTAGTGAGTGCCAGGGAAAGGGATGGTCTCATGGCTAAAACACGGGACCAGAGACTGAACCGTCAGAGGCCGGGTACTGGCCAGTCTCTGGCACAAATCTGGGGCAAGTGATTTTCTCTCTCCATGACTCAATGCTTGCAACAATAAAAAAAAAAAGGGGGTGTGTGTGAGTGTCTTTTGTCAGTGTCAAACATTTTTTCAGATCCTCTGTATAGTATTAAGGTTATTTTCTTTTGGAAACATTTCAGAAAAGAGCAGAGGCAGTGAGGAGGCTTCCTGTATATTTGGAAGTTCATTCAACATTTTCCCAGGCCCTCCAAACCCTTTTGCAACTGGCAGTTAGGAAAGGATGCTTTTTCCATGGGATTTCTATTACAATAAAGTTGTGCTTCAAAAATTTGGGACAGAATTTTAGAGCTTTGGCAAGGTCAGATATTTTCCTTTCTGACTCTGGGAGACGCAAGTGAAAATAGAGGAGTGAAGGACAGGAAATTAAAGTGTCTTTTATCCTTGGCATTAGTTTCTTTTCAAATTTTATGCAGTGATTTGACTTGCTATTTATTTTATCCAGCATGGCTTGTTCATCAGAGGTGGTTCTGCATTGGGGCAGCCGGTGCACTATTTCACTCAGATAATTGAGATAATTAAGTCACAGTGAGATAATTTTATCTTCATTTCAATTCTATGCATCACTCATAGATCTTAATTTAACAACACACGCAGATGAAAGATTTCGGACTTGAGATATCTGTACTGATGTAACGAATAGGAACCATTTCGGGATTTAGTCTTCATTTGCTTGCATAAAGCAGATGTTCTGCTGAAGGTTGGCAATAGCAAAGCTGATACCCAGGAGCACTTCACTGTAGATATGCGAGTCCCTCAATGGTCTGAACTAAAAGGTCAAGCTCTGTTAGCTCAGGGCTGTAGCTGACTATCACAGCTGGTTCTGCCACAGGAGGGTGACAGAGTTGTACTGGGTTGATGTGGGCAACTGGTGTTTGCATTTTGAAGTAATATGAATGCAATTGTGTGTGTGTGTGTGACTTTTCGTAGTATTTAGATATTACTATCGTCTTCTAAAGGGGTGAAAGAAAAGTGGAGAAGAGAAATAGGGGTGTTCAGACAGGGACACATCAGCATCTCTAGATGTCTTATAATTTCAATCTATACATTAATTATGATAAGAGTGGCAATTTTATGCACAAGTGCAAATCTTATGCAACAGAATGTATTTTGTCATTAACTGAATGGACAATTTTGTCACTATGAGCAATTTTTGCTAAAAATAAATAAATCCATTTTGTAACTAAATGCATTTATTTAGAAACAAGGGACGTCTGTCTGATTGGGAGGGAGTGGGTGTTTTGAGAAAGAGGTGGCTTGTGAGTCAGAACTCCTTAGATCTATTCTTGGTTCTGCTTCTGATTCATTATTGGTTGGATCCCAAATCAGTGGAAGTTGGGCCAAACATTCTGTGACCTAAAGCAAATCACATCAAAGTAAAAGTCATGTTTTAGGCAAAGAGTTTCTTAACCTGTCTTGCTTACTAAAACACAAGAATCCTGATGCGAGAAATGTGATGTACTACTACTCCAGTCTCTTCCCTTTGAATGCCTGATGCTGGGCATGTTGTTTCCCTTCTATAGTCGATCAGTTTTATTTCCTATCACTCAATCAACATGGAATTTTTTCTAAAATCTGGGACTCTAAATATACCATGAATAGCAACACATACTTATATATAGATAGTATACCCAGAACTACTTTTCTTTTTTATTTTTGAGGGAGCAACTCTGAAGCTGATGATGTCCATTTTTGTATCAATATTCTGATTATATTTTTGTTAATAGTAAAAGAAATAATAATCTTTTTTTTAATAGTTAAGAGTCTTTTTAGACAACTAAAAGATTCCATGGATAGTGAGTGAAAGTAATAATTCTGTATACTCATGCAGTCTCTTACCCACTTTGACTGTAGCCATGTTCACTGCCTTTCATTTAGGATCACAGAAAACAGAAGAGCTTCCCCAGGTTATCAAATCCAGTCCCCAGTGTTCACTGGAAACCACACAATTAATTAACAGATAAGAAAAATCCAGAGTCTATTATCAGAGTTTCCAGTATGCTTTCCATACCAAACTTCTGACCTGTAGTGAAAACCCAAAGCCAAAACTCTACCATGTTACAGGAAAAAAAAAAAAAAAAAAAGAAAAAAAAAAGGGATGCTAGTGTCTTAGTTCCTTGCAATAGGAGAGAATAAAGCTTTCAGATAAAGCACTTATTTGGCAAATTTACATTTTTGGGTGCTCTGACCAAAGCTGCAAGGATGCAAGATAACTACAGGGCAATCGTATTTCCAGAGTGCACTAACAACCTGCCTTCCGGCAGCAAAGGAGTATTGAACCATTTACCTTTCTTTCTTGAAAATACTTCCAGTGGATAGTGCAGGGTAACTTAATGTGGTATACATCCCATTATTGCAGATGGAATTTTGTGTTGTGTGTATTTCAATTTAGACTCAACAATATGGCAGCAATTCTCAAAGGGCACCATGTTCTTGTTGCATGTATAGTATAATGCTACTAAACATTAGAATAACTGAATCAGTAGAATGTATAAATAGATATCTCCTTTATCCATCTGCACAGCTACAATGTGTTTAATGTATTAATTAAAACTTTCAGTGAAAAGAAAAATGAAGCTTGAACACTAATCTGAAAACATTCTTTTTTAACATGTCAGGAGTGTACTGTACAAAACGGCTTCCTTAACAACTTAATAAGTAAGTGAGAAACGTTGCAGCAGGTAGTGGATCTTCAGTGATAACAGCTATTGCAAATGATTGATTTTAAAAAAAAAAAAAAAAAGAGCTTAAATCTGTTAACTTGTGAAGACTTAGTTGTTGCTGAGTAAAGGGTAAGGTTCTGGTGCCTGCTCTAGGTTATGGGAGAGAGAGAAAGGTTAGTAGTCCTACTTATAGCTCTAATGCAAAATCAGACATCTGTTCTCCCAACAAGAAAATTTGCAGATAGTAGTGGGGACTGCACATCTAAATCCTTTCTATGTTCATGTGTGCATAAATTTCATAAGGTGCATTTGAGCTACATTTAATTAAAGCTAGACTAGTCTAAATGTATTTTGAAGCATTCCAATATGCTGACATTTTTCAAATTGCATTTCCCATGAAATGCTATGCAGTGGGCAAAATTCTCCCTCCCACCAATGTGAAAATGAGGACACTTCTCTGATACTGTTGTTACTGATATAACTAAACACAATTTGTCTCAGTGTAGATCTGCAAAACAATTTACTTCTGCACCAGAACTTACTTTCTGTCCTGTAGGAGTTAGCATTCAGAGATGATAGCTCATACCAGCAGCACTGTCTGCTGTGCAACAAACTCGTTTCGTATGTCTACAACTCCTTGGAAAATTAATTTAACACACAGAGTGCAAGTACATTACTAGATTTGAGACTCTTCTGCATGGCTGTAGAGCTGTAGCAACATATACCCTACATTTCCTAGTTGGCAACCTTTTTTCTCAATAGATTTTCTAAGATGTGACTACTTCCAATTGCAAGTCCCATTTCTGGAACTGAACTTCTCCTCAGCTGAAAACCTCCAATGAGGATGTAACAAGCAACAAATGGCATCGCATACTATTGTAACAGGTAGGACAAAACATATGAGGTGTCAGGTAACCCTAATGTCATTAATTAGGACATGGGCTGGACTGTAGGACACAGCTCTATATTCCATGAGGACTGGGAAGCCCAGGATAGGGTGAACAGGGATGAGGTGCTTCTACTGGTGCAGAGAAGGTTATGCCCAGCAGTCTGCTCTGCTCTTCAGCCTGGACCACAGAATGATGGTCCCTTGTGAGACAGTCATTTGAAAGGTCCTCTATATGTTGTAGTGAGATCACTTTACTGACAAGTGGGGGACCAGTTGAGGACAGAGGGAGAGAGAGAAACCTCACACTCTGAAATCCCACTGCATCATTCTTGCCCTGTAAACTTACATGGTTTCATATTATCATTGTACTATATTTTTTATTTCACCATGCAATACTCAAATCGTACTGCACGTCACAACTGAGATCTCTAGTCTGAGGTGGACATCATCTGGACAGTCCTTGCCCAACGCACTCTTAGTCCCTCCCTTGTGGAAGGTAATGTGGAAGCTTTATGAAAAATCAGGAAATCTCAAAACCAAAACCTCCAAGTATAAGGAACTATCAGTTGTCTGGGTTTTTTTGGACAACAATTCACATTTTCTTCAAACACAAGGGCAATGAACTTCTTTAAAAAATAATGAGCTAAGGTTCTCCTGTAACTAAATAACTTGAGGAGTTGGGGATTTTTGAGGATCTCCAAACAACGTGAGACTGCAGTCAGTACAAAAGATGAGGCAGTTCGGGTATTGTATGGGCTAACAAGGTTTGATCTATTCCTGCTGTTGATGCATTGCCATTAACTTTAGCGAGACTGTGCTTAGCACTAGTAGATGTTTAAGTAGTGGCTTACAACAAATAAATATGAATTTTCATATCCATCAACAGGCTGTAAAGGGAATGATCTGAAATGCATGCAAACAAGCAGCAGAACATTGTATTTAAACTATTTCTGTGATACTCTCATCAAAGCTTTAGTAAATTACCCAGTTAACTGCCTTTTCGTCAAGGGTAATCTTTGAAAATTATTTATGGTATGTATTAAATATGTACCTGGTGACATTTCTTCTTTCCCCGTCTGATTGATATTGTTTTAGCATGATATTTTTTTAGCTACTGAAATAGTTCTGCATTTTGTTCGTAGAAGTCTTTAACAAATATTTGTTATAGCTAACAACATTTTTTTTGCCACAGCACATTAAAGATGCAGGACTAAACCTTAAGCTGGTGTAAGCTGATCTTGGCTTCCAGTGAAGTCAATCCTTTAACTTTGTGAAGACTTTCAGTTTTAGCCAAGAGAAGAATAAGAAAGTCAATGCGGCTCTTGTACCTGTCTCATTGATCAGACCTGTAATTGCACCAGGAAACAGAATGTTTTAAAAATTCTTTTGTTTGGGGCAGAACAGCTTCTGAAAAATGTATTTATGGCTATACTCTACTTTTTAGAGTGAGTTTGTGTGTATGGTTGAGGGAGGGTGTGGAGCTAAGCAAAAACATTCATTTTAAAAGTGTACTTTAATTGAAACTAAGGAAACTAAAGTGGAAAATTATTTATCCAAACAAACGTTGTATCCTATAAAGATATGGGTACATAAAGCACGCAAGCCTGTTCCTTATTAGATTATTTCAGGCCTTCACAAGCTGTTTGCTTACTCCAATAGCAACTTGTTGATAATAGGAAGCCTTTTGTGAGAAACAGCCCGAAAAACAATGGAAAGCGTCAGATTTAGTAAAGTGCCTAAGGAAAGTCTTAAAATGACACCCACGCTACGAAGGGAAGACCAAATTTGCTTTTTCTGAAGGGAATTTGTGTTTGTCAGGAAGGGCTCCTGGCGGCTTTGTTTCCAGGCCTTGATGTGTGACCAGGAGCCTCCAGGCCTCCCGTCACCCCTGGCCTTGTTCTGCCACCGCGCTGCCCACCCATACCGACACCGCAGGGGGAAGGGTTTCAGAGGAGCCGGAATCAAAAGCGGAGGGAGGAAAAAAAGTGCTTTTCAGGGTCTGATGTGTGGGAATCAAATGAGAGGCCTAGCTCAAATCCGGTCGCCAGGCAACCATAGTGATATGCTGAGGGAATATCATTAAAGTTGGAAACTAAGCAGTCGCTCTGAATTAGCAAACCTGACCGCCGTGTGGATGATGCGCCAGAGCCACCTCAGCCCCCGAGCTCCGTTTTTGCACGTAGAGGGGGGAAAAAAGCAGCTGATTTGTGGAGTTTTTCATAAAAAAGACAATGGCTGTCCAGACATGGAGTTGGTGGTGAAATATGGTAACTGCCAGGCTTGCAGCTGGCCCTCTGACACAAGATTAATAAGTTGCCGTTTCCTAGCCGACCACAACCTAGTGGGAACTATCCGGCATTTTTCCATGAATTGTGGGTAACAGCCTTCCCGCAAGCTGGCCTACTTTACTGCTCTGCTTTCTGCAGATCGCCGAAAGTGCAGTAAACATCTGTGGCTGCAATGAGGTCAGCGGAGACGGTGTCCGGCAGCCACCACCTGAGCTGGCCTAGTCTGTCCCCGCGCACAAAACCCAGGGCTGGTTTTAAACCACGGCACCGTTCGCTGGGGAGGTGGCCGTGGCCGTGGGTTAAGCACTTCAGAAAGTTTTGCTGCAACTGGAGAGGGGAGGGGGAGGCAGGGGACCGGGTTCGGAAATGACAATGTGACAAGAGAGCGGGAGCGAATCTATTGAATTAGATTTAGGCTGCGCTGAATATTATCGTTGACACGAACAAGCAAAGCTTATCTGCTCTTTCCTTCTTGAAAGGTTGAATGAAATTGAATTGCCAACCTCTGTATTTTACCACCGTTTGGCTGAAATGGCTCAGAGGCATACATGATCGCTTAAAAGGAAGCCAGGTTGAGTCAAACTGCAAAGCGTATGTATGCATTTCTGACAGCAACATCTCAAACACAGTGTGACATGGCATAACATTTAGAGGTAATTTGATTACAGGCACTGTGTAATGCAAATCAGACTTTCCCAAACATGTTAATTTTTTATCACAATAGCTCACCAACACAGTCAATTTTGGTTTATTTTAAGGTGTCTTCAAACTACATTTTCTATTATATTAAAGCATTGTAATATAATTGTGTGCATTTGCCCACAAATTATAAAGAGCTAAAAGATCAGTGAATCCCCTGGCTTCTGTCTTTCTAGGTTTAATTTTAAATGATAATATGATTAAAATCTTTATTTATAATACATAGATGTTAGAAGAGAATTGTTTGAATGCTCTTTTAGGCATAGGAATTTGGAAACAACAAGTTGCAACTCAAATTCATAGATTATTCTGCGTAGGAAAAAAAGTCAATGCATTTGTAAACGTCTTTAAGCTTCTCTATGGTCAATTTATTCATTTAGGGCCACATGCAGCTAAGTTGCAATTAATTTCAGATATTAATTTTGTTGGTATGTCGGTAGGACCTGTCAGAGTAACTCTGAATGTAAAAGTGCAAGATTTGTGCCTTCTGTTTGTGGATTTTCTTCTGTCCTGCGCAACACTGGTAAAACGGGTTCCTTCTTTCTTGTCTCAGTTTCCCCAGTTTTACACAGTACATTCAGATTCACAGATTAAAAAGATCACAAAGAAACTAAATTTGAATGATAATGTCAGCCTGGGGAGAATATTCTTAAATTTTGAGCTTCCGTTTTTAGAAATTGCTTTGTGGAGCAATATTATTCTGATGATTCAGAAGAACTTTAATGGTGACAGGGTACTGCTGGTAGGATCTATCTCACAAGCTGGAGCACAGCATAGCCCCTCATACCCAATGTCTGTCAGATACCAACCAAAACTCAGCATTGGCAGGTGGTTGCCATCAATGTGCTATATAATTGGCACTGGGTATCAGCCTGATTTGAGGCAGCATTGAAGTGTCTTAACTGGTGGAATAGGAGAAGCTGATGAGAAGTGGAGACATAGTCTGGAATGGTTAGCTGAAGTTTGATGAACCTGGTGAGTGCAGAATGCAAACCCAGATTTGAAGTGAAGCTGAGCACAAGCAGGGAGAAGCCCAGACGATGAGAACCCCAGGTGAGAGCACAGTCTGAGTATGTAGTCATTTGCTAAAAAAGCAAGGTTGGGGGGAGAAGTGGTGTCTTGTCTTGCATCTGTGCTATAGCTGGAAAACATGTTCTAGCATCAACCAGCCATCATTATTCCTTCCCAGTGTATGTGCCAAGGACTCCTTTTTAACATGTGTAAAGAAGTAAATAAAATATCCCGCAGTCAATATTAAAGAGGAACCCAAAACATAAACATAACTGAAAGCTTATATGTGGTAAACATTTCCTGCACATCAACAGATCTTATATGCATGCTTTTAGCTCCTGAAAAAAGTAATTCATGTTGGCTTAGCCCTCTGCACTGAATGAAAGAGAGGAATTAGCTAATTCCAGTTACCTGAGTTGAAAGCTTAGAGCACATGCACAGACAGTTACCGTGAATCAGAGGTCGTGCAATAACGTCTTTGTATGTGAACATCCCAAGTTTATATGAACCAATCCCACTCAGTCATAATGAGAGAGGACAAGTTGCTTTTGGCTCTGCAGCCATAGAAGCATTAGTGCTGTTTGCTGCCTCTGCGCCTTTTTGGGTCAGTGTAGCTTTTGCTTTTTTTCTGGTTCTTCATATAATCTTTAGCACTTTCAGAACACACACGTTTCACTTGTGAGATTTACCTGGCATGGAGCGAGGAGAGAAGAACATGGGTCCCTTTTATTTATAAGAGCATTTTTCTCACAGTCTCTGCCTATCGCAGACGTAAAGATTAAATACAGCTCTGTTTCTTGTACTTATTTCTCTCATATGTCCCAGTGATTCTGGACCCTGTGGATACTTAGAAAACAGATTTTCCAATAGCCTGAACATTGTAGCTTTTCATTCCCTAATACCTGTCACATCTTTATGGCTGCAAAAATATTCCTAATCTGACATTTAAGACCTACTTTTATTCTATGCTCTGAATTATTTGGGAATACCAGGTTTTTAATGGTGAAATCAAGTAAAGAGACATTAATTTACAGTTAAAGTAATAGTACTTCATATTTACTGTGCTGTGCACCTACTTTTGAACAAGAAATGAGCATGTTTTCCTGAACTGATTTAGCATTAGTGTGTGTTCTTTCAGCCAACTTTCCCCACCCCAGGCCTCTCTGTTTGGTCCTATAGGATCTCTTCATTCTTACCACTCCTTGACATAGCTGGCTATTACTACAGCAGAGGCATTGCAGTATTTTCCACTGGCCACTCTGCAGCTTTTCTGGTTTCACTGGTTCCTGCAGTCAGCTGGACTCTCTTTATGCAAGCAAGGTGTCACCTGACTGACTGTGGTTCACTGGAAGAAACAGCTCTCCTCAAATTGGGATAAGAAGAAAACAGCCTCTCTTCCCTCCCAGCACCCAGTCCTTCAGGTGTGAGGACAGAGCTGGCTGTGCAGAGGAAGAAACATTTTGCCTCATTTATGGGATTTCCAATTATTGCAGCATTAACTCAGACCCATTTCCTAGCCACACGGCAATGACTTGCTGCTTGGCTTTAAAAATCAACAATCGGTTTGCCTCTCTGCCTTGCTGTGTGGCAGAGGGAACGGAAAGGGTGAGGTGCAGAGAGCTCAGTGGTTCTTGATGTTAACGAGAAGCCGATGTGATCTCCTGTGAGTGTTCTTCAATAAGTGATGAATGGGACGTGTAAGCACAAGAGCACATCTTCTTGTTACCCGTGTGTACCTTTCCTGGTATCAGATATCTGTATTACTACTCCTTCCATTGTAACCTGGGACTGTGATTGTGAACTGAATGTTCTTTATCTATTTAATAGTCTTATATAATTGAGTATCTAGAAAAATAGAGTAGCCTGCTCAAGAAACATCATTATCCTGTAATCCTGAACCGACAGGGTTCGCTTGGGCGTTTGAATTTATGTTGCATTTTTGTTTCACATAAAGGATCATAGCAGTGTTTTGGGTGCTGTTCTGAATCTGCAGGAGGGGTAGGCAGAGAGTGCCAGTTTAGGTACTGTATGAAATAGTGTGCACAGGATAAGATCTTTCTGATCAGATGCTTTCTGGTAGAAAGTAAACACCCATTAGTTTTTATTAGTTCCGAGGGTTTCCTGTGTACAGTATAGGAAGTCAGTTGCAGAGTGGCTAAAGCCTCCTGCCTCTACAAATATGCCCACACAGGTTTCTATGGCACCAAAGCCCACAGCTATCTAGTCTGGATCTGGAGCTGGGAAGTTCTGCAGATGTTCTTTGTCTCCTTGAAGTATTTTGTTCAGATTTTCAAGTGCCACATAAAAAAATTAACTGATTAGCAAATAAATAAAAAATCCCAACCAACCTATGCAGAAAGTAATACATATATATATGTGTGTGTTATCAGTAGCCCAAGTTCTATCTTTGTCAAAAGCGTGCTCACTTTGCAAAAGCTAACTTTTGAGACAAAGAGAGTGAGTATTAGGCAAAAGAGTGCTGTTGAGTTGGCTGATTGTTTTTTATCTATGCTGCACATATTTTTAATAAAAACTTTGAACACGTGTTCCACACTCCACCGCCCCCCCGATCAAGTATATGACAAGAACATGGTACTGCAGAAAAACTATTCTGGGTTTCATGAGCAATTTATTGGACACCTAGTTAAAAGGAATTACCTCATGATCAGCTTGCCATTTTCCTACTGCAAGTGTGATGGTAAAAGGCTAATTCCCTGCGCTCTTGCTTTTCTTGGCCACCATTGCAGTATGCCTTGGGCCAGCAAGTTTGGTCTATAAGTAGATGTGATTTAACCCTTATGGTTCATTTTCTGCTTGGCTGTCAGCTGGTGGCAAAGGGCCAAATACTAACAATCATAATGGCTGAACAGCTGGGTCTGCATGCATGACATCTTAAAAATTACTTACATACTCTCCCTTTCATTGCGGTATGTTCATCTCTTCCTATTTGACTGGTGTGGTGGCAGAAGTGAGATTAGCAACCTTAGGGAATAGCCAGGGCTGAGATTTTCTCCTTTGCAGGAGAAAATATTTTATTTTAATGCTGCTGAGGAGGGCAACAACTGAGGTAAAGTTTCTCTCTAATTCATAAATAGTTAGGCACCATCTTTCTTTAATTATAATTATGAAAGTTTGAAAGGATTTCTCCTGGTTATTGTTCTCATCTATGATTTTCCTTTAAGAAATGTTAGACTTCTCAAACTCATCTATGTCCTGAACAAGCCAGGACTAAATTCTGCCTGTTGGATTCCTGTAGACTATTATCAAGGAGAAGGAAGACAATTTGCCTTTGAGGTAGAATTTAGCCATCATAAAATCAGTAATGAACAGGAGAGAGAACTGTTTATTTACTAACACATGTAAATTAAAGATGTTGTATGCAATAATACTAGAAGTTTGTTGTTGAGTTGGTAGAAATTGAGTGAAATTTGAGATTGTGAGATTACTTGTGTAAAACTAACAAATGCAATGAGATAGCCTGTACAACTTTCCGTATGCAAGAAAAGAAATCCTGTATGTTTCATTTTATTTTAGGCAAGCAAGTGGTTTTGCTGTCAGCACCACTTGTAGCAGTATAATGAAACTGAATCATTTTAAACAAACCCTCAAATACTCTTTACTTTGTTTTAGGATTATGCAACTGATAGAGAATAGTAACTTCTTAACAAAAAAGAAGCAGTATGTGACATTTTGTCTGTCAGCACTGGTGAAGTGGAATACACAAGCTTATTTAAAATTATTACTGAGTTTTACTTCAAATAATGATATAATAATAAAGGAAAAAGAAATAGCTTGGAATATAACGAACCTAAGTCATGCACAGTAAGGGGTATTATAGAATCAGTAAGGAAGAACATATGCAAGCAGCCTGCAATGAATAACACATCTCGATATGGGATTCTTATAAATTATTTTTGATATTGTGGAAGTGGACACTGAGGAATAATCCCACCAAGACCGGTAAGCATACGACGTTACTCGTGTAAATTGGAAAGGATCGGGCCCTATATAGAGATGTGTAGTCTTTTTCTGGTACTGAAGGATTAATGTGGCTAAATTTAAGCAGCATGGAGGAATTTTAAAAAACACTCAGTGTTAGGACTTCTGCTGACCTAAATGAGAGAAGAGCTTGGACAGCATTGAAGACTTTAGAAAATCCTCCTGGTTTCTACGTACATGTTCTCAAATCTTTAACTGCATGCTAAATCAGCCCTTCCAATTTTAAAAATTATTATTAACTTACTTAATAGACCAGATTGAAAACACTTTGAAATCTGTGAAAGGAATCCTGATGACTTCAAAAAGCTTTGGATCAGTTTTGGAATTAATTTTGTTTTGGAGGAACTTGGATATTTTGTGCAAAAATAGTCAGGCAAAGGGGCATTAGAACTGGATGTATTGATTGGTACCAGTTATAGTTTTTACCTTTGGAGCATTCAGAGTGGAATTCATATTGCTCTGAATTTAAAATAACAGTAGAGAGTTTTCTGAGATATCAGTACAGATTAGATTCAGCATTTTTTTCACCCCACACAGTGTTTATAATTTATTTCACTACTGCTGATGTTACTGAGGGACATGCAATCTTAGAGAGACATTCCTTCAGGTAGGTAGATATTACTGAGGCTGAACTAGAAGTTAGTTTCAGGAAATTTATTTTGTGGGTCACTGTGTTTTAATTCAGCGCAAGACATCTGGCTATAACTTGATTTCTTTTCTTGCTTCTTTTGGATTTTATTATGCTCGATTGCAATGCGGGGAGGGGGAGAGAGTAGGCAAAAAGCACTTCCCTGAAGTGTGCAGTAATGCAGCGTGCAGCAAGCACCTGCTCTGCCTGATAAGTCCCAGGCTTGCCCTCGGCCTCATGGGATGCTTCCAAAATAATCCAAATGAACCTGTTGTTATTCTTGATTTTGCTTCCTATGAAATTTGATATTGAGGTGGAAAGGATCCAGTTTCCCCTAATCCAACAGGTAAACTATGATGCTACTTAGGTGAACTTTGCAAAACCCCGTGGATAGAACCAGGGGCTGCCAAAACCTCTCCCTGCTTCAATCTCTACAGATAAAGAACCAGCTTCTGCAGCAGTGCCTTGTAAAAGGCTCCGTGCCTCCTTGGCTCACACACCAAGGACAGATGCTTAATATTGACCAGGTGAATTTGTATTGGAATTATGTTACTGTGTGTTCATGCAACTTCCCCAAAACAGAGATGTTTTCCTCCTTGTGTTGTGTTTAAATGTTTTCCAGTTAGTAATCTCATAATACTCTTGACAAAAGGAATCTTTTCATAGCAGAACAGGCACATCCTGGAGATACCATGTCTTACATGAGGACTGGTTCTTCATTAGTGCCACAGTGGAATTCAGTATTGCTAACAAAGCGGAATGTGCCCACGATATTAATGTAGTGTGATCGGCCACTCAATGAGGGAATAATTCATAGGCATGCACTAACAAGGCTTTGACTGAGCTTTGCTCACCCTTTTAAAGGAAGACAGGGCTGTTGTTTTGGGGTTCAGTCCTGGCCCTTCTGAAGGCGTGAGGATTATATTGTCTCTTTGAGGTGTATAACAATGACAGCGCTGCCTCTTCCTGACAGGCCCTGTGCTATGCCTCTGTTAGAAAACAGAGCTCAGAGGTCTACCAAAAAGCCCACTGTGCTGGGAAATATCAGACAATGAAAAACTGAATTAATAGAATCTGACACAGTTTTACTGTAGCAGCATGTTTTTCCTTGCTTAAATATATTTTTCCTTTTCTCATCAACAGATTACTTGGTGCTCTATTCAGAAACAGAAAAGTTGCAAAACCAAAACAAAAGCCCTTAAGATACTGGGTTAAGGATTTTTTCCCCCTTTAATTCTGTATTTAAAAAAAAGATACCATACGAAACGTCAGACAGTCTGAAGCGCTGCTGGCAGAGTTAAGAAAGTGGTTCTCTGACAAAAGAAGCCAGGTTGTCTTTGACTATCCATTTGAACATGCAGAGCTGCTTGCAAGCCCAAACTAGAATTTTTGTCCAAATTTTGAGAGTTTGGATTCTGCTTTTTGGGTTGATCTCATATTGACACATGAATTGGTAACTAAGTTTGTACCTACATCTGTCTTTCCACACACTTGACCTTGGATTGCAAAGTATCTCACTTGTACATAATAGGTAGTGGTTGGGTTTCTTATTCCAGAAACATCTGCCCCAGCCGAATGCCCAGTTGCTGGGCTTGAGATGTCCATTTTGAGATGCAGGCCCAGGCAGAGGAAACTTACTTAATTTTCAGTGCTCAGATGGTACTGTCTCAGGTGAAACTCCAAATCCTCTGACATCCAGTGATGTTTTGCTGTTGGCTTCAGTCTGGCTAGGCTTTTCCCTGTCTCATATTTTTGTGCTGCCCAAGCAGCTGCTCACTGGGAAAGGGAGGAGGCAAAGGCTCCCTTTCATGTTTTGGATTCTGTGCGTTTCTAAGGCGTGTTCTCAACCTGGATTAAGGGAGTTATGAACTGTTGAACAACACAGAATGTCTGTGGCACCATCTATGGAGGATCTGTCCTCGATTCTCCTCCTTTCCGTCTCCAGCAACCCCTGCAAACAGAGTCTGGAAGCCAAGCAACATCCACCAGTCAGATGAGACAGGGAATCCTGTAGCAATAGCAGTAGTAGAGCAATTATGGTAAGCCTTTAACTAGCTACAGAGTGAACATTTTACATTCCTAAATCTGCCATAATGCAAAATAATCTGTTTATATTAGGAAAGACATTGCATTCTGCTCACTCATCCCTTCCCAGGCTTGTCTGCACAGGGCTAGGTTTCCATAACCCATAATAGGAAAACATAAACTTTCCAAAACCTTGGAACTTGGCTTCTTTTTTTAATATTACTCCAGTTGCACTTTCTTCATAGCCAAAGGGTCTGTTATTGCTCCTATAATGAAGAGTCATAGCGAGATATTATGGAGCTTGGTGCTCATCCTACAGGCCACAGGATCCCCTCTCAGCTGCTGGACTCTCTTCCCAATTAACACATCTGGCCTTGAAGCTGTTTTCCTCAGCAGCATTTGGTAGAGTTCAGACATTCTGGCCCCATAGGCAACCCGCTAACCCTGCTTTGCTGCCGTTTTGTCTACAGCTTATAAGCAACTTCTGTTGATGTCCATTGCTGTCTGACATAGGAGGCCTCCAAGTCAGAAAGACCTCTGCTTTTCTCCCAGCCCTGTTTAAATGAGACCACTTTAGTAGGCTACCATTCCATCTGATGGATGCTGTAAGCAGGTCAGTTTTAATAATTTCAATAAAATGATTTTTAAATTAAATTTAGCAATAACATTTCACTAATGAAGTACTCGCAGAGTTCCAAGCACACTGCAGGAATTTAGTGGGGCTTTATAATCATGGGCTTGCCTCTAACTGCAATTATAAACGTCTGAATTCTTATCTGGTTAAAGGGTTGGATTGCACCCGAAATGACATGCCAAGTTTAAAGAGCTTTCAGAAATCAGGTTTAGATCAGATGAAGGCTTAAGAAGCTAGATGTTTGGATGAACCTTGTGGTTTAAAAAAAAAACCCAAAACCAAACCACCTCATGATTCCCGCGCCCCCCCCCCCCTTATAATTTTCTAATATAACACATTGCTTGCTGTCTTCTATATGAAGCAGGGTAATAAATGCATGAATAGCTTTAAGCATGTGACTAGCACCATTGAAGGGTTAAATTTTTGTGCACTGTTAAGTTCTCTGTATGTGATTGCCATTCCGGAGCTCAATCCCACATTCCTGAGCAGCCAAATTTCCCCTGGAAGGCAGTGGGAAGTTTTCAGGTGCATAGTAATGGACTACAAAGCTGAGAGTTTCTTGAGAAACAGGGGACCCACCATTTTCAAACTACAACCTAGTCACCTTAAAAGCGACCTCTGTCCTCTCTCTCAGCCAGAAGCATTGAAAGAAAACCTTCGTTTGTATTTATCGTCTAACATTGAGTGGAACAAGCGTTGCGTACCCATCAAAGAAAGCACTTTTAAAAAAAAAAAATAAATCCTTAAACATGAAACATTTAAATCTTTTTGTACCTTCCTTTTAGTGAGGCGCATTTATTTTAGTAAATGCAGTTAGGCAATTATCACAGGTTGTTGCAAGTAGCATTTCTTTGGGAGAAAAGTATAGTTCCCGTATATTTCTCTCCCTATTTTCCCGCTGTGATTCCCAGTTTCGGCTCTTCCCCTAACCTCATTTGGGTAGGGTGCCTGTGAGCAACACTGAATACAAAGAAAGGAAGCAGCCCAAGTGTAAGTTTCCTTTGCCTTATGCCCCACATTATTCCTTATTTGTTGTGCTAATTCAGAAGCGTAATTCCCAAATACAGCCTCCTTGAATTGTTTTGATGAGAACTGCTAACTCAGTGCAGACTATTTTTAATGAGCTCTGTAGCCTAAGAGTCAGAACTTTATGGTGTGAAGGTTCCATGTACTAACTGTTTAATATTATGGCCGATTATTGAAGTCCCACTACTATAAAAAAAAATCACGTCTGCGATGTGATTAAAATTTGTTTCCCAAACCATAAAGGAGCCTGTGCAGAGTGTGCAAGTTAAGCAACCAGGCCACTCTTGTCCTTTGTCCTTGGTGCCTTTTGGTGATGATGTGGTAGTGCCCTCTAGTGAAAAATCTCGACAAGTATTTTATAGAGCACAATGCAGGACTTTGTTCCAGTTTCTTTTGGATTCGTCTTTGGACAATTCTTTCTTTTGGACTCTATTTTGGGACAAAACTGATTTATGTCTAAATATTTCCAAAGCTAACAGCTAGTGAAAGCATTACAGTCCAGAAAATAATACCTGTTTCCATACTTTTCAGAAACAGTGGGTGGTTTTTTCACCTTTCAACTACTGTATTAACAAATGAGCCGTGGTTAAACATTTCAAAGAGGCAGAATTTTTATTTTTGCTCTTATGCGTTACTTGTGCCAGCAGGGTTTTGCATGGCTGAAGCCTTACAAAGTCAGTATTTGGAGGCTGCATCCAGTTCCCAGGGAATGCAGTACCCAAACTCTCATTAGACTTCCACAGGAGCAGGATTGGGTTCACTGAATAGTCATACAGAATTAAAAGATAAACAGTCAGTCTGACATGTTACTGAAACTTTTAGATTCCTCTGCTCAGGAAATATTCAGAAAAGAAGAGAGAAAAAAAAAGAAGAGAAATGTATATTGTAGAAAGTGCACAAAATATGTACATCTTTGTTGCTGTCAAAGAATATTTTCTCTCTGTGTCCTCCTACACACATTTTATTGTCTCTTTGTGACCATAACAATAACATATTAGAATATGACCAAACTGGTGACCCACTGTGTACAGACATTGACTTGCTTTTTGGCATTTTTCTGAAGCAATGATATCGGTGAACTATAGTTTACCTACAATATGCAGGGTTTTTTGTGCATGCTATAGTACACACTATTAATATGGCATATTTTTTCCATGCATTCTGTAATGAGAGTAGATCTGTCATTGTTAATCCTGTAGTTTGTGGTCAGAGTACTCCTGCTGTTACTGTTACTTATATTGAAATAGCACTAAGGAGCCTTACTCAGAGCCAGATGTGCTTGGTGCTGTACAAATATGGAAAAAAAAGCAGAGACTCTAAAGTCAGTCTCTCTCCTGAATATTTTGTTTCATTTAAATATCAAACTTCCTGTGCCATAAACAAACAAAAAGGCATCCTGTTAACTGACACATTAAAGAGGTCAGATCCTGTATTTCTTCTGTGATGGGGAGGGGGGCGAAAGGGGAAGTGATGCTATTGACCTATATAAGTGCTATTCAAAGTGAGCAAAAGTTAGCCTAAGAAAAGCTGAAATGTTCTGCGTGATCCTCTTCACATGGAAAGGTCAGGAGGTGGGGAGAGAAAATCAGGAGAAAAAGATGTGATTAAAATGAGGTTTTATTTTTGTTTCAGGTTAGGGGAGTGGGAGCTGACTGAACATTTTAGATATGAGAGCAGAGTAAGAGACATATCCCTCAGTGCCAGGGTTATCCATGTAACCCAGAGACTCTTTTTATTTAAAAAGCTATTGCTTGTGATCTTTTCCAAAGAGGGAATCAATAAATGTCCACCAAAGTTGCTCTTTTGGTCAAGATGATAAATGAACATCGAAGTGCTATAAATTGGTAGCAACCAGTGCAGTGATTCTGGAATTCAACAAGAAAACCAATGAGAGCAAAGCAACACTGATACCTTACTGGCTCCGCAGTTGCTGCTGACATTCTCAGAAATGACCCAAATATTTGGCATGGAATTAAAAAAAAAAAGTTAACTGTTTTTCATTGCTTTCTTTTCCCTCATTGGAACTAAATCAAAATAAACAATTCCTCTGGTTCTCCATCAATGTCTGTAGTTTATATCTCCAGTGAGCCATTGACACAATCACCAATATCTGTACCCCACAGCATCTAGAGTCGGCCCTGGTACCTGCCTGCACTGGAGGCTTCCTGCAACATAGGAGGCAGGAGCAGGCACCAGTGTCCGCCAGTAGCCTCCTGCACTGTTGAGGCTTGTACTCTGCTCCTGAGTTAGGAATGGTCCTGGTGCTCCACGGGAACCCAGAGTCTGTGCTACCACCAAATCCAGCAAAGGGAAGGCAAGGCACATCATTTTCCTGTGCACCACTACCCAGTGTAATAAATACAAACTCTTTGCGTTTCCTGGGGGTTGCAGTACGTTAGCTAACTTCTGGTAAGAACATGCTGACTTTCATACTGAAGATGTAGACCTCAAAATTATATAAGTTGCTCTTTATTCCTTTACTCTTTCAACTTTTTAAAAAGCAATCTGTATTTCCAGCCAGGCTTTCGTTTAAAATAACCCTCTCATTCAAAACCTCACCTGTAACTTTATCCCAGTGGTAATTCTTACCTGCCATACTAGCCCTAGGCCCTTGTAGCACTTGACATCATCTTTTGGACAGGTTACAGAGCCTATTGAGGCAGTTGTTAGAAGCAGATTTACTCCGCAGTGTGGAGCCAACCTCAGAAGAAAATTAGTGCATTTATCTGTCAGCATTAGGCTAGATTATCAATCCAGTGCACTAGTCACAGGATCTGGTTTTTCTTTCTCTGGGGAAGTGAAATTGATATAGTGGTAGGCAGTAAAGGTGTCAATTATAAACAGGACATTAGCATGAGAAAGTAGGCAAATGGCTAGTTTTAGGCAACAGTCCTTTTTCAAGTTTAAGTATAGGTTTGAAAAGTAGGTTTTTCTTCCTCATAAATACACTTTCTAAAAAGAATGTGAAAATTCCTTCCTTCCAACCTGTTAGCTTTGTTTTCCCTTCAAAGAAAATGGTTGACTCTGAAAAAAAGGAAAAAAACCCCTCTCTCCCTCTTTTTTTAAAAAACAATTGTGGTAGTGAATTTGAAGATTCTGCAAAGACCACAAAGTATTACCGATCTCTAAGGTTTGAACAGGCAAGCCCCTGTATGACATTGAGCAAATAATTTGCAGTATTTACTGTTATTTACTGTGAAAATTAGCTTATATTCCCGGTCACATTTCCTTCACGGGCAGATTGCAACATTTTCAGCCAATAAGACTGCAGTAGCACCCAGATACCCCCAGCGCAAATCACTGCCCTGTTTGTTAGATGCTGAACAAATACCCTTCCTGAAATAGTCCCTTCATTACGTATTCACGCAGGTGCCAAACACTGTTGGTTGCTTCTTAATTCTCTGGGTGGCTTATAAAGACTTTGTTCTGAGGAACAGCAGACTGACCTTGGTAATTGCTGTGGATTAGGTTTTTTGCCATACCTGCAAAGTATTCTATTACCAAGCCCAACCAACCCATTGCTACTCCCATTATCCACCTACACACAAACATGCCTCATGAAAAAATAAGACAGTTGCTCCCTGCAATTATATTCCATTGTATATGGATGAGTATAAACTGTATGAGCTTGGATTTTATATAAACAAGTAATGAATAGTAATCTTTTGTCCCTAGAACCCCTTTTTGTCCCTAAAAAGGGTCCCCAAACCCTTTTAGGGTTTTGGGCCGTCATATATAGGATATATTTTGTTTTATTTCTTTGTGAGTCCTGGTAGAGTGGCTGCAGACAAGTGCCGCCAGCCAGCAACGCTGCCAAAAACTGCTGCAAGAGTCAGCTGGTGTCAGAGGCTGGGATTAGTTCTTTGCATAGGTGAGTGTACTCTGCTGCCTTCTGTTCTCCAGAGTAACCTCTCCTGAGCGCAAAGATCTTGAGCATAAATAGATTTTGTCTCAGTCAGGCAGGGTGGTGTTAGAGGTTTTGCTGTACTCCTAATATAAAGGAAGCAGCACCCCCCCACCCACCCCCCCGCAGTGTTTGTAAACAAGGCTGTTGTTTTTGAAAATATATTTTAAAAAAACAAACAACAAAACCAAAAGAAAAAAACAATACCAAGAAGCTGAAAAAAATGAAGACATTTCAGAGCATGATGCTGGGTGCCTAATTCCCATGGAATTTCAAAGGGAGCTGAGGCCTTTGCTCCCTTTGTCCTTCTTTCTTATCTAATTTAATAGGAAAGCTAAAATTTGCCCATATGTTTCTTGGTCTGTTCAGTTTATAAAGGCTTGTTCTGATTGTTGGTACTATAGTTCTGACTAAAATGTGAACCTCAAGAAATACCACTTAATCTCAACAGTGAATATATTTTGGGAAAACCTTTTCCACTGCTGCTTAAGTACTTAAGGACTTTCCTGTACAGAATATATCAGCACTTCTCCATGCTGGTTTAACATTTGCCACACAGAAGTGCCTGAGTGTGAGGTTTAAATTCACCTCCCAAGAATGCCTGGGGCACCTAAACCTAGTAGCTTGCTATTAATAGAAAGCAGGAGCAAATTCATGTTTAAATTTCTGCCATAATTGTGCATGAAAAATCATTAATCTTTGCTTTTCATTTTTCACTAGTGGTATGTGTGGGGTTGTTTGCACCAGTTAACATTAGTCATGTGTAACAGGGTGTCAGGGCCAGGCCTCAGCTTCTGTAGATCTCGGGAAAGATGTTTTTCTTTAAATCTGCATTTTCCTCAAAGATGCCGTTAGAATGTAGTTTCATGACCCATTTTCTTACCATATTCCTTATGGTGAAGAGGACAGAACCCGAGTGTTTCCATGATGGGAGTGCTTGCCCTGCACAAGGTAGCAGTGGTGTGGCACATGCCGCCCATGTTCCAGGGGCACGGGTCACTGCCCGCTCACCACCTGCTCTCTGCCTTCCCAGCAATTAAATTGGAAACTGCTGGTAAATCGCCTCTGGTGCAAATTCGGAGCTTTCCACCCTATTGCTGTGTGCTGCATGCAAGTACTGTTTCGCAAACTGATCATCCTTTTCCCTCTCCCCCAGCAGGGGAATTGGGCTGTGATGTGTGGACGAGCATGGGTCAGTGCTGCTCTGTCTGTAGCTATAATTTCTGGTTTGTGGGTCTGTTCAGAGCTGTGTGTGCCCTAAAATCACTGCTGCTGAAGACTTAGTGGGAAGACTGAATTGCCTTACCATCTGAGGCTGATTCTTTGGCCTGCAGCAACTGGTGAGAGCAAAAAAGCTGCAGATCAGAGAGGTGAGAGGGGGGGAGCACCTTTGGCAGGGGGAATGGGGATGCTGCCTGCAGCAGAAGGGGGCAGGAAGCCTGAGGGACTGGAAATAATGAATTTAATTTCCTTCAAGCTGGGGTGCTTGGGTTAAGTTGCAGAAGAGTAAGAAAGTTATGTTTCCCTACGTTCAGAATCCAGGCAGTCAGCTGTGTGCATGCAGGCAGGTAGTGAGCAGAGGGTCTCCATTCCTGGGCAGGAGGCTCCAGCCAGTCTGTGGTGGACGGGCAGGTCGATGGGCCACATATGAGTGCACCCATAGGACACTTCGGCCCTCTGCGAACGTCCCGCTTCAGTGCAGGTTTCCTGCACCTCGTTACGTTCTTGTTATGAAGGCTCCCCCAATTTAGATACATGTCCCTACAGTTGCAGCCTGTTGATGCTGGAAAATAGCCTAAGGCAAACCGTGGATCTTTACCTGTCTCTGCTGTAACTTCTTATTTCTATGGGAAATTCCCTATCTGTTAGGCCACTCCTGAGCTCAGAAGCCATGTACATGTTTGGGCAGAGGTAGAGATTCAAGCTTTTACTTTCAGGGCCTTAGGAAGTGTTCTGGACATCAGCAGACCCCGACAGCTTACAGAAGACCTCTTAATGTTCATTTCTGTGCAAAAGGAGTAGCATTCTATACTACCAGGCTTTTCATAGTTCTTCGATTGGGAAGGGTTGTGCTTTGAAGGAAAGGGTTGTCTCTGCTTTTAAAATTAGCATAGACAAATGAATTTGATGCGAGACTTTGATAGGTAAAAGATTATAGAGCTGGTAAAGGGTAACAAGACGCCTGCTTGTTGCCTAATACTGCTGCAGTAAAACATAAGGGGAAATCGTCTTGATAAGGCAAAATGGACCCTCTTCCCGTGGAGCTGTCTGAGGTGGGGAAATGCATCCATGCTGTTGCCCAAGGTTTTTCAGATGGTTTGCTTTTGTTTTGCATGTAAGAAAGAAAACCCTATGGAAACACCTTAAGAAGAATCGATGCAGAAATCTTAGTTTCCCTCCCTCACCTGGTGAATCTGCCCAGTATCTTTCAGTGCCCCAGTAACAAAATGATGGCTGGAAAGCAAAGCAAGGGGCCTCACAGCTTTATCCTCATCAACAAGCTGCCAGCAGAGTTGGTCCAAACTCTTCATAGAAAATTACTCCATTTTCATTATTCAACATTGTGCTTTTCATAGGTGACTAATATATATCTATCTGGCAGTATTGTTAGATAGGGGGCTAAGACAGAGTGGCTTAGCTCCATCTCTTCCCCAGTGGGCAACTCGGGATCATTTTGCTGAAATCAAGGGCCTGGGGACTTCTTGCTGTCCTACAGAACTGCAACGCAGTGAGTCGCTGCTGTCCATTGAGCTGTGTCCCTCAATCTCTTAAAATTCTAGAAGTGCATTTTAATTTGTTTTTGCTTTGTTTTCTTCATCAGGCAGTGAAAAGCAAGCTGGATTTGTACTAGAAATAGATTCAGGGAATTCTCGTCCAATTCGGCAAATTCTTTGCTCACTCCCTCTTAAATGAAGCTTTTTCCATTAGACAAGACTACTTGTGTGAGTAAGCTTTGCCCAAATGTAATACCAGCATTCATCATTTCAATCTATAAATCTGAGAAGCAAAAATTTCACATATTCCATCTGCTAAAGCACTATCTGGAGTTTCTGGATAGTTGGAAAATCAAGCTGAAAAACTTTATCAGAAATTCTCTGTTGAATGCAAAGCATAAATTTAAAAGATTGTAATATGATTGCAAAGGGCAGATCTGATGACCTAGAGTTTTAAGACATGAATAAATTACTGAGACCAGTAATTGACATAGGAAGTAGGCAGAGCTTTAAGATAGTGAAGCATCTTTACTGAAGATGCTGCAGGGTTCTGTTTTACCCACTGACAGTCCATTTGTGGTTTCAGTTTTCTCACAACCCTCTCTGCTGCTTGGACTTTGCAGACCTTATTGCTAAAGCTTATTGAAAACTAGTTTAGGGAGCTAGCAAAAATGTCTTTGTTCACTAGGTATGGAGGGGGAGCAGGCTACCCAAAAATGGAAAAAATTTCTTCTTTATCCAACTTTCAAGTTGGACAAAAAATATCAAATAATGCATCTCTATTAACATGTTTCTTTCTCCCTGTCTCTGAACTTGAACTTTGCACTGCCAACATAGTAGGACAACTCTTTTGTCTGCAGGTACAGTGGAGGAAGGGGAGAAATGTGGCATTGCAGAAAAGCCCTGAGGAATGATAGCAGTAGGAGATATCACCTGTAGCTCCATCCCCAAAGGAAGGAATCCTCCACTCTGAACTGACATACAGGTGTTTGTGCTAATGGCATGGGCTAGGATGGTTTTACTGTATAATATTACATACCAAATGCCTATAGGTCTATAAATAGGATAATGTTTATTATGTTTACTCATAACAGTGAATGGCTAAAATTTCAGTAGTTTCCCTAGTTTTTGCAAAGCTGGTAGCCCCAGTCTGGTGGTGGATTTCGATTTGTTTTACTAAGGGAGCCTATGAGCATTATATCAGCAGCAAAAACATTGTGAAAGGGCTGATGACGGTAAAGATAACAAGAGCAAATTCAAGGAAGAAGGAAGGAAACTGCTTCTCCTGCTTGCTGATTTTTTTTTTTTTTTTTTTTTTTGCTATTTTTCTTTAGTATAGACGACAGGCAATCATTTACATGAATCTCTCCATTATAGACCAAAATAACAGTGCAGTTTTCATTAACAAAAAGACTACCTTTTTCTTCTTCGTTTGTGTTGTCAAGATACTTTAGCTGAAACATACAGTGATTTCCAACACTTACCCTAGTTGTCACACTGAGAGTGAAATAATGGCTGACATTAGGAAGATTATTTCTCAGCAATAAAATTACCTTTCACAACATATTTCTATCTAAGTGGAAATGATGGAAAATCATAGATTCTATTTTCAAATTGAGAGAGAGAGAAAGTTGAAAATGAAATCAACAAGATTTCCTTCCAGGCACACAAGTAGAGAATGCAAGCAAGCCAAAGATGCTGCCAAAAATCCAGTAGGAACATCTTCCCAGACCTGTTTTTATTAATTGAGCCAGTTGATTGAGACAAGTGGAATTGTGTGAAATGTTTTCTGCACACAGTGTAAAACGTGGAGGTTAATTAACTGGGATCCCAATCCTGCTGCCTCTGCTGTCAGCAACACGACTTGTGTGGATATCATTAAGAGCCAAGACTGAGCTTTTACTCAGGTTTGTTAAAGAGTTTGTGAACTTTTTTGATGAATCTCTAGCCAGATTTGACAGAAATGGGGTCAGTTTAAGGTTTTCTGTAGAAACTGTGATGTTCCCAGAAACGTATGATTTCAGTCACAGTCCTGGTGAAACTTGGCTTCTCTGTGCATGGAGTTGAATTTGAATGGAGTTCAGGGTGTCTGAAACTATGTGAATCAAAAGAAAAAATGCTCATGTGATCCCTGCTGAAGTGTAACTGCCAAATTAAGACTGCCTATAAGTTTCTAAAGAAAAGGGAAAGAGAATGTAGTCTAGCTTTATAAATACGATTGCATCTTCTGTCATCAGGCAGGCATTCAGCAAACCAGTGGATTGTGACTTGGGTAACATGTTGCATAACTGTAAATAAGTAAAAGGAATGGATTGGTAACTCCCCATTTGCCTCTAAGGGAGGGTAGAATCAGGCCTTCGGGAATGCTCACACAGTCTAAGACAATAAACTTGGTGACTTTTCACTTTGCAGAAAATAAACCTATTACTAAAACCAATCAAGTAATGCTTTCTTGAAATGTTGCCCCCCCCCCCCCCCCCCCCCCCGATTTTAGCCCTCCAAAGATCTATTTTTAGATCTCTCTTTTCTGCCAGTGTTGCTCCTGAGCCATTGTTCCTCTGACTCGGGGATGGTGAAGCAGCTGGCAGGGAATTGCAACTAGGTTGGAAATGCACACAAACATGCTCGTCTACAAAGAGATTTTAGTTCTCATAGTGTTAACTGCCCCTTCCCTGCACTCCTTTCCCCACCCCCACCCCCCTCCACCCCCGCCTGTCACAAGCACGACCCAGATCACATTAGAGTCCCAGAGCACAGGGAACGGTTCTCATCTATCCGTCACCAAGGAGGCAGACAGGACGGGGAAACAACAAGTCATTTGTACCTGATGAGGAGGACACTCCTGGGAAACAAACAGATGAGCCACCACATGAATCTGAGCTATTCTCCGAGGTAAACAGAACTGCATGAGAAACACACAAATTATCAGGGGCATCATGCTTAACTCCCTCGCTTCAAGCTGCTGGGCGGACTGTGGGCCTGAAACTCTAGATTGTCCCAATATCTGATTGTGAGAAAGTTAACCCTCTAAAAGCATCAGGGGAGGGGGAGGAAATCCCAGAGCCCAGGCTTCTGGAGCGACGTTGTTCACCCCACAGCCCTTGCTCATGTTCAGTTGTCCATGCCACCACAAAATGTCCTGGGAGGCAGCCCCGTGTCAGTCACAGGGGGCATGCGCTGCAGGAGCAGCCCAGAGCTTGCACCGTGGTTTGTAGGGGATACAGATTTCCCCCTGGGGGCCATTTCTGGTGAGATTTATTTCAAGCTTGAGCCAACTTTTGCTGCTGTAACACTCTAATACCAATGGCCCGTGTCAAATGGTGGGGTCCCTTGCTAAAAATAAAGCATTTGCAGCAGGGTGCAATCTCTATGGACTGTGATAGTGATGATACCAGTGCAGAGCAGTGGTTGTAAGCAAATGGTTTTGTGTGTATGGCATGTCTTGCTCTGCCTGCTCCAGTGGGTTTGAGGGGCTTACTCCAGCCCCCATTTTGTAAATATTATCTCCTTCTGGTCAAAAAGAAACATATAAACTGATTTTGTAGCAGGCCTAAGCTTTCTAGCAAGGTATGCGGGACATCTTCCCAGGAAGGAAATCCAGGTTGTCATTGCAGGCTGCCACTGTCTTTGAGATACCATTGCGCCAGGCAGCTAGAGGCTGTGTAAAGCTTAGTGGCATGTCCACATGGATAATGTAATAATTTATCCCCATTTTGTGACAAGGAATTGAAGTGGAGAGAGATTTGGTAAGTGATTTGTCTGAAGTCATACAAGGATCCTGCGTTGAACTGAGGAATTAAACCCAGAGTTTTGAAACCTAGTCCAGCCCTTTTAATCACAAGGTCATTCTTCCATTCTGCTAGGTAGCAAAACAAGAGTTTTAATTTGGTGCTTAATATTTAAAAAGAGATGGCTGTGAATCCCAACCAAAGAGGCAAATAAGTGTAGTGGTTAAAACAAACTGGAGAAAGAAAAGATATCCTGCTGGAGCTGAGTTCAGAAGTCTGGCAAGAAGTGGGGTCTTGTGATTAAGCGTGACTTTGAATGTAGGTCACTTTGGACAGCCAGGTGATTTCTGAACACAACACTTAGCGAAAGTCCCTCTGCTCTTGGTGGATTTACAGTAGTATAACTCAGAGGAGATAAAGGTTCTAATTCTGACATTTTCTTTCTTATTTTTTTCTCCAGTGACAAGTATTGTTCTGCTCCTTTTCTTTCTATCTTTTCCCCTTTTCCTTGTTCTTCCATTGTGAAAATGATTATCCTCTGTTGTGAAGTGATTACTGATAACAAGTGATGCTCTTTGAGTAACATGTTAGGAATAACTTTTCACACTCATGAATTATAAGATGGGACAGTTATAGTATGTTATCATTGTACCGTAGCAATTTCACTTATGAAGTGCCAGTGAATGCCCCATATTATTTCTAATTTTTCTCTAAAGACTGGCACAATATAGAAACATATAGTTCCATTCAGAAATGCAATAATACATGTTAAAGAATTAAAAAATGCTGACTCAAGAGCTAAAAATTACATTGAAGAGAGATCAGCAATTTTGCACTATGATATCAACCCATGATGTCTCGGAGAACATGAACTGAATAAGGACAGTTTGTCTGGGCAGACGTACAGCTGGTTCCCTTTTGGAATCTGCAGGTGTGACTCCACTGCCTTCATTAGAGTTGATTCACGAATGCCAGGGAAAAAATTAGCTTTTACTGTATAAAGGACTGTATTCATGACAATATTCACTGTGAAGTGTGTTGTTACATAGAATCATAGAATGGTTTGGGTTGGAAGGGACCTTAAAGATCATCTAGTTCCAACCACCCTGCCATGGTCAGGGACACCTTCCACTAGACTGGGTTGCTCAAAGCCCCATCCAACCTGGCCTTGAACACTGCCAGGGATGGGGCATCCACAGCCTCTCTGGGTAACCTATTCCAGTGCCTCACCACCCACACAGTGAAGAATTTCTTCCTTATATCTAATCTAAATCTACCCCCTTTCAGTTTAAAGCCATTACCCCTTGTCCTATCATTACATGCCCTTCTAAGAAGTCCCTCTCTGGCTTTCTTGTAAGCCCCCTTTAGGTACCGGAAGGCTGCTATAAGGTCTCCCTGGAGCCTTCTCTTCTCCATGCTGAACAACCCCAACTCTCTCAGCCTGTCTTCACAGGAGAGGTTCTCCAGCCCTCTGATCATCTTTGTGGCCCTCCTCTGGACTCGCTCCAACAGGTCCATGTCCTTCTTATGTTGGGGGCCCCAGAGCTGAATGCAGTACTCCAGGTGGGGTCTCATGAGAGCAGAGTAGAGGGGGAGAATCTCCTCCCTCGACCTGCTGGTCATACTTCTTTTGATGCAGCCCAGGATACGGTTGGCTTTCTGGGCTGCAAACGCACATTGTCAGGTCATGTTGAGCTTCTTGTCAACCAACACCTCTAAGTCCTTTCCCTCAGGGCTGTTCTCAATCCATTCCCTGCTGAGCCTGTATTTGTGCTTGGGATTGCCCCGACCCGTGTGCAGTACTTTGCACTTGGCCTTGTTGAACATCATTAGGCTCCCACAGGCCTACCTCTAAAGCCTGTTGAGGTCCCTCTGGATGTCATCCCTTCTCTCCAGCACGTTGACTGCACCACACAGCTTGGTGTGGTCAGCAAACTTGCTGAGGGTGCACTCAATCCCACTGTCCATGTTGCCAACAAAGTGTTAAACAGGGCCAGTCTCAATACCGACCTCTGAGGAACGCCACCTGTCACTGGTCTCCACTTGGACATTGAGCTGTTGACTGCAACTCTTGAGTGCGACCATCCAGCCAATTCCTTATCCACTGAGTGGTCCATCCATCAAATCCATGTCTCTCCAATTTAAAGGCAAGGATGTCATGCAGGACGGTGCCAAATGCTTTCTACAAGTCTAGGTAGATGACATCTGTTTCTCTTCTCTTATCTAACCAAAGCTGTAACCCTGTCATAGAAGGCTACCAAATTTGTCAGGCATGATTTGCCCTTAGTGTGAAGCTGTGTTGGCTGTCACCAATCACCTCCTTATTTTCCATGTACCGTAGCATAGTTTCCAAGAGGATTTGCTCCGTGATCTTGCTGGGCACATAGGTGAGACTGACTGGCCTGTAGTTCCCAGGGTCTTCCTTTTCTCCCTTTTTAAAAATGGGTGTTATGTTGCCCCTTTCCCAGTCAGTGGGAACTTCCTTGGACTACCATAACTTCTCAAATATGATGAGTAGTGGCTTAGCCCCTTCATCTGTCAGTTCCCTCAGGGCTCGTGGATGCATCCTTTCAGGTTCCTTGAATGGTCTCGAACATTATCTTCTCCTACAGCATGTGATTCTTCATTCTCCCAGTCCCTGCCTTTGCCTTCTGTGACTTGGGTGGTATGGCTGGAGCTCTTGCTGGTGAAGACTGAGGCAAAAAAGTCATTGAGTACCTCAGCCTTCTCAGTGTCCTGGGTAATGAGGTCTCCCATTTCCTTCTGGAGAGGGCCGACTTTTTCCCTAGTCTTCCTTTCATCACCAATGTACCTATAGAAGCTTTTCTTGTTGCCCTTGATGTCCCTGGTCAGATTTAATTCTATCAGGGCATTGGCTTTCCTAACCTGATCCCTGGCTACTCGGACAATTTCTTTGTATTCCTCCCAGGCTACCTGTCCTTGCTTCCACCCTGTGTAGGCTTCCTTTTTGTGTTTGAGTTTGTCCAGGAGCTCCTTGTTCATCCATACAGGCCTCCTGATGTTTTTGCCTGACTTTCTCTCTGTTGGAATGTGTCACTCCTGAGCTTGGAGGAGGTGACCCTTGAATATTAACCAGCTTTCTTGGGCCCCTCTTACCTCCAGGGCTTTATCCCACAGTACTCTACCAAGCAGATCCCTGAAGAGGCCAAAGTCTGCTCTCCTGAAGTTCAGGGTAGCAAGTTTGCTCTGCATCCTCCTCGCTGCCCTAAGGATCTTGATATCCACCATTCCATGGCCACTGCAGCCAAAGCTGCCCTTAAGCTTCACGTTTCCCACCAGCCCCTCCTTGTTGGTGAGAACAAGGTCCAGCATAGCGCATCTCCTTCTTGGCTCTTCTATCACTTGGAGAAGGAAGTTGTCATCAACACATTCCAGGAACCTCCTAGATTGCTTATGCCCTGCTGTGTTGTCCCTCCAACAGATATTGGGGTGGTTGAAGTCCCCCATGTGGACCACAGCTTGTGAATGTGAGACTGCTCCTATCTGTCTCCAGAGGGCCTGATCCACTCAGTCTTCCTGGTCAGGTGGCCTGTAGCGAACCCCCACTCTAATGTCACCTGTCCCTGTCCTCCCTTTAATCCCAACCCAGAAGCTCTTGGTTGGCTCCTCATCCATACCCAGGCAGAGCTCCATGAACTCCAGCTCGTCATTGACATAGAGGGTGACACCCCCTCCTCAACTCCCCTGCCTGTCCTTCCTAAAGAGCCTATAGCCTTCCATTCCAACACTCCAGGCATAGGAGCCATCCCACCATGTCTCTGTGATGCCAATAAGTTCATAGCTCTGCAGGCATGCACAGATCTCTAACTCCTCTTGTCTATTCCCCACGCTACGTGCGTTCACACAGAGGCATTTAAGTTGGGTCCCCGATGAAGCTGACTTACTGGCTGTAATTCCTTTGTGCTACTCTTCAGGTGCTCTTCTGTTGACCTCTAAGCTTTGGGCATCTACTGCTGGCACTGGCATCAAACTGGTAGGAGTGGGATGAATTGAGGTTCCCCTCCCCCAGCAACTTTAGTTTAAAGCCCTCTTCACCAGCTTGGCAAGCCTATGACCGAAGATGCTCTTCCCCTTCTCTAACAGATGGACCCCACCAGCCCCGAGAGACCAGGTTTCTCAAAGCCAGTCCCATAGTCTAAGTAGCCGAACCCCTGACTGTGGCACCAGTTCCATAACCATTTGTTGATTTGCCAAATATGACGGGCCCTTTCAAACCCTTTCTCTTTGACCAGGAGGATTGATGAAAAAACTGCCTGTGCTCCAGAGTCCCTTTACGGCCGCTCCCAGGGCTCTGTAATCCTTCTTGATACTCCTTAGACTGCTCCTGGCTGTATTACTGGTGCCCACATGAAACAACAGTAGCGGATAGATCAGTGGACTGTACGAGGCTTAGTGGTGTCTCAGTGACATCCCTGATCCAAGCCCTCAGTAAGCAGCACAACTCTCTAGAGAGTGTGTCAGGTCAGCAGATGGGTGCCTCTGTACCTCTCAGAAGAGAGTCGCCTACTACTATCACTCGTCGCCTTTTCCTTAGTTGTTCTGGTTGTTATCCAGGGAACAGATCGGGCTGCCTGACTCGGCTCCAGCCTCTCTCCTGATGTGACAGGTCTTTCCTCTTCAGTCTACAAAGCAGCAAAGCAGTTCTGCAAGGGCACCTCAGGCTTCAGGGGAAGTCTCTTCTGCCTGCAGGTCCTTGCTGTTGCAAGCTTCTATTCTTCCTCATTATTGGCTCCCCTCCCTTTCATGCGTGCCAGTGGGGGAGTTTTTGGCTGTTTGGCCATGGGCTGTGGGTCCACCGCAGACTGCTCTTGGAACCAGCTATCTAACTCCTTCTCAGGCTCCCTGATGCTACGCAGCCTTCTCACCGCCTCCTGCAGCTCAGCCACCTGCTGCAGGAGGTCCTCCACCTGGACACACCTTTTGCAGGGAGGCCTGCCACCTGTCCCTGCCCCAGGAGAAAGATCTAGGCCCTTCCTGCAGTCTGACATCTGCACTGCAGCCTCTCCCTTCAGCAGCTCCATCTGGATGGAGGCATGGTCCACTGCCGGGGTAGATGGTGCAAACCCCCCAGCCAGAGCTGCAACCCTTGCTCTCAGACGAGTGCCCACCGTTCTCTACCTTGAGGCTCAGGTAGGGTCAGTGCCCTTGGCCTGCGCAGATGGTCACAGAATGCTGCCCAGTTGCTGGGTTATGTGGACTTCAAGCCTCTCTACTCAGCCAGTGGAATGCCCCTCTTTCGAAGAGGCGCCCACCTTGTCTGCCTGCTCTGCCCGGGGTGCTCCCGTGGGCTGCCCTTTGTGGGGGTAGGAGGTGGCCTCCTGGCCCTACCCCTGCCTTGTTAGCCGCTCTCCTTCCTGAGAGCTGCTGACTCCTGGCAGGTCTCCTCGCTCCCCTGGGGTTTCCCCGGCTCAGGAACCCCCCACTGTACACCACATGGGATGTGTCTGCACCAGAGCTGATTGCTTTGGCAAGTGAATGTTGGGTCATTTAGACGGTTATTTATATGTGCTTTCTTTTTAGGTTTGAGAAAACGGAGGTAGAACAGCAGTTTCTCTGATTGCAGTTTGGGGATGTTATCACAACCATAGGGAATAAGGAATCTCAGTCAAAATGACAGTGGAATAGTTATTTTAGACAAAGACTTAGCCCCATACAAAAATCAGTTGCATAAAGTTCTCCATTCTTGCGTCATTGAGAATAAATGCTCCAGAACTGGCTTCTGTTAATCCCACGCTCTATGTTTTAAAACCTGTTTCTGCTAGTCTTTGCTGGGTATTGAGTGTACCTCCTTGTCATGCTGTTTTGCTCTTGGTGCACTTAATGGTATGATTTCCATGGACTTTTCTTTACAAATAATGTTTTAGTAAACATGTTCTCAATGAATTGGAGGTGTGTTTCTAATAGGATGGAGTTATTAGTCGGTATGCACATGATGGAAACTCCGCACAATAGGAGAAAAGGCTAGTTTGTTTAGTTCTCTTTCAGAGTTGTGCATCTCTCTAATGCCACCTTTCCTGTCTGAGTCAGGGTATTGTCTCTTTTGCCTGTAAACTGTAGGGTCAAGCTGAGGTAAAACTCCGATGGGATGTGAAAGAGGACAGTTCAGCTATCTGATGGGAACTTTTGTGTACAGTATCATTTAGAGGTCATGTTTTTCACCCCATCAGATTTTCGTAGGTTGCTTCATTAAAAATTGAGATTCAACCACAATACAAAACAGAGTGGCAGGCTGCTTGAAACTTCTATCAATAATGTATCAGCTCATCTATTCTGATTTCTTCCAAATACTCCCTTTGTTATTTTTAGCACAAAAGAGAGTGCATCTAAATACTAAGCTCTGTAAAGGGGGAGAAAACTTCACTCATTGCCACGCTTAGCTAGACAGTGTCAAACACGAAGCAACCTTTTGCTTACATAGAGCTTTTCAGCTAAAGGGGGAAGGTTTCCATTCCATGAATGCTTTTTTTTGTACCAGCCAAGATGAGCAATTTTTCAAAGCCCTCATTAACCAACAAGCGACATAGCTGTATTCAAGGATCCCTCCAAAGCACTAGTTATGTCAGTAACATGACTAACATTTTCTTGGTGTTAGCTTATGCAGAAAGTGCTGAGTAGTGGTCATGCTCACTGTGCTTGCGAAATTGCCAGGAGAGAGTTTAGGAGGCGCGGTAATCCCCTGGGGTCCTTAAAGTACATGTAAAAATACTTTCCTGGTTTACCATTTCATTTCAGCCAGCTTAGAGGCCGGCCTGACATATGATTTCTTCTTCTTGTTGCTTTCAGGGTAATTTGCTCTGCAGAGAAAGCAAAGGCTATCAGGCCTGCCTTATGCAGGTTGTTTTAGCGTGTGCCATTGAGTGTGACTGTGCAAGGGCAGATGGAGGTCCAGGAGAATTCAGGAGAGGAAGAACGATCCTGTACTTAGAGCATGGCTGTCGGTCTCCAAGGTGTAGCGCTGCCTGTACTGTGGAAGTTTTTGTGTAACCCTGGACTTTTCATTTGGCTTTGCGTCTGTAATGTGGGATGACAGCATTTCCTCCCTTCCACATCCTGCTCCGCACAATCTAATGACCTGAATGGAAATAGGCAGAGGAGAAAACGTTCTTTTCTTATGGATTTTCTCTGAGATAGCTCTGCCGCAGTGCATGTCGGTGAACCTGTGCATTACAACAGAGATTCCTCTGTTCTACAGTCTGCATCACTCGAGATTTGTCTCTCTTTGAGAAGGTTTTCTTCAGTACTGGCTGGTGCGAGGAGATGTAAATTTCTTTCTTTGCAAACTGTACCAGGTCCTTTCAATCTCTATCCAATGCAACTTTCTGCAGCCAGAGAGCTCTTCATCTTAATTTGTAGCAGAAGTTGGGGCAGGCTTAGGAAAGAGAAAATTCTTGTCCATAGAAAAAACAAAGCAACCTCCACTAAATCCCAGGGGTGAAAGGGGAACCATCTTATATACTAAATAGCAAGTAACAAGAACTGGGAAGGCTGTCATTTTTTTAGATTTAATAGTTCTAGCAACCCATTTCTGAAAGTACCTGACCTAGGGGAGGTATTTATAGACCAGCTGTAGGCACCTCTCTCAGCTGGCTGTTAGTCAGTCACTTTATATTTCCCCTGCAGTCGGAGAAGAGAGGTTTCTGGCTGACCCTATGGAGCAGGACTTCAGTGCCTTGATTTATTCTGTGGAGAGGCCTGTGATTATAAAGGGATAACTGAGATTATCTGACTGAATTATGGGCTTAAATTCAGGTGATGTGACTCTACTGCTAGTGTCTCTGTAAGTTCATTAGCTAACTCAATGTGCTAGAATTTCATAGGTACTTGCAAAGTCCTGTTTAAGAACCTTCCTGTGAAATGCCTTTTTTCACGAGGTGATAGCTCAGAAGACTTGATGTGAGAGATGCTTTGTGGTTACTTGGTCGTCTCTTGCTGAAATACCCGTTGTCTTTATAGCCATTGTTTTTACTTAGTGTCTAGTGTCATAACCAGAGGAAGGAGGAAGAAGGACCAAGTGGGCCATGGAGACCGAACTACCTATCTCCACCTCTGAGGTCCATTCTCTAATAATGGCAGAGAGGACAAACAGACAGGAAAACTTGTATTGCTGTTGTCTGTGATGTGCATGATCTCTGTTATTTTGCTTTATGTATAAGGTCAGGTCTTTCTGCAAACAGACAGTGAACTACAAACATAGCTGATAAATCTATATGGTGCTACCTGTTCTTTAGCATTGATTTCTGCATGATTGATATTAGTTGCATGGATGTTTGTGGAAAAACTATCATTTTGCTGTCAGGGGAGTTGTTCAGAAATGAACACAGTGAATAAGCTCAGTAGTGGCAACAGTACGCAACTTTGCACCCGTGGATAGAACATGTACGTGTAGCTTGTGGTGGAACTATGAAAAGAGGTGATTCACCATGTAATAAGTTCCTTTGCTAATAGGTCTCACATGTATCTCATCTCACCAGTCAGAAATAAAGCATCTATTTTTATGTTCAGGGTAAATGCTTTTAGTCCAGCCTTTTCTTTCATTGCAAGAATATGTCCCTCACCTCATTTGGCTTTTCTTTCATCTTTTTTCCTGCCCCCCCCCCCCCCCCCAGTATTATCATTGTCCATCTTGTACTTCTGTATGAGGTGTTTCTGAGGTTGTATGCAACCAGTCAGGGAACCCCAGTGTGTATCTACAAAGATTTTTGAAGAGGAGATGCCTGACACTTCTGAGCCTAGTTGAGAGATCAGGTAGGTGGGCATTAGGTGAACTCTCAAAGGCAGCCACATGTTATCATTTCTTTAATTCTTTGCTGATTTTCCTTGTCTGTTTGTTTTTCCAGTTGGGTTTCCTGTCCTGCTCCTGAGCCACATAGTTTTCTTCCATATTTATTCTCTCTTGTTTGTTTCTGCTCATTGCTTGACGCTTGGTATCAGAAGACTATTTGTAATGTATAACCTTGCATCTCTAATTTTGGAATTTTTATTGTGTTAGTACAATGTTACAATTTCACCAAGCAGGTTGGTAAAATAAACACATCGGATGCGCATTTTATTTTTAAAGGAAGCAGAACTATTTTGCAATGTTTTTAAAGATGTTCTTCTATGGGGAGGTGTGCATGAGCTATTCTATTACACCATTAGGAGCTTAGGTGTTTGAGTAGGTGTTTTGAAAGTGTCTATAGGGTTGCATCTATGTTGCACGTTAGTCTAAGGGTATCAGAGAAGCAAGGTGTTTAGGAAGGGGTAACACCTTTGATCAGACTGGGTAAAGTAGTTGGGAAAAGGGGAGATAATTCCAGGCACACAGGACCTGCACACAGTCAAAATAACTGCCTTAAGTCACTGTCAATAACAATATCAATGATGATAAATAACAATATCTTAAATTCTGAAGAGTTGGGCAAACTGAAAAAAAGCTGACAGGAGCTCCTTAGCATGATGTAGGTCAGTACAAGTGCACAAAAGAGCAGAGAAAAGAACATGAACTTGTTTTATAAATTTTAGATGTTTCATTACAGGATCAAGTTAGATGCTTGGGATCCCAGAGAGAAAAATATTGTGCACTTGCACCTCTCTATCATCAAAAAACAAGTAATCTAACAAGTTCACTTTTCTTAAATGGACAACAAATGCTTCTTTCCTTCAAAGAGGGATTAACAACGTAATTTACAAATCTCTCCCAGCAAAAACAATATCAAACACAACGTTTATCTGCACCGAGCCTGACAGCTTTGCAAATGAGCTTCAAATGCCATTCAGGAGCACTGTGAATACAGATCCTGCAGATGAATCAACAGTTTGTTCCTGATGAAACAAATGCTTATCAGCACATTAATCAATCTAATCACAGGGAGAAATCATTCACTAAAGAAGTAGTTCTGTAACTTCATTTGGCCACCTTGTATCTGACTGGCACACGCCTTTGTTACAGCTTCACAGCTATCCGTGCAGTATTAGAGTTGGTTAATCAAGGAAATCAATGTGAAAATTTGATATGATTGGTTCCCCAAGGAAGAGGTGATAGAATAACCCTACAGCTTTAGTCTTCTGGAGTGTTGGTTTTTACCCTCCCCGCCCCGGGAAAGGTTACAGATCTGGGGAGAGATGAGACCTCTGAAATTTGCAGAGGTGTGTTTCCCTCTCTCAGCGTTGACATTTATGCAGGCAAGAAGCGTCCTCAGTGCCTCCTTCACGCACCAGCCTTGAGCCACACAGGGAAGGCTATGAGCAGTTTGTGATGTTTGTTCACAGGAGGCTTGATAAGCATATAGTGTATCTAAATGTGGAGAGATTACTTGCAGGATGAGGCAGGCCTGACATATAACGCCTATGGTTTGACATCTCAATATGTTTTCCTGACGTAAGCATAGGAGAGGTGTGCTCCTCCTTTTGGATTGTTATCTGCTTAGTAATGACTCGCTGCGATACTGCCAGCTAGGATATGAAGCTGCCCAGATCTTCACAGGGAGCTCAGTGTGATCTCAAAAATGAACCTTTGGTGATGTTCAAAAAGTTCAGTTAACTTTTTAAAAAATTATTTCGCTCTTCCCTGCGTGGAAAGTCAGCTGTGCTTCAGTGCATGTGAAGTGCAATCCTCCTTTAGTTCTAGTGCCCGGGGGTCTTTTTGAAGTAGTAGGGTCTGAGCTCTCACCAGCTTATGTCTCTGAAATCCTGGGTAGTCTCAGTGTGCAGTATAGTGAGGGCTGTGAAGTGTTCGGAGGCTGTGGGTCTGTTCTAGCCTGTCTGAGACAACACCGTTGTCACAGCGAGCTGGATGAGGGAGGGGGCTGTCCACTGGAAAAGGTTTGAGGATGAGATCCACAAAGTCAGTCCTTGGAGGTGAGTGAAACCCAGTCAGGTCACAGCTGCTTCCCTCCCTGAGAATCTGGGTGACTGTATGGATGAGTACTTATTTCACCAGAACAGCCGAAAATTTTAGTACTTTTTGTGTTTCTACACCTGTATTAAAAATATACAGCACAATAGTCAAACGCAAATGGTGGTGAAAAAAGTCTGCTGTAAAATGAGAGGTCTGTGAAGTCAGTGGCCCATCTGCCACTCACCTTGAACGTCCCTTCTCTCCATCAGAGCAACCAACACTTGGAAATTGCATCAGTTTACTTCAAGTCAGTTTAGGTGAAATAATGCAGCTTTTGTGGATATACAGTCTTACACCAGTTTAATGTTAGCTATATGATTTCTGCCAGTCTGCTAGGGTGATGTGGACCTACAGTACCAAATCTGGCAGAATTAATGTAGATCCAAGTGCTGTTCTCACGAGCTGCTTTTGAACAAATTTGACATGGCAAAAGGATTTGCATGATGTCATTATGGAAATTCTGATCTGATTATAAAATAAACTTTGCTGTCTCTACAGAAATAAATTTAAATTATACAAGTCCGTATGAAATTGATAGTGTATTGAGTATGAGCTTGTAGTAGCAGTTTCAGGAAATTGCTATTCTCCCAGTGGTCAGAATGGGCTGATAGAAATTGGTTGAGTATTTCACCTGTTCAGATGTGTGTTTTGGTATATTTTGGTGGAAGGAAGCACACATCTGTATAGGCAGCTATGGATGCAGAAGGACATCTGTACAGTGGTACTTGTAAATGTCCCATCTGACCACTTGCACAGTATTGTAGTGTTCAACAGGTGTAACTTGGTAATAGCCTCGGCCATCACATAAGCACATAATTTAAAACCAGCAGTAGATGCAAGTGGCATTTGTATTTAAGACATCATATCAGCTCCTGATTCAGCAAGACATGTGGTTAACTAGATGACTATGGGTACAGTGATAGTTCTACTGACCTCAAAGCGATTCACTTCTTCAGGGCAGCAGGACTATTATATGGCACATGCTTAGATAAGACCTAAGAAAGTTTTTTTTTCATTTGAACAAGTGTTGGGATGTTGAAGATGATGCTACAAAAGATGAGAATTTTATCTCTAAGTTGTTTCTGGCTTTCCCTGCTCCAGAGCATAATTTCATTTATTATTCTAATTTATTCTTTTTAATTAATGAAAAAAGTTCTTAACCATTCCTCAAAAATAGCAATGGGAAGTATGAATAATTATTTAAAAATGAGGCAGGAGTTTAAGAAATGTGAAGAGTATCTAAAGTAATGATTGTAATGCTACTCCTTCCTTTGAAAATAGAAACCTTGCAATCAAAACCAGTGATTTTACAATTATTTTTTTTTACTAGTTCCCTATATTGGAAGGATATACTGTAAGGATGTTGAAATGCAAGAAGGGAAGTTACTTTGTTTCTGATCCTGGCTGAAAGCTGAAAATGTAGTTGCAGCCCGTAGTATTATTTGCTACAATAGAAAAACCCCTTGAAGAATCAGATACTATATTTGTAAAATGGTATTAATAGGTATGTGCTTTCATGACAATACTGCATATATACAGAAGTCTGTCAAGGTGACCCTGCGGAGACAATAAAAAAAAATGTCTTTTCAGATTGGGCATCACAAATGTATTTGAGATGTATAGAAGGAAGTGGCAGTGGTGGGCCTTAGCCAGCACTCCTGGTGCTAGATGTGGAAATCGTTGCACTGAGAGTGGAAACATTTCACCCATGGAGAGATACCTGGTTACTGAGGCACCTCTGATGCACTGTAGGATTGTTGAGTTATTGGATGTGGTAGACGAAACAAATATCTTTCTCTGGTTTGCATAAACTTGTCTGTTAACATAACAGTGTGTTGATAAGAACAGTAAATAAGTGCAGAAGTTTTGAGTTTCCCTATCATGCCCCAGCTGTTATCACCAAGGAGTCACTTGGATAAAGTGTTTATTCTACAGTGGGGAACAGTCCAGCCCCATCAAAGCTTTGCGTGCTGTGTAGGGACTGTCTACTGAATCAATACAGAGTCACTAAATGGTTGAACGTTTAATGTATCTGCAAATGAAATTAACTGGACAAACCCAGAAGGATTCAGTCTTAATAATTCTCCTGAACTGAGCATAAATCCTAGGGTGATAGATTTTAGAAAAATGCATAGTATAATTTAAAAAGTGCAGAGAAGAAAAGCTCTTTTCCATTTGTACTCACAAATGTCATGACAGTCAAGCACATTATTAAAACTGTAAAAGACTAATTGTGAGAAACATTTGCGCTGCCTTTGCAAATACACGCAAGTGTCCCTCGTACAGTTTGCAGCCTGTCAAGAAAGACAGACAACTGTGTCTTCATCTTCTGTTCAAATCTGATTGACACCATGTCACATATCCATGGCAAAGTGAGGATGGACAGAGCAGTGGTAGAATGGTCCTTCCCCATCAAGTCACTGGGACTGAGGATTTACAGCCTGTGGTAAAAGGGAACAGTGGAAAAATCTGCCATGAAACAACAGATCTGTGTGGAAGTCTTGTTCTTAAACTTCTGTCTCTGAGGAGAAACATTAGGGAATCCAGAGCAGGTCCAGAAAGGGGCTATAATACAGAAGTTTGATTTTGTCTCCCCTTTTTGGGTTGCCATCTGCTTTATCACTTACAGAATGTTAACATTCTTTAAAAATGGGCAGATGGACCTCATTCAAGTTCTGACAGTAACTCTTTGTTATTGGTACAAATAGCTGCAGAGGTATTTAATTACCATTAGTAGTCATCAGTTTGCTGTGAGCTGGTGACATTCAGAATAGTGAGCAGGCTGCATTCTTTGTGTCCAGTGAGTTCATAGAAAGTTAAACCTACTTTTGACAACAGCCTCAAGCTTAGCTACCATTAACCCCTCTTCAGTTACTGGATGATGTGTTTGAACAGTATGAATGATTAATGAAGGTTAAATAGTCCAGTTTCTATCTTAAAACCTTTTGTTATTGGCAAAGGGCAGGGCAACTGGCAAGGTGAGCAGAAATTGAAGTGTTTGGTTTTCACCAAATAGTTCTTGGCAAATTTAAATTATTATGAGATGGTAAATTCAGAGGGAAGTTAAGGGCTGGGGCCAAAGAATGTAATTCTTGAAGGTTTGGGAAAATTAAGCCAATCTTGCTTATGAAATTAAACTGCTCTGCTTATCTTTTTCTCAGCAAACACTGCAAAGTATTGCAGTGTGTAAAAATAACCAGCCCAGCAAAAGAACAGCATTTCGTTTTATTCTTTGTCCCTTTCTTATATGGTACAGACAGAAGGAAATAAAACTCTTGGTAGCTGCTTTACTACCTACTCTGCCCTAATTCCTCCTCAGAATTTGGCCATCTGCAGTTTTGCAGAGGTGAGATTCACTTTTGACACCATATTTGCTTGTGAATCCATGGTATAATGTTTACCAGTTCTGCATGAGGAGACTATCCTGGAAGCCTCAGAAGTTACAGGGCAAAGGTGGGTCCAGGCTTCAGGGTTTCCTTTGACCTCAGACAGTCCAGGATTGCCTTTATACCTGTGAATAAGAAGCCAAAGGCAGAGAGCAAGTGAAGGCAAAGCTATTCAGCCAATGCTCTCAGATTCAAACTGTGGTGGACTGATTTTTTTCTTCCTTCTTGCACATTATCGTTGCGAAGAAAGCTAACGCAGGCCACTGACTTCTTTAACAAATGCCCTTTTCTGACATCTTTGCGGCTTTATTGACTAGTGGAGCTTTTCAGAGCAGTAACTGACTGGTGAGCAATTCCAACAATTCATAGGAAATAAGTGTCCTGTTCATGCTCCTTGTTTGGAGTAAGGAGGGCTACAGAGAAAGCCCATCTGCAATGAAGTTTCACTTCTTGTATTTCCACTTTTCAGGGAGAATTGTCCTTTGACAGGTCCAGACCCTGTTTCCTATTTTTCCTTTAAATCTGCTTTAGACACTGTGTGACTATTGACAATGCTCCAGAGATCCTAGCTTCCTATCCTTGAGCAATCTTTATAGTTGTGATTTAGAACCGGCTCTGTCTTAGCTTTTAGCCCAGTATTATGGTGTTTTGTTTTTTTTTTCTTCAGGCTTTACAGAGCTTTAAACCTAGATTAGCACTGCCACTTGGGGACTAGGAGGGAACTTGGAGCTCCCTTTTAATTTGAGCTGTGGTCATTTTTCCAGTGGTGCTGCTAAGAGAGGCATGGAGAGTCCCAGAAGGAAGAGTTGTAATGTGAATGTGCATGAAAGAAAATGTGATAACAGTATGCTAGTACAGAAAACACATTTAGTGTAATACACCTGTATGCATTGCATAGGAAGAAAGAGGAAAGTCATCTTGCATATCTGTGTGTATCCCAAAGGTAGAGGCTTCCACAGCAGTGGTGCAGCAGCATTTTTGTACATGACCACAGCCACATCTTCCAACTAGGAACTCACTCATTGTAGCCCCCAGTATAGCAGTGACCGTAACAAAAATATGTCTGATCCGCACATCTCAAAGCAAAGGATTGGTCTTCATTTATTAGAACTATTCAGCCTTCAATAAAATGTCAACTGTCTTAAGAGTTTCCATTGTAATATAATGTAATGTACACAGCCTAAAGTATGGGATCTAAAAACCGTTACAAGGATATCTGATGTCACCATGACTACAGTCACAGTCCAGTCTCATTTCAGTGACATCTGTTATCTATAAGAAAAAACCATATTATCCATAGGTGATTCATCATTGATTCTTGTCTCATTTTCTGTCCACTATCAGAGCTCCAAACAACTGACTAAATAAAATCACCAGTGACAGGACTGTGCTGGCATTGAAGGAAGATGACAGTTAATTGACCACTACCCTTGTAGAGACATCATGATGTGTCACAAATGACTGCTGGGTCACGCTCATTAGGAGCAGAGTGGATACATGTTCAGCCCATGCATTCCCATAAATGGGAGAGTATTATAATCACTTAGAAATATTTTTTCAGTAGCTCTGGTGTGTTAGGGAAACAATTTCATGAAAATGTCTGTCATGCATGTATGCCTTCCAGATACTGTGGGTAACATCTGGACTCGCCTGAGTAATGCTTCTCGCATTGTTTCCTGTTTTCCAAAGCAATTCAGTCCCTACCCCAGGTAGAGCACTAATTATTAGTTAGGACAGAATTAGAAAGGCACAGCTGTGCCTGATGTGACTCCCGTACTCCTGCTGTAGCAGTGCATACAGATCTAAGGCAGACTTTCTGCCTTAATGAAATGTCCAACCCCAGGGTATTTGCCTCAAATGGGACCCGAATTAACTTTTGCTGAAGTGAGGGCTGGCTGACACACAATCACTCCACTTGACTTCTGGAGACCTTCCTCTATGGGTTGATCTGCTTCGTCATGTAACTCTTGTGCTTCTTGTTTCCTAAGATACATGCTGCGTGGGACCAGACACTGTGAGTCAGACCAGCCCTGTGTTAGGTAGGTACCATGCCTATCTAACAGTTTAAGAAGTCAGAGTGTTTAGATGCAAAAGGACATCTGAGTTTTCTGCATTCACGATTTGTTAAACCCTGTTCTTGAGCTGTTGCAGTAGAAGGTGTGTCAAGTCTCCAGGCATGCGATGGAGTTTGTGTGGAATACCTTCTGGACACTCCAGGAGAGGAGGTCTGGGACTGGAGTGAGGGAGGTGTTTCCTAGCAGGCTCCTTTTTCTGTGGTGCTTCTTTAGGAGGACATACCTGAGATGCAGCTTGGCACGATGGGGAGAACCTACTCTGACATCCAGGGCCCTACAGCGACAGTGACTGTCTTGCCATACCCTGAGATATATGGCTGCTGTGAAATGGAGGTCAGTGTCGTGGTGAGCACAAAATATGGCAGGTGTGTTCATAATGGCACTCGTGCCCCAGGACGTGCAACCTAACTTCTTTTAATATAAAATAGGCCCCTCCAGAGCAGGGTAGATTATTGGGCTTGTAACCAAACAGATTTTGGTAACAGAGACAAAGTTGTGAGCACTCGCTGTGCAGCAAGCAGAGGAATCTACCTGAATTCACCCTATGCCTACCTACTCTTCAGTGACTGTCAGATGCTGAAGCCTCCCTGAGGCCACAAGATTAAAGAAATGTCAACAAATGCCAATGTCCCAGTCAGTTTCTACAATTTTCTTAACTCTGTCTTAACCCCTGTGAGGAGCAGGGAGTTGGACTCGATGATCTTTGGGGGTGCCTTCCAACTTGAGATATTCTATGATTCTGTGTTTTTCACTTCTGTCACCTTTCTAGAGTTGGGGTGTTTTTGATGGCATGCTTTTCTAAATTTCTAGGCAGCCATTTATTCTTTCCTTCTCTGACGCACATGCTGTTAATAGTTGGACTGAGAATGTGAGTTATACCTTTAAAATAATTATTAAATCTAGAGCTTAATATGGTGGGCACATGAGGCTTATAACACTTGCATTTAACCTTAATCATGTGACAGGTATGAGAAGATTAAGTGAAACAATTTGCAAATGAATATTTTGTAATTTATTAAGACAGAAATTGTGCACATTCTGTGCACTTTTCTGAGTCACTATTAAGCATCTTAGTATGTTGCCATGAAGAAAAAAATGTTCTCATTGCTATGTTTTGGAATACTTTTATTTATAAGCATGGTTTCCAAGGCAAAAGCCTTGCAGCTTGATGGCTGTCTGTATGTCCAACTTACCCAAAGATGGAAGCAGATGTACATCTGTTGCTTACTCTACCTGAACAGCAAACAAGGCTAAGTAGTTCTGGATAATTAGATCTGCTCAAATGCTGCAGCTGATTTTGGATAGAATTCTCTTAGCTTTTTTAGAGAAGTTGCTTACGTTGTGCAGACACCCCTTTAATTGTGGCAGGGATACTTATGAAGACATTTAAGTGAATGTTGAAAAATATATACAGAAATGAATTTTGAAATGGAAAATAAAAGTATGATCATCCAAGCCTAAAAAATGGGTTGCTAGGGCTTTGCAGTACTTCCCATCCTGTTATGATTTACCCCTTCAATATCTGTGTATGAGGTACAGATAGGAAAGGGAAGAATAGAGCATATCATCCTTCCAAGTTCACAAGGGATGTTTTTGGCAGAGTGTGCCATTCAAGGAGGTACCTTCACCTCTGTATTTTCATACCTGTCTGGGAAATTTTTCAGAGTTACATGATGTGACCTGTATGTCCAGGTTTAACAGCCATCAAGACTTTCAAAGAGAAAATGATGCAAAAGTCTACCCAATAAATTGTTGCCTTAAAATTACTTGCCCAATCCCCGTTCTTTTTTTCTTTTTGCCAAGCCCAGTTAATTCAGTCTTATTGACATATATAAGAAGAAGAATCGGTTAGCAAATATTCAGAAATAGATACTTAGAGTCCTCTTTACTGTCCTTCCTGCCAAATTATGGCTGGCTTTTAGAAATAGGATAAAATGTCTGTAAGTTTGGAAGGACTGAAATTTATCCCATTATATAAAGTAGGTAATGAACCGCCTAAGGATTTACTTATATGTACAGTGTATAATATTTTAAAGAATGATTAGGAAGGCTGAATCACACTTCAGCAGCCATTTTTTGTGGGGAGTAGTAGAATTTTAATTAGCTTCATATTCATTACTCACCTGATACATAGTCTCTAATTGCACCTTCAGTGTATTTTGCTGTCACCGGAGCTCACTTTTATTAACTATAATCATTGAAGGTTTTATGAAGCCTATCTATGGTATACGAATACCACAGTGCAAATGAATCAGCCTTACAAAATTGTCATGAGCATTTGCCAGTAGGTAAGTAGATTTTGTGCTTGCACTGGCATGACAATTATGAGGGGTTGAAGAAAAAAGTGATTTATTTTGCCACCAAGGAAAAGACTGGTAATTGAATAGGTAAATTTTGCAAGCTTCAAGTAATTTACTCATTTTTTTAAAGAAAAATTTGTTTAGAAAACTGGTCGTGCATATTTCTTTTTACAAAAAAAAAATCCCTTTTCTATTTTTTGATCATTAACAATACCCCATTTGATCAGCACAGAATAAAAATGCCCTTGACAATTGTGCTTCTCTAACCATGCAGTTACACAGAAACTGCCCATGCAAGAGTAAACTACATAATTTTATTTATGTTTTTTATTAAAATCTTACATGAAGGTGTTCATCACCCCCGTTTTCAGAGTATGAACTTCAGCAGCAGCATTGAAGCCCACAGAATTCTAATCACTTTGGGGTACAAATTCACCACCATGAGAATCGACCCCTGCTACTGATTGGATTCTGTTTCTGCTTTGTCTGTAAGTTTGTGTGACCTGCTCTTCCCCTGTACTCTTACCGTCTCTGGATTGTAAACTGATAATCATGAAGTCATATAATTGAAATTACTCGCTTTTGCTGCATCCTGAGAGCAGAAACAGGATTTTTCATATGTGATTCTGAGAAGTTTGGGGTTGTATGTGGGCAAAAGTCAGATCAGTCCCCTCCTGGGTGGTTGCATCTCGCTGGTGAGTTGCAAATACTGTCATCTCTGAGAGTGGGAATATTTCACCCATAGAGAGACACCTGGTTACGGAGGCACCTCTGAATGCACTGTAGGGTTGCTGAGGTATTAGATGTGGTAGATGAAACAAATGTCTCTCTGGTTTGCGTAAATTTGTCCGTTAACATGACAGTGTATTGATAAGAACAGTAAATAAAATTACTCATGGCAAACAGCAGTACCATACCCACAGAGTTCCATTCAAGTGTCTGTTCTTCATCTACTTTTTTCATCTTTTAATAATGTAGGTAGTTCATACACAAACATAAAATGATGAGTGAAAAATGAGTTATCTGGGGACTATGCAGTAAGTACTGACCTTGCCTTTATTCAGTCAAATTCCCAATAATAAGGATGTAAGATTTGCCTAGAGCAGGCCTGAACTGGGATTAAGGATGGCAGCTGTCAGTGATTTTTGCCTGCAAAGTAATGTCACTAAATGTTTCTGTCATACAGAAACGATAATAAGGAAGTAATTAGCATTTGCAGTATTAATCTTATTGGGGCAGGAATTCTTTTAGAGATCGTGATTTTTTCTTTAATTTTTCAATTGGCCATTAAAGAATTGTGAACTGGTACTGTATGTCATTCTCCCACCCAGAAAATGTCAATCAAATAGAAAGATTAAAATAAGTAAATTCTGCTTATATGCCTACAAAAGAGAGAAGCAGATGGAAGAGTGATTTGGTCTGAAATTTTTTCTCTGCCACCTGCAAAAATGAAGTAGAAAGTAGTATCAGACAACAAGCTGTTCTCCAGTGCTTCTAAGTAAGTTGCATTGAAATTAGTAAAAAAACTTCCAAAGGGAACAGGTTTGGATCTGAAATTACTAAACTGAGTTTCACGAGTTTGTAATAAATACAGTCCTGGTAAAGAAAAGTATGTGACTCTTTTAGTGTTGGCCAAAAGCTCCTTCAAGTTTTTAAAACTTTGTCCACTCCCCATTGAGAATGGCATTTAGATAAAATGATATGAATGAATGAAGAAGTGGTTGCAATTCCAAGATACATTGAGGCAAGTTTTAGTTTAAACCCAAATCGGGCTCTGTATGCTGAGGTCACATCCCAGAAGACGTGACTCTACCACCATGCCAAAGGGCCTTCATTTTGGCATTAATCCAGCAATAAGAATGGAGAATCCATCAGTTTTCTCCTCCGACTTCTACTGGAAGACCCTGTCATTATCTTTTCTCTTTTAGCATTGCTGTACTAGAAACCTATCCCTGTTGATATTAGTGGCACAATTGCCAACGAGCAAGGCTGGGATGGTGCAAGGATGTGAGGACTTTTGAATGACAATGTTGCCACGATGTGATCACAAATCTTACTCTAGTGTTTGGTAGACTCAGATTTGGATGCTACCACCAGGGCTTCCATTTTCTCAGGATTGCTTTGCTGATCACTGTTGCTCTCACCTCTCTGTTAATGTGGCTGCTGATTTTTTGCATAAATGCACCATCAAGATATATTTCTGGAAAAAATACACCCCATCTCATAGTAAGTAAATGACAATCAGTCATCCTTGCAATGTTCCCAGATAATTAGCCACTGGGCCTGTCTAATTACTTCCATGAAACATGAGTTGTCTTTCTTAAATTTCTGAAATATGGCCTGGGAAGTCTCAAGTGACACAGTGGTTAGCCACTGGCTGGTCAGCAGTGATGATTAATAAAGTTTATTAGTTGTAGTTGAATGAGGGATGGTAAAATATGGATATGCTCCTTACTTTCAAATTATTTATTAATTATTTTATATTACTTCTTTCCACAGTACTGATTAGCTTGTTTTAATAATATATCAATGTGATCATGTATACATGAAAAAAATATACTGGATCACTTTGCAGTAGGAATTCAAACCAGACAAGTCTGTGGCAAAAGGCACTAAATAAGGCTCAGAGAATTTTACAACTGCACATTCTTTAAAGTTTGTATTTCATGACTGAAGCATCATTTCTTGGTGCAATGAGCTTTCCTTTAAGAAAAGCATCTAAGGCATACATTTTGGTGAGTTTTCTCAATTTATATTATCCAATCCTCAGCTGTGCCTACTTTCTCTTGCTTTTTACACATCTGCCTTTTGCCAGTGTCCTATGGAACCTAAAGAAATTCAGAATTTCCATTCTCTAAGAAATTTCAGATTTTATAAAACAGTTCACATTTCAAAACAATTAATTTCTGTTCTAATCTGAGGAGACTGTGTTGGGGTGATAATTTTTACAGAAGTTGCAAAGGTAGAAAAAAGTCTGCTTATGAGGTCTGTGGAAGAGGAACAGCCCATGCAGCCTATCCCCGGAGGTCTGTTTGTGGTGTTGCCTCCACGTGTAAGACCTAGCTGGGGTTGTCAGGACCCAATGGCAGGGTGCTCTGTAGTGCTGTGTTGGCTCAGTTGGTTGTCTCCAGCTCCCAAGGCGTGGCACAGCTAATCCTCTTTGCATTTTCATGAAATTGTTCTTCTGATTTCTTTGTTGAGGAAAGATTTTCCTTGTGCTTGCGTCTGGGACCTTAGAGTATAGGGTGCCTTCTTTCCTTGACTTTTGCTCTATCTTATCAGCTGTACAGTCAGTCTTCTCCGAGTTTGGGCTTCCTTTTCCCTCTGCAGATTTCCATCTCTGAACACAGCCCCATGGTTCTGTGCTCTACAGGAGCCTGCTCCACCTTTGAAAGCTTCTATGGAGGTATAAATCAATGATCATTTTGCTGAAATTATTACGTATAGACAGTTTTGTCATGTTCTTCTGTTGGCTGTTACATTTAGGTGCTGATCTGGAATGTTAAATGTTTTGGCCACGAGTATGGCTGCAGGGCCAACAGTGGTATTGCAAAGAGAAATGCAAAGAATGAAACTCTGCCATCAGCAGGTAGAGAGCTTGCAAAAGGCTGTATCCCTTCACAACCTCTCAGTAAACTGCTTTTAAATGTACAGGTCTATGGAAAATTATGGAAAATCAGTGGAAAATTACAAACAGTTATCCATTGGTCTACAAATTTGCTTTACATACTTGAACCACATTAAATGTCTGTTTCCAGGATACCATTCTCTTGCTGTTGCTTAAAGGAATTCTGGTAAATTTTTGTCAGCCTCTACTGCAGGATAAATCTTTGCTTGAGGACATTCTCAATTCTTCTTGGAAATCAGGGAGGAATCCTAGCATCAGTGGGATTTTGCAACTTGTTTCAGTGGAACAAACATTTTGGCCCTGTTTTTTTCATGCTCTATTATAGCTGAAGAGGTTTGCATGAAAAGAACAAAGAGTCCTAGAAGAAACGGCTGATCTCCGTGGATGCTCTGCAACCTTTATTCTCTTGTGCCCTCGGAGAATCACTCGTTATGGGTTAAGTCAGACCCTTGCAAGAATTGCTCTTTTTTGGTGACCAGACTGGCTCACCATCCCTGAAATCAAGGAAATGGATTAGTCAAAAGAATTCATGTTTGTATGCAACGAATACATTTAAATCCACTATGGCATTCAGCTCCAACTGTGTATTGGGATCAGGCCAAAATACACCTTTCCCATGGCGGCTCCAGGAGACAAAGAATGAATCAGGGCTGGATTTCTGCACAGGTAAAGTAGGTCACTGACTACGTTGGAGGGAAATTGAAGACAACAGATAACATATTTCATATGAAGTAATTGTTATTCACAGACAATAACTATTTTCTATTAAAGTTGGTATGAGTTACAAGTCAGATTTTCTTGGTATGCTGTGGAGTTGAGATGTTCTCAGGGAAAAGCATTATTCTGGGTTTTTTAAGAAAATAAGACAGCATTTTGCACTTTGCTACAATGTCAAGTTATTAGGCTTTAGTATGGACCTGTTCTTTTGAAATCTAGGAGGTTTGAACATATAGACCTGGTCAGTCCCTATTTTTAATCTGTTACAATCTTGTAAGATAAACTCTCCAATATAAAACGCTATTTGTATGTGCCATTTGTGTCTGTGTATGCCCAAGGTGGTTTGGCTCTGTGACTGACATTGTTTAGTTTGAGCTTTGAATGCAATGATGTCTTAATAAAATACAAAAGGACGACCTGTACTGATCTTTGGAGTGGGAGCATCACCATCTCAGCCATGCAGTTCTATTCAACCACATATTAATTTTTGATATACTGGAAGAGACTGGAGACCCATGTCCCACCAGCTGTCTCTTCAACCCTTCAACCCTCACATCCTAGCTCAGAGCTGTACATAAGCAGAAATGTGGCATTTGGTTTAATCCCTTGGCACAGGCAGGTCGGGCACTCCCACTGTGTTAAGTACTAATGCAAGTAGCGTTAGTGCTTAGTGTCAGGAAATCCCCCGATTCCCGGAGCCACAGACAGCATGTTTAGATGTGCGAATATATTTATACATTACTGGAAAACAGGCATTTTTAAAGGAAGCATTTCAAATTTCACTTGACGTACTTTTTATTCATTTTTAGAATGACAAACAGGGAAGAATAGCTCTTTGATTTTGCACTGTAATGGCTCTGTGGGACTAGGTAACCCTGGGATGAAAGAAGGCAAAATCATCTTTCATTGGGGAAAGCATAAGAGAAAGCCTCATAAATAAAACAGAATAGCTGTGATGCTCATCTGATAAAACCGACAGGGTGGACTGGTATTTTTAGCTGAGAAATTCAAATACTAGCAATTTTATGATGTGAAATCCCTTCCTGTAAACTGTGTAGCATTCATGCAGGGTACAGACTGGAGAAAACACTGTTTGGACTTGAAAGGTCAGAAGACCTCTGGATGCTTAGGTGATAGCTGGCTCAGAAGCAAATGGGAAAGTGCCAGGCAGGTACTGTCGCTACCACTTCTGGTCTTCAAACTACTGTGTTTCAACATTCCTGCTTCTGCAATAGCTGCACTGCTACCTCACAACCAGCCAGCCTCTACCTTGGGAGGTTCAGGCTTTCCCAACCCTCTGGGCAAACAAACTGCTTGTTATTCTCTCTTCTTCTGCCTTCATGCTCCTACAGTCAGCCTCTCTGGCCATTCCCACCTCTCCCAGTTCAGGAGTCAGAGGTCCTTATAGGCTCATTTCTCTGATTTAGATATTTGAAGAAGGATATCCTTCTCCAAGGATAAACTTAAGATTATCCTGAGCATTTTGGAAGGTAGAAATGATGATGCTTCTTATGGATTGTTATCATTGTGGTTTGGTGGCAAAATTAATGGTCTAGGAGTCAGGACTGGTAGTGATCTCATCTCTGCTACTGCCTCTTGCATTACTTAGGTCAATTCACTTCATTTCTCCATTGTTTTCAGTTGCCAACAGTGGTAATTCTAGAGACCCGCTTTAGTATTGTAAGCTCTGATACATATGGATGCAAATTATGAAAAAAACAGTGCTATTTTGTCAATGCAATCCAGAATTTTACACATCTGAAGCACCTCATATCCAGAGAGACAGTGCTGAAAAAGGAAGTGAAGAATGTTTTTATCTATTACTGAAATAGCATAAATATTACTACCATCCTCAAAATTTTAAAGAATAATTGGAAATGCTTCCTAGCACTGGGCAGGAATTGGGCAAATGCACAGATGCCTCTGGAAATCAAATCCAGGCAGAAAGGAAAATACTCCCTTGTTGCACAGAAAGGAACTGATGTTCATATGTTTGGGAATTTACACAGATCCTCATTCAGTAAGGCACAGCGGCAGTAGCCACCTGCGGATACGGCTGGGGGCACACAAGAGAACGGGTATATCCTCTACATACCAGCTGTCCCTTGCAAGAACCAGTCTCCTCTTCACCCTCCTCTGAATGCCACAAGCTAGCTTTTTAGTTTAATGATCTTAAAAAAAAAAATTGGTTTATTTAAAAGAGAAAAACTTCCTGCAAATAATTAACTGCCAAAAATGACCACTTGGGAGTTTTATATTGATTTATTCCTCTCTCCACCAAACGCTTCTGTTCTGTCTCTTCCACTTACTACATTATCACTTGTCTATTTTGCATATTGGCGTTATGAATTTGCCTTTTCAGCTGTCTTAGGCTATTTGCGTATCTTGATTGTTGATAAAAATATGACAAATTGTTCTTGGCAATGGGAGGGGAAGGGTTTTAATGATAAATGGGCTTTGCACTGCAAGCGTATATTCCACACGTCCTATGAATGCCATCTCCTGAAAAGCTCATTGCAGTCTGACAAAACATTTTTCTGGATTTAGCCTTAAATAAAAATGTAATAGCCATATTAAATAGCAGAGGCTTCTTTCCCTTTTCCTTTTCCTTTTTCCTTTTTTTTTTTTTTTTTTTTTTGGCAGTTTTCCTCACCACTTTCTTTAAGAGCTTTCTTTGACAACAGGACAGTGCCCCAGATTTCCCAAATCTTAGAAAGCCTGGAAAAGGTTAATTGGAAAAGTCAGGGTTGCAGTTGGATAGTTAGTGCAGCTGTATTCTCTCTGCTGCTTGTTAACATTTTCTCAGTGCCTCAAGGCCCCACAACTCAGTGTCACTGCTGTCGCCAGCACCCTGGCTGTGAGTCCACTCCCCAGCCTCGCTGGCTCCTCATTTCTATACGCTTCACTTTGCTGAGCCACTCCGAGCTGGCGTCATCCATCTAGTCACAGCTCTCTAAGTTTGCCATGTGCACTGACCCCGTGCTGACCCTGAACCATGATACAAACTATGGGATTGTAATTAATCTCTAATTACCCACAATACCTCGCTGGGTATTCAGCCTGCTGTTCAGTTGTATTCCTAACCAATTCAGTCATCAGTGGAGCATTCAAATTCAGTGCAGCTCAGTGTTTAGAAACCAAGGGCTTCACTAATGTCGAGTGGCTGGGCTACTTAGAGGGCTGCATCCACCTTGCGTTGCTCAGGCAGAGCTCTCCATTCAGGCAGGGCAGAGTCAGGCTCCGGCTCTAGCTCAACCAGTTGACAGTGCAACGCTTGTGTTCATGTTTCACCATTCAAAAGACAACTGGGCAGCCTGCATGTGACACCAGTCGTTTATCTCTATTAGTTCCTTCTTTCACAGCTAGCGTGTCTCTCCCTACCAGGGGACAGGAGGAGACTGTCATTGAGTCCTAGCAGATCTTGCTAGAATGCATCACTCCTCTTAATTTAAGTCAAATTCCTGCTTCTGTCCAAGTGATGGGATCTAAGAAGGATAAATCCCTGGAGAGATGCTCTGAGGATGCTGAGCTGAGACAGGGAACTAGTGCTAGGATTGTGAAGTGGTGCTGCCTTTGAGCTCCCAGTTAAATCCAACCCTTAAGAGTAGAGATTTGGTTTGGGCGTGACAATAGGGGCTGCTATGGACTCTAAGTTATGTTTGACTCTGGTTATCCCACTGTGACAGGATCTTCCACTCCTTTTGTGTACAGCAAATGCAAAGCCATCACACTGCAGCCTTCAAATGCTAGATGGAGCGCTCAACAATCAAAGCACCGTGTAAGAAAATAGAAAAAACCTTCCCTCCCTGATTCCCATTATCTCAGCCAGCAAACTCTTTCCTGAAGTGTAGCTCTCCTACTGTCTTCTCATGTCTCAACTGGTTCTCCTCCTTTCTCTCCCTCTCCATATTTGTGCTTTTCCAGCTTTCCCCTGTCCTGAGCTGCCTCAACGGCCAGCCCCTCACATCTTCTCACCCACCTGCCCATTTTCCCTCCACCCCAAAATCTCTTCAGAGTTTCAGAGAGCCTTTCTTGGAGATGGGAGGGAATATTTTGATAGGACTTATTTTGAGTAGAACATGCATATTTGTCAAAACATGGAGAAGTCCCAGTTCCAATGACACACTTGCCAAACCAGACCAAAGTCCAGTGCAAATCGGTGTGGCTCCCCAGCAGCCAGCCACCAGTTGGTGCCAGCTCTGACATCCTGGGGTGGAGGGTGGGACTTTCAGGACTGCTTTTTCTCCCTCTTGTGCAACTGGTTTCTCTCAGTTTCTAGTCTCCTCACTGGGTGACAGATCTCTCCCTTGGCTCACAGGGATTTGCTGGGCTGCCCTGGGCACCACCACTTTGGTGCCAGCTGCTGCATTTCACTGTGAAAACTAGAAAGAAAAAATTGTCATAGAAAAAAAATTCAAATTGCCTTTTTAGTGGAAAATTCCTAATTTTGAATGGAAAACTAGTAAATGTATAAATCTCCATTTTAAACGACTTAGCCTCATTCTTTCCAGTATTTGCACTGGGAAGCTATCTCAGAATCATTCTGCCTTGAGAAGCCTCCTGATTTCCAGTCTAAAGTTATTAATATTTTTCCTGCTTTGTACTTGATAAATGCAATATACGTATATTCCAACACAAAATTTTAAATGTTCACTATGGGAACACATAGCTGTGTTAAAAATCTTGCAATTTTTATTTGTTTATGGCCTGATACCAGCTCGGCCTGATACCTGACATTGGATCATTAGTAGCTGTATTTCTCTGTGCAACAGCTCTTCTGTGCCCAGTATCTAGCACCTGCCTCAAGTCTCTGATGTAACAGTTGCTGTGGTGACTGTTTTGCTCTTAAGTTGTCATGACATATGAAATCATCACGTTAAAACCTGCCTAACTTGTTTGAGTATTAAATATGGTAAACTTGTTCTTTACCAGTGATTACTTGCATTCCTTGCCTTTGCTAGTTCTTGCATGGGAGAAATGTGGGTACCAGAACAATCTTTGTACCAGACATGCTTCATGTGTGCCATTTGACTTGGTTTTAACTTGGGGGGCTTATTCCTTAAGTGTTTAACAGAGCATTTGAGAGAAGGAGAAAGGGCTTGTCAGCAATCCCACAAAGGCTTTAGCTTGGTTGTGTGACACATACTCCCGGGGCGAGATGCTGTCACCCAGTCAATCAGCCATTAGGCATGTAATTATGGCAACCAGTCATGAGACAGTTCCTAATTAACACTTATTTCTCCCAGCGAACTAATATTCCCAATGTCTGAAACAAAATGGGTAATTAAGACATTGCCTCCATCTACCTGGTACATCCATCAGCTGTCTGTTGTCCTACACCCAGCACCCAGCTCTAAGAAATATCCTAGTGTAAGTGTACCTGTTGACACATTTTGTCCACATACTGCTCCTCTTTTACTTATAGACCTTTGCTTCCCACACCAGGTGCTGTCAGCATTCCCACCTGCAGGACAGGGAAAATACTAAAGAAAACATCTTGAAATTTTTCACTGAGCATCTTTTAGACTTTCTCTCTTCATTTGTAACTCTCTATGAAATCTTAGTATTTTTCTCTAGAGGCTGCTGGTCAGTAAAATTGTTGAATCAATGAAAATAAATTTCTGCTTACATTTACTTTGGTAATTCCTGAAATGAAATGACTGCATCTGCAATTCTGGAAAATAAATGAGATTTACCCATCACAAATGCGGATGTACGTTATATGTAAACCCTGGCTGCATTTAGGGAACATGCCTCTATTTCCAAAACAAACCTTAAAAGAATGTGGGTAGCACTATTAAATAATCCACCCACTTATAATGTACAAATAAATGTTTCTTTCTTTCATTATTTAAAATGACAACTGACTCAGTTTATGATACCGATGTGCTAGAGATTTCAAAAGAAAGAATTAAGAAAAAAACTAATACCCAGTGTTATTCAGCACCTGGTAATGCAGGCACCTGATAAAACTCAGGGACCTGTGATTCATATTTGGCCTGCTTTTGACCCCTGAACTTTGTAAAGTGATGAAATCTGAACAGCAGTATTTGCGTATTTAAACAGTTGGTTTTGAAAAGCCACATGAGATGCACTTAGCACTGCCTTTTTAAAGAAATCAGCTTTCTCTTTTCTATCTCTTGCTCACGCATTTCTTTTTTTTGTTTGGGCAGATTTCTATTATGACACATTCAGGGGTCACTGAGCGGCACAGAGAGTCATATTCTATTCTTGAACCTTTTACCAGATGTATAACCTTGGGCAGTAAGTGAAAAGTTTCTTCACCTATATTAGAAATGGGCATAGAAGTGAGGTAAGTCCCAGCATGGAGGCTGTGTGATGAGGTAATTGCCTGTAGGCATAAGCGGGGGTTTGTGGATCTGTGGTGTTATGCTGGTGTTATTGAATAGACAGGAATTATTCCATTGATACACAATAGACCTTATTGTAAATCTGCTTATTTTGTAAGTAGGTTCCTCATGAACAGGTACAGTGGTAGGTGGTAGATTATCGTTGAGAAGCAATATTGTGAATTCTTTCGCTCTGTTTAAAAACAAAGCCTTTCTTCTGCTAAAATTTCTCAGACACTTCCTTTTTTTTTTCCTCTAAATGACAAGCAGGGGTAGTTCCAAGCCTTATGTTTTTGAGTAGCTGGTATCTGAATTTTCTTAAATTCATTACTGAGGACAAATCTGTACTACTCATTATTATTTTCTAAAAGCTTTGATAACAGTTTGATAAACTACTTTGGAAAAGAAAGCAACAAACAGAATCCATCTCATTTCTGAAAAAATTACTCCCCCCCCCCCCCCTTTAAGCCAGCTAGTTATTATTTATGGCCCCCAACCAAAAGGTCAACTGTTTGTCCAGAGGTACCAATTCCTTCTCTCAGTGAATCCTTTTCACCATGTTAAGTGATTATCAGCCCTAGAAAGTAGAGTTCAAAATCTGTTCTCTGGATTTTATGAAAACATGCTCTTGTTTTGGCAGCCATTCTCAAATGCTCGTGTACATGTTTAGCTTTTCTAAAGTTAGTTGTCCTGTTGGACTTGGGCTTGGTCTTCAGTGGTGTTTTGGCAGGCAGGAGGAAGCGGAAGGTAATTTTTATGACTGTACACTGTACTGCAACAACCATTGATTTTTCAGTTGACGGCTTGAAAAATGATCAGTGTTAGAAAGGTTTGCCTTTCCTGAAGTTGCAAGCAGGGATGAGAGCTGGGAACATGTGGACACGCTGATCTGTTTATTTTGATTACTGTGGTAGTAACCACTGTGGTGAACCTCAGACCTTCTAGGTTTTCCTCATATGCCTTGAGTTTAGAAAAGGACCTTGACTGCCCAGCAGAAAACAAATGGCAAATTCCTACTGATTAAGAAAAAAACTATTCTCCATGTTGTAATGAAAGATATATCACATTTCATGCAGCTGGTGGACAAAAGGTTAAGACAAATCTGGAGGGAAAAGGGAAATACTCCAGCTGGCTGCAGACAGCAGGTATACAAAGCCTTGTCTCTCAGAAGAGAGGTGCTCTATTTAGGGGCTACAGATTTATAGCAAGAGCCAGAACAGCAGGGTTCAGTGCAGCTCAAACCAAAGGAACCTACAAAGGTTTATGAGGGTGACTGTTAGATGCGCAGAGAGCAGGACTTATCTATTAAAGATAAAACTGAATGCAGGAAAGGGTGGCTGGACTAAACCTTTTCACTGACCTTTATTGTTTGACAAGGCTGCAAGGAACCAGATATTATCCTTTGGACATTTTCACTGGAGTTTGGGGCTAAATATTTTCTATCCCAACAGATAAACTGGGGTAAAACTCAAGATCCTAGAGGAAGAACAAGCAGAAGTTTACTTTGTGGCCAGAAGCATAAGTGAAAAGCCCACTGTGACCTAGTAAGTCAGTTCTAGTGATGCAATAGACTCACTGACAAATACAGTTCAAAACAAAGGGGAAAAGATCCTCTTTTTTGTTTTGTTTGTTTTTACAAGGCATTTCTGTTGCAAGCGTGGAAATTTTGGGTTGCTCCCCATGATCATTCGAGTGACATTTTATACAGGCATTGAAAAGCTCTTCTGCCATATTTTCCTTTTTTTTCTCCTTTATTGATTTTTCTCTTTAAGACTTTAATTCGCTCTTCTTCACTTGCTACAGTTAAAGAGAAAAATTCTGTGGATCACATAAAGATAACATTCCAGCCTACACTGGGTCACTCACACCTCACATAAGAATACAAGCTTCCTGCAGACAGCTAGTCCTTTCCTGCTTTTCAGGCCTTTTTGCTCCATCTTTTCATTTTTTTTTTCTCCCTTAGTATTTGGGTCTTAATCTTTCTTTAGACTTATCCTTCATGCTGTGCTCATCTGAAATGTACCAATAATTGCTGCTACCTATATGTGGTTTGATTATTCTGTGCATTCCTTGTTGAAACTATCAGTGAAACGACATCTAAAATATGATTCTGTAGAGTTAAAGTAATATTTGGGATGTCTGAAATCTCTTATAAATTGTTCTGTAGACAGTCAGTTTTTTAAAAGAAAAAATAACAGCAACAAGCCAACCCTAATGACATATTTCAGTGTAATGCTGTAATTTTAGCCCCTGCCATGAACTATTGCTGTTGTACAGTAAAGTATTCTGCTAGTAAACGGTGAAGTGATTTCCAGTAAAGCCCTTTCCCTTTATTCCATCCTTCCATCAGCAAAAGTCCCATCTCACCAATTCCAACGTATTAAAAAGAAAATACTCGTCTGAAGCACATTAGACACCATGTGAGTGCCCTACAAATAGTAAATAGTAAAGACAAGCTGTCGTAGTTTCACCTTGTTTATCTTCAGATGTTTTAGAAAAGGCAGAAGATGAAGGTGCTTCTTGCCTTGAAGCGGATGAAGCGTACCAAGTGCATGATCTGTTTATTGGTGTCAGTGTTTTTACTTTGTTCCTGGATGTGTGCACAGCAACGTGCAAACACATTTAACAGCCTCTGGACTAATAAGCCTTTTCCTGGGAGACCAAATAACTTTTTAATAAGCCCTTTTTCTTTTCTTTTTTCTCTTCTTTCTTCTCTTCCTTTTTCCCTGGTACTGTTTCCCACTTGCTGGAAGTCTCCTCCTTAAGTTTTCTTTCAGTTCTCTGTTGCTCATTGCAATTAATTTTCTAGCAATTTTATTCTTAACTGGTGGCTGCATTTCTCTGGCTCTTTGTGGCTCACCAACTTCAAGATCTGTTGCCATCAGTCAGCTGCCCTGTAAGAATTTGTTACAGGATGGGTCAACAAGGAAAAGATGGTCAGTGACTACACTGGTGGCTGGGTCTGTGCTTAGGAAGCAAGACCTCAAAGGTCTGCACCATTGCAGACTGAGGACACTGACAGGGAGGACAAGGACTGCCACACCGATTTCCACGTCTTGTGGGGCCTTCATTTCTGAACTTGGGAGGCTTGAATCAGAATTGAGCTCCGGAGCACTAAGCCACAGAGCCTCCATGGTTGGCAAGTGCAGGGCCGGAAACTGAGATGAATAGAGCCCTAAATGTTTTTTTGTTTGACGCTCATGCTTAACAGAAAATGATTAATCCATTAGCAAGTCCTGCTGCTGCCAAAAGAAACAGACTTGCACTTGTAGATTGCTTTCATTCTGTGCTATCAAGCCACTGCATAGTCAGCTTTTGCAAAGCTGACAGTCATCTATCACTTAAAAATGGCTTTTTAGAGGTACAGTCCTCTTTGTCTTAAGTGTGTGTATGTGTCTGCTTGAAAGCGTCTCATTAAAATATAGTGACCTCATTGAACACCTCAAACAAATTCCATAGTGGAAAATGTCTTATTTTCTGTTTGCTTTGAATTATTTCAAAGTTTGTCACTAGTTTCACATGACAATGGGGCATTTGGAGTGATTTTTGTCTGTGATGATGTGTCAGAGAGACTAAATGGCTCTTGCTATACACGACATGAAAAATGTGTCAGTGGAGAGTGGACCAGGGCAGTTCTGATTTCGTAAAGAGGCAAGAACATTTCTCATCGTGCTTATTCAAGCAAAACTCCCTGCAGTCCTAAGTATCCCACTGAAAGCAGTGGGACTCCTGAATATGTAAAGGATCCAGGATCAGATGAGTAATGTCTCTAGAAACAAAAAAGTCCTAAATTAAAGATTTTTTTTTTCTTCATGAGATACTTTATCCAGCCTAGTAAAAACATGTGTATTTATAGCCTAGATTATGCTTTGTTTTGTGGGATGAAAAAACACATTTTAGAGTTGGCCTCTTTCCTGAACAGATGTTACTGGCCTGGGTGAATAACTTATTCAAGCATACGATTTAACAGAATTGAATGAGAATTTTTGCCAAACTCAATTCTGACTAAAACTGAAATCTTTCACCACTTTTCTTCCCTCTGTCGTACAGGCTTTGCTGTTCAGTTCATCCCAGTCTCTGTCTTCCGGCCGTGGCTGTTAGGGGTTACATCAATCCCTTTGGTTTCCAGACTTATATTATTCCCATGCAAGAAAATCTGTAAGCGATTTTTTTTTTTTTTTTTCATTTAAGCATGATTCTCCCTTGAAAAAAGGACTGTCAAGGTAACATCAGGGGCTTCAATGTTTGTCTCTCACTGATTTCTCACATCAAATGTGTTCATTTTGCTGGTGCAAAGATGTTTCCTTCTAATTGCCACTACTTCTAGCTCCAGCTGGCTTCTTTCCTTCTTGCACATTATCACCAGTATTTAAGGTTTTGCAGGTCAAATTAGACTCAGAGTGACATCTGTGCCACCCATTGCTTTCAGAGAGACTACCCAGGTGTGACTGAATGCAGTCGGATAACAGTCCTCTCTGTGCCATAGGGGACGGACTGGATCTCCTTCTCTCTTAGCTTTGACGGATCTGCGGTCTAACAGGTCTAAAAAGCAAAGAAATGAATTTGTTGTCCAAGCCTGCACTGAATTAGGGGCAAGGAACAGATTTTTTAATTGAAAAGGTGACAGGTTTTAGGGAGGTCTCACTGAGTTTGAGCAATAGTACCAAACCAGCTTGTTGAGGAACAGGACCCTGGCTCTGATGCTTTTTCACTCACCTGTGGTATTATAACTACGTCCCAACATCACCCAGTGCGCTAACCCAGGGCTGCAGTATATCATTAATTCTGAAGCTGTTAGTGAGGTAAATCCTGTAGAGAAGGAAGGAGGTTTTTTCCCTTCATGGGTGCCCTCAGTGTTGAGGTCTGTGTCAAAGTGCAGGATTCTACTCATGCCTGCCACCACACCTGCTCATCACTGAAGTTGTCAGCACTGCCTGTAGGTGAAAAAGAGTAGAGCGTAAATGCATTGAGCACTACCTAGAAATCACAGCTGTGTGATGGCATAGCAATGTTATTGTCAATGGTGTCTTTCCAACGACTGAGATCATCCACCTGAACTATCAAAACCCTCCAAGAAATTGGTAAGTGAGCATGGCATCCTTGGCCAAGCCTGGTGCTGTAGAATGCACATTTGCTTTTCTGGAAGATTGTGAGGTATCCCACTGTGTGTCTGGATTACCATAAAGACAGATAGATAGGGAGTAGGTTAGTGGGTATTTACACAGTTACATGCTAAATCTTGGAGCACATAGATGCAGGTCAGAGTATATATGCGATACAGTCATTGATATGCTGTTAGTAGTTGGAGCCTTAAAAAAAGTAAAATTGAGGAAAATACAAATAAAAAACTAGATCACATACATAACATAAAATATATTGGAAATCAATATGATGTACGTATCCCAAATTAGGAGTGCAGCTGGCTTTATAAACCATTTTACATGTACTTCCTGACAAACTTTATCTCTATAATCCTGATTTCAGTAAATAGCAGTTTTGAGTATTGCTAACTCACTGCCCAGTGGTTATGCCTACCTTTGATAGACTTTAAAATACTATCATTGCTCTTCAATATGGATGAGAAATACTTGAATGGTTTTAGGATTTGCTTATCTGTGCCGTAGCTGCAACTTTCAATGAGTATTTTGCATGGTTGAGCCCCTTTTGTCTAGCTTCTGTGTGTTTGCATGCAGTGCAATCGCATCTGCTTCTTGAGGTTAGTGAGGCAGCAAGTGCGGCTGCTCTGTTCGTAAAAACACGTTAGTAGAAGTATTTGAAAATACCAGCACTGATCTTTTTTTTCCTTTCTTGCTCTATTGATATGTTGGGAAACATACTCTGCACATCTCATGTTTTAATTCTGCTTAGGAGCACAGTTTAATGCTTAAAGAAGCATTTGCCTGCCTACATTGTTATTAACGCATCCCAATCTTAAAATACAACATAGAAAGTAAAACCTTCTTAAAATTTAAGGAATTTGAAGGAGTTATATTCTTAAGACATTAAGTCCACGTATTAAACATATACAAGCAGATTCTCAGATGCATTCCCATACTCAGTTTGGCAAGAGGATCATCTATATGAGTACTTCTTTGTTTTCCTTTCTGTGATTTGTACAGGTTGTTACAGCACTCAGACTGATACTAGCAGTAATTGAAAATTCTTCACAAATACTTTAAATCTCAGGGGCTGGATTCTACTTTACTCACTCTAGTCTTACGCCAGGAGAACTACTTTTGGTTCAGTACAGTAATCCAGCTTTAAACTGGGAGAGTGCAGGGGAGCAGGGGAACAGACTCACATTCCCACATGTTCTGTTCTGATATTTAAAAAAATGATATCAGTTGTCAGATTTTATCTTGAAAGTCTTGTCTCTTTTGACTATCTGTGGCACTGATCCTGCTCAGTAGATCTTGGAAGAGTCCTAGTTCAGTCACTGCGACCACATAATACACGAGTCATCACTGCTTGGTGCATCCTGTTTCAGGCTGTCATTAAATGTGCCTGTGTGCTGCCATTTTTACTGTGAGCATCACAAGTATGTACAGAGAGAGGCAAGTGTGTAAGAACTCTTTTGTAAGCATGCCCTGGATGAAAACCACAGAGTTTAGAGAGTTTATTCAGCCTACTGTCCCCAGCCCCCCTTAGTCAAATACCTATTGACCCGTTATTTTCCTTGGGGGAGGGAAACAGATTTAGCCTTTGGAAATAAGCTGTACACAGCAACGTAGTTCTCCACCAACAGAGGTCATTCATTTGCTTGTTGCTTGCCATGTTCTAGGTGCTCTACTGGGGACTGGGGTCTGCTCTCATTGACCCTGCAGGGCCTTGACTCCCTTTGCATCGGGTTTTGAGTGGGGTTCCTCCCATTGACCCCCAGCACCTGAAAGCTGGCTACGGAGTCTAAACTAGTCAGTGAAGTTGTTTTTTACTGATGAAGAGAAATAGATACCTCCCTAGGGAACCGCTTCCCATCCTAAGATACATGTCTAAATAGCTGTGATGAACTGCCCTTTCTGAGGTTTTCTCTGTTCAGCCACAGATTATAAAGGGAGCAGAGTAGGTTAGACCAAATGGCTGATAAGAGGAAAGATGACTCCATGCATAGGTGGTCATAGTGGCAGCAAAGAGCCTCTGACTCAGGATGGCAGAATTTTATACCCATACTAAACAACTTTCAACAGCTAGGTAGGCAATGACAAAAGTCTGTCTGTCTTTGATGGAAGCAGCTAGAGGTCCTGGGCACTGTTGCACCTGATGGGGAGATGAGGGATGAGAGGAAAAAAAAAAAAAGCACCCATGCTTTAAAATCATCTGTAATTCAGTAGATTGTCAGGAACCCTCTATTTTGCTCCTGAGTAACTGGTTTGTGAAGCTGAACTAATGATAATGCACTTTCAAGTGAACATGAAACGTGCAAAAATGCAGTTTAAATATCTTGCAAGAGTTCTGACCCCTTAAAATATGGTGCTTTCTGTACAATGAAAAGATTTTGGTAGAAGTCACTACATAACAGCACTTAAAGGGAGGCAAAAGATTATTAAAACACTGCTTCCTGTGGTATTAAAGTCTTCATCCCAATGTACTATGGAACAAAGCAAATGTGATGCAGTTACTGAGGTGGGCTCCATCACTGTGCTAAGAGAGAAGCTGAAAGAGGCTGTGTTACAGGTGGCACAATGTCCATGCCCTGATGGCTTTGCATTTCCACTGCAATGGCTTCACATTTCCACCTGAAGCTTCCAAGTCTTTCACGTAGTGGGGAGGTTTTACATCCTGATATGATGGTTGAGGAACAGAAAAACCAAGCAGAAGTCATGAAACAGCAAGGCCACAATCAGGGCCGACCTCAGCTCATTCCATATATGTGCTCACTTCATTAGACCACAGCAGGAAATTGAGGGCAAAGCCTTTAGTTTTTTCACTGGGTCAATAGCAACATACTCTCCCAGTAGAGTCACTGCTCAAAGGCAATGTAAAGCACAAAGTCTCTAGTCATCCAGGAAACGGTAGGTCAGATGTGTGTCTTGAGGCAGTCTGGCCCTGGCTACTCCTAGCATCTGTAATACTGAGAAGTCAGAAATCTTACTCCTCTCTTACTCATTTTTCTGATTTTTTTTCTATGTTTTGTACTCGCTTGGATGATAAAGCCAGGTCCTTTCTTTACTTTTCTTTTTTTCTTTTGTTCTGAATTAGTTTCTCTGTCACAAAGTTTGAGCTGCCACATGATCAGAAAATATTTCTTTTAAAAATAAGCTTTCCACAAGAATTTTAAGAGATAAAGTAGCTCAAAGAATTATTTCCTAGGGCTTTGCACTTGAACAGGTGGCTAGGCTTTTGGTCAAACTAAAGTTAAACATTTCCTATTAGCATTTTAGCTCAATAATAACAGATCTGGACTATCTTTAGAAAATTATTTTCCCAGCAGTGCCACTCCTTAAACAAAATAAGTTTGCATTCATAGAATATTTTGGAAGACGTTTCTTCACACTCTGTGGAAAAGTATCAACTTCTGCTGCCTGTTGATTCAAAAATTAGAGGTGTACAGTAGTTGCTCTGGCAACAGAGTCTCATTTTACCCCTTTGCTCATTTCCAACCTGTTACTAAATTACTAAGCACTGGAGGGATGCATCAAAGAGCACCTAGAGACGCTGTTAATGTAATGAAACCGAGACTTCATCTACTTAAAACGTGTTGTGTCAGCTTGGAAATAAGACAGGTTATTTCTTTACCCCCAGAAGTTGGCACCATGTCAACTACTTGAAGTTTTAAAGTTACGAAAACAAGGTCCACACACAAAAAATTTCCTTCTATGGAATTTACTGATGTGTTGTACCTGGCAAAACCGAATTTGTTTGTTAGCAAATTATAAAATATCCTTTTTACTTTATTGGTCATGACATCTGTCAGGTGATTTTAGTATTTTTAAGTACTTCAGTTGATATTTTCTGTTTGTATGTCACATAATAAATGTGTAGACTTATAGCTACTATTGCAAACTTTAGTAGTAAGATTAGTCCACCAGACGGGAAGAAACTAAGGACATGAATCTGTGTTGTTGAAGGCAGTACTGTGCACTTTTAAAATTTTCTCAGATGTTTTTTGGGGGGCACTTTTAAAAAAGAACAAAGTGAGGTTTTTAGTGGTCAAATAGAGCATTTACCTCTGTGTTGCACAAGAAAATTGGTTTAAATACTTTTACGTGCAGCAACGTTTACAGCACTATAGTAAACATCTAAAGCCCTTTGGGGCTTTATATCAGGGGAGGGAGGAGGTTTGAGTTTATCAGTCCTGCTTGGGTGCCGAATTATTGTGCACAGCGCAAGCTGTGGCTGCTGCCAAACCCTGGTGCCCAGAGCCCCCCAAGGAGTCCCGTCAGCTCCAGAAACAACAGGAATTATTGCAAAAAGCATAATCCCATGAAGTATCTCCTTTGAAGCCTCACACCCTATCATACAAATGCTCATTATACAGTGTGGTTTTAGCTAGTATTTCAGTCTCAGGAACTTTCACTCTGCTTTGACGGAAGGGATAAAATTAAGGAAGAAACACATTCTTCTAGAAAAAGATGCTGTTTCTAGCATCACACCATGAGACCAGTTTGGCTCCCTGCTTTTCAAGCATGAGAGTGTGGGCTGAACCCTTGTGCCCTCGTCTCCTGGGATAAAGTGGGGAAGGATAAAATTATAAGGTTCGGTGCTACTGTTGGCCTACCCTGACCGAGTCTCATCTCTGGCGTGACACTTATGCCAGGCACTATGCTTGCAAGGCATCATCAGTGCATCTACTGTGCCAGCACTGCAAGACCTTTTACTCCTTTTACATGGTGCAAAGGGGCAAGGTGAGATGACGGTCTCATCTGGATACGTCTGTGTTGTACTCCTGGTTTACAAACACTTCTGCCATATGTAGCATAAGTTCCTGAATTTATTATTTGTGTGAAGTCATGTTTGGCTATGATTTGAGAGGTTATATGTGTAAGAATTGCCTTTTGATAATGTTTTTCCACAGCATCTGTAGAATATTATCAAGTGGTAGGAGACCAACTAGTAAGACCTTCCATAATGTCAGCAAAATTTCAGCTCCTTAATACAGTGCTGGTATACTGTTTCCCAGCTTGAAAACCCAGCACTAAGTCTTTAAAATGACACTATAAGCTACAGACCTTTGTTTAAAAGTAAGGTGCCAGATAATGCCTATAAATGTAGGTGTTTGTTTTTAGCCTTACATTGCAACCTTTTCATATGTAATTCTGGTATATTTGTACCAGCTTCTTTTGACTGTCATTTTTAATGTATAATGTTTTTACCAGGTGGGCTATAGAGCGGTGTTATCACTACAGTAAAAAAGTCTACATGTACCATGTTACAAAGTGCAGAACATACCAGATATAATTTCCATTCTGGGTTTAGAGATCAGACTTTAGCATAACTTTGTTCCAGATGCAAGATGTGGACAACAGAGACATGTTTTGTTACAGGTTTTACTAATGCAGATTTAAAATAACATGACTGAAGTTCTAAATTGATATGACAGTTGCACCTTTTCTGGATAAAAGAACCGGCTGCAATGTTATGCCTGGTTTTAAAACCAATACACATGATCTGAACCAGATTTTTTCATCATGGTTTTGAAAATTTCCTTTCAGACAGAGGGAGTGTTTAGGAACATTTCAAAGAAATATAAACATGAACTTAGACCCGATAACTTGTGTCCAGGACAAATTTCAGCTGGAGTATTTATTATTTTCTACCTCCTTTCAAGATTTCAGTGGCACTTTACTTGTATTCTCCTTAAATTTCCACGCTGGTGCTGTGTAGCTGCATGTAGTTAGACTACTAAAGAAGTGCCTCAGCCCAGGGGAAGCTGAGGTCAGTGGAAGTCTTTCCCAGTAGTTAGAGCTCTGCTCTCTCATCTGGGAACAACGCTGCCAACAGGCTAATGTTGCAGAAACCAGCATGGCTCCTTCCTCTGATATTCAACACTGGGCAAAAAAAGTGAACTTGATGTGTGGCTGCATGAAAAATGGCACCAAGGAACTGGTCAAGAGGGTAGGAGCAATACATGATTTTGCTGGAGAGACCAATTTATTCCTTCTGATATCTGAAGATGATTCTTCTGAATGTAGCACTGAAAAAGGAACAGAAGCTGAGGCTGTCCTTGGAAATACTTTGCAGTTGACGTGTTAGAAAAGAATCCAAGGAAGATCAAAATCTAACAGGGAGGTATGGAAATCACTGCTGATGAATGAAAGCCCATAGCTGTTATATGTCCATAAATATCACATATTGTAGGATGCTCTTTAGCTTGTATGCTGCACTATATAAACTTTCCTGTATGCTTTTTGGCAGAATTGTTCTTCCATGCAAACATTTTACAAACTGTGGCATGAAGTAGCTTGTTTTGCCTACAACATAAAAGTCTTGGTGTCTCACAGCTTACAGTGACTCATGCTTTTGTTTGCAGATTGGTTGCCTCCCCATAAGACAGCATAGTATGGCCTATAGCTGGTTAATAAGTTTGCTGAGTACATTGATGTCCTTTTGGTTGACAGGATCATATGAACAAACAGTAAGGTGAGCAGCCATGGATAAATCATGATGTTCAGGATAATGCTAACTGCACTTAAGTGGAGGAGATCAGCAGAGTAAAGAAAAAAAAGGAAAAAAGAAAAAAGGAAAAAAAAATCAGTGACAAATTTTGTTGTCTTGCCCTTATTCTAACTCTTCTTGTACAAACGATCTTTGCAAAAGTGAGAACAAATGAATCCAGTACCGCTTTGATTACTTTTAGATTGGCATTGATATGCTGTGACTCTTTTTTCCACATAACATTAGAGGTAGAGGTCAGCACTCTACCATTTTTTTAATTGAAAGACCATCAACTTAATTTGGAAACAGAATTTTCCAATGAAAACTTACCTTGGAGAGCATAAAAGCAAATAATAACAACACAGTTGACCTCAGCAGTTCCGGAACATTTTATCAAAACCTAGGAATGGTGTTTCTAGGAATGGCGTCACAGAGTGTATGTAAAAACACTGGGACCTCAGAGCACTCTGCTTTGCCTGGAAGTACTAAGCACAGAAAATAACATACCTGCTCAGAGACACAAACACTGACCCTTCTGACCCGGAAAAAAGCATCACACTGGAAATATGAAATATTTACAAACACCATATGTATTACAATATGCAGTCACAAATTCATAGATAAATATAAAGCCAAAGGATGGAGTTATGAGATACTCCAAGTGTCCTGTTATATCTTCATATACCAACATAGCCGTATGAGATAACTAGAGAAAAGTTATAATGTGTCTTCATGCATATTTCGGGAATTTTATGAGTATAGTGACTTTGCACATGAAAGCATTGTGGACCAAAGCTTTACAGAGATGGAAACATTCTTATGAATCTTTTCCTCTAAAATCAGAAGTTCTTAATGCTTTAGTTGAAGAACTCTTCAGAAATTAGCAGGATAAAGCATGTGCTTCTCTGTTAAAAATTGCTGAGTCTGCCTATTAGGGGTCTGCCCTACAGGGACTTTAACAGTGTAAGGCACAGAGAGCAAATGTACGGTATACCTCAGTCATGGCTCTGTAACTCTCAGAAAGCAAGAGGCAGGGTATGTCAGGGCAGCCATATGAAAGCCATTGAACAGCACTTAATTAGGCAGCTGTGGGAAACTACTAATTATGGGCTAAGTACTAAGTCAGGACTGGGTCCCCAGTTGAAAGGTCTGGAAGGAGACTCCAAGGAGTGGCTGATTTATTTTTCCTAGTGGAATTCAAATTCTTGCCCATGCAGCACCACTCCTTTTGAGATAACTTGAAAGTCTTCTTGCAGGAGGTCCCATGGAAAATGCTGTAAACTGGAGGAGACAGAAAAGCTAGGGAATGGCCACATTTTGTGACTGCAGTCCCAATATAAAGAGCTAGAAGGAAGAAGACGTCGCATTAGGAACAGTTCAATTTGTTCTGTTCTTCAGCACTGTGTAGTTTCTATTTAGGTGATTACTAGATATTAGTGTATTGATGAGCTTTTCATTGAGAATGGGTCTCTTGACCTATTCAATAAATTAAATTGCTTGAATGAAGGAAAGTAAAGAAGTAAAATGGTGGCCTTGACTCAACCTAGAATCTGGACATCTTTCAATTTTAGCAGAAGCTGGATCTTCACCCTTAGATCTAACCTTGTATTATGGATTCTTGGTTGAGTCCAAGACTCTTTATTGTCTTATGTACAACAAAAGTATTAACCAGTGTCATGGAAATCCTGTGCAAACAACAGTTCTCAAACATCTTCAGAATTTAGGGAAACAACTTCACACACAAAGCTTAACCATGAACCCCAAATCTGAGTGCAGACCTCCTATGTGTCTCATAAACTGTCATATTAAGCCTAATTGAAATCTAACCAAAATCTTCCTTACTCATCCTGTCTTCAGTGAAATCCTTTGATGATTCCCTCTCCAGATATAAGAGAAGATGAATCAAGCAATCCTCACCCTGCAGGCACCGAGCAACTCCACCCTCTGACATCAGCGACTCTGCAGCTAGAGAAGGGACTGAGATCCAAGGATTTGAAATAATGTTATTTGTGGCTTTCTTCTTCTTCTCTTCTAATGACAATACAGAGGAACATTTATTCTTGGTAAATGAAAAGCAAACATTAAAGTGTCATTTAGACATTTTTTCTGTAAAGTGTACAGAGTATGTTAAAGTATATCAAACACTTAAAAAGAACATTACTTTGTCAAGTGCCACATATGAAAAGGTCAGCACTGGTCCTCTGTCTTTTTTTCTACATATGAATCATAGACAACAAATAAGACTTAACATTTGCATTACTATTTTAATCTGCACCATTATTTATGAGGGTTCTCAAAATACTTGTCACCCTCAGAAAATATTCTAACGTAGGCCGGTATTATTACCCGCTCATGTTACAAATGAGACACAAAGACGGCACAGCTGAAATTTTCCGAAGTAACTACTGGCTGGGGCAGAGAAAGGGCATCTCAGCTGCTGAGTATCCAGCATGAGTGATACAGGGCTTTATTATCAGGTGTGCTCCCACATACCAGTGAGAGGTACAAATGTTCTGCATTTGTGAAAAATAAACACATCATTCGGATAGCTCAGTTTTTGTGTAGCAAGTAAGCAAAAGCTCCAGAAAAGAGAAATTCTGACTGCATTGAAGGACAGCTGATGTGATAAAGCCCGTGGGATAACTTTAATTTTCACGCGCAGGCTTTCACCAACAGACGAGCGCCCAGTTAATCAGGCTGCTGGAGAATTCTGTGTGACGACTTCTCTTTAAATAACTTTGGCAAAGTCAGACTCATATATATGCTGTGCTCTCTACCTCAGAGTTGCTCAGGAACATTCTTCAAAAGGCATTTTTGTGTCTTTATAATTGAATTGATTCTTAAGTTGTGCCACGGGTGTACACCTTATCAAAGAAGAGCTAGCACTCCATTTGTTCATAATGCCCTCTAGGAGGAGGTTTAACATGCAATGTTTGTTGTTTCTAGCAGGTCTCTCTGCAGAGAGAGAGGTCGCTACTCAGGGAGGCACTTTCCTCCTTGGAAACAAGAAAAGAAATCACCGGGAAGGAGGGGAAAATGCATCTGGGTAACAGGAGGGGATCTTGTCAATCTTCAAACCACTAGAAAATGATCATGAAAGTCTTTTGTTAGAGAAGCCTATAATGGTACTATTGCTTGTCTATTGTGCCCACTAACAGCAAATAGCTTGCAAGGGCAGGGGAGATGTAGGATTAGACAAATTGTGAAGAGGGGCTCTGGATGCTTGAAAAGTGCATTCCTGCTCATCAAGGTCAGAGAGGTCAAAAGAGTGTCATCATTCATCCTCAATGGAAGTATTTCTATAAACAAATTGACCTTTAAAAACATCCGTGGCATATATGGAATAATGCTAATGATGTACTATTGGATTTCTTCCACAAGTGGAAACAGAAAAGCAACTGTAATTCACTTTTGTTGAGTTGAAGACTATGTCGTACAGTACGTTTTCTACTGCTAGAAACTGCAGCCATCATGAAAAAAAACTTCTTTAGAAAGCTTTATTATTATCGTAATTTTTGGTGCATTTTAAGAATAAGCTCAGTTAGAAAATTATTTTCAGAGGGCTCGTCCTTATCTGCAGGTATATTTCTGGGTATAGCACTGGGTTGAAGCTATCTGCATCCATTGCAGGTAGGCAAAAAGGGTGGACTGGATCTTTCCTGATGGGTGGGGGACTGCGTACGAGCTTTCTCTGTCCAGCCTAGCAATTTCCCTTGTCCTTCGCAGTTGTGCTTTTGAGCAGGGGTCCTTGGCTAGTCCATCCTCTGACTTCAGTACTTAGTGGGCCTGTCACTTAGGTAACTTAATCAGAGTTTGCTCGTTAAAAAGGAAATTGCTCTTCCATAATGCACTTGAAGTGCATGAGAAGAGCTTCAAGAAGACAATGATAGACATAGATGTTATACTGAATGGCAGCTGCTAAATATATGTGTGCTGATAAATGTCTGTGAAGTAACTTCATATGGTAAGACAAGTTAAACGTTTATTTCAAGCTTTAATTAAAAGTTACCTCACTAAAATTTTCAAAAGCATCAAAGTTACCAACTATTTTGAATTATTCTCCCTCTGTGTGCAGTCAGGGGCATGTTTTCTCTACCATCTTGTAGCATGCACATTATTAGTTCGCAAACTCACAGTACATAACAAGTGACCACAGATGAGAAAACTGCCCTTGACAGCAGCCGTCTACTCTGCAAAGTAATATTGTTTCCAAACGCCTGAATAAAAGCACATTAACAGCAGGAGTCAACAAAGGGAGTTTTATGATTTTTATTTTTAAAGAAAGACTTTAAAAGTGCCCCTGATACTTTTTTAGAATCTTTTTCAACTGGATTTTTCTTGAACAATACTTAAAACATCCTGATCTTTGGGGTCAAATCATTCTCTCAGTTGCATGCTGTGCAGTTCTGAAAATTTGGAACGAGTTTAAAAGTTAGAAGGACTGACTTTAACTGCCAAGCTTAAACATAGAGAGATTTAGGGATTCCCTGGGTCCTCCAAAAGCATAGCTCTTTTTGCAGGTTTCCATCACTTTTTTGAGATATATTATGGTCTCTACAAAACGGAGAAAAAAAAATATGAAAAACAAGTCTTTCAGTTTAATAGCTAGCACAATAATCTACCAAGTGCACATGACAACTGACACTGGAAGAAAGGCTTTATCATTTCAAACTACTTAAGATCTTCATGCAATTAAGGCACTGGGCTGATGCTTAGAAGTTCTGGTGTTAGTTTTCTGGTTTTACACCTAGTATATATAAGCTTGGGAAAGTGTCCTGGTTTCAGCTGGGATAGAGTTAACTGTCTTCCTAGTAGCTGGTACGGTGCTGTGTTTTGAGTTCAGTGTGCGAAGAATGTTGATAACACACTGATGTTTTCAGTTGTTGCTCAGTAGTGTTTAGACTAAAGTCAAGGATTTTTCAGCTTCTCATGCCCAGCCAGCGAGAAAGCTGGAGGGGCACAAGAAGTTGGCACAGGACAGAGCCAGGGCAGCTGACCCAAACTGGCCAACGGTGTATTCCATACCATGGGACGTCCCATCCAGTATAGGAACTGGGAAGCGGGGGGGGGGGGGGGGGGGCAGGAATCGCCGCTCGGGGACTAGCTGGGTATCGGTCGGCGGGTGGTGAGCAATTGCCCTGCACACCATTTGTACATTCCAATCATTTTGTTACTACTGTTGTCATTTTATTAGTGTTATCATTATCATTACTAGTTTCTTCTTTTCTGTTCTATTAAACCGTTCTTATCTCAACCCATGGGTTTTGCTTCTTTTCCCGATTTTCTCCCCCATCCCACTGGATGGGGGGGAGTGAGTGAGTGGCTGCGTGGTGTTTAGTTGCTGGCTGGGGTTAAACCACAACAGAAAGTCGCTTAAAAGTTCTGTGACCCTACTGTAAAATGGAGACGATAACACCTCTTCTGTCTTGCTTCTTCTGCTGTATGCTTAGAGTGAAGACCTCTTGGGCAAAGACCTCTCTCTTGTGTGGGAATGAGCAAGAGGACTCAAATATAATTTGGTATTTTGAAACAAAATGAGGATGATCCAAATCTATCTGTTCTTAATCCCTTCACAGACAATTAAGCAAACAGAATGCAAAATACAGCCCAAAGGGAGTATTACATAACCTTGGGCACTTACAGGAAGATTTCTAGATGAGAAATGAATGAGTTAGTTACCAGTTGCTTTTCCTGGGGTATCTAAAATAAAGTTAAACAAAAAGCTTTATTTTACTGTTTTAGGGTAGAATCTGAGTATTCTGAAAAACACTTTGGACTTGAATTTCATTTACTTATTTTTTACAGCAGAATATCTTATGTCCATATCAACAAATCCTAGGCCTTGTCCTAAAAAAATAACATAATATATTTTGGTCAAAAAGTTTATGTTATGGTTGAGCTGTAAGTACTCCAATGGCAATGATGGGGATAAGAGTAATGAGAAATTCGTGGAAAAGTTGCTGATATTCAGTGTTCCTCAAGATCAGATTTGGCTTTGGGGTTGAAACTAAATATATATATATATATAAAACCAAAGTATATCTCCGGGAATTAGCAAAGCAATTTGAGCTAGGTAAGAACGCAGTGGTCCTTGCTATGGAGGATCTCAAAAGTCATTGCATATTTGCTTTTTTTGTAGTAGAAAGTGGAGCAGGCCAAGGACAAAATGTAGCGTTGAGTCTGATGCCCTTTAGCATTGGGTAGCAGTTACTGAGAAAAGACTTTCTTTAGGGTAGAGTATCCTCCAAATCTCCTCCTATAAGGTTCATATGCCTCCCATTGTGTCAATGGTTTAAAGAGAGAAACTCTTGAAAGACAGCACGCTTTTTAAAAGTAATTAAAAAATAAAGCTAACAATGATGGACAGCAATTCAGAAAGCACTAATGCAGAGCACCTGAAAGTTAAGTCTTTGCATCGACTTTTGTAAGTTTTTGGGAGTTCAAAGCTGCATTTAGCTGGCAGGGAACCACCTTTGAAGGTGCCTGGAAGAAGTGAGTGAAGAGAGATTTGAAGAAGAGAGGGAACATTAAACTGAAGAGGTGATTTCAGGAGCTTCATATCAGGAAATGAAGCATACACTGGTGTCACTTCTAGTCAAAAACTACCAGCAAAACAGGAAACTTTTAAACAACCGGATTGTTCTTTTCAACTAGGCCTTATGTAAGGGGTTAGCATCTCAATACGAGTACATGCACCAAAGTCAGTGACTTGATTTTGATGCCAACTGCTGGAATTTCTCATCTCTGAATGCGGGCCTCCTCTTAAAAGAGTCTTAAAAAAGGGCATCCAGGATTAAAAATTCTGACATCAAACTCTCCCTTTGAAGCAGGTATCCAAATTCCAATTCACCAGCCAGTTAGAGACATTAGAAACAAGACTCTGATTCTTCCAGTTTGTAGCATCCCAGGCACAGTGGGAAAACTTGCACACCCAAACCTAGTCAACCTACAGTTACTGTTGGAAGGCCTTGAGAGCTGCAGTGGGGTGGAGGGCTGTGGGATGGAAGCACAGCACTGGGGGTCCGAGCCCAGCTCTGTCCCTGACCTGCTTTGTGATCTTGGTTGCAAGGTTTGAAGGAGGTAAAACAAGAGCAGTAGTGAAAGGTGCTGTTCAGAGAAGATGGTTTGTAGCAAGCGCTGTCAGGGCGCAAGCCAAGAGCTTCATTTGCTACCTGTGGCCCTCCACCGAAGTGCTGCAGACCACGTGCAACACCGCAGACGTGCCCCAATGCCAGTTCTAAAGGTGACCTAAACGTGACCCTGCAGCTAGAGACTCATCCACCCAACCTCACCTATGGGTTCAGATGAAACAGTTTCGTTTCAGTCCTTTAGTGTTATTAATTGTTATTATTTCTTTAGATTTTATGCAACAATAAAAGGGAGGCTTCAGTTCCCAGCTGCAGCAGCCCCTCCCACAAATCAAAAGAATATGACTTTCATTTTGAAAAGACTGAATAAATATGCCCTGAATACAGAGGGGCATGGATTCCAAACACCCCGAAGTACAGGAAGAAACAATTGTTCTTTCTTTGGTTTGATTCATCCTCAAAGGTTCAATATATGTATCTCACAGAGTCTGGGTGGTTTTTAGAGCGAGGCCTTTGTTTCAGGTGAAGGTGTCGACAGATGCCACAGGAACAATGAGACAGAAAGCATAACCAAGGGATTGGGATTCTGGCTTTCAGGAAGAGCTGGTGATTTGGCAGATCTAATTCTGAGTTATCTTTAAATGACCTGATTTTTGGTGCATTGGATCCCGTGCCCTTTCAGAAAGTCAGATCCTGTGAAGGGGTCGAGTCAGTTACCAGGAATCACTAACCTGCCGCCAGTCGTGTGGGTATGAGGAGACTCCCCCTGGCAGGGAGACCCATGGGATGAGTGCTGTGGCCAAACCCTTGTCCACCACACTGACACACAGCCTGTTTTAACTTCCCCCATGAAAAAGGGAAAACAACTCTTCTTTTTCTCCTGAGCCCCTTCACCTGCTGAGGGAGTCCCTGCAGCTGGATGCCTGCATGTTTCAGCTCTCCCCAAAAAGCACTGGGGCCTTGGCCGGGCTTCCAGTTTCCCAGCTGGGGCAGAGCACCTCACTGAAGGGGACAGGGCGGTGCTTTTGCTGTCACTGAAGATGGCTAATTTGGGAAGTCTGATATGGTGCTGTAGCCAAGTTTGAGTTCTCACAGCATTGTATTTAAGGGCAGGGAGCTCCCCACCCAGTTGTGCAACCTGAACAGCCCCTTTCACCCCCTCTTACCTTTGTCAGAGAATCCCCCAGGTACTTGACACACTTCAGGATTTCAGATCTGCAGAAGTACGGCTCGGCTTGTCACTCTCACTGTCACCTTGCTAATGTAGTACTTCCCATAAGACAGACAGCAGTCCCTGACAATTGTTTTGCCTTGTATTTTATTTCGGTTAAATTAAATAGGGGTAAGATGAGAAACTTGGGGGGCTGGGGGGTGCCTGCATGGGGTAGAGGGATTTTGATCATCTAGAAAGAATCAACGGCCAGTTCTGTACCATACTTCATCACTGTTGTGAATGTGCAACAAAAGAAATGCTCCCTTCCTTCCTACAGTCCTGGAAACAAGAGAGGATTTTATTAACCTCTGTGATGTCTCTCATTACTTTTAGACTCTGTGTTGATTGGCTCAAGTATTCCCCCCCAAACTTGTCTGAATAATTAAGTTTGTTCATTTGGTGGAGATCTTGCTTTTGCTTTGCACTGGAGGTTTTTCAGTCTTGGAAGGTAACTTAATGAGGAGAATTCTTTGGTAGCCAAAGTTCTTTGGTAGCCAAAATACCGACCATACAGTTACATCTGTGTTAGGATTTTTTCCATGAGCCAGTCTTAGAGCAGCAGAACAAAAGCCAATTCCTCTTCTCCAGCTTTTTGACTTCTACCGTTAAAAACAAGAATGCGACTGAGCCTCCATGCCCCTTTTGAAGTACAACTCCCCCCAGAGTCTGGGAAGGAAAAGGTTAATATTCTGTCCCTGAGCTATCACAGGTGTTTGCCTTCATTCAGGGATTACAGGAGAGCCCAGGTATGGCAGGGCTCAGCTGGAGCTAATTACTCCATCAGGAGGGTCTATAAAAGGAAGGAGAGACCAAGTGGTGGGTCAGGCACCCTGGGCTAAGGGGACTGCTTACTACAAGGAGCTTATTTATTTATGTAATTCCCTTTTTAGCCCAGTTATGTGAAATCTATTTAATTTTCCACACTACCCTTTTCCCCCCTCCCCCCCCCCCCCCAACCTGAAAGGGCTTTTTTCAGCATCCTTCATTGGCTTCCCTGACCTGTCACGCTTCTCAGACTCATTTTATCTCATCATTTCTGTTCTGTTTTACGTGTTTTAGTATGTCCCATTATTTCCATATTGGAAGCTTTTTAAGCTAACAGGCCTAGCAGACTTGCAAAGACTATTAGACACAAATTATTTTTTTCTCTGTGGCCTTTTGCATGTAAAATGCAAGTCTATTTCATTTCAAGCAAAGACAGTTAAAAATTGACCTACATTTCTGTTGGGCTATGTCTCGTGTTACACAGTGCTCAACTTTATGGAAAGATAGGGCTTTGCAGGATGTCACAAATTAGTTTGAGAAGGAAAAGTGTAAAGAATATGCAGTCAAAAATATAACAGGCACTTGCTCACCGCTGAATGTAGAATGTCTTGTTCCTTAGCTTAGGTGAGATTACAATTAGGGGTAGATAACACTTTAAGAGATCTATTGTTCTTTTAGGTTTTTTTTTTCTTTTTTTTTTATGAGATAATTACAACTATTATACACTGTTACATTTTGATTCATAGAAAAGACAAATAAATTACATCAGTAAGAACCTTATGTTCATAATATTAAGATATGTTTCTGCTTAGGAAATTAACTGACTATTTTACAGTAATATAAATTATAATATTTGATGGTTTAAAGAGTGGGTCTAACTACCAGGATTCTTACTGTAGATAATGACTCTGGATATTTCTAGGTCTACAGTCACTGTTGCGTCTTGGCAATATATTCTCAGCGTGCTCATTTATTCTTCCCATTAACAGGCAGGAATTCAGGCATATATCTTCAAATTTACCTAGTTTCCTCTTAGTGTAACTAATCAAGTAACCACTCTGACTTTTTGGGCCAAAGAGATTCACCGATCTGCTTGAGATGAAAGTGGAAATCTGTAGCAGATCCCCTGAATCTTAGTTTCCTTACATGTCTCCTTTAGATGCATATTGTCTGCCTGTCTTACTCTGCTGAGTAATGGGTCTAATAGTGCTCTTTCTTCATAAAGGGGCTGCAAGGCTTAGTTGGTGTTTGCAAAGTATTTAAGAGACTGAGATAGAAAGAAAATGCAGTTCCTAAAAGCTGAGCAACATTGCTACTGATGAATGACTGAGGCATTGTGTTGTCTTTGTACTTTGGAATAAGTCAGTGAAAGATCCAGAAGTTAAAGTTTGTGGATGGTTGCTGGGGTTTTTTTGGCTTGCAAAGGACAAGGGAGAACCCCAGCATGGTGGCATACATACGTACTTATTCCTTTTCTTTGTGTTTGGCTTAAGAATATGTATAAGATACAACCCTGTGCAAATTTCATAGGCATTTATGTGGTTTAAGGAATTTAGTTTTTTGTTGTCCAGGTTATTTTTTCTTCAGATCTCTTTATTCTATTTCCTTTAACAAGCCCTTCATAAAAGGAGATGTGGCATTTTGTTCTGGCTCTGATTTGATTACAAAAAACACTACTAACAGAATAGCAGCCAGTGTGCACTAAATCCCTTTTTAAATACTGTAAAAGCTTCCTCTCCTTTCTGGGTACCTTTACACTCACCTTTTCAGCAAGATTTCATTTTCTGTACAGTTATATTTAAATAGCAACAAAGGCCTGACCTCCTTGATGTTCAAGTTCAAAATTTGCCTTGAACCTAATAGGACTAGAACTACCTCTTTCATCTTTGGGAGTTTCCAGGTAGTTTAATCAGCCCAAGGAACCTTCATTCCTTGCTGGAACCTCTTGAGGGATTTTGTAATGGAAATAACTAGTAAGCAGCACAGCAGTGGATTCCCATGAACTCATATGCATAGGCTAGCAAAGCTTAAGCTATTGATACTGTGGAATGGAAGAGCTTAAGGGAAGGGATTTTTTGCTCAGTAGCATGAAGTAATACCTGCAGAATATTCAGCTCAGCAGTTCAGCATCCTTTACTGCAGATAAGGTTAGGGACAGAGACAATGAGGCTGGACTCGGCACCCCTGTGCTTATTGTAACTCATGTATACTGTTAATCAGCCAATTTGTTTCTGCTGGCACTTATAGTTGTTGTTAGACCCCCTAGATCCATCTTTTACAGCAGCTGCTCAGCAGTGCTGTTTGGTCTTACCTCCTGCATTGAGTCATCACTTCTGGAGGTTTTGCTATTAGAGCAATTGCAAGACCTGTTTTCTAGAGGAAAAAGACGTATTAGTTGAGTCACAGAGAGCTCTGTTAGATCAGTTGTTGCTTCTTAATATGAAAATAACGGGTAAAAGGAAAAAAGCAGGAAACAGAAGACGTTAAAGTGTGGGATGGATAATTAAATGTAGGGAAAGAGAATGTAGATGTAAATTCTAATTAGGTTTATAGAAATATAGGCCAGCACACATTTAGATTTTCAAAATGTTTGATAAAACAAGAAAATACATGTACTAGAGTTCAGTACAAAACCCCATCTAGTTATAGGTTATGAGAAATGTTAATGCCCTTGTCCAATTACTGAATTCCTGTTCCCTCACATACACTGACAGATATGTGCTTCACCTCCTGCTCACTGGGCATTCTATACATCACTCTCTGCCTGACTTAAGAGGTGATTATAGGCATCTACACAGTGAAGAGATATTTTTATATTAGTTAACTTTTTAATCTTACAGGAAAAGATACAAAGATATGTAGCTTGAAAACAGAAACTAAAGAAATTCAGAATACAAACAAGTTGTATATTTTCGGAAGGATAATTAACCTGTGATACGTGGAGACGTTGTGGATTGTCTACCATGGCAACTTCTTAAATCGAGTCTTGGTATCTTTTTCGAATGTCACAGCATGAAAGACAGTAGTTACAATGTGAGATGTGAGAGGCTTCGAAGATAAAGGTGATCAGGCTGTCAGGGACAGTACTCTGTCTTACTTCTAGCTATGAGAATTTACTTTTTTGTTTCTAGTTATAAAAATATATAGTTTACCTCCATCAATCCCAGGGCTCAGTTCTCTATGGAAACCTCTGACTCAATATGCTCTGATCCATATTTAGAACAAATACGTGATAGAAGCAGTGTGCAAAGGGGCTGTAAAAATATTTCATCACAAGTGTTGCTACTTGGTGACTTTCAAGCAGCCAGACCAGGGAAAGAAATCAAAGCCTGGTCACAAGAGGCTGGACTTCTCTAGATAATGTATTGAGCTGCATAGGGAGCATGTTGACCATGGAGAAACACATACTGCACAGTGTATAAAGTTCAGGTTGAAGCTGACCTGCCAATCAAATTCTAACAAGTAGACCCTTTGAAAAAGATCTTTTGATGCAATCCATTTATTTTGTGTCATATGTTGGCATTGCCTTACCTCAGGCTCCACAAAATATATTGTAGAGAGTCAAGTAACACCAATGGGAAGTGGTAATTTATGGATAAACGCTTGTTTTAAGGACTATATTTGTGTAGTCTTTGTTTGCTGTCAAGTCTTGACTGTGGTTGTCGGCGTCCCCACTTCAGAAGTGTTTGGGGCAGGGAGATTCTGCCAGACGGCTGGCAGCTTAAAGCTCATGAATTTGATGCACGAGGAAAGTTGCAGTCCCTTTTGCCTTTGTTAACAAGCAGGTTCCACAGCGCTGAAAGAGTTAATCATCAGGATGTTTTCACCAAATCTGACAGCATGGCTGGAAACTTTTTAGCTTGTTCGATTCTTCCTTGTCCTTATCACTAGTCCTTTCCATCACTCTTCTTGCATCCTGAAAAAGAAATCAATCAAAATGTAGATTAAAATTCCAAGTAAAAGTCAGTATTTCTTAAGGAAAGATAATAGCTGCTAGACAAAAGTACTCCATTCACATTCCGACAAAGCAGCATACTGTACCCTGTATGTTCACTTGTTTCTCCTCAGTGCTGTTTATAGTGGGTTATTTCCTTTTTACTTTCAATGTGTTCCAGTTGGAAATTCCTCACTCTGAGCATTTGCTGTGATGAGAGACATATAAATCTGGAAAAAGAAAAAAAGATGATGTGCCAGAATGGGTAACTTAATCCCACCCAATGACAAAATAAGGTGCTTGTCTCTAAGTTTTATGAATGTGTATATTATTTGTCAGTGCTGACATAATTTTTTTTTTCTTTTGTTGTTGAAGTTGGGATTTGGGAAGTGGGGAGATCTAAGGCTGGTGCAACCCTAGCTTTCCTAAAAAACATTGATCCCATGAAGAAATGTACAAATGTGTTCAACTGTATTTTAGGTGTTAAAGGGATTTGAAAAGGTTGCTTAATTAGAACTGAAGTTCTCTAACCACAATGTTGATTCAAAGGACTGTCCACTGTAGTATGGTCTTAAACTGACCGGCTGAACACTTTTAGGAGTCGGCTGGGGCAATGCTTTCTGGGAAAGGGAGGAGATGCCAGTTTTCTTTTGAGGCTGTCAAGAAGAATTCTGGTTTTGAGGATCGCTTTTGGGCAACCATCCATCAGGGTCTGGAGTAGGATGGCTGATGCACTCGTTCCATACAGACTTCTGACACCTGTCAAAAAGTAATCGTTTTCTGTTACTGCCGACACAGGCCAGATTCAAACCAATGACCAAGAGGTGAAAGGCTCTGTATCCCATTAGCAATCTTCCTCTGTACATTTCTTCTATTGTTAGGTTTTAGTATCCTTCAAAACTCATACTGCAGAACTTCACTGGCACCAGTGGATCATAAAATAAGACATAAGAAGTTTAAGTACATCTATTTTGACGGCTATTCGGGTACTTTCAGTCTGATATTTCATCTCCATTCTCAGATACGCTGCATAATTGTTTTGCCTGTTTACGGAAATGAATCATATATTGTAGCCTTCAAGTTTTATTTTCTTCTCAAAGTTTTTTAGGCATACTAAAGGACACAATCCAAGAAGCTAGAATCTAATTACAGATTTTGTATCTCCTGTATGACCTGTCAGAAGTCTGCTATCTCTTATAAAGCCATTCCAGCATATATTTAATGTCAGTTTGATAGAAGAAACACTTTCCTAGGTTCTCTTTGACTGACACATTTAAAATGACATCAGTTCCTAGTTTTAAAACCTATTGTTATTAAGTCTCTGTTGCTATTTATGTTAGAAATATGTGCATGTATGTCAAAACAATACATCAACTTTGCTGATTGGCTGCACCGAGATTGTGTTGCCAAGGTAACGGAACAATTGCATTTAATCTTTTCTAAATTGTCTTATTTATTTGTTTCACATTCCAAGTTTCATATTTAATTTTCCAAAAGCAGAAGTGGATGATTATTTTAAAAATACTTTTTAGACCATTGGTGCATTCTACATATTTTATGAAATGTGCACAGACATACACTTTCTGTCAAGATTAAAAAGAGTAAATGATTAAATGGATTATTTGAGATAAACATCTATTACTGTGTAACTGGGTACACAACCAGCTTTGCAGTTTGGTGTTTATTGGTTACTTCTGAAGCAGTACATAGTGGATTCATCTCCTTCACAATTCGGTTACCTTCTTAGATGGTAAGATCTTCATGTAGGACCTATGTCTTTTTTTTGTAATGTCAACTGCATTGTTGGTACTATCAAAATATCAGTAATTACCTTGTTGTGGTATTTTCATATTTTGACTTGGAAAGGTACCTCCCCACCCAACTGGAATAATTTTCATTAGTTTTTGAGAGATTCTATATCCCCGATATAGTTTGGACAATATTTTTACCAGAAGCACTGCCTGCTCATATCTAGAGGTGAATTTTGGTTCTTCAGTATGTAACACAAATAGGAATTATTGAAGTCTGTGATTTCCTCTCCTGTTTGGTTATGAAGCAAACTCCAATCAACTTCTCAAACCTAATGGGGTCAGGCTAAATCTGTGAGATGCTCAATAAACCTTCACCTGCTCAAATGCATCCCAGCTGACTTCATCCCAAATGGTGATGAGTATAGTAAACTCTTGAGTTTTAGCTGGGGTTATGTGGTTTGGACACAGTCTTGATTTATGTCATACCAGTAAGGATCACCTCAGTGTTTCTTGGTCAACGTATTCTAGTTATATATATGCATACATATAGGTAGGCTCTCATATTTTGGGTAAGATCATGTCTGTACTTAAATACATCTACACTGGAATTTAGGAACAAAAGGTATCTGCAAGATAATGATGGTTTTCCATCACCTACCAAAATAACACCTGGAAGGGCACACCCCTGACAATCAATTCAGGCTTAAGTGGGCCTGGGCAAGAGGTCATTTCCCAACACATGCTTTTCCAAAATAATTATCATGCTATGAAATTGTTAAGTGAAACACAGGCCAATTTATAACTTTGGAGTAAGCTTTTCAGATTTTTTTTTTCTTCCTAAAATTGAGGAACTCACATTGAATTCTTCCCCTAGAAACTTGCCTAATGCTTTATTAAATCAAAAGTTACATGTATGAAGATTGGTGTCCCAAGCTTAGCTGATAGTTTGTCAAAGAAATTACAGTACCCATCACAAGATAGGAGTGTCTGTGTATTCAGGCATAAGTCCAGAAAAATGGTAGATGAGGTCTGTTAGTTGATTACATCAAAGAGGTTACAAGAGCAGTGTTTGTCTTCTGGTTAAGGATGTATCATCATGCTTATTAGGACATATTCCAATAATCTTCAGGTTCTTTTTAGTAGATGGCAAAAGAAGATCAGAGCGATCTTGCACCTGTAGGCTATTTTTAATTGATGGCAAAAGAAGATCAGAGAGATCTTACACCTGCGCAAGGTTTTATTGTCCTTTGCCATATTGTACTGAAATGTTCTGTAACTGTAGCCTCAATAACTTGATAAATACTGCACACAGAGTCTAAAAGTGCATACGTTACAAGAAATTTTATTACTAAGTTAAAGAAAACATATTGTTGATGTGACTACAATGGAGAGATTTATGTTGGGAAAGATCAACAAGTGCAAATACAGACTCGCCAGGTTCTACCTGAAGAATGAGAACAAACATTGTATTTCAGCAAAAAGGAAGAAATGCACTTAGAACTCTCTTGGCCAGTTCTTCAGGAATCAGTTTTCACAAGGATCATGGTTTGTGTTCCCAACCCACTCTTTGATGTTATCTAACCATTGTATCAACTGTTTTCCTGTTATATTATTTTGAAATGCTTTCCAAGGGCTTGTATAAATGTAAATAGTTAGGCATTTTCTGAAGTTCAAGTTACGCCTAAAATACATAAAACAATAGTCTTGATTTTAATGAATAAACTGCTCTATATTAGCACTTGCAAAGAATTAGATTTAAAAAGTAGCGTGTGAAAATAATGAAATTCTGTAATAATTGATTTTACAAATAGTATCACCTACCTGAAAACTATGGGAATATTGGAAATTACAGCTGTGGGACGGAGCATTATTTCATGTTAATAAGGTGGTGTGCACAATGAGCAGCTGTAACTAGAAGGAAATACCATGTAGGTTCATTACAAGTGTAGTGAAACTTCATAACAGTATCTGTGTCCAATGACAATGATGGTCATAGAAACATATTGAGTAGAATATAGGCTTGAATGGAAGAAACATAACACATTCTCAGGGGAATTTTTGGCAGAGCAAGAACTCACGGGCCATGTCCTGTTAAGGAAAGAGCAAAAGAGGTATCAGTGTAAAGAACACGCCAAGGTCTTCTAGAGTAACGTGAAGGTTATTTCACAGCCTGAAAGAAAGTTTTAGATACTTTGGCACTCATGCTGTTTGATGCCAAGGGGCAGGTGCTATATCCGCCTAAGACTGTGAAGCATTTGTGTGCTGTTAATCCTGGCCATAAAACAAAAAGTGGCTCAGGTAGAATATAACTCTATTCCCACATCAGTAAATGTAACAAGCATGGAAAATGATACAAACCTAGCCCTTTCATGTTATAATATTAATCTGAACTGGCACAACATGAGTCTACTTTTACAACAAATATTGGACAGAGAATGGGAAAGGAACACATGTCGACTATTCTCACAACAAATCTAAATAATCTAATCTGGTGTGTGGTGCTTCTCAGAAGTTTGTCCAAGTCTGGTTACAAAATTACAGTATAATTTTTTTTATTGTAACTAGAAGAGACCCAGTATGCTCTCTATCTAAGGAAAGGCTCAAGTTTGCATCAGTTTCAGTTGCTATTAAGGACTTTAGTCAGAAGAGCACTTAACATTTTTGATGTCAGAAACGCTTTAATTGAAAAGAGTCACAGCTATGTTCTGTACTTGAGTGGTGTAATTTTTTTCTCATCCTTTAACTGTACCAAGCACCAATCTTTAGCATATTGTGGGTTGAAAGAACCACTCCTGAACACTCTTTCTGAGTACATATTCTGTAATTTAAAAAGCAGCCGATTCCACCCCCTTGCTGCCTGACATTTTACACTGAATACAATTTTCATGAGAGAAACCAGATCAACAGCCTCGGAGAACAACGCCCTCTCTGCACAGAGCAGCTGCTCAATGGTTCACCCATCCACCCTCCCCAGGCTTGTGCTTCAAACCTGTTCTCAGGACACCACTTTAGGGAGTGCGGGAGCAACGGAACCGTCACACCCCTCCGATTCCCCACGTCTCTTCTGACGCTACCAGTTTGTGACAACTGCGAGGGTGACTTTAAAGATACAGTCTCCCTGTTGGGAACTGGCCTGTGAACCCTTCGATGCACATCACAGAGGCCACTCAAGGTCTGCCTTACGGTGCTGCCTCTTCGGCACGGCTGCGTTGCGTTCAAACTGGTATCTAGAACTGCTTTTAGCTGCTTTAAACTTGCTGAGTCACCCTTGTGACTTGATGACTTCACGCCTTGCCGAGGAGGTGCTTTGTGACTTGCTGACTCACCACATCCGAGCCTGCTGTGTCACCTCTGCGTGCCTCACGGCTTGCTGCGTGGTGACACCACGACCCGCTGAATCGATGCTTCGTGACTTGCCAAGTTGCAGCTTGCTCAGGTGCCACTTGCAGAGTCATGACTTTGCAACTCGCCGAGCTGTGACTTTGTGACACCATCCTACCCCCAGCCAAGCCCTTGCAGCGTGCCTGGCTGCTGGCAGGGGACCGCGCGCTAGACTGTGGGAGAGCACTGTCTCTCCTCGGCGCCATTTTAAGACTTTGTCAAGAAGCCTGGGAGGTATCTTCAGATTGATGCCAAAGTGCAGAAGGCAGAACGTACAAAGCCAACGGCCTGTCTGCCACCAAGAGCAATAGACGTTCTTTTTTTAACTCGGTATTTTTTGGTTATCGCTTGCCCTGCCTCTGGGCTGTTGCTGTCTCGCTGGGTTTTGTTTCTACTGGTCCTTGTATAGTTTGTTTCTGAGAGTTTTCTGCCAGGCTGCTAAAATCCAGTATTGCACTGAAAACTGACCTTGTAAAGTCTCATCTGCCTATGGTACCACAACCATGGCAGGCTGGAGCAGGGCTGGGTTATTCCCACAGCTGGGACTCATCTTGCCATGTTTTCTTCTACCACATAGCAACTACTTCCTCACCTCTCTCACATGCTATTGCTGAACAAAGCAGTCTGTCACCCACCTTCAGAAAACATGCCCATCTTTTGCATGAGGTGCAATGCCCTCAGCAGGCAGCAGAAACCTGTGGGAGCTACTAGAAATCTGGTGCAAAACCATGAGCTGCTGTAGGACACATCCTGTGGCCTGTTCGCAGAAGGATAAATGCCTTTGATTTTTTGTATAGATGAACCCGCTGTCACTATGGAGCATAATGTCTCACCTTTCATATAGAAGAGATATCACAGTCCTCCACCCGCTCCCCAAGACAATGACCCTCAAAAAATGAGCTGCTCTGAGCAGTCCGGCCTGGCCATGCTAAACCAGAATTCACTTTCTGCATTCTAGCGACACAAAGGTTAAAGGATTCCCTAGAGTTAGCGTGCTGAAAAGCAAGGTAAAGTAGCAAAGCACTAGCATGGCTTTTGTGGTTTATAATATGTCAATTTGTACAGTAAATAGGGTCTGTGTTTAATGCTCCCCTGCAGCGATGACTATTAATAATAAAAGGCCTTGAAAGGAATTGAACTTTCATGATAAAGTATTTCTGACAGCTAGCTCCTCAGCACAACAACTGTTGTCCCCAGAGACTCATTCAACATTCATTTGAATCATGGAGAAAGAAGACCAGCTTGGAAGATGTTTTTCTGGAGTGCAGAGGGGCACTTTGATCCTAGCTCAGATAACAGCTGCTCTACCTGAGCGGATTTTCGGGTAGATGTATCCTTCAGCCCAGGTAAGCCTCAGGGGAGGTGTCTGGTTGACCTCAAAGCTCAGGCAAGGCACCTGATACCTGAGGGAGGGTCTTTGAATGGGCAAGAGGACCTGGCATCACATTTTATCATTCTGTCAGTCTCGCGTTTCTGGCGAGAGACAGCGTACACAGGAAGGGAACTCCTGAAGGCATTCAAGTTGCACCTTGAATTTTTTTTTTCCCACTGTAAAATAAAAAGGAGGCAAAAAGCCAAAATACTTTGATTAGATTTTGTCTGTACTATTGTGTTTTCTCACTGCCCTTGGAGAGTACAGAGCACTTCATTTGAAATCCATGACCCTGATTTCCCGAAGCTGGAGCAAAAAGCAAATACCTGATACTTGATAAACTTCTCAGAGGAAAATGAAACAGTCATATAGTGCCTAGAAGAGCTACAGTGATGGGCATTATGGAGACCCCTACAGTAAACAGGCAATGCTAGTTACTGCAAAATGTGCCAAATTCTTTGGTACCTATGCAGACAAAAATCCAACCAAAATTAATTTTAGCTTTGTCTAGGTATGATCTGATAAAGGTTACTGTATTTTCTTATTCTATCAACAGTATCTATGCTGGTTCATGTAAACGAATGTACAAAATATTTGGGATTTCTTGGCTGCAGAAGTGATAGGACACTGATTTTTCAAAAGTGATTTCACTTTAATAATTTTTTCCCACGCCTGTCTTTGTGACACTGAGGTAAATCCAGAGTAAGCCATATAGAGATTGCACTAACTTTTTCTTTTTTTTTTTTTTACTGCAAGGCCATTTGGAAACAGCCCTCTTAAAAACTGATCCTTCATTTATGAAGTTTCTGTTCATTCTCTTTCTCACCAAGGACAATTTATCATTCTTACTCAACATGAAGTGGGGAAGGCCTCAAGATAGCCCTTGATTGGGAATCTCACATTATGCCCTTGATACCACGACTTTTTGGAGTAATACTTCCTTCAGTGATAAAGACACTTGCTGAAGCTAGTGTCTTCTAATATCTCCTTGTATTGATTGTCTTCTAAACAGCTTCAGAAGCTTTCAAAAGAAATGAGAAAACTACTGATGATAGGCTTTTTGAGCTTAATTAGAAGGGTAAAAGCAGTAGTGCGATTGTGGGGAAATAAATGGCACAAGTGCTTAAAAAAGAGCTGAAACTTTGGCTCAGTCACAGTCAATGCAGACAGGGGGTAGTCAAAGTTGCACCCAAAATTACCACTGGGTTTTCAGTCTGAGAGCAGGTTGCTTGCTTTGTGGCATACAAGGCAGAGACCTTGTGCAGCCCCTTTCTGCTGGGGTATGGCAGCTCTCCATGCTATTATGAGCAGGGGCAGGGAGGAATTATTTTAACTGTAGAGTTCATGAGAGAAAGATAGTGGAGTATGGAGCATGGATGGGAGCCCTGCACAGGGGTGGCTTTTGGTGTTTCTGAACAAAAACCTGCTTGTGAAGAGAACAGACATGCACAAAGTCCAGCCCTGCAGCCAATTTTCAGTGGCTTTAACAGGAGCTTGTCTTGCGTAAAGACTAGGGACAAGCCAGCTGCCGTGCACACACACGAAGGCGTCCTATGGCTTCCCACGGGACAGAGATGTGGCAGAGAGGCAGCAAGGTAGAACAACCCTGCTTTGGGAAGTTTTAACTCTGAAAGAGGCTTTGGAGGAGATATTTGAGGATGAAGGATTTCTGTGGTGCTTTTGTACATAGTTTACACAGCCAACCTTTTATACTGCTAACAGAGTACAGAGCCTAGAAACGTTCACCAGTTGCTCCAAAGGTAAGGGTTTTGTCCTGTTGAGTCATTACATTATCTGAGTATAAACCAGAGAGTTCTCAGCTCTGAATAATTTAGGTGAAAGAGTTAGCCCTAGGCCAGGTGCTCTACTTAGGGAGATGGTGAAATAAATTATTCAGAAGAGGAGACAGGTAAAACAGATGGGAAAGGCCGCCAAAACAAGACACCCAGAGGGCAGCTGTTTTACAGGTCCCCTGCGAAGCACCTCACTTACCAGGAGGGCTGTGGTAATGAGTCAAGCAGTGGTGTTGAAAATGAACTTTGCCTTGTTAATTCGTGTGATGGTCACAGGGAATACGGGTACTGATGCCCAGAAGCAATCACCGTTGTGTTTAAGCCTGTGCAACCCATGCTTTAATGTTAGAGAGTACATTCTCAGAGGATTTAGGACAGAGGTACCTAAATTATTTGATTTTGAAAATGAACCTCAGTGGGGAGGGGAAAAATACACTCCTCAAAATATTGACTCAATTTAAACAGTGACATTTTTCAAACAACTTATGCTACCACATCATCCAATTGCATTTTTTCTTTCTACACATAACCAGATTTTTAATTTTGATTTAACTTGTGCAATTTGGAGTACATTTCTCTAGGCAATTTGTGATTCTTACTACTTCTGTTTATGGTCATATGTGTCAATTTTTATAGAACCCATCATTTCAACTATGATAAATAAAGCCCTTTGATATTAAAAGTACTCAAATAGTCCAGGAACTTATGCCAAAGCAATGAAAAGTTCTAAATTATCTTGCCATTTTTACTGACAAGTGAATATTTTACTGGCTTTTACTGTCAGTCAACGTTTGATTCTTTCGCTAATGACAATCACTAACTTTACTGATGGTTGGCAATGTAAGAGAAGTGTCATGAATGTATATGAAAGCTGACACAATTTTTTTTTAAGGAGACTAAATAAACAAATCACTGCAGTTCTGATTTTCATTCCTATAATAGAGCACCTACTTCATACAAATAATCGCTCTGGTTATGAGGGAATAAGTTGCCTGTGCAAATGGCAAATTAGATGTGTACTTGTCCATGTTTGCATATGCAGTTATACGCTCTTGTGAACAGGAGTTTGGTACTTTCCTTTGCCCTGGAGACATTGTCTCACTAGGGATAAGCTTTTACCAAGAAAAGAACATCTCTCTTTCTCCTGCTTCCCTGCCCCAGGAGTGAGTGGTAAAGGATACAAGAGAGGAAGTAAAGCAGCAATGAAGAGGAGAGAAGGAAGGAGAAAGAAGAGACCTGAGCAAGAGAAAGAGGGAAACAGATTAAAGATTTGGCTAAAGGAAAGCACTGTGAGGAAAGAATAATAGTGTGCCAAACACTGGGGAATCCTTCTTCTTTAATTTCATCAGCCTAGATGCTGGCACCCTATTAGAAAATGGTACCAAAGTTGCCACATCCCCACTGTCTTCCTGGAGAATCTGATTCACTGCAGGACCTTCAAAATTTAATTTCATCTCTTTTTTCTGTATCTCTTCTTTGTCGTGTTACATCTGCAGCAGAAGCTCTACCTTTGCATTTTATGTCTACGACAATTAGCATAATAAATCCTCAGTCTTACTGGGATTGGGTGTAAATGTAGCACAGATAATACTGTTACAGACATAGTTCTTGCAAAAAACACGCTTGTACGTAGATCTGGTATAGCAACACCTTCCCTATAATCTTTAGGTTATATTTCCATGCAGAAAAGTTTTAATGGAGAAAGCACGTTCATGTTGTTGCAATATAGGTTATTGTAACAATAATTTCTCAGTTAAAGAGTTAACTAAATCTACTAGAGACCTTTTAAATGTTAAGAAGACTTTTTTTAGGTATGAATTGTCTTTTTGTTGAAGTCATGCATTTATGATGTTGCAATAAATTGTGTGAAAATGAATTAGCAGCAAGACACAGGATTGTGGCTTCATTAAAATTCCAGACAAAACTGTTACAAAAGTGAAACCCATTATTTGATCTCAAATATCTGTAAAGTTAGCATAGAAGGGCTCAAACTTACCCATAAAAACAGTTAATCTTTTTCCTTTTCAACTTTGCTCCAATGTAAAAGTCCTTCTTAAATAACACTTTATGTAATTATTTCCCAAAGTATGTACAAATTGACCTTCTTTGGCATCTTAAGGAAGTTTCTTTTGTTGTTTTATAGGAGTTTTAAGAAATATATTGTTAGATATTCTTGCCATCTACAGGCCCTTCTCTGAGCTGACATTCTGCTTGTACTTATCTAAGATACTATGTAAGACCAAGAATCTCACTTATTTTCTAGTTAGAGAAGTGTGTATGTGAGCTAAGGATGACACTCAGTCAATAAATCTTTTCACTTCCTTTGTACTTCCTTTGATCTCCAAGGAGGATTTTGCCATCCTCTTCAAAGAAAACAATATCTGCTGATGTCCATCTTTTCTGATTCCCTCTTGATACCTTTCCTTCTTTGTGACCGTGATTGTGGCTTCTTGACTCTTTCATTTGGTAGCTAACTCAGATATACTTGAAGTATTTACTTTTCTTTCATGTCTCTGTTTTCTTGCCCCTGTTCTCATTTTACCACCACTTTAATTAGCCTTCTTTTCTGGCTCTCTCTCCTAAAAATGCAGACATTTTTGGTCTCAACTGTCCTCAGAGAGCTGTCCCTTAGTGTTATCTATCTCCAGCACTGCAACAACTCTTTCTTCCCTTCACAGTCCTCGACTGTGTCCTCTGCTGTCATTAGCAGAGTTCCTCTCTTCTCGTGTCATCCTGGATCCCCTTTGTTCACTCCTTTGCTGATCTACCTCATTATCAAAAAGCATCTTCCTGGACAAAACTCTCTCTTGTATACTGAGGCTTTTTTCATTTGTTTTTTACTATTGTTGTTCATACTGATCTCTTAATTTGATACTCTTTTCCCAAGTGATATCTTTTACTAACTTAATGATTATCTCTAATCTGCATGTCTGTCTATTCCCTATGCCACTTTTACTTCTGAATAAATGTTTGTTACCAGCAAGGATATACTGTAAATACTACTTAGAAACTCTTTTCAAATCATGTAATCGCCTTGCAATTCTGTCTATTGAGTCTAGTTGGTGTTTATTTTGAATTCCCATTCTAAAGAAAAAAACCCATATATATCTATCTGCATTAGCAATGTGAGTTAAATTACCCAGTAGCTCAAGAAGGGATTGTGGTTTCACCTCATTAAAAGGTTTTTCTCTTTTCTTATCAGGCTTTATAATCAGTAAATGAGAAAGATCACAAGTGTCATCTCCCCAGTCCTGGGGCAGTATGAGGTAAAACAAGAAAGCTATTCTCTTAGCAATTGCTTGCTATGTCAATGCAGATAAGGGAGTTTTCATTTAGTTTGTTGAAAAACAGCATCATCTGCATAGAAAAAAATAATGCAGCTAACAATTCTGAATTCGCACAGACTATGGGAGAAATAGGATGTAGCAGTAAACAATCACCTAGTTATCGATGAGCTAGAAAAACTATTTCTTTTCTGGTTTTTTGAATGTCCATTCCAAGATATTAAAATATTTATTAAAATAAATATTAAAAAATATTTAAGAAGTGGTGTTAACGCAAACTAATTTGGCTGGGGTATGTGAACAACTCAATGGCTTTGCAGGCAGACATGGCTTTAATAATATCCATCAATGCATGATACTTCTTATTTAATGGTTGCAGTCAACATTGACTGGGTCATTGAAACAGAGGCGTCATTTATCCGTTTATTTTGAAAGTTTTAAATGCCTATCAGTAAATCAGTTTTTAGTGTTCGGCCTACTCATTTGGTAGTATTGAGTAAAATTCTTTGCTGTTGAGGTCAATAGAGTCAGGCTTTCACTCAGCAACTCCCACAAAATCATCTGTTGTATGGATGCTGAACATCTGGATCGAGCTAGTGGAAGTTTTTCACAGATTATTTGAAATCACTGTGGTACTGTACACACACCTGAGAAAATAATTTTGTTCTTATTTGGTTCACTTCATTGTAAATAGTGCCTTGATTAAACAGGAAAAAAAATATTTTTTCTGGAACTAAAATTATTCTAAAGGTTCTATTAAAATTCATAAAAGGTTCTATTAAAATTTATAAAACTCAGAAAGTAGTAATATTCCTAATGTGATTGAAAAGGATGGTGTATATTGCTTTCCACTCAGTGCGTCATCAAATAGTAGAAAAACAGTTATGTTCAGTTGAGCTGAATTATAAATAATAATGAAACGGAGGAAGGTGTCCTTTAAAATGTAAGAAATCTGACCAGTATCTTGGGAGTTTCTCTGGAAAAGCAGATAAGGAATGCCTTTCAGGAATGACCTCACTGCATTACAGGGTGTAGATATCACCTACTTTCATGGCTATAAATTGACCTTTTTAGATGGCTTCATGTAGGTAAATTCCTATCTGTAGTCAAAATATCTTTAGTGTCTGATACAATTTTTACAGTAATATTTTTGGTGAAAAAGTGGCTTGTCCTGGGCTTTATCACCTAGGGGCTAGATCTATTAATCTAAGATGTTTTCAAGAGCTTGAAACTTTTGGCCTTCAGCTGTGAAAGAGAAACTCTTTGTTATCTGATCATGGCTTGATATCTTTTTCAAATGTCTGGAAATTAAGAGGGGTTGGCTTTTTATAAGTCATTAAAGTAGAATTTTTTTTTACTCTGCTCCCATTAAAGTGAGTGAGATTCATGCTGCTGAGATCAGGTTTAGGCTGACAAGACTGGTATATTTCAATGGTAAACCATACAGTGAATCTTTAATAATAAATATCATTAACAGTACTACTGACCATTTAATGATTTAGATTCAGGTTTATCCAAATGCACATGCTTATTATATGTGTTCACTGCACAGCAGTGAGCTTCACCTTAAAAGAATATATTTTAAACACATTCTATACACAAGGAGTAATTACTGAAAGTCTGAACTTACATGTTGAAATTTGAACCAAATTCTGTTTCATGGGAAGTTTAGTATTCTTTTAAACCTATTTTCTTTTTGTTTTGGGGTTGGGGGTTTTTTTCAGAAATGGAAATACACAACAGGTTGGATTTGTTAATGACTTTCCCTGACCTGTTGTGAAATATTTCAAATTTGGTAAGTAGGTATAGGAATTAAAATAAATTGCTTTATGAGGGAGTATAATTGTTTTAACCCTTTTGGATGGACATATTTCTTTTGGCCAAGTTCTGTGATTATGGCCTATGTCTCTCTTGAAGCCTCTTTGGGTGGATGCCTATGCAAGCACCAGCTTTTATTATCAGTTATCTAATGTTCCTATCAGTTATTCACTAACACATTCTAATATAATTGGTATGAAGTATGTGGTTTCTACTGTGACTAGCAAAACTTTCAGGTTTTTTACTGTGAATAGTGGGCAAGATTTGCAAAGTAAGCTACAGTGGGCAGGTGAAATGCCCCAGGCTTTGAAAGAGTTTCTTTGCACTAAATTATCTAAGATAAAGTCCTATCCCACGTAACTCAATAGATAAAATTCTTTTAACTTCTATGGTCATGATTTTTGCCTGAAACATACCTTTATGGACTTAACTAAGAACTGAGATCTTTTAAAACATGGCCTCTTTTAAGTAGGTCTACCAAAGTCAAGGTGGGAGGGGCACGAGACACATTACTGAATGAGATTCAGGAGTGAAATGCTGGATTTCTAGAGGACCGATCCAAATCACTGTGGTGGACAATACTGTGGTGGATGGTATGTTTTGTCCAAACAGGGTGCTCCAGCACTTATAACTGCATTTTTCTGCTACCCTGCCTTGTGGGTAGCAGACTAGAAATAGTGTGTGAGACATCTATTAATCTGTGCAGTAATGTTGAGGTGAGATTTTTATAAGCAGGCAGGCATAGCAGGCAGTTCAAATACAAGGTACATGTGTGTTCGCATCATGTTCATGGTACACACACTTACATTATACACCCCTTCTTTTTTAGTCATTACTCTCCTCTCCTTCTTGCACCTTCATATTCAAGGTTGCAACAATGTCAAACTAATTCTTGAAAGCTTTCAAACTCAAGATTAGCACATTCAAGCCAAATAAAAAAGATGGTGACTGAAATGATGAAGAGAGACGTTTACAATCTGGAGCAGCAGGGTTGTGGAAGGGTTGTGTAATAGCGTATAACTCCTATGTGGTCTGCTGAGAAGTGCCAATCTGTGCAATCTGTTACAGCAAAAAGCCAGCAAAGAGGCCATAAATACCGGCATCAAGTGAAGACACAGTATTACCGCCTTGTTAGAGCTTTACAGTTTTTAGCTCATCACACAATAGTGAGGAAGGAAGAAATCATAGTTTCTTAGTGCCTGTTTCCACGCAAAGCCTGGCAAATCAAATTCCAACTGGCCTGTTGCAAATAAAATGTCTACATTTCACCAAGCTGTAAGGAAGAGTCATGGTTTAAGCTCAGCTGGTACCAAAGCACCATGAAGCCACTTGCTCGCTCCTCCCCCCTGGCCCCGGTGGGATCAGGAGGAAGAAATATAAAGAAAAGCTCGTGGGTCAAGACAAGGACAGGGAAGGATCACTCACCAATTATGGTCATGGGCAAAAGACAGGCTTAACTTGGGGAAAAACCAAAATCAACTTAATTTACTACAAATCAAATCAAAGCAAGGATAATGAGGAGTAAACCCCAAATGTTAAAACACCTCCCCCCCCCCCCCCCACCTCCCTCCTTCCCGGCTCAACTCCACTCTGGTTTTCTCTACCTCCTCCCCGCCAGCAGCACAGCGGACGGGGAATGGGGGTTGCAGTCAGTTCATCACACCTTGTCTCTGCCGCTTCTTCCTCCTCCTCAGGGGGAGAACTCCTCACTCTTCCCTGGGTCCAGCGTGGGGTCCTTCCCATGGGGGGCAGTTCTCCACAAACTTCTCCAGCGTAACGCCTTTCCACAGGCCAATCTTCAGGCACGGGCGGCTCCAGCGCGGGCTTTCCCATGGAGTCACGGCCATCTTCAGGGGCATCTGCTCCCCCGCTCCCCTCCGTGGGCTGGGGGGGACAGCCTGCTGTCTCACCACGGGCTGCAGGGGCATCCCCTCCTCCGGCACACCTCCTCCCCTCCTTCCTCACTGACCTTGATATCTGCAGAGGGCTTTCTCTCACATTCCAATCTCCTCCCCCCTGCAGGTTTCCCCTTCTTAAATACGTTATTATCCCAGAGGTGCTATCGTTGTTGCTGGTTGACCAGCAGCGGGTCTGACTTGGAGCCGGGGAAGCTTCTAGCACCTTCTCAGAGGAGCCACCCCTGCAGCACCCTCCCCTGCTACCAAAACCCCGCCACACAAATCCAAAACAGGAAGGAACAGTTATATTGACATGGGGGTCAATTTTGCCTGGGGAATCCAAGGAAGAACAAAGGTAGGGAAATGATGAAGGAAAGAAAGGTTTGCGGAGGCTCACTTGGATGGATTTGTGCAATGTTCTCTTAAGACATGGCCACCTCCCTCCCCCAGTGCCCCCCAGTTTTGAAAGGGGCACAGCTATGGTGCAGGAAATCCACTGGTAGACAGTCCATGCATACATTATGTGTGCAAAAAGACAGCTTGGTCTGTTGCCTCATGAGATTTGAAATGGCCCTGGTGATTAGCTGTCTTCGAGATGTCTTCCTATTCTCAAGAGCTTTCCTTACTGATATTGTCAGAAGGAAGCTTAAAAATGTGGTCTTTCTACCAGATGAGGGTTTAAAGACCAGAAGACTCATGATTTTCAAATTATGCAACATAGGTTGATGTCACTCATGAAGTGAGATAAAAGTGAATTGAGGGAGAAAACACATGATAAGCGAGATATTTTCACAGCGTTTTGCTTCGATGGAAAGATACAGTGACACTTTAAATCTACTGAAATAAAAGGCAGCAAATATTTTAGCTTTTGTATACATGAACGTATATGTAGAAGCTATTATTAACATGCACCTTACTATAATGATTCATATAGATGTTAGGCAGGATTAGGAGACAAATGCAGGCATAACCATTCTCTTAAATCATGCTATACTGATCAAACAGTTCTGTGCAATACCCTAGCTATTTACTTACAACAAGATAAAACATGATTAGTGCACATTACCAGTGTGGTAAAATGAAAATAATCTGAAAGTACACATTAAACAAGCAAAAAGTACTGAACTGAAATAGAGCCAAGTAATAAATTTACACTCATCAAAGAAGTTGTTAAAAAAAATATTATGAATTTCATCAAATAACTAATATATGCCTGTATTTGCTGATTCAACAAACCTCCAAACCCTCCTTAATTTTAAGCATGTAAGTTAATAGTTTTCAACCTGGGGTCTACAGATGCCTGAAAGTCCATGGTTTCTTTCTAAGAGGACCAACAGAAGTAAGGAAGAAAAGTAAGCCTTTTAAATGCAGTATTCTGCTGGTAAACTTACAAGAGCGGCATATCAAAAAAGGGTAAAGACTGTTAATATAAGTAATCCGCCTCCTTGTCCATCCAAAAGCTTAAGCATATGAGATTATGGAATTAAAGCACTGTATGCAAACTGTACATTCATTCAACTTGTCATTATTACACATACTAATTTTACTGTTACAATAGTTATTATAATCATTTAAATGCTGGCTATATAAATCTCTTTATTGCATATGTTATACAGAACAAAAGCAGAAAACACCATGGAATACAAATAGATTCAACGCTGAGTTGGACATAATGGGAAATACAGTATGGATATTCTTCCCAAGCAATATCATGACACAGAAGTTAGTGCAAATTCACGTCTCTATTTTAAACCTTGAAAATGTTATAGGATGGCAGCTCTTTTCTCTAATACAATTCACACTGCCCTGTGTCCTTACCAACTCTTACGTCCAACAAGCCATTTGGTTAATATGAAAACTCATGAACAGACTCAGCAATTTATGTTGAACTCTTTTATAGAGCAACGACATGTGTGACAGCACTGATGTGACAGTTGCCTGTAACTTGCAAAGAAATATGAAGAGCATTTTTTGCTATAGCAGCATTGTATATTCGTACCTGGGTAGAGAGGTAGGGCAGGGTTAGGAAATAAGGATGATATAAAACACAAGAAAGATGATCTAGTTGATTGGGTATTAACCAGTAGTTGGAAGACCAGAGTTAAAACTAAATTTGGATAAAATTTCCTGCTGAAATTCTTCCCTATTCTGCTACATAATTGGCCCGTGGCCTCCAGAGAGTCACACAGACCTAGAAAATCTGAAGGTATTCAGGCTCCCAACTTCCCATTGAAAGCCATCAGGATATAAGCACCTAAATACCTTGGTGATAAAACCTTTAATCTTTGTGTTTGCTTCAACTCCCCTTGTGTAAACTACAGATAAATAGTGCCTCTGTGAGAAAGTGATCATTTAGAAGGTGCGAGGTTTTGAGATATTATTGTCGAGGCCATAGAAGTACCTAAAGCAGATGCTTTTCACCAGGTAGAGCCTTCAAGCCAGCTTAAAGCTTTGGCTGTTGCAGTATTTGTATTTCTCAGCAGTTGTTTTGATTTTTGTTCTGCTTCTGTGAGCACTCTGTGGAGACTATCTTTGGTATTGGTTATCACTACAGAGTTTGCTTATTTTGTTGTGTCATGGAAACCCCTAGTACCTTAGCCTGAATCTGTTTGGAGTTCAAGATAGTGGGTGGAAAAAAAAAATAGGCTTAATAATCTTCCAAAATACGAACCAGATGAAGAGGATTTTATTATAATTTTAATTTTTCCTCGAAGAGCTCTGTTTCTTGGAGCACTTTTCCCAACTGCATGGCCAGAAAACTAAATGCTCACATCTGTTTTCATTGTCCACATTTTTTAGCGCAGAGTTTGATTTTTTTTTTAGTTCCCCAAAAGGAAAACCCCAGCTGTGCAAAGTAGATTCTGATCTCTATCAGGTACTTTTATAAAACTAATGGTAAGTCACTGTGCTCACAGCTGGGCACATTAGGTTTCATTCTTGATTGTAGTTAAATGCTACTGGAATAGAAGATATTTATTAGTATGATCATTATAATGCAGAGCTGAAACGTCAATGCAGAACTGGGTCTGTAGTCCTGATTAATAATTTTGCCAAAGGGAGAGGACAACTAGTTCAGAGAATCAGTAGAAAAACTCTGCCAAATATAGCCATAGGAAAAGTGCGAGATGATGGATCATTGAAGTAAAATAAAGTGCTTGGCAGCTTTTAGAGCAGTCAAGAACTTCTCCCTCTGCACTATTCACAGTGCCTACCTCACCGAAGTCCGTAAGGGTCATGTTTAGCATTATCTACCTAACTTAAAGTGACCTCTTGGAGTATCTGACAGGGAGATGTACAGGACCTTGGCTCCCTGCACAGCCGATGGAGAGGTTTCGTCATGGTGTCTGGCAGATGGCCTCGCTTGATCTCTATTACCTTTAAATACCCATTGAGACTCTGATTTTGAGAGTGCACTTATCCTATGTTGACTGGTCAATTGTTCTGAGTATAAGCAAGTATAAATCCTCTGACTGCATCAGAAGCAAGGGTCCAGCAGACAGCCCGCTTACTCATGCTCTTGACCTTAGGTGTCAACACTCACATGATGAATACACCCCCAAACGTCACCCCTGTCTGTGTGGTTATCATCTTCCTCAACACCTGGTAGGAAGGGCTGTTGTTCCCAAGTTGTATGAAGAATGTCGGTAGGCTGAGTCTCTTGTTTAAGTTCCCAGCTGATGTCTTTGAAAGAGCAGGAATTGTACCCCAACCCAAGTCTCCTGTATTGTATAGAACTGGCTAGTCTTTACCATGTTCGTCCTCACAGTGAAAAAGGCTGGTGTCTTCAGTGGTCCTCTGGCAGGACAGGAGGTGATCGTTTTGTGTACCAACCAGCGTTGGTACTTCCAGGGTGACACTGGTGAATATGTAGAAAGTCTGCCTTGGTGCCCCGCCCAAAACCATGCCATTGGGCAACTGTGAAGCTCAGAGTCATCTTGACTGATTTCTATTTTATATATAAGTTACTGGGGTTTCATCATACTGCCTGAAGCAAACTCCTGTCAAACTAAATTACATATGATCACATAGATGCAGGTTATGAACTGTCTACATACTCATTATAGTGGTGTTAATATTGAGGTTGGTCTAGAAAAGCTAAGATCTGGACTGCTCAGCTTGACTGTATCTTCAATTCATTTAGAAGAATGTCTAACTATTAATCCCTACTGAGTCAATGAAGTGTCTGCATCCAGAACTGTGGATCTTTTGCTTCAATGATAAATTAGGTTTTCAGCACAGGGAAACATTTTGTAAGGGTAGAGGAGAGAACTGACAAAGGAATTTCAAATTGTCTCAGGGACATGGAGACAGAGACACTGTTCTGTAAAAGTAGCGAGGGACTGTGTTATGGTACTGTTCTAAAAATCACATGGCAACACCTGAATTCAGAACGTCCTTTTATTCTGAGACTCAGAAGTTCAGGCCAACCACTGTTAGGACTTTTCAGTGATGGCATGGCAAAGTAAGCTCTACCCACACATGTAGTCCACTGCTCCTGTGGGCACACTTCTGCAATACAGTGAAAACTTTGGAGAAGTACTCAGCAGCCTCAATCCTGTTAAAGTCCCTGGGAAGGGAGGATACTCAACATGTTGGTAACGTGGACTCTAAAGTGCATTTAAAGTGTGTATCTAACAGGCTTAGAGGTTGGATTTTTAAACTCTCAGAACTCAGTCAAATAAAACCCGTTCCCTCCACAGCAAGACTAAGGGCTATTTCTTCAGTGAAGATTATCTCCCCACTAAGATGGAACGGAACCATTCCATGTTGGCCACAGAGTTCTTGTAAGAAGTAAGGTCAAAATGTGTTTTTATAGTTTGGAAACTGTGCTTTTGTCATTCACTCAATAGCATCTGAAATCTTCATGTTTGAATTTTCACAACAAAAATAATAGTAATGCTTTTGAATGGGAACTCAGCATAGCAATTATCAGCCAGACAAAATCAATGTTTCAAAAAGTTATCACCATTCGAACCTAAGGTTTTATCATGCAAGATGCTTTATAATCTGATTGAGAAGAAATCCTCACATTCTAATAAAATAAAGCAACTGGAGGCAGAGTGAAATTAATAGTCAGCAGCAATAACAATACTCCTTGTAATTAAATATTTCACATTTCAAGGATGCCTATTCACAAAACACTTAAGTAGCTCATCAGTTTGGCCAATTTCCCTTGGTTGTGAGGAAAGGAACGCATTCAGCAAAGTGGACATCCTCATTGCACATCTACTTCAGGGAGACCGTTTATCTGCAAGCTTTTGCAATTAGACTGTCTCACATCTATGAAGTGCAAAGAAATCAGTCATATACAGTACACATTTTGGTTAAATAAAGTCACTTGGAGGCTCAGGTTCTCCTTAGGTCAAAGGGCGAAACACTCCACAGAAGAGGTCAACTGAATGGGGAGACCAGGGTTATGGGAGAAGCTTCCTAACTGATTAGCAGGCAAATTGCTCTGAGGGTTGTCAATCACATTTTGCTTCCTTCAATATAAATGCATGTTTATTTTTAGTCTCTTTAGGCCTTGCTAGTACTAGGGAGCAGGACCAGCGTACAGCAGTGCAGAGCTCTCAGCTGCCATGGGGTCAGGTGGAAACTGTGAGAATTCAGCACTTTTCATGATTAGTCTCTAGACTGGGACAGGATGATGGCCGTCCTGAAAAATAAGCCAGAAAATAAGATGGCACCTGACCTTCCAGGAAAATGCTTCTGCAAGTGTTTTAGTATTTATAAAGTGTCTCTGCTGTGCTCAGCTGCACACACAGACACACATACATAAATATGCTTTTTCTAGATTTAAGTCTGCCCTTATCAAAAATAAAATAACTTAACTTATGTGCATGGTATTAATCCTGGTTTCTAGAAGTGTTGAATGAGGTTCTCTATACAGGTTCATAAAATTCCCTTTAATACATATAACATATAAAACCCATGTAATTATCTATATTGATATAATTATCTATATTGATATAATGTCTCTCCATTTTATGATAAAGTAATACAAAACAAACTTCTAACTCCTTACATCCTTTATTGTTTTATTTTATAAATCTAAAGAAAAAATGGCTCACAGCAGTCTTTACAAACAAGCTGCATCTGTTTAATATTAAAAGTGCAAAAAAACCCCAATCCCAACCCCAAAACCCATTACTTTTGGAATATCCAAATAACCTGAGGAAAAATAGCATCCATCTGGCCCTTGGTATAACTGTTTTTTACATCAGTTGCATGTTTCTGGGATTGCAAGATTCAACACTTATCTTTAAGTAGAGTGAGTTTCTAAAGATGTAGCATCCAGAAACTTGTGAGTAATCTGTCTGCTTAGAAGTACAATATTGTGTTACCAGATCTGCTGAGCAAATGCACAATAAAGTTAATCCTTTGGTTCTGGAAAAGCTGTAGGTATTGCAATGGCAGATGTGCTGAAACAGAAGTGTTTACGTTTGTTAGGGCTTGTGAAGCAGCAACTCTGCCAGCCCACAAGTATTTGAATTTCCTGCAAACATTTACCTGAGGGCTATCATGGGGAAGGAAAAGAGCTCAGAAGGAGTCTCTGAACCCTGTTGGCAGACTGGCAAACCTCTTCTGGTGAACTGGTTGGCACGTGCCTGCCTTTCATCATTGAACGTATTCTCTGTGAATGTCGTCATTGTGGCACGAAAGTGCTTTTGGTATATGGGGTACGGTATTACCAAGACCAATACCTTGTTATATTTAATATGTTTTCCATTTCGTCCTTCTTACTGTGCCATATGGAAAGCAAGATAAATGTTAGATTAAGGATTTTGTACTATGGAGGTATGTCATGACTCTGGTTTGGCCAGAACTTTGAGGTGGAGTGCCTTGTAGACCTTCTCTCGTAGTGAGCTCCCCAGAGAAGGCTGGGAGGCTTTAAACTCAGAAAGCCAGGTTGTGTAGAGCACAAACGAGAAGCATAACTTTTTGAAGAGAAGAAACACGAAGTGGCTAGGTTAGAACTGAAATAAAAATGAGTCATATTCAGCTCTATCCCTGCCTACACAATCCTTGCAGGCAGGTCCTTGCTTCCATGCCTGGTTTCAGTTGACTTGGGTACTTTGAGCTGCAGTTAGCTCTGTCCAGGCCCCAGAAAGTCCTTCTTTCTGTCCCCTCTAAGGCCCTGCTGACTGCTGTCTGCCCTTTCCCACTGCCTCTGTGGGAGCTGCTGACTCCCAGCTCTGTGATACAGCTACCTTTCCCAAATGATGGCATGGTTTCGCCCTTAGCAAGAGGGAGGTTTTGACTCGTCACTTTTCAGGGTCTAATTATGTTAGTTGGGTTATATCAAAGATGGTGGTGCAGGAGGTCACATAGCACTTAAAATTGTTTGTGCAGGGGACTTCGAAACATGATGTTACTGTCCCTTCCCTCAGAAACTTTTAGTTGAACTCTGAAAGGCAATCAAAACACAAATGGAAATGGACTCCCAAAAGAGTGAAGAGGTCTGCCACAAGAGAAGGACAAGAGACCTGGGAATAGACTATGGCTCCACTGGTCCTCTTTTTATTTTACATTCACTACAAACACAGTAAGACACCTTCAGTTTGCTCTATGGATGACCTGAACTCACCTCCATGGTCTTCTCACTAAAAATATCCTGGTTCTTAATCCAATATATTGATAGTACTCTTCTTCCAGGGAAAAAAATCATTATAAGTAGTGTCAGCAAAGCAGAGGGAGTCCCAGAGGGCCAGTTTCACTAACAGTATAAAACATAAAGACCATAAGCCCCTAAACAGGATTCACTGTTGGAGAGGGAATGACAGTAGGGAGAACAAAAGAAAGAACAGTGTTTCTGACATAACAGTGTTATTTTTTTGTGTTGTTACAGTTAAGCATCAGCATAGGCCTTTGTCAAGAGCCAGAATACAACTGAACTAACTCCTGTATAAATACAGATTAAGAGGCCAGTCACTTCCCTGTACCATTTATAAAGTATGTATGCAACAAGATAGGAGGAGGCACAAACAGTTGAATCCTACCGATCATCATAATAAACAATAATCATAGAACTAGAACTTAGCAATTGTGGTCCAATTTTTTTGTAGGTATTGTGACAGAAGAGTTTATATCAGCATTTTGAAGGATAATGAAATTACTTGATGTTACCAAAGAGCTGCTCCCAGCAGCTGGTGGCTGGAATAGAACATAAATGGAACTGAAAATCAAGCAAGTAGATGGGGGTAGGGGCTCACTGCATGGCTGGTTTGCAAGGAGGAGCTCATGTCTAGGGGCTGAACAAGATGCAGCAGGTGGATAAAACCAGTTTATGAGTATCTTCAAAAGTAAAGGCAAAATCTTGTATCGGCTGATAAAAAAAGGGAAATGCAGTTGACCTAAGAAGGGTGCACCTAAGAAGGGTGATGTGGTCAGACAATTGGCTAAGAAGATACTTCTTGCAGCAGCTTTATGGATGGATGGATTGCAATAGGTTAAAACTGCACTCATCAAAACCAGAAAAAAAGGACATTTCAGCATTTAGCACACAATATAATGTGTACAGGACCTTTAGTTTTGTGGAGTGGGAGAGAACTTGTAAAGTTTAGACAGAGCTGAAGCACGAGGACCTAATGAGAGGCCTGGGTCAGAAATTACATCCAACGCATAAGCATCGGTGACAAGTAGGAAGAAGATTGTGTCAGGGTGGTTCAGCCTAGTTCAGAAAAACTGGTTGTTAATACCATAACCAAGTGCCAAAATAGGCTTTAGTGCTCTTATTTGCTATGCCTAGTATTTCTCATGCTAGGCAACACTTAGTTGTCCATTGCAAAGACTGAAGACAAATGAAGGTAGTTTGGAATAGAATGATGACTATGGTATGTCTGTGAAGGGGTACTTTTTCAGGTCAGGTGTAAAGAGACACAAGAAAAGAATCATAACAGAACTTCATGGGACTACTAGAGTGGCAAAAGGCAGATGAAGAAAATCCTAGACAGGCGTCACAGAAGTTGAAGAGGATAAGCCACCAGGTTGATCATGCTCAAATAGTAGATATCCAGGAAATCAGAAAGGAGAATGATTACATGTTGGTTCTAAAATTTGACCAACAAGAACCTATAAGAGATTTTGCAAGGTCAACTCTGGTTGAAAGTACAAAAGTCAAATTCCAAAGGGCCTGGAACAAAAATAAAACAGAAGACTAACATAAACTCTAGTCAGTGATTTAGATTTTGTGTTCACTATTTGTATAGAAATGGAAGGGATCTCCTAGATTAGCACATCAATTTCTTTGCTGTTGTAAGCAACCATATCTCATAGTCTATATATTTATTAAGCTTCACATGAACATTCTATTTTTTTCTTCCTAGTTTTAGTGGAAAGGTGTTTCAGAACTTCAGCCTTCTGATAATCAGAAACTTTAATTTATGGGTTAAATTTATTCATTTCTCATTAGTAATCATTTGTCCTTGTGTCATCATTGTCCATTTGCTTAAGTATCTTTTCTCTCGCTTTATTGCCTAACCTGAATGTATTTATAGAGGGCAATTATATCCGCTCTCAGCATGAACGAGCTTAGAGATGAAAGGGAGAAGGAAGCAAACATGTTGCTTCAGCCTGGACCAGCTGGAATCTCTTTGTTCAGGCTCATGTAAAATGTTTTGCAGCAGCTGAATCTGGAAGCGGCATCTGTGGAGCTCATAGCAATATGATACAGATCTAGCCACCTCGCAGTCAGATGAGATGGAAATGGACATATCAAGCCCCAGTTGCTATCTGAGTATCCATGGGTATTGTGGAACTGAGAACACTAAAACTGCAGTCCAAGTTAGCTGGAGAATAACAATCTGCATGTGATTGTGATAAACACCCGTGGTAAGCCATTGTAAACATTTCTCACCATTATCACTTGTATTTTTCAGGTGTTTGGAGTTAGGTGTCTGTCTGTATTAGGTTATCACTAGCTGTGTGGCTTATTTTGCAGAGGGAACTCGACATGGTATTGTCTGCTGTAGACTCTGGAGTCAGCAATTTCTTCTGTCCTTTCCTAGAGTTGTAAGGATGTCTCCCAGAGCTCTTCACAGTCAACATAATCAGAGGATTGCAGGGGTTGCCCATCATATCTCTCAAACTTTGCGTACAAATTTCTAATTGCAAAATAGATTCAATAATTCAGTTATAACACTCCCTGCCATAGCATGTATTCAGATAAGTGGTTTGAAAGAGGGATCCTTAAGGGAAAGACAATTGCAATAAACTATTCTTTTGCTTGGTGGCATCTCATTGCCACAAGCAGCAAGCATAGCTGAATGACTATACAAAGTGTTGCATACTTGAAATACGTGATTGTACCTCATTCCTTTGGATATAAATCTTAATTGCCTGAGAGGAGTTTATTGTGAATCAGGTTTTTTTAAACACATTTTCATTTTTATATAGAAAGGGCTTTTAGATCTAAAAATGTTTATTCCTCTCATACACATGTTTCCACTTGCCATCATTCATGCTGCAAAGCATGGGATTTTTACAGTCAAAATATTCTTGGGATTCCATGGACTGCAAAAGCAATGGAGAATTAAGGGCCTTTAATTCTGAAGAACATGCATCATGTAAATAAAAAATATAGAAATAGAATAAGGTGCTGGTCATTGTACCTGCAATAGATTAGTTACTCAGTGGAATAATGCATCTCATCAGCCCTTTCCTTCTGGAAAGTGGCATTTTAGCTTGGCTTAAAGCTAAATCCAGCCCTCTCCTTGTAACTGACCTTTGTGCATCCTCATGTAAGGGCAGAATTTGTACAAATTTGAGCTCTTCTCACAGTTCAGTACAAACCATGCTGTCTCTCCTGAGGGAGATAGAAATACAAGAGTACTGCAGGTCAGGGTTGTGGTGCATTGACAGAGCTACATAAGGAAGCTTGTACAATACCTGATTTAAGTGTAAAATCCTTACAGGGTTTTCAGAGAGGAAGAAAAACAGTGTGGTTGTCCATGGTGTTTCTCAAAGGAGCTTTGCATTAAGATTCTGGAGACCGGTTTGAGTTCACCTGGTCCTTTGCCCTGCGCTTGCCTGATCATGGGAGGGAATGCCCCATGGCAATTGAGAAAGGGACTGCATGTTGCAGTATCAAAAATCAATTTTGGCAGCCTACTCAGTGAAAAGGAATGAAAAAGCGGAGGTGGCAGGAGGGGTTTTTTAAGGCTTTCAGGAAGGGTGGTGGCTTTCTCCTGTAATTCAAAGAAAAAGCAGTAAAACAAAAAGAGAACTAAACCAACAAGGACAAATACAGTGTGTGGAAAAAGCCTGTTGGATACTTGTCTTTGCACAACAACTCTCTTCATCAAGAAAACAGCTTAAATACAATGAGTTTTGCAATAGTATTCCAGTTTGCTGGCAGCGCCCTCATCTGTCTTCTCAAAATATTTGTCACTGGTCCAGGTGTAAATTAAGAAAAAAAAAAATAATAATCAGCAAACTGAAATCAGAAAAATGTTGTCCATATGGTTATGCTGATAGGGTGACGCTATCTGCTCTGTACCTGCTCCACACACACAAACCCACAGGAGGAGGTCACCTCTTCTGCATGAACCTATCCAGGGCAGATGTGGTGACCAGGCACAAAGGATGTACTCACGTGTTTTGGAAGCATGTACTATAGAAAAGCTGCCCGCATCTCCCACAGGGAAAACGAACTGGACTGTATAGAAGCATTTCCCTGAGTCAGATTTGACCCAAGACCACCAGCTGGACCAAACAGCTAAATAAACATCTCTGTAGGAAATTTTGAAATGTGGAGACGTTTTGAAATGAAAAACTAAAATATTTGTTTTCAGGCTATGCCAGGATGTTTTGGGAAGGACCAAAGCGGACATATAATTGCAACTTTATGCTATCACAACTGAGTATCTTTTTAGCAAGAAAGGTTGCTTACAACAAAAAGAAAAAGGACAAAAAGAAAAACTCTTACTCAAACTGTGGGAACCAGTACCAACTTCACTTCCTACTAAGACCTTTCTTTTCAACAAACAAACGCCTTCTGCTGTAAGAGGACTCACCAGGCTGATGCTTTTGTTCTAAAAGTAGGAAATACTACCCACATATCCAAGAAACAACCCAATCTCTCAAGAGCTCCAAATGGAGAAGGAAAGAAGGTAAAAACTCCATGAGGTGCCTAAGCACTTCTGTAATGTCACTGACTGTATGTAGAACATCCCCAACTCTACAGTGATGATCAGCAATGTCAACTCTCCAACTGATGTGAAGCTTCATCTCCTTGAGACCTGCCATAGTTCGGATGGTGCTAGCTAGGTGCTGGCATCTAGAAGTCATGGTCCAGATCAGGGGCTAGGGTGCTAGACACTGTATAAAGCTATCATGAAAGGAAGACTGGTGCCATATTGCAGCAATGCTATGTTGTTGTGGGATTTCTTGTTTTTTAATTGGAAGAAAAACCCCTGCATTTATCCGATGCTCTAGGCGTATGTACAAAGCACGTTCGAAAATACAATAGGCATTCAAATGGGAACATTATTAATTAAAAGCCTCCATGTACTGTACAAATGAAACGTTCTTCTCTCTACCTACTCAAGTCATTCATTCAGAAAAATCCTGGGAAAATAGTTAGGCTTTGCAATGTGCCCCATAGGTCAATGTATTCAGGCTCCAGCAGACCAAGTGGGAGGAGTGAGTTCCAGAACAGCGAAATCTTCATTGCGAACTCCCTCTCAAAGGGAGTGCATTCAGAAATGTGCACAGCACGCTCACAGAAAAATGGCTCTAGCCCTTAGCCCAGCTCAAATTTTAAATGAGTCCTTTAATATATGTATATCCAACCAAGGAAGAGATGCTGACCTATGCTCCTGTCTGAAGCACAGCAGTGGGAAGGACTTTAAAGCCCTGTAGGATTTTCAGACCCACAGCTTGCCAGTCTTTTTTTTTTTTTTTTTTTTTTTTTTTTTTAATGTATATATCCTTATGGTATAGATTTATACCACAACAACCCCTTTTCTTTATGCTCAGCTACTCCATGTCCCCTTTATTTAGTAACAGTGGCATCCTTGAGAGACAAAGTGTCCCTGGGCAGCTCACTGGCAGTATGTTATGAAACGTATCCACAAGAGCTGGTCTCACAACTATTTACTTTTCCTACTGTCCCATATCAAAAGTCCCCTTTTAGTATAGGGATGGGTCAAAGTCTAGCTGCAGAACCCAGAGCCAAACTTCCCTCATGCTTTAAAGTTTGGTGTTAGATTTCAGATCCATCCCCTAAATCAGACTGGCTTTCAGTATTCAGATCAGAACAATCCCTATCTTATTTGCTTGCTGGCTGCAAAACAGTAGGAAGATTGTCAATACCCTGCTCAGGCCCTAATTAAAAATCCAAACTCAAATTTAATATTTCAAACATTATTTAAAATATGTTAAGATAGTCAGTCTATTGCTGTTGCTCATTACTCTGTCGAAACCTAATATTAGTAACAGCATGTACAGAGGACCTGGAGCATGAATTAATAATGAGGTGCTTGTGCTGGAAAACATGCGAAAGCCTGGTTCCCCGAGTTGGCAGACGTCCGGCAGAGACTAGTTTGCTCTTCTCTACACAGTGATCAAATCATCTGCTCAACAAAATCATTGGGAAGGAAAGTATTTCTGATTAGTTTGCTTCCTCTGATGATCATTTTCCAAAACCAACGAAGACAACAGGCCATGAGAAATTAGGGGGGCCACATTGGGGGAAAAAAATCTTTACACCAATGGCACTATACCACTGACCAAATGGTAGTAGTGCTGGTAGCTGAGTATGATCCTCGAACGGGTGAGGAGCCCCCATGCCCTCAGCCTGCCCTCACCTTGTACATGAAGTCTCTTATTGAGGCTTTGGAGCTGAGGTTTTAATCAACTCTTTCCCCCTTTCCCATTGTCCTAACAGCAAACAAATCCGAATAAGAATATAGAGAAAGAGCCCGTGGCTTGTTAATGCTTTTGGCCTGGAGCTAAGGTATTGGAGGTGTTCGCAGGTTTTCTGTAGATACGAGCAAGGACTTAGCAAATTAGGGAGCTCTTCAGGTGATGCCAGAATCAGGAAAGATGTGCAAGCTAGAAAATATCTGCATCATTTGTAGTATGCAATACATATACATTTATATATAATGTGTATGTATCTATATGTGCATATAAACATATATTATAGCCGTGTAAGCTGTATTTTTCATACATGTAATAATACTACAGCTAGATCAAAGATGTAGTATAGAGATTAGGTGTATTTATTTATATATACATGCATGTGCCCTTCTTACGCTTGCTTTACAGGAGGCTGGCTTTCACCTGTCCTCGTGGTGCCCCACGCTGGCCTCTTCCACCCATGCAGGCTTTTCTCTTGAGGGTGAGCCCAGCTACCTTTGTGCTTCCTCTGTGCATGGAGAAACGTCTTCAACATTTGCAGAAAACAAATAATAGTTGTTGAAGCTGTTTGTGCTCTGAAACGTTAGCTGTGCCCTAGTCTTAGACACTCTTTTCCTTTAAGATGAACATACTGTTACCCGCAGTGCAGCATTCAGCTCTGTACTACTGCCTTGTTGTCGCCCTGTAAATTAAAAGGTGCGAAGGAGAAGGAAATTTTCCAGAGTAAATGAGAGAAATTATTACATAATTTTGTGTAATTTTTGATGCAGGAAACAATTTTCTCAGTGCACCTGTTGGGGGGAGAAACAAGGCTGCTTCAACCATCAATCTGTGGGACCTCAGATCTCAGCCTGAAAGCAAAGGTGAAACGAAATACGAAAATTGCAGTGCAGCAGAAGAGGAGTCAGCTATCTGAGGGCCTCTGCTGAAATCCCATCTTTCGGGTAAGGTTTCTTGTGCATTTTCGTGTTTTGGTCACCTGATGGTAGCTCTCTGGCCTAATTGGTTTCCTAGTTAACAGACTAAGTAATGATGTAACCAGAGTGTGTGGGAACCAGACCTGTGTGACAGATACAAATTTTCCCAGCCATACTAATTTTGCCTGCTTACCTGGTTCTGCTGCTGGTTACCTGGAAACTTGAACTACTTAAAGGATATAATGAGCCTAGCAAAGGTTGAGACACAGCTTAGTCATTTAACATAAAATTATCCCCTGCCACAAAATATATTAACTTGTGAAGTCCAATTGTTTTTCTTACTAAACACCACTGTATTTTAATAGTTATGGCTGTGTCTACAGCTTTATTTACTTTTTCTGTGGTTGGCTGAAGTGAGAATTAGTTGTTTGTAGCCTAAAGGAGCAGATCAGCTCTGTTCAATTACAATCGTGCCTCGATAACCACTTTCTGCTCTTGACTGTCTGCTGTCCCCCAAGCGCACTGTCTGTGTTGCTCATTTGTGCTGGTGATTTTTGTAGCTGAATGTTGTTGCTATTGCTTGTATGAAAATACAAACGTTTCAGAAAGGCTCCAGCTAAGATCAGGGTCCTATTGAACTGGGCACTATATAAACGTTTAATGAGAAACAATCTTCTAAATGCAATGTGTTTGCATCTCAAATACCTCAAACAGAGATGGTTTGGTGGAGAGGAAAGCTTTGCAGCCTCAGAGCTGAGCCCCTGAGACAGTGATTTTTTAAATAATCAGCCTGAGAAACAGCCTCATGTAAAATAATCAAAGTAATTGGGGAAGGGAGGTGAGAAGGAGAGAGAACACCTGGCACAGAGACCTGACCAGCTTCCTTCTCCATGTGGTGGACAAAGAATGAAGGCCTCAAAATGTCTCTCTACCGTAACTTAAAATCCCAGTAAGTACGTATAGCTCGTGCTGGGGAAAGCTGATCTTGGGAGCGGCTTGAGCTGGGCATGTGTCTGGCACTTGGCATTTCTGTAGTCCTCAGGCAGTTCCCATTTGCCCTTGCAGAAGGGACCACATCTCTGCACAGCAGTTAAATATTTTCTAACGAGTTGGGGCACCCAGGCTGCTGCTGGATGGGCTACAGAGCCTGGAGCAAACTTTGCCATGACCCTGGTGGTTGTTGTTCTGCAGTAAAACACAGCTAGTATGGCCTGTGTCAGATACTCTTTAAGAGAGAGGAAGAAAGTTTTATGTTTGTTTGCTTGCATCTGGCTGTTCTTTCACTTTGCACTCACAGACATGTTTGATAAATGGAAGAAACTGAGAGCAGAAGCAAGAAGCTGGACTCCTAAGGTGATGTGAAACTCTTTTATGTTTTTCTTGAAAATAGGACTCTTAAATGTGATGACAGAAATCATGAAAGTAGCAGGGCTTTGCATACACTTGATGTGGTTAATCCAGCCAGTAAACGTGATGTTAAAAAAAGGACACCCCACAGTGTTTCGGTATCTTTCTATTTGAAGTTTATACGATGCCTAATGCGTATGCAATGGATCTGAGGCCTGACATCTATTTAAAGTCTTTGGGAGCAATATCAAACATTAATGGGGTTTAGTGTTAGAACTGGTGTAAACATAGCAAACAATCTGCTCTAAGTGTATGCTCACATTTCCATATGTTATGTAGGTAAGCAGAGCCACTGAAGAGGAAAGAAACCCTGAGAGGTAGTTCTCAGCTAACTACTTCTAGGATTGGTAGAGGCAGACACTAGTAGGGCATAACTATCTCATGATATCAGTATCTACATACTCATAAAATGCTCTGCCTAGAGCTGCAATTTAGTTTTGTAAAAGGTAAGACAGATTTAAAGAGATGTAATTCCATTGTGCAAAACCACTAAAAAACAGATAAAAATGATTTAGTACTTCCAGGTGCACTGTAATTCTTGGCAGAAAAAGCTAATTCCAGGTGTGTAACTTCAAAAAAAAAAAAAAAAAAAATCCAATCCTGTTGTCAAACCTGGATAAAACCATCAAGTTAGAAAAATAGAAGCTAACCTGGAACAAAGTCCAAAGTACAACTGCAGAAAGACAGCCTCTCCATTGAAGAAATTATTGCATATAAGTGAATCTCCCTATTACTTAAATAAACATAGCTTGATTCTGGGCAGTATTTCAAAAGAGATAAAGTTTTGGCATGCATGAGCACATAGAAAGATGACATATTCGCAGTGGGAGGTATGAGGTGGAGTTTCCAGTAGTGCCAAAATTTATCTCACACATACATGCTTAGGGCCAGATCCAAAGCTGCTGAAGCGAAGAGCAAATCTTTCCACTGTCTTCAACTGGCTTTGTATTCAACGTTCACTCATGCTAGGAGAAAGGGGAAAAAAAATACATTTGTTTCCTTATTTGCAGCCAAATCGTTTACACTTTTTTCCTTCTCCTTTTAAGCCTGGGGAACTCTTGTCATTGACTTCCTCAGGGGCAGGTTCTTAATCAACAGATCAAAATATAAGCTGTACCACAAAATGGAAAATACTATTATACCAGCTAAAGTTATTTGCTTCAGCAACACGTGTGGTATGGGATATTATTATTCCATAATAGAATACACATTGATTCATTTGACACTTTTTTTTAAAAAGAGCTTTTATTTATATGACGTGTTTATGGACAAATATGCATTGAATGCCTTTTAAGTCCTATTATGGTTTGTTTTTATTTCCACATGTTCAGATGAAATGACCCTTACTGGGACTAGAAACCTACAACACTAATGGAAGCTCTTACATTGGTTGGTGCCAGTTTTACATCCTGCAGGGGCAGTTGCCACTATATTAATATCCTGCAGGTCAAGTTAATTATTTTCAAAAGAAACAAACCCTCACCTATTTTGCAGGCTGTATGCAATTCAATATAGTGTCACACTTAGCCCATGCCAGTTTTGCGTCTGAATTAAGAGCCAGGGAACTGTACCAGATCAGACCTCCAAGTAAGTAGGTTTTGCAGAAATCCATGGCCACACAGAAGGAGAATGGACATGGCAACCTTGTCTCCCAAAGGTACATGTGAAAACTCTAGGAATCGGAGTACTAGTCATGACAGAAACAGATTTGTTGGGAAAGTCTGGTTTTCCCTAACGGCTGGGCCTTCTGCTGCCATGATCAGCGGCTGGGTGTGTGGCAGTGCATTCAGTTCAATTTGCTCCTGTGAATGAATGTTTTTTCCCTTGCTGTAACCTTGATTTAACAAAAAGAGGTTTGAGAAACCCAATCCTTTCTCAGTCACACGATCACTCCCCGACTTTCAGTACTGCTGTCATCCACAGGAGCCTAGACAGTGTCATGCCTGTAATAACATATGGGCATTTCAAGTGGTATGAAAATAACACAGGTGAATACAAAAACCTTTTTGCCCTTGCCTTGAGACTGCTGGGCTGGGTGGCCATTTCTTATTGGAGAGGAGCAACAAGGTGTGACTCTGCGCACAGGGCAAAGCAATTAACAGCCCAGCTGTGATTGCACAGGGCTTTCTATAGCCTCTCTCTCTTTTTCCCACACGTAACTACGTGCGTGTAGGGGAGGGGAAGGGGCTTTTCATTTCCTTTCTCCACTCGCTGCTGTGATTGCACTAAGTCGGTACAGAGATCCTTATCTCAAAGCAGAGAGGAAAGTGAAATCTCTGGTTTTGTCACTGTTTGAGTGCTCTGTAATATCTAGGGAGTTCAGAAGGCACTGATTTTACTTTCATGGCATCACTGTGATTTAGAGGTGTTCATTCTGTCCAGACCTCAGCATTAGGGCAGACAGGGTCCCAGTGGAGTAAAGGTGTATCAAACCTAGCATGAAGTGATACTGCTTTGGGTTTGTGATGTGATAAATCTGTTTTCCACCGAAAAACACTGAAGAGACATTTTAATTTTTACCTATCATTTCAGACTCTCCAGACTATTAAGGCTGCATAAATATTAAAGGCTTGTTATTTACATTAGAATCATTATCTTTATAGATGTCAGTGCTTGTTAAATGATTCATAATGCATAATTCATTCAACCAATTCTGCCCTTTCCTCTGTTTGTTATTCACCTGCAAACAGACTTTGATTTTTACAAATTTGTTCATTATTCAAATCATTCCAGGCTCTCTTCACAAACATATTTTAGTGGTCTCCTTTGCTTGAAACCTATTGTCTCCTACCATATTCTTATCAATCTGTTTCTGTTGCTGCTTGCACAGTGTAATTGAACATTTAATAACAGACCTGAAACTCTCCTTGACTTTAATCAAGATTTACAGGATAGCTGTGGGGATTCGTGCTAATGCTTCTGATGCTGCCACGCAGCCACTGACAAGGCATGCTCTGTGGTCGTTCATATAGCAAGCTCTGCCTTTTATTCCCGCTTGTTGGAAACACAATAATTGATAGAGTTCTGCAGCACGTGGCCAGGTTGTAAAGTCGGGGAAATTAACTGGTGTTCGCATGCAAAGCAAGCGTGGCAAGACAGGTTTCCCTATGCTGCAGCATGGTGTGGTTCAGTGAGACAGCACCAGAATGGGATCTCAGAGATTTGGTTCAGATCTCCAGCCAGCCATTTCCATGCAGGGTTGCTTCCCCCTGTGCCTCAGTTTTCTCTTCTGTCAATTGGTATCAGTGTTGCTTAAGGAAGATCTTGCTCTGCAGAGACCACAAGGAGTAAAAAATGCTCCTGGCATCTAACTTTAGGCACATATATGAAGTTGCTTCCCCTGAGCTGCCTGAAGAGAGAGTTCAGGGAAGTTTCTCCACTGATTTCTAGCCTTGGGGCTGCTGTTCTGAAACATCTCCAAGCTGATCCCTCACCCCCTGTTAGAGGAGTCTGGAGAGATTCACCTTCTCGTAAAGTAAAGTGGCTGAAGAAGCACTGCTAGGCTTCTGTAAAGAGAAAATAGTTTGGTAAATAAAGTGTAGTGTGTTTGTCTCTAATCCAAATACTTTAAGATAAGAATAGGGAAAAAGTTCTTTTTGTTTTCAGTTCAGTTCGTCACTATTCATCATTAGTTTATTTGGGATACACATCTGAGAAGTTGCTACCTGCACAGTGGGGAAAAAGAATTCAAAACAATATAGGAGAAAATTAAGTTCGTAATAAGGAACTAATTTGTTACCTGAGTCTACAAACAAATTATTGTAACAGATCACAATAATTAAAATTGTTTGAAGAAAAAGATTATCCTAGAGATTTTTAGAAAAAAACCAAAAGTATACACTTCAAGTTTGACTTTTTTTAATCATTTCAGAGTGAAATTTCAAGATAAAAGAGTCAAAATTAAGCCATTTTTGTTCAAGTTTAGTTTGAAACACAGTTTTTAGTTTACTTAGTGAAAAAGACTTTAAAAATTTTCCTGGTGATTGCTCTCTCCATTATAGACTGGTCTCAATATCTTTTATTTGTCTTCTTCCCACTAGAGGTAAAGGAAGAGAGATGATTTTTATAAACAATTGAAAGCTTAGCAGTGGAAAAAAATTAAGAAGGTAAATTTGGAATCAGAATCTTCTCCTATCTTCTAGATTTTCAGCTAGAAAAATATGACAAATGGCCCTGAATGAAGTTGTGCTCTTAATTTCTAATGTTTCTCTGCTTAAAAATTTAAAATGTGATTGTTTTTCCCTTCATGTTCTTTTTTTTTCTTTTTTTTTCTTTTTTTTCTTTTTTTTTTTTGCTTTCCCACTAATCTTAGTAATTTCCTTCTACTGTACAACCAAGCTCTGGTAAATGAATTTCTAATTAAGAGTGACAGTGATTCAGCTATTTAACATACACAGTCACAGTCCATATGGATATAAGTATCCTTGACATGTACTAAACACAATGCCTACTTTTAGCAGTAAAAAATAACGTTGACTTTTACATCAGGAGGTTTAATTTTACATTGTTCAAAAGGAGGAATGAGGTAAACCTTAGCATTCCTGCAATGTTTTTGGACTGAATATATGGGGGTAAAGAACATCTACTTATATAAATCCCTCAGCAATTCTCAGGTCACATCAGCATCCAGGCTCATGCCAGCTATAACATTCAGGCATGCCTGCTGCGGCACCTTGGATTGGCGTGTTATGGAGATTAAGAGTAGCTCGGACTTTTTTTCTGGAGATCAGAACTCAAACTCCACCCAAGCATTGGGGTTTCTTTGGAGGAGCAGCAGCACTTCCATGCATTTCAGTGCCTGGCATTGCAGTTCTGATCCAAGTTTAGACCTGCCATAAACTCAGTCTGGCACACGCTGCAGAAAATCTATTATTTTCTTCATACCTCTCTCAAATTCAACTCATAGCAAGTTATGAAGAGAACCAGGGACCACAGAATGTAACAATCTCTTAAACTGGTCCTGTGAGCAATGGAAGCATCATAAATGAGAAACTACAGTACTGCTCATTTTCGCTAGTCCTCTTTCATCTGCCGCCTTCTCTCCCTTACACTGTGAGTCATCCAACATTCAATATTTAGGGACACCATGTCTTCTTTTGTCCCCTAGTCACTTTTGTCCCTTCCTCATGCAATGCATTCACACAAGCCCTATGATCACAGTGGAGCCCTGGCCAATATGGCTCAGCTTCCTTCCTAGGGTGTCAGAGAGCCAGGAAGAAAGGTTTGTTCAAGGTCTTGGCTCCCTCTCCTGGCTGGCTTTGCAGCAACTTAAAATAAGATGTTAGCCCTTCGAAAATTAGTGTTTGCTTACTGCCAATGCACACTTGAAACAAGAGAGAAGAGCACTCTAGTGATGAGACTCTGTTTTTTAAAAAAATAAATTAGAAAGTTGGAAGCTAATCTCACTAAAAATATAGTTATTTAAAGTAAAATCATCATGGTTTTGATATAGATGATTTGAAAATATTTTCCTCCTGCCAGGACTTCTTGAATGCCACATCCATTTGAGAAAGGGTCTTTTTAAAAATTTGTTTGTTTTTCTGGATTACCTGTGTTTTCCTTCTGACCTGCACGCTCTAGACTTCTACTTAGTAAATGTCCCAATAAAAGCTGTGTGTTATCCTTAAACAGTGGTAGCATTCCCCCTACCTGCTAATTGCTTTATTTGTCCTTACTGCTTCCGTCCCCTCATCAACAAAGGCTTTAGCATAAAGGGCAATGAGGTAGAACATGACAAGGAGAGTGGGAGCCAGAAGAGTGAATACTTCTGTAATTACACAGTAGCCTGGAGTAGCTCTTCTCAAATCAATTATGTAGCCTGGATTGCCCAAAACTCTGAGGACAGAGCCTTTGTTTTAATTTGCCTATGGAGCTATGTGCTCCAATAATGGGCAAAATTCTTGCCTTGTTACCAGTTGCCTTTTATCAGAATCCACATAATTCCTTCCTTTTTTATTTTTATCTAATTACTTTATTAATGATACATTGTATTTAGCACAGCTGCAAACCAATCACTGCAAATTGCTTTGCAAACATTAACAAATGACGTTTCACCTTATCTTCTTGAAAAGGTAGACATGTCCATTTTTCAATGGGGAAAACCGAGGCACAAGATTGTAACAGAAAGTGATTAGAAAAAGCAACTGGAAAACCACCCATAAAATCCTGATAAACTGTAGTTGCAAAGTAAATTGTTGGATAAACCGAGAACTTAACCCAGCAATCAAAACATTCAGCCCAAACTCCACACTTGCTGTGTACTCCTCAGCATTATCCTTTTGGGGAGTTTATAATGGGCATAAACTTAGACAGTATAAAAGCAAAGTATTGCCAGGGTCAAGTGGATTTCAGAAGTTTTGGAGACTGATTTTTGTTGCTGCTGAAGAAGCTACTAAATAGCATACTGCATGTAACATGGACCTTACAGGATTAAGGAGAATGAGTGTCTTTATTGTCAACTGGTTTCACAACTCCATGAAGGTCTCTCATCTTCCAAAGCCTCTAGCTCTTGTTGTTACAGAAGTCAGTGTCAGAACTTCCTTGGCATCAGTGACTGGGATTTGGCCCACATGGTGGTCACTGCCCTCACGTGTTTCTCATTTCTTCCTTCCCTGTGGGACACTGAACAGAAGCTGTGTCCAAATGCCTGGGAAACTTTGGAATCAGGAAAAAATTTCTTTTGATCCCTCTTCTCTTCATAAATGAACTACCAATATGTAATGAGCAGCCAGAGTACCAGTTGTTTTATTTAAGCAATGGCTTCAGCAATGCTGCAGAGAAGGGGAGAAAATATTTTTGAAGATACATTTAAAAGGCATTACAGCCATTACTGTCTGAAAGGAGACGTTTACAGCAGGCAGAAGGATGGCTAGTGAAGTTGTTCAGGTAACTGGTTGGTCAGTAACAGGGGTGTGCATGCAATAACAGAGGTGAAGGCCTAAATTGAAATTTTGTGCAAAATTTTTGTGATCTAAAACACTGAAAAAATATTTTGTATTTCACTGAAAAGCAGTTTCAAACTTCCTAGGCATTTCTAATTAACTGCAAGTAAATTTAGAGTGAAAAAAATTTCAGACTTTTAGTAAAAAAAAAAAAAATCAACTTAATACTCATTCATGAAAAGTTTGTGATCATAATGTGTATTTCTCAGTGAAAAAGGTTTATCTGGAAAAAAAGTGTCTGGCTCTAGCTGTAACCTTATCTGCATAACCTGTAATAGAATAACTATAGCTATAGAAAGACTTTTGTTCTTTTTGGCATAGCTGATCAATTAGATGTGTAGGATGGAGTTACAAAAGCTCTTACAGTTTGCAGGAGTTGCTTTGCTGTTCATGGCTTTATGAACAGCATAGTGCTAGAAATAATGTTACAAGGAGTGAATGATATTTTGAAAACTGAGTTGTTCTTCTTTATGTCATGTAGCCCTCAATTGCCACTAGTTTCCCATAGGATTTTGATGCCACAGAAATGCACATGAAGGGTCAGTCCTTGCTTCAGTCTGCCTCGATGGGGGAAAATAAAGGCAATGCTGTTATGCCTGTTTTATATATAGGGAACTGAGGCACAGAGTGGCAGGCTTATTTTTATCCTGGTTTTGGTTTGGGGTTTGGGTTGTGGGGCGTTTTTTTATACCTGGCCAAATTTTCAATGAGATTTTTATATTAATTTCTATTTTTGATGCTTTCACCGTCACTATATCATCTTTCCATCAGCAACCCTCATTGGCCATAAGTAACTTGCCCAAAATCTCTGAGGAGGTCACTGGGAACTAAAGCTTTCTTGTCTGTAATGACAGTCAATGCACACCTCTAGATAGGGAATAGATATAAACCTTCATCCAAAATCCATGTCAGGTTCAAAAACACCTTTTAAAAGACAGCTGACCTACTGCAGGATTACAGTTTCAGGTGAAGCAAGCCAGAGCCGGAGCAGGTCCTTACTGAATAACCTGCTGTGTGCAAGGTGAAAAGCAGCACAATTTCAAGGCTGCATACCCTTAGAAGGTCCAATGATCCCATGGAGAGTAACTAATCGACTGGGAATGAACCAGTACACCTTGCAAGTTTTTTTTTCTAGGCAAGTTGGGTGCCAGTAAAATAGTCTAAAGAAGCAAAAGTGGAAAGTTGAGTAATTTATTTATGCACAGAAGTCCAGTAGCTGGAGTGCAGGCTTGTCAGCGGAGTGCCACCTCCTGTGCCCAGGCTCCCAGTCATCTCAAAAGGTGGCAGCTTTTTTTTTTTCTAACTCATTAAATTTCACCAGGAATATCTGAACGCATTATCATCCTGATATTAACTTGCTGTGTTAGCCACTACTGTAATGCCCAGACGGTCAAGAGAGCAGGGAATAATTGTCATTTGGGAGGAGACAGTATTACACAGTTAGATAGAAATCACCCCTTTAAGGATTTATAGGGAAACAATTGGTGCAGTATGGTGTCCAGCTACCTCCCCAACTACTGGTAATGCGTTTGTGAAGGCACTAACATATTAAAGTTCGAGTCAGGCTCCCCCTTATCTTAGAATACCCACCAAATGGCATTCTTGCAGTATTAACTTTCTGTCACTTCCAGCTCGAGATGTGACCTAGAGTAAAAGGCTTCTTATCTCTCCATCAGCTCCCTTAACTACTCCCTCTCAATGCATGTTAATTTGGTGCCACCTTTTCTCACTGCACAACTGGAAAAAATGATGGACTTGTAGTAATATTCTTCCAATTAAAAGCAAACATTTGTATTGTCAAAGTTCAAGCTAATAAAGCCAACTTATAGTTTCCAGAAACTTCAGATATTAAGGAGCACACAGTCTTACCACACAGGTTGCAGGCAGGTGCATTGCAGAGTTTTCTCTCGCTCATATATCACCACATTTGCTAAGTTAACAAAGCAAAAATAAAACAGTTCTCTGTTTCTTTAAACATTTGGCTCTCTTTTGTAGCCATGTGCTGCACGCACACTGATGTAACATCCCCCATCCTTAAAAAGCCCCCTCCCGTCAAAAAACAAGATCGATTTCTAAAACTTACAAGCTATTGTGGTCGCCCACAGCCCGTACTGACAGACAGGGCTCTGTGTCATGATGATCAGAGGCTCCGGCAGCAGCTGGCAGCCTGGGCAGCTCTGCCTGCACCGGGGCCACAGCTGGACAGGGCAAACTCCTCTTTCTGCTTTCCCAAACCTGGAGGCAGAAAGCAGGGATCACCTCCGCTTCGTGCTGCCAGACGAAAGGCGTTACAAACTGCAGCCAAATAAACTGCCCGAAGTGGCACATTATACTTGGGGTTTATGCTGAAGGTCACTTTTTACACATCTAAAATTAAGAATAATGAATACAACTAAAGTATTGATGATGAATAATATATAAATATATTTCTGGCCAGTCTGACCTGTGGAGATGTGCCCTTGGCTTTTTAACTGATATATGTGACTTTTTCCCTTTGCCAGCGCAAGCGTCACTCCATCTCCATGCTCTTCCATTTCTCCCCACCGTGGGAGGCAACAGGTAGGGTTTGAGGGGGAGCAACTGCTGCAGCCGGCAGAGGTTTTCCCTCATTGCCTCGCTGGCTCGGGAGGACTCAAAACCCGAGGAGGAGTAAGGGACCATAGGCAGCCCAAACACACTGGGAAAAAGCATCTTTATCACCAGGAAAGCCGAAAGAGCTAAGCCTCCCTTCATCCAAATCTTTTACCTTTGAGGGCCATGGGGGTTTTGTGGGTTTGGCTGCTGCTTGGGGGTTGGGGGGGGTGTTGTTTTTTTTTAAGGGGGAAAAGGCTGGGGGGGGGGGCAAAAACGCTGACCTTAATTAATGGAAGGCCCACTAGACCCGAAGGAAAAGATTTGGCTCTCAAGGCCCGGGCCTCCCCCTGAGCCTCTCCTGGGTGTAATGAGAGAGCTCAGCTTCATTACTGGCAGCTGAGGGGAAGGGTCACTGGGGCTGGATTTGCAGGGCCCTCATTGAGGGATCACTCCATGCTGAGAGAAGCTGGCCATGCTCTTGGACACCTGGTCATTAACATTGCTAATTAGCGGCCATTAATCAGGGCCCTGGGTTTTTTGTTGTGTGTCACCGGCTCAGAGGAACCAAGTGAATAAGAAGATTGTTTCATTACCTCCACAAGAGGTGGAATGAAAGCAGTTCCCATCAGCTCAAGATGAGCTGAATTAAGGGAAAGGTTAGACAACAATCTAAGATGAGCTGCCAAGGGGGAGCTGGGGGACCTGAGCTGTCCTCTGAGAGGAAAAACCAGTCACCTATAATTAATGAAATCTTCCACAACCTCACTCTAATCACCGTGTGAGCTTCTCACCAAAAAACCTGTCTTTTGCATCGGAAGGACCCTAATTTATCTGTTTATGAAGTTCTGATCTTGGCAAGCGTTAATTCTGAGGGATTTTAGCAACTTACATATATAAAAAAATGTACGTGTGTATATAAGTATACGCTCACATAGTGTGAGTTTGTCTATGAGCGTGTTCGATATATTTACCTGCGTCAGCAAGGGTATTTTTTACACAGCCATCCCCGCTGGGAGGGGGTAGGGGAGTGGACACAAATCTGTATGAAAAAGCTATCTAGATTGTATTTAAAAGCTTTTTTTATTTCTGAATTGTATATAAAATATTTATCTATATATTTGTATTTTCTATGCTATGGCTGTGAAAGCATAGAAGAAATCCGGTGTTTTTCAGAGGCAGAATAATTAAAAACAGGTTCTGTTTTCGTAGGTTAAAAATGACATGGGAAAAATGATAGTTATTGGCGTACGTAGGAAAAAGTAAAGAATTTAATTAGCAACCAGACTGTTAAAATGCAGTATTCTCCTCCCATGCTCTATTGTCTAACTTTTGTGGAACAGGTGCCTAATTTTCCTAATGGGATACATTTTAATTGACAAAGTAGTTTGATTGCTTTACACCAATTTTCAGTTTCTTGCTTACTTTTAATATAATAAACTCTTTATTTCTACGAACTCAGATGCCCTCAAGAAAGTAATTAGAAGCAGGTTTTATCTGCCTGTCTTTTTTTATAAACCACTTTTTGATTTCTCAAACCAACTAAGCAAAAGCTTGATTTGTTCTGCCTATGTGTGAGAGCCAGTAACTTTTAGTCATATGCACTGAGCATTTCAATCAAGTGGTTTGCATATCCATTCATTTCGGAAAGACTCTCAAAATGGATTACAAACATTTAATTGTAAGAGGAATAAAATAATTAAGGAAGGATGAGTGGAAGTTAAAAATATGCCTAAGGATTCACAACAGTTATTGGATCATTCTCATCATGGGGCATAAATTCCTTCTTGTAGTTTCAAAGGACTTTATTCATCTAAGGCACATTGCCTTTCGTAACAACAGAAAGTAAAACTGTGTTTCTTATGTACGTGATTCTCTTTGTAGAGCTGTGAGGTTGGTTAAAAATGTCCATAAAACTAATCTTCGGAGCATTTCAGCTGGTCTGGAATTCTATAATATGATTTCTGGGACTTCATGGGAAAGTTGAAGGCTCAAGGGGAAATTACACAATGAACAGCTGAGAAAAAGTTGCATTCTGGCACAGAATCATGCAAATGGGGCACATTCTTCAGTTTTCTCATGACGGATTGTCTCTGAAACTACTGAGCCAAGTTGCTGAAATGCTAATGAAGGAGAAGCATCAATGAGCGGTGTCATCCTGGGGGCTTCTGAAGGGGACAGAGTAGGAGACAGAGGGAGGGGGCGAGGGGGAAGGAAGGAAGGAAGAAAGAGAGAATTAAAAGAAACAGAGCAGGAGGAGTTTCAAATATTGGGGCTGGCCCACTCTTAAATTTAAATGGGGCGGGGGAGGCGGGGGGGGGATAAAGCCATGATGCACAAGTCCCTGTTGGCTTATAAAAATAAATAAAAGCACTTAGAAGTCAAAAAGGTTGGCTTTGGGCTGGGGGGGAAGTGGGAGTGGGCGCTGCTAACATTGGGGGACACCCTTCTGTTTGATACACGGGGGAGATGGATGTAGCCCCCCACTAGAGATATCCCTCACTATAGGTAAGCCTGGGGGCAGCACGCCAATGTTTGAGGAATGGTGTGCTAGCAAGGTTCTTCGGTCTACCATTTAAGTGGAGGTAGGGGATGGAGATCCATGCAGCAGCAAAGACGCAAGGGTTGTTGATGTGTTAGAAACTACGGAAGCGCCTGAGAATGGTCACATAGGAATTAGAGCTTCTCCCCCCCCCCCCCAAAAAAAGGTGACAGGATCAATAGCCCAACTGAAGCGCGTCTACACCAATGCACACAGCATGGGCAACAAACAAGAGGAGCTGGAAGCCACTGTGCAGCAGGAAAACTACGACAAAGTTGCCATCGCGGAAACATGGTGGGATGACTCGCACAACAGGAGTGCTTCAATGGATGGCTATAAACTCTTCAGAAGGGATAGGCAAGGAAGGAGAGGTGCTGGGGTAGCCCTGTATGTTAGGGAGTGTTTTGATTGTCTAGAGCTTACTGACGGTGATGATAGGGTTGAGTGTTTATGGGTAAGAATCAGGGGGAAGGCCAATGAGGCAGATATCATGGTGGGAGTCCGTTATAGACCACCCAACCAGGATGAAGAGCAGACAAAATATTCTATAAGCAGCTGGGAAAAGTCTCACAATCGCTAGCCCTTGTTTCCGTGGGGGATTTCCACTTACCGGATGTCTGCTGGAAATACAGTACAGCAGAGAGGAAACAGTCGAGGAGATTTCCTGAGGCATGGGGAAGAAAACTTCCTGACGCAGCTGGTGAGTGAGCCAGCTAGGGAAGGTGCCCCACTGGACCTGTTGTTTGTGAACAGGGAAGGACTTGTGGGTGATGTGATGGTTGGAGGCTGTCTTGGGCATAGAGATAACGAAATGACAGAGTTTTCAATTCTTGGAGAAATAAGGCGGGGTGGGGGGGGGCAGTAGAACTGCTGCCTTGGACTTCCAGGGGGCAGACTTTGGCCTGTTTAGGAGCCTGGTTGACAGAGTCACTTGGGAGGCAGTTCTGAAGGGCAAAGGAGTCCAGGAAGGCTGGACATTCTTCAGGAAGGATATCTTAAAGACACAGAAGCAGGCTGTCCCCGTGTGATGAAAGAGGAGCTGGTGAGGAAGAAGACTGTCCTGGCTGAACAGAGAGCTTTGGCTGGAACTCAGGGAGAAAAGGAGAATTTACGACCTTTGGAAGAAGGGGCAGGCAACTCAGGAGGACCACAAGGATGTCATGAGGTTATGGAGGGAGAAAATTAGAAGGTCCAAAGTCCAACTAGAGTGTAATCTGTCTACCACCATAAAAGACAATAAAAAATGTTTCTACAAATACGTTGGCAACAAAAGGAGGGCTAAGGAAAATGTCCATCCTTTACTGGATGTGGGGGGGAAAGATAGTGACAAAGGATGAGGGAAAGGCTGAGGTACTTAATGCCTTCTTTGTCTCAGTCTCTAATAGAAAGACCAATTGTTCTCCAGGTACTCAGCCCCCTGAGCTGGGAGACAGGGACAGGAGCAGAATGAAGCCCCCATAATCCAAGGGGAAATGGTTAGTGACCTGCTACACCACTTAGATAACACAACTCTATGGGGCCAGACGGGATCCACCCAAGGGTGCTGAAGGAGCTGGCAGAAGTGCTCACCAAGCCACTTCCAATCATTTATCAGCAGTTCTAGCTTGCTGGGCAGGTCCCAGTTGACTGAAAGTTAGCAAATGTGATGCCCATCTACAAGAAGGGCTGGAAGGAGGATTGGGGAACTACAGGCCTCTCAGTCTGACTTCGGTGCCAGGGAAGGTTATGGAGCAGATCATCCCGAGTACCATCATGTGGCATGTACAGGATAACCAGATGATCAGGCCCAGTCAGCATGGGTTTATGAAAGGCACGTTCTGCTTGACTAACCTGATCTCCTTCTATGACAAGGTGACCCACTTAGCGGATGAGGAAAAGGCTGTGGCTGTTGTCTACCTAGACTTTAGTAAAGGCTTTGACACCATTTCCCACAGCATCCTCCTAGAAAAAACGGCTGCTCATGGCTTGGATGGGTGTACTTTTCACTGGGTAAAAAAACTGGCTGGATAGCTGGGCCCAAAGGGTTGTAGTGAATGGAGTTAAATCCAGTTGGCAGCCAGTCACAAGTGGTGTTCACCAGGGCTCAGTATTGGGACCAGTTCTGTTTAATATCTTTATCAATGATCTGGATGAGGGGATCAGGTGCACTCTCAGTGAGTTTACAGATGACACCAAGTTGGGTGGAAGCGTTGATCTGCTTGAGGGTAGAAAGGGTCTACAGAGGGATCGGGACAGGCTGGATTGATGGGCAGAGGCCAATTGTATCAGGTTCAACATGGCCAAGTGCCGGGTTCTATACTTGGGTCACAACAATCCCATACAACGCTACAGCCTTGCAGAAGAGTAGCTGGAAAGCTGCGCAGCAGAAAAGGACCTGGAGGTGTTGGTCAACAGTCGGCTGAATGTGAGCCAGCAGTGTACCCAGGTGGCCAAAAGGGCCAACGGCATCCTGGCCTGTATCAGAAATGGTGTGGCCAGCAGGAGCAGGGAAGCGATTGTCCCCTGTACTCGGCACTGGTGAGGCCACACCTCGAGTACTGTGTTCAGTTTTGGGCCCCTCACTACAGGACAGACATTGAGGTGCTGGAGCGTGTCCAGAGAAGGGCAACGAAGCCGGTGAAGGGTCTAGAGCACAAGTCTTATGAGGAGCGGCTGAGGGAACTGGGGTTGTTTAGCCTGGAGAAGAGGAAGCTGAGGGGAGACCTTATCGCTCTCTATAACTGCCTGAAAGGAGGTTGTAGCGAGGTGGGCGTTAGTCTCTTCTCCCAAGGAACAAGAGAGGAAATGGCCTCAAGTTGCACCAGGGGAGATTTAGATCAGATATTAGGAAAAATTTCTTCACAGAAAGGGTTGCCAAGCATTGGAACAGGCTGCCCAGGGAAGTTGTTGAGTCACCATCCCTGGAGGTATGTAAAAGATGTGTAGATGTGGCACTTAGAGACATGGCTTAGTGGTGGACTTGGCAGTACTAGGTTAATGGTTGGACTCAATGATCTTAAAGGTCTTTTCCAAGCTAAACGATTCTGTGATTCTAAAAAGAACAGGATCCCATTGCAAAAATGTGGGGGAATGGTGCTTAATAATAGGTCTTTTACTTGGCTCTAAAAACTGTTAATATTTACATTTTTTTTTAAAGCATTTTCCTTATGGCACAGACTTTGTGCACTTCTGTTTGTAAAGAGAAACTGTTACTTTTCCCTCAATAGATAGCTGAGCTTTATAACCAGATACCTCAAAGCTCAGCTATGAATGCTCCTTAAAATATCAGGCTTACAGGTATTAGATCTTGAAACACATTTATATTAAAAATACCCAGCAGGCTCCATTTTGCAGACTTTCAAAATTGTTCTGTTCTCACTCAGACCCCAGCACAAATGGCCAAAGATCTCAGTGAGATGGTACTATGCTATTTTGAACATCTGGCTGGAGGTTGCTTCCAGTCAGCGTTCCTACAGGCGCTGCTGGGTGCTAAGTGCTTTAAAATATGGCCCTCGGCACTCCAAATGCAACATGTGTTATTCAAGCTTGCAGAAAGGCTGTGAAAAGCCAGCAGCCGCAGAGGAACACGGTCCAGTCATCTGCCCTTTGTTCTCATTGCTGGTGAGAATAGAAAATTAGTAGGTGACATAAGTGTGCCTGTAGACAGGGGAGGAAACCAAACTCTCAAAGTTTGGGTCAGCTCGAGGCAGGGCTGTGCAGTGGATGCGTCACTGGACTGGTGGTCTAAAGCCCTTGGTACTGACCTCATTTATAACCTCTGGCAAGTCCCTTCACCCATTTTTGTTCTCTCTCCCACTTTTTGCCTCAATGTGTCTATTTAAATTTGTTGAAATGCAGGTAACTACCTCTTCCTATGGCTTTTTATGTTGTCTACCAGGATGGGGCTCCAGCTTTACCTGGGATTTTCTGATGCAGCTCTAGCACAAGCAGAGATAAAAACAGTATAGTACTATTGCACAAAATCTGAAATCTTTAAGAACAATTTGGGAATGGCTTTGCTATACTGGGCCCGCAGCAGCTAGATGTGTTACTGTTGGATTTAACTGTGCTTTAATGGCGTTTTTTTACTGCTTTCAAACCTCAGCAATACTTAAGCCTTAGTTTCACAAGCCCATTTTACGTGATACCTGTATTTGCACATGCAAATCACTGGGTGGCGTTTGCCTGCCCACATACTGCTTTTTTTAAAGTTTATGTTACATCTTGTAGCATTATTATAGCATCTAAGAGCTTTAGGCACAGAGCAGGACTTGTGCAAGCACCAGTTTCCCTGATGCTACAGTAATAGCAAGAGACAGCAGAGAGGTAAAGACAGACGTGGAAACACCAGAGCTCTCCTGCCTGAGGTCCCCTGGGCAGCAGGTTAAGGCTGGTGTCAGCACACCGGTAACCTAGTTATCGCCCACTCTTTTGGGTTGTTCGGTAGGAGAGTTTTTGTAGATGGTGACCTCCCAAGTGAAAGGCACAGCCCAGAGGTATTTTTGTTTGAAATCATCGTGAGTAGACCACAAGGATCAGACTTGACCTGGAGCTGGGTTGGCCGTTTGATAGTTAATGAGGGAATGATATGGGGAGAAGGGACCAGCTATGGAGGAGGCACTTAAAGCGCAACCAGCACATGAGGAAACCTCTTTGGGTAACTGGCCCTGACCACCCTGGGTAGGAGTTAAAGGAGTGGAGAAGGAAACAACTCCTCCCTCATACAGTCCACATAGGCACACAACCCATAGTGCTGCTAACCTGCAGGGGAAGGGCTGATGGCAACACAGAGGTGTACACATTGGAATATGCAGCCTTTCTTATTGCTAAATGATATTGCAATGGCTGTAATTAATGTGATTATGGACGCCATCCTTGCCTTCTAGGACTTGTGCCACCTTGGCTGAATCTAGCCTCTCCACATGAAACCCTGTCTTTCTATGCAGCGGCATCCCAAAATGAGACAGGGAATGCTCCCAGGCCCAAGGACCTCTACACCCTTCCCACCACCGCAGACATCTCCCAGCAGTTAGTGCATCCCACCCTGCTCCCAGCCGGAGCACACTGCCTCTCAGAGAGCCTTGGCAGCAAGCTGGGACTGTGCCAAACTAGACATTTACTCCTCCTTCATTGCTGGCGTTTCTGAAATATTTTCCACGCTCCTGCAGGTGATGAGGGATTTCGCACCTTCTGAAAATCCTGCTTGTGCTGCTGCTTTGTTTCACTGGTTTCCCAAGTCAGTGCCCTAATTTCCTGATTTGCTGGGGAAGGATTGTGCTCTCTGCCCATCCACACTGTTAAAAAAGCTAGTAAGTGCTGAGATAAAAATATGAGCTCTTTTCTGTAGGGTGGTTAGTTCTGTAACTACTGGAAAGTATGTGTGCTCTGGGAGGGGGAAGAGAAAGAAAAGCTGTTTGGATTTTATTGCTTTGATTTAAATAAAAAAGAGATTCCTCTATAAGAGCTGGAGGTTCTTTGGTACTTAAGAAGGTTTTACAATGTTCTACCCAAGCAGCACTGAAACAGTAAACGAGTTAATTACAGCAAAGTAACCAGAATGCAGGATAGGTGACCATGGCACAAAGCAGGCCGGTATAAAAAAAAGGAAAATTCATACATAAATAGACATGGATGAACAAGAGGTGCCTGAAAGCGCAACTAAGGCCACAGTCTGGGTCCAATGAGAAAGCAGGTATATTTGCACCCAAAGTTTTGATTGTATCTAATAAAAAAAGTTAAATAACATTATTATCTCTCAAACTGAAATTTTCCAAAGTCTGGGGATGTCTGAAAACAGGATTTTTGCTTAAAGGGTCATCTCAAATGCTATATTGTACACAGTGGTATGATTACAGTGAACAAGAATTATGAGATCCTAAAACACGCTGACAGCCCCTAATATGCCTTATTGTGCTCCAGTGCTCCAAGCTCGTATGGTACAGTCAGGAGGACCACCCACAGTTCATAACAGCCATAATGGAAAATTGCATGGGCTGGTCTAGCTAGGCATAATTGGATGGGCAAGAAATTGAGTTTTCCAGCTTTCAGAGCTGTTTACTTGACCTGTTTTAATTTTAGTTGAGATGGAATAATACATTTCTCAAGGAAATATTCAGGCGTTGTCACTTTTTAGCCTAATAAATCTCATCTTCAGCAGTGTCTTGAAGAGGTTCACATTTCTAATGGCAAAGAATACAAATTCTTTTGACATTATAGATTAAATTCATGGTAGTTGTACAGCTAACAGCACTGACGCTGAACCAATTGAGCTGCTTAAAAGTTTCATAGGAACCAACATGGGGTTTTTTCACCATATCATTTGACCTGCTCTCTCCCACTCTGCCGGCCTGCAATTTACTTCTTCTGACATATCCTTAATGCAAGTCCTGGTGTGCCAGTGTCACCTTGAATTATGTTTATTTTGAAAGGTTGTGGGCATCCCTGTTGACCCCTCCAGGGAATAGCACTTTTGGACTGACTGCTGAGAATTGGTATTGGAGTGTGTTTACTTTGCTCCAAGTCCAGCAGCATTTTGGGCTGAAACTTGAGAAGAGGCTACCAAGACATTTTTGAAAACAAATGGGTCTTAAGCCATGTGACTTCTAGGCAACATACCAGAGGCTGCAGAGCTCAGAGTTGTTATGTTCATTCAGTCAAGTATCCATTTATGGGGCAATGTAATAATAAGGAGGGTTTGTACAAGCACAGTTTGTTTTGGGTGGATTATTGTCCATGGTGCCACTGGGTTCTGACAACACTCTAACACTGCAGTTGGCCTGCAAATTTCAGCTGAAAGTTTATGCCGTACCAATTTTGGAGTGATCAAAAAAGCCATAAAAAGGTATGAAACTCAACATCCTGACATATGGGCCGTGGCCCATGAGAAGCAGGTGTCCCCAGAGTGCACCAATGCTTTGGGTGTTCCTCATTGCCAGAAAGAGCCTTTGACATCCTAGATAACATGGCACAGATTAAATCAGCCTTAGACTGTTCTCATTTACACCTTGGTCACAATTCACTTATCCCATTCCCAAAATAGGGTATTTTTTGACCTTTCTAGTTCTGTGTCAATCTGGCTTGAGGTTCTTTAAAGGCACTAAAACCAAGCACCATTTTCCTAGCAGCACTCTTACTTAAGGTTATTGGAGCTGTTGAGTCTTTCAAACCATTTTTTTTGCAATGGTCAGTGTAGCAATAGTTTTATTTATCAAAAATTGGGACTGCAGCATAAAAGAAAGATCTCAGTAACTTACAGTTTTGGAAAAATCGTACAGTTGTCATAAACCAGGAAAATAATCCATTTTCAGGCAAATTGAAAACGTTTCTAGAAATTGAATCAGTACCGGCCTCTCCACTCCGCTCCCCTCTGCCTAGAACCACACTTGTCCATTTGGACCCAAGGTGTGTTACCACGACACTCTGGAAGAAACTTCTGTGGTCTTCCACACTGACAGGAGTTTCCCTGACTCAGTGGGAAATTTGCCTTGCCTTCATGGCAACTGGATCAAGCTTTCTGCGGCTAAATAAAGGATCCCATTTTCCAGGCTTTTGCATAGTGTCTTTCAGCACTGCAAAACCTGTTCAGGTTATTAAAAATAATAATGTCGTCAAAATTCATTTACGTTCTGGCTTGAAAAATCGAACTGAAAAAAAAGCATAAACTCATTAAGCCTTAATCTAAAACAAAAGTTTGGAGCCAAATGTCCATGTTCAGTCTTTTCATTCTGTAAACAACAGTGTCCTATTAGACAGAGATAACACATAAGGCGTACAGATTACAAACAACAAGTTCATAGGATCTGTATTCACTCTGAACGGAAGGGAAAAAGAAGTGTGTGTTTACCAGTAATTAACATTTTAACTAGTGTTTGGTGAAATCCATAATGTGATTAAAAAAATAAGAATTCCTGGATTACAGGGAAGAGCAATTACCTAAATAAAAGCTACTGAAAAGTTGTCCAGAGGTATATAATAATAATAATAAAAAAGATCCCCCCCCAGTGGGAAATGATTACACAGTAATCCATGCCACTTAGTCAAATATCAGAAAAGGATCCCTTAGACCCATAATTAGCAATGTAACAAGCAGAGCCTTGAGAAAACAAGCTGGTCCTCAAGACAATAATCTTCATTGCTAGCACCCATCCAACAGGCTTCATCTCAAGGAGTGAATGAGGCAGGCAAGATAATAAAAGGACCTACAGAGCCAGCAGGAAAGTTCCCCATGTGCTACTTTGAGTGGCCTTCAAGGGGGTAAAAGGAGACATAGGAGGGCGCAAAGCAGTTGTGACACCACACCCACCCCACCCCCCCAAAAAAAAAAAAAAGAATGAAAAAGAAAGGAAAAGAATCCAACTTGCTTCTGCAGAAGCTGCCTAGCGACACACAACTAATTACTATGACTGGTCCCCTGTTTGCAGATCTTGTTATCAGTAAAAATAATAATAAAATGAGCCCTAGCAGTCTGGATATCTGCAATTACAGTGTGAATTGCATGAGAGGATTATATGAAGTGCTCTTGGCGTGGAGGGTGGGGGACCAAGGCGCTTCAACTTGAGAGCAGTAAGCAGCTGCTTTGGGGCTTTGCACCTGCTGCTCACCAGGCTGTTTTCACCTCTAGACGAAAACAGGCTTCTCTCTCTTCCTCTGTCTCATTTCTTTTCACACAGCGCACAAATGTAAAAACAGAGAAGGATTTTTATTTAAAAAAAAAAAAAGGAGAGAAAATGAAATCATCTTCTTAAGAAGTTTCGCTGAAGCAACGCGAGAGGCGTCTTATGGCAGCAAAGGGGAATCTGAAGATGGAGTGTGGGGCCAAAGAAACAGGCAAGCCGGCTCCATTTTAATGCAGAGGCAGCAGACAGAGTGCGATCTGAGATTGGCAAAGTTTCAATGTAAATCCAGGGGGGCAAGGGGGATGGGGCTGGGATGAGAAGAAAGGACTCTTTTACTGTTTCATGCTTCTAAGTCCTGCCGATCAGCATAAGCTCAGCTCGACATTCTGGGAATAGCAATGAGGCACACACAACAATCAAAACACCCTAAATCTGTTTGATGATTCAGACACTTCGTGCATCTGCACCGACAAAATGGGACTTCAATTAAATAACTTGCAGATTTCCACAGAGGGGGGAAAAAGTCGGGGGAACATGAGGATTTTTAATTAGTAACTCCGAATACAAGCCGTTTTTTTAATTAGGTGTTTGCACTACCACTTTATTCTTAAAGGGAGATTTGTAAGCGCGTGGGATTGTTGTGAAAGAAGATCCTGGACAGTTTGTTCCTAACATTTTGTTGCAACCTGCATTTGCTCCTAAACAGCTTTTCTTTAGCAAATGAAACTCAGCTACAATTCCAAGCAAGTTGATCAAATTGAGGCCGAGATTTTTTTTGAAAGCTTAAAGTGCATACACACATCCATAAATATATACATACGTATGCGTAGCAAGGCCCTGCAACAGTTTTTCCTGTGTTTCTATGGTTCAGATTACTCTCTGTGGCTATCCTAGTTATAAATATATCTAACTGTACTGTAGACATTAAGTACATAACTGTACCATATGCAGGGTTTAAGCAGAGATAGTAGAAGTTTGTTACAGAGTTGAATGAAATTCCCATATGACTTTACTGCACTGCGGCCACCACTTTTAGAGCAAACCACTAATGATTGCGAGCTTCAGAGTCTGAAAAACGATGGGTGAAATCCCGGACCCTTTGAAGTCATTGAGTGCTTTTCATTGACTACTGGGGTCAGGATTCACGCTCAAAATCTCTCGAGTGTGCTCTGGCATGGCACAGTGATGTACATGTCTCTCACACACACGCACATGCACTGTGAACCTGCAAAATCTCCCTGTGAAAAGGCATCCTCTCTGGGGCAGGCCACGATTTTGGAGCCTTAGAAAACAGATCTGGTCTTTTTAGTAGACTAACCACCTAGTGACATTAGAATGAGGACACTTCTGTGTAAATTTTAAAAAAATGACCAAAGATGAAGCTGTGGCATTAGCATATTTTTGAATCTTTTTCTCTTGGTTCTTGGACAATTTGTGCTTTGACAAAACATTTACAATGATGTGGAAGAGATAAAAGTTGGATTTCTGCCCCCCCCCCCCCCCCCTTTTTCCTAACATGGGTACTGCAAGGAGATCATATAAAGAGGGACCGTGATCATTTATCCAAATGCAAACAAACCTAAGTATGAGGATTTACCACAGACTGACTTTCTTTTTTAAAAATTTATTTCATGTGTTAATACAAAGACCATTTAGCAAAAGTAGAATGCCAGGATTTGCATATGAATAGGTACCTAAAGATCAACGAGATCAACTCATTAGGGCCTGAGCATCTAAACATACTAAAGTCAAAGAGGCCAGAGCTCAAGAGCCCGGCTGCTGAGATTCCCAGTGACTAATCCAAGCAAAGCTGGTAGGTTTAGACTTAATACTATTTTTCCTACCTTAACGAAAAAAATCCTTCACCTGAAATCAAAGCTCAGGCCAAGAAAAATAGCCTAGGGATTGTGTCTGCGACTTAATTTCTTCCTTTGCCACAGCCTTTCTCCATGGCATTGGGCAAGTCATTTAGGAGAGGATTTGTCTCACCTAGCAGTAGCTGTCTCTAAGGGAGGGATTTTTACTACCTCGTCATCCAGGCTCCCTTTGCAGTCAGTGTAAAAAAAGGCACTTTCCAAAGGGTCGTTCATTCTCGCTGTAGTATCCCCTGCTAAGACAGTGGCTAAATCTCTGACTGCAGGTGCTTATCTCGTCCTCTTGCCTATGCCAAGAGTGTCTCAGAGTAGCTCAGACTGAAATGAGTATGGAGCCTGATGTGCCTCAGTTCATCATCTGTAAAATGGGATTAAGTGATTAATGCTACCCCGGTATCTCATGGGTGAGTTAGGAAGTGGAATATATTATAAACCATGAGATGTTGAGATATTAAAATAGTGGGAGTGATATGGATGCCATAAAAAGATAAGGTCCTGATCCAGTATCTGTGGCAACCAAGGGAATCTCTCCTCTGGCCTTTTGTGGGTATTAGATCAATCAATCCCCAGTGACATTATCCATTCACTGCAGAGTAAGTGAAGGTATGGCCAGAATTTTTCCACCGGCAGAGAAGGGAGAGGGTATGGGAAAGCCCTGACCTTACTCTATGCTTGAATAGTAGGAAGAGGGAAAGCACAAACAGGCTTTCAAAGCTGCCTACAGGATTTGGACACATCAGCTTATTAATGTTAGCGGAAATTGGGCATCCACATCTCTGGAAATTTCAGCCTCTGCATTTACAACACAAAAAGAGCCCAACCACAGAGGAGATATTTCCCTAATCTTGGCACCACTGCAGATTTTTGTTTGAGCTTCCTTGGATTAGACCTTTAGCAAACGGCACTGCTCGGATGTTACGGGAAGGACACATTTACTCCTCATCCACCCCGAGGTGTAGCAGCCCAGTGTCAGGGCAGCATATTCTCATGGCAAGATCCTGAGCCTGTCATTAAATCCGTCTTTTGACCTTGGGCAAGTCACTTAACCTCAGTTTCCTCTGACTGTAAAATGTAGATAAAATATTCCCTGCCTCACGGCAGTGTTGGGAAGATTAACAGTTAGACATTGTTCTGAGAGCCTTGAATAAGAGCTGTGAGTGCATGCAGAGTACTGTTTCTATTGGATACTGCTTTCTCTTTCTACACAGAGAAGGGCTGACTTTTAAACTGGCAAGAAGCCCAGGCCCGTGACTAGTGGTGTGCCCCATTTGAATGCACAATAACTACAGTTGCATGCACAAATTGGGTATCCGTGCATGGAAACTGGACACACAGTTGTTTACAGAACAGAAGAGTTTCTCTCTTGTGCTCGCTTGGAAAACTCAGGGACTCCATTTATTAAGTAGAAAAAGCAATGCCACCACCCGGGCAATATCAAACAGTTTCTAGGCAGCATTTTAAACAGGTTAAAAAGGTATAATATCGTTCCCTCCGGAGACTCTAAGGTGGGCACTTTATGTTGACCTGAGTTAAAATTTCACACTCATTTTACAACTCTTGCAGACTGTCTTGGTTTAAATGTGCCAGACGAGATCCTTTTAGGGAAGTCGAGAAGGGAAAAGATCTGCAGGTATTTTGGTTGACGTGTGTAAATCAGGACTGAAATAAATGGCGTAAGTGCAGTTTACCCTGAGATAAACTGGACTTGGCTGAGGATCTGGCACTCTTTTTATACGAGCCCATAAACAAACCACAATCTGGACAGCATACATGTTGTGTGAAGCCTCAGGAGGGCTGCTTTGCCAGGGGTTGGGCTCTGCTACCCTCACGAAAGAGCCCTGGGAGGGTTGGGTGGACAGGGAAAGCGCGCTGGTCTGGGCTGCACCGGGCGGTGGTGTGCGGGGGATCTGTGGGGATCCCAGCAGCAGCGAGCTGTGCGGGGAGGAAGGGAGGTTGCATAATTCCCTCTGTGCACAGTCTGATCTCCAGGCATTTTCCAGGATCGTAACTCCGGGAGGAAAAAAAAAAAATCTCATGAATAATGGTGGGGGTGAGAGGAGAAGGAAGAGGGACTGAGGGCAGAGCGCCGCTGGCTAGGACAGCGTTATTTTTCTCACTCACACAGAACTCCTTGTCCTACAAAAGCTAAACCTCCAACCAGGAATATCTCGTATCTCTGTATTCTCTGCTCTCTGCCCGGCTGTCATCGGAGGTATCTAAGAAGAGATGGCAGGAAGCTTTGCCGTCTGCTTTCCTGTGCCGTACAGCTTCTGGGCCAACCTTGCTCCAAGAGCATCCTGCTTACGGGCACCTTCCCATGCCCCAGGCTTGGTCCGTGCCGCGGCCCTGTGAGCAGCAGGAGTCAATGTTCCTCTCACACCTCAGCACACTAAAAGGAGGTGATATTCTGGGATGGCATCAGGCCTTATTGCCTTATTTATGGGGAAGAAACAGGCTGCATAGGTCTCTCTTCAGGGTGGGTGAGCAGCATCAGCTTAGGATGTCCCCATCGCTACGGCTTATCTGCTTTAAGCAGTAATACACTAATTTACTACTGTGGTAGGAATGATTGAAATCTTTAGACATAATGGAGGAAGTTTAATAGGGTCTACTGAGAAACCCAGGTGTTTAGATCAGCTTAAAAATAATAACCTTGTCCCCTGCTGAGCACTTTCTTTTCACAATAAGCTCAGCTTTTATTCTTAACCATAAAGACTACCTCAGACAGGAAATTATTCACGTGATTGGTCTTTACAAGTAGCGGAGGGTTTAAACTCGGGGCTGGAGAGGTCATTAGTGGACAGCCATGTGATTAACCTTTGCTTGCCCGTTTCTTTTCACACTTTGTTAACAGCTCCCATTATTGCCCTTCTGTGTCTCAAGGAAGTAGTTTATTGACAGTATTAAAAATACATAGCTACAAATTCCAAAGAGCCCATCCTTGTGTAAAACCTCCAGTAATTTCTAGCCAGATGATATACATGGGGCAGAGTCCCTCAATTTTTGGCAAAAGGGAATCCAGAAATAAATTCGCCCATTAACACTGGATTTGAGTTAACATCTGTTTGTTTTACCCATCGCGGGACCTGTTCCCCAGCCTGTCTCGGGAAGTTTTATACCACAAAAACCCCTAAGGTTCAGTTAAACAGTAGTGTTAGTGCTTGTCTTAACATACCACAGCTTAAAAGGAGTCACACCAGATGCTCGGTATCTTTTTGAGTAGAGATGGGCATCCAAAGGACTTTGAAATCGTGATCAAAACGATGCAGTCTGTACTTTCAGTGCTGCCTGGTTTGATTTTGAGATAATTCATGCGCTGCTTATTTGTTTTCAACCCAAAAGAGCAACCTTGCGTTTCTGTTCCGAACGGCGCTGACTGTGCCCCTGGAGCTCGCCGTGCGCTGGGCGAGGGGTGGCTGGAGAGCAGCGTGCGTTACTCTGTCCTCAGAGCCGCCGGTGACACCGTCCCCTCCCTCCAACACGCACAGACCCGGAGGGGCTCGCGCCCGGTAGGATCCCTTCCCACCGCCAAAGAAACCAAGCCACGGGAAAACCAACGTCAAGGCAAGAGTGAAAAGTCATGAAAGAGGGATAGAAGTTCTGTGAATGTAATGCCAAGTGGCAGCATTTTGCGCTTGTCTGGACTTTGCAAGTGTCTTGCATAAAATTGATGGTGAAGATTGCGACAACAACAACAAAATACGGCAGCAAAGGCTCGGGGCAGGGGAGAGGGGTGCCTCTTTTACTTATTTATTTTGCATTGTTCTTGCAGGATAAGTTCAAGAGGGAGGTGAAAGGGGGGAGGTGTTCAACGGGGACCTTTCCAAAGCAAAAGGGTCTTTTGGACAGAAAGGAGAGTGTCAAGGCATTTTGACAGAAAGTGGCTGAATGTGTCTTTTCTAGTTAACTTCTGTGAACTGTCGGGCATTTCCGCACACAAAGGGGCACTTTCTTGGCAGCTGAGGAGGGAGGGCAGAAGTCAGAGAGGGCAAAAGAGGAAGGCAAAGGGAAACATCAGTTTATGAATGCAAAACTTACAGTAGAATTTTTTTTTAAGTAGAACATGTACACTGAAGAAAGCCCCTGGGCAGCCATAACTTTCTCAGCTGGCATTTATTTGGCAGAAAACGCAAGCTTCAGTGAATTTACCAGTGCTTCAGGAAGCATCCACCCACGACCTCACTCAGCCTGAGCTCAATCCAGCAGGGTGCTGAGCCCCTTCAATTCCTCTTGAAGTTGCTCAGTGTTGTGGTGCTCAGCACCTTGCAGGGATGAGGCCATAGCCCAGGGTGACTACAGTCCTGGTTTGGACTTGCAGATCCCAGTGTTTGTTGTTCGACATGGTGAAGGCGTGAAGCATGGAGATAAAAACTCAGGGAAGATGTGTACATGATCCTAGAGGTAGCTCAGCTACCGGTGGCTCTGATGCCTACATCATTTGTGGTACCCAGGCTAGATTATTCAATGCTGGTTCAGGTATGGCTACGCTACATTACACGTCAGATATATCCCAAGAATTCAGCACTCCCCTTCTCAATCAGTTACTCTATTTAGACTTTTGGGGTTTAAATAAAGTGGGGAAATTAAAGTACTTAACAGAAGTGAAAACAAAAGACATCTTTAGGGATTATGAAAGATTCCATAAAGATAAACTGTCGTGGTTTAACCCCAACAAGCAACTAAGCGTGACGCAGCCAATCACTCACTCCTCCCCCATCCTGGTAGGATGGGGAGGAGCATCGAAAACAAGTAAAACTCGTGGGTTGAGATAAGTAACAGTTTAATAATTGAAATAAAAATAAAATAATAATAATAATTGTAATGAAAAGAAAGATAACAAAAAGAGAGTGAAATATAACCCAAGAAAGACAAGTGATGCACAATGCAATTGCTCGCCACCCGCTGACCACTCAGCCAGGCCCCGAGCAGTGATCAGCCATTCCAGTCAACCCCCACCGGTTTATATACGGGGCATGATGTCATATGGTATGGAACACTCCTTTGACCAGTTTGGGTCAGCTGCCCTGGCTGTGTCCCCTTCCAACTTCTTGTGCCCCTCCAGTCTTCTTGCTGGCTGGGCATGAGAAGCTGAAAAATCCTTGAGTTAGTATATATACTACTTAGCAACAACCGAAAACATCAGTGTGTTATCAACATTATTCTCATAGGAAATCCAAAACACGACATTATACCTTCTACTCGGAAGAAAATTAACTCTATCCCAGCTGAAACCAGGACGTAAACAAGAAGGAAAGCACCTCTTTTTTCTTTCGTTTTACCTCCATTTGACTATTTCTTTGACTTTATCTGACTATAATCTAAGCAAGGCTAGGCCTTCCTTTATGATGGCTATAGATCAGAAGTGAGGCAAGATTTGGAATTTACTATGAAAGAATTAAACTAAAAGCTCTTCCAGGGGAAAGGGGAGAGCAATCAGAAAGATTTGTGCAGGTCTCTAGAAACAGCCGAGATGGAGCACTGAGGAATTAAAAAGCTGTGCAAAAGCAGCAATGACAAAAACATTTGAAACTGGAACCTCAGCAGCAGCTTCTCATTGCAGAGTACATAATTTTATTTATTCAGAGGGGGAAACTCAAAGTAAGGCCCCAAGGCAAAGGCAGCTTGCAGGTTAGTTGGGTCCACAGACCCTTCTGGCATTGGCCATTTATGTATAAACTGGTCGAGAAGTAGGTTTGTGAGGAGAGTCACAACTGCATTTTGCCTTTTGACTTTCCCCTCAGAAGGAAGAACTACCATTTAACCAAACTTAATTAACTTACATTACTATTTAAGAGGGAATGGAGGCACAAAAGCCAGATAAGGACTCATTAGGAGGTTTTTACTCTTGAACTCTGTATTAGGAAGATGTATCTTTACAGCAGCATAAAAGCATTGTATCAACAACATAGCAGAGGTTTTAGTGACGTTTTAACAGTGAAGAGCCTCTAACCAACACATTTTAGTAATTTACCTGTACCTGGTTACAACCCTCTAATTAAAGCTGTGTCAGAGCTTCTAGGTATTATTCTCAGCTTTCTGGAGTTTATCACTTGACTTCAAAAATTAGCTGCTGGCTAAAATTTGTCATACAAGGACTTATATAGGAGCATGTTTTAAATAATAATAATAATAATAAAAAACCACTTTGACAGCTTTATAAGTTATTACAGTGTTTCAAAAAAGAAATCTGTCAGTTTAGGTTTTCTTAGGACCCCCTGGATATGGTGCTCCCTGTTAAACAGCAGTCCCTGACATTTGGGAATTGTTTATAAGTGTTGGGAATGAAGCCAGGTACCTCAGCTGAGACATGTTTCTAAAAGAAGTTATTGCAGGTGTGTTTTATTAACTCACCTCCCTGTGTATTTCTTCTGTATTTTAGGTCAGAAACTTCAAGAGCTGGGTCTTCTTGGACTTTTCATGTTGTTTTATTCTGACTGCAGTACAAAGGCAGGGTCGCATTTGGACTAGGTCTTGTTGTGCTGTTGTTTTGTTTGGGTTTTGGGTTGTTGGTTTGGTTTGGTTTTTTTACAGCATAAAACCCTGAAACTTGGCTGAACTCGAGATTCTTGAGATCTCTCAGCTGCAGTTGTTTTGCTGTGCACTGCTCCTTCTTCTTCCACACCGGAGGTGTCAAGGTAGGAATATAGGCTGTACTTCCTTGCTCTGGTGCTGTACCAAAGTTGTAGGTCAGAGTCATCCTGAGTTTGATCTGGTTTAGAGCAGGACTGAGAAGACACATAGCATCCTGATTTTTTGCCTGTCCCTGTTCCCCTGTGCTGGGTGCAAGTCGTTCTCTGGCCACCAGTCAATAATAGGAGCAGAGTAAGAATTCATTCTCTGCACTGTGCTCTGAGCATAGCTTTTATATGTGGCTGTGTACAGGACTCTTTGGTGGATTTTGTTGTAGGACTCTCTTGTGTGATAACTCCCATCTGCGCTCTTTCCTTGGACGAGCCCAGAGAGCTCACTGGGAATTGAGTGTATTTTGGGGAAGCCTTGAGCATGCTGTGAACGAATGGATTTGGCACTAAGCGAGACAAATAAGGGGTTTTTTAGTCACACAGGTGTTTCTGCCCGTAAGCTACTGTGCTTCAAACACTCCTTACCCTGCTGCTCCGTGTCCTCTCCCTGTAGCTGTCATTTGCTCCCTTAGTATGGAGACATCCGCATGCTGTTAGCAACAGCGGTTGGTTGCTCACCCTCCAGTGACCACAGGCTTATCTGAAGTACAACACCCTGAAGGCAGCAACACCTCTTATTCTAAACCCTGAGGCTGCTCGGTGTCTCCGACAGGCTTGGCATTTGCTTATGTGTTTCTTCTGTACTTTCACAGTCAGAAATTAGCAGGGGTTTCAGTTACTGACGATATGCACTTTTTGAGCATGTTTCAGTTTACCTATATAGCCAGGGCATGTGTAAGAAGGTGTAAAAGACTCTTCTCTTTCCTGACATTGGCTAAGGTGACTTCAGATATCCTAGTCTGAGCAGGGTTTTTCAAGTGTACTAAGGTTTTGGGGAAGGGAAAGTCTTTTCAGACTGCCATCAGGGCACACCTTGGTGTTTTAAATACACAGAGACCTCATTTAATACCTTAGCAGTAGACTCACAGCTGTACAAATCTGACGAGAGCAACAACAAAACTGGATGCTTTTCTGACACAACCTTGTGACTAAGCTTTCCCATTGTAAGGTTTGTTTTGTTACTTTTTATTGGTTTTTAAGTTCTGGTTTCTGTTACATTTGATACACCTGTTATGATTTGGAAAGGTGACTCAGGCTGGGGGGGGCCAAGCTGGGATCTGAGCTTTGCCACAAGCTGGTGACAGAGGAAGCCCCTTCAGCCACCTGTGTCTCCCTTATTCTTGCTGTGAAAGTGGACTGACAGTACTTCCCCCCTCACCATTTAATTGAAAGCTTTTAGAAGGATGCCCTTCTTCCTGCTTTGGTGGGGTGGCTTGCTTGCTTGGTTGGTTTTTTTGACTGATAGCTCTAGTTTTTGCTACAACGTCAACATTAAGTAATGAGAAATGAGTGAGACAACACTTCTTTCCACCTTGTATAGGGTACACCGTATCGCAGCGCCGAGTATTTTTGGTGAAAAGAGATAAACAAGCCCCTACACTTCTGCATGGGGAATGCCCACAAAGGAGGGAGGAAGGACAAGGCTAATTTTTTTTGTCAGTGTTTTATTTGAAAATCCCAAGCTGAATGGTTTGCACTAACTCGCTAGCAAAGGGGAGAAGAGGTGCCGGTGAGGTTTTAACATCACACTGTTAACATAGTTTTAGTCCTTTTTTTTCTTTTTCCTCTCTATCCATTTCTGTCCTGGAAGCTGTGTTTAGAGGCGTATCCTGTGGCATCACTGCCTGGTGTGTACATGAGATCTTTGTGTATTTCTACCTAATGCTGAATTTTACTTGCACTTTTAGTATCTTCAGAAAAAAACTTTCCTATAATTGGAATGTCAAAATATCAAATCAAGCTGGGTAGAACCTCTGTGTTTCATTTTGGATAGCACATGCTTTGGGTTCAATGGGGCATCTCCTCTCCAAGCGCCACCTACACCAACCGGCACTGCCAGATGCTTGCCTGCCTTTTCCACGGTGCTTTCTTAGGGTGCTTCGTACTCAGACTGTCAGGACAAAAGCTGATTCAGCCCAGCTTGATGCTCAGGTATACCGAGAACTAAACCACAAGCAGATACCATCAGAACACATTTCACTTGTGACCTTTCACAGCCAATGAATTGGAGGGATTTTCCTTTGCTGCGGATCAAATTTAAAACTACTTCCCAGGAGTGAAAGGTCATCGTGTGGAGTCATGATATCCAGTTAAATACAGCTAAATAGAACTCGTTAGCATCACAATGAATGGAGTTATATATTACCTGGTCTGGAGGACGACTGAGCGGAGTAGAAGGAGGGGGACAGCAAAGGAATAGATCCCTCATGACCCTTAATAAAGCACCATAATAGAAGAGGAAAAGGACAAAGAGCAGAATTTGACTAAATCTGCCCTTTAAATCTGTTTCTTGTGGTCAGAAGAACATGGGAAGTATAAAGGATATATTCTCCACTTGCTGTGTTTGCATTCACAGGAGTTACAGATCCATCAAAGTGAGAATATACTATTTACCAGCTCCCGGCAGCGCTTTGATCTCCAGATAGTCTGCACTGAGGAAAAAGGAAATCCAGTGATCTTGTGTCTGAAATCAGATTCTCCCAAAGGGGCAAACCGCACCTCTAGACACTATCTGATTGGCAGAAGGACCTCATATAGAAGTGGATCCATGACATCTTTATCCTTCCAAGCCATCTCCCTTCTGGGGTATATTTCTAGCTCTTCAGACCTTTCCTAATGATTGTTAATTCAGCCTTTCTGTTTCTGGTCGTACTTCAGGAAGGTTATTTTCTTCAGACTGAGTGTGAAGCTGCATGGCTCTCTCCTCAGCACTGGCAGCAGGTCAGGGGATGTGAAATGAGTGCAGGAGGCTTTGGGATCTTTGGTGAAGAGGCTGTCTACAAATGGGGAGGATCTACACGCAAAACTTAACATCATTGTCCTGTGAAGTGAATAGCTCATAGTCAGTCATTTACCTGGTGATCTCCCCTACTTGGCATGGATGGGTCTTTGCATTCTGTTTCTCTGTTTTCTGGGAGAGGGAAGGGTGGATGAGATCAAAGGATCAGGTCCTTTGTTTATTTTAAATGAAGCACTATTTGAATTCTCTCAACCTTTTTTACAAGTGATTCCTTTGCTCATATATATATTGCTTTGACTTTTCTGTAATTATTCAAGGCTTAATGTTCATAATAGCCAAGCAAGTTACTGCCAATAGCAGTCAAATAGAGCTGGGCATCTACAGAGATTCTTTTGCTGTTTAATTTGGAGGACATCATTGGGATCTCTGCTCTGGCTTCCAGCATAAACTGGACTCTGGGACTGCTACACTCAACAAAACTACCTCAGCTAGCACATCCCTGAGGACAGGCATCTCTTCTTGATGTGCAGACTTCAAGCCATGGATGAGCTGCCATTTTGCCTCTGTAGATGGTATTAGATTTCTTCTCTGGCTGGTTAAGCAGGACCCAAGCTGTGGAAAATGTTAAAGAAATAAATCGGATTTTTTTAGTATCTTGTGACTACAGTGCCCTGTTCCCAATATCCCCCACTCCTGCTTCAGGCCATGCTCTCCTGCTCCCTCAACAGCAGACCCAGCAACCTGCTGCAATTCAGGAGTTGGGGCAGACATTGCTCAGAAGAAAAACAATTATTTTTTCAAGTCAGCTGAGTGTGTCAGCAAGTTAGCAACCGTTTTGCTCCCTGCTGAAACTACTGGAGATGCCATGGGTATGATCCAGCACGCAGCAGCGCTTCTGCTGGCTGTTCAGGCAGTGTGGGTGCATTTGGAGCAGCAGACCAAACCCATGCAGTTCCCAAGCTGTAAAGTTGAGGCAAGTTGGGGACTCTCACCCCGCTCGAAGGGAAACTTTTTCATTTCTTGCCCCAAGTATGATATACCAATCATACCTGCAAGCGGTATGTTCTGGCAGCCGAAAGCAAGCATGTAGGACAAATGGGAAGGAGCAATACAGAAAGGGGATTGGGAATGGAAATTCCCATTTATACATGCTAAATCAGGGATTGGCCACGGTGGGCGTAAATTATTTTGTTAAAGTATGCAAATAAACCAACACTCTGCTAGCAGTCCCTATCTAATCATTTACAGTGATTTACTGAAGAGATCTTAATGGAGGATGGTCCTGGGGGAAGTCTGGAATATTTACTTTTTTTTCTCTTTTTTTTCTTTTTCTTTTTTTTTTTTTTTTTTTATTTTAATAAAACTTGTGTTTTAATGACTTCCAATAAACCTGCTATCCATGTACTGGAAATACCTCAAAATTTCCACCCCTGCCTGAGGCAAGTACCACTACAGTTAGGCAGTGCTGATTTACACCAGCTGAGGAACCTGATTTTATTTTATTTTATTTTTATTGGGGTTTTTTGTCCTTGGTTATAAAACTTTTACTAGCTGGAGGAGATCACATTCCATTCGGGAGCTTGCTTTATGTTCTTCAGATAGGAAATCATCACCTTGGTGCAGACAAGTTTCAGCATTTCGGCATTGAGAAAAAGGGGGGCGGGGAGGGGAGCAGCCTTATACTTCCTAAATGAACTGCTTCACATGGCTGGGGAAATGCCTCCAGCAGAAGCAGGCAGAGGGAGCCTGTTCTGTAAGGCACATCTGGAAATAGAGACATACATATTGCTTTTCTTCATCCTTCCAGAGCTGCAGGGAGATTCTGGCCCAGAAGACCACTGCCTGCTCTGACTCTGAGCTCTCCCCATCATCTACAGCCTCCACATTTCCCACATGCTTAACCTGCCAAACATGGGCATTTCCCCAGATAAGGGCTACCTGAAGACATAACACGATACAGTGATCTGTTGTCTTCAGTAGGGTAACAGCCACCTCTCTCTATCCCCATTTTTTTAATGAGGAAATGATCTTCCTCCCCTGCTTTTAATGCAATATATCTTTTTGGATTTATAGAAACACTGTGTACATCTGAGCTACTGCTGAGTGATTCTATCAGTTGGGTTTATCTTAGAATTATTCTGCACTTTAGTGGTTTCTAAGGCAACCACACTTTTTGAATGAACTGCAAAGTAAATGAAGGTATCCAAAATATGTGACAGTTCAACCTACGTGATATGCCTCTGATACTAAGGACGTGCATGTAGCAGTTCGGCTCTTAAAACATTTAAGGCTAAATGCAATCTTGAGCTCTAACAGAATCTGATTTACATCAGCCACAAGTCTGATTCTTGCTGATATGGGACATGGTGCTTTGTATGGCCAGGCAGGTGAGGGCTGTGAGAGACAAAACAGAGCCTTGAGGATAAGAAGCTGGTCCTTAAAGAGTTCAGCAGGTTCAGGCAGCTTCCACATGAAGAGAAATAATAGAAGTCCTGAGAATTTTATTATGAGCATTGCTGTAAGCATTGTGAGCATTGTGATTAAGGGGATGAGAGTGTATATTTCTCTGTCTTCTAAATATTTAAACTCATCAGGAATCAAGGTACTGGAATTCTGAACTTTTCCGTTTCCTTTTCTCTATTTTCTAAGGGTTTCCTCTCTCTGCAGAAACAGAAGTTTCTGTGTGTTTTAAAGATAAATGATTTTTCCAGTGCAGATCAGTTTGGAACTGCAGAAATCTTACTTATTTATTCTGAGAATAATACCACCACTAACAAGCAAGAGGATTTCCCCTATATCTGGCAATATGTGAACATGAGAGAGCAGCCTGTGAGCTAGGAGAGGGATGGCTCTTGGTGTCAAGGTACAGCTCAAGCCACCTTGCTTGTATCCATGCTTTTCTCTTGCAGAATTTACTTAATGCTTGGAAGACTTGATGGTTTGGGGGACTTCTGAAATTACTGCTCTGAAAGCTCTACCCATTGCACAATTCAGTTGTATATAGCTGGAGGAATTGATTGGGCTTTCCAGGAATAGGGCAGCTGAGAGTGACTGACAGATCCCAGGGTGACTGATAGGAAGTGGATTGAGTGAAATGTGGCTTTCAGTTTTCTTTTTTTCCTCCCCCCCGCCCCCACCCCCTGCCTCTCATCAGCTTTGGACTATGTGCGTGAGTATTTTGACATTTCTGTATTAGCACAAACCTGAACAACGTGCATCTTCTTTCAGACCAAATAGTTAAAAGAGACGTTTTATAATGCCAGATCTACAGTACAACAATGTAGTATAATATGTACTTTCAACTATTGTGCACACCTCTTTGGCAAGGAAAACTTCCGATGCAGGCTTTCAGCTTGCTTCATTTTAATGTGGTTCAGCTCTGGCACTTCTAGATTCCTGCCCCTCCCCCAAAAAAGAAATATTTGTTTAATAGATTTTGCATTGCTCTTGCATTTCCATTTTTAGCACATGCAGATGTGCTTGCTCTGATGGAACCTTTCATTTTGCTAAATGGGGAGAAGGTTTTTTGCACACACCAACTAAGCTGCAATTAGGATTATTACAAGACAGAGATCCAAGGAAGGTTCCTGTGTAGGCTAGGTCCAAGGTTCCTTGGCAACAGACAGGAAAAATAAAAAAAATTAAAAAAAAAAAAAAATTGAAAACATTTCCTTCATAATATTCTCTTTTCCTCATATCTAATTTCTTGTTGGGCCTTTTCTACCCACGAGCCTCCCCCACCTCTGAATTTCTCTTCCCAAGAAAGCAGGTAGGTGTAACTGTAGGTATCCCCCACAGCCTTCCCTCAATGCCCTAACAACAGAATGGAACACCTTCAAACATATGCTTGAAATATGCAATCACCAATTCTCCTCTGAGCAGTCAGACATTATTCTGCCTTTCTTCTTGATTTCAGCTAAACAGAAATCAAGGCTATGCCCACCAAAACTTCGGCATTTAAGCTGTCTTCGTTCTGCCCTTGCCACTGAGAGTTAAAACATAAGAAAGCATTTCGGTTTCCAAACCCAAGCATGTGAAAAGTTCACTTTCCTTAATCTGAAGAAGTGAATTCAACAGCAATTTATGAACCTATTCTGTGACATCCTCGCAGTGTTTTCATGAAAAGCTGGGTAACCCTTGCTGAATGAGCCAGCCTGTAAAATTGCAGCAATTTCCTGAGGCACCGTCATGGCACACGGTCACCGGGCTGAATGCAGCTCGGCGCCTTCAATTGACGTAATTTTCAGGTATCCAAAATGCCGCAATCTCAGAAATGGAAGTATAGAGAGTGCTCCGCTGAAGTCTGTCAGGCAGTCGCGAGGGTGAGAGGGGGCTTGGACCTCAAGCCTAGACTAGCAAAACCTGTACGCCGGGGGGCCTGGGAGGCCTTGCCGTTAGGGGATTTGCTTCGAGCCATCAGTGATGCACCTCACACAGGCTATGAAAATAATTCTTAATGAGCGGGCAGGAAGGGCTCCTTCGAACTCCTAGAACTTGCGGGAAAACATTTTTAGGTAGGAGGTTTATTTTAAAAGCCTCTGACCTGTTTTTTCGAAGGGAGAACTCACCAGCTTTCCTAAAACGTCTGGACAGCCTAAGGACTGAAAGGTCTGAACAGCTTCTCTCTGCCCAGCAAACTCAAGAGACAGCATTTCTTTAAGCAAGTTTAACAGTGGGTGGTAAACATGGAAAAATGTCTCTTCCTTCACATTGCAACATGATGCGTCATGTATAGCTTGTCAGGAAACAATGTCTGGTTTATGTTTGCTGCCAGGGATTACTGCAGGAGAAACACCTGACCTGGGATATTTTTTTCCAGGTAATTAGTGGGTGGGGTTATCCACACCAGTGCAAGTATTTGGGGATTAGCTGCAAATCATTCAGCAAAATTGGGAGCATCACTTAGCAGTATTTTGAGTTTCTGCTATGTGCAGTACATGCTCGTGTGGCTTTTTTTTTTAAGGTAGTCATGCGAACTACCGCAAACTTCCCCTGAACGACTCTGACTTCTCTAGAAATGAAAGTAGATCCTCTCAGAGAGAGTGAAAAAGTAGCGTTAACTCAGTATCTTGTTATAAAACGGGGTAATTTCTGAATTTCAAGCTTAGGATTTCTGTTCATTGAGATAGTTGGGAGGGGCAGGAAATTGATAGCAGCATGGTCTTCACAGCCTATCTTCATGTTGGAACATAAATGGAATATTCCCCCACACCACCCATATATGTAGATCTATGACTACTACAGAGAGATCTGTACCATTAAAATAATTTCCCAGACAAAATTCCCTTTAGTTGATATATGTTACTGTATTTACATAACTAAGGACAGACTGGATTGGTTGGGATAAATTGAATGGTAATAGTAAAATCAATATAAAATGAAAAGTAAAATTAATAATAACACTAAAAAGCCTTTGTTTTTCTAAAGCTGAGGGAACTCAGTATTTTGCAGTCCTGGCCTCCTTAACAGTCAATACACGGCTAGGTGATAAAAGTTTGGGTATGGCGGGGTCTTTTGACAGTCTTTCTCTGCAGTGAAAGAAAAGAATTCTGCTGTTATGTAGAGCCCAGGTAAAACTGAGAGCATGTGCCAGTGTCTTTTTTTGTCAGGTGTAATGCCTTCCCAGGAGGTGCTGGTAGCACTGTCTTCCCTGGAAACACAGAAGGCTCTGCTGTACTCATGTGGCAACAGATACTGCCAAAATGAGTTCTGGGAGCAAAAATTGCCTGTTCCCTCCGAGAACCTCTTCATTCAACATTTGTAATGATCAAGTCTCCTCCCAAACTCCTCCTCAAACACCTGAATGTACTGTGCTCCTTAGATCTTCCCCCATGAGTCTAGTTCTCCAGCTCCTGTATTATTTGTGTGCTTCCCGTCTGAACTCTTTCCACTGTTTCCAGAAACACAAGTGGACCTCCAAACTAGATGTAGTTTTGCTGTCATGATCTCGGTGTAGCTCCCTACTGAGGCACGATTGCTTCCCCACCTCTAACTTGATACCTCCCTTTTCATACCCTAAGACGATGCATTTGCTCTTTTCGCTGCAGCTTTGCATTGAGAGCTCATGTTGAAGCTGTTATCTCCACTGACTTTTTTCAGTCTCGCTCAGGGTCACTTTTTTCCAAGACAGAAGCTTCCATCGTATAGCTGTAATCTGCCCTCTGGGTTCCCAGATGTATCACCTTGCATTTGGCTGTATTAAATGCAGCCAAACTGAATCACAATCATTTGACCAGGAGATTCGGCTCACTCTGTAATAGTAACCAATCTTGGTGATGTCTGCTGAAACTTTATCAGCAAGAATTGTATATCATCACCCAGGGTGTTGGTAAAAATCTTTAAATACTGCCAGACCATAGGGGAATCCTTTCTCATTTTTTTCCATACACCTCTAAAAGTATCCTGCTAATTGGTATTTCTCCCTTAAAAATTGCACCCGTCACAAAGACGGTTTCAAGGTATACAAAGTATATACTATGTGATTCCTTTTAACAGAAGTTTTAACTCAAAATTTCACTTACGGTAGAAAAGTTCAAGAACCCTATGTTAACAAAGTGTCTTCGTGAGCCTGCCCCATGATTCTTTTACCCTCCTCTCCCACCCTCAAAAATATCTCCCAGACAGGTTTGCTAATTACTAACCTGTGTCAAAAATACACTAGTATGAATTATGTTCTTGGCACTAATTATCTGTTATTAAAATACCGAACAAACTGTTCCATTATTTTTCTAGGATCGCTCTTGACCTAGCCTCTGTAGAATGCCACGTATAATTTAAAGTCTGGTTTCCTAAGTAAATTTTATTTAGTCAGATCTGGACATCACTCATTCCTCTCCAGTAACAATTGAAACTATTAGCCAATTTGAGCTAAATTTCCTGGCGAGGCTAATGTTCCAGAGATGCTAATTATTAGCGAGTTTTGTAAACAAGTTCCAACAAAAAGAATGGAAGAAGGAGGCTCAACCTAATGCCCATTGCTCAGCCAAGCTTACTGGATCCCAGACACTTGATCTGAGAGAAGACCTTGGGAAAGCAGGCTCTGTAAATTCAGTGTCATGGCACTGATGGAAGAATATCTCAGGGGGCTGCTTGTCTCTTTTTCCCCACTCTTTTCTAATGTTAGACTAAGTTTAAAATAGCACTTTGCAACTAGTTTCTGTAGTACACTTCTGCGTGTTGCATACAACACATGTTGCGTACAACTCGTGTTGCAAAAATGCCTATTTTTGGTATGTACCATGTCCCATCCTTATTTCTAGTCCAGTGCCAGCATCCTATTAAGAAGGTGGCATCTTCCTCCTGTGCTCCACACTCAGAACAGACACAGCTGCAGACAGTTCCTGCCTTTTTCTACATATCTGTGTACATATCACTTCTCTGTCTTGGACTAGTAATGATCATATATATATGCGTGACCCATGGTTTGTGTGTTCCTAATAAGCTTTTCTTAAAAGGCTTATATTCAGCTCTTTAGACTACAGAAATTTCAGGAATTCTGTTGGCTTTACTGAGTAGTCAACTACATATTTTAGCTTACAGCTTTTATTTTACCTTATCTTGTTTCCATCTGTTGCATACAAGCTTTATATCACTGATTATGCATGTGCTTGCAGTATGTACAGCTGCAATGTAGACATTAATGAGGGCTCCAAGATAGCATCTTTATTACAATAAACTATTAATATGGCCCTAAAATGCTGCTGCTTGTTGTTCTGCTTCAGTATGAAGCAGCTAGAAGCTATGTCAATTGCCATTCTGAATATACTAATATACCAGGAAATGAGAAGTTATTAATATGAAGCAATACATAGAAACTAAATCAGGCAAATGGGCCTAGAGCTGCACCTGATCTGGGCAGTAGCTTGCGCAGAGTAGCAGCTCATGTACACTTGATGAAACAAATGTAAGTGTTTTCCATTGTGATTTGGATGGAGACTGAAGATATGAATTTTGCCTGGAATATACAGTTGTCTCCACCATGGCACCTTACTCATCAAATTCTGCTTTGTTGTGATCTTCCTGAAGATGTGTGTGTTTTGTAAAAGTCTCTAAAACTGCATAGTAGTCTAAAGAATATCACAGGAAAATATTACACCCATTTTGCAAGAGGAGATTAAAGAAAAGTAGTAGTAGGCAAGCATCTTGACTTCTGGGCCCTTATTGTAATTGTTAGACAGCTTTGGCCTCTCCGATATGTGCTCTTCTGAGTACGGCATCCCACTGCAGATATGTCTGTGTCTGAAGGCCACATATTCAGTACTTATAACGTGTAGTGCATTATTAAAATGCTGACCTGTGATCTTAAGTTGGTATTGGGTAGAAAGCACAGAAATTGCAGGTGTATGTGCAACGTTTGTTCTATGTTTGTTGTCTTCTCTACAACCTGGCAGTGGTGAGAGACTATCAACAGCGCAACTCGTTCAAGCCACAGATTTGCAGTCCATGAATGACAGTAGTAAATGTTCCACAGAAATGTCTATTTTTGAGAGAGACCCATCTTCCCGTCTCAGCCTAACAACCACCATCCACCTGGTGACAGTTCGGAAGAAAAATGAACGTAAGAAATCGGAGCAAGAGGAACAGAGAGGGGTAATGCTGAAGATGATTCGGGAGGGGAAAGCAACCCCTCCACAGATTGCATTTGCCCTCGCTAGCCTTGTGAATGGTGACTAAGTCGAGGTTACAGGGAGATGTTAAAAAGATGAGACACAACACAAGAGGAAGCAGTGACAGGATGAAAGGTTTGCTGAGATCAAATGAGAGAAATGAGGACTCGAAGGGTCAGTCCTCCCTCTTATACTTGCAAGTTCAGGCGTTGGCTGTGCAAGGAACCACAGTTGACAAAGCAGGATCTGCTGAACGCCATAGGGATGAAGGCCCTGGTTCTTCACTCTCTTACACCAGCTTTGCGTGTGTGCCACCCCCAGTGACTTCAGTGCATAAAGCTGGGAGCAAAGGAGCAGCAAGTCCTCTGAACAAACTGCGTAGGAGCACTTAACCCCTACTGGGTGGGTCACAAACCTGTGATTACATTAATGCTCCCCAAGGCCTAGAAACACTTTGGGAAGATTTTAAGAGCTCAGCGTTTGACCGTTTATTTAGCTGCAAAGAAAAGAAAGAAAAGGTTTTATCTTTGCAAATATTTCCAAATAAAATGGGAATGCTCATGAGTGAGTTTTTGTTCACTGCAAGCCCCATGGGGTTCCAAATGTTTTTCACTATCCAGTGAATGCTAGGTAAGGCAGTAATAGCCAAAAGTAGCCCAGGAAATATTTGGAACCTGTGCAAAACTCCCGCAGCGATAAGGGATGTAACCACTTCTGCAAGAAGACCATATGCAAAGCTGCACAGTGATTACGTACAACCAATGTGGGATTAAATTCATATCCACCAGTAAATTCTTCTTTCTACAGACCCTGGTCTAAAGTGATTATGGACAACAGCTAATGCCTCTCAAAAGTGTATCCACAACTTGGACTGGGAAGATTTTGAGGTTAAATGCCATACTGAATTTAATGTGACTATGCTGCTCAGCTCTGCACTCCATGTACATATTAGCCATGGAGCTGGCCCATTGGCAGTATTCCAACCATTACAGCAGTAAAGGAAGATGAAGTGTAAATATAAGTCATGTTATCACCAAGTAGCTTCATTATTAGCTGGATTTTTTTTTTCCTGGCCCAGTAGTACCTATAACCTTTCTGCCCACTAAATATGGAAAAATAAATTAATTATTTGCTTACACCGTCCAGTGCAACATGGTGCAGAAACTTTAGAGGTGGTGCTAATGAAAACCAGAAGCACAAGTGACGCAACTGGCCTGATTAGCCTTACCAAGAGCATGGGCTCATTCACACAACATAATGCTGCACCGACATGGTCATATTGTTTCTGGGCTCTGAACTGGTGTCTCTGCATGCTGGGAGGAAATGGCTGTTGATGGTGCCCTGAGCAAACCGGAGGACGTCTGAGAAAGCATGGGTTTGCACTGTGTGGGCAGACCCTTTGTAGCAGATTCTGTAGGGTCTTGCTCCCATTGGTGCAAGACAGTTAAAGACCTCAGCGGTCATGAAAACTCCTTGTGTTCAGTGGGAAGGGAAGAGAAGGAATCTTACAAGAAAAAGATGATCTTTCAGCAAATCTTTTTTTGTAAATGTACTGATGAAAATGATTTATTTTCATGAAAATATATGGTGTATTAGGACAGGCTGTTCACTGTGACTTCAGACAGACCTAGCAAAGGTGATCTGCTCTGCTAAAGAGGGGGTTTTTTCATCAGAATTATTTTAATTTGAAATGAAATGCTCTTAAGAATAGCTCTTGAGATTAAATATTGATCCTGTTATCCACCATGCAGAAAGTGTGTGTAAACACAATCTGTAACACAGAATGATATACTGGAAAAGAAATTGTTTTAAATTGTTTTCACAGGGTTTTCAGTTGAAACCACATCGCTGTGGTCCAAAAACTCTGTCTGAGAACACCTCCAAAGCAACACTTAATGCGTGTGTATATGCATTAATGAATTTCTGTTCTCGGTGAAAGAGGACTGCACGTCTCAGCACTCTGAATAAGAACAGAGCATTCAATCCCTCTCCATAGCAAATTCAGCCTTCAACAAGTTAGTTCTTCCAGGGATGGCAGTGATGCAAAACTGCTTTGCAAATGTTTTTCTGGGGTTTGTTGCTAGGTGATGACTTGGAAAACTTTGCTGTTCCTGCTGAGAGGTTTAAAAAAACCAGGCCTCACATTAAAGAGTATAAAAAATAGGCCATCTTGCTCCGTAACTCCCATTTCCTAACTCCTGGAGTCTGCACCCTGTGTGCCTTCTACACTCCCACATGCCCCTCTCTCCCCCCTGCCTCGGATCTGCTCGCCAGAAATTGGAGGCCCAAAAATCCACTTCTATTAGAGTGTAAGAAAGGGAAAGAACATTAATCTTTCTTTCCCTGACCAAAATAAGCACTTATGCAAGTGTGCATTGATTTATACTGGCCTTTCCTTTCTACTTAAATTTTACTGGGTTTTAATTTTATTAATCCAAACCTGAAGGAATAGATTAATTACTGATGAAATGGTCGCAATTACTTTCACGTAGCAAGACACAAGAAAGCTTTGGGGATGACCCGGCTGCAGTTTACTGAATCATGTACCTGGGCTGGATGCAAAATCCCTTGACTGCTAGCGTGTCGGTAATTGATGAGGAAAGATCTAGAGGTGACAGTGTGAAATCAGGTTGGGAGCTCAAATAGTTATTCCTTGGGCTATTTCCAAACTAGGCCTGTTGGTGGGGGGAAATAAGGTGTATTTATTCAGTCCATTGTTGATTTTTGTGTCTATTGGGGCATTTTTGATATCTTATTATCCAAGTTTCCAGAGATGTAACCCTGAATTAGTGTATAGCTAAACACAGTACGCTCAGAAGCAATTAGCCACTGTTGCTCTCCTAGAAAGCTATTACTAAAATCAGGGTTGAAAGTCTTGTACTATAAACTGAATATAGGAACAAACATTTTTTATATATTGTCTGGACCAAAATACCGATAACGGTTACAAATTATCATGGTCAGAAGCTAAAGTCAGAGAAGCAAACGTCTATTTTCACCAGCCAGAAAATAAGGATCACTGACCTTCATAGCCTCAATTTGCAAGCTGGCTCATTTGGAGCTTAATCCCGTTTCATCAGGTTGACCAAGTAAGAAGACCCCAAATCTCATCTCCAGTGAAGTTCTTGGCATTTGACAACATTCGGTCTCTTAAAATGATAGCATTTCTTGAGTGTAACTAGCACTGTACAACTCCACTGAAAAACATAAAGCCAAGAATTTCAGGCCTTAATCCTGTAAATCCTTGCATTTTCTTTTAAAATCCATTCACATGAAAAGCTCCCTTGGCTTCAGAGACACCATTTGCATTCATGACTTTACAAGCGTGAGAGTTTTTGTATGATCGGGGTCTAAAACCAGGAGAACCAACAAGCCTCCGTGTCTGACTCGAGTTTCCACCACGCAGTCCTAGAAAGTTTTTGGCGGTTGTGGGTTTGGCTCTGCTGCAGGACTTGTTTTCTCTCCCTATGTAGCCTCCATAGCAGACGCACAAGTGCTAGCAGTCGCTTTAACAGTTCATTAGTTATGGAGCGATGGCAGAGGTTATATTCTCTCATGTCAGTAAGCAGTAAATTGGATGAGGGGTGGGAAAGAGGCTCTTGCTTGCGGGTCTCAGGATGGGCAGTCCTTTCACAGGAGCAAGTGGCATGGACATTTTTCTAAGAGATTGCTGGATTTCTGGCTGCTTTGCTTTTTTTTTTTTTTTTAAAAACAAACTTAAGTAAGCGAGAATGTAGTCAGTGACAGGTGAATTAGCTCCTCTCCAGCCTTCATTATACAGAATGGATGGCAACTCTAGTCTCAGAGACTCAGATGCATTTATTATCTAATTATGTATTCGTCACCATGAGAAAAATTATTCATTGCAGGATTGCTGTTCTGTGCAGAATACTCCAAGAGAAGGGAGGGAGATGAATACTGCGTAGAGAGGGGACTTTTTGTGGTTGGTGGTGTGTAATACCTACTCACTAGTGAGCTTTACATGTGGTTTATAGATCTCTTCAGCTAAGGCTAAAGTTCTTCAAAGGTACCAGTTCAAAATTAACTGTTTATTGTCAGAACAGCTTAGAGTGGGTTTACTCCACCTTGTAAGTCTTCTGGTCCTTGGCTCTGCTGATGTCAAGGCAGCTTCTCACCAGCATTTGAACTTTTTCTTTCCTCTTGTCACCTGTCTGCAAGCAAAATGTTATGGATCAGTCAATGTTTTTGTGCTAGCACTGAATTATCCTTAGAGGCTTGCTCCAGGCTACTCGGTACATACTAATCTGTTTTGAACGTCCTTTTTTAAAATATACATCTGTTTAATGGTCTGGAATCATTTTGGAAGGGTAATGTTAATCTTTGGGGTGCAAAAATTATGCAGTAGCTTAAAAGAGAGGCAAAACCAACAAACAGCTTCTTACTCAAATCATTCAATCTCCAGTACAAAAGTTTAGAGGGATCAGCCACAGTGGAAGACGACTGCCAAAAACGCACCAAGTAAATCTGTGTCACGTATGTGAGAAGGGAAAGGGGATTCTGGTCTGCTTTCAGGTATTTTAAAACAATGGTGAAAAACAGAAGTCGATTTAGTCAAATGAAAGCAATTTGCAATAGTGCAATACCTAGTGGGAGTAGTTTGCTTACACACCAGCACTGTGAAAGATGCCATGTCAAGGACTGTTAGAGGTGGGTCAGGGAGGACTGTCACTGGTGTCTACGAGCATCCCTCTGGCAGTCTCGTGGAGGGTTTCTGCCAGGGTGAGGTGGCACAGCGGGAGTTGCAGTGCTCAGCACCGCGGTCTCTGCTCCTCTGTTTTCCTGTGGGACGAAAGGCTTACAAAGCTGTCCTGTCCGCATCCATCTGTGTGTCCTCTGCTAATGACTTTTGAACTCATTTGCTGATTTCACCTGAACTTGACAAGAACATAAAGGTCTCAAAGATCATTAAGTTCCTACAGGTTTCAAGAGGTTTCCAATTAGTCTTGAGGCAGAGGCCCAAACTGTAGAAAATCAATATAGGAGAGAAAAAACCCCACATATATATGACCACTTATGTCAAATACTTCTACTGGAACTTCATTCTCAGACACCAAAGGCAATGATGAGAGGTAAATGTGTAGGAAACCAGGCTTCATTAGCTTCGTTAGGTTCCAGAACAGCTTGTTCCATTTTGGGTGGTTAAACGACCCCGGGAGAAGTTCGGTTGCTGAAAGGGCAGTAGGATCTGGGAAATGCGTGGGGATGGTGGATGCTGGCTCCAGCAGAGCTGTTACTAGACCAGACACATTCAGATGTCTGTGCAATGAGGTGTCCAAACCCAAATGACCTAATTGCCCTCAAATGGAGACAGTTATGGAGGAAGGTGCAATTGTCCAAATACTTGGAAATTTGGACCCTTGGAGGAAAAAAAAAACAGTCTGGATAGCTGAGATAGCAGATGAGTTAATGATTGGTTTGGATTACATTATGACTGGTAACTTTGTATTAAATGCCAGAACGGCCTGTGGAAACTCCCTTTAAAGATGTGTCTTGGATCAAACAAATGATTTGCAGGCAATTAGTTTGTTGTGAACAAATTGTCCAGGGACAGATACTGTAGTAACAGCTACATGCTGCAGGAGTTTTCCAGCAGCAAAAAAAAAAAAAAGGACTGACTGAAACCTGTTTAAAGATCGAGCACTTTACTGGGGATTTTAGCTGTGCGAGCTCACAGCGGTCTGCAGCAGAAACGGGGCCTGTCCATTTTCCAAATCCATGTTTCTGACAAGCAGCCAGTAGCAGAGAGGGACCCCCGCAGTGGCATGAGTGACCCAGAGAATCAAGGAAACACCAGTACAGGTGGAGGAGAGGGTGATTTGCCAGGGTTTCCATCAGAAAGATCTGCTGCAGAGCTGTACCCATAGCTGGGGAGTGGCAAAATCATCTTGGGAAGCCTGCAGCTTGGCTGTGGCAGTGATTCACCCACGCTCTGCGCCACCCAGATCCAGGCGAGAAGCTTCATTAGCGTGGCAGAAAGTAGCAAGCCATGGCGGGGGAGCAAGGTGAATTAGTTCGAGCCATGATAATGTGGGTAAGCAGCTGCTGGCTCCGCTCTGGGCAGCCTGGAGCAGGGGCAGAGCAAGACCCAAAACAAAAATAACATCAGAGAAATCAGCCCTTACAGTAAAATGCCTCTCAGTGCCACTGGAGAAGGCAATAGCACAAATATTATTCAGTGCCTTGAAAGGGTGATGCCTGACTGCAGAAAAGCCTCCATTTTCTTTACAGGAATTAGATCGCTGCTGAGGAGGTGCTACTGGAAGCGGTCCCTGAGCGGTGTCACTCTCACAGGGAGTGTTGCCACTGATACTTGTATTTGCGGTCAGGATGCACTCTGGACCTATTTTCTTTTAGTAAATAGTTTCCTCATTCAAGAAATGAGGTTTCCATCACACTGAAGGTAATCACAGGTGGAAATCAAATTCTTGAAGTCATTTTTTCAAATAGTTTCAGCAGAGGAAGGAATTGGAGTGAAATCGCTGATGCCTTTGGTGCGGGCTCTGTCACTGAGCTGGTAATTGAAGGAAGACACCATTGACAAGATATTTCAAGGCTTCTCCTTCATCCTTTGTTTTTGTTACTACTCAAGCAGAATTTTATTTTTGTTTCATTTCAGGGCAGAAGGAGCCAAATCAATCATATCCCTCTAGATAAAGCACAACTGCCTTTTTCCTTTATTTTTTTCCCCCTTTTTTCTTTTTTTGTTTTGTCAAGAAAGGAGGAATACATTGGTTTTTGTTCTGCCCTTTTCTAAACAGGTTTTGTTTCAGCAGCCAAAGTGGTTAACGCTTACCCAGCGCTAGCCAGGAGAAACCATGTTTCCATGCCATGGCTCTCCAGACTTGCGGACACGGAGAGGGGGCTCGCCGGGGGGCTGGAGCAAGTGCGGTGCTCCCCCTGCACCATGGGGCCAGGCAGACCTCAGCATGTGAATGCTGGTGGTGTGGCCTTGTGCAGACTGATTCGTTGGGAGACTAATTGCAAACCTGCCCTAACCAAGTGAGCAAAGTAGTAGTTGCTCAGGGGAATATATGTGGCTAAAGGAGATGGGGGTTTCCTATTGCCCTGAGTTGTTAGACGTGCAAGCGTGCCTGGTTTTGCTGCTGAAGGACTGGGTGTGCTGTCACCGATATGGCCTCCAGAGCTGCTTAGGGATTCCCAAAGGGGAGACCCTGATATCTTCATAACGTGTGGTTGGAAATGGTTTGGTCACAGTGGGGAAAACTGTAAGTTTAAAGGTCATCTGTGTTTAGGTGATGAGGTTAAATCAAAGGATGCTGAGGGCAGCTATAAACGGGTAGAAAAAGATAGTGATTAAAGGAAAAAGAAAATGATTTTTTGCTGTGGACATAGTGAAAGAGACTCACATGACTGAGAGGAGTCGGGAAAGGGAAAAAAATCTGGAGAGATTTACATGGCACTAAGATTGCTTTGCTTTTTCACTTGACTGGCTAGGATGTGCTGCGGATCACGGCACCGCCTTAGGCTCCACAGAGGCGATGAGTAAAGCTGGGGTGGAAGTGCTGCGAGGGGTTGATCTACCCACAGCCCCAAGTTCGTTTTCTCACAATGCCGTGAGCCCAAACACTTCCCACCCACCAGCTCGTCCTGGCTGCTCCTTCCTGACACCTTGCCGACCGGCGAAACAGCCGTCCGTGGGGCCTTGTTGTGATCTGGCTGAGGCATCTGCTCTTCCTGGAAAATAACCTGGCACAAATGGGAAATTGTTTTTCAGCTGCATCAGCTCTGCGATCCACTTCACAGTGTTGTGGCAACACATCCGAGGTGGGGGTGGAGGCCGGAACGAGCAGCAGGGCGTGGGAATTTTTTAGTTTGATGTTGCCATCAGAGGTAGGAGCCTGCCCTTAAATGTCACTGAAATTTAGAGAAAGTGAGCGCCACTTTTCTTACAGGGTCACTGTGAGAAACAGTGTAAACTTCTTTCAGAAGTCGGGTTAAAACAATCATGGCTTCCAACTCAAATGCGCCAGCACCAAAAATGCAGTGCCTGCGAGGCCCACGGGAAAGGGGTGCGGTGGGTGTCTTTCGGTGGCAGCTGGGATGCTGTAGGCAGCACTGAAGCAAAAGTTTCCAAATAGGCTTCAAAAAATAAGTAATTTGTTTTTCTCCCGTGTTCTGACTCATTAGGGATCACATTTTCTACCTAAACAAGAACCTTTTTTAAAATGTAATCAAAATGACTCCAGGAGTTAGGGCTTTAAGCAAAATAGAAACGTATTGAGACTGACACTAGAAGTGTGGGAGTTGATAACTCCAACACATTTACTTGAAACTACTGTCAGGATTTTGAAATTCAGTTGAGTCGAGAGGTTTCATGAGGCAGCTAGTTTAGAAACATTTGAAGTTGGGTAGTTGTGCCTCAGCCCTAATTGCAAGTGGAAAGAAAAGCATATTTAAAACAACAATCTCCTCTTTTCTGTGGGTCCCGGTGAGCAAAAGGGAGGCTTTAAAGAAGACTTTGTTGCAGAATTTCCACTCCCAGCACTGAAGGATTATAGCCCTACTTTTTTTCTTTCTTTCTTTTTCCTTTCCACTATGAGAGAAAGGCAAGTTCACTGTAAGTTGAAAAGCAAACAACTAGGCTAGGAATTTCTATGTACAAAGCAGATGGGCACACATGGCCCTTTTTGGGATACTCGGGTAGGTCTCCTTAACCACAGCTTGTTTTGCACTGTGTATCACTCCACGCGGGCCATTGTTGCCACGCACCTGTCTGTAATTTTGGAGGTTCATCTACCTCCAGCAAACTATATTTAAAAACTCACTGCTGATTAGAGGAAAAAAAAAGTTCAGGGGAAGGGATTTCCTAGTTCACAAATAAGAATGTGCAGTGGAGCACTCACTAAGTAAACAGAAAACATGGGCAGCTGAGAGAAATCAATTTAGCTGAACAAACAATGTTCCATGTAATGAACTACTAATTATCCTTTTATGCCATGTCAGTCTGAGTGATTACAGAGCTGTGCAGTTTAATTTGACGTTTGAGCATTGCCTTGCTCCATTAGCCTCATATAAAGCTACGACACGTTGAGAGGAATTAAAAAAAAAAAAAAAAATGGTAGTGGGCTGGGGGGGAAGGGGGCTGTATTTATCCAGAACTAAATAAGCACCTGTAGCAGTCACGGGGAAAAGAGCTTCTTCATTTTTTCTTCTTTTGGCTTTTTAGATTCTTGATTGTGGTGTCTGATGCTCATAGAAAACTCCTTCAGTGTGTTGATAATGTCCCAGATCTTTAGACCCTGCATTAAACTATCATCAAGGGCTAGAATAAATAAATTGTGTAGATCAGACACACAAACGGATCAAGGGGAAAGCGGATGGTAAACAATACAGTGTGGGAGCAAATATCTTTTCCTGGATACTTTCTTTTTACTGGCGATTTGCACACAGTAGGTAAATCAAATCCCTAGGTGCTTGGGAAATCTCATGGTTAATCTAGGACTGAAGGACATGTATTATAAATACTGCTTTATTATCATACTGTTTGTCCAACTACCTGTACTGATAACAGGATTAGAGGGAATTAACATATGGAGAAAGCTAAAGACAGTTTGTTGAGATATATATTATGGCTATTAACTCTAGGAGTACCAGTGGAGTACCTGTAGTCTGATACAGACCTACATAATTTGGACTAGATTCTTGCTTCACAAAAAGTAAGTCAAGCCTAACATCACTGAAGTTCTAGGGGAAATTTCCATGGGAAAGGTACAGGTGCAGGGATGACCATGCCCTGTGTCTAGGTAATACACCAACATGTGAAACAGTGTCATGAGGGATAAATATGACCCCAGTGTCCAATGATAATATTTACGGGGTCGCATTAATTTTAGCAAAAATTGAAAAGCAAGTGCTTAAAACCCATTTGGTGTAATTACCTGACGTTTCTGATATGCACACCACTGAAATATGTGCCGTGACACGCTCCAGGCTCACTCTTCTCACAGTGTGAACGTATATGAGAACTCCTAAGTTGAGATAATATTTGAAGAAATGTTTTTTCAAAATATCTGTTTAAATTTTATTTTCAATCTCAAGGTGAATGAGTAGCAACTTGAGTGGGAAAAGAAAGAAGAACAAGGAAAGTAAAAAGCCTCCCAGAAACTGGGAAACTCAAAGATCCCGTCAACTATTTTGGCTCAGATGTAACTCATATGAGGCCAGATCCTTGGCAGGTGCAAGCTGATTTCAATGAAGAATCCCTCTTTTGTCAGCTAAGGATAAGGCCTGACCACAAGCACAGAGGACGTGGTGGACCCTCTCTCGCACTTGCTGTTGACACACAGCCTGCTCGTTTTGGCCATCCCCTAGGCTGTCCTCGGGGTGTCTGTCCTGTCCCTCTTTTTTTAAAAAAAAAAAATTTAGTTTTTTTTTTAGTTCTGTTGACAAATATCACTTTGACAGCCCTAAAGACTGAGGGCTTTTTATCTGCCACAGAAGTACCGCAGAAGTGGAAGTTTTCCTGACACTGCCTTGCCGAAAGGCTGCAGCCCCGACGCTGTTTCAACACGGGTACCTGCGGCTGGAGCGTGCTGGTGTTCGGACACCGGTCTGCTGCACATGCCATGGCCCTCAGCCTGCTTGTCTGGGCTTTTTACATAGGACTCGGCCACCTACCAGGTGATAGTGGTTTCTTGTTTGGGGTTTTTTTTTTTTTGTTTTGGTGATTATCCCATTGGGTTGGATTGAAGCTGAGTTGAATTTCAGCTCTGCTGCAAGGCATGACTGAGCTGCAGGCTCTTACCCCAGGGCTGAACTGGCCCCTCTGTTCCTTCCTAATGTGCGTTAGACACATTGGGGCCTTTCTCCGCTGTGCATTTGTAACTCCCATTGATGCTAATGGGTGTGACATGTGTCTATCCAGCAGAGAATAGACCCCATTGACTACAGCAGTTCCCCGGCCTTGAGCGGTGCTCGTCACTTGATTAAGCCAAACTAATGAGGCACGACCGGGGCCAATGGGAATGTGTGGGACTCAGGCGTCGCAAAAGTTGGTGGAAACCTGCAGCTTTTATGGGGGGCTGGGGTTTGTTTTGCCAGGCAAAGATGCAGGATGCCATGGGATGGGGTGCACAGTAACGGGTGCTGTCTTAGAAATGAACAGTGGAGAGAGGGTTCACCATCGCTGATGACAGCACCCTGAATTGCCCTCTTCCAGTGGTAATTACATGTGAAAGTGTCTTGTGTGCTCAGCAGGGCTTAAAACTACATTTAGTCTTGGCTTTTGCTCAGTGTCTTTCTACACTGGATCCTGAAGTTGGCCCTGGAGCTCTTTCCCTGGGCCACGTGTACGTGTGCATTTTTGGCTCTTTAGCAGGCAGCCCACGGGTGGCTAAGGCAGGTAGCATCCTTTTACCAACATTAAAAAGCATCGGTTTGGGAAATGGGAAAGGTGGGGAAAAGCAAAGACCTTGCACTGAGTGTTTCTTGCAGGTTGCCCACTCTGCAAGAAGAGGAGCCGTCGGAGGCACAGCTCCTCCGCTGTGTGCTCACCCACCAGTGCATTGCTGGCCGCAGAGCACCCGCTGTGCTCAGGAGGAGCTGGAGGAGGATGCAGGGCTGGAGCCTCTATTGCTTTGCCTGGGCCCAAATCATCCAAACTGGGCCAGATGCAAGAACACAAGCTTAAGGTACGTGCTTGGCAGCTCAGCCTAAGTCTGAGCGTGACTGTGCTTGTAGAGAAACAGGTTAGGAGGAAAATCAGGATTTAGGAAGAAGCTGACACCTAACAAACAGAGTGCATGGACGTGGCCTCTGTGAGCAGGCAGGTACCCTGGACGGACACGAGATGCTGCTCGCTGAACTGAGGCCAGGAACCCTGGCCTCCCTGCAAGACACAGCATCATCCAGGACCACTGTGTTGATGCGAGGGCACAACCTAGTAGTCCAGGGCCAGACTACAAAGGCAGATAGGTCAGATGTAGATCTTGAGAGAAAACAGCATTAAAAAAAAATTAAGTTCTATTTTAGAGACTTGCTGTTTTGGAGAGCCTGGTGGAGAAGTTGCCTGTACTTTCCCCTGTACTTTACCTGCTGGTACATTCCAGGTCAGAGGAGGTTTGTATTTTTGTCATATTGCAATACTTGCCTTTATGTAAGTGCTGCTAAGAATAAAATTAGCAGTGGGAGAAAAACATCAGTTTGATGTCTAAATTTGGAAAACTTGATGAATAAATCTATTAACTTCATTGTGGGAAGAGAAAAGAATAGCAACCCTTTGTTTAAAGAAAAGATAAAATAAATATAAAATAAGAGCTGATTGCCCCCTCTGGTTTTCTGAGGTGGGTTTTTTAATGTTCTCTTGTTCCCTTCAGAGGATAAATATTCATTGACTCTGTTTGATTTGCGGGACTCTTGCTTGAGAAGATATGGTCAGTTGGATCTGAGGGGCTTTGTCACGATTATCAAACGTTTGCAGCATTTGCGAAGGGAGAGAGCTAAGGAGGAAGGAGGGTTTGTCCACTCGAGTAGGCGTCCTCCCAGAAAGCAGGCTCCTGCCAGGTGTTTGGCACCACCGCTGTCCTCGCTGGCACGGTCACAGTGGGCAGCCCCCTGTCCCAGGACACTAATTAATCAGCAGGGAGGCTGTGACGGGAAGCAGCGCGGTGCTCTCCGAGGTTTGGCAGAGAGACTCCAAGCTTAAAACTGCCCCAAGCACCTCTAATCTCCTCCCATCCCTGTGTCCTAGGCTGCGTGGGACTGTGTGCTCCAGTCAAACCCAATGGTGATCATAGTCCACACAAGAGGCCCCCAGCTTTGTCCAGAGCTGTGGAGGACGCTGCCATCTGCACCTTGCCAGGCAGGTGCCTCCTTCTGCCTGCCCCAAAGTTTAGCACAAGGTAGTAAAGTGCCTGTCACGGACCGTAGCATTTTATGGCAAGCACCATCTTCCTTTGCTCAGCATCTCTGGCAGCCGCGCCCACCACTTTTTTTAGCATATCCAGAACAGGTCACGTTTATTGGTAAATTAGAGATTATTTATTAAGCAATTGAGGTTGAAAGCAAGAGGTTAGAAATGACAAAATCTATTAGTCAGATACTAGACAAGTATAGTCCTGCTCTATCTTAAGAGGTGGATAACTTCCTAGCCATCTCATCCGTTTTTCTCTTGAGGTCCCTTATTTTTGTTCCAGCTGTTAGAGATGCAAGTTCAGTATTCAAGTTCTGCAGAAATGCTGCCTTCAACCTGTTCCTTTTTTCCTCTCAACCTAGTTCTCCCCTCTGAATCTTTTTGGAGTAAGAAGCTGGCATGCGAATGTGAATGTCCCGTTTAGTTCTTCTTCCCAAGTGGCAGCCTTGGGTGCTTAATGACCATTTCCCTCTCCTGTTTTGTACTAAATTGGCTGGGCATGGAGGAGAGGCAGTGCATAAACTAAGCAAATACTGTTTATGTTCTTCCTGTAACTGCTCTTTGGATACCTATGGGTCATTAATTCCTTTGTTCCCAGCCAACCTGCCAGCTGGTGGCTCTCCTGCCCAGCTTGAGTCATTCCCTTCGTGTGGGCTGCTGACCCATTCCCACGGAGCCACGTTACAGGACATGTTCAGGAGAGATCAGGACTCTTGGGACATTATTAGCTTTCTGCTGAGACTAAAAGTGATATAAGAGATACAGTCATAATACAGATAACCAGGAGCTCTGTCTGTTTTCCACCCTACCCTCCACATATTGGCAGTGTTAAATGAAAGAGTAATATTATTACTTTGGTGAGGGCATCAGGCCATGCTAGCAGGTGGATGCCACTGCTGAAGAGGGGCTAAGAGCTATGCTGTGACTATAGATCCATCACACAAAAGCCCAAAGATGTTACTGCAACCCCCAAGAAACAGCCTCTGATGATGGAAAGAAAATCAGCGTCATCTCATGACACTGCCGTTCCTGTAGGTTGTGAATTTAAAAGAAGGCAGGTTGAGGAAAGGAGCATGGAAATCCCTGCTGATCAGGAGCGAGACTATTTTTCCCCTTTAAGAGCATTTGCTCAGCTTTTTGATTTCCAGTGTTTCCAGTTGCCATATCAACCTGAGAAATTTGCCTGGCAAATATGCCTGACAGCATATTTTTCAACTGAAGATTTAAAAATTAAGTTGCATCAGCTCCAGCATCTGATTGCTGGGATTTCACTTTATCTTATTTTATTTTATTCCCAGTATTTCCCTTCCAAGCCACATTAGCAGCTGACCAAGGATCCTCACGCTCCTTTTGACCAGACACATCTCAGGTTCAACAGTCCATGTGTAGAAGTTAGACACCAGGTCAAAACGCAGCAGATAGCAGCAGCAGAGATAAAGCCCGCGGGACGCATCCTTCTTGGGTGACAAGCATCAACAGAAACACTCTGAATTAAGCTAAGTGGCAATTTCAGCTTTTATGTTGCTCTGAAGAGCAGGTGCAGGAGGCACAGCGGAGGGATGTTGCTCCTGGCTTTGCCGTTGGACAGTGTGTTGGGTTTTTTGGAGCCTGCATCCACCCCCGTCTCCCTCCCAGCACCATCGGGGTGCGGAGGGAGCCTGCGCCCATTTTCGGTATTCCAGGACCTCCATGTCCCTCCATCTGTCCATCCCTGTCCTCTCTCCAGCCCATCCCTGGCCATTCATGGGTCACTGGTGTAAATGTGGACTGAATCTGCCCCAGCGCAGATGAATCTGTAGGGACTTTTCTGTGGTGAATATATTGTTTGGTTTGTTGTGTGTTCGTGGTGGGTTTTTTTCTCTAAAAGGAATAAGAATGGAAAACAAGAAAGTCAAAAAGCCCTGAATCTTTACCTTTTAAAAGTGGAGACACCGCCACAGCAGGACATAATGGCTTGCTGTGGTGGTGGTGGTTTGCCTGAGAGCCTGGAGATTTATGTAATGAGAAACACAATTCCTGCAAAGAACATTGTTAAATCTTTTCAAAATTTCAGCTATAAGCCATTTTATTGCTAATAATATGGCTAGATTCTCCTTTTGAAGAATCTGGGAATGTTTGACAAGAGGGGAAAATGGAGAGGACTTGAGGCACCATAATCTGTATTTTCCATTTACCTTGCTTGAAGCTTGAACAACACATGTGCCACAAATGATTTGTTTATTCCTAAGCGCCCCCAAGGAGCCCAGTCTCCATTCTCAGGCATATAATGGCTATTCAGATGAAAGCTTTAATAGATTGTTGCAGATCTGATATCAATGCAGTGAGAGAAAGAGATATGCAAATATTCAAAATTAAACAAACTAGCTCCTGCCCTTTGCCTGTGGAGGTGCAGTCTCAAATCTGGATGATGTCACTAATGCAATGAGTTTGTTAGACTCAGCTTTCTGGAGACATAGTTCCTTTTTCTCTCCCACCCCCGCCCCAGTTTGCCTTACAAAGCTTTCACATGGTTTGAAATATCTTCTGTCTGTAGCACTCATGAGTAAGGAGAACCCCAACCGGGGCTGAAATACATGATATGTTCTGATTTGAGACTGAGGAACAGTACTAGGAGAAGCTCCTGCTGTGCTGGTTGGCTCCACATCTTCTTAAACCAAGGCCCTTAATCTCAATGCCTTCTCCTGGGCATTTCCCCATACTGTAGAAACAATTTTGGAAGAGTGATGCAGTCAAAAGCTAGCAGTGAGTAGAGCTGTAGCCCAATTTGGGGTTACAGTCTAAACAAAATTTGGTTCTGTCCACACTGCAAGACAAATTAGGGCTTCACGGGTTCTTAACACAGCCCCTGTTCCTCTTTCTCTCCCTGTAACCTGTGTGGGAGCCAGGCCCAAAAATCACATCAAAAATGTAAAAACAACATGTCATCCAGCTAACCATTGAAACTGTGCCAGCAGCTACTGTGTGCATTGAGCAGCAGGGAAAAATAATAATTTTACATCAAAAACACCATAAGTTTTCAGTGTCTTCTAGGCTCTTGTAAAACTGCTATTATCTTGTCCAACCCCCAAGGCTTTTCACACAATTATCGGTTATGCTGTGTGGATTTCAAAAAAGGCAGTAGTCTGAAACATGGGCCACGTGGCGGATCACACAAACAGCAGCGGTAGCATGGCTGTGCCTGGTCAGCGGGAGGTCCCCACGCACCTCGGCTCTGCTGCAGGATCCCAGCTCAGGGGCAGAAATCCCCAGAGCATCCCCGTACCTCTGCTGCCATCCTATCTTCTGTGATCTGGTCACAAGAGCTTTGAAGCAAGCCTGTTGCTCCACCATTAGTGCTGGTGAACTAAATGTTGCCAGCAGTGAGGACTGGGACTCAACCTAATATATCTCCAGATATCTGCAAGTATCTAGAAAACCCCTGAGCTACAGTATGAGCAATTAGAAATTGAGAGAGAGCCCAAAGCTCAGCAGGAAGCATGAGGAGGACCTTGCTTTGGTTGGGGTATGTGGACAGTCTTCTGTCTGTAATAAGGACCAAAGTATGTTGGAAGTAGTGTGGGAAGGTGGGTTTGCATCTCGGAGACTTGATGCTCTGCTTCGTTAACATCAGCCAAGGCTGGGCACCTTAGGGTTTGGGGGGGTGGAGGACCTGATGACGGCAGATGAGGAAGAGGGCTTCAGAAAATACACTCTCAACTTTAATTTAGCTAGTCGCTTAGTTCAGAACCGCAGAGGGAAATGTCCAATAGCCCAAATGATAGGGGAAATAAGATCTTCCCATACAAGTGTGAACTGTATCATACAGAAATGTTCCTCAAAGCTGTGTTTTGTGAGAGTGTTTGGAGCCATAGCCAAATCCCACATTTGAATGTGGCTAGACAGTTGGTTTCTACCTGGAATTAAAGGCGATCTCTGAAAACCATGGCCATGTTTAAACACGAACTGGGCCGTAAGCTTCTTATGGGCTGTGGTTACAAAAAAAAGGCTGACTCACAGTGGGAGAGGATTGGGTTGGAATGTTCCCATGCAATCCTCCCTGCTCTCCGGAGGTGCCCAGCCTGCCTAGAGATCCTGGATACCCAGTGCTCCCATATACTTCCCTTGATGCTTACAGGTTGTTAGTATTTCTGTAAGACCAGCTTAAGAGCTTCAGATGAGAGGTGTTTCTTTTGGCCTGTCAGTAGCACAAATGAAAAGAAAGAAAATGGACTTCTGCAAAGTTTTTTTTTTCCAAAATGTATGCCCAATTCAAACAGATTCATCCAGTTTCCTTGCAACTGTGAGTCCCAGATCACAGCTAAGTCTAGCACAGACTTCCCTGATACCATCACTAACCGTGTCATTTCTGTATCGAGCTAGTCAGTGTGCAGAAGCAGATTTGTATAGGAATTTTGCCATTAAGCATTTTTCTAATTCAACAATATTAAGTAAAACTGATACATCTTGTGGGAAGCCTTGAGTTTGGCACATCTAATTTTCAGTTTAATTTTGACTTGGTCAGCATTTTATAATGAAAGATATTCTTTTTCAAATAGAAACATATGGTTCTATAGGAAAAAATATATTAAGGAAAAAATAATATTTAAACATGAAATAATGCCAAAATGTTTCATTAAGATCCAAGCAGCATCTAACTAGTTTTTGTTTCTTTCAGACTACCGGTTTTCAGAAATCAAGATTACAATTTCTGGTCCTATTTCAGACTGGGGAGAAAATGTGACATTCTGAAATCTTTGCAAGTTTCAAAAACAGTTTTCCACCAAGCTCTCCTCAGATGAGATTGCAGAAATTCTTCCGTTTTCTCCTTCCTCCCTGGCTCTGTTACCATGCAATTCTGTTCACGCTGTTCTCCAAGACAAAATCTGAGCCAGGCTGAGATTTGTGCTGATGGTGAGTGCTTGCCTTTCTTTTTTTTTCTTTCTTAAATAAAACAATTTCCTAAGGCATTGAAATGGGGCTGATAAAAAGCAGCTTTTAAAATTCATTTTAGTAAATAGTTTGAAACCAGACCATAAAGTGTCATAACTGTAGGTTTGCCCTTAATTGTACCTCACTGACAGCCCATTTTCCTTCTCCTCTGCAACCAGAGTCCTTTTTCTTTAAGAGCAAAACATATTGTATGCTACTTTTGAAAGATTTGTGGGGTTTTGCACAAATTGGACAAGATCTGTAGGTAAACAGCGTCACCTAGTGGCTAAACGGCATCAATTTTCCCAAACTGTGGAAGAAGTTTGGCCGTGTGGTTTTTCCATTTTGTCCTAGAAAAATATTATTTCAAATTGGAAAGAACCCTGTACTGAGAAATGGGATTATTTCCAAATCGCTGCAAAACCAAAGATGCATAATGCAGTGGCCAGCACTGAGCTGGAATACATAAATCATGTGCACGGGCACAGATCCAGTCACATCAGCAGCTACAAAAAGGGAGAACCAATTCTCAGTGCCTCAATAGCAAAAGATTAAAGCAGCACAACGTGAAATATTTATTTCCTGGATGTGTAAAGGCATGCGGGCTCCACATCATCTCCTGCACCATCAGCTGCCCCTCTCCAGGCACAGAAAACAAGACAATGTCAGTAGGTGCCTTTGCCGTGTGATCTGCTGAGGCTCCTGAGCAGTAGGAGTGAAAAACTTGCAAAGTACTCAGGGTGAGAGATTTGGCAGAGAGCATCTGAATGCTGGAAAAAGAGTATGAGCTTCATGGAAAATCCCTCATCCTGAGAGGGTGGAATGATGAATTTGGAGATGTGGTGGAAGGTATCTATGAGAAAAGCTGCCTAGAGAGAGCAAGAGATATGATAAGGCTTGAAGAGCCTTCTGAATTGGAAGTAACAGCTTGGAAATTCAGGGCATGACAGTCTCAGTCAAGGGTAAAATGCTCCAGAAGGAAGGAAGTGTTCCTGAAAACTAAACTGAGACTGGATATCCTGAAGACCACTTAAAGTACTCAGGTTTCTGCTTTCTAACTAACTTGCTGTCAGGATCCCTTGGAGTCGAGCTGAATTTGAACTAAAGCACGGGATGAAGGAATTAATATAAACAGAATTGAGCCAAGGATTATGTGGAGAGCAGTTCCTCAGGCTCCTAGAAACTCTTTGGAGGAAAAAAGAAAAAGTAGAATTCAAGCAATAAAGGTGAGAATTCAGGCAACTTGGTTTCTAAACAAAACAAATACGGGCATTCAGCTGACTTTGTGCAGGGTGGGTGTGGAAGTTTTGTGATCCCCTCTTGCTAACTCCCCTTTTTCCTCCTCCTGTAAGGCCATCACTGCAGTTTGTGAGCAGATCCTGGGAGAAGGGTCGGATGTCTCAACTCTATAGTTACAATTGCATTTGTTTTTTCTGAAAATCCCTCTAATATCCCTACTCCTTTCCTCACACCTCAATGTAGCTGCTTCCCCTACAGCTCCTCTTGATGGGGCAGCAAGGGCACGACACTGAGGGGCAAGGGAGGCAGAGAGGACCCTGCTAGTGGGAGCAGGGAGCTCATCCTGCCTCATACGTTTGGGCAGGATGGTTCTCTGCTATTATTGCCCAACGCAGGCAGATATCGTCCCTGGACTGCTGCTGGATGATGGGATCATAAGGTAATTTAGGTGGGAAAGGATCTGGGGAGTCATCTGAGACCAGGGCAGGCTGTTCAGCACAAACCTCAGAGGATGGAGAGAGAGATAGCACAACCTCTCTGGGCAACCTGTTTCAAAGTTTGACTGTCCTCATGGTGATATAGTTTTTCTTTGTATCTAGTCAGAAACACTATTCTTCCAGTTTATATCTGTCGTCTCTTATCCATGTCCACCATGTGCATGTCTACCATGCACCCCTGGGCTGGTTTCTCTCACTGAAATCTGTGGGTTTGCTGTCTTGGTCAACTACTTTGCCTATAGTTAATGTAAGCCCTGCCAAGAGCTCTGGCATTGGTTACATGGCCCTGACACAGGTAAAACCATGATTTCACTGGTTTCATTCATGATTTGTGTAAGAGTGGCTGAGAGCGGAACGGGGACACTGCATATTGGCCAAAAAGGCCAATACCATCCTGGCCTGTACCAGAAATAGTGTGGCCAGCAGGAGCAGGGAAGTGATCGTTCCCCTGTACTCGGCACTGGTGAGGCCGCACCTCAAGTCCTGTGTTCAGTTTTGGGCCCCCCACTACAAGAAAGACGTGGAGGTGCTGGAGAGTGTCCAGAGAAGGGCAACGAAGCCGGTGAAGGGTCTAGAGCACAAGTCTTATGGGGAGCGGCTGAGGGAACTGGGGTTGTTTAGCCTGGAGAAGAGGAGGCTGAGGGGAGACCTTATCGCTCTCTTACAACTACCTGAAAGGAGGTTGTAGTGAGGTGGGGGTCGGTCTCTTCTATCAAGTAACAAGAGGAAATGGCCTCAAGTTGCACCAGGGGAGGTTTAGATAGGATATTAGGAAAAATTTCTTCACTGAAAGGGTTGTCAAGCGTTGGAACAGGCTGCCCAGGGAAGTGGTTGAGTCACCATCCCTGGAGGTATTTAGAAGACCTGTAGATGTGGCACTTAGGGACGTGGTGGACTTGGCAGTGCTAGGTTAATGGTTGGACTTGATGACTTTAAAGGTCTTTTCCAACCTAAATGATTCTATGTTCCCTATGGAAAATTCTTCCCAGCATGCTGGATCTAATTGGAAAATGCGTTTGTGCAGTGGTAGAGCATGGAGGCTTCAGTCATGGTCCTGCTGTGCTCTGCAAAACCAAGCTGTGGTATGCTTCCTCTGCAGGGGTTTGACAGGAGATAACACAGGACACAGAAAGGGGAGAAGCACAAGCCATCGAGGTCTTGGAGGCACACTGAAAAAGAACATGAAGGAGAGCAAAAACATGGCTCCAGAGGTGGCTCTTCCCTGTCCAAGAGGCAGCAGGTGGGAGAATGTAAAAGTGCCTGTCTGAAAGCTCAATAGTTGGCCTGCAGGGTATTATCAGCTGCTTCTGAACATAGAGACAAGTCGTGAAGAAGAGGAGGATTATGTGAGGTGGTGAGGAAGAGAAAGGTGAAAAGGGATATGACCGACCTGACCTGCAGGCCCTGTGTCATTAGCCTCCAGCACGCTGGCTGTGGGAGCACCCTCAGACTGAACATTTAGACCCAGGTCTTATGTTGACGTGGATTTGGTCAAAGCAATAAGCCAGAGCATTTTGAAGAATGTATGAATGAACGTTAGAATCGTAGTCAAATTGATAAATATCTAATTTTCATAGTTCAGGAAAACTGAACTCCAGTACTTAATTACCTTCCAAATAAAAGGAAAATACTGGTTGATTTTTATGGCAGGTTGTTCTGCTAAGCTTGTGTTTGGCCTCTGTTTTCTTCAGTTTTGTCATGTATCAAATGGATGGTCTGTCATTCTTCTCCAAAAGGGTGAAAGTGATTATCGTGAAAAGCCTAAGGACCTCTGTATACAGGCAAGCTAAAATATGCTGCAAGTCAGGACGCTTTCTCACCTGAGCATACACTGTTTCCAGAACAAACATTGGCATACCTCTATTTACCCTGTTTGGTGCAGTTTTCCTTCAAACTAATTCATTTTTCTTTTTTGTACTAGTCGTCTTGGACCAGTTCCCACTGATCAAATCAGTGGAAGGCCATCTTCTGTTGATCCTCACTGTGGGCACCGGCTGGCACAGACTTAGACCCATAACTTCCATTACTCTGTGCCTCAGTTTGCTCCTCCATTAATGTAAGTTCTACACTGACTTTCCACAGTGCTTTTATTCTTGGCATCTCAGAGCTCTTTTCTTAGCTATCCTCTCTCAGATAGCAAACCATTACTAAATCAGATGCTTTTCATTTTTCCCTTCTCAAAGAGAAGGTCATAGTAATTCCTTTGCTCATTAAAGTGTAAATGAAGATGAATCCTGTTGAGTTCAGTGATACTATGAGACATAAAAGCAGCGTATGAGGTCAGAATCTTCCCATATGAGTTAGTTACAAGTGCAAAAAACAGTGAACAAAAAGCCTGAATGGGTCAAGGATCACACTCCTAGGAACAACGGAAGGAACAAATAGAAGTAGCACCTGGAAAATGCTGCTCTCATCAAGAGAGGCCTCCTCCCCTGTAAATATCTGCGAACTCTAATATTAAACAAATAGAAATTTACTTATTCTGTGGAATCCTCTTTTGCTTCTTTATGGAGACACTCATAGGGCTTTATTTTTAACAATAATAAAAAAAAGTAACTCTTGTTCCACCAGGAAATCATCATTTCGTTGGCCAAGAACATCTAGTCTGAAGCCTGAGGAGGGCTGGCATGTCTCCGTAACGGTGTATAATGACAGCCCAAACGCCTTAACATCCCCAGCCTGGATCCATCCCTCTTGTCAGCAAACCCATTGGATGCTCTCGCTTGGCCTCCTGGCTGCCTGTGCTCCTGTATCCGTGTGCTCTACTGGCACCAGGCTGAGCCCAGGGTGGGCTGCCCTGTCCCCCAGGGACGCAGGTACTGCATAGAGGGGTTTTGCCAGGCAGCCTGCCTAAGGCTGAGTGTGCTGGTGCCTGCATATAAAATTCCCTTCCCTCTGTGACAGCAGCACACACGAGTGCTCCTAAGCCCTTTTGGGACCCATTTATACACACATACGCCGAGTGGCGGGAGAAGAAGATGTGTGGGCAAACACACTTCCCAAAAAGGCAAATTGCATCGCTCAGGTAGATGGAGAATCTCTGGCAGCCAGGAAAGGATATAAAAATATAATCACGTTAACATCCATCCCTCAGGCTGTCTGGGCAAACAGAGATCCAGGGCAAGCAGCAAGCTGTGGAAATGGGCTGGTCATGAAAAGCTTTGCGTGTGTGTGTGTGTGCGTGCACACAAATGTAACTACTGGTTTGGAAATTTTCCATTCCTGTTCTCTTTTAATCTGAAATCAGGCTTCAGAGTTAACAAAAGTATGGTCTGTAATGGTCTTTTTTATTTATAAAGCAATATTTCTAGACAACATATTCTGTTTCTGAGTTGCAAATAGAAGTTAGAAAATCTTCACTTGGCTTGCTTTTAAGGATATCCTCGCTTCAAAAGGTTAAATTCTCCCACTTTGTTGTTTTCAGTATCCATTGGCTGTCTCCAGTAGGTCTGATCTGATATTCTGAGGGAAAATAAGCCTTTTCTAAGCAGCTCTATCAGCGTAGTCCATGGAGGACATCTGTTGACCCCAGCTCCAGTAACATGGTCAATGATATAGGGGCAAGGCAAATCCGCAAAACAACAATATATCAGCTTTAAGAAGGGGTGGAAGGAAATGTTGTGTGTACCTTCTGCCTGAACATTAAAAATGCAGCAGCTAGTGCTCTAGTAAGGGAGGCCACCTCTTATCCATTGAAATGATCAGCATAGAAGAAAAGCAAAAGACAAGGCTTACAAGCCGCCTGCATCCCATCCATCAAGGTGGCCTCATCTGCTAAGCAGTCACATTCCTGAGTATTGGGGAAATTTGAGGAGCTAATAATTTCCTCTGACTCAAAAGCAAAACAGCGGAGCAAAAACACAAAAACAAAAAACACACAACATGTTTCTGAGGCTCCCTGTTTAAATCTGCTTCTCAGTGTGCATAGGATTATTTTTTATTACAAGCTGTTTCTCGGGGCGATTCAGCTTAGGGCATCAGGTAATGTGAGGCTTGAGGACTTCAACAAATTTGAAGGGAGAACAGGGAGCAACTATGAAAGACTCCACATTTCCTTGGCTTCTCTCCCAGCTACCCATTCGGATTTTCCAGGAGTGCTATGAAATAAGCTTTTTTTATCTCCATCACCAGTTCGCATCCAGTCCTGGAGCAGGTTGTGCCTTTACATGAGAAAACATCTGGGAGCTTTGGGAACTGACGCTGAAACAGGAGCTGTTCAGCGGCATCTCCAAAATGTTAGCAGATCTCAGGTCATTTTCACGTGAATCAGCCATGTGAAAACCCACCACTGCTGCTGGAATTACTGGTTTAAGGCTGGCTGGGTGTAGACGCTAATTTGTCCTGTTGTTCCTTGGGGGGGCTACCAGGGTAGGACATTAATGAGGCAACCAGGAGGAGGTGGCACCAATTCTGTATGTGTAGGACTTCGGTCTCCAATGGTTTCATTCGAGCACCTTTCCCCACAGTAAATGCAGCAGAGATTCTTGTTCGTGTTCTAAAGGCAACATTAAATGGGATGTTTTAAGCTGAGAATATTTTCCCAGCTCCTGGAAAAGGTTAGACACACAGCCCTGAGGTGGGCAATGTGTGTGATTGCCATCAAACTAAGCAGCCGTGTTCAACTTGTCTTGGATTTCTTTATATGAGACAGGGGATGATTCATAAAAGGAAATGCTGAGGCCACACAGGTTGTCAAGTCTCTAGTCTAACCAGGTGTAATGACTGAGGTTTTGCAGGGGAGCTGCAGTTAAGGGAAAAAAATAACAGATGGGTCAAATCCATCCCTGATGCAACTCCACCATCTTCAGTAAGAGTTACCCCTGTGTGAATCTGGCCCCGTGTTCCTCACTCATAAAATAAAGCATGATGCCTCCTGCAGCAGAATCAATTGGAAACGGGAGAAGAGAAAAATGCTTCTTTCTAACCCACGTTAAAAATAATCACTTTTTGTTGCACAATGGGGCAGGGAAAACCAGTCCTACTAGACACCAGAGTATAATTTCCTCAGCATGTCACAGGGGGGGGGCGGAAATTGGCATAACCAAGAGGTCTTTTTCATCTCTGCTCAGTTCTAAACAATACAGGGAAGAGGGGATAGCACATCTATATACCTATATATCTGTATCTGTAGAGATGTCGAGATGTGCTATCCCCTCTTCCCTGTATCTATAATCTATATCTGTATCTAGTTATATAGATAACTATATATCTATATAGATAGATATATTTGTGCTTCCTAGGTTAATTATGTCATCAGTGTGAGATCTGGAGGTATTTAGGAGGAATTTTGCACAAACACAGTGTGATTTACAAAAAAGGATTATATTCCTTCTGTTGATTAGACCTGTTGTTTAAAAACAGTCAACTATATCTGTTTTAAATGCCTGCTAGAGTTTTCACTGCTGCGTAGTGTTTTCTGTCTCAGCTTTTCCTTCCCATTTGGCAGGTCTGTTGTGTATGTGAGCTCTACGGGAATGCAGAAAAGCCACCTGAGGGAGAAAATTGCTAATCACTAAAAATTACTAATCATTCTTTCACACTAAACAAATCCCACTGAGAGGTTTTTAGTTACACAAAGGTGGATTATTTTTTTTCTTTCCCCTTTTCCCTCTTCCCTCCAGCTAATGATACAGGGGTGCAAAATGCAGGATATCACATCCTACTATGCATTAGCTGCGGCATTTTCACGTGATAAGATCTAGGTCTGAGTCCAAAATAAAAGCACAATAGCCTGAAAATCTTCTAATGCACGCCACTAGCACTTTGCAACCAAAACGGCAGGAAAAGCAGTTCAGACAGTCATAGAATAATCTTTCCGAGGTTATTTGTATTCCAGCAGCAGTGAGGTCCCCTTGCTGAGACTGTGGCCCCCGTGCAGTTGTCCCCTAAAAGAGTTTACAGCCAAAAAAGATGAGGCAGAAGGTTGGAAGAAAAAGATAGTTTGATCTGCAGTTCTTACACCTAGGAAACTCAGTGTAAGTGCTTTTCTCAAGATCACTTGGGACCTCTCTAGTGGAAGTAGAGGCTAGACCCACCTCTTCTGAGTCCCAAAGTCCTAACCAGAGGAGCCTGCTGCCTCCCAGCTCCCCTCTCCCAGCACCGCTCCCTTGCTCTTAGAAAGGCCTTTGCTGACACACCCCAGGAATGCAGAGCTGTTCTTCTTCCCATTATACTTCAACAAATCCATTCACACCTAAGACTGCTCATTTGTCTTTGCTAACAACGCTCAAAACCTCTCACTGGCTGAAGTTCCCCCTGCCTTGGCATCAGCCAGCAGGCAACGGTGGGTGGGTGGCAGGCGGGGAGGTGGGGTGCCGGTGTACAGCTCCTTCTGCACAAGGGCATCCCACCCCGGCGATGTGTCCCACCGAGTGAGCTATATAGAAATTGCAGCAGCTGACAGCAGCGTTTCCTGGGGAGTTTCCAGAGAAATAAGCGTTCCTGGGCTAATAACTGGGTAACTGTCTGAAACTGGGAACCTGGGGGGCAAGGAATTCACCATAAAGGAAAAAACCAGTGGCAGCCCTGCCTGTATTTAATTATGCCATTAATGTATATTTTTTAAAGACATAAAAAGCAGGCTGTATACCTTTACTCACGCTGTTCCACCTTGGGCCTCAGAGCACAGCTAAGCACCTTCTGCTGACGAGAAGGCGGCGTATTTTGTCATTTCTTCAGCCTCTTTGGAAAATGCCTCAAGCTTTGGATTTCCCGGCCCATACAGGGCAGCCAGGGTTTCCTCAGGCTCAGCCACTATGCCACAGGCCTGCAGGTGCCACCTCCCAGCTCTGCAGCATTCCTGCTTCCCACTTGAGCAGCAAGAAAATGAAGGTGACAGAATTACCTTGTTTTCAGTCCACCATCAACAATTTTATTGTGACATGGTTATGGATGCTCCACCACTGAAGAAGGCCTGTTTAATTTACGTTGACACATCGTGGTTTGATTCTCTGGACCAAAGTTAGGCCTGCTGTAAGCAAGCTGATCCCAGGTATATAATACTTGGAATAGATTTTTATCTCCGTTCCATTCCCCGCTGTTTTTTTTTTCCTGTATCTGTGAACGCACCAGACATCTTCTAAACCAAACCAAAGAGAAGTGCAATATATTTTTTATCACTGCTCTAAACTAGTCTGAAACTCACCTTTTTGTGTCAGCTGTGCCTATTCAGATTGCAAAACACAAGACCCTCTGCAGAGCGTTTTTACTACACTCATAAAGAAATAGGGGAAAACCAAGAATGGTTCCTAGAGAAAGGATACCACGAGGCATGAGCAATGTCTGCCTACAGGTCCACTCCTAATCTCTTCCCTGGACAGAACAAAGTAGGACAGCGCACTTAAAATACACCTATTTTATAACCAGACTAGCGGCTGCTTTGCTGCAGTGATGAGCAGTGATATTAAAACGCTACCACTGAGCTTTAGGATTAACACCTTGTGGGAAGCAGCCGTGAGGAGCTGGCACTGCTCAGCCCTGTGGCCGTCCTGGGAGCGCTGCCTTACACGAGGACCGTGGGAGCGGGCACTGCCACTCCTGCAGATTGCCTTGGTTTGTTGTTTCTAAATCAGTAGGTATTTTGCCTTGAAATATTTTGGCTCTAGAGAAGACACATTGGAATTTTCTGAAGCAGAACATGGCATTACGTAAATTTGATGTTTTGACATGCTGATATTTTTAAGCTTGTATAATTCACTGAATTCCACCCAAGTTTGTAGTTTCAATATCTCAGAAACACCATTTGTTGGTCAGTTTTAGGCTTCCTCAGAAAGACTTATTTTTCCCTTTGCTCCATTCCCCAGGGTTCCCAATGGGCTTCAGTGGAGGCTCCATGAAGCATCGTTTGTGTGAGAGGCTGGTGATGACAACAGGGTTTCTCAAAAGTGAATATAAAGACGGTGCCGTAAAGCTGCTGTTTTGTGGCCAAAACATGCCCCTGCCATAATCAACCACCGGAAGCTACTGGCACCTGTAGGAAACCACAGTGTCACAATGAGGTGGGTTAGTACTAATTACAAGATCAGATACACTGCAGTTTACTCATTAGCACCCAAAATGGCACGTTTAATTGGAGCAATATAATAATACAAATAGGGGATTACAGCTGAGCAGAGTGCTTAAAACTGTCTAATTTATAGTTAACTAAGGTGCTCATTTACCCTGGTAAGAGTATACATCCACAGAGCGGCTTTGTGAGAGAAGGATTTCATCACGCTTTAGAGAAGTGTAGTTGCTGGGTCTTCTCTCATGTTATCTGACCTTATTGGCATTAATGTGTTTGCAATAGGAAAAGATACTTTTCCTTTGCCCAGGTAATGTTAAAATGGCCTTTCTCAACTCAACTTTTCTTCAGCTGACCATCTAATAACTAAAGCACAGTAAAAAATGTAGTCTATTTTCTCATGTCTTGTATTTGCTGAATCTTTCCTATGTCCATAACCAAGGGCTGATCCCCAACTAGTTTACAAGAGATTTATTATGAGATCATAGGTTGGTTTCATAAAACTCACACACAAGTGAATGGACACTTTTATCACTTAAAATGATTAGGAAACAGTCTCAGCTCAACCCAAAACAGTTATTATAATCCAAGAGAAAATTTTTTTCTCAAGGATTTGTGCTGACTGAAGTCCACATGTACATTCATCTACTGACGACTTGCTGTGTTTTTCACCAAGCTACCTGCAAATCAGGCAGAGAACACCTTGAGTTGGTTGAGCCTTTTAATTGCTCAATTGAAAATGACTGAGGAGGAAACAGACCAATAGAAAAAGAGGGTGTTGGGCTTGTTAACCCACAGGTGAGGTAACTTTCTGCCTATCAGGATGGTGGAGAGGCTATAGAAGCGGAAAGAGCGGTAGAAAGCATTTTTGTCAGAAGTCAGCATGTAGGAGTAATTGTAGACAAAAAAAAGTACTTAGGAAAGAGTTATTGTATGGGATGCTTTAATTCACTTAGTTTGCACTAAAAAAAGAAGTTGCTATTTGAATTCTAATCTTTTCTTCCTTTTTTTGACAATGCTTTTACTTCTGTTGGTCTGAGGCATATTTCTGGAGTGAACCCTTGTTTCTAGGGAGCTGTGCAGATTTGTTTTGTTCTTTATCATGCAGAAGACAATGCTGTTCTAGTGGGATAAGCTTGGCTGTCTGTCAGATGTCCACCAAGCTGCTCTCTTGCTCCCCTTCCTCAACAGGGCAGGGGGAGAAAAAGAGATGTAAAAAAAGCTCCTGGATCAAGATAAAGACAGGGAGATTGCTTACCAATTAGCATCACTAGCAAAACAGAAAGAATTGGGGGGGGGGGGGGGGACGACGACGACTCATTTAATGTATTTTCAATTTTAAAATAGACAAGAATAGTCAGAGTCAAAAACACATTCCCCACCCCTTCTTCCCAGGCTCAACCTCACTCCTTCATTCCTGACTCTTCTATCTCCTCCGTCTTGGCAAAGGGGTATGGGGGCTTGTGGACAGTTCATAACACTTCGTCTCTGCCGCTCCTCCCTTGAACTTTTCACTTGCTCCAGCATAGGGTCCTTCCCATGGGATACAGTCCTTCAGAAACTGCTCCACCATGGGTCCTTTCCCATGGGCTACAGTTCTTCAAGACCTGCTCCGGCGTGGGTTGTTTCCACGGGGTGCAGCCAGTCTTTCAGGAATGGACTGCTCCAGCGTGGGTCCCCCATGGGCCTCAGTTCCTGCTGGAAAACCTGCTCCTGTGTGGGTTCTCCATGGACTACAACTTCCTTCAGGGCACATCCACCTATTGCAGCGTGCGGTCCTCGCCAGCCTGCAGTGTAAGTATCAGCTCCGATGTCATCCTTCCATTATGTCCGTCATGACAGCCTGCCTCACCATAGTCTTCCCCACGGGCTGCAGGGGAATCTCTGCTCCGGCGCCTGGAGCATCTCCTCCCCTCCTTCTGCACTGACCTGGGGGTCTGCAGGGCTGGTTCTCATGCACTTTTTCTTCACTCCTCTCTGCCGTAGCTGTTGAGGAGTGCTTGTTACCCCTTCCTAAATGTGTTTTCACAAAGGTGGCACCAGCATTGCTGATGGGCTCAGCTTTAGCCAGTGGTGGGTCCATTTTGGAGCTGGCTGGAACTGGCCCTGTCCAACATGGGGACGGCTCCTGGCCTCTTCTTACAGGGGCTACCCCTACAGTCCACCCCCACTACCAAAACCTTGCCATGTAAACCCAATACAACTGTCTTAATTGATACACTTTGGTTTTGTGAATGAGGGGAAAAAATCCAGAAACTGTGTACATATATATTCTGTATTTTTGCTTGACTATGTTTATTGTGTGTTCTCTGCAAGCTCGCTTTATCGGCTGTTTTTTCTTATTAGGCGTTCATACTGACAGGTATTGCTATGCAGTGAAATCTTATCACAGTGTTCTGGGCTTTTTATATCACTGGTCACTCTGCCCTAACCCTAGATGTATGCGCTGAATAACCACATTGTTCGTTTATAATGTCCTTGGCTTTTCTATAGCCTTGTCCCTATGATATTACTTGTGCACACAGTGGGCTGGATTGAAGACAGTGAAGTTAAAAGTGGTGATGTATGCAGCTATGTAACTGTGCGAAGAAATGTATTGATTCCACATACTTCCTTTTCTAACCTGCTGTAAGGTGTTTCATCATGTAGGACATCATGGAGATCTTATATTTGTTACTTAACATACATTGAAAGGTCTGACTTCCCTTTCTTGCTGGCTTTCTGAATGGGAAAAGCTGTTGTTAACATGTCTTGCGTGTCAGAGATCAGGCTGTCCATGATAGCTTATGAGGCTTTGAACGTATATAGCAATAGAGAGGAATGGCAAACTGTTATATTAATGTAGCTGAAGCACAAAAAGTGAAACTATTGACCTTGCTAGCTCTGCATTTGGGGCAAATGTTACTGCAGTGAATAGAGTAACTTTAACTAGCATTAAACAGAAGTTGTTTTGAATTTTGTTTTGCGTGCTTTGCTCTGGTATAGATAAATGTGAATGCCTGAGAAGGGCTGGGCAAAATGCTAAAGATAGTTGCAATTTTGCAAATGTCAGGAATTTTTTTGGTGAATGGTTTACTTTTGGACGAAGAGGCCAATAATGAAATAGAAGCAAAAATTATTTCCATGGGTTCTTAAGTCACTGAAAAAGCCCCTGTTACTCAACTTCCTTTTCTGAATTACTGCCTTTTTTTAAATCAACCAGCCAAACAAAAAGCTCTTGCCGCTCTTGCCTGGCATGGGATTGGTATTCCCTGAAGAGAACCAGCAGGTATTCAATAGGTGATACAGCACAGCTCTTGACCTCCCGCGGACAAAAGATCCTATGAGTTACAGTGGCTGGTTCCTGGAATATACAAAAGACATTGCAAAAACATATGGCAAGAGATATTAATAAGATTGTGTTGAGAAGTACGTATGAGTTACAGGGAGAAGCAAAGTGCGTAGCGGCTTTCCATTCTTTTCACCCAAATCCAATATCAAAAACCAGCCTTGCAGGGCAGTGTATGGGAAGATACAGCTTATCAATGGGCTGCTTCCAGGCTCCGTGATGTTATGTGCCTGCCCGAGGCCCTTATTTCATGGAAGCGGTTCCTGGCCCATAGTCGATTTGCATGCTCTTACCACTGCACGTGGTACGTTTGCTTACGCAGCTGCCACCCCAGCAGGGACAAAGAAGTTGGGTGCAGAGGCAGCAACGCACCACGCTCGGCCGGCCAGCCGCGGCTTTGCGTGGCTTGCATCGCTCGGCGCAGCCCGGAAAAACTGTCCTCTGCCTTTCCCACAAAGGAAAGCCCAGGCACTCGAGCCCCACGCTGTTTCCCAGTCCCGCGCTGAGTCTCTTGAAGCAGCCTCCTCTCACCCCGCCGGCACGCAGCTTCCTCAGGGCACCGCGTCGCGGGGAGCGTTCTGGGGAAGCCCGTGCCGTGGCCATTAGCGCTGCACCGACAGCAGCCTCTGTGGATAACGAGAAGACCTTCTGCCTCGCTGCTATTAAACTGCTGCCTTTTCACGAGAGGAATCCTGAATTCTTCCTCAAACCTAAACAAAAAAGTCAGCCTTTTATTCGTTTCATCATTATCTAGGGCTGCCACATTCAAATGATTCTCCAGCAGTCCCTTCATTTCCGAGTGCACACGTCGAGAAGGGATTGGAAGCCTTTTGATTAAGAATAAGAGGTGATGACACTACAACCAGTGCAGGGTTGTCATCATTACCGTGTACCTGCACTTCCACAGAGCTCTCGCTCTGGGTTGCCTCTGATATAAAGCTGCTGTACTCTGTGCCCTAATTGAATGGAACTATTTTATAAACACGCATTCCCTGAAACCCAGAAAAGATCCTTTTAGAGGGGAAGATATGGGGAGGGTGGTGGGGAGGTGAGGAGCTAGATGGGCTCAGTTCCTAGCAGACCAATTTTGTCTGTGAGAGAGATTTCTTTGTTCCCTGCAAAACTGCTTGTCGTCTACGAGCGGATATCATGGGGATTTTTTCCCCTACAAGTCAAATGAATGATCTGACCACCCACTTTTAATCCTGTGATTTTCTGCTTTTGGCCTGGATTACAAGTCACCTATGGCCACCTTCAGCGCATAGCAGGCTGCAAGTTTACACAAGGCACCTAAGGGAAAACATCCGTTCCTCCCTGGCCCCGTTTGTTAACTGTTCGTGTCTGACAATTCAACTGTCTGACTTGGTCACAGTAACAACCTTTTGGTAGCAACACAGGGAAGAAACCTGCTGTCTACCCACCAAGATGCTCTCATCTGTCTCGTGAGATTGTATTCATGTGTACATCCTAAAGCCACGCTGCTTATTGTGGGAGCGGCACTCGGCAGGTGACTTGTTAAGCAGCGTCCCTCTTTTCAAGCGCTCTGTGCTCACACTCTGGAATCTCCACTGGCGATTTACTGTTTTTCCAGGTTCACTTTTAAGTGCTGATTTTGACCCATATTCCTGTCCTGGCTATTTCTCTGTTTCCATGTGTTATAACTGCAGCTGTAGTGGATAGAAGTGCTGTGCCTGAGCCTCAAAGGATGCAGGATCTGTGCTGGGCCAGTGCCTTCTCGGAAACTGGTCCCCCAGTTGCAGTTCAATAGTTAAACTAATCCTCTGCTATCTGTGTGTTTAAAGGTGAAAGGCTTTTATTGTTAAACAAGCTTTCCCTGGAGCCTACATTTTAGTAAGAATACTCTAAAACTGCTATATGAACTTATATTAATAGACAACAAAATTACAGCCAATTCCTGGTACTATTTCAATAGCTATGTATGAAATTTACTGCATAAGGGATGTTGAGTTAAAAGTGGTCAGAGGAGTTACTTTTATCTTGGCTTACATATAGCATTACATTTACACCTGAACACAGGGTGAATTATCATCCAGAGGAGTTGAGAAGGAATCTCTTTTCTCCAGGAATGGCAATTATATTTGATTAGGTACATGGGAGCTTTTTCCTCTCCTGGCCAAGGAGCTGAGGGCAGTGCTTTGAAGATACCCAGCCTCATGATCAAGGTGTAAAGCATAATGACAAATGTGAAGTTCCTGCAGGGTCAGAGTCAGCTACAATAGTTCAGGGGAGAGGGCATCGGACTGGGACTTAAGAGGCTTGACTTGACTGCCCTGTTCTTCCACTGGGCTGCAGGACAAATCACTTCCTTTCTGTGCCACAGTTTCCTTATCTGTGAAATGGTGGTAATGAGCCTTTCTTCTTCATTTCTCTTTGTAATCGCTCCAAGAGCTGCAGGTAAAACATGCTATACAAGCACTTGGTATTAGTGTGTTTGATTTGTGGGATTTTTTGGTGTGATATCCTAACACAAGGAGTTGTTTCAGGTTGGCACACATAAGCTCAAGGACTGTGGTGTTTGTCATCCTGCTGTTAACAGCTCTTCCCTGAAATCATTTGGATGTACAGGCAGTACTCTGGTTTTGTTTTTGTTAGGATATCTGCAGGCTGCAATCTTAGTGCAACAGGATTTGTTAGTCAAGCATAGCCCTCGAACAAAAGCACCCAGAGGATGTGCCTGTTCGGATGGTCTCCTTTGCACGACGAACCCCCCATCCTCTTGCCTCTGGTCTCTGCTGGTCCCCTGTTGAGAGGCCTCCATGCCTGTGGTCATCAACAGTTTGCCAACATGATGCTGAGGAAGGGGAGGAGGGGAAAAAATCCCCTTGACGTGTGGAGTAACCTAAGCCTCATTCCAAATGTGTTTGCTTAAGCACAGCTAAGGGTTCCCTCCTTCCCGTCCCCGTCACTTCTCCCTTCAACCTGTCTTTGTTTCAAGATGGGAGGAGGCTGCTGGAGCAGTGGGGGTTTCTGTGGCGGTGCCTGCTGTGATCTGGGCACTCTTTGTTTGACAACTTGGGCAGAGTCCTGGCCACCGTCTCCTCTTGCTAATGAAGCACCTTGGGATGAAGAGTCCTAACTGTGAGGTGATACCCCACCGAGGGTCAGAGCAGGCGGGGTGTGCGTGATGCTCTTTAGTTTGGGTCATTGGAAGTGATAGATGCAGGAGGATGGTAGATTAGTTCCTGCTGAAACCGGAGAAGCTGCCTGTGTTGGTGAATGTCACCCAGTGCTCGGCAAATGCATTCAGATGAAATCACTGAAATCTTGGGTTTCAGGCCTAAGTGACCACTACAGGCACTAGTAGTTCCTGCCTGTGGAATAAACATTTGCTGAACGCATTTCAGCATAAGAACACTTAGCGCAGCAAGCAATCGCTCATCACCCTCTGCCTCTTCTCGTTGTTGTGACAATCCAAACTCTACCCAGACCACAACTATGTCAATCTCCCCTAGGAGTGTTTTACTAATAAATTGCTTAACTTCACGTCCCTTGACCAGAAGTCAGGGTGCAATATTTGCTTGCTGAATGTATTTGAGTTTGTTGTGCTGGTTTTCCCCCTATCTGTTTCCTGGAGCTGGAGAGCAGGGCACTAATGGGCGATGCAGGGCAAGCAGCCTTTCCACTAGCATCATATGCAGATAGTGCTTGGTGCTATCAGCGACCTGAAATATAAAGTGACTTGTCTAAGGCCATACATTTCCTCTCCTTCTCAACCTCTCCAGCTCATCTGCTGAACACCATTAGCATTTGGGGGTAGGAGCTGCACAATGTTGGTTGTTTATCCAGTGGTGTCGGCTATGAGATCTCGCTCTAATACAACTTGGGTAAATCGATTTTCAGGATTTCCAATGGGTGTACCTTTTCTTGACAGAAAATGTCATTTGCAGAGTGAGGACTGGAGCCAAGACTCTTGACTCCTGGCCCAGTATGTCATCTGCAATGGGATCTTGTTCTGGGGTTGGAGCTCCACGGTGCTACTACACATTTATGCAAGAGGGCTGCTTTGCAGGGGTCTGCTTTGTAAAAACAAAACTGTAGCTGTAAAACCCTTATAACAAAGCGTGGACAACGGACAACATTATGACTTCAAGGTTATGAAGATTGCAGAAAGGAAGAAGCGTTTCTCTTGCATTTCATCAGGCCTTTCTGCAGTATTTAACTCTGGAATCAAATTTCTCCTCCTGTTTTCAAAATTTATAGAGCCAACCATGAAATTAGGGATGTGCCAACTGGAAATAAGGAAGCATTTGACTTTGACACTAAAATTAATTAAACTGTTATTACATTGATCTCTACAGCATCTGTTCCACTTGTATGCAGAAATGCTAGTGTGCGCTACAGGGCCATTTCATACTGGTGGAATTGGATGCTGTGATCAGCCATATGCTGATAAAATTATTCTTTTGTCAGTGTGTCTGCCTGGAATTGCTTCAGGAGCTGGAAACATTCAAAGCAACAATGCTCAGTGCTGAGTGTTTAAGATTGCTGCTGTGAAAGGGACTTTTGGTCTAGTTCCATACTCCACGTATACTTCATACCTCACATGCAGGTTGGCAAGCCTGTTCCTGTGTAAGCATCTAAAAATGGGCTGTTATAGCACTTCAGTTTTGAGACCAAACTTTGTTTACTGTATGGGGTATCACTTGTTCACGAAGGTCCATCCAACTCTAGTCTAGTTAAATCTGGTAGTTCTGTTGCCACTTTGGGGGGATTGGGTCAGACCCCAGAGAAGTCAGAGTAGAAGAAAGCTGACACAAACCCCCTGCTGTCTGAGCGTGTCAGGTGGAAGGTATAGGTCATTAGGTTTGTTTGTTGGATGGTCCTTGGTGTGCTGTGTTATGTTTGTACAGCTTATAGATAGATCAGTCACAGGTACCAAATTCCATCAGAATATAAAAGGTTTGTGTGGCAAATGACAGAACTGCATTCACGCTTTGCCTTCCTCTATGGTTTGCATCCAGAATTTGCGATGAAGCCCTATTTCACCATGCACAAAGAATGTGAGATTTGTCAGGTGCTGGGAGGGGAACTGGAAAGAAGAAAAATGAACCAGCCATTGCAGTGGTTTGTAGAGTAATGATAGAGGAACCGTCTCAGTCCTGAGGTTATCTGCATTCCTCCCAGTGTGGTCAGCATTGCACATGGAGCCCCGTAGGGATTTTTAAAAAAAAAAAAAAGGTGATGACATGGGCCAAATCTATTCATGGGTAAAGATACCCCAAAGGTGAGCAGAGCCTCATCTGATTGTCTGGGTACTGTCCATATCTGTAATTAGTTCCTAAATATGCACCTGAAACACAGCTGTTACAAGCATTTTTTTAGGACAAGTGGCCATTTAAAAATGGGTATTGTGTTGGAGAATTTTCTTTTTGTAGTTTCTGTTTACAGTTGAAAGCAATTCTCTTCAAGCCTTGAAAAGGATGTAATTATTTGCTTTTACAATTAAAGCCATAAAAGCGGCTAGCTATTGTTGCATGCTCCTTGAAAACATGCTATCGCTTTTGATGACTGTGATATTATTAATCAGTTAATTATCATCACTTCATTAAAATAAAAATGCCCAAGTAAACACAAATGCCTTCTCTTTAAAGAATTCATCCGAACGCTTCTGAATTTGCATGTGTGTTGCTGAGCACTTGTCACAGCTGTGCTGTACCTCTGTGCACAAGCGCCGTGCTCCCACACGCCGTGAACGTGCGCAGGCCCAACCTGCAGCTCCGAAAGCGGGCAAGCCCCTGAGAGGTTGGTGCTTTGTAACAACCCCATCAGATGTCACCGCAAGGTATTTGTCTGTCAGCAGTGGCCAGCTAAGTGATTAGCTGACACAGCTACTCGCTGTATGGGTCACTGGCAAAACAGACAGGTTCAAAAATTTAAGACATTTGTTCCAACTCCTCCCCAATGTCTTTCTTGCTTTGTTCAGCCATCAGCTCCGTTGTCTCGTGCAGGCAAAATAACACTTGTTGGCACTTAAAACAAGCTGTTTTAAAATAGCCAGCCAGCCCATGGTGGGCAGAAATACCGGATTTTGTTTGTCTGGAGGGGAATTTTTTGGCCTTCCTGGGGCTGTTTGCTGCCTCTGGTAGAGTGGAACAGCAAGGCTCCATCTTCCACGCAAGTGTCCACACTTGCACCAGTGCTACCTGACAACTCTACTAAGTTTCTTAACTCTGGCCTCAATTTTATGTCCTGTTTTCACAGTCTTAGGAAACCCCACATCAGCCCATGAAGCTGGTTTTAAGAGACAGATATAGCTTTTCTGTCTCCACAAGTGCAGCTATCTGAATCCACGCTGAAATAGAAGATTTGTTTTCATCAAGTTGCATTTCAGATTTGTCCCTCCCATCTCCTTTACTCGAGGAGGATTTGTGTGAACTATAACCCAGGAATAGTTTGGTGGTTTAAAAAAAATTAGTGGTAATGTCCTAGCCCTGTAGATAAGAAGTGTAAATGAGTGTTACGATTGCGAGCTGTTACAAGCCATAAAAACTAATGCCCAAAGACAGTGATAAGAAATAGCAAAGGTCTCTGGTGAGGCTGATGGCTTAAGAAATGGACAGCCCGTTCTTGTTACAGCACAAGGAAAAAGCTGATCTGCTTTTCTTAATTAAAGCTGCACTTGGCACTTAGGATGGTTAAAAGTTGCTTTCCATTTAACATTTCATTTTTTTGAGAATTACCCTAATGATATGCTACATCAAAGTTTCGTAAGGGCCTGGTTTCTTGAATTGCCTCCCCTGCACTCAATGCATGTGATTCTCTCTTGAAGTGGTAATGGCTGGTGATGAAAGCTAAGGGATGGGCGCAAGGTGATCCTGCTGGCCAAAAAAGTTGCATAGATGGAGGAAGGTAAAGAGCAGTTTTCATGAAATATAAAAGAGGCAAGTGTGATTGAAAGCCAGGGGATATATTTAGATAGAACAGGATCATGTCCTGTGTCTAGTTTCCATAGTGTCAAAGTCTTAGCTAAATCCTCATATCATAAAAATAAAAGTAGACAGAAATGTACTGTTTTAAATTTTGATTATGTGTCAGAGGGGCAGTAGGTTTTGAAGATCTTGTCAACAGACAAAACGGAGAAGTATTATTCTTTTGTAGGATTCAGCACACAAAAGATACCACTCAGTTGGCCACAAATACAAATGTTGAGAGATATAAGCCAAAGAGCATTTTGTACCATGTGTGCAAAGGACTTTACGTAACTTACGCTGGGCTTAAAGCACCCCAGAAAAGGCCCACATTCTCCTGATATTAAGGGTTTGACTTCAGGCTGAGAGAGCAAAGCTATTCAGATCCTGAAAGCAAAATGTTCTGCTGTGTTGGTTGTCTAAAGAAGACATGCAGCATCCCACTGAGATGCATGGTGGAGGAAAATATATCTACCACTCCTCCATCCATCCCTTCAGCCCTCAACACCCTTTTTTCACAAATGTTAATGAAAATCAGTGGCTGTATTTCAATGTACCTATCTTTTTTTGTTCCCACAAAAAATGGGAAAACCATGAAACCCATGAATACTTTCTCTTTTTTTTTTTTAAAACCTGAAGAAGAGAAAATTTATCAGAGGACACATCACCGCTTACTTCCATGTGTTTGTGGGCACGGTTGAAAGGAAAGATGACCTTATTCTGATGAAGCTCGTGTATGCTCTACCGCAGTATTTTAGCAGTCCTGTCCTCAAGACTGCTGAGACATCTTGAAGTTACTCAAGTCTATGGATGCCAGCAACTCTGCAATAACAAGCCATGGCTCTGCACTCAGGCTAATTACTGCTGAAGTCAAAGGGAGCCGGATTATTTCCTGCCAGAAAGTGCTTGATCTGCAGCAGAATCAATTCTGCGTGCAGAACCATTTGCATGAGTTTTACTATTTTCCATCCTGAACACTGAAATTGAGGCAGAGCAGAAATTAAGCGATTTGCCAGAGGCTGAACAGAGAGGCACAGACTACAGGGGGAAAGAGGTGGGGCTGGTGACTCCCAAGATATATTCCTCAATTGGCAGATTGCTTTGTTCTACCAGCATGCACTGCAAGGAAAATTAACTACCTAAATGAGATGATTTTGAAAGGACTTTTTTTTTTAGCATCTCCCTCAGCTGTTTTTAGGTAGAGGAAAATATGGCATGCTAGCCAAAACTATGTATTCCTGTAATGGCCAAATGTTATTCAAGCACCATTACTAATAAGAGTAGGCTTTGGCCCTGTGTGTTTGTCCTGTGCTCTTCTCTCTGTTCTGTACTACTCAACGCCGGATCAGGTGTTACTCCCCACTGTTCAGAAAACAGGAGAGGCATATTCACATGAGAAGCTCTAAACCTCACTGAATTCATTGTTAATTAGGAAGGGGTAGAGGAGAGAGCCCTGTGTCTAACTCTTACTGAATTTGTGCAAGAAAAAGTCCAGCCTCAAGTATATTTAAATTTTTACTGCCAAGTTAAACCCTTGCACAAAAAAAAACCTTACAATGGAAATGCTGACAGGTCCTTAACTATAGTAGCAGTAGCAGTCTCTGCCATAATAAAGTTGTTGCATGTTATCAATAATCCTCTTTTTGCCTGAATCCCTGTCTTTCTAAAGAGAAAGGGCTTACTGACTGGGCAAATCTATTTATAAATTTTGTCTTGGCACAAGAGGAACATATCGACAATGCGGTGGAGATCTGGGGAGGCAGCTGGTCTGACTGCTCGCAAGCAGCAAGCTGAGTGTCAAAGCAGGGCACTTAAATTTTCTCTCATTCCTCTAAAAGAGGGAGTGGGGGGAATTAGGAAGAAAAAAAAAGCTTTCCTTTGAACAAGGCAGGGGCAGAGGACCTACAAAAGATTGAGTAAACTGTCACACTTGGCTCACTGAAGAGCTTTGAAGGGCTTTCACATACTACTCACCATTGGACAGTCATCTGAACTGGGAACCAGGTTGTACGTGTATTTACACCGTACGGAGCCACGTGTACCACGACAGCCCTAGCTGATAAGGATAACCCTCTTCCTGGGGCTTGATGATACTTTGCTCTGAATAAAATGATGGAAGGGTAAAGCTGGAAGGAAAAGAGATAAAATCTCAAGGAGGACACTCACTTTTTTCCCCTCCGTGTCATTTTAAAAGGATGTTTTTCTTTTAATATATTGTGGTGGATTTCACATCTGCTCACTTCTGAGCAAAGTCTTACAGAGAAGAAGATGGATTTATTTCATCAGCAGCATAAACTGGCAAAAAAGTTGAAGTCCTGTCATTTACCATCTTTTCACATTAGCGATATTCCAGTAGAAATTGGACTTTTGTCCTTTCAAATGGTAAGAAATAGAGATGACAGTGCTCCTTAATGTTCCTGTACACCTGCAGCTGAACAGTACCAAATAATTGTCATATTTCCCCAGGTCCTTGGCCCATTTCTAACCAGTGTGATAGAGAATAAAGCCACCTAGATATTTATTAAGTGACCATGCTCCTGTGAGAATCAAGGCTTTGTGAATTTTTTCTTTCTCCTTTCTGCAGTTACTTTTCACAATTCACTGTATGTATAGCATCAGTACTGCACACGTACAAACACTGAGCTGCTGTGTGCTATGCGTTACCACCTGAACTCTGCCTGCAGACTTTCATTACGTTTCTTCACAACCATTTCTGAATGTAGTCTTCTGGAAACACTGAGCAGTTGATAAGAGAAATATTTCACTCTTATTGATGGGGTTAATGAAACGATGTGGTAACGGAGTGTGTGTAGAACTAAAGGGTGCATGGACAAGGTGTGCAGGCTGAGCGATACAGCTCTGGTAATGGTAAGACGGGTGTTTGGGTGGAGGTGAGGATGCGTCCTCTTAGTTTTGCTTCTCTTTCTGGCGGCTGTGCTGCTTTGCAAATCCCACGAGTGCTTCACAACTAAGTACTTGATGTATTAGTATACCTTGGGCAGGATTTTTTTTTAAAGAGCTCACTGTTGTCCTAGCAATGTTTGATTTCAGGCCAGGGATGAATGGCTTTGAAAATCCCACTCCGAACATATATGGCTGTCCTTTATTACATGGATGTCAAATTTTCCTCCTCTTATAGCCAAAGGCTAAAGTTTACTTGAAGCAGAACAGCAAGGATCACATTGCTCTCGTCAAAATAGCTTACAACACGCAACCAATAAGTAGGTCACTTATCTGAATGGGATACTGTATAAGGAGCATGTTTGCCACAAGAGACTTATGAGCAAGTCCCCTATGGTGTATATATATAATAGTCTGTCGGTCTGATTCAATTCCCACAGATGTTTAAACTAGACCTTGGTTTAAATGGAGCTGGATCAAGGGGTATGCATCATGTATGAACTAGGGATGTGTCTTTTTCCACAAGGGCTTACTGAAGTAACTGGGGATGTCACAAAAGGCCAAAATTGATTGTATAAGTTCACTTTCAATCTTCACAAGCCATTTGAATGATCTAGACATATTCCTCTAGAAAATGCAGGGTATGCAGGGGAGGAGAATAATGCATGTGGCAGCGTTAGCTGGGGACATTGATGAACTGTTCAAATCTTGCAGGTGACCTGACTGACCCTTTTAGTGACTAAAGAGACATGAGTGTTTCTTTTACATTTCTGTCTCCATTCTCGGCTGGCTTTGGCAGAGTGGCTCAAAGTTATGGGGAAGATGATAAAGACAAAATTCCCAACTAAAGCAAAGAAATACCGAAAATCTTGCTGGAAAGGCTGTAATTTGGGCAATTGTCTGCTGACTGCTTTTGCTAATGGAGCACATTACATCCAACAGCCCTAGCTTGGGAAAGGAGTCACAGTTCGGGGGCCAGGAGCTGTTAAGCTTCTCTTCCAGCACTGTGCATATCTGCAGCACTAGAGAAAATCTCGCGCCCTCTGCAGTGAAATTCCATCTAGGGAAGAGCATGACCCAACGTGTTTAAGTTTAAACTTTGACATGCCTTACGTGAAAGATAACCTTTGACTGCAAGGACCCAGGAAAGCGCTCACCGCAGGAGTCATCCAGCTGAAATCCCAGCGCCGAGTTTGCTTCCCTCTGGGTTTTGAAGACTGTGACTATAATTAGGAGGTGCCTTTGATGGATTCCACCAACACCTCTTCTCCCAGAGGACAGGAGTCAGGCTTGTGTGGCTAGTGGGAGATCAACTGTGAAAGCTGAGACTCCAACTGTATTGCGCTGGAAAACCATAAAGAAGGGGACAGCATCATCATTAATTTAAAACTACTTACAGTGCTGATAACATGACACAAAGAAAGAATTGGCACTGAGAAAGGGTTGTTCTGCAGGGACAAGTTAGTTCTTCTACAGTTCTCATTACAGGAATTGCCTTGCTCTGGAGAACTGTTATTCAGCAGTAAAGTACAGCATTTTCAAGTGATTTGGAAAAAATAAACACCAGAAAAAAGAGCCCTCTTTGGCCTTTATATAATTGCATATGTTCAAAGTCTCATTGGTCAATCTAGGGTAGAATAGTTGAGCGCTGAACAGAACTGAACAAGACCAGACTGCCTGGCTGTACCCTCTCCGCAACTATCTGGGTTTTTTTTAATGGGCAGGAGATGCACGTGAACTTATTGCCTTGAGTATCCAGGGTTATCTGATTTCAGCCAACATAAAAAGGAACAAAAATGCCTTATTAGATGATCTGTATATACCTCCCTGACTGGGTCCTCATTCCTCACCTTGTTATAGCTCTCCCTACTAGCAGCACAGGTTTTATACAGGTCTACCTTTTGCCCTTGGTATTTGCACAAAATTTCAGTGCTGAAAAATATGCTTAAACCAACGCTTCTGGTTAAGGTGTAAAACGAATTGTGATTTTCTTTCTCTTGCCTGGACTAAGATACTTCACTTCAAGGAGCACCCTTTAAAGCTGTGTACAGGAACCCTGTGTGCCGCCACCACAAATACCGTGTATGTGGTGTGTTACAGAGCAGGAGTGCGTGACCAGGACCTTCATTAGATGGCAGATTTCCACATTAAAATGAACATTAGCAATTTCAGCCTCAAAAACACTTCTTCTGAAAACAGTTAAAAGGCTTTGAGAGTAATAAAATATTAATCATTGGCAGTTTTAAGAAGGTAAAAGCATTTCCCAAGGGGCATCTTGTGGTGCTACAGCCTTGCCTTATGCACAGTTTCCTACCTCTCACTTCCTTCCTCATTAGGTTGGCATTGGGATAAAAGAGCAGAATGGGTCAGGAGGTCCCGTTCCAAGTAATTAGAGAGTTGCTTCTTTTATCTAAGTGTACCTTGTTAAAGTATATCAGTGTCAGCCAGGTTAATTGGAACTTTAATACATAATTGATGCTAATTTATGGCCCTTTTTGTTCCAGGATGCTCATGCGGACCCCAAAGTCAGGATACAGTTTTCTTGTTATTAATTATATACCGAAAACCAATATCCCGTTGGGAAGAGACCCACAACTTATTATAGTTGCATAGCTTTTCTGCCCCTAAGCCCCTTGGTTCACTAGTGTTTCATGTTTTTTTAAAAAGCCCCTACTTAGTCTCAGCATAAAATAAATGTAACTGTTTATTTCTGCTTTCACCAGTCAACTTGCTCAGCTCAATGGAAATGTTCCTCAGTCGTGTGCTACTGTGAGAAGGGTAGGACTCCAACTCTGTAGCTGACACTACTGTTCCTACAAAAATGCTTTTCCTCCTCAAATTGACAAAATACCCATGAAGAGAGAAGTAAATGCTATCACTGCCTTTTAATGAATTTAAAGGGTGAAGCCAGGGCTGCACGTTGCTTTTCCAGGTGGATACTACTGAGAAGGAAACACCTAGAAAAGGCAAATGAGGGCTGAGCACTGTGCACCTTTGTGGCACGTTTTTTTCACTGTCGGAGGTTTGGACCGCCCTGGGGGGTAGCAGCTTTCCCTGAACAGCACTATTCAGTGTAGTTGGAGAACCGAGCTTCTCCATGGTGACATTTCATCTGAGGCACCTGGGAGCCTGAAACTTTTTCCTTCATCCCATGGCGACCAGGAAGGGCAGCAGGGGAGATGTGGGTCAGTCTGCAGTTCCCGTGTAAGGTAGGGAGCTGCTTAAGAAAATCACGGGAGGTATAGGATGGCCAGTTCATTCATCTTCCTTATGGTCTACACATCTCGGACTCAGTGCCTATGGGCTTTCAGTGCTTGCGCAGGCAAAATGTGAGGAATACTTTCCCTTTTGTCAGTTTAGCTGAGATTTTAGTCAGATTTTCTCTCAAAAGGGTTCTTCCAGCCCCTAAGTATAGCAGGGACTGCACAGGTAATATGGTGTTATCAGATGTCCCCGCTCAGACATATCCAAAAATAATGCCATTTCTGGGTTAAATGATGGTCCTACAAGTGTGCTGGAAGTTCACCTGCTCCTGTACATTGCCAGATACTTGAACTGGTTAGATCCGATACGTGTACAAGTGGTTCCTCCTTTAATTTACTCCTCGGTTCATTTTGTTCTCTGGAAACCAGATGTGGCATAACATGATAACATACCTGTAGTGGGTTATGCTGGAACATGACACAACATGTGTCAAGTTTCTTTTGAAGCTTTCTGAGATCGGGTATCAGTCAAAAGGAGGTCATTTTAATTATCAATGATTAATTAATTAGATGATTGTTGGACAGATTAATCCAAAGATTATATAGCACTCTTGATCAGTGTCTGTAACATAGAAGAAAAATGAAGATTTTTAAGTTGAATGAATGGAAAGATTGGCGCTCAAAATTTCAGCTACTCATGTGACATTTGTGTAGCATTTCAGAGGGTTGAAAGCGATGAGGGGAAGTAGCATCTCTCAATACAACCTCATGAACAGTGGCAACTAATCAGGGATCACTCTGCATTTTAGAAATTGCTTCTTGATTTAAATATATTCCTACTCCTTTTTGGTTTCTGTATGTCCAAACTGAACCATTTTTATTCATACTGCTATTTAGGGATTTGAGTGCTGTGCAACGCTGGTCTGTGCCAGCAGTACTTGCCCAGTTATCCCACGTGGATTCTCCTGCTGATGCTGCCGGACGGTTTGGCTGGGGACCTGTAGCACACAGTGATCCTGATCAAATCGAAGGCAGCGCTGATCACAGAAGGCAAGGCGCAGACATTGGAGTAGGGATGTTTTGGCAGCAGAAAAATCCTTTTGGTCAGATCTGCTGGTTTTAATGATGCCTCGTGTTCCGCAGCTCTGTATATGCCAGGGCCCTGAGGGCACTTATGGTCCTTGCTGGCCCTGAGCAGGCCAATGACCCCATTTCAGCCCAATAGTGTGCACACAACTCAAGTGCTCATGCGCCTAATATTGTAGACAACCTAAAGTGTGGTTTTGACATAAGATCAGTGTCTTTGATAGGCCAGCCTTTTGGAGACCAGTTTACCCAGGGTGGGGGCTAAGGAGATGTTAACTCTTTGCTTTCTTCAGTATTTCAACTGATGCAGCGTTTGCTTTTGTAGCATGTGAAATGTTAACGTTAGACAAGGTTCCACCACTGGCCAAGATGTGGTGCAGGTCACGGTGAGAGGGAGCAGACGAGAGCCTGGAGGTCCGTCCATGGCTCCCATCAGGAACAGAGAAATACAGAGGTACCAGTGAGCTCCAGCTGCTGCAAAGCAATGAGGAGTTTGGGCCTTTCAGTAACAAAAGTACGTTTGTGAGTGCCCACTCAACAGAAATTGTGTTGGCAACGGCAGCAAAGAGAAAAGAGGGCTTGGCAAGCTGATTAGGCTCGTTGTTGCCTGGATGGGCTGGTGTTTAACACGTCACTCTCCATGTGACTGTAATCACTTGAACTAGCTTCCTTGCACTTGATGCTTTTTGGGTGCCAGGCTATACAAGGTAAATCTCTTCACAAAGTTTTGGGAGCTCTAGGTAAGATAGCATCTCGAGCAGTTCTGATAACTGACATGACGTTGCACTGTTCCTTGCTATATAGTGTTTGAAATGTGGCACAGACTGCGTGTTCTTGGCAAATTAAAGGTGTAGCTCAATATTCAGGTTTTGTTATTTAAGGAATAATATGAGTATCTAGAAGCGTACTTTCCAAGGAGGGTGAGACTGAGACAAACACCATTAAAAACTGAAGCAATCTTGAGGCTATAAGGGTTGCTTGAAAACATTGGCTTTTTCTCTCCTTATTCTTTCCTGTCCGAGCATTTCATGAGACAGGACTGAGTGGAATCGATTAACCTCACAGAAACTCCAGCAAGACTTAATATTCTCAAAGGAAGGTCACCAGGTTTCAGTTTGTGCCAGCACTCACTGTCCTGAGGTATTGAAGGCTGGGGAGCTGGAAGTGAACCTTGGTCTCCAGCAAAGGAACTAGAGAAATCTGCCAAGCGATTTGAATAGAAATTGATGTGGCAGTAATTTTTTCTTTTTTTTTTGGAAGTTGCTCCTATTTTCAGGACTGTGCTCACCTCAGAAAGGAGGCTGGGGAATAATGTTTCACACGGCTGATTGTTACTGCTTTGGTGGCACAAAATAAACAGAATGGGGAAGGCAGCGAGTGCATTAGGGCAGGGGAAATAAAGAAGCATTTCTAACCTCTCGCAGCAATAGGCAGCAGGGCATATAATGAGCTCTGCTGCACTAGTGTGAACTAAGGGAGTTTTTTTCTTTCCCCACCTCCCTCCTGATGCCGCATCTACCCGTGCCCCGTGGAGAGCAGTCAGCCAGGGTTAGCAGCAGATAACCCTGTCTTATTAAGTGCAGGGTCTGATTTTAGGGGGTTTTATTAGATTTGATTGGAGGATTTTATTCTCCCTAACATGTGGCTGGGAAACCTGCAGGCCATCAACTTGGATAGAGTTGGCTGGGATTTTTTCAAAGTTGGGCCAGAAACTGTCCCTTATCTTCACTGTAGCTGCGGCACGGCTCCTCAGGTGAGGAGCCAATGCTGGAGTAAATAGCCCTTAAGAAAAACAAAGCCCCTGTTTTCCTGTATGTCTGCAATAATTAAAAACAAGTGAATCATGAGTCGTCTGGCATACCCACAGCTTTGTGTCTATACAGGCATGGGCTTGGCATGACAGACAGGCTGGTGGTGGGAATTTCCTTCCTCTCAGACATTTCTCAGCTCTTGCTGACACCGCCTGCTTGTCCCTACTGCTTTCTGCACCGCATTTACTGCTTTGCATTAAATGAATAAGGATGACAAAAACAGTATTGATTTGTGAATCTCTTTAAGACAAAGAATGTGCAAAAAGTACATCAAGGTTGCTTGTTTCTAAGCAGCCCCCCAAAGAAGCCCAAGGTTTGGGGGGGTTTTTTATATATATTTTTAGGAATAGAATGTAGAAAACAGGGGATTTCACTTATTAATAAACAGTTGACTCCAGCAGCGACTGAACAAAACTGGCTAATCAGAGCTCCCTCAGGAGGGCTGGCAAAATTGGGAAGGGCACCACTGCTCATACCAGGAGAGTAGCTCCTTCTATAGCTCCGTCACCCACTAGAAACACTTAAACAAAATGAGAAATACTCTCCTGCCTGGTCCCCAGCCCCAGGAGCAGCCCTTCCCAACTGTCACTCCACCCGTGGAGGTCCTTTCTGGCTGTTATACTTGTTTTGATTTTTTTTTGCCTCAGGGACACTTAAATTATGAGGCTGTGCTTGCCACACACAGCAGATGCTGCTCCCTGGGGTTTTTAGCTGCTTGGTTTTTAAATCACGCTGCTGTTGCAAACCAATTAGGTCCGGTTTTTTGATGTTGTTTTCCTGGTCACAAGAGTTCAGTTGATGCTTCTGCTTGAACTGTTCTGCGTACCTGTTGCAATGTATTTGTGTTGCAATGTGTTGCAATGCCCATTTGCACATGGGCACTGATTGCACTGACGATGCTACAGGCATCCGAAACTGCCTTGTGCTTCACTGTGAAAGGGTAACGTGCGACTCGGGAGACGCTGGCTTTGTAACTCTAAATATTCAGGTGTCATATATCACGCCTTCAAAGCTGTTCACCTTAAATCAGTAGAGATGTACTTTATTTCTGGCTCACATGTTTCTGGTGTAAGCACCGCCGTATCTGTTGCATAGCAGTGTTTTTAAAATCTTAGCCTTCGAAAAGAGGTGAATGGGATTGGGGTTTTATTGAGTGTCTATTGACAAGCTTAGGCTATAAGTACTTTCTAACACCTATGACTGTGTTTGGGTCCAAAATAAAATGTATCTTGAAGACGTTCCCAGGAAATACCTAGTGAAACGCTGTATAAGCCTCACGCTTCCTCGCAGTGCGCTCAGTTCCCCAAAGAGTTTGTAGCAGCTGTACTGCAAACCCAAAGCTAAGGAGCAGATTTCCATTTCACAAATGTCCCTCGAAATGCACCGTTAATTCTACGTACCGAGTTCCGGCAAGGGGAAAGAAAACGCTTTGGGTGACACTTGCTTAAATGGGAGCCGGTGCCGAGCTCTGAGCCTGGAGCTCCCTTCAGCGGAGCGAGGTGGGTAGTGCAGCACCGCCTCGGCTCCTTCGGCTCCGGGGGGCTTCAAATCACGGCACCTCACAGACTGGGAAGCGCCGTCATCCAACGCACTGCCCCTATCAGTGTAGAACTGCTAACATAAATCCCGTTTTTCAGCAGTGTTGACACCGATCTTAAAATGAAGTCTCTGTTAAAGAGGGGGGCAGGTGCCAGCTCTCCCCCTGGTAGCCAAAAGACCGACTTTGCCTTCATTTGCAATAGGCTGCTCCGCAAAAAGCTGGACTGGACTCCTTTCTTGGTTGCAAGACTGGACTTGAACCCCCCGAGCTGAGCTGGTTCTCCTGCTTGATTTGGAAAGCGCATGCCTCTCTAATGCTATGGTCGTAGAGCTGGGACTGGAGGGACTTGAAACAGCTCTTTCCTTCCTTGGTCAAGTGGGTTACAAAAACAAATGTGCGCTGCTAGGTGTGCCTCCAGCCCAGGCTAATGGAAACCTCGAGACCCAAGTATTTCTCTACGGAGAGTAAAAAAGGCCACCCGAGGAGGTGACGGGTGGAAGGGAAGGAATTGTCTCCTCTCTCCACGGGGTGTGAATTACCTTGTCACTACAAGGATACACCGTAGGCCTCTTACAGCTCAAGTGCTGAGCGCGTGACTTGCTCGTTTCACCTTCGCTTTCCGCGCTTGCTGCGGTGGCTGCATCTTGGGCATTTGGAGCACTCTATCGTATGGTCTCTCTCCCCCTTCTTGACCCCATGGGCAGACTGTGCTGACTTCTCTGGAAAAGTAGGGCAGGATGTAGGACAGTAATGTCAATGATGAGTCCCTGGAAATAGATGGGCTGTCTCTGGCGTGTGACCTCCGCTTACCTGAGCCCATGCTTTGGGAGAGGATGCTACTCAAGCCTCTCCTGCACACCATGGCTGCCTGTGTGGTGAGGTGGGGCAGATAGCAAGTTCGTGCTCCAGCATATTCCCAGCAACTTGTGTGCATTGTCATCAAGTCTTTGAGGTGATGATGTAGAGTCCTTTTGTTTATACCTCTGAATATTGGGGGGGGGGGGGGAATTTTACAAGCCTGATCCTTTGTAACTTACCCTGCCTATTTAGGGGACTTAGAAGCTCCCAAGGACTTACCTGCCGCTGCAAAGCCTTGACATACAACTTACAAACCATGATACAATTCTGGAATTAAAAGTGCTCATTAAGAGCTATATGAATGACCAGAGCAACTGTGAACAGAAATATTGACAATGAAAACCTGATTGAGTTATGTTTCTGCAGATAAAAAGATTGAATTTCAAAATCTTGTGTGGACTTTTTCAGGTTATGCCAAAAAATGTCCTTCTAAGATTTCTCTTCCCCCCTAGATCCCATGCAAGTTTTAGATTTGCATCCATTGTTCATGGGAAGTGTTTTATTTTTATTGAGTTTTGCTACATGAGTGAAGTCATCTTTATATAAGAGACAGTAGTTGGCCTGAACTGCCAGGTGATGAGTATTACTTACACCTCTTTCTTGCATTTGTTTCTTTGACAAATAGTTTATTCTTATTTTTACATACCCCTTTCCAATCCCTTACCTTGAGTCTAGATTGCCAAAAGTGCTCGCCTTGCTGAAGTTCAGATTTCCCATTAACCACTAAAAGTCACATTGCAATGTATGGCATCACAGATTTTTTTAAGGAAGTAATCTATATCACTGATAATAAATATTCAAAGGGCACTGATAAGTGTCTCTTCCCTGAAAGTATGTCTTGATAAGGAGAATGTAAGTTTCGTCTCCACATCCATTCAGTACAGATAAACGAAAACCAATGGTCTGAGTTGCTGGCAGCCTATACTGAGTTTGGACTCATGGCCTATATGCAAAATGTTTGATTTCAGTATCAACTGCTTCTGCTGTCTGGTCCCCAAAAGTTTTTCTTTGCCATCCTTCACTGTGATGTGATGGAAAAATACTGATAGCATGCAGGCATATTAGAGTAAACATGTGAATTTGAACTTCCCATATTATAGAATGCGTTGCATTTTAGAAGAAGATAAAGAATGAATGGCTTCCTCGGGAGCAGGAGCCAGTGTCTGGCTTTGGAGGAGAATCTAAATTTCCTCAGTCCCAGGAGTGGTCAGGTCTTGTGTCGGAGCTCTTGGCTTCCAGCTCGCTTTGGGGAAGACTAGTTGTGTGTGGTAGCACATTCAACAAATGTGCAGAAAATCAGTAGCAAGTCTAATTGGTGACTTTGAAAGATGGGGGAGCCGGCAGGAGAGAGCAGGGGATAAGATCTTGACAACGTTGCAACTTTCCATAAACTTGTTTTGTTTAATTCCATGGTTTTGAACATATGGTCTATCGACTCTTCACAAGCATTTAAATTACATTTCCTAGTGGCACTGAGGGATACGTTATTAATGCAGGATGGTGGGAGGCGTGTTCACAAATCCGTTTATCAGATAATGGGATTAACACGCATACCTCCCGAGCGCTGCTTTAAAAAACTTCCTTCTAAATCTACATATTCAGCGACTACAGCAGCCACATTAGAGCACAACAAATGAAAGTGCTGGACAAGCATTTTGAAGGCCTTCTCTCACGGTTCTGATAATACGGCGGCGGCCCGAAAGGGGGGACAAGCTCTCACGTTAGCGAGTCGGTTGGAGGATGTGAGCTCCTGAACTACTGATAAAGTGAAACAAAGGCAGAGGAGATTGCAGCTGTGTTTGATGCAGAAAATAGCAGAACCTAAACACTGAAGGACACTGTTCTGGCTGTAAGAGCATCTCCTTTGCTTTTGGTTTCAGCGGGAGACTGAACAGGCCCAGGCAGAGAAGGGGAAAGATGCAGGTGATTTAAAGATAGGATCAGACCTAAACTTCACCGTTTAACTTCTGCTGCATCCTATATAGGTCTGGCCATGCCACAGCCTATGTCTCTTTGCATGCACTGGTGTATTATGACTTTTTGTGGTTTCATTTCCTATCCCACCCAAATTCTATATTTTTGTCTACTTTCTCCTGTATTCTTTATACTTAAGTGCTTTTTTAATACGTAAATTGTGGATTGATGTGTTCCTTTTCTGAAAAGTCTCATCTCTAGAAGCAGTTCTTTGAGTTTAGAATATGATCAACCACTGAATTTTTACTATTACAAGCATTTTACTTTTATTGTAAAATAAAAGTACAGGAAATTGCATCAGAGACAGGTTTTCTATGTGAATTAGCAGAACAACGTTCTGTTTCTACAGGAACATGTACCTTACTTAGCATAAACTTCTGGTTTGTATGTGGCCAACCACAAAGCTTATCGAAAAATTATTTCCGTAGGCAAATACAGTTTAATTCAAAATATCATTTTTCCCTCTCTTTAAAAAATTCCTTAAAGGGAAAAACACTATGGGTTTTTTCTTCAGGAAGAGAATTGCATGTTTCTCTTTATCTTTGGTGGTAGAGACGTGAAAAGAACTCAGGCTGACACTGCTGAACCTGTGAGTGTTGTAAACACGAACTGCAGCTTTGTAGCACCAGCCTTTGTAGTTCTCTCTTTGCCTGTTTCATTCTTACAAAGCAGAGAAGAAGGAGCAGTTTCAATATGCAACAAACATCCCACCATTTGCAGAATGAGCTGGCTTCTAAGAGATGCTGGTCTCTGCATCTGTAACACCCTGGCTTTGGCAAAAAAGCTCTGCTAAAAATTCCGCTCCCCTATACAACCTGCCGCGTCTTCTCACTCCCCTGCTGCAGTTCCTACCCCAGCCCCATCGTGCCAGCAGAGCTGGCGGGGTAGGCATGGGGGGAGGAGACGTGTCTTACCCTGACTTTGCTGCTGAAGCCAACACATCCAGCATATTCTAAGTTTAATGCTCTCACGGTGCATGTGTTACTGTCCACCTGAAGAACATGCACAAATTTAAAGATTAGCAATAACACAGCAAAGTATATTGTGAGATAGGATATGGGGTTTTATGGAGGAAAAGGATTAGTAGATATTGCAAAAAGCCGCTGCAGTAAAAGAAGTGCTGAGATTTTAATAACCTAAGGTATTAAGTTTTTATCTCCATTTTTCTAAAGCTCTGCATCAAGGCTTTTTGGAGCCATAGGGAGGATTTACACACACGCATCATCTATTAATGGAATCTGGAAGCCAAGCAGAAACTCTGGGCATCTTGAGACAAGCCAGGCCCAAACTCAGTGGTTCTTCTCATCATACAAGCCCAGGGTGCAGGCTGGGCCATGGCCCTTGTTAGGAGTCACTGTTCAGATCTGGCTCCTGACCTTCAAATGTCAAGGGAGGCTGGATCTGTGCGAGTCCAGCACAACGCCTTTCTCCCTTTGGACCACGTAGAACATAGAAGAGTAGACACTGTTTACTCTTCTTTTGCTGCTGCAAGGCCAAAATTGGAAAGAAACAGCCTGACATCAGTATGGGACCCAGAAGAAAACAGCTTTATCGCAAGCTATCACCTTAGCTGTGGCACTTGCAGTGTGTGACTGTGTTTCCCTTCCGTAACTCTTCAGGGTTCTTTGCACCACCCTCACAGGAGAAGGACTGCTCCATTCATGTTGTCCTTGGTGGGAGAGCCCTGGCTCTAGAGGGATGCATTCGAAGAGCCAGCAGGGCCCCCGTGCTGTCAGTCCCTGGGCGTACTGGGAGAACAAGACCCGCAGAGGCTGCGCCGCCGCGTGCGAAAGGGCGGTTTACCACCCCGTTTTGGTACGGTGGCATGGAGCCAAGTGAACAAAAGCTTTTCCTTCTTAAACCCCCTTGGTCCTGCTTGCGTGGCCAGCCCGTGGCAGCGGGCACGGGGCCTCTGGCAGGGGAGGACTGTAACCAAGCAGTGAGAGCACATGAGAAGCTCCAGGTGGATATGGCAGGAGCAATAGAGAGTAAAACACATACACAGGGAGCCTAAATCCTTAAATCCGAGTAGGTCGCCACTTTTTTCCTTTTTTTCCTAGCCCCAACTTGTTTCCTCAGTTATGATTATACCCCGACTCCCTCCCAAAGAGAAAAGAGAACATGTACTCCCGGGGCACCAAGCCCATACCAGGGTTTGTTTCTTTTTCCTTAGTGCCTATCGCTCCCAACAATCCGTGTGTCTGTGCAAGTCTGACCTTCCACAGAGGGGGTTTTTTCCCACTAGATGGTGCTTGAACATCTCCTCACCGCATTGCCCCGCAGCTGCAGCTCTTCTGTCCGGGGAGCTCAGCTCAGGGCTTGGGAAGCAGAAGCATCCACCAGTGTGGGTTTGGCTCTTGCCCTGCACCGTTGGCATCGTGCTTGCCACGCCATATCATGAATAATACATTCCTTTTTCTTCTGCTGAAAACAACAGCGGCAACAAATTATTAGCGGAAAGCCAGAGACCCCGCGAGCTAATTCCTTGCGAGAGGATTCCTGAAGTCGCACGCTTGCTTGCAGAGCATGATCATGTCATATAAATAATGAGGCAATTTGCCTGTCTTCCAGTGTTTTTATTTTGGAAGTCTGCTGTGGAGCTGTGTTCCAGCATAAGCTTTGGGCTGTATGGTTTGGGAACTTCCAAAATGTGGCTGGACTCCGTTCTGGTACAATGCCATTTGATGGCAGATTGTCCGAATCCACAGACCTCTAGCGATGATAGGGTTGGGAGAAGGAGCAACGCCTGCTAGTCAGGCTGTGGTGCATGTCAGCCCTGAAACTCAGTTACAGTATGGTTCATGTCAGTACTAAAATTAACTGCAAATGCTTCTAGACAGATAGGAAAACTGCTCCGTGAGGGGCTCTGTGAAGACCAAACAGATAGTAATTGATATTTCGCTGGAGCCTGATGGGAATGAGAAGTTTAACTGCATTTCCTGAACAAAAAAAAAATAATCTGATTTCACTGTCTACAAAGAAAAAATAAAAAAACATCCCTTTCCTCGTATCTTCTGAAAACCAGCAATAAGCCAACAGGGTATTTTTCTAAAACTGTGTGTGTGCGTGCCCTTCTCAACCTTGGCATATGTTAATTTCAACTGCTTTTATATTGTATATTTGGACTTCCATGAGTGAAATATTAAAGCTCTCTGAAAGGGAAAGAAGTTCCTGTCAGTGAGGGAGGAGGGAATTACCAGCTGCAGAAGGAATTCAGTGCTCAGGGAAGTAAAGCTTAAAGTGAAGCTGCTGATTTTCCCAGACGTGGGCCTCTCTACATTGCTGAGGGAATAATAAATCAGTCTTTTAAACAAGTTCACACAGGTGAAAAAATGTGACTGCTTCCTTCCTATATAAATAAAAGCTAAGAACTTGTTTATTTAACTGAAATGGTCTTCTCCCAAGCATAGTTTCCCCTATATTGTTAGGAAAAACTGTGTTATTAATCTGTATCTGTATTAAATCTGTGGCATGTAATGTTCAGCAATTCTGACTATAGGACTGAGGACCTGCAGCAGGACTGAGCCCAGCTGGCTGGTTCCTGTGAGTCTGTACAGCATCATCTAGCTCAGCCTGAATAGACTGAAATGTCTTATAAATCACAGTAATACCAATCAGAAGTGTGCATAACTGCAAGGTGCACTGAGCAAGCATAATTCCTTAGGGAAACATCAGATAGTAAATATTATTTCCAGGCTATTTTGTTCTAAATTGAAGCTTTAGCTGCCAGACAATGTATCAGCTTAAAATTCCAAGATACTCCTCAAGCTGCATTTCACTGATCAGCATTAAACTCTGTAGAAGAGGTGTTTTCCCTTCTCCTACAGAGGAGATGTGGAAACTTGCTGTTGACATAGCAGTCACTCTGCTGCAAGTGAAAATTTCTGCCAAAAGTGCATCAGACATCCTTGAAAGCCCAGGCACGCCTGCGAGCTTGACAAGCTGCTCACCCCTGAGCCTTCCGCAGGCACCGGCGTAGCTCGACGTGGGCGTCAGTTTTCTGACTCCGCTTGCAAAGTGCTTAATTGTGATTGAGCCCAAAATGATCAACCTATTGTGCACCGTCCTCCCCGGCGAAGGTGTCCTCCTGAATGGCTCCTGTTACATTAGCTCCCCCAATATACTGATTACAGGGATAAATAATGTATGCTGGGAACTACCCAAAGTGATGGGTGAGCTTTTTAGAGCCTGCCTGTGTTGCAGGCTTCAGTCACAAAAGGCATTGCCTTTTTTCTCCTCTTGTTCTCTGGTTATTTTGAAAGTGTGTTTGGTTTCCAAAGCTAATGGCGACATTGTTTGCTTGCCAGTCAGCTGATTGGCCATTGTTCTTTTAAATCGGAGGGATTTAAACTAATGCTCTTTAACTGTTCTGGAAAAAATACAACTTTACAACTGGACTCGAACAGATAGTGGCAGTGAGAAATGCCGCTGTATTGCAGGAGGGCTGCTTTCAAAATGGTCTCTGGCTGCAGCGGGAAAAAAAAGGTTGACTGGCAGCAGGTAATGTAATGATCCACTTGATGTATGCTGTTATACCTGGTTTGTCAAGGGCACCTGAAGAGTCAACTATTGCACTGAAAAAGCAAGGGAAAAGTTATCCCGCGAACGCTTGGAAACAAATATATCATCATTTCAGGGTCATGCCCCCAGCGTTGCTTTGCATTCCCAGGTCTCATTTCTGAAGGGAAAAGTACTTGGATGATATTGCTCAACTTTGGTGTTTCCAAAGGCAACTCAGAGGGTTAGATGCCAGATTAAGAAGACTGAGGCGGGCCATAGGAGTTAAGCATCTGTAAGTCCTGTCTGAAAGTTGGGGAGGCAAGTGCATTTAGGACTGAATTCAGAAAAAGTCCAAGATTTGTTCAAAGGGAGGTAAGAAGTCTATCACATGTCCAGAACACATCCTCCCCATGGAGCCAGGAGCTGTCAGGCATCTCCGATCTGACTATTTAAAGCATTCTCTTTTCCTATTTGTATGCACAGAGAGGGACAGAGAAGGGTGTTTCTTTTTTCAAATGAGGCTGCAGCAAGAGAGTAGAGGAGCATGCCTAGTGCTCCCAACCCCTCTTTATATTCCATCCACCCGCCTGCAGTAATGATAATACCCACAGGGATTTGCACCTCTCAGCTGGAGCAGGGGAAGTCCTCCAAGCACGGGAAGGAGGGGGAGGCACACAGTTTCAGAAAATGCCATAAATATAACTGCCAGGCTCAGGGGAGCACAGATTCGAGATTTTGATTTGAAGAGTTAGAAGGTGGGGAGCAATTCACCCTTGGGGATAAAGGTCCAGCTATGGGGCAACAGCAGTGCTAAGGTTGGATGTGGAAGTCAGAGAGAATCAGTGCAAAACTTGCAGCCAAAGCCACGTAGCAGGTTCTTGGGCACTGGGCTGTGTTTCTTCAAAGACTGCCCTCTCCTCCAGAGGGGAGTGCTTGATCTCGCAATCGGTGCGTTAGTTTGTCAGCTGCCTTCACACCCTGCCCTTCCACGCTCAGCAGTGACTTTCTGAACCCTCTGATGCTCCTGTTTTCAAATGTGTTTCCTTATTATTTTCCCCAGAGATGAATCTCTCTTGTCACTTCACTACAGGCTATGCTGAAAGTTGTTTTTTTTGTTCTGTTATTCTCTGTAAGTGCTGGTGTGTAACTGAGCTGTCACAAGAACAAATCGGCAAAATAATTGTCTCTGACGGGGTATTCACATCATGTAACTTCCAGTGTCTGGCACAGATATTTAAACTAGCCAAAAAAACTGCTCTGAACCACAGAAAGGCTTTGATTTTTGAATGTATCGTAGGTCTGGGTGTTACTTCACTGTCTTGTCTCACCCTCAAGGTCCCACTCTTACCCCCCCAGTTTGGAGGCAGCTTTTGCATTGCTGCTGTGTCCAACCTGGAATATTAATTGAATCTGTGAAAGATGGTGAAGAAATAATGACAGCTGCCTCAGAACAAGCGTCCCCCTGCTCGCTACCCATAGCCCTGCTTAGTGGCTCCAATTCACACCCAGGGATGGGGTTAAGGATCAGATTTTGAGGTGGGGCTGGCTTAGTCCAGGACGGCTGGTGGGGTTCCCACTGCTGGCTGTCCACCCACCCGTGCTGCTTGGAAGCTGGGATGGGTGGTGGGTGAGCTCCAGCCCAGCTGCAGCCTCCAGCTCAGCACTGCAAAGCCAGGTAGAGCTGGTAATACTGGGGCAGATGTGAGAAACTGCACTTCTCACATGGGCATCTTATTTAGGCACACAAAATTAGGCTGTCTGATTACATGATGGCTTGTAATTTGTCGTGTTCTCCCTTCACTTTGATCTTAGAAGGAATAAAGGCTAAATTTTATGAAGTGTGTTCAGGTATTTAACTATGCAATTAGGAAATGCAATTTGAAAGTCCCACAAATTGCCTGTCTGCACCATTAGCCATTTAAAGAGTTTAAAAATCTATCCCCTCAGTACTTGACCCTGTTTCAGAGAGCAACTTCCTTCCACTTGGGCACCCAGCCGGTACTCTGGGTGCAAAGGCAAGTGAGTAACATGGTGCAGGGGACTCTGCCTTTAAGAAATCAGAGTTTGTCCTGCAGCCATGGTGTTTCTTCCTCCTCCCATGTCATCTGCAGCCACTGCGTCCCCATTCTTCCCATTGCAGACAGACTGGCTCGAGCCATGAGCGAGGGAAATACGTGGCAGTAACACAAGGAGTATATCTGTACTGGAAGGGGGATGGTTAGGAAATAGAAAGCCCTGAGGTTCCTTTTAGCCCCACCTAGCCAAGATCAGTTTCAAAACTACTGCCCTGCAGGATATCCAAGACTGACAATGACTATAATGTCCATATATACTGCCTAAAACCACCATCAGATTACAAGGAGGGCTCCCTCAATGTGTCCCTTGTTCTTAGCCTCCTTCCCTAATCTGCTGCTGACTATTTTGGAAGACTGATTCAGGCCAGCTGTTCATGTGTATGTATTTATATACATAAATATTTTCATATGTGATCGCTTTATGGCTATTCAAGAAAGCCATCAACCTTAGACAAGGATTATTAAAGCTTTTAAATTACAATTTTGTTCAGATAACATGATTGTTGTTAATAGTATATATTGATGAGGAGAGAATTGCACCCAAGATTCCTCTATGAAGACGTGATTTCAGAGTAGCTCAAAATTTGTGGTTAATAGCATGTATAGAGAGAAGTAAAGATTTGTGATGTCCTTAGGTAGACTTTAGTACTAGAAAACTGCAAGCTATTGGCTAATTATCACTCATTAAATGTCTGTGAGTGCAGAATACAGCTTATGAGCTTTAAAGCTTACACTAATCAAGAAGCAAGATCAACCACTGATGTAGGTCACTTACAGCTCAGCTGATACATAGCTGCTCCTCATTGATGTTACCACTTAATCATTTATATTGATGAAACAAAAAGTTACAGTTCTACGATCTGAAGTAGGGGAATAATTGCATTTTGATTATTAGGAAGTCAGGCACCAGTCCCATTTGCACAAACACCCAAGCAGATGAAAGGACAGAAAACTAAATGTATTCAGTGATACATCATCTGAATTGTATTGCTTATAAGAAGTATTGGAGCATCCATGTAAAAGTCTTAATTGCTGTAATATTGTTATTTTAACCACAACTATTGGTTTATATTGTGGAAGTACTTAGAAGCATGTAGTTACTGAGCTACTGGGAGAGAATCCTTCTAAATCTCTCTTTTGTTTATGCAATGCAGAGATGGTCCAACACTTTTATGGAACAAGGACCTGAACACAAATCTCGAGTGAGTGTCCTAACCACCGTGTGTTGTAGACCAGCCTCTCTTTCTGTCCCGCTGACTATTTTTTTCCATTCACTGACAAACTGTTCCAGTAGGCGGGCTGCATTCCACAGGCCACTGTTGCTTGGTAGTCAGAGCTTTCTCCTGGAACACAAGTGATGCAGATTCGGGTCTGCATTTCACTCCTGGCTCAGGTTGCTCTCTTCACATGGTTTCTAAGGATATCCCCTGTGAAGTGCTTAATATGCTTAGAAGAGAGACCCTGGATTGAGGCACAGAAATGAGTAAGAAAGAAATTGGAGTATGTCAGGTAACTCTAGAGTAACTCTGCATCATCCTGTGAGCTACTGAGCTGCTAATTCCTACTTATATTGGTTCTCAGGGAATGCAACTGCATTAATTTTATGCATTCTTCATGTTATGAAAACTGCTGCCTTAGAAGTTTACAAACTTCTGTGCATGTTAGTCATCATTAGTAGTTGCTATTTACAACTTGGTTCTCCTTTCACTTGCACTGGTGTAGCTGAGGAGTGGTTTGGTGAGAGCAGATCCTGAGTGGATGTAGATCGGCACAGCAATACTGATTTCTAACAGTGGTTCATGGTTCATGGTAACTGTGGGTCTTCCCCAGTAGAGTTATACAAAAGTAAAGCATTCAATTCAGTTGCTGAATTCAGTACCATAACCGACATCTAAATGCGTAAAAATGGAGGTAAGTACTCCATAGCCGTGAGGTCTAGGGCTACTTCACACAAGTGTAGAAGGAGAATATTGCAGGAAGAATATAAAAGGATTGAGAGTTTATTAAAGCTTAGGAAGTCATTCACACTCTTTCCTTGGATTACTTGGACATGTATTTTAATACTCTGTTCTTTCTAGTTTAAGTAACATTGAGGTCATGAACCGAAGTAGTAAGAGCAAGAAAGTCCACAGTTAACGGCGACATTGTCCTTAACTTGCCCTGAGCTGGAAAGGTGCCTTCATGACACAGCAGAGTACTCTAAGGACATCGCAGCAAACTTAACTCATGTTTCACCTCTGTGTATGGCACAAGTGTAAAATAACTGAAATAAATAACTTTGTTTCAGTTGAGAAGTAGGACCAATGAACAAATGTCTGACATGGGCTGCTAGAGAGAGAGCCAGTTTCTGATCCTCAGTTCTTTACTTAGCGGTGCTATCCTGGATTTGCATTTATGTAATAATTTGGGTTAAAGAATCAAGCGAAGGCTTGGTCTGCCATTCCTTGTGCTTACCAGTGATGGTTTTCCATGGAGTGCAGGGAGTACTGGGTTAGAACCAAAACTAATTAATTTTCCAATAGCTTGTTCTAGAAGTTATTTTTAGTTTATCCTGACCTAGCTGCATTGTCATTTTGTTAAGAGCACTTTGATAAAGTAATACAATCGGATGTACTACTACACAGCAGGATCCATAAAGCGACATCTTGTGTAACAAGACAGATGTAACAAGAGTTATCAGGTAGGAGCTAGTGTTTCCGTCTGCGGTATTCAGCTTGTCGTATGAGATTCTGGGTAACGTTAAACGATCATGTTTTACGAGTTGAAACAATCCATCAATGTGAAACTAAACACTCACCAAGGATGATAAACCTTCATTCTCGCTTTTAGATGTCTCTGGTGTAAGGGGTCATCTGTGTCTTGGAGAACCCCATTCCATTTTCCAAGCCTCTGCACCAGGAGGTCTGCAAAGCAGTGGCTGCCTGAAGTTCTTACCGTGTGGCAAACAGCCTTTTCTTTTTTCCAGCTCCATTCATGGAATGGCTGCAGTTGTTTAGAGATAGCTCTTTTTTTTTTTTCCACAGAACATGGCCTGTTGCTGATCCTAATACAGAAAAGTCTCAGTGCAAGTTTTAAGGTGGAAGATTGGGCCTTGCTCCTTTTAACAATTTGTTTAGGCCACAATTTTCAAATCAGACGCCTTAGACGTAGCTCTCCAACATACGTCCTTTGAATCCATCTGAAAGGATTTAAGAAGCAATTGCCCACGTCTTGCCGTGGCCTTTCTGACAGCAGATACCACACATGTCAAGGACGGCACAAGCCCCTAATTCAGGGGCTCCAGTACCAACTTAGGCAATCTAAATTGATGATTTCTGTTGGATCAGCAGTGGGACTAGCAGAGCTTGGAGTTAAGCATCTACTCGAAGTTACGCATGATACCAAATTGGCACCTTAAATCTGCACCGAGGCCCCTTAACATAAAGCTCAGTGCCTTGGCAAGCTTATGTCCACATTAATAATAAATCCTGGTGACACAACCCATTTAAGGAGAGCAGTAAGAGCTGAAGCCTCCTTAGTGGATGCAATCTGCTTTGTTTTGTTTCAGTGCAGCCAGAATACTTGGAAAACCTATTTTATTCTGTTCGCGCTCTCATTATCGGTTTCTAATATGGTTGAGTCAGTATTCTTTCAACTAGCTTGTTACTTTATCTGGTTAGTCGTTTTAAGAGCTATCCACTTGCCTAGGGAAGTCTGTGTGTTTTGATTTTATTTTTATTCTGAAAGACTGCAGTCATCTGGCTGATTATGTGAATGATTAAGAAGTCTTTAAAAGCCCTGACGGATTTTTTTACTCCCTCACTCCCATTACATTCCAGATTTCTGCAAATGCAGACAAACGTATGTCACTTTGTGAAAGCAATAGTTATTACTAAACAGTAAATAAACTAAACTCAACTGGACTTCTATTATAATGGCAGTATATACTTGGCAGAGCCAAGTAATTTCAGTGGTATAAATAAGGAATGGCCAGAAAGCGAGGGAGGCTGTAAGAGAGTCCATTGAAATAAGAGACTGAGTTTACTGAAGCCTTTCAGCAGAGTGACTATCTTATGAAGAGCCTTATAAGCAAAGGTCCTAGGCTTGAGCCTGCTTGTACCTCTGCATTGGTCATAACAGGAGAACCCTCTAAGTCTTAGGGGGATCCGGTTCCCTTGAGTTCCAGCAGGACCAGAGGAGAATCCGGTCTCATGGCTGATGTTGCTCATCAGTGGCACCTTTCGACCTGGAGTGCAAAACCAGGCTGGAATGCACATGAAAAAAACATTTACGTAAGTTACCCGGCTCAGACAAGGCCCTGGCAGGGGAGGTAACACGGGAAAGGGCCCCCCAGCCTGAAGCTGCACAGCGGGACACAAGCACCACTTGCATGGGAGAGGGTAATACAGGAATCAGGGGAGTGGCAAGGTGTGACGTGAAGTGGGAAGCTTGGTGGAAAGACCGTATTACACTACCTTGCCTCTGAGATGATGCAGTATGATGTATTTATGCTATGTGTATATACATCAGTTTTACAGAGCTTGCTAATAGATTTTGGAGCATCAGAGTATAGGAAATAAATGGGCCTAGGCACTGGAAATGACACAGTGTAGTAACAGATGAGCAGGACATTTTAGGGATTATCATCTATTATTTGAAGAAATTAGTGGATCTCATTCCACAGCGCCAAGCCCTTTACAAACATATTCCTGGACAGAGAAATGTTTCTATTACATCGGCTTTCATAACAAACAGCTAGAATTGATTTATGGATAACTTTAAGACAGCGTCTTCTTTGCAGAATAGTGTGACGTGGTGTGAGACACAGGACCAGACCAGGAAAAGGAAATCCCGCCAAGGTGTGCGTATATCCAGGATTTCTATTTGTATAGGCTGAACCAAAGTTGTGCTGATAAAGAGTAGTCCCTGCTGTCCCCACATGAGCTCTTCCTTAGCCAATGTTAAACATTTTTTCCTAGTGTATTGGCTGCCGACAAGTGGCGCGGGATACTATAACTACTTTTCACTCCTGTCTCATAATTCCCTGTGTGCTTACTTGTGTCTGTATTGAAAGAAGATGGTGTAAATCAGAGAGTTTTAGCTGTTCTGTGGTTCAGTTCTGTATTCAGGTTTTAAATTATTATAAGCTCATGCTTCTAAAAGTGTCCTTGTTTCTGTCACCTGCGTTTGGCTTCCAAGCTACATACCATCACTGAGATTTATAGATATTGTATGGCTTACAGATGCTTTGTGGACATTTTTTGAGGAACTGTGTTCTCCATAGGTTTGAAACTGAGATTGTATTTGAGTGGAAATGGTGTTCAGGGATCAGAAACAACGAACAGGCAGAGTAAAAGCAGTTTCTTGTGAGCATAATGGCTGGAAGTTTAAAGCCATTTAAAAATGACTGGAAGAGTCTCCTGAATGATTTCAGGCATTGCAGAGTAAATGATCGTGCTCCATTTGTACAGGCGATGGCATGATAAGAATAGGGATTCGTCACCTCATTCCTGAGGTGTCCTTGAGCAGGTTGATACCATTAAGATTCACAGCAGCTTTTCTGTGTGCCACTGAGTGCCACGAATCATGCAGTGCTAGCGAGAATGGTCCACAGAGAAGGACCAGCGGATATCAAACTTAGAGCCAATGTCTCTTTGGGTTTTGCTTTCCCCAAAGCTGAATATTGTGTCATCCTCTTCCATTCAGACGCTGAATGCCACCCAGCAGCGGTCTCCGCTGCACGCAGGAAGTGGTCTGTTGGTCTGTCCTCCCGTGACGCTTACGAGTTCTCAGAAATGACTAGAGAGCTCTTGAGACCTTGTTGGGGCACGCAAACAAACATCAATACTTTTACAAAAATGCATACAACTAGCTTTTTATTTTTTTTTCCCTGATTCTTCACTGTGCTTTAAACTGAAAAAAAAAGATCTCCTCCTAGTAATATTCTTCAGATATTTGTAGCAAGCGTCTGAAAATGTAGCTTGAGAAACGCCAATAATGCTGATTAGTCCAGCTTATAGTACCGGAATATCTGTGTTTCACAAATACTGACCATTCTCCTCTGGAATGGTTCACCTTGTTTTTGATTATATTTTCCAGCCACATTGAATTTTTCCCCGTAGCAGGTGCAGATGAGTATGAGAACTGAAACAGAGAGCAGCAGTGTGCTTCTTGGGGAAATGGCAAGTGACTATATAATTTACTCAGTAGTGTACTTCTACGTATAATTATTGCTAATTCAAAAAAATTCAGCGCAAATTGCATGACAGCACTGTGTAAGATGGGTGTAGAGATAAAACATGAACACAACCCATGCCTTGCAGGCTGACAAATGAAGTGTAAAATGCTATTGTTTGTTTACTGACTGCCTAAGCGTGTGATGAACGATTATCTCTGCCTCAAGAGGTAGCCCAAGGTTTCCAGTGGTATCAGTCTTCCTGTTTGTGATTCATTTGCGCAAACGGTGGAAAGCTGAGCGTGTAACCGTGATGGCAATTACCCGATTACTTCTCTGCCCCTTCAAAATTGTGTTGCTTCTCCGTTCCCTTTCAAAACTCAGGGTTGCACTGGAGTGAGCCTGGGAGGGCGAGCCCCCCCTCCAGCCTGAACACGACGGGGCAGGTCCAGAGCCGCAGTCGTGCCTGCGAACCCCTCCGCTGCAAATTGCTGCTTCCCAGCAGCAATATTTTTCTAATGAGCTCACGGGGAGTGGGAGGAGAAGCTGGATTCCCCAAGGTGCATCCAGGGCTGCCGAGGGGTGGGAGCAACCTGTCGTCCTCCTCGGCAGAGGTTGCATTTATGCCCATGTCAGGAGACTGTTGGACAGGGTTGGTTTTAAGGGTGTGACATCCTTTTTCGGCTTCCTGCGTGGAGGCTTGAGGAAGCCGCAGGGGGTGAGGCTTCGCCCTAGCTCGCACCCCAGCTGCAGTGGCAGGCTGCGCCTCTGAAAAAAAGTGAAGTTCTGGGCCTGCTCTACGTTCTCCATACTGGCCCAGCTAATGGCAAACTCAATGGGGAAGCTGGTCTGGGCAGCAAAAAATAAATAAATAAGAAAGTCAGGTGTGAGCCTGATGGGTGTCCGAGTCCTCTCCCACCGCCGGTGTAAGGTAAGAGCAGAGCAGCAGTGGGTCGGGGCAGCTCCTGCCATCTTAACCCAGCTGCAAAACCACCGCGTTGCACTCATCCCCAGGGGTCAGCTCACAGCACCTCGACCGGGCGTTTTGGGAAGAGCCTCTCTCTATCCCTACACCACGCAGCACCCTGAAGAGTATTTCAACTCAGAAGTGCCGTGGCATGAGGTCTCTGCAAAAAGCCCTCAGCAGCGTGCGCCGCGCAGGAGCTGGGGCTCGGCGGCGTGAAATCCCTGCTTTTGCTGGGACGTGCCAGGTAGCATTACCATTTTCCCACACCAAGTAATTATGCTCAAGTGTTGTTTTGCCTTCGCAAGTGCTTCTTTCTTTCTGATTTTGATCTGTAATATTTTATTCATTCTGCTTCTGGCCATCCGATTCCCCACAAAGCACTGCCTGTCTGCAAACCAAGCTGGAGGAGTAAACCGAGCTCTTGAAAATAAGAAAAGCTCCCAGTGAAAATCAAGGAAACCTTAATCCGTTTAGTGGATTAACGCAAAGGTGAACTGGTGACTCGACAGTAGTTTGTAAATATTTACCTAAGTAAGATATCTGATAGCATTGAACACCCTAGACTTTGAAGTACAAGGGACTCCTAAAATCCAGTGGATGCCTTAAATCAGTTTCAGGGTAAAGTCTTTGTTTTTAACAAAGAGGTGATTGGACACTGCAACAGCTTCGTAAAGGAGGGCTGGGGTCCTCCTCATTTGAAGTCATTAAGTTAATAATTGGTTCTTTTTTTCTATTAAGGACTAAAAATACCTAGTTTCACCAAAAAGTAGGGTCTGTGTGTGGGAGGTACGGAGTGAAACTGCCTGACCTGTGGGAGGGGAAAGTTTAGACTAGAAGGTCTGTTTGGCCTGTGAATCTACACTATCATTAACTAGTTAAATAAATGCTTTAAAATTAACTTAGCGATTTCCCAGCAGCTCTTGAACAGAGCATTAAAAAGTGAACTGTGGAAATGTAATGAAAACAACGCTATGACAAGACCCAAAGCCCTAATCTCCCAACTCACCAGGCCGTTGAGGACCTCAAGGAGAAGACCGGAACAGATAATTTTCCTGCAGTCTGCAAAATGATCAGTCACTTTTTAGTATGTGAGAAGTACCTCACAAGAGCACCTCTGTAGCAGATCTGCTCACTGGGGCAAATAAAGCAGCAATGATTTAAAAATGTATTCTGTATGGTCTACGCCAAGTGTTGTTAATTGTTATCAGAGCCAGAGCAGTTAAATTTCACCTGCTATTTAAACAATATGGAAAGCCGTAAGCAAACAAGTGACAATAAAATAACAGAATGTTTTGAAGCCAGTTTATGACATTTATAGGAACATCTTGCCTTTCCTTTAATCACAGTATTGGAAAGATGGGAACTAGTTGTCCCTCAGGAAACATACTGTTGGTGCAGCCAGCTCACAGCTCTATGGTCTACATATAAACAAAAAATGCAAACAAATACAATTAATTGTTTGACCCATACTAGCTTTCCTCTGGAACTGGGTTTGGGTGCTAAAATAATGTGCATCCCATTAACTTTGGTCTTGAATGCTCCTGGTTTGCCCAGTCCTTGCTTGTATAGCCAAGTGCCTGCAGGAGCATCACTGGAGCCCAAGGATGATGGAAAGAGGTTCATTTCCATGGACCTGTTAGAACTGATCTCCCAGGAGACTGACTCTCTCTATCCACACATCATTTCCTTCCTTTTCTCCCTCCAATTCAAACACTGGTTTTCAGCCTTTATTAAAACTGAAAAAAAAAAGATGAATTACTCTCCAGGAAATACAGGAAAGAGGGATCTCTTGTGGGACTTTATATATATACATATATAACTAACTTTTAACCTAGCAGCATCATTACATTGTTACCAGAGTGGAAATGTATACAGTACAGGCTGCAGCCTTAGCTATCTGATCTTATATAGTACAGTCTATCCGTGTACCAATTTGTAACATGTCCAAAGCCTTGTGAAAGCATCCCCGTGTGTAGAATTACATTTGTGTCATATTTATTTAATGATAGATTTGCTAATACAGCACCTGCTAAACAGAACTGCAGACTATGTTGAAATCAATCACCGTATGCAAACTGGTTCTAGAAATGGGATAGGATATCTGCCCAGCTTATTTCTAGTCAGACAGTTGAGTATAGTTTTAACTATGCATATCTGTGTGTGTTTAGTGGTCTTTTAACATAGCTAATAGTCTTGACTGTAAGACTTTTTGGACACATATTAAATGTTTTTCGGTTTCTACTGTGTTTAACTAAATGAAAACTGGTGCCCTCTCTAGACTTGGAACCAAACTGCTGAGAAGACGGTGGGTGTCAGGAGTCAGGGCCCCTACATAAATAGGGAGAAAATTCAGTTTCTAGCTAGAGCTAAAGTTAGTTTTTTCTAAGTCTTTGTGTGCACATCCTTGAAGATGGATTTAGAGAGGTTTGAGCTTGAAAAGGCCGTGTTGGGGTTACCACTTTCTGGCAATGCCTTTCTGGGATGCTGGTGGCTGCAATGAATTATTGTGGGCTCTGACCTGCTGTCAGACTGGGGTGCGCTCTGCTCGCCCTCCCCATCAGATATGCCTTTGGGCACAGGTGTAAGAGAAGGAAAATCCCTTTCCTCGGTGGTACATTGACCTCAAACAGCCTCTGGGGAGGGAAGCATGTCTGGGAACAAAAGGGCCTCATTCTCATCCCATTTACATCCCTGTTGTAACTCCACTGGTTTACCTAGGCTTCTTCCTGGATGACCACCTCTCCTAAATACCTTCAAAATACATACATAAACATTTTTCTCTATAAACTTCAATGGAGTTTCCTTGCTTTGGAAAACTGTTTTCTCTAATTTCTGTATTTAATACTCACTTGGAAGCGGGAAGTACTTGAGCTATAAAAGGAGCTTTGTGTACTTGATGCAGCTGACTTGATTTTCATCGTGAAAAATATATTAATCATCAGTTGCAGGAGTATGTCTTGAATGTTTCTGATTAAAGTGTCCCCCAGAAAGATGTTCTAAAAGTTGAGGTAACCAAAAGAAATCTGATTTTTTTTTTAAGGCACTGGTATGAATTATAACCTAAATAATGTTATATTAAATAAATATAATACTAATGATCATTAATTAATGATTGTTATTGATTCAGTAAATAAATTAATGATTCCATATACTATCAAAGACTGACATGGTGTTAATTCTGGCCATCACTGGAGGGAGAGCCAGAATCCTTCCATGATTAATACGAATGTCTTGTCTTCACAGTTCTGCATGAAAAATAAAGTGGGTATAAAAACCGACAGTGTTTCTTTAGCTTTAGAGGTAGTTTTCACATCGGTGTTACAGGCCCCTCACCGTCATAAATCAAATAAGATGGTACATCAGTTCATTTCTGTATACACTTCTTGCTTTTCGGTTAAAAGACTATTTTTCAGACCTGCCAAGACAGAAAGCTTTAGCTACTCAAATACTGGAGAGCTTTTCTGTAACAGGAGATACCAACAGAAAAACTGTTGCTCAGCTGTATGCCATCATTGTCACTATAAAGGGCACTGGCAACTGAAAAATATCTGACAAATTGACAACTTGACAGGGACACGAGATGGTGAATTAATCTACCTTGGCAGAAGGCTGTTGGTGAATATTTAAATAGGTTAATAGTCAACATTAGAACCCTGAAACCAAATACAGGCTGGCAGCAGAAGAGAACAGGTAAATCTGATATCTAAATTATACTGTTAACAGTGTGCTTCAATCTCAGAATGAAAATCAGATTCTCAAATCTGAAATAAAAGAATTAATAATATTGCCTTACAGATTCTTTACTGAGCAACAGCCTCTTCTATCAAAAGAAGGACTTTTTTCCTTTAAGTTATGTGTGCCTGTACACAGGCAAATCCCCAGTTCCTTATTCAGCTCACAGATAAATGCATTCAAAGAGGAAGACAGGTAAGCTCAAGAAAGAAAAATCTATTAAGAATAATTAAACCCTATCTGGATTGGTTTTGATAAATTTTGTACATGTCTGTAAGACCCTCAATTTCTCTGGTCTTTCTCCCAAAACATCATAAGAAATGCCTGCTGGTCTGACCACGTATGACAGACAGACGAGAACACGTCTCTCTGGGATGGTTTTCATGGTGATTTTACAGCCAAGATTTGTGTTCCTGAGGGTAGCATCAATCCAACACCAGAGCTGAAAATGCAATAAAATGAGAAGTGAAAAAGGAACATAAGGAAGCTTAGCAATTGTGTAGATGATCTAACCTCAGCTGTAAACCGCTTTACTTTCTGGGTCACCTGCAGTTATCTTTTTGGCAATATGTAGAAGGCCTAACTCAGCTGGCACCACATACATTTACCTTGCAGAATATCATTAAAAATGTACGAGCTGGACAACACACTTTGTCCATATCACTTTCATGTACTTTCAGGTGGCATTTCTCCAAAGGGCTAACACAGTTCAATAACAATTGTTTTAGCCATCTGTGTGCTCTGTAATGAATTTGACTAACCCAGAATCCCGTTTATCTGAAAAAAGGCTCCAGGGTAGCCATGCAGGTCAGGTGTACTGGAAACCGTCTGTTTTCTAAGGATAACTCAAATCCAGGTTAGTAATAAGAGCTAGTTCTGGTCAAATCCATTTTCGTTGTGTAAATGGAAGGATGGTTCTTGTGGGAATCAGTTCTGGGTCCAATACTAATCAGTATTTTCATTAATTATTCAGATTAGGGAATACTGTGTTCTTTGCAGACAATACCAAGCTGGGAGGCACTTTGAAGGAGAGGAGCCAAATTCAAAATAATCTTGGTAAACTAGATAGTCTAGGTGGTGCTAAAAAAAAGTTCAATGAAAAAAAATGGGTATTACTTAAGAATAATAAATTGCATGAATATTAGAGATAAAGTGACTGATTTGGCCTGCAGGACAAAAAGTTAAAAATGTCGTAGCGGTGCAATATTTATGGGGGGAAAAAACCCATGGGTTATACAAATGTACGTAAGATAAGTGAATTATTTTTCTACTCTGTGCAGCACAGACAAAGCCTCAGTTAAAGTACCAGGCCTGTTTGGTCCTTGGCACTATGGAAAGCAGGTGGCCAACTGGTAAAAGTCCAGATGAGAGGAACAAAAATAACCACAGATTTTATGAGCAAAACTTGAGTAAACTGGGTGTTCTTCAGGTTAAGGAAGAAAGACCATTTTCAGATAGTACTGAAAGCTATTGCTCACTATTATTCCTCATATTTGGGCCAGGATAAGAAACAAAAAAATTTAGTTTCTGGTGAAGAAGATCTGGGTTAGAAGTACAGAAAAACTTAATGCTTTGGGGGATTTAGAGCCTTTGTAACTGATTTTTAGGAGCAACTGGATGACCAGGATTGGCTGGTGCAGCAGGTCTTGCCTTGGGCAGGAGTGTGGGGCTGGAAGACCACTGCCCATTTTATTTTCTAGAAAACAGTTGCTTAACTCACAACTGATGTCAGTGATATTGAAGTATCTGGATATATTTTTTGTGGGATGACCAAAACTGGGGATGAGCAAAACAAAAGGAAATACAGTTACTTAAAAAATATGAAACGCTATTGTTTTGCTTGCTACTGCTCGTCATCTAATAACATATGCTTGAATACTATATGCTGAGCTGTTGCCTTACACTTTAGCATGGGATTGTAGCACCTGACATGAAGTCTGTAAATCATTAAGTGGCTAGTAAATTCATCGTTCAGGAAGCTGTACTATTAACTATAATCTCATATTAGGTTTGAAGTCTTCATATAATTAATACAAGCAATCATGCCACCATCATTATCATTGCGATGCTGTAGTCCTAGTTGTGAAAGAAGCATGTTTTGTGTGAAAGTGCAATAGCAGTAATTAAACCATTTGATATAACTGGAAAAGAAGACAGACACCTGAGCTCTTATTTCCATTGACAGGCACTAAGTTTTTGACTGCATATGTTCTTTTAGCCTCTGGCCAGATAATATTATATATCACATCACCAAAGGTTAGTTATGCAAGGCAAAACTTAGTTAATCTATGGATTCCACAGAAAGAATTACTATAAATATAAGTTTCAATTTGCAGATACATTTACCGTGATTGCATTGGGTTTCTTCCACATATATTTTAACAAACAGATTCATGGGCAGGCATGATAGTAAAAAAAAAAAATAAAAAATTGGAGAATATTTACAGGAATCAATCATCAATTTATAAATGTGAATATTCTCTGCTTAAGAATGATTTCTGTTTTAGCAAGCAAGAAATAAAAGGAATAATATGTCAAATGGGAAACAGCTCATTCTTTCAGAACTTTCAAAAAATAACTTCAGTAGCATTTACAGGATAGCGGTAAACCTCCAGTAGCCTAGCACTATTCCCACTCAAGTCAATGAAAAGTCTGCTATTTATTTCAGCTGGATGATCTCACAGCTATTTTAGCAATTAGGTTCATGTAATGAATTAATTACATAAAATTATAAGCAGTTGGTAGACAAATACAAAGGAATTAAATTATCTGGATGAATTATAAGCTGTGAACCACTCAGCTGTAATACTTATCTTTTGCTATTGTGCACCCTTAGAAATATTCCAAATAAGAGATACAGTTCAATAAAAGAGACTTTTTCATAAAAATTAAGAATAATAATTGTCATAAGTTGATTTAATTGATATGCTGATTATTTTATAAAGGTTTTGGTAAATTTTATGAAGCTGGTAAATTCCAAAACAACTCCTGGAAATATATCACACAACACAATCACTAGCACTTTCTCCCTTGTTTTTCTGAGTCCAGCATTTAAATCTGTACAGGATCCTGTCCCTCCTGGCCATTTTTCACTGAGCCACTGAAATAATTTCTTATACCCATGGCAAAAATCCTAGGATAAAATCAGAAACAGGGTCAGGCTGCCCACAGAGAATTTAATGCTCCAGAGCTAGAACTGATTTATTACAAACTAGTTTGTTTATAGCTATCTTTGATATCTTCTGGCTACTTTGAATTATGCATTGTTGACATACCCTCAGTCAACCTCTACTGATATTAATAAAACATTGAAAACAATAGATATTCAACTAAGGACAGAGTAAAATATGTTTAAAGACCTCTAGATTTGTTCCAATAGATGCTTCAACAGAGTGAGGCTTAACATCTTATAGGACTGGGCACCAGTATAGCAATAGCATCAGTAAAGCACTTTTGCTGTGATCAAACATACAGTACAATAAGGAAGCTGGCAGAAGGCTAAAAACCAGACCTCTCATTCCATTAGAATCATTATCAACTAAAAATATATGCTTTCAGAAAAAGACAGATCGGGAAACAAAAACAAAAATATGCAGGGAAATCATGAAATATGGGAGATTTATAGATTTACAGCTGCAGCAGACCTAGATGGAGAAAGTGAGACAGCAGAAAAAGGATTAGGATTAGGATTGCTTATGCACTTATATAACATTTGTTCTAAATTTGATTACAGTACTCAGTAAAATGAGAACTCAGTATTCATCACGCACAGCAAAAAACTTCATGTCAGCATCATCATTTACATTACATTTGCAAATATAATTAGGAATCATTTGTAAAATGGTTTGATTATGTTAATCAGCCAATGTTTTGCTACACTTGGAAGACATAAAGCATTGTAGGAACTTCAGATGGAGCAGCCATATGTTTCTTTGTCTCATATGGCTGCAGGAACATCATCTGTCATGTTCACAGCTAGTTTTTTTTGTCTGCAGAGACTGCAGACATCCCTGCATGGTAGATTATTGCACCCTACTTCTAGAATACTAGGCCACAAATGGATTTTTAAAATAAAATAAAAAATACATATATATATATATACACACACACTCAAATTTTGAGTATCCAGTTTCAGATTTATAAAGCTTGAATTTAAGAAGTGCTGAACACTTCCTGTGATTTTATTCATTACTGTAGTTAGTTATGAAGTTTGACTCTGAAATTATAGACAGGTTTTTGAAACTCTGAGTCTACATGACTTTTCTTGAAGCTTAGCCAGAAGTGAAATACGGATGTGTTGTGGTACCAGTAGTACCATCATCTATCATTAGACTATACATATACTCTTGCTATATGATATACAACTTGTGCTAAAAATAATTTTAGTTATCGGACTCTGTCCTAAAGGCCAGCAAAGTCTCATTTCCCAAGAGTAGTACATATAACCCCGCTTTACTATGTTTACCCAAAAATAAAGAGGGGAAAAATCGCAACCAAACCCCTTTTTATGATTGCTATTCAAAACTGTCAAAGTGCATCAGTGCTAACCTAAACTAAATTACAAAGTGCTGCATCTGGGGGTGAGGAAAGCGTGACTGACGTGCACAAACCAGCACAGGGCGCAGCACGGGACAGGGGATCCTGCGGGATCAGGGAGCTGTGGGGGATCCCCAGACTGACAGGCCAGGATCTATCCTACCACCCTAGCGAGGGAACTGGGCCAGCTCCAGCAGGGCACGTGGAGATGGTGGCCACATTCAATCAAGAGACCAGATCATCAGTTTATGGTGATGGAGCTGAAACAAGGTCAGGGTCTGGATCAACAAGTCGACGGCTGGGCAGGGCTGGAGGTTGGCATCCCATGGTGTTGCTTGGGCAGGATAGGCAGCCCCAGGCTGCTGAAATGGAGACCCCAGGACCATGGGCAGGATGTGGGGACGGTCTAGGCGAGGCTGCTGAGGTCCACAAAGGTCCATTAGCACCCTCAGGGCCCTGATGGGGTGAGGGAGGTGAGCAGCTGTTTGGAGACAGCATGGCATTGCTGGTGGACACACCTACAGGTCTTGGGATATCTGCCTGCAGATAGGGAGCGTGTTATTAGCACACATGTTAGCACTTGCTTTAGGCAGGAAGGGTGGTGGTGCTTAACAGACTGAAGATACTCATTCTGAGATGTAGATAGGTCCCATAGCAAATATCAGCTGGAGAAGTGACTAATTTACTATTTCTGAAGTGACAAAAATGCTACTGCAAATGCTGTATTGGAAGGAAGAAGTGTTTTTGCCAGCTTACCCGTTTGGCAAATGCTTTCCCTAAACCCTTTTTGCTGTATAAAATGCATCTCTGTTAAAAAAAAAAAATATGCTTTTACAGCTGTACTAATGAACAGCCTCAACAGCGTTGAGTAAGTGCAAGCCAGTGATTTTACCTTGATCTGTGAGACCTTCAAATACTTGCTGATACATCTGAAACCTGTGTTCATGGCCAACATTGGCAAAGCTCTTTTGTTTTGTCCTTTACAGCCCAAGGTGGCTGTATCAGTTTTAGATGAGGCACTGAAATTTTCTTTACCTCTCCAAGGTGTCTGTCTCACTCCTCCAAGCTGTCTCTGCCTTGTTTGCTGAGGCATCTGCGTAACCCAGACACACTGGAGCCCTGTGCTTTGTCATGGACGTGCCTGAGTGAGGGAGTAACCACTACTTCTTAAGACACCTGTACAAAGCAGGTACGGAGTTAGAGTCACCGTCCACCAGTTTAATCTCTCACACTCTTGAGAAAGGGACAAACTCACAGACACTGGGTAATATCCTGTCGCTTACATCGATGCACATGCTGAAATAGCGGGGAGTTGATGGAGAGTGCTGAATTAAGGCACTTCTAAGTTGTTTTGCCTTTATCTTTGGCTGAGCTGAGAGAGCAGAAGAGCCTTGATGAGGAGCCTATGTAATCACAGCTCATTGCTGCTGGAAGCGGTAAGATCTATAGGCACCCAAGTTAGGTTTTCACTGTCAAGCTGGCTACAACCCAGCCAACAACACAGCAAGGAACACCTTGAGGAATACCTACCTCATAATTTGGGTGCAGTATAGGGACATCTAAGCTAGCTTTATATGAGCTAGCTCAAATAGAGCTTTCAAAAAGAAAAGCTGAGCCCTGAAAACATTAAAAATATGTAATATAGATCTACCCTTAGTTATGACAAGCTTACTTCATATCTAGAGCCCATTGAGATTTAGTAACAAAGCTTTTTCCCGCTTACGTGACTTATAAAGTCTGAACCAGCAGGTGCTCTCAGAAAACCTCTATCAAATTCAGTAGTTTGTCCTCCAAGACATGGGAAATGGAGGTTCTACATGAGGGTGTTTGAAATCCTACCTCCCACTAGCTGGAGAATGTCCCTTATAGCAGATATTGCACTATTTTGAAATAAGCTATTAATCCAAGAGAGAGTGTGTACAGCCATGAACAGAATTCCTATGTTCCTTTCCCACAAAGATCTCAGACTTCTTTCCAAAGTAACATACCTAGGTGTGTAAGTGTTTGTATTACAGTTGTCACAGTAGTGTCCTAGGAGACTTGTGTTGAGAGACCTAGGTACTCGTCCCTGTGTTTATTCTCCAGAATTCAGTCTTTCATTACCCACTCAGTGGTCTTAACTGAGATGCCACAAAGCAGAAAAAAAAACTTCCCTGTGGAATATATTATGAGATGAGTGTTTATTAAGAAAACCCCACATTGAGATGCACCCTTTTCTGCCTGGCAATTTTTTACGAGGGCCAATCGTGAGGTGATGTACGAATGTGTCTGATAATCACTTGAGCATATAAATTAGAAAAGTAAATTGTTATAACAGGGCTACTGTAAGAATAAAATAGTTGGAAAAGTGTATTTTTATAAATCATTAGAGTCTTGAGAAAAATTCACATTTTCTAAGGATATCCATGTTTATAATACAGAATAGCAAAATGATGTCACTGTCCAGGATATAATAGCAATTAACTGACTAATCTTAACACATTTCCTCACAAAACCCTGTTTTGCAAGATTATGAGTCCTCCAGATTCCATCAAGACAGGGCCATTGGAGATGTTTTAAACCTTGTGAGCCGTGGGTTCAAAATTTAGCTCTTCCTTTAAAAAAAAAAAAAAAAAGAAAAGAAAAGGAAAAAAAGGGCATGAACAACTGGAGTTTTATTCTTCATCCTGGTCATACTCAGCTTCACGAAGATAAGGGATCGCTTTTAAATATTTCCTATTTCATCTAATCTTGGACTGCTTCCCTAGGGGGAAAAAGAAAAAAAAAAAGGCAGTTCTGGAGAAAGCCACAAGCCAAACACGATGGCTTACAGGCAACACATAATTAAAAAGTTAACATGAGGCTGAAAGGGAGGGTGAACTATAACATTTTCCACAGCTTGCTGTTATTCTGGGGCCTTGCAAACTGGGTAGTACTGACCCTAAACTCTCTGACTTGCATCTAGCAGGCCAGGCCATTCCACACAGCCAGGAGATCATGTAAGTGCAGACCGTCTTTTTGTGGAGCGTGGTGCAGTGCAGAGTCCTCTGTGTGCGTGCAGGGGTCCTGATGGGTTTGACCTTCTGCATGCTGCATGGAGCCCCTAATCTGGCGCTCTGGGATCCAGCTCTGCTGAGCTTAATGTGTTGGGCAGAAGTTGAAGCTCTACACTGTAAACAAAGCTTTCAAGGGAAAAGGAAAAAAACAATAATAGAAAGGTGAGGTTTTACGTCAGGATCCAGGTTTTAGCAATTGAGAGAATGGGTAAGAAGAAATACAAAATAACACACTATTGTGTAGATACAGTAAGTGTCTTGGAAATGGCACCTTGTACATCCTGTAATTTAATCTGATATTATTTCTTGCAGGGAACAAAAAAGGAATAACAAATTACACACAAGGTTTTCCTTTAAAAAGCTCAGTTCATTTTCTCTTTTACTTTTTCCCTGAAGACTGGTTGCTCTAGGCGAGAATCCACATGTGTGTTTAGATGAAGGGCCTTGTGACTGAAAATCAGCCACTGATTATCTATACATAATTGGTGCTTCAGCCACTAATTGAATGCCTGTGGAATAAAGATGCCTTGAAGAAACCGTGTGTCTCTCAGGCAGCTCTTTCTCTCTATGGATTAGAAACAAAACGGGCATTTTTATAGTTAGTGTACATTTTTAATTACCTAAGTAAATAATGCATAGATTAAAATAGTCATTTGAAGAAATGATAAAACATTTAATTAAAAACAAAATAATGAGTGAGAGGAATTCTCCACCAGGAAAAAGGTGTACCATAAGTAGCTATTACTAGTCCTTTGCTACACAAACCTACATCCCTGCTCCACTCCTCTTAGGCTTTGCTGTTTTTCTGTTTGGCCCCAAAGGACAGAGGTGCTCACTAGCCGCAATGCAAGACCTGGGCTGCCTCACTGCCAGTGCACCAGAAAGCTCCAGCTCCTTTGCTACTGCATGCCTCGGTCGCACTGCAGCAGCAACCTGGGATGTGGCTGGTGCACCCAGGGATGTGGCAAGTGAAAGGGTTCAGCTACCATGTGTTTCACAAGCAGGAATGCTGTAGGCAGCTCAGTCTCTGGCATCAGCGCCGCACTTCCATCTCATCTCATCTTACGCTAGATGTGGCCATACAGCCATACAGCATGCCAACACTTCACCAGCTCCCGCTGAAGAATGGCCCCAAAACACCATTGAAGAATAACAGAAATGCATGAACGTCTTGCACGAGAAAAAGCTCAGGGAGTAACATCAGCAGCCCCACTGTCAATTTGACGGTTGCATGTTCAGGCAACGATTCCGTGGTTACCAATGTTTAGTTTTATAAACCTAAAAGTAGTACCATTGATTATGTAAGAATTACTCATGTATATATAATTAAAAGCTTGCTGGACCTAACATTTAAGTGTGTGCTTTTACGTTTGTGTACACTTTTCTATATCAGACAACATTTGTGTCCTCATCTTGCTAAACAAACATCTGAAATCATTGCTCTCATAGATACTTAACTGGAAAGCTTGGAGTCTCATCAAAAAAACTAGACGATGGGTTAAACCTAATCTTTGTATCGGAAGGTGACTTTTTTCTGCAGCAGTTGCTTTTTTTTCCGTATAAGCCAGCTGCGCAAATTCAAGTGAGGCTTCAGGGCAATATTTTAAAGTGGGATCTCTGATATAGGAATCTTCATTTTTAAGACAGTTGACCTTTGATTTCAGAAGTGCTGGAGTGTTATAGGCTAATCAATATCTGGCTTGGCTGCTCTGCTTCAGTTTTTCTCTTCTGAAAACTATTTACCTCTCAAGGGTGAGATGAAACTTCACAAATGTCTAGTGCGAGCTTTAGGACCATTTAAAAGGTGCAAAGTTTTGCTAGCCAGGACGCTAGGCAAGGATGTTATTCTGGCGGAATTTTGCTGTATATTGGAAAAGGAATGCAGTCAGAGCTTTCTGCCACACAGGGCAAAATGACTTCACCCTATCAATATATTTTCTTCCACTAAAATATATACTTTTTAAAGTGAAAAATATAAACTGCAGGGTGCAAATCACTTGTAAATTGCTTCCAGGTTTTGTCTGGTGAAGTAGTATCATTACAGTAATGTGGAACAGGGAGCGCAAAGTAGCTTTATGTAACACAACTGCAAGCCATGAAAATAGAGGCTTGCAGAAAGTGCAACTCAAACTTGGCAGGGACACAGCGACAAATATACTTGCACTTCAGAAAAATGGCATACGTTTTTTAGTGTGTAGTGGTCAGTACCCTGTTCTACATCTGATGATAAAGGAGGAGTGCATGAATATTAAGTGTATCAGTTAAGCTTCTGGCTTAAGGCCACTCTCCAGGCAATGTGCCATAGCTATGAAATCACTCCGTTATTTTAGATTTCACATTAGATGAATAGGGAAGTGCAAGCTGTTTGAAACTCATCTTTGATGTATTTAAAGGTTTTGAAATAATGCCTAGCATTTAATACAGTTTTGCTAACATTAGCTTTCCTAAGTGCCTGATAAAAATAGTCTTATTCCCCACTGTTTTAAGGTTATTTTTCTAATTAAATGCAGATGCTTAAACCATCAGCATTCACTGCAAGATTCAGTTGTTCAGACATTATATCATCTATCTTAAATCCTGAATTATGTTCCATATTTCTAACTCAACACTAAAAACTACATTAGCTCTATGGCAGATACAATTATCATTCATTCGTTGCTATGTATCACAATTACCTGGGACCAAATGGGAATGGCAGGAATGGTACTCTGATCTTCACATGCAAAAAAGACTTATAAAGTTGTCATTGACTTCACTGACACCAGTATTTGGTCACAAATAACCCAAGTCTTTACTGCTTAAAATAACCTCCTTTAGTTCTTAGCCACACAGGCCCAGAAGCTTGTTTAGTTTAGTGGGCATGCTTGATGGTTGGACTCGATGATCTTGAAGCTCTTTTCCAACCAAAATGATTCTATGATTCTAAGCTGCAGACTTGTATCGGTGTGCCCAAGTATTTGAAGCTGAACACTGTACTGTTTTGTTTTCCTAAGCAGTAGCTCTTTTCAGAGCAAAACGGAAGATTTCAGAGATCACTGCCTGACATCAACACATTTCAACACCCAATTTTAACCAAACAGCAGTTTAGCACAAAACTGCCAGGAGCAGGGAAAGGGAAAAGTGCCAGATCCTCCAGCACACGTACCTTGCTTTGGGACACATACACACTCTACACTTGCTTTTTACGTTTACATCAGTGGTTACCAGGCCTCTTTTCAAAGTCTTTATTCCAACGTGTGCATGCTTCGCGCTTTTTTTTGGTTTTTTTTTTTTTTTTTTTACAAGAAAGCTAAGATAAAACCAACGAAGTTGTGAAGCACCTTCACTCACGAGAAAAGGGGAGTCTCAGAGACGCCGAGGCCCTGCCTGACGGGCCCAGACACCCGACAGGCTGCGCCTGCAGCTCCTGTATGGGGAGGGGGCTCTTTTTTCCCAGGCCATCCCTGCCCAAGTCCCCGTAGGAAGCTGCTTGGACTCCGGTCAGTCGGGCCCACGTATGGCCCTTGTGATCCAGAACCGGCACCTGGGGGCAGCGAAGAAATGAGGGGCAGCGATGCGCCCCTGGCTGACGAGCCGAGGCGCCTCACTCCTTCCCTTCCCTCCCTCAGCACCCAGCTCTCCTTCCCGCCTGCCTCCGCCGCCGACGTCACTTCCCGGGGGCGGTCCGCAGCGCCGCGAGCCGCGGGGTGTCAGCGGCGGCCCTGTGATGGCGGCGGCGGCGGCGGGGCGCCGGCAGTCGCCGTGGCCGGGGGCGCCGGGGGAGCTGCGTCGCTCCTAACTCGGCGTCGGGCCCCTGCGCCATGGGGAGGAGCCGCGGCGGGCGGCTGGCCTGAGGCGGCGGCGGCGACGACGACGACGACGACAGCGGAGGGCGCGGCGCTGCCGAGGGAGCCCCGCCGCGGGGGCCGCGACCCGCGCCGCCGGGGATGTTGCGGTGGGTCCGGCAGCAGCTGGTAGGTGCCTCCCGCCGCCGCGGGGTGGGGACGGCGCGGCGCCGGGCCGCGGCCGGGGGCTTCCCGGGCACCCCACGCAACCCCCGGGCCAGGGCGGCCCCTCGCCTCGGCCCCGTCCTCCAGGGCGGCCCCGTCCCGACGCCTCTGCCCGGGCCGCCGGCGCCGGCGCGGGGGCCCCGGGGGATGCGGAGGTGCGGGCGGGCTGAGGGGGAGCAGGGCAGGAGTATGTGAGGGAAGGGAGCCCTTCCCGCCGCCGGGAGCGGGGAGGCGTGGGGGCGGGGGAGACCCGCAGGCTTCACTTGGATCATTATCGTCATTTTTAAAAAAATCATTTTTAAGGTGTATCGGAGGGTTTGGGGTGTTTCGGGTTTGGGGGGGGGGGGCGGTGCTTTTTTGTTTTGGTTTTTTTTTTTCTTTCTCTTGAAACCACGTTGACACAGAGGAAAGCACGTTCTCTTACCTGTGACCCCCTTTGGGAAGGGCTCCCCAAACTTCTTTTCACGGAGGAATGACGGTGCCTTTTTCTGTGGACCAACACTCCAGAGATTTGCTGGCCTCTCTTCCTCCTTCACGTTGCGAAATCTTCCAAGGCTTTTTCACCCGATGTGTGTCTGTCTCATTTATTTCCCTGTACCTGAGAGCTTTGCAGCCGTTGCCTCTGCGTGTGTGTTAAGGCTTTGAAAGTGACGAGGAATGAAGAAAAACATCCGTGACATGCTTTTCGCGGGGGAAACCACTTGAAAAAGGGTGCAGTTAGAGCGGGTGTCCCTCTAAATAGGCGCTACTTGCTATGCTTGTATTAAATAGTGTGCAAAGGAAATAAGGCGGCCGTGACTGTAATGTCTGTCGTGCTGTAGCAGGGAAGTACATTGAGTTATTTGATTTTGATTTGAAGTGTTGGCTGGCTTCCTGCCCCCTCCAGCATTATTTCCCTTGCACTTTCTCAAAGGGAGAAATTCCTTCTAAATGATGTATTTACAAACTTACTTTTCCCATTCACTGGAGTTACCTTGCATCACAGATGTTGCCCAGGTTAGTACGAGAACTTATATTAGTTAGGTTTTTATATTTTAGTGGTTAAAGCTTGTTTCTCACTAATGATTTGTTTAATTTGTTACATCACTTTTTACAAAAAAAGATATTTATTTTTTTCCCCCTCTTCTTTCCCTACCTCCTTTCCCATGGCCCATAGATTTTTCCCAGATCTGTGTCTGAAGCACAGAGCTTGTGGTGACGGTCTCAATGCCAGCTTGACAGTGCTCACTCGTTTGGTCTGACACCAAGAGTTATTGACCTGGAAATTGATTGCTCTGTCAGAGCTCTGACTGCACTCTTCTGTTCTGTTACAGTCATGCACATGTTTTTTAGAATAAAGCCTGTTTGGCATAACATAGCTATCATTTTTTCCACTTGAAGCTGGCTTAAGTTTTGTGTGTGTGTTTTTTAAAGCAGCCTTTGTTTTCTTTATAGTTTGGATTAGGACTGTGCCAGTGCTAGGAATTCATGTATCAAACGTGGTTGCTTTTTTCCCTGTGAATACACTGACCAGCTTTCCAGAAATATGTTTGCCCTTAATAGAAAGTAAAAGCTTAGTGTAACAAGATCAACAATAAACCTAGCACTAAGAGGTTTTTGTTCTACTAAAGGAAACTATTTGATGGGAAAATAAAACTTGCACTAGTTTTGACAGGGAAGGATTAGTAGAACGGGATAATAAAAAATCAAGATACTTGAATAGACTTTAAATATGGTACTAAGGAAAAAAATTATTGCAACGATACATGTTTTGTGTTTTCTATAAAACTCACTGTTAGACCTTGATGGCTTTGTTGTTTCACAGCTCATAAAGATGAAAAATGGCCTAAGATAGGTATCACACTCCATGTTTCTTCCGAGGGATGCTCAGAGAACTTACCCCTGTGCTTAATCATTGGTTTAACATAGATCCCACCATACATTTGCTTCTTCATATGTCCATGATGTTTAGGTTCTGAAAGAATGTCAAAGGACTGAGAACCTGGGGAAGGATGCTGAGAAAATAATCGGAGTGAGTGGGAAAAGTGGGGTGGCAGAAATATTTGGATCAAAGGGTGGCAAAATCTGTGTCCGATTTATTTCTGATAGTCGAAGAGAAGAATCTGGGGGTTTGGATGCCTTTAGAGCGTGTATTTGTAACTGTGCTTGACGTGGCATCAGGTTTTGAAAAAAATGTTCTCTTCTATACAGGAGGGTTGGAACTGGGGAAATATGTGGGTGTGATTTAAGTGGGATGTTGCAGTAATACAAAAGAACGTTGGTGTGCAATGTTGGAAAGTAGTAAGGGATTGGGGAAAGGGGGAGGGCTGCTACTTTGCTGAAGGTGCTTTTAGGTAGTTATTAAGTACTCGCTGTGCGAAACCAATGAATGTTTTGCAACTTCTCGTTTGTTTAAGCGGACAGTATTTCATATACTAATTGATGAGATTGTCCTGAGCGTATATGGTCTTGATAGCTCATGTTCTTGAGAGTTGTATAAGAGGCAGGGAAAATGAAGCAGTGGTCTTAGAAGTAAGTAATGAGAGAACCTGGTGTGGAATTCAGATTCTTTCAGTTAGGTTTTCTAAGTGGTGATTTTGCTGTGCTTGAGTCTGTGAAGATCTGTGCATGCCTGTATAGCTACATAAAGGGATGACTAGTCCTCTGAGAACAGGAGACATGCTGTGAATGTAAGACTTTCTTCATCCTTATTATGGTCTTATAAGTCCAAAACAGTTTTCTAACTGAGGTGTTGTCTTTTCAGTGATTTGTTGTATAACACTAGTTGGTGACAGTAATACTGTTGCTCAGTCTTCAGTGCCTATGTGGGACCCTCTTACAAATCATCATTTTGTTTTGGTATCTTGGCCTTCCGTCTGCTTTATTTGCTCAGAAACAATAAACACCAACCTACGCAGCAGTTTATCAGTTTTTCTTCCTCTAATGCTGGCCGATACTAAAACTGTGTAGTAAGTCATTAACAGTGTGCACCTTTCTAGTTAATATTGTTACATTACAATATCATTATCTAATTAATAGTTAGAGGTATCTAAGTTTTGGTAATAAAAAAATGGAGAGACAAATGGAGTTACGGTTCATTGCCTTGAGTAAAATGGCTTGATATATTTCAGAGACAAGCTTTGAGCAGGAAAGATACCTGAGTTCCAGCTTTGTTACCATGAGATCTCAGAAAGACAGTAGGCATGTGGATGTGCTGAGGGTTGCATAACACCACAGGCACAGCCAGCTCCGCTTGAAAAAAGCAACTGGGCAAACAACAGTTGATAGGAAGCATCATTAATATTTAGGAATAGTACAGTACACTTTATTTGCATTTCCAAATATGATGGATTAGACTACATCGCAAATCTCTGTACAGCAGAGCGCTATTGTGGCTCTCCTGGTCAAGTTGTACAGTACCAACACAAAACAAGAGTACAAAGTTGCGTTTGTAATGCTCAGTGACTTTCTGTACCATTTAGAGTTTGATAGATTTATGACAGTGTTTGAACTGTGTTAATATCCTGATGGTGTACCTGCAGTGTAGGAGCTGTTGCAGTGGTATTGACAAAAAGTAATGATAATTTCAGTTGTCTGGCGAGGAGGTCTCCAAAAATTGTGATAGAATACCCTTGTAGGTATGATCTTAGCTGCATTATTTTGAACTATTAGTCCTATTAGAACTACTAGTCAAGTGAAGAAGGGTCTCTGGATTTCCCTTCTAGTTGCTATTATGTAGAGTTTGAGCCTTTTGATCTGTTATCTAACAGTTCAATGATTTACAAAAGATACTGCATGAAGAAAACCTGAGAGCTACCTGCCTGGTCCCTCTTTTATAAAGGGCAGTTCAAGAGAAGCAAAATTGTGCTGTATTTGGCAGAGCATCTTCCTCCTACAGTTTAAGAACCTGAGTGCTGTTGTGCAGTGACAACAACTCTTATGCTATGTAGAGCAAGGTATGCAGGCAAATGCAGCTTTGCTATTTATCTGGAAGTCAAAGACAAAATGTATAGATTAATTTGTTTGGATTGGTGCCTTTTAACTGGAAAACTTAGTTACCAGACTATTTTAATTTGTGGTTGTGGGAAGGTTCAGATTGGGAGGGACATCAGGAGTTCATCTAGTCCACAAGTTCTACCTAGCCTGCATTGAGAGGTGATCACAGGGAATGTTTTTGACTGTTCTGTGTTGGTTGTCCCCATCATACCCCGTGCTCCCCCAGGACAATATCTATAGGGATGTTCTTGTTCATCTTTTGGATGCATTCTAATGAAAAGCTGCTTCTGCTAAGGGAAATGTCTTCAAATAGATTAGCACTAGAGGACTGTGTGTTTGGGATGTTCTTCCCTTTCCTTCCAGGTGTTGGTATCTGGTAAGAGGTTCTGAGAGGACAGATGGTATTTTGTCATAACTTGCAGTTATTGGCATTCTGAACAAGGTGGACAGCATTTGATCTCATTGTTTGCACTGACATGTATGTATTATTTGCACTTAATCATTTTATAGAATTGAACCACTGCAGTTACTTCTTTTTTTGGCCAAAGAATTCCCTGTATTTTTTGAATGCTGAAAGTACTTTGAACTAATCCAATGACTGAGAATCCTAGCTTCTGAAATCATGTTGCTTTTCTGGAGCACAATTTCCCCCCTTTTCTCTTGCTTGTCATTGATGCCTGTTCCCCTATTTGGCTAAAATTAAGTGGGTGTTTGTTATTGCAAACTAGCAAATGCATATTTGCTCAAAAGAGTTCCTCTGGTTCAGACTGCCCAGCTAATAGCTTCTGTACTGTCACTGAGATGCATATTAGAACAGCCCAAAGGTTGCACTGCTTTGGTTAGAGTCGTTTGAGAACTGGGGGTTAATGACTCCCCTCATGTAACTTCACACAGGAGAAAATGTGGCCCTTTTCTTTTGCTAGAGGTATTCTGTGATCTGCTGGACTAGTCCTCCCATTATGTTCGGCTCTTTTAACCTTATTTTCTTTTTATATTCTGCAACTGCTGAAGGCTAATATATTTGCAGCACAGTGTGTTCCAAAGTGTGCAGAACCTGGCCCTGTCTTCAGCCAGCTGTCTGTTCCAAACGGAGACATCCGTTGTGTCCTGTGTGTAATTTTGAAATCTTATCTCATAAGAATCAAACTCTAAATTTAAAAATTGCCTACCCATACCTAATCAAACCAGTCTTGACACTGTTTTTTTTCAAAGACCATTTTAAAAATGGGATGATCAGGGTTGTCTGATGTGCTGTCTTGCTATGAGACATGGAAGTTTGACCTGTGTCTTGTCCCATCCTTCCCGCCCGCCCCAGTCATGAGCCTTTTAAGCAGCAAATTTTTATTGTGCCAAACTTCCACTTGTCACACAATAATACGACCATTTAATTGACCGTTACGATATTCCTGCACTAACAGGATCCTGCTCCCTTAATAGCTACTGTCTGTTTATATGTGACTGAGGGAGAAAAGTATTATTTTATTGACAAAGAGCAAAAGCTTTTTGTGTTCTGGTCAGTAGGTGATAATGGGGGGATGGTCAGGGTAGATGCTTCTGTTTTATTACCAAGAGCTTGCCTCTGAACCCTCACCAGAAGATAAAATTCATAATCTAAGGTGAGTAAATATGTGCTGAATTTAATAACATTCAACATGTGGTTTGGATATTGTTGGTATTGCTTTTTCTAGTTTCGGATGGGTTGGCTGAATTAATTAAAACTTTTGTTTGCTTTCTTCTGGGGTGGAGATATAGGAGTTATAAAAGAAAAATATAATAATGTGTTCAAATTTCATTAAAAGCATCATGACTTGTGCTTTTCAGTAGTGACCTGCCATCTGTTTTTCTTCATTGTATTGTGGTGTCCTCAGTAGTTATGACTGTTTTTGTAAGTATTTCATGGGGAAAAAGTATCTACAGTATACCTCTAAAAAAAAATTCCTTTAATTTTTAGCACCAAATCTGTTTGTGAGCCAGCAAGTAAGAACTGCAGCAAAATAGATCTGATAAAGTGCCTCTGTAAACACAAGGTCATATCTTCCAGCAAAACACAGGTGACATATTTGCAGCTAGAGGGTTTTTTTTTCTGGTTTTTTTTTTAATACAAACCTCTTTTCAACTGCTGTTGAGAACAAACACTGAGCAATAGTACAGACCATGGTAGAAAAGATAGAAAGTAGGACTGACAGCTACACCGTGATTTAAAAAAACAAAACCCTACAATTCCTTGACCTCCCACATGCTGTGACTTAAGAGGATTTTTTTCTCCTTGTTTACTTTGAGTAAAAATAAGCATGGGAAAGGAGAACTTTCCTGTAAATGGGAAGGAGAGATAATGATGTGGACAAAAGGCAAGCTGTTTGTTTTCATGCTGAAATGTTTTACAAGGGAAAGAACTTTTCTATGGTTTATACCAAAAAGTATATTTTGTTACATGTTGTTACCCTTTACTATCCTCTTTGCATATTTTTGTGCTAGGTTTATGGGTGGCTGTGCTAATTTTTGTGGATATTTACATATCTGTTTGGAACAAGAATTTCAACAAAAAAGAAAGGAAGCTTAAGATTTAGCAAGCTTTAGGGATAAACTAGTTTGTAGACATGTCTGAAAGCAGGACATTAAACTGTTACTTAAGTCATAAATCATGTTTGAAATGGAATTAAAACTTAAAGTGATATTTGGTGAATGGAGTAGACTCAAAACTGTGACATTAATTTTTACAGAGCAGGTTTTATCTAAGCACATTAAAAAGGAAGAGCTAGACGGTTCTAGCTATGAACTTCACTCTCTTCCTGTGAAATTTGTTGAGCAACAACTGTTAAAGCAATTGTCAGTGTAATTTTGGCACACATTTTGAAAAAGCTCTAACATTTATTATGTAGAGGTGGTTTTGGGGGAAGAATATTTTGAAAAGTTTTTTGGTTTTTTTTTTTCATACTGAAGGAAAATGTGAATTAGACTTGCAGTGCAGGAGCTGATTGGCATAAGTAGCTATTGCCTACGAGAAAGAATCTCAGTATTGAAAATGGTGGGTTTCATTATTCATGTGGGATAATGGTCATATGAGTAGCCCAGAACAGGAGCCCTTCATGCTGGTGTAAAATAGTTTTATAAATGACTCTTCAAATCAGCGGGTAAAGAGCATTTAATTTTAAGATAATAGTGCACATAGTATGCAAACATGTGAAGGAATGTACGATTCTTACGTATCTCGTGTTCTGTCATGGACTTGACAAATGTAATTTTTGTATATGGTGAAATTGCTAGCTACAAAATTGGAACTGCTTTCTAATTTTAAGTGATAGTTCATAACCTGTCACAGGTTTGAATGCCTTATTTAATATTGAAAATCAAATAAAACTATTTCTGCTATAAAATGACATAAATGAATCCAGGGACTGTGCAGAAAGGATACAATTAGATTTTAAAAATTTTTTTTTAGATACTGTGGTTATTCAAGGTATATGAAGGATTTGTGTGTTGAATGTTTCATTTGCAGTACTGATTCTGCATTTCTTAGTATGACTTTGTTCAGTAACTGCTATTTCTGTGTGATTATTGAAGAATCGTAGCACTTTCCATGTTCGAAGTACTTTATATACTTTGAGCAGCATTCTTAAAAGTGGTTATTGATTTTTGAGATCTCAATTCTTATTTCATAAAATACGATGCCCTATAGTTGCCTCTTAATGGGTGTCTAAAGTCATCCTTCAGCTTTGAAAATCTTGCCTACTCTCTGTTTGGGAGGGAGATGATACTGCAGATAAGGATAACTAATTGCTGGAGCCCACAGAGGAAAACTGTTAGTTCTGAAATTAAAACTGTGTAGTTGGAACTTCAAAGGCATCTTCATTCCCACTTGTTTAAAGCGATGGGCTGCCTTGGGAATCGTGGCAGAAGACCAAACATTTTGGACCACAAATACTGTCAAGCCTCAACTTCTCTTAGACCTCTTGGACTTTATCATAATGCATTTTTTTTAAGGAAAAAATTTAGAGAGCACTGAATGTCTGTCGTGGTTTAACCAGGACAATGGCCTCGCAGAGTAGTTTGGGAGCCACTGGCCATTTCTCTGAGATTGAGGCTTGTTTCTTAGAATTTGAATGTTAACTAAATTGCTTGCTTTATTAGAGTTGAAGACACATTTATTGTAAAGTCTGTTTTCTGTCAAAAAGCATCTGAGCAAAAATATCCCTGGATCTGTTCATTATTGATAACTTTCATAATCTGTGTGTCTGAGTATGAAAGAGAGCATCCTAAAATAAAGCAACAGATGAGGAATGTATTATAGACATTTGGTTAATTAAATACATTGAATGAAGAGGATAAGAATTCTAATAATCCTGTAGAAAAAATTCTGTTGAAGACAGTGACAAAAGAGTAGCTTTTATAAAGCGTTAGGTTTGTTTTATCATATGAAGTCCAAAATGGATTATGCTTTGTAAATACTGTGATTTGGATTGTAGGAGAGGATAAGAAAGCCAGTTCCTTAATTGATGCAAAGTTGGGCTATTTCTAAATTAAGCAGTGTACCTAAATCTCTGTTAAAATTCTTCGCTAGTAGTGGAAACCGGACACGTCATAAGTCTTTGAGAGTGGTGTATTAGCCTAACTTGCCTGCTCAGCTCGCTTTTCCTTTTCTGTTTTTATTGATGTTACAAGAGCAGTATGTTTGGCATCAGTCATCTGGGTAGAGAAAGTGGTATGGAGAAGTATGTTAGCAGTGAATAAGGCCAGTTTAGCTTGCTTGTTACTTTTGTAGATAAATAAGGAGAAGATATGTAGTTTTTAAAATTTTAAGTAGGGATTTTTCCAAGTTATTTTTGTGGACATTTTGACAAAATAAGGTAAAATAAGAACAACTTGAGCTGTATGTAACCATGACTTTGTTCCAAGCACTAGTATGACTTTTCTAAATACAGTACTTGGCATTTTTTTAACCTTGTGAAAGGAAGGATTATTGCTTCATGATTTCTCAGGCCTTGTTTCCTAGAGTGTTTATTTTCACAAAGTAATGTAGGCTGCTTATAGGTCTTTTAGGAGGTTACAACGTGATTTGTTATCAGATACTTTAAATGACTGTGTACAGTAAGCAGGAAGAGGAAGTTGCATGAATAGTGCATGACTTGTAATACTGTTTTATTTCTTTACTGCAGTGATATTCAGAAGAGGAGGAACAAACTGCATGGCACTATGTAAACCTCAGGGTGCTTCAGTTGATTCAGTACTTTAGTTGTTAGAGCAGTGTTTAAAATTGCTGTGAGAGGCTGTTTCTTCCTTCACAATAACCTTTGATACGACAAATTCAGTTTGACTACTGCCCAGTTATGTGACTGAAAGAATTACTGGCTGACTGTTTTGAGTACAAATTTACACAGACTTCTGAAAATGTGCATGGAGTGTGAATAGATCATCTTATCTGACAAGGGGAAAAGTATTCCATGTATATTCAGAAAAAAATCCAAAGCAAGAAAATCCATTTCCTCAAAACACCTTTAATCAAAATACATCTTGGCAGCAGTGTAATAGCAGGCTTTTGGGCTATCTGCCAGGAAGTGTGGTATTCTGTTTCTGTGGCCACAGTCAGTCAGTCGCCTCCCTAGGAAAAAGGCTTCCTGAGATCGAGTTTTCTTCTGTTTATTAGGGTTTTTTTATTAGAATGTGGTGTCCAAAAGGCTTTTTGGGGAACTACTACTTCCCTTAGCAGTGTTCAGTATGGTTTTTGAAAGGAAGAAGAGGCTTTAATTGAGACTTCCTTCTTTCAAACCCCTTTCACTGAAAGCTGGTCACATAGCAGAAATTCTTTTAGCAAATATAATTATTTTTTTTTTCCTGTAAAAGCTGTGGGTGATGAATAAGAAACACTAGTAGATCATGTTAAAAGATACTAGCTTTATGTAAATCAGAAGCAAAAATTGCTTGTCATGTGATTTGTAATTATTGATACATGTATTACAAAGCTTGAAACAGCAATTGATTTGTTGTGTGCTGGTCTCATGTCACTAATCCTAGCTGAAAGATTTGCGGATTTCTGCTGTCTCACTTGACACTGCTGTAGAGCGTGTGCGTGGGGAGGGCGTACGTGTGTGCTGCCATAAGTTAATAGTGGTATTGAAGAAATAAGAGTCTGCAGTAAATAGGGTATATTATATCAACAAGTTGACTGAGAAAGTATTTTTTCTTTTCTTTGTTTACACTTGCAGGTGTTGGGAGGGCAGTCTCATCCTTTGCACAGTTCTTTTTCATAGTGCTGCTTCTCATTTTATTACTCTGCCTGTTTCTCCAGTTGCCTAATTTGTTGTTTATTCTAATAATGCTTCCTCAACAGCAATATAAAACACTTCTTCCACAGTGAACCCTTTTGTTATATCACCAGGCTATTGGCATGACCATGCGATTGTTCTAGGGAGTTATTTGGAGGAGAGGTTGCTGTTGAAGCCTATTTCTTTCATGAAAGAAATAGCATAAAATTGCAGTAAAAAATTTATCCCCAGTTCCCCAGGATATGTTTTTTTTTTTTAATGCTCTTTTAAAGGGGCCTAATTATTACACAGAGGATGTCTTTGTCTAACTTTCAGAACACTAACAAAATCACTGCTGAAGCTGTTTAGTAAAAATGACTTTGGTTAGAGTCATTACAAATTTATAAAAAAGGAAAACTACAGATCACTTTTCTTCTCCCCCCCCCCCCCCCCGCAAGTTATTTTGGTTTGTGCTTTATAAATCAGCTTGACTCAAGTATCTGTGTGTTGTATGTAAATGGCATTCGTTTAGACTATTTTCAAAAACATCAGGTTTTTCTGTGTGCAAAATTTCTATTGGGGGGATGTGTATCAAAGATTAAATATGAGAGCTGTATTCCAGGGGTAGATAATTCCTGGTTTATGTTGATAAATCAGCTGTATGGCTGAACTTTAGCCAGTAAATTTAGATTTAATTTGCAGCATGAAGGGGGAAAAAGATCAGGGTAGGTGTGGGTTTTTTTAGTCACTTTATCTTACAGTCAAATTTTATTTTATTTACAGCTGATTCATGTAATACACCTGATTAAGAAGCCTTAAATATCAGATTTTGTAATAAACTCAGCTTTATTTGTTATGAAGTCAATGATCTATGCTCTTAGGTAGAAATCACTGCACTAGATAACTGCAGAAAAACTAACTTATGTTGAAAGGTATTGGTGATAACTAAATCTTTTTGCAAGACTCAAAATTTAATTTAGGGATACTCTGCTTATGCTATTTAGCTGCAGAAATCTTTTAACAAGGGCATGTTACCCTAGTTTTGCAGCTGAGTTTGATAATGACATTAGAAAGAGAAAGAACTGTCTAATAAGTTAAATTAGGAAACTGGGTGCTTTCTGCACCTCTTTGCTGGCTTGTGTGTAGATGCTATGCAAAGTCCCTTTGCCGTGCAGAAATTTGGACTACAAATCAGTTTTGTGTCACAAGCAGGATCTGTGACCAGCCCCATAGTTACAGAAAAGTTAAAGGCATTTCAGTTCTTGAACAATTAAGTTCAACGTCTGTGCAGAATTTTCCTTGGGGAGATGTGTAATTAAAGTGTCTCTGGAGAGCTGCTTGGTTGCAGTCTCACCAGCTAATTCTGTGGTGACAGGGTTGTTGGGTAGTTCTAAATGATCTTTCATAGTTACAGATATGAAACTTAGGAAATCTGGGTTCTGTTCCCATCAGTGACACTTATTTCCTGCTGTGACTACAGTCAAGTCACTAAGGTTGTCAAGGATGTGTCCTTTTCCAACCATAGCTCTGACAGCTGAAGGGGTTCTTGTCCCCAGCCTGCCTTGCTTGTTCATTGCCATCTCCATAGATCTGCTGACTGCACAGCTTCTGCACTTTCTCCGTGGTAAATTTCAACAAAACAGAGTTAAATTTGTGTAGACCGCAATTTTAACCTGTTTTAGCTGCACAACTGCACCTATAAACTTGTATGGTCTGAGATTCTGACTTGGAAAATAGATTCCTCACTTTTAATTGGTTGAGTCTTCTTGAGCGGAGGTCCTCTCCTCTGATGGAAGTGCTTGTGCAGTTAGTCTTGAGTTGCATGGAGGCCTTTGCTCTTCATAATAAAAATGTCGTTAAGTTCATCAACTTTCAGGTGCTCAGAGAGTGGCCTAAAAAGGGCATATAAATACTTCGGAAAAAATGCAGTAATACCCTAGTCACTCTGAAATTTTTCATTTACCTTGTAATAACTTTCAGCGAGTGGCTTGGAGATTAGCATTTATCACCATCAGAAGACTGCCAGTCGCTTTCTTTGCTTTCTCTGGTTTTTCCTTGCTTTACATCTGTTTGGTTTAGAGTGGAATTTTTTCAGGCTGTAGAACATGACTTTCCAAAGTGAGGATGTCTGGCATTTTGTGAGTTCCAGACATTTTCTGAGATGGAAGAGGTGTGTACCTAGACTTACTAATTAAGCACTTTTTTTTTTTTTTTTTTTTTTGCTTGCAAAACATTTTTATTGTGGCATCTTCTGGACTGATTTAGAAATTATGTGTCACTATTGTCAGATATCCAAAATGCTTCTGCTACAAATGTTGTTCTCTTTTAAAATTTTCTGTCATTGTTTAACAGGTACATTTTTTTCATCTTACTTTCATGCTTGTATTTCTTTTCTTGAAGTTGTAAAGTTCCTTTCTTTTTTGCTTTTGGCATCCTATGTATTTTTTCCCATTGTTTCCCCTATCTACTTTTTGTCTCCCTGCTCCACTCTTATCTTTAAACAAGCTTTCACACTGGAGCATGTGACTAGAGCAGCCTTCCACTGCTTGTCATCTAAAGTTTACTCTCCTTCAGATCTCTTTGAAAAATCCCCCTTCCTTTCTTTCTCCCTTCTTTCTTCTGGACCTCTTTCTTTCTGAAGCATAATGTGTCTGTAGTAATGATGGCAAATGCAAAAATTTGTATGTTTGAGAGGATTTTTTAAATTATTCCTTTACTTTAAAATGATGCCATCCTGAATGTGAACATACCTAATGCCCTGTGTTAGAGATATTCATGGGTTAAAGAAAATTCTCAATTGGTTATACCTACCATTTTTTATGTAGCTCATTGTGCTCACTGTTCATCATCCGCTGTGGTTAACTGGTACAGAGGTATCTGCTGTTGGAGGTCTGTGAAGTGTCAGTTTCTATTTGATGAGAATCAAGGTCTGAGCCTGGTTGCACTAGTGGAGCAACCCAACTGCAAAGGTAGTTTCCTCACCTCCAGTAGTGGAATTGGTAATGCCCTTTGTAGCTGTTTCACCATTTGTCCTTCCACTTGGCATCAAAGAACAAGGAGACCATGTATACGGTGCAGAGTTGGTTCCAAGATTAGGAATGTGTGACATTCATGCTGAAATTCGCAACTTGCTGGACAATCATTGATTCCCTATCGAACAACTTAACAGTTCCGAATTTAATTTCATTAGTTTGTTCCATGTCTTAAAGCTTTTTCGTTTTTATTTTAGTAATTTTCTTAGCCTGTTATCTGAATTATTACTGTTTTACTGTCTTGCATGTTTTGTTTTGCCATCACCTGCTTCTCCAGGTCAGAATGTTACAGCTAGGAAGGGTTCTGGTGAGTCATGTAGCCCCAGGAAAGGCTCAATTAAAGATAGACTTGAATGACCTAGATATAAGCCCTTGCAGTACAGAGACATTGCAACCTCCCCATGTGACTTATTTTGGTTTTTAATTATTCCTTTCCATAAGAAAGGAATTTTTGTTTGTTTTTCCAATATCCAAACTAAATTTTCCTAGCTGCAACTTAAGCGGACTTCTGTTGTTCATCGTCCTTCAGATTACTCCTTTTCTTGGTGGAACAGTCTTACGTATCAGAAGATGTGCTAGTATATCCCAAGTTTCCTGTCCCCTAGGCTAAACTACTCTAATTTCTTTGCTCTTTGCTTTTTATATTGTTCAGCCTTGTGTTATATGTCATGTTTTCAGGATCTCTTGTGTCTAATTGTTTTGGGTTTGTGTGGCGGGGTTTTGGTAGTTGGGGGAGGGGGCTACAGGGGTGGCTCCTGTGAGAAGCTGCTAGAAGCTTCCCTGGCTCTAAGTTGGACCTGCTGCTGGCCAAGGCCGATCCAATCACCAGCGTTGGTAGCGCCTCTGGGATAACATGTTTAAGAAGGGGAACCTGCAGCGGGTAGTGGGATCGGAATGTGAGAGAAACCCCTACACAGAAGCCAAGGTCGGTGAGGAAGGAGGGGGAGGAGGTGTGCCAGAGGAGGGGATGCCCCTGCAGCCCGTGGTGAGAGGGCAGGTTGTCCTCCTGCAGCACATGGAGGGGAGCGGGCTAGCAGATGCCCACCTGCAGCCCAGGGAGGAGCCCATGCCAGAGCAGTCGGATGCCCCTGAAGAAGGCCGTGACTCCATGGGAAAGCCTGTGCTGGAGCGGTCTGCTCCTGAAGGACTGCAGCCTGCAGAAAGGACCCATGCTGGAGCAGTTCGTGAAGAACTGCAGCCCGTGGGAAGGACCTACGCTGGAGAAGTTCATAGAGGACTGTCTCCTGTGGGAGAGACCCTATGCTGGAGCAGAGGAAGAGTGTGAGGAGTCCTCCCTGTGAGGAGGAAGGAGCAGCAGAGACAATGTGTAGATGAACTGACTGCAACCCCCATGCCCTGTCCCCATGTGCTGCTGGTGGGAGGAGGTAGAGAAAATCGGGAGTGAAGTTGAGCCCAGGAAGAAGGGAGGGGTGCGGGGAAGGTGTTTTAAGATTTGGTTTTACTTCTCATTATCCTGTTTTGATTTGATTGGTAACAAATTAAATTGGTTCTGTTTTTTTTTCCCCAAGTTGAGTCTGTCTTTTTTTGCTTGTGCCCATACTTGGTGAGTGGTCCCTCCCTGCCCTTGTCTTGACCCACGAGCTTTTCATTATATTTTCTCCTCCCCATCGCATGGTGGGTGAGGAGTGAGTGAGTGGCCTCATGGTGCTTTATTTCTGGCTGGGCCTAAAGCATGACACTCATGTTCCACTCCTCTGGATGCTGTCCAGTTGGTTTACAGTGCTTCAGCTGTGCCTCCCACTCCTCCTCCAGCCTCCTTAGCACTGAAGGCCTTTTCCTCGGTGGCATGGCGTTACTGACTCACATTCAGCCTGTGATCAGCTATAGCCTTTTGATCTTTTTCTACAGAACTCCTGTATGGGCTTTTGTTCTCTTTTTGTAGATGCAGTTAATTGTGTCTAAGAGCTGTATCTTTCAGGCTTCCATGCATCCGGTTGGTCAAGATTATTTTGAATCTTTTTTTGTCATTTGGTGTTCTTGCAGTTCTGAGGTAGTGTCACCTGCAAATTTAATGTCTGTGTTCCCCTTCCCATTGCAGAGAGGCAGTTGATGAAAATACTGACCATTAGACCTGAAACAGGGCTTTGGTTCCAAGGGACCTCACTCAGGTCTGTTTTGGCAGGGAACTGTTGATACGTACTTCTGAGTATCTTTTTTTTTTTTTTTAATGAGTTTGCTTTTAGTGTTGCTACCCCTCGTGTGAATTGGTGGTAATGTCAGGAAATCGCATTTGACGTTAGACAAAATGTTAGTTCTTGGGGATAGAACTCGTTTGGAAAAATACTGTTGTCTAGTCAGATGCATATACTTTTGTTTTTAAGCTGGTGAGAATCTTTTCAAAATCCAGTTATCATAGCATACTATTGTGACTTGTTTGTTTTGACCTTTTCTGATAATCTGTTTTATTAGGATTATCATGAGCTCGACTGTGAGGTTCTGTAATATATGTATGTTTCATCTCCATTTCTGTTTCTTCTTTTTTAAGTTTCACAGGGCTTCAAGTTTGCATGATAGCAAGTATTCTCTATCCTTTTTGAGACTTAGGATTTTTTCGTTCATTTTCCAGAATGAGTACACAACCTCAAAATTGAGATTATTATTTTTTTTCCCAATTTTTGAAAATTCTCTGGACACAGCAGACTTTAATTTACACATTAGTTTTGTTTCTCATTCAAAAACTGCTATTCTAAAACTGCTACTTGATACCTGGATATCATTTTTCAGCACAGAGATAACTGTTTTACAGAACTACAGTTAATAAAATAGTCTTTCTCGATATTTTTTTATTATTATTTATTTTGTGTTTTAGGGTTTTGACCCACCGCATCAAAGCGATACAAGAACTATTTATATAGCAAATCGTTTTCCCCAGCATGGCCATTATGTTCCTCAGAAGTTTGCGGACAACAGAATCATTTCATCCAAGGTAAGGAATCAATTTGTCATGGGAAACCCACTTGATATGTTACTTAAGAAGTTGTGTAGCAAATGTGCATGTGTGTATTGTGTCTAATGGTGCATATATAATATTCAAAATGAAACAAGCTTTAAACTTTTTTGAGGAAAAAGATAGGTTGTTTCCTATGTAGTTTTTCTCCTGCTCTCATCCCTCTTTCCTCAGAACCTGACTAAGTACAGAACAATTAAGCATGTTGGTCAGAATTTCTGAAGAAAAGTAGATGTTACAGCAGTGTTGCCCATGTCTGGATGTGATGCACAGAACTGCTTAAAAGGAAGGATTAAGCTGGTTGTGAGCATTTATAAAATAGCCAAAGTGTAAGATAGTACCCTGCAGAAAATGTATCAGCAATGAACTGCAATTGCAGATTCCCTCCTAGTGTGACCTTGGATTGGAATCAATAGAACTGATGGTGGGGATGTGTCTTGTTGCTCTAGTGTAAGAGAGAAAGTTACAGCTGCAAGAATTAATTTCTTCTCTGCTATCCAGGATACAAGCAGCCAGATGACTCCAGCTGCTCCTATCCCAGTTGGTACAAGAACATTTAAAACTTTGACTGTAAAGGCAATGCAGTTGCTACTCCTGCTTCCCTGCTAGGTGTACTTGGGGGGGTGCGGGGGTGGCGTGGAAATTGGATACAGAAGTTCTGTGTGGGAGTAGGGCAAGAAGGTTTAGGGGTGGGGAGATGGAAAATGGAAAGATGTCGGTCAAGAAAGTTTCACTGAGAAATTGTTCAGTATGTCAAAACTGTTATTCTCTCTCTCTCCCTTTTTTCCCTTCAGTATACAGTGTGGAATTTTGTTCCAAAAAACTTATTTGAGCAGTTCAGAAGAGTAGCCAACTTTTATTTTCTGATTATATTTTTGGTTCAGGTAAGTTGAATACTACTTGGGGAATTGCAATTTATGTTGTAAATTCTGCCACTGATTTTCATTCTGAATTTGACTTCTCTACTTGCATATTCTGTCTATAAAAACAACATATTTCCAGATTCTCTAGGAAAAAAAATCTTTAAAAAAATTATGTCCAAATTTAAGTACTGTCTTTAAGTTTTATCTTCATGAATGCTAATATATTTAAGCGTGCAGCTTCAAAGTCCATTGCACTTTCAGCACAGAGACTCAATTGTCTGCCTCAAAATACAATCTTAAATCTGTTCAAATGCGCTTTTTCTATTTTTGTGGAGGTTGGTGGTGTTTGAATAAACCAGGAGTTTTATAGTGTGCATTTTTAAATGCTTCTGGGACATGAGTGTGCAGAAATGCAGAGGTTCAAGTTCACTTGCATCAAATTGGGCAGTATGCTTGCTCTTGAGCTGAGCATAGATTAGTGTATATACTCATTGTAGGTGGAATCTTGCTTTTCTAAATCAACACACTATTATCACATACTCCTAAGATCCTCAAATTCAATTTATTCGGATAGAAGGAACACATGAAGATTTACAGCTAGGATTGACAGTTTTTGAGTTTTGAAGACATCAGTTAGTGCTGTTGTTGATACAGTATAGGTCAGAAATATTACCGTGGCTTTTGTAGCAGAGTATATTTCTTCTAATTAAGAACATCCACAAGTACATTATAACAGTCTGTAAATTTTCTGTGATGTTTGCACCTCCAACTCTGTACTAGTACTTGAATTTTGTTGAGCCATTGCAGACTTAGTAGATGAAGAGTAAGTGGGAGAAAAGTTGTAAGGAGAGAGAGTAACTTTTGAAAGACCAGTCGATACCTAAGAGACAAGATTTTTTGGGTACACAAACTTTTCTTTTGTTACAAAATAGCATGCGTTGAGCATGTACAGCCCTCCACAGTGATTAACCAACACTTGCGGTATGCATCTGAAAAAGATGGTGCCTCATTGGACAAAAATCAGGAATACTGAGGAGTTCATAAGATTTGTCTGTGGTTATGCAAAATGTCAGTAGCAGGGCCAGTTCCGCAATTTTTAATCCATTGCCTCCTGTGTCCCTTACTCTTGTTCTTTCACATTTAGAAAGAATGAGCTTTCTAATAGGCTGAAAATTCCTGTGTTGGGATTTACTAAAGTCATATGGTTCTAACTTAGTCTAACAGAATGTGTGGCCCATCCCATGTCTTTGTCATTCCTGTTATGATGTTTCATGCTGTTTAACATATTGTATCATAAGGAAGATGGGGGCATGCTGGAGATGGAACATAAATGTTACTTAAAGTAACCACAGACGGTGTTGCGTTTTTAAAGCTTTTCTTTCTTTTTAATGCAAATTTACCTTTTTAATTCAATTTTGAGTCACATTCCTTTTAAACTGTTAGACTTCAGTAATATCTAAATGTGGTGTCCATGAACAAATGTGGATCTAAAGGCAGAACTTCTATTCAGAATGTAATCCTGTTCTTCTCCCAGTTTGTGACTCAAGTGGATGCCCTAATTTGTATGGGAAATGTCTCATCTATATGTCTGTATTCTTGGAAACCAAACAAGAGGAAAGCTGCAGTCATTTTTGTTCATTTGTTAGAACGGAATTCTGGTTTTATTCAAATCCCATTTGGGAGTTCATTAATATCTAATATTTTTTTCTCTTTATAAGGCAAAGGTGCCTTTAAAAGTTGATCACCATGGTATCTTCTCTGTCCTATGAATCTCATTTGACCAAGATGCATTGTCTGTCATTACTGCCCTATTCCACTGGGGATGACAGAGCTGGGGCAAGTTCTCATTGTGTGATTTAAACATGCAGCACAATCCAGTCCACGTTGTTCACCACACATATGCATGCCAGAAACATGGTGACAGACTGCATTTTGTTCACGTGAGGCTTCATGCCAGTTGTGTGATGAATGCATGTCCAGCTGCATGGCAGGCAAAGGGCCATGGTGTTCTGGTGAAAGAGGCAAAAGGAGCAGGCTGACATGACAATTCCACCAGCACAAAACTTGCTCTATTTTCACATATGAGCCTCTCTTGAGAAAGGAGAGAGTGTAGACGGCAGAAATGTCATGATGAACCCTATCCAGCCAAAAATCGGATGCTTTTGGCATGGGTTTTCTTGGACAACATGCTGCCAACCTGAAATTGCAATGCTGCTTGAAGAGCAGACAGTATTGCAGGATAGATCTAATTTTTGTTGTATTCTATAAATTGTCTGTGTTTTGGTGGTGGTGGGGGGGAAAGCTCATGCATGTGTTGTAAGGTGGCATAATCTGTTTTCTCTATGAGGTTCTTGACTCTTGACAGAGTAAACTTCATGTATGATTATATTTGTTTTTTCTTCTTTAATGGTTCCCAAAGCAATGCCATAAGTCTCAGGTAAAGTGGATCAAATCAGTGTCTGTGGTTTTGAATAGTTCTTGTGCATATTTTCTTTACAGCACTTGACCATGTTGTTTTTTTCCTGCAGCAGAGGAGAACCACTAATATCCCCCTCACATACAGAATTTTAGTGTATACACTGCACTTTTGGCATGCCAGCAATAATAGCACAAATTGTAAAAACTGCATGTTAACTTGGGGGAACCAGAAAGGAGCAGTCTAAGAAACTGTGTTCTTTAAACTGTTGGAAATTACTATTTTTAACTTTATTTTCACTTCTGAAGTGGAGGTTATTATACTCTACATTGCTGTTAAGCAGTAGATTGTATAGAGTATTGAAAGAGCTTCACGAAATGCAGATTTCTTTCCTTTGTAATATACTTTTGAATTCATCTTTGTAGGATGAAAACATAGCTTCCTTTTACTAAGGACTCTTAAAATTGGCACATGCATTTCAACTGTGATTAAGTCTGTTCTATGCCCTAGAACCTTTGTTTGCATCATTATTGACATGTATTATTTAGGTGTCAGGAATGGAGTTCTGCTCCAGAAATTCTGCAGAAAGTGCAGTAAAAATACTCACAGGTTATAATGAGGAGTTTGGAAACTAGTTGTCATCTTGCTTCATTGGGTTTTTTGGAAGATACAAATATATTTGGACTAACTTTCATATTTTCTTCTCTTCCAGCTCATGATAGATACCCCTACCAGTCCTATTACCAGTGGATTGCCATTATTCTTTGTCATAACTGTGACAGCCATAAAACAGGTAAATGGGAAAAATCTTGTATCATGAAGTCTTTCTAAGGTAAAGTTACTTAACAAAGTCTGACCAAGATAATGTTTAGATACTAAAAATAAATTTAAAAGGTGTCATTTTTAGAAGGGATTTTTTTATTTAATGTTTCTTTTTAGATGCTTGAACTTGAGCATTTTGGTTAGTTGTCAAGCCCTTAGTGACTTGCTGAGGTACCCTTAAATGGACAGTGAATGACTGTCAGACACCATTTTTGTCTAAACATTACATGTCACTTTTTATAAGACCTTTTCTGAAAGCTCCTCACTTATTTCTTTGGCACACCTCGCTGCATATTAAAACCAATCCTCCCCTATGACACACGGAGAAAGGAGCTTGGATAGGTGAAGCAGTGGTGCAATCCATGTTTGTCTGTAGTTAAGAAGCAAATTTTGCCCTGAGGAGTATGTTTCATGGCATAAAATTAACTGTAATCCTGTATCAGGTAAAAAGTCCAGTTTAGAAAGCTTCTGGTTTTGTTTTCCTTTTTTTTTGGTTGCATAAAACATTTTGGAGTACTTTATAGCACTTGAAGTAAGAAAAATCTTCTAAGTATGTTTAATAGAATTTTAATAGAAATGTTATTCAAGCACCATACTACATCCTACTAAGACCTGGAGGCCCTGGAAGGAGAAGGTTAAAAAAAACAAAAGGCGGGGGGGAGAGAAAGAAAAAAAAAAAAATCTTCTGTTTTCTTTAAACCCTTAAAGCAAGAGGAGAAAGAAACAAGCACATAAATAAAGAGGTGATGTGGATAGAAACTACAATCTCTTCTGCAGGGATGTAATTTTCAGGAACTGTCCTCTTCAAAGGGTTTGACAGTGCTGTCTGGGGAAGAGATGCAGTCATAGCAACTGAAAAGTAAGCAGGAGACTGTTACAGAGCTACAACTGGCATTTCAATTTGTCTTCTGTGCCTGTAAGACCCAAAGCCACTCTGAAATAGGGCAAAATAAAAACAGGTCTAGCTTTCAAGGGATAGAATAGTGTTTGGGGCAGAGGGGATCTTTATGCTGGAATAATATTTGAACTAACATTTCATTTTGCTGCTGTGCAATTTGTATATGTAGAATGCCCTAATCCTATTCAATTGCAGTTGTTATCATCACCCCCGAAAAAATCACATGTTCAAGAGCTACAGTCTTAAGTAGGCAATGAAAAACATCCCTTAAAGCTGTGTGAACTGAAAGAGATTGTGCAACTCAATTAGAAATATTAGAGATTTTTTCCAGAAGTTGGACTTGTATAAGTCTAAAATTGTCCAAAATAGTCTACTACCACCTTGTTTCCAGTTGCCCAATCTTATATTGGGAAATATAAGTATCTTACCATCAATTGCAAAGAATAGGCATTCTGTCATTCCTTCTAGTATTTTCAAATAATTCGTGACTTGCCAAGCATCAAGAGTTTTTCTGATTGTCTCGGTGTCTCTGCAAGGACTATTGGAACTACCTAAACTGATCTAATGGACTCTCGTGTTTATCCTACCTGCTGCAAAGTAGGCAAATAGTACACAAGCTGTTATCTTGTAAAGACAATTCAGTGTGCTATTTCCAACAGGCTGCCCCTAGACAAGGAAGAAAGATAAATCTTTTGTTGGAATGCAGAGGGGAAGATACCCAGTATGGTCTCAAAACCAGCTCCCATTATCTTTCGAACCTGAAGTGGAATAGGGAGTAGATTTTAGGGGAAGAAACCCCTTTTGAAAGCTGCAGGGCACTAGTTCTGTACGAAGTTACATCAGGATAAATGTTAAACTGTAACTTAGTAGTCTTTCAAAAGATGAAGGGGAAAAATAGAAGCATTAACCATATCTGGGTTTGAGAAGCTTAGCACTGGGTGGAAAAACTCTCCCCTACTTCCAGAAGGCCAGTTAAAGTGACACCTCTAGCAACCTCAAAACTCAGCCTTATTTTAATCGCAGCCAAGGAGATAGAACTTTTTCTTCCTAGAAATGTAATTACATCTAGGTCAGAAGAAGGACATACAGGACTGCAAAGTGATGCAACTTATGCTGTGTCATTTTGTCTATCTTGTTAGCCAGAGCACTTTCCTCCTTATGCCTGTGAAGATGTGTATGCAGTCCTCAGAGGAGTCCAGAATTAGAAAATAAAATAAATTAAAATAAAACAAAAATAAAAGTTATAAAAACCCAAAACAAAATACAACAAAATAAAGGTATTTCCTAAGGAACTTTAGGGAACTTAGTTCGTTTCAGTAAGTTCATAGGTATTTAGGAAACAAGCTCATTGGACACAGATGTTTGCATGACTGTCAGGTAAATTGAAGAAACTAGTTTGCAGATTTTGATTAAATATAGACCTAAACCAAGAATGAAAAACCTGGTAATACAATATGCAGGCCTGTTTTAATTTTGTCCTTTTCTCAAGTATGTTGCTGCAGTTATTTAAGGAGGACTTAAGAATATCATTTAATTGAGGGATTTTAATCTTTAGTTTCTGTTCATGCATTTAAGCAACATTCCCTGTGTTCCTATTGCATCTTTCTTTCTAACAGTATTTTTACAATATTTGCAAGTGAGGATAAGGAACTCTTTCAAAAAATGCCGCAGTAGATAAGTTTTGGGGGAATTTAAACTGACCACAGTAAGTTGGCTCTTAAGAATTCCCTGGTGTGAGGTGTCACCCTTGTGTTGCAGGCAATAGGTGTCAGATGGAGAAAGCGCTGAAATCTGTACTTTCTAAAGAAGGTAAATTTCAGTTCTTTGCCAAATGCCCATATTGCTCAGCTGTTCAGATTTATGAGACAAATGCCCCAAGGTTACTGGATGTTAGTTCTTGTTTTCTTCTGTCATTCACCTTTAACAAGGAGCTGTAGATATTCACTCTTGCTTTTTCATACTGGTTAGGAAGGACTCCTAAAGTCTTACTTAGGGGTTTTAGGATTCTGATTTCCCAGTATCTGTCTGCGTGGCTGCTATTACTACACACTTCTTAATTATCTATTTTTAAGCAGTTGGCATATAAATCTTCCCCCTCTCCTTCCCATGCAGTTGTGCTGTCCCTACTCATTTGTGCTAGTAACAGTGGAGGTGCATGAAGGTAGAACTGCAGAACTATACTTTTAACATGCTGAATTCATCATATAACTTTCCTCCAAACTCCAGTTAACTGCCGAATTCTCCAAACTGCATCTGCATTAGTACTCTTTGTGTTATGACATTCATATATAATATTTGTAACATTCTAGGATGAGTTGGGATTATGCGTGCTGTTTCAGAGGGCCCCCTTCTTCTCTCTAAAAGCTTCCAAGGAAGTGATTTTAACTCTTTCACATTTTTTATACCTTCAGAAAAGCATTTTAGGAAATGTCTCTCTTACTGCAAATGAGTTGTAGGAGTCTTGCCAGGATGTAAGAGGCAGTTGAACTTCCTGCATACGCTGATCCATTTCTTGTGCTTGCTCATGGGCCTTTCCAAACAGTACCTAGGCTTGGGAATCAGAGATCACGCTATTGACAGTCACGCTGTTAGCTTAAATAAGCAATGTATTGATAGTTTAGGAAAATAGGAGGGGAATAATATACCTGGATTCACTCTCATGGATGTTTGCATGTGTGGATTCACTCTCGTGGATGTTTGCATGTGTGTGTGCGTGGGATAAAGGGTGCTTAAAGAAGTGCCAAATACCCAGTAAAGGAAAACTGCTTAATTTATCCATTAAAAACTCAGTTGCTGTGAACTGTTGCATTAGGACTCACAAAGAACTAAAACCTTCTCAGTCCTTTTCTCTTGCTATACAGAGCTGATGTGTGAACAGCATGTCATAGAAAATTAAGAACTCTTTAAGATTTCGTGCATAGGCAATGGCAGTAACTCTAAGAAGTGCTCTATGGTGTGACACGAGGAAGTAATTTCAGTCTGTTACTTCTCTTAAAAAAAAAAAAAAAAAAAATCCATAAGAGAGACTGGGAGTGGCTGTTCCCAGTTTTGCAGTATATTAATCCACATAGATAAAAGATTGAATGAGTACTTGTTCATCTCGTCAGCAGAAAATGTCACTGCCTGTTTGTTTTAACAGAACATGGGACTGTTAAGTTTCTTCACCACTTCTGCTACTTTATTTGCCTTTACTTATTTGTGTAAGGTAAGTGAAAATTAAGAGGTTTCCCAGGTTCTTGAGTAACAGCTGTAGAAACTCAAGATAAGTTAGCAACTGTATTCAGGCTATGCAGCAGGCATGTTTGCTTAGAAGATATTTGTTAATGCTTTATAGGTTTCTTGCTTAAAAGATAAATTCATATGTTTTCCACAGGGTTATGAAGACTGGCTACGACATAAAGCAGACAATGAAGTAAATGGTGCTCCAGTTTATGTTGTTCGAAGTGGTGGCCTTGTAAAAACTAGATCTAAAAACATTCGGGTATGTGCCTAAGGACAAATTGAAAATTGTGTTTCTATTGCGTAGCTAAAGCTCTTGTTTCATTAGTAATCATTGTGGCCTGTTTTATCATGATTCGTTAACAATGCTGAAATGAATTCTTCTCTTTTAAAACTCTGTACACTTCTCATTTGTGTTCACTTCATTAGGTGGGGGACATTGTCAGAGTAGCCAAAGATGAGACTTTTCCTGCAGATCTGGTGCTTCTGTCATCTGATCGAGTTGACGGTTCATGCCACGTTACTACTGCAAGTTTGGACGGAGAGACAAATCTTAAGGTCTGGGTTACTGCTATGAAATAGAATGTAGTTAATTTGTGATGCTATTTTTATTTTAGCCTGTTGAAATACCACCCCCACCCGCCCCCAACCTGGTAGTCCTGTATGATTAACTTAATGGACACTGTTTTACAGACACATGTTGCAGTCCCAGAAACAGCAGTGTTACAGTCTGTTGCCAACCTGGACAAACTTGTAGCTGTTATAGAATGTCAGCAGCCAGAAGCAGATCTATACAGGTATCACTTTACTTATAGAGATTTTGAAATTAAATCAAAATAAAGTGTTTAATATTATGGGTCTTGCTGGGATTAAAATAGCTTCAGATATCTGCTTAAATTTTAGGTCATAATAATCAGTGTGTTTATACATACATACTTACTGAAAGTTGCAAGTGACAAGTTTGATTATTTCAGTAGTAAATCAGAAGTTACAGGATAATATTTACCTTTTGTATTTTAATCATGACACTTATGTACATTTCTGTTCTAACTAGTAAACTCATTTCCAGTTTTTAAAGAATTAAATGGCCTATGAGTGTGAGCAGGTTGGAGAGAAGGAGTGTATAAGATTCTGCCAGGAGATTTCAGTACTATATAGTATCTTTTTTAATGGAATTAACTCAAACCATAGAAAATTGTTGTAAGCTTATGTTAATACTAAGGATATGTGTTGGTCATGTTTATTTTGCTTGTGCTTAAGAGAAGATTTGAACTCCATTCTTCAGCAGCAGAAGTTTAGATTAAAACCAATGTATCTGACTGTACTTCATCTCAGCTTTTAACATCAGCAAGCAATGCCCTAGGCTCTGTAAAACAGCATCATAGGTAACAAAAGTTATATTCCCATCCAAGTTCCTCCTGAATTGTGTAATGGAAAATGGTAGTTATCAACTAGTAGTTTTCAAAATCCAAGTGTATCACAGAAGCTATTCTTAAGTAAGTTTTGGGATCATTGAGAAATGTTAAATTCTTAAAAACTAAGATGCTTAGTTTGAACAGCTGTTCAAATACTTGATCTTTAGTTCAGTTTGTAGAGAACATCAAGATAAGGTACAATTACTATAGAAGTTTATGTCCCTATTTGTAGCTGGGGTCTTGCTAAATATGCAAGTGTCACATTTTAAAAGCACAGTAGATTGGCTTTGTTAAATGAAAAATTACTATTTCTGATGGATAATATGCTAACTTACGTTTGTAGAGGAATTATTTCTTTTGTGGTTTTATTAGTGAAACCTAATAGGCTTTCTCAAATGACTGTTCTTTTGAAGGATAAATGTTTCTGTTGTTAAATATCTCTTGTAAAATTATTGCCAGTGTTGCCATATTGTTTTAGTTTGATTGTTAATAAAAGTTGATTATTTTGTATTTGTGAGCCATTAATGACTTTTCTGTAAATATGGAGGAGTTCTTTTACATTTTTTAGTCTTTATGTAGATTTTTCTAACACATGGCCATCTTTCATAGATTTGTTGGAAGAATAACTGTAAGTCAACAAACTGAAGAAATTGTACGGTAAGTAAAATTTTATAAGATTAATGTTTAGAACTGATGGAGTTGGTTAAAAATCACAAAAAATAGTTACTGTTAAATATATGAAAGAGGGGTATTTTTACTGAAAGTGTCAATTCAATTATAGCTACATACTTAAGATGAAGATGAGAAAAAAATTAGCGAAGAGTTCATCACTATCCAGTTTTTCAGATTTAATTGGACAGTTCTGGGAAGCTTGGCAGTTCCAAAGGGGGTAATTTTTAGGCACTGGTAATAAGCTGGTAACTTTGTTGCTATTTGTTATTTTAAAACATTTATTGATCTTAAACATTTTCCAGTGGCATATAGTGTAGACTACAACAGTTTCCCCTGTCATCTGTTTATTGGAGGCACTGAACAGGTGTTTTTGCAGTTGAAATTCCTATAAATTGTTGGTCTGTTTTAACAAAACCTCTGCTACTAATTTGTAGCTTTCAGTATATATTTCAAACTACTGTACTACCTGGACTGTAAAGATAAGTGCTTACATCTGTAATAGTGAACACATAATTGCGTGCACATAAAACCATGTGCTCACACCCTTTCCCTATGCGGTCATAGCAAGTAGCATACACCTAACTAAACATGTGAAAATATAAAAATAAAGATGTGAAGCCACTTACAGACATACATGTGGACTTCCTCAAAAGATTGCTAATTGCAGCGGGTTGGCCTCAGCTAGCAGCCAAGCATCCACACAGCTGCTCATTCACTTCCCCACACCACAACAGGACAGGAGGGTAAATAGGAAGAACAGGAGTGAGAGAGGTCATGGTTTGAAATAGGCAGGAAAATCACTCACGAGAAATGGTCAGATCTTCAGGAATATTTAGCATGCAAGTTATTTAATTGTTTTCTCTTGAGAGTTGTTGATAATCAAGCTTTCAAAAAACTTGGTCACCTCTTCTCAAAATTTGAAGCGCTGTGTTATGTTGTATAAATGTGTCACAGAAGCAGGTAGATCTGTTACAATTCTTTCACTCTTCTGATGTCCAATATGTTATCCTTTACACATTTTTTTCGTGAAATTTCTACCTGAATCAAATATTAAAGCAGTATTATTTTCCGTCCAAGTTCCATCTCAATGTGTGCTTTCAGTCTGAAGAACTGAAGGTCTTTCAATCTGAGCACCTCCTATAAGGCTGGCAAACATCTGTCAATTTTAAGTAGGAGTAGCAGGGAGTTCAGGGTGAATCAATGATTTGTCAATGGTTTTGCAAGAAATACGAGAATGTAGAAGGCAGATCACTTGGCCCCAAGTCCAATGCCTTAGCCCCCCCCCCCCCCCCCCCCCCAAGAAAAAAAAACCCACCCAACCCCCCTTCCCCAAACCCACTCAACTGTTTTCTAAGGTTGCTTTATGTGCTACTTCACTTAGAGCTTTTCAGAATTCATTACTGCCAAGCTTGACAGGTTCAGCTTTGGGATAATCCATCAAAATAATTTAGTTGACAACATATAACAGAGACAGTTTAAAGGGAGTGTGAAAAATAATTGCAAGTTCTGACTACTGGTGGAGCGGTATCTTCTGACTGTGAAAGATAAACTTGTCTAGTCTGTATTACGCTGATTCAGGTTTTGTATTTTGGGTTTGTTAGTCTGGTTTTACAAACTGCAAAAACCACTTGAATCCAGAAGTATACAGTAGGTTTCTTATAAGCAAAGGTTAAATGCTTGGCCATTTAGTCCCTTTCAGTTCAATTTTTCAATTAAAGTTTGAGTCTAGCCTAAAAATATTATCATATATATGTGTAATTTAAAGAACCTGTCATAATCTGTGTGTGTAATTGGTGCACACTGTATTTGGAATGGTAACTGTTACATTTGCAGTCACGTTTGCAGTAACATTTAAGTTAAATGTTTAACTGTGGGAGGTGAGGTGTGGGCTTGGGGGTTGTTTTGTGGTTGTGGTGGGGTTTTTTAGTAACTCCAGGTTATGCTTTCAAAGGAACTTCAAGTATAAGAGCTTTGTTTATATAATAGTGATCATGGGCTACTTGTGGTACAGCTAATGGAAAAGTAAGACAAACTCAAGGGCTTGTATGCCATAGCACTTGGTGTATAATCTTTAATTCTTATGCTTGTACCCAGTATGTCAACCTGGCTGCTGCAGTTGCTCAGTTTCTGCTTTCATTTGAAACACTGGCAAAAATAGTGATTGCACCTTTTTATCATTGTTTTTATTTCAAACCAACCCTGCTGGCAGTTTCTAAAGATGATACAGCCACTGGAGTAGAACATATGGCACTAACTTTATATGAACTTTGATTTTAACTGGACCTTTATTTTCACAGTGCTGTTTACAGTTAACTTGGTCAATTAAATGAATGCATTATTGTGGTGTGATAGATGTGAGGAAAAAACACTCATGAAATTTTACTCTTGTGTTAGGAAGGAGAACTTGCACTGTTGTGGTGGTATTGTGTCCATCTAGTTGTTTGTCTTTGTTTTTCTTCTATGAATAGCTTTTGAACTTGCTAGATCATTTCAGTTTGACAGAGGGGTAGAAGTAAGATAGGTAAAATACCCAAACCTGAAATACCGTTCCTCTTGCATTGTGAGCTCAACAGGTTTTTTTGCCTGCTGGCTTCTCAAGTAACTTGCCAGTCTCTCTCAACCAGCCATTTGGTATATTTAGCTCAGTCACTAATTATGGGATATCGAACAGTGGTGGGAGAGTATGGCAGCGACCAAAGGAGACATGAAAGGAAACTGAGAGCTCTCTGGATGCGTGTGGGTGAGGTATGGTAAAACGGAAAGAGGATTGAAGATGGACCTAAATGAGGGTGGGGTTGGAGTTGTTGCAGTGGGAATTCATAGGGGATATAGCACAACTTTGCATAGGAAAGTAGATTTCACCAGTCCTACAGAATACAGACCAACTAATTTTAAAATGCTGATATATCTATTTCTTTTTAGACCTCTTGGGCCTGAAAGTCTCTTACTTCGTGGAGCAAGATTAAAAAACACTAAAGAAATATTTGGTTTGTAGACATCTAAATATTTAAAGAGTATTTTATTCTTAAAACATGTTGATGAACTGTGGTTTAATTCTACTTGCACTGAAGAAATTGTAATAATCTTGCTGACTGTCACCTGAGGGCATATGATTATAGAGGAAAGTAATGATATTATGCTGAAGAATCTATAAGGATATAAAGTTCCAGCTCTGATCTGTGAAAATATTTGAAGTGGTTTGATAAAGGAATAACTTAACTTTAATGGATAAATTACTGTTGTTACTGTTACCCATTGTTCAAGAATTTCTCCTGAGATTTACCATTCTGATTTCCATAAAATACATATTGAAGAGCAGTACAGTCATAATAATGAACAACGTTTTAGTAGGTGTTAAAATTACTTCAGTAGTACTGTTCTACTATAGCAGAATATTGCAAATACTGTCTCAGCATTGTACTGAAGTAAACACAAAAGTATTCTCACCTCTTGATTTTATCCTATGTCTCTTTAAAATGAAAAATTCTGCAAATTTTATATATGCAGAAAATAAAGTATAACTCTTTCCCCTCCCCTTCCTTCCCAGGTGTTGCAGTGTATACAGGTATGGAGACAAAGATGGCATTAAATTACAAGAGTAAATCTCAGAAACGGTCAGCAGTAGAAAAGTATGTTTATTTTCTAATATCTTTCTTATTTGTAGAGCTTTAACTTAGTTTTTCCTCGGTAACTTTAAAACCCTGATGAGCTCGTCATTGGGTTGTAGGCAAGGGAAGAGGGTGTAATTGCTTTGCCTTCAGTGGGAAGCTATCGATACAAAATCTGTTCCTTGGTATTTCATCCTTTACTGATTCTTTCGGTAGTGTACAAAGTTGAAATACCCAAGCTTAAAATGGACTGAAGCAGAAAAGTTAGTTTGGGAGGTTTGTTTTTTCAGATGTGGAGATCATTTAATGATAAGTGAAATGCTGCTTGAACCAGATGCTCAGAGATAGTTTTCACAAAAGTCCCAGCCTCTGCTGTTCTGTGCACCCTTTACTGTAAAACTGCATCATGCCTTTAAAGAGGATGGATTGAAGTGAAGTCTTAATCACTTAGAAATCTTTGTCCTGAATCATAGTATTTAATATAATGGAAAATAGCTTTGTTTTACCTAGTCTAAAGGATACAGCCTATCCAGATGTGTTTTTCAATGTATCTTGCTTTTAGCACAAGTTGCAGGCTCAGTTTTAAAAATCTTTGCTCGTAGTTATGGGATAGGTGTTATAATAATAGAGATTTATATGTTGAACCTAATGAATTATTTTAAAAGGAAAAGGAGTTCTGATTATGTTGCATTTATTCCAGTTCCTAAAAATCTGAGCTAGCCTCCTGGCATTCTTTTGCAACATGAGATTGATTATTATTCTATAGCCAGATACAAAAAGACCTGTAGAGCGCACAGGAAAAGTTCAGTCATCCAAGCAAGGGGTGGAAAGGTGATCTGGCTAGCATTATGGAATATAGAGGCAAGTTTGACTATATCCTGGTATAGCATGGCCTGGGTTAAATAATCAGATGCAGGTGGTAGTGCTCTTCTAACTGAAGATGATTTGGATTTCCACTGTGGTTGGTTGTATTGCCTTCACACCCTTGCTAGATACTCAGGGAAGAAGAGAAGGTTAAGTCAGTCCCCAAAATCTTGGACAACAGGTGTAACACAAGTCAGCTGCTGGGGTATTCTTGCACCTTAATCTCGTCTTCATATTGATGTTTGTGGAGTATATCTTAGTCAGATGTAGTATTTCTTTTCACTTCTGTTGCTTGCTTGTCACATAGAAACTTTATATACATATCAAACACAGGATACATTTTTTAAAAAATTGTACAATAAGTTTTTAATCAATTCATGTAACCACAGTGTGTCAACAGATGAAACAAAATAAACTGAGGTTGCATTTTTTTGTTTTGCCTCTTTGTAGGTCCATGAATTCCTTTTTGATTATTTATCTAATAATCCTCCTCTTTGAAGCCATTCTGAGCACTATTTTAAAGTATGCATGGCAAGCTGAAGAAAAATGGGATGAGCCTTGGTATAATGGAAAAACAGAGCATGAAAGAAACAGTAGTAAGGTAATGTAGTTCTACCCAGTTGCATATCTGAGGAACACTCAACCACTGTATACTGAATATGATATTTATTATGTCTCTATTCTTGGATATAGGTGTAACTACCACATGATCCGCTTGCAAGTCTGTGTGCTGTTGTTTCAGTATTTTTGAGATAGTTCTATGTAGTTTCACCCTTGTGTAGAAATATCTTATCTCTGTTACTGGTTAGACTTTTTCATCCTTTATGAAAAGACCAAGGCTTTTGAAAATTTTGGGGTTTGTTAGGACATATTTCTGATGTTCTGTGATCTTACTATAGTTACTGTTCTTTTGGGTGTCCTTCGTCATTCCTTAAATGAAAAGAGGAGGAGGATACCTGTTCTTGTGCACCTTCCATTGCAGTGATCTCACAGTTCAGGCATTTTAGACATTCTGTGATGTCGAGATTGTTCAGACAATTTTGTAAGGCTGTAATTTTGCTCAAGCTCCTGCTTGCCTTCTCACTCTTCTGTAGAGATTGGAGGGATACTTTGAAGTCTGCAGTTCAAAGCATTCTGTATTTTCCTGTGTTCTGTTTAATTCTTGATTTCTGTACAAGTCTGCCTTCTTCCAAAGCAGTTCAGGAGCTGGCTGAAGCTGATTCGAGGAAGTAGAGGGGATTTTCGAAGCACAGAAAAATTAGAAATCCAGTTACCACATGTGATGTGGCGTCAGATGTTTAACACCCGCACTCCCCTCTCACCTTCCCCACCTCCCAGAGAGCTGAGAATTGAATGTGCTCACTAAGTACAAAAAGGTCCAAATTCCAAATCCGGAGAGTTCTGTTCTGCTTCACAAGTAGAGCACAATTTATGGTTAGTACATAGTGGTTCAGGAAGGAAAAAGAAGTAATTTGAGAATGTCTTTGATTCAAGGAGAATGAAGAGTTTACTGGCATTTCAGTAGAACATGCAATTTTCTCAGAAGCTTGTCACGCAAAGTGTTTTTGTGGTTTAACTGGAAAAATATGTTCATCTCAATGCTGTGTTTTGCTTAAATTACTAATTCAGGTTATCACTACAGTTAACAAAACCTTTTCAATGTATTCTAAAATACACTTATCTGAAAGTGTCACTCTTGAAAAGTACTAAATGAATGTTAAAATTTTCAAATCATTTAATGATTTTTATTCTTAGTACCTGCACCCACTTAGCACATTTTCAACTGTTTGAAGCGGTCAGTTGAGTAAATTCTTGGCTTCTCTTAATTTGAAGTAGTTGTTGGTGTAAGTTAGACTAGCCTGTGGAGCCTTTTCAATTCTGAATAGAATCAGGATGAGTAGTTACTCAGTCTTTCCATTCCGTTACCTTTGCCTTCAGGAGCGTACAGAGCCATCTGTGTTCCTCTTTCTATCATGTCTTTGTTTTTCTCTCTCCCTTGTTTACTTCCACAATCTGCTTTGCATTTCTCAATATGCTGACATGCTTACCTGAAATGCTTTCTCTGTTCATCTGTCCTGTATTGTGCACATTGTTATTTAATAGACAGTGCTTGAAGAAACTCACTAACTTTAGTAATTGTCAGTTCTTCTCAGTATATCTTCTCTTACATGAATTACTGCTCTCGGTGTTTATTGTTTCTGGTTTAGTCTGGAAGATCTCTTGAGGCACAGAACTTCCTGAGGTTTTTGTCAGACACCTTAATTATTGGTACTGACTTTTATTAAGTAGTTGTAGCAACACTCCCTAATTAGGGAGAACAGACATATTAAGCTTTGCAAACTGTTGACTACTTTTTACTTCCTTTCTTCAAAATGCTCTCCTATACCTGGTGGAGTTGGAGGAGATGTTCCAGTTTTTCTCATCTCTAACCTTCCTTGCTCGATATTCAAGTGTTGGCAAGAGTCTTCCCAAAGTCCAGTTTAGATACTGAGTTTGTTGTGCAAATGAAAAAGTGGCTGCAAAGAGACTGTAATGTTGCATTTCAGAGTTTGTTAAAATTGTTATACCTAATAAAGAGAAATTTCTATCCTATTCCATAGCTGTTTACCTGAAATGTATGTGTCAAACACTATGATTTGAAGAGGCATAAAAGAAGTCTGTGCCATTGAAATCCACAGTCTCTTTCTTGATATGTAGCCTGGAACACCCACATCACTGGGGAGTGCCAGTGCCCTCTTGTCACTCTGCTGTCCTAAACCAATACAGAATACTTGCAGATGCCTCTGACAACGTGGAATATCAGTTGTTTGCCTTCACCATTTAATGATTCCTTAGAAAAGCCTATAAGTTGTGCTGTTTGATGGAACGGGGAATGTGTTGTTTTTTTCAGACCAAGAGACCTGTTTGAAAACAGAATCACCATGGCAGTTAATATTAATTGGCAGCCCTCCTGACAGATTCAGTAGAAAGGACAAAAATTAATGAACTTGAGGATTGAAACATCCAGTCATAGCTTAAGGCAGTCTTTTTGCATCAGTCTGAAGGCGCGTTACTGGGGCAACCTGGAAATGCCTGCATTGTCACTGTGTGTGTTCTTTCCTGCGTATGTGGGACTTGGTCTCCTCCAGCTCTGTCAGTTTGTCATTTTTCATGCATTTTGAAACATAACTAAGTAACCATGTTTCACCTAATCACTGCAGTAATCTTTACATTTTCTCTTTTTCTCTTGTAGATTCTGAGATTTATTTCAGATTTTCTTGCTTTTCTGGTACTTTACAATTTTATCATACCTATTTCACTTTATGTGACTGTTGAGATGCAGAAATTTCTTGGATCTTTTTTTATTGGCTGGGATCTTGACCTCTATCACAAGGAAACAAACCAGAGAGCACAAGTAAATACTTCAGACCTCAATGAGGAATTGGGACAGGTAGAGTAAAAAATATGTTGTTTCTTCTTTTTTTTTTTTTTTCCCCCTCCTGTTTTCTACTTCTTTTTTAATATTAAAATTTATTACTGCAGACTTTTTATTGATTGTGCTTTGTTTTCTGATTAATTTAAAAATAAGGTGTAAATATCTGATGGCAGAAATTAAAATTTTTACATGATCAAAAAAAAGTGTGTAGTGGAGAGTGTGAGTTGTTTGTTTTATTTTTTTTTTTTTTTTAAATTCTAACAAATATATGCAACTCCAAGTCTGTTTTTGTTTTCTTTTACAAAAGGTAGAGTATGTGTTTACAGATAAAACCGGTACATTAACTGAAAATGAGATGCAGTTTCGGGAGTGCTCCATTAATGGCATAAAGTACCAAGAGGTCAATGGTAAACTAACTCCAGAAGGGTTTTCTGAAGATTCTCCAGATGGAAATAGGCATAGTTTGGTAAGACAGCCCCCCCCTCTCCCCTCCCCCCCCCCCCCCTGCCCCCCCAATTAGGCATCCTAGGTAGAAAGTGTTTTATTTCAGAGAACTACTCTTCTAGCAGTAGCATTTTTTTAAAAAAAATCACAATTTCTGAAAAGTGTGAAGCTATTACGTGTTATTGAACAAATAATATTTATTGAACATGTTGAGATATGATTATTTAACATGGAATATTTGGCATAATTTAAGTAAAAACATATTCTTCTATTAAATATGTTCAAAACTGGTTTCATATGTAAATGTTACAGATGAGGTTTTTTCTTTCTTACAGATGAGAGAGGAAGAACTCTTCTTGAAAGCAGTTTGCCTTTGTCATACAGTGCAGATCAATGCAGATCAAACAGATGGTGCTGATGGTCCCTGGCATGCCAATGGAATAGCATCCCCATTGGAGTATTACGCTTCTTCACCAGATGAGAAAGCTTTAGTTGAAGCTGCAAGCCGGTGAGTTGTACTGCCAAAACTATCTAATGTAGAAATTGCCTACTAGGGCAGGCAATTCATGGTAAAAGCAACCTTAAAATTTGCTCAGAAAGATTGTAAAGCCCAGGGCCTGGCACTATCGGTTTGTATGAAAACATGCAAAAATAAAATATACAAAAACCTAGGCATGTTATGAAGGGATTATTTAAAATATTTATGGAAATCCTTGAGAAATTATAGTGGACAGAGTATGTTGCTATTAAATGTTGTAGAAAGTGGGCATTCTTCATCTTCTCTAGAAATAGAGAGCAGTAATGGGGTATAAGAGCGCTGGCCCCCTCTCCCCTGGCCCCCTTTGTCAATAGGCATTATGTCTAAAGTGATGGTTAAAATTAATGTATTATTTTCTTTACCTTTTAGGGTTGGAGTTGTATTTACTGGAACTAGTGGGGACAGTATGGAAGTAAAAAGTCTTGGAAAACCAGAAAGGTATTCATTTTTATTCCTTGTTTCTTTTGAAGGACAGAACAGTAGTGAAGATTAATATAATGTTCTCCTCTTAATCCTCTCTCTTCATAAGAAAACCTTGCCTTTCCACAGCATGCTCTTTTTAATGTTTTTCCCTTGATGTCTTCAAGACAGCTTGCATCTTATTCCTCACCAATTGAAACTGAGATGCAAGAGTTGTGTGTGAGTTACTCTGTGTAGGTGTGTATTGTAACAGTTTGTATCTTTGCCCATTCCTCAAACATTGAGACTGTAGTAGAGTTGGAAAACTGGATTGTTTATTCAAGTCTTACAGTTTGTGCTTTCGGCTCTTGAAGTTCCCAGAATCAGTCTCATGTATGCGTAATCTAATTATTTTAAACTTTCCTAAAATGAGTAGACATATTGATAACTGTGTATCTGTCATATGTCATAACACCTTTTATCCATTTGAGCTGTGTCAGTTAGTTGGTAGTACTTTAAACTTAAATGTCTAAAATTAAGTTTCTAAACTAGTGGTAACATAATAAAAAAATAGTCCAGTTATCAGGGAACATACGCTCCTCTTTGACTGTGTAGATTGTTTACAAATGCTAGAAACGAAATGTAGTTTTCAAAGTTACACCTGAAGTAATGATAGAAGGATAAAGGAATAGGTAGGAGCTGATTGTAATCTCCAGATGTAAAGCTAGTGTTCAGGAAACTATTCCTATTGGTAGAAGAACCTTTTATTCTTACAGAATGGAATTAAATATATATAAAGTGCTGAAAAGCAATCAATTTCAGAAACACATATAACATTGTTGCTCAACAGTGGTAGCATTACTTTTAGCATTTCTATGTAAAAATGACACTTTGGGGAAAGCTCTGTGGGACAAGACTGTATTTATAAGTCATTGTCTTTGGAAATTTATTTCTAAAAATGTTCTTTTGCCCTTTCCCTCTTCCATTAAAATACAAAATACAGGTATAAATTGCTTCATGTTTTGGAGTTTGATCCGAATCGCAGACGAATGAGTGTCATTGTAGAGAGTCCCTCAGGTAAGTGATCAGAAGTTGCACAAGCTGCAGCTGAGAACTTCTTAAATAGTATGTATTCTTAATTTCTCTTCTATTTTACTTTTTAGGAGAGAAGCTTTTATTCACAAAGGGAGCAGAATCTTCCATTCTTCCTCGTAGTAAGAGTGGAGAAATAGACAAAACAAGGATACATGTGGATGAATTTGCTTTGGTAAGTGTATATGCTTGCCCAGCTGATTGGATGAAAATTCTTCCAGTACAAATTCTGTGACTTGAAGTGAACAAATTGCAGGTGATGCCTTCTTGTTAGATCAGAATCTTGTCTGCTCTGAATATAGTCTTTTATTTTCTCACAGAAAGGACTAAGAACTTTGTGCATAGCCTACAGAAGATTCACACCTGAGGACTATCAAGAAATTGGCAAACGCCTTCATGAGGCCAGGACTGCCTTACAACAACGGGAAGAAAGATTAGCAGATGTATTCAACTTCATAGAAAGGGATCTTGAATTACTTGGGGCTACAGGAGTAGAAGACAAGTATGCAATGGAGTTTCTGCTAACTACACTGAAAAACATAGCGAGTTTAGGATTTATAACTGAAATATGATGTGTGCCATGAAAAATTCTTCCACCACAACCAAAAGTTCTGTGCTATTCTTGTTTAGTATGTTTACCTCTCTGGATTGAGGCGCATTCAAAACACGTTGTACCAACTGATTTTGGCTTAATAAGTATGACTTAGAGTGCTTCATTAGGAGAGATTCAATGTATGTGAAATGGAATAATTACAGTAAATTTTTAGGGTAACAGCTAATTCTTTGGGAAAACTCCCATACATAGGTACTTTGCAAAGCATTCTGCTTGCGTAGTGGATATTCTGTAAGTCAGAGTGTATTGTACACTGGAGTGTACAGATGGAGCACTTAGAAGCATTTCATGCACCACAGTAGATAGTAATTGTGGACTGTTTTAAAGCTTGTTAAATACAGCAGTGGTACCTAATTTAAATTAAAATATGCTTATTACAAGTATTTGATCACTTAGCAGGTTTGAAGTTCTGGTTTTGTTTTATCAAGGCCTTCATTTTATTACTGGTAACAGAATGTCATCTGCCAGACTATGATTCTCTGGAAATATAAGTAAAATTGGAAATGCAGTCTTAAATCATCATGACAGTGAGGTTACAGGAGTAACATGGAGTCACAGTGTGAGCTCTTTTTTTGTTAAGTGTTGTAAATGGGTTATTTAAGATTTTTTTCTTGTTTCTAGACTGCAGGAGAAGGTCCAAGAAACTATAGAAGCACTCAGGTTGGCTGGTATCAAAGTGTGGGTACTCACTGGAGATAAGCATGAAACGGCTGTTAGTGTCAGTTTATCGTGTGGACACTTTCATAGAACCATGAACATCCTTGAGCTTGTGCAACACAAGTCAGACAGTACATGCGCAGAACAACTGAGGCAGCTAGCCAAGAGGTAAAATATCTGAGATGTCATTATCTAAGTGATCATCTTAGCTTGGTTTTCTTTTATTTTCAAATTTTATGACAATATCTTTGATGTATGTGCCAAACACATGAAGTTGCCTTTTTAAAAAATTTATTTAGTAATATAACGACAGACTTGAGGAACCAGTGTGTCTAACGCGCTAACTTCTTTTGTTTATTGTGTGGGCAACTGCATAGTTCATAACAAAATTTAAATTTTTCCCTCACACCAATACAAAGCCAGCTTTTTTGTCCCTGAATAGAATAAAGGAAGACCATGTTATCCAGCATGGACTGGTTGTGGATGGGACCAGCCTCTCTCTTGCACTCAGGGAACATGAAAAACTGTTCATGGAAGTTTGCAAAAACTGTTCTGCAGTGTTGTGCTGTCGCATGGCACCCCTTCAGAAAGCAAAGGTAAGTGAGAATGTAATCAGATTGTCCTGTAAGTATTTTTATCATGGATTGAGGAGGCAAGGATTTCTGGAACGGCTCTGTTTGTTTGCCTGACCTTTTTTGTGACTTTTGAATCCTTGTTAAATTCAATTGATCTGGAGTGGTTTGCCCATAAGTTTATACATGCATTTGTGAAAATCTGCAAGTGGATGGAGAGTGTCAAAATACAGCCACCATGTAAGAAGGCGGCTCATCTTTAATCAGCCTCTTGAGTGTTCTGTAAGACAGTAGCTGTCCTGATCACCTCATTCCTTTGCATTGCCTGTTCCATCACTTTTCCAAAAGCTAAAGCTAAAAGAGCTTAAAAAAAAGCTAAATTGAAAATTCATGAAGCTGTAGGGAAAAAATATGCTTTTCTTAAGATTTAAAAAATACCCAAGTTTGAGGAAGAAGTAGAAGGGAAGGGTACCTGAGGCTAGTCTCTGTGGGAAGTTTGCCTTAATGCTCTCTTCTAAAGCCATTTTTCCTTCACGTGTACTTAATTTTACTCAAGTACAGGTCAGATAAAATTAAAATTCGGCTTTTGTGGGTTTTTTTTTTCTCTAGAAAGCGAAGCTCTGAAGAGCTATAATATTTATTCTTTCCTTTTGAAATTTTCTCTCGTTATTTTATGCTTCTCTTTTGTTTTTTTTGACTAATATTCAATTGTATACCTCTACCGGAGTATTTTTTAATTTCTCATACTTTTAGCTTATCTGTATGCTTTAAAGGCTTTTTGCATGTATTTCTAGTAATACTAAACCTCTGAAGGGACACTGTTGCCCATTCTTATTTTTACACCTTGTCAAAAAGAAAAGGAAAAAAGACATCTTTTTAACTTAAAGCACTAGGAAACGCTTATGTGAGGTAGTAAATGTGTAAAAGAGAGCAGGCTATTTCACTATAGCATAAGTGACCTGTTTTGAGGTCACTCTTCCTGCTTCCAACGTTTAGCCAGACTTTTAATGCAGTCTTTAGAATCGCTTCATTATAAAACTGGTCAGCTGTGTAAATAAATAAAAAAAATAAAATAAAAAAATAAACAAAAAAATTGGTATAATACTAGTTTCAATAAAATGTTAAAAGGAAGTTGTTTGTAACTACTATGAGAAAAACAATTTGTTGGGGGTGTCTATGTACACTTTCAGCTGAAATTTTTGCTATCCCCTCTCTTTAAGGTGTAGCTTATTGCCTATGTTGTGTCCTTGTTCTTATTTTGTCACTTAACTTGATTTATCATGCATTTTGTACTGCCAAATCTGGCAGATAGCAGCCAGTAATGCTTTCCTTAATTCTTATCCTGTCCAGCAGATAATCTCCATTATTTCCTGTGTTTTGCCATGAAGTATAGTAAAACCTAATTTTGATGGCAGTGACTTAAATTTTAAACACTGAAGTATATAAATCACTGAGACAAATGGCATACAACATGGGAGGTGAGGGTGGGGAAAGAAGCGTATGGCCAAGTAGTCTAGCCTTGCATTTGATTTTCTGCTGTAGGCACCCTTTTTTTGAGGTTTATTCCAAGGTTAAGCTGGAACTCAGCTTAGGATTTCCCACGTCTTTTCCTTTAATTTTAATGCTTGTTAATATATGGCTAGTGGTCTTACTACTTACTTTTGTATGTTTTATGGCTCGGAAACCTTTTTGAACATCTTTCATATCAGTAATTCAGAGCTGCTACTGATTGCAGCTGTTAAAACTTGCCAGAGGATTTGTCTTGACCTTTTCGTGTAGATGTTTGTCTGTCTAAATTACCACAGTCTTTGGTATGTCATGAGGACCGATCTGGGTGACATACTGCAGCCTTGCTACCTCTTTAATGCTGCTTACTAAGATCTAATGCTAAATGTACTTTAAATAATTACCCCTTAGGAATGGGGAACCTTTAAACTTGAATATTAATACTGGCAATTAGGGAATGTATTCCCACAATCAGGTGGTTTTCTCTGAACTGTGGACTGTATTTAATCACTGTTGTGTTCCTTGTATGAAGTGAGTTACTGCTCCTATGAATCAATGCACTGATACTGCCAGCTAGAACTCAATTATTTGAATACAGTTGTTTGTGTCTGTATACCTTATGCAGTTGTTGCTCTGTTACTTCCACTTTGAGTTTTCTGGAACTTCAGGGGGAAAATGCAGTATTTTTTCATAGATGGATATTTTTTTGTTTTTAGAGAGCCTTCTGGATCTGTATTCCCACCTTTACCTCTGCAGCTTGTTTAGGGGTGATTAGTGAAGCTTCTACCTCTAGTTAGAGCTCTCTGGGAGGTTAATGAATTACTAATTCTCCTTAACCAAAAGCTTCATCTGACTAACTCCTCTCTATTTAGAATATTGTTGGCACTTACATTAAAGATGTGTTTCCTTTCTGTGAAGAGCAGGATATCGCTGCTCTTCTTTTGAGGATTTTAGAGCATTGTATGTAAACAATTTTTTTTTCCTCTTTCTGTCATATCTTCTTCTGTGACTTTTCCAACTGAGAATACCCATTGGTGATAATGAAGTAGCTTTAAAAAGAAACTGTTTTCCTTAATAACAGCATGTATTGATCTTTGAGCTAATACATCGTTTTTTCAGATTCCTCATTTATGCCGATCACTTCCATTAATTGAAAATGTGAAGAATCTGGGCAAGTCTAGTAAAGGGCACGAAAACTGGATTACTCAAGTAAATTTTCAGTTCCAACTTTTACTTGACTTTTTTATCGTACAATAAAGCACCAAATTAAGAGTTGTAAAGGAACAGCTAAATAAGAACAGCAAAATAAGTGCAAGGCAGGCATAGTATTTAAATAAGGCTTGTGCCCCAAAGCAAGCAGCTTTCCTAAAGGAGCAATGAATTTGAGCATGTGATATGCCAAAGATGTTTTTTACGCAAGCATGCACATTCATAAAACATTAATTATATTTACAGGTAGGTAATTAAGATAACTTGGGAATTAGTGACATTAGTGGGTTTGTAAGTAGACTATGTCTAACTTGAAAAATTTCTGCCCCCTTTCTTTTTTTCCAGGTAGTGCGACTGTTAAAAACGTCTCCAGAGAAACCTATAACATTAGCAATTGGTGATGGTGCTAACGATGTGAGCATGATACAAGAAGCACATGTTGGCATAGGTAACTTTCTTTTGTCAGAAGAGATAAAGGCAAATAAGATGCAAATTTTAGTAGACTATTAGATCATGAATAGTGTTTATAAACAGCTAAACTTCTAACATTTTTGCCCCTGTGACAGGTGTGTCATCTGTTGTAGCAGAATTTTAGTGAAATTTAAAATTTAAGGCTGTTTGCTTCCAGAAGTCTTAGGTTTATTGTGTAGTCTACCATTTATCAGAGGTCCTGCTTAATGCTGCCTTAAGAACAGCAAAGATTCTCTCTAACTAGAATCTCAGAAGTACTCTGTTTCAGATATTGGTAGTGGATATCTCTAACTTCAGACATTGTCAGGTTCTAAGTTCCTGTGTAAACTTGAGCTTTAAACGTTCCTTTGTGCTAAACTGCCACTGTTTGCACCACATCTGTATCACTGTAGAAATGCCATTTGTGTCTAGTTTGTCTTTGAGGAGAAGTTTGTATTTGAGAGACTGTTACTGATTCTTAGCTGGGCTTGGTAGTTTTCTCTGTTTATATGGTTTTCTGTTATTTGGCCAGGACCACCTTTAAACTTTTTTTGCTGCTGTGTTATATAACTGAGTACAAACCAAAACGTATGTATATCTGAATTGGTACCCATCACATAGTATTTTGGTATTTCCTTTACTGATTTTGTGGGATGGTGTTGCAACAGTAAATGCTGAAGGTTCTAATGTAAGGTATTGGTACATCAGGATATTCAATCTGTCACCCTTTGTGATTAAAAAGGTATATGTAATGTTTATATTGTAAATCATGTGGCCGTGTGTTTAAGACCGTGGGTAGAGCCTGCTGGAGAAGGTTGCAAGACAATAGTAAATTAAGCTTTATTCTGCAGCTAGTTTGTCAAATAACCGAAGCTTATGTAAAATAAAATTATCCAAGTTTTTATTGTAATTTGTAGCATGTTATATATTACATGTACGCTGGTCAGAACTAGCAAGTCTTTGCCATCAAGAGTGATGGGACCTCTAGACTATTTTTTTCAAGGGCAACCAGCACTTTTAAGTGTCTGGTGTTCAGGAATCCTGGGCCACTTTTCTTTTGTAAAAGAGCATTTTGTTCTCCGTGTATGCTTATCCTAATCTTAATGATAGTTTTTAGAAATGAATTTGTGTTCAGCTGTGACAAGTGACAAGCATAGTCAGCCCATCAGTTAAGTAAACTGCTATTGTAAGAACAGTATTTCTATTACTCTGCTATTGAGTATAGGTCATATACTATTCCTAGAAAGTACTGTAAGAAAAAATGCTCTGAAGTAAAAGACACTAAGTAAATTGATAATTGATGATGGATTGAGAATGGTTTGCTTGATTTGGGAATTTTGGGTTTGTATTAGTGTTGTTAATTCTATGTCTTCCCATAAATCTTTTAAGCATAGCTTATGTAAATAGTCTTTTGTTCTTCTTTTTTTTTTTTTTTTTTTTTTTTTTTTTTTTTTTTTTTTTTTTTAAATTGAATCTGCATCAAATGAGCAGTTTCCCTTAGTTGTAAGTGTCTGGAATAATGTCTTTTGGAACTGAAAGTTGCTGAAGTATTTATAATGTTGAAGTGCAGGAAAATAGAACTGTTGCTTCCGATGTATGTTGTTTGGGTTTTTTTAAACTTTAATTTTTATAATGTTTAACCTTTTTTCTGTTTTGTTTCCCAAATATTACAGGAATCATGGGCAAGGAAGGAAGACAAGCTGTAAGAAACAGTGACTATGCAATAGCGCGGTTTAAATTCCTCTCCAAGTTGCTTTTTGTTCATGGGCACTTTTACTATATTAGAATAGCAACCCTTGTACAGTACTTTTTTTATAAGGTAAGTCTTCAAAGAGTGCCAGTGAAGTTCATAGAAAAATGTGTTAACTTTCTCCCAGCAAGAAATTTATTTCAGATCTAAGATTTTTGTTGGAAACAGGTTAAACTTCTCTGTTCAAACATGTTTTCTGAGCTTTTTATTTATATTTTACAACCAAATGCAATAGTTTAACTGTGAAATTTTTTAGTACTTCTGCCTAGAAATAGGTTTTAAATGCCACAATGAGTTTGCTTAGGCTGAGGCAGACATGTTTGCTCTCTGAAAGCAGTATTACTAGCTTGAAATTAAATGCATTCTTTAGCAAGATGTAAAAGTATAATCTTTTTGTTTATTGATCTAATATGAGCCAAATCCATTCATCTTCCTTAAAAGGAAGAAGGAGCACAGCAAGTAGTTGAGGGAGGGAAGGGCTGGTAGAAAGTGTGTGGGGAGAAAGCATGCTCTTTGCCAGCAGGCTCACCTTAAGAAAACTTAACAGTTCCAGCCTTGACTTAAGAAATCCTGTGGTGAAACACTGCAAGGGAAGTAAGCACCAGGGACTGAGTTCTCTCTGGATACCTCTCAGGCAGTGATGGGCATAGAGCAGCAGCAGGGTGAGCTTAAGCAAAATGCTAGAGGGAGGAGTGGGGGTCGAGCCTGGGAGCTCAGTGCTGGGCTGGGGTGTTTGAAGTGCTAATAACGTCATCGATGGGGTTTGGTTTTGTTTTGTTTTGTTTCCTTTTTTTTCCATTGATCATCTGTTTTGATACGTGAAAATTTACTATCTTACTTGACATCTATCTGAGATTCTAGCATTGGCCACCAAGCCACCTTTATCTTCTATTGTTGGCTTTCATTTAAAGATAACAGCATGGTGTTATGTTTTGGTTTCCGTTTTGTCTACCCTCATGCAAAAAGGTCAAGTGAGCAGGGCACAGGCTTTCTTGAATGAAGTGTGGAAACTGTTTTGCAAAGAAATTCTTAAAAAGAAACTGAGGGGGAAATGGATGGTTTTCTCCTCCTTTAATACTACTTGTACTCCCATAAGGGGATGTGTTCAGCAAGCACATATAATTAAGTTTTTATTTTTCAGGTTCATTTTCCCAAAGGACAAACAAACTACGCTCTTGAGCAAAGCATATTGCTTCACTTTGCCAAGTAAAACACTAAAATGCTTTATGCTCTCACTGTGTGTTTTTACCAGCTTGTAAGAGTTAGCAGTTTCTTTTAGGGTTGTGAGGCAGATACTGAGGATTAACTATTTTCTTTACTTTTCTTTTTTCAGAATGTGTGCTTTATTACACCACAATTTTTATATCAGTTCTTCTGTTTGTTTTCACAACAAGTAAGTATTGGATTCCTTGCATCTTGGTAAATGTGTATGAAAGACTTAGGGTAAATAACTGAAAAAATAGGAAGGAACTACACAGGTGCAGCACAGATTATACACTTAACAAATGTCCAGCTTAATTTTCTATATTCAATAGCTTGATGTTACTAGATGGTTATGTGAGCTTTTTTTCTAACTAGCAAATTCATGTACTTAATGATTTGTTGCTGCTATTAGTGTGCTAATGAATTTTAATATAAACAACTTTTTTCTTTAAAAGACTCAGAATACTTTTTGTTTCCATTTTCAGACGCTCTATGACAGTGTCTACCTGACTTTGTACAATATTTGTTTCACTTCCCTGCCTGTCCTCATATACAGTCTTTTTGAACAGCATGTGCATCCGCATGTATTACAGAGTAAACCTGTGCTCTATCGGTATGTATATCTTGCATATATTGTCACAGTAGCACATTGTTTATAACAACAGTGGCATCTGCAAAAGTCTGAACTTGCTATTATGCAGTATTTTTATCTGTGATTTATGCAATTTTTAGTAACTATCTTGACAAAGAAGAACTGCAGCTACATACTTTTCATCCTAAAAGTTAATTAACATGAGTATTTTAAGAGAAGCATCTTTTTATGTCAGTCATGTTAAGATTGGAAGAGAATTGAGGACTCGGTCAGCTTAGATGACTGGCAGCCTTCTCCTCCATTACATGTAGGAGGTGAAAATCACTCAGACACACAAATGAAAAAAATGAAAAACTGTGGTTAGTGGAATCACCACAAAAAATGCTTTACTAAGAGGGGAAGTGATTTCCTGTAGAATTAGATGTCCTCCCAGTGGTAGCATGTTGCACTGCACACTGCTTTTTGGAGAAAAAAGTACGTATTTTTGTAAAAAAGAGATGTGTCTTAGATGTTTCTCTTTTCCTAAAGGTCTTTTAAGCAGAGCAAGGGGCAAGTATCGAGAAGTCTGGCTTTTTCTTCCTCTTGCAATTCCACCTCAGGGAGAAGATTTCTAGTTTGTGCTATTCTGAATTTCACCTATTAGAGACCCTTGCCATTGGTGATCCCAGCGTAAAGCAGAGGCAGAACATGAGAGCTGAGAGTTCTTTTATTGACTGTGACTTATGTATTTTTTCATATGTCAGCATTCGTTAAATGTGTCTTGGTACATTTGAAAGTTACATTTATTCAAAGCAGTAGCAGTCATGCAATGCGAATAGCTGATGGGTTGTATAAAGACATTCTGAAATCCAAAATCTGTTTTATTTCTGCAGAGACATCAGTAAAAACGCCCATCTTGGGTTTAAACCATTTCTTTACTGGACCGTCTTGGGCTTCTTTCATGCATTTGTTTTCTTTTATGGCTCATATCTTCTAATGGGAGAAGACACTTCTCTGCTGGGAAATGGCCAGGTACAGTACCATAAGAATTATTCTACCAGTGTATTTTTGGTAATATTTCTTAATGCTTTTTTGAAAAATCCTCTTGTGCCAGAAAAATCTAAGATTTTTTGTTGTTGTTTTTATGAACTACATAATTACCAAAGATGCTTTGCCAATATTTGTGTCTGCTCTCAAGAGTAACATTTCTTAGTGTGGAAACTGGAAGACATGTCAGAAAGTGTATGACCATGAAGAACATATCTTTCAAGATAATGACTGTACTATGATTGTCTTAAACTTTTATTTTGTATACTGTTTTTGTCAAAATCGTATAACTTCAGTAAATGAGAATTTATATTAATTCATTCAAAACTCATTTTGAGTTGGACTTAATTGCAGTGTCAAACAATAGCTTCTCTTTAGGATCTGTTATAAAATCAGGCTTAAATATGAAAGTTGCCAATAGTCTTAAAGTTTTTCTTGAAAATGTATTTATTTTGATTACTCAGAATTTTTAAAATAAGTGGTGCAAGCTGCTTTTAAATTATATGTTTTATTCAATAAGTGTTTTTAAGACAATAACTTGAAATCATAAAATACTAATTTCATACTTTCTATCTTAAAGATGTTAAAGTTCACAGGAAAAGTCATATAAAAAAACCTCTAGTTTGGGTGAAACCATTACTAGTCTGCTTCCTCATTTTCCCCGGTTCTGAGTTAGCTAACCCAATTTAGAACAATTAGATAATTATTTTTCTCTCATAAAACTGTTAATGGGTAGCGAAGCAAATATATTTTTGCTTCTCTCGTTAAGGCATTCTTACTACTGACATGAAGTGCTTGCTGATTCTTGTGTAGTGCTTGCTAGAGTTGCAGGTTATGGCACAAGGTACAAAAATAGCATCATGCTGTTTTCACAGTGGTTGCCTGGTAATAGGGAGTGGGCATGAGCTCAGAAGGTTTAGCCAGAAAAAGGATTTCCATATTGTGATGCACAAACAACGGCCAGAATTGTCTTGAGTGACTGAAAGCAGCGAGCGTGTGAACTGGTGGTTTGCATCCCTGCAGAGAAAGGAGTGATAAAGGGAGAGTGGTGCAGCTAGTTGGAGTACCTATTTCATCATGAGATGTTTGATAAGAACATGAAAGTCATTGTGCTCGAGACTAAAATGTCTCATGCAACTGAGGTATGAGTGTGTCCTCTCTTGTCATTTGTTACAAGCTGTGTGGCTTTTGAAGTTCTTGTGAACTGGTAAAGGACCTTCAGTACTCTTCTAATGAAGTAATTTTACACTGTGAATCGGTGTGTTTCTGTGCATCTGTCTTAGTTGTCAAAGCACTTCACTTCCAAAATTGTTTGGTAAACATCCACGTGGCAGGAACAGACATTTTTCATTGTATTTAATAACAAATGTTTAGTTTGGGGAAGAGATCATATTCTATAAGTCTAGACCAGTGTGTTAATGTCTGTGTTAATGGAGAAGGTTCTTTTAATGGTTTCTTGTTTAAATTAAGCTCAAGATTTTTTTGAATATACTTAGTGAATGAGCATACTGGAAATAAAGCTTTCAGATGCCCTTTGGCTTCTCGTGTTTTCTGTGATGTGACTTAAAAAAAAGTCTTAGAATTTATTTGGAGTTACTCTCTACCTTTCTGTGTTTGCTAAAAGATGGTTATTGGAACTGATAGAACTGTGTGTTGTAGTAAAATATCTGCAGTGCATAAAATATGTTGCAAATTTAATGTGTGCCTGAAAAAGCCAAAGTTAAGGGCAAGAGAAACTTGTGTACTGCTGAAGTGCTTTCTTGTAAGAAGGCCTCAAGAAGTGATCACTTTGTGCAAATGTGTGATGCAGGGTAGTGTTAGTGCAAGACCTCATGTTTTCATTCCAAGTTCTCAGTTTGGAGCAAAGAAGAATAGAAGAGATTGTAAATAATTTGGTAATGCTGGTGGTTTGTTAGGCTTACCTCAATGCATTGTGCAACAACTTGATCTTTTAGTTCTTTTTTTCTCCCCCCTTTTTCATGCTGTGCATGTCGTCAGATATTGAAACCTAACAGGCAAATGGTAAGAGTTTAGAAGAGGAGGAGATACAAAATACTGTATCTGTTATTTCACAGGATTAAAGGATGCAGCATCCACAGTGTAAATATGTTCAAAAATAAAATGGTGGCAAGAACCTGTTCATATTTTGCATTCTAACTCTGTGACCATTGAGAGCAGTGTTAGCAAAGACACTTTCTTTCACAGGTCACTCGGGAGCAGTAGTCTAATTTTACTTTAAGAATATTATTGCAGCAGTTAACAGCAAGCATGTTGCTTGTTAAACGTTACTGTTGGTGTGAAAAGTAAATAGAAGGCTCCAGAAGACATGTTATAACAAAGATCTTTAAAATTATCAGTAAATCCAGACTCATGGCTGCCTCAATTTTGTACCTTGTGTAAAGATGAGAAAAACAGTTGTGAGATCTATCATCAGGCTGTTGGGATTTTTTTTTTGTCAGAGCTCTGTAACAAGGACTACAACTGTGTGAATCCCAGTTCCGTGCCTCTGTGCTGTACTAACAAATCAACTCTAGGATGACTTTCATTGCCTGTCTGCATGTGTTACCTTTCTCCTTGCTTGCTTAGTTTGTTACTGGTAAATACAGAGTTCAGGGTTTGGTCGTTGTTCAGTATGTCAGTGGCAAAAATAGCTACCAAACAGCAACGTCTTCAGTTTCAGCACCCAGACTGCATACAAGAGCAGAGCAGTTGGACCTGTTGTAGATGGCAGCGTGTGTCTGAGTAGCATGTGTGTAGATAGATTACAAACTCGGCATCCCTGCTTGGTTGTCAGAGCTGAGATTTTATTGTTGTAGAACTTGTTCAGAGTTTTGATAGTTTAATTTACATGGGCAAGAGAATACAAAAATGACAGAGCATTTTAGAATTGAAGCTTAATTTTGTGTTTATTAGCCTTGAATCAAAGTGTCTTTTCCTTAGAATTTTCTGTGAAAAATACAGTGGCACCATTATTTTTGAATTGTAAAATTGTGCTTGGGGTAAAAAGTGAACTTTCAGGTGATGCTGCATGTTCAAAATGATCTGGAAATGTTTAAACTCAAAGTGTTTTGCACTTACATTAAAGTGAATACCGTCCACCCAGTATTTACTTTCTATTGGATGCTTATACTTAATTGATTAATTTTCCTATCATTTCATGGTACTGTTTTGGACTTTCTTCATATTTCATGTAGCCTTTGTCGTGATTTGTTTTGAACCAAGAAGAAAGATGACTTGTGGGTTGTTAATTTTGCTCTTATCATAAGCCGTTTTTTTTTCTAGTAGTTTGTGTTGTATCCTTCTTGCTTTTTCATGATGATTAGTTGTCACAAGTCTATGACCACAGACTTGGTGGTAGTAGACATTAGTGTAGCTGACTTGAGAAGAATCTAACTTACCGTGAATGCTCTTAACTGTTGGTTTTTTCTTTTTTTTCTTCCATGATTTTTGCCTTGCTGTTTTCTTAGATGTTTGGGAACTGGACATTTGGTACTTTGGTCTTCACCGTTATGGTTATAACTGTTACGATGAAGGTATGACACAGTAATTACTCTCTGTGTTTGGGTATATAGGCAAATATGTAATAGAGCAATAATTTAAAATTGATTCAAAAGTTGTACAGAAGTAACTGATTCTTGAGGATTCCAGATAAGTGATTTTTGTGTCTGTTTTCAATGGTGGTTAAAATTCTTCTTTGTAGTTTTTGCATGTTGCAGCAATATTTAGTGTTTGAGCTGGAAGTTCATAAGTACGTTCAGGCCAGTATTTATAATTTTCTGTGAAGCGGGGGGAAAAAGGAAGTTTATTGAAGTTATTTTTGTTTTAGATGGCACTAGAAACTCACTTCTGGACATGGATAAACCATTTTGTTACTTGGGGATCCATTGTCTTTTATTTCATATTCTCCTTGTTTTATGGGGGAATTATCTGGTGAGTGATTCTTTTTTATTTCTTCTCAATTCTATAGCACATATGATAGATGAAGCTATGAAAAAACACTGAAATATTATGTTCTACCATCTTGCTCTAAATTTTGTGACAGGTGTCAGAAAATAAATTTTTAAACCGAGTGGCCACTTGCTTTTGGTGATTCTTTTAGAAATTTCAGCAATGCTGCTAAGCTGTCCTGTGCTAAAGGACAGGCATTACTTGTCTCTGACAGCCTGTGACTTTAAAGGTATTATTGTTTATAAAAAGTAGATAGGTTCCCAGAGGTGCTATGTAATAAGTAATTTGCAACAGAAATTAAACACTGGGGTTTGAATCAGTAGCGCGATGTATTTTTTCCTTATTTTGGGGGGTCTTGGCGGGGGCGGGGAGGAGGGAGGGAGGATGGCGGTTGATTTCCTGCAACACAACTTAAAACTAAACCAGAATGTTTTCCTCCCAAATTTGGTACCCTCCTTCTCCAGAGTTTTTTGCAGGTCAGATCCAACAAATTGCTAGCCTTCTTCATGGACACCATGCAGTTGTAACTGCATCCTGAGAGACTTGCTGCCTGATGTAAAATAAGATACACTTACACTTGAGCCTGCCTGTGCTGTACTTTTGTTTCTAGAAGTTCTTTTTAGTAATTGCCACTTCTTTTAACTTTTCAGGCCATTTTTACATACCCAGGATATGTACTTTGTATTTGTTCAACTGTTGTCAAGTGGTTCTGCTTGGTTTGCCATAATCCTCATAGTAGTTGCTTGTTTGTTTATTGATGTTCTGAAGAAAGTGCTGTACAGACATCTGCAACCAACAAGTACTGAAAAAGCTCAGGTAATGTTATGCTTTTGTATCCAACTTGATGGGTAGTTAAAAGAATATGTTTGTTAAAATCTGTCTTGTAAACTAATTACTTTCTTGTGATATTTAATTATTATTTTATGTTGCTGTCATGTTTAATGCATAAAAGTGTTCTCATTTCGAAAGATAGTTTTTAATTTAAAATCACAAAAATGAGGACACCGTTTTACAAGGTAATAACATTTATGTTTAAGTAATCGATACTAACAGTAGTAGAATTATTTATAAAGGGGTCCCTCAGTCTTTTGCACCTCGGCTTGTAACTGCATGAGAGGATCATATGCGTTTTTGCACTGCTTTGAAGATGGTAACTTATTCTCATTTTTGTCTAGGTATTAGAAGCTCTCTCTTCAACTGTAATTGGCACTGAATAGTTCTTAAAATGTGATGAAAACAATAATTTTAAAAATTACTTTTGTAGGATTTGTTTTAATTAGTATTTCTTAACTCTTGATCATATTGTATGCCGTGTATTTGATTGTTGATTATGTAATTAAAGATGATTACCTGTGTGGCATTTTCATAAATTCATAGAAGAGGTCTAAAGATATGCTGTGATAATACAATCTCCCTTTTGCCTGACACAGGCTACAAAGACTCCTTTAAATCATTCTGTTGAAATTAGGCTGTCTTTTAGGTAAATATCTGTGTTTGAGTGTTTTCTTCTTTTTAGTGACAGTTATGGAGAAGTCATCCTGACCCATTGTTCTAATAGTTACTCTCTGGTTTCAGTTTTCAGCATTTTATCTTTTTATACTTTTTCTGCTAAAGTGAAAAGCCTTCTATTAACAGGTTTTTGTTTTATTCATGGTTAGGATTGTGATTAAGTTGATTTTCTCACTGATAAGTAGATTGGACTTGCATCTTTTGTCAAAAAAGTTACTTTCCAGGCTTTTAATCATTCTTGTGTTTCTCCTCTAATCTTCACCATTCCTCAACCTCATGTTGAATTCTGGATTTCATCAGTGGACACAATATTCCAGCACAGCATACATCAGTGCCGAGTATGGAAATAATGAATCCCCCAGCTGTATTCAGTTTACAAAATAATACAGATCAATAACCTTTTATCTTCTACATCTTTTTCTTATCTGCAAGTGATTACATTACATTGGTTTCTTCCAGGTCATTGATGAGAGGTCAAATAGCATAGGGCCAAAAAAAAGTGAAGGTGAATGAAGAATCCAGTTCACAAAGATATCCCATATACAGTTATGATCTGAAACCTGTTAGCAGTTTTTAGTCTGTTTGTGTGCCATATTGATTTTGTGACGTCCTAGTTGCTTAATCCAAATTACACTGAGCTATGTGCCATACAGAACTCCTAACTGCATTACATCAATACTGTTACAATTAGCATCTAACCTTGTAATTACCTTGATGTATGTGCATGTTGATTTACTTAAATTATATTACCCTTCTAATTTGTGCGTTAAAAAAAAAAATCCATGTGAGATTCTCTTAATTTGCCTAGAATCAACATCATGCTGTCAAACCTATTGCTAAGCCAAAATATCCCATTAGTCACTTTTCAAAACTGGAATATTAGCTGCTTTTTCCAGTCTTGGAATTTAATAGCTAAAAGCCAAAGTAAGTAACCACTAGCTTTCAGAAAACTGTTCAGCTAGACCTGATAAGACTCTCGATTGCATGTTATTGCACTTTTGGGATTCAAGTGTCTTGATATAGGAAAAATTCTATAGGTAATGATCCCCCCCCCCCCCCCCCCCTTCAAAAATTAGTGGCAGTGTTTATCAAACTCTTCCCTTTCCTTCCTTCCTGTACATCAGCTGTTTCTACTGGCAATGTATTGGTATGGTTGTTGAGGTTTCTCATGTTCCTAAAGTGTTTGAATTAAAAACCAAAAAGCCTGCATCGATTTTATTTATTTATTTATTTATTTTCCCCCTAGCTTTATCTGTATACTTCTTGTTGCATTCTCTTGCTTTCTGAATAATTTCTGAAGAATTTCTGTGTTCAGTTTGCTTCCATTACAGTTGTGTCGTCAAGGACACAGTTGGACTTCTTATTTTTAAGAAGGAATCTTGATGAATGTCTTAACATCTTTCCTGTGGCTATAGCTTGATTCATAGCCATGGGAATTTTGCTTTGTGCATCTCTATTAGTCATCTTTTTCTTTTATTTTTTTTCTCTCCTTTTTTTCCCCCTTATTCCCATTCTACTTTGCCATTTGACAGTGTCAGCATTAGGGTCTAGGTTTACCAAAATACTGTCTCTTCTGAAAATGCTTAATTCCTGATATTGCAAAGTCAAGGTATCTAAAACCTGATTTGACCAGAAATGCTTCAGTAGCCATTCAGTGGCTTGTCTGTGTGTGTCTGATAGTGAAATCATAGCTAAAAATGTATTTGCTAAAAGAAGGCACCTGTTTGTTCCTTTCTTGACGTTTAATCTGTTGAGATTTTCCCACTCTTACTTTTAAGAGGACAGTCAGCTCCACTGAATTCATCGGCTATTTCTGTAGTGAGGAAGTAGACATAAGTGAAGATGAACAGGTGACCACCTTAGCATACTTATTGTCAAGAAGTGACAGAATGCTTCTTTCGTGATTATGCCTCATATTTTTTTAAAATTTCTAGTAAATATTTTTCTTTCAGTTTCAAAGCAGAGGAAAGGACTCTGACTTTCAGATGGAATGGTCTGGAGAATGTCTTTGTCCTAAACACTAAGTAATTTTCTGTGGAAGTCACTGGAAGAGTGAATATGGAACTTTTGTATATTGCCCTTTTAAATGCGTTTTTCGTAGTGTTGGTGCACCCTCTGTATAGCTGAATATTTTTAATTACTCATTTTTAGTTGTAGGACTAAATTACTATGTTTGCATATTGGGGGAGAGAAAAAGTTTAGTTTACAGTTACTACGTTTTTATCGGGGCAAGATAAATTGTTACATGAACTAGTCACTGATTTTTAAATCACAGCTATTTCAGTTAGTTGTTTCTGTCCCCTGTCATTTAAATTCTAAAATATCTCCAGGAGCAGTGAGCAAAACACAGGTTTCTCAACTGAAAATGCTTGCCCCTATTGTTTTAATTTTTCAGAAACTTAAGAGCACGCTAGTTGTGCAAGTTACCTAACTTAGTGCTCTGAATTCACTGTATCTGTAGGCATCTGTCTTACTCTACTTAGTATATAAAAAACTTGATTTTATATCTTTTATTGGTATAAGGACATAGCATCAACAGTCACTCTGTCTCTCATCAGTTAGATGTTACATGTAGCTAAGTTATTCATAAGAGCGCGAAGAAATTTAACTGGTATGAGAAACACTTGAGAATTTCTGCTAAAGATAAAGTTTTAAATGTAAATATTTTTCTGTCACAACAACTTAAAAAAAATCTGTTCTGTTTTGGGAAGTCAGTATATTAAAAATTTGACAGGCAAGCATGAGTTGACTGTTGCAGAGGGGTGAATTTGGTTACCTTTACCTGCCTTGATGCACTTAGGGTGCATGTGTGTGGTTTTGTTTCTTTTTTTTTTGCTGTGATTCAAGGGGATTTTTTTGCTGGCCTTAAAGAAAATCCATCTTACTCTGTTTGACCTAAGTCTGTTGCCCTGAAGTAGCTTCTGGGTAATTTCTGACTATAGGTCTGTTACAGAATTGTATAGGAGGAGGTGGACAGTAAGGTAAATCTGAATCAAAATATAAATCTTCAGGTAAATATAAATCACAGCACTCTTGGGGGGAGAAGGTAACACCGAATGAAGATGTCTGGTAAAGTATAGATGTAAAAGCGTATAGGCCTTTTTTCTCAGTATGAAAGCTGAGGTACACTTAAGAATGGTCCTACCAAACAGTAACTGGCTGTGATGATCCCAGGAGCTGTCCTGAAGGTATCAGGCTTGTGTTCTGTATATGATGTGTATTCCACTTAAATAACAATGTCGTGTCCTGTGTCTTTCTCTTAGAAAATTACTGCTACTACTTACTGACATGTATGTTCCATCCCTTCTCTGTCCAATTGTAGATGTACTCCAACAGAGTTGCTTTAAGTGACGAGTTCATCGCACTGCAGCCATTGTCCAGGGCAAGGAATCAGCTGAGCAAAATTAGGTAGAGTAGGAGGGCAGTTCCTCATCAACTCTTATGCATGCTGAAGGTGAACTAACCAGTGCTGAGAGAGATGGGAAGAGGCATGAATATTAGTGGGGTGAGAGGGCAATACCTGTAGCGCAGATACATTCAGTTCTTGGCTTTGCTCTGTGTTTTTGAGCCAAATGCTTCTCCTAAGTAGCATGTGTTGGACGTGCTTTTTTTTAGGAAAAAACATCCCTAGCATGATGCTCAACTTTCAGAATACAGATCTAGCTATTCTTGCATCCATTTTTAAATAATCACAGTTTCTAGCATGGTTATAATGCTTTTAATTTCTTTATGATCGAAATTAACAGTGCTTTTTTGCATGTTGGATAAGTTCAGCTTCATAAGGCCGTGACAGGAAGGTCCATGTATTTCAGGCAGCAATTTCTTGCGAGTTATTTGCCCATTTTAATTTGCTTTTACTTGTGTTGAAAGAGCAGAAAATGTTTTAAGTTTGGGTGCGTACATACACTTGTGCGGCTAAGGCTTTTTGTGTTTGTTTTTTGTGCATCTATAAAGTGAGTGTTGTTTGTTTTCAATGTGTATAGAGACGTATTCTTAAAGGCATTTGGCTACAAAGTCCTATAAAATTTATCAAAAACAAAAAACCAAAGTGTACGTGTGTCTGTGTAGGTGAGCCATTATGATTCTGAAACTCTTCAAATGCACTGAGTTCAGTACAGGAAATGCTACCAAATGCTGATTCTCGTTTGCAGGACTAAACTATTCATATGTATCAATAACGTCTCAATCTGTTTGATGTTTTATCCTACCCTTATCTACTTCTATAGCAAGAATTAACGAAAAGAACTGATAATCTTTTAAATACTTTTAAGGTGACTGTGTTTAAAAACATGCAAATAGGTGCTAGGAGAACCAACCAACTTACATTTTGGGGATTTAATTGCTGTTGATTTAACTGAGGGAAAGTAGGAGACAGGAAGGTGATGTTGTAAACGATCAGCAGAGAATTTTTACTGGTTAGTTGAAACAGATGATACAAGTCCTTTTAAAGGGGGGGGACGACAGGGTCAGGGTAAGAGAAAAGCATTCTAATTCCTCTGAGAATGTGCTACACCTTTGCAAGGCAAAACTTGAAATGGCTCTTGTGTTTAGTTGTTAGTTGTCCCACTGTGAAACGTAGAAGCTTAGATTTCCAAATACCTCAGGGAGGTAGTGGTGGGGTGGTTTTATTTTGTTTTGTTTTAAATTCAGAACTTACTAGCTTTAAAACAGGCAAACTGCAGTATACCTTTTGAATTTTAGTAAACTTAGCAACGTATTGTAGAGATTCCTTCGTAAAGCTTTCAGAAGTTAGCTTTTAAAATTCTTTCTGTATCAGTGTCATGTAAATGAGTTACCTTTTTAAAACTTTGGATAACTATTTTACTGGTAAACCTCCATTTTCTCACTGAATTATTAAAGTGAGTTACGTGGTGCATCATATCTACACCAAAGGTTTTATAACAAAAGATGCTGTTAAATTTTCCAAAACTAAACACATTTTAACGGTTATGCAACTGGATGGTGAGAGAAGAATAAAGCTGTCTAGGAATGCAGCACTGTAGTTATTAAAATACTAAAAACAGGAGAATGCTTGCTAACTTGAGGGGACTTTCTTCATATTACACTTGGGGAAGGGGTTGAAAAAAATGGGAAATCTGTTTTGTCCGTGAGTAACAAATGATTATGCAAATCCAATTCTCTTGTATGTCAGAATTTTGACACTTGAGTAGCTGATAGAAAGGTGCCTGAAACACAAGCACCGAGTGCCTTATACTATGCAGTTGAAGTTGTAAAGTGCAACAGGAAAGAAACAAGGATTTGGGTTTCTCTAGTTCTTTATTTGTGGTCTTCAGACGAAGTCTGGAAGCTATCCTGTGGATCCTTACCTAAAACAGTGAAAAGGAAAATCAGTTAATAGATGGAAACTACTCACTTCACTATACTAAATAAAAACTAATTTGGAGTGAAGACCATGGGTTAGTTTCTGTGGTGTCCAGGGCAGCTGTTTTCCAAAAGCAGTAGAGCAGAAAAAGCAAGGGAAACAGTAGGAAGATGGGGAAAACAACAACAAAAACAACAAAAAACACAAACAGTCACTTGGTGAATGTAGCTGTAAGCAGCTAATTCTGTCACAACTCATTTGTACATCATCATCCCCCGCCCCCCCCCCCCCCCCCCCCCCCCCCCCCCCCCCCCGAGTAATTGCATCCTTTGTGACTGCGGAATGCATGTAGATTGCTGAACAGATTTTGGCAGTTTTGTTGTTTGTTAAATAGGTATTAAAAATCTCAAAAGGAGTGTAGTACCAGGTTAAACCAAGTTATGCCTTATTCTGCAAATTTGCTTACTGCTCTGTTGATACACAAGAGGAGAACCTTTATGAATGCAAATTAAAAGACAAGTATGATGTTACAATCAATTTTTATGTCTATAGGCTTCAGAGGATGCAAAAATTGTTCAAGTTTATATTAAGTACATTTGTGATGCACAGTTAAGAGCTTTGGGGGGGGGGGGTATTTTAAGTGTCCATGTGATTCCTTTAAGTCAGAAATGCAGTTTTATGTGTGCCTGTTAAGCTCTTGCCTCTGAATTTTACTGTTGCTTTTGTAACTTGGGATGAAGAGCAAATCAGGCAGCACAGGTCAGGTGCAGGCTTCATGCTTAACTGGAGACTGAGTACTACTACTTTCCTCTGTAGCTGTCTCTCCTGTTCTTGGAATATGTGAAATACGTATCTTAGGGTGCTAACTGGGCCCCATTGTATCTCATTTCAGTTTTTTCTTTGTAAACAAAATTTTGTGCATGCATGTATGTATGCATGTCTCTGTGCTTTGTAAGAACTGTCAGAAATCTTAAGCCACATGTAAGAAGTGCTGCTCAGACAGATGTTTTAATTTACTTACTGATGGGATTAACTGTATCTACAGAGTTTTTTACCTTTGGTCAGCGCATTATGACTGTACACAATACTAGGGAAATGTAAAACAAAAAGTTTTTATTTACAGGGAAGGCTGTCAGTGCATAACATTGTATCTGGGACTCAAACTGTAGTATTTGCCTTAGCACAGCCAAGACCCTGTTCTTTCCCTGTCTACAGACCCATGAGTCTACTGTTGCCTTGTTTTCCCTCCATCTCTGTACAGATCTGCTTTCTTTAGCTGTCTCCAGATCTCCAGACTCCTGGCCCTGGCTTTATGGCCTTTGTTACTTGTCTGTATTCTTTCCTCTAGTTACTGTTTCATAGGATTCCCCTCCTAATAGCTTTCATATCTGATCCAGCCCAGCTGTGTAGAAGTCGAGAACAGACAGGTTTCTGTTCCTTTTACAGTAGGGAACATAGAATTTCCAAGAAGACTATTCAAGTGCAAACATGCATTCGCACTAGTGAAGTATACCAGAACATCTTAATATGCTGAACTTTGAACAAGGGTAATCTCTTCCTTTACAGGTTTGTATATTGTGTTAGTATAGCATGGTGCTAATCTGTTAGCTAATCCATAGAATCTATCGCAGGAAGAGGGAATAAATGAGACAGGAATAGACTACTTCATATTTATGTTCAGTCACAAAAGTGCACATACTTAGCTGAAGATAGTTACGTCTAATGACTTCAAAATAACAAAATAATTTTGCATTTGTAGGTTTACTTGATTCAAAGAGATCAAGGGTAGAAAAACTAAAAAATGTTGAAAACATAAGTGCTAGTGAAGTTGTTAGATGTCAACACTTATATTTTCTTTTAAAATTTTAAATCGGATTGTTTTGGATTTTGGTATACAGTATATTAAGGGTTAAAGAAAGTGAGCTTTATAGGAGGGAGCAAGTTTTAACTTAATTGCAGAATAGTAATAACCATCTCATGTATATTTTCTGTCCTTGTGGCATCAGGCATGTTGGCAGCTAGGACTGGGCTCAGGAAAATATACTGCAGTGCTCTTAAGTTGATGTACTGAATTAAATACATTTCCTGTTCAACAGAGTCCCAACTGTGTATTTCAGTGTGAATAAATGTTTAGTTGAAATGTCTGTCTTGTGGCATATAGAATACACTGTAATAAGACAAACAAACAGAAATGGCCCTTTCTATTAGAAGGGGGGAAAACAAATAAAACTCCAAAATCTGAGAATTTGAAATAGATTTCAAATTTGTTGGGTTTTCCCCTTTGGTAGTCTGTGGTGCGCAAAAAGACCAAACACTTCTAATACTCGTGCACTGATAAACCATGTTTGATCCACCAACTAACATGAAAAAATTGCCTCTTTACCTTGTAAATATGCCTTGTTCTCTCAGGAACACATCTGTAAAATTAAAGTTCATGTAAAAATGGTAACTGTTGTAAAGCAATGCGAGCATGGTGCTTTATAAGATTTGTTGCTTTTCTGTCCTTCTAGATGGAAGAAGATAAGGGTTCAGTCAGCTCAGCATGTGACTTTGCTGAAAGCAGGCACAGAGGGGAGGACAATAGGCAACTGCTAGATCCATCTAGCCTACCCGACAGTTCTTACGTTCACTAGGTAGTACTCCCACTCTACCCTAATGTGTGTGTGTATTTTTTTTTTTTATATATATATATATATCTCTCATATAGACAGTCATGGAGCCATCTCCAAAATACCCGTATTTTTGGTGTCTACAAGAAAATTTGCATCATAGTATGTGGGTTTGATTTTTTTTCCTTATCAAGCTGAATCATTCTTTTAATTCTGCACTTCAGTTGCTTTTATTTAATACATGAAATGGGCCATTATCATATAAAGTATTATGTTTATTGTGATCCAGGATCTTATCTTAGGAAAAATACTTTATTTGCAGCCCAAATATGAATAATATCAGATATTTCTCTAGACTTACTAATTTTTTTTAAAGCATTGTCTCTCCTGCCTTTTGTTGCCTGAGGGTTTGTTTCAGGTCTTCAGAGACCATTATGCTCTACTGCCTTACCATGCCAGGTTTTACTTCGATATAAAATGATGATCATAACTATCCACCACAGAGAGAAAAGTGAGAAAAAGGGACTCTTTAGCGTAATACAAGTATCTTCCTTCCAGGTAGTGGATATAAATATAAAAATCCATGGTCACCAGGCAGTGATACACAATATATATACACATAAAATTGAATTTATTTTTATGTTGTCCTTACTGCTCTCCCAGTATTACTTTACACTTAACTGTGAGTTTGATAAAACATAAATGTTGCTTCTAGGCTTATGTAAGGCCACCTTTGCTGTTTTTTAAAACAGGGTAATACTCACTTTTTCATAAATCATGGTTCAAGCATGATCCTAGCTTTTTGTGAGTATCTAACTTGAGAAGAACAAAGGAGATTCTAGTAAAGAAGACACACCAGCCCTGCAAAACCCACAGCTGAGGGTTCATTCCTTGGAAGCTACTCTGGGTTACTCCTGGTTCCTCTTTCTGCCAGTCTTTGAGTAATGTCTAGGACTCCTTGCTCTCGGGTCAGCAGATTCTAGGGAAAAAAATGGTCCATCTGATCCTACATACAACCACTGTAATATGACCTTGTACAGTAGTTTTAAAGGTTTTATTTGGTCTGCTTCAAGATAATGGATGGACTAAATATTCTTTTTGAAATGCTAAGTGTAGGAGTGCTGAGAGTTTGTTTTGTATTGCTGTGAACACAACCGTGAAGATCACTGCATGTGCAGCAGGGAGCTTGCTTTCTGACCTCCTAATAGGAATTCCTTCTGCTCTGTGTAATTTCTTGTCTGATATGCTGTGAGCACAGTATGAAGTGTCTGTGAAGGTCATATTTGCTAGTACTGCAGTGCTGCAAATTGTGCTGTTCCTGATTATGATATCTTCTGTGACTGTATAGTTGTAACCAGATGTGATGGTCGTCAAATAAAGGCAATCAGGGACTCAAGCTCTGTTGAGGTGTGTTTTGGTTTTGGTTTAACCAAGACCCCTTCTAGACCTGTTAGTTGCAATGCTTCTGCTCCTGTCTCTCCGGTATTTATAGAAGTTCATTGTCATAGTGAACGTTCATCTTCTGTCCAGAAGACCTCCCAAAGGAGCGCAAGTTAGTCAGAATTGTGTGTTCTGCCTGCACTCATTCATGGCCTCCGAGATGCAGCAACTGAATCAAGGGTTTCAGTTTATAATGCTTTCTGTAAGTTTATACAACTGTTAACTGACAATCCTGTAAGCATCACATTAAGCAGTGTGACAGGAAGATCTGGAGGGACCATGGGGAATGCGGAATAGACCTGAGGAAGGGGCAGGCATAGGAAAAGATGCATGGAAACACTAGTTTTGCCTGTGTGCTCTCTCGTCCTACCAGTTGGGATTCCCAAATGCCTCTTGTTTCTGTTAGGTGCCTCTTTTTTTGTAGTATAGGAATTGTTCTGTTACAAAGCTGTAATCTGTCCAGTTGCCTGTTTTGGGGGATTCGGAAGGAACATGTCTACTCATAGTAAACCATTCCTATAGGAAACTGAGGTTCTTTGCTGTCCTTGCAGTGTTGGGCAAGTGTGGGTGGCATGAAAGAAATTGGGGTTGGAAACCAGTCTTTAGACGACAGTCAGTGACCTTTGGTCACACAGTTAAAGTTTGGGGAAAGCTCTTAAGTGAGCTCTGTCCTATCATAGACTAAGATGCCTCCTCCCAGATTTCTTCATTCACTGGTGTCTGAGAGTGAGGTGAGAATAATGGATGCTTAAATTTAGCCTGTGTGTTCGGCATTTGTTTGACGGGATGCTCTCGTGCAGAGCCTCAAATTAAATTAAAAAATATCTCTACGCTCCGCTTTTTTATTTTCTTTTGGAGAGGATACTCAAGTCAGTTTTGGATATTCTCTCTCCAGCAGTACTAGATTTCAGTTAGATCTTAGTTATGCTGAGGTTCACTAGTGTGCAAAAAATAATGTAGAGGAGCACACTGATAGATGGCACTTCACTTTAAACCCATACATCTCTGTATTGCTGCTTTCTTTTGGTTTTGGTCTTTTTCTCACCTACAAAGAATGAACAATAGAAAGTTTATTATGCTAATGTTGAATTATTCTTTGTGCTAGCATGAACTTGATTGATCCTTTCTAACTTCAGCTTTGTTTGCATTTAGATAAAAGATATTCACAAAATCAGGAATGTGTTTTTGTTCCTTACCAAGCCAAGGGTATCTATGGTAGTGATACAATGCAAATTATTGTAGGAAGTTGCATTCTACACTTCTTGAGGAAAAATTACTACTTACAATCAGGTTGCTGCATTGTATTCTGCAGCCTTGGTCTGAAGCTTTCTCTTGATAGATTTCCTTAAAATAAGGCAGACCTGCAGCTTGTATAAATTTGTTGTACCTCCACTGAGGTTAATCTAAGCATCACAGCTTAAACTGCATGACACTCTGCTCCAGAGATTTATTATAGTTGTAACATAGAGAATTGCTAACCAGTTTATTTCCAACATTAAGCAGAGGTGGTGCTAAACAATTTCCATAAGCTCACCAAGGCTGCATTCAAGCCTTCGGAAGGTCAAATTTTAGTGTGTATAGACGTTAGGAAGGGAAATGGTAATGTTGTTCATCGTTGTAGTTCTATGAAATTGAAAAATATTCAACACTCTAACTTTAAGAAAACCTGCTTTTCCTAAGTGTTTTCTGATAACATCTTCAATATTAGAATCTCTGAGTACTGATTATTTTATTTATTTATATGTTTATTTTTTATTTCCTCCTTCCAGCTTACTGAGGCAGGTTCAGGTATCAACTGCTTGGACTCCATGTGCTGCTTCTCAGATGGGGAAACAGCATGCACATCTGTTAGAAGAATGCTGGAACGACTAATGGGCAGATGTAGTCCAACCCGGGTCAACAGGTGTGGCATTTCTCTCAATAGCCTTTGCTGCAGACGATTCTCCTATAAACTGGAACCTGATGAGCCTGCAGCAATAGATGTCTAGAAAACCAGCTGCAGGTTTTGCTTATTTAAGTAGGAGAAGCGACTCTTTATTGTACTTTTTTTCATCCTAACAGATTAGTTTCTTGTTTCTTTTTGAGTACTTTCTTTTGGGATGGGGAGGGGGAAAAAGTTTTCAAAAGACTTCTGTTAAAACGTTTAGCTTGGCTTACTACAAGTTCTTGTGTTGTATCTATCATAATTTCTCTTGATTTGTACATTCTTCTCTTTAGAAAATCAAGCCTTGCTGCTGTTTTTGTTCTCCTTTATATGATTTTTTTTAAATTTTTTTTTTTTCCTTCACAAATCAGGAGTTGTTTGTAAAGTCAAAAGACTTTTCCCTTTCGTTCTTGATGTACAACCTCCAAATATTTACCTTGGAGCTTGCATTAATCCTGAAGATATACAAAAGGCTCACACTCCCCCCCTTAAATATAACTTCATTGTTAGAAGGAGAGTCTTTAAATCTTTCAGCCATTGATTGATACGAAGATGAAATATTTTTGTAGTATAACTTTTATAATCTATTTCTAAAATCAGAGTAATTGACAGAACAGAGCCTTCAGGTTCTAAGAATTTTAAATGTTTTTTCAGTTCTAGAAGGTATATTGTCAAGACCATGTGTGCCATTCCAAAGTGTGTGCTAAATAAATCTTTTTTCTTCACAAACCACATGTGAAACAAACCTCAATGGGTTAAAAGCACGTTAGAGTGATCGAATACATCTACAGAGCAATACTGCTCTTGCAGTCAGCATGACTGTGAGAAAAGCTCTTACTAAATCTGCTAATGTGCTATCTCCTCATTTCCAAATAAAGTGGGACAGCTAACAAACATGGAAATATTTGGGGGTAGAAGTAAAAACAGTCTTTTGTACATCGTAATTTCTCAGTCCCTGAATGATATCACGATCTTTCATTGGTCAAAAGGCAAACCTGAAAAAGTTGCACTCCACCCATTTTCAAGGACACTCATTTTGTATTTGAACATCTTTGTCTCTTTTGGTTAAAGGTTGTGATATCATTCATTCAATATAAAATATTGTGTGGGTAATTTTCACTGGCAAGCTTTGTCAGTTCAGATTCTGCCTTTAGGTATTGACTTGGTACGTATTGCATCTGTTTTGACCTCTTGTGTTGAACAGTGTCTATGGTTTCAGTCAGTTTCTCTCTTCTGGCTTGCTTAGGAAATTTATTCAACATTTCTACAAATCTAGGGTATGATTATGCAAAATGTTTCATTCCATATGAAAAATGAACTGTTATGATTAAGTACGTTTTTAATTCAAACTCTTGCTGTATAGAAAGCGGGCATGATGTATAAAATAAAAAATTTAATAGAATTTTTAATCTACAAGGTGAGCATTTGATTGGTCTAAAAATCAACATTTTGGTAGCAGTTGCTCTAAGTTTTTGGGGTTTTTTTTTTCCTACTTCTCTGTAAAACTGTGCTTTCGAAATGAGGAACTTCTCATGTTACTTTTTTTTCATTTATTATTATCTAATTAGAGCAGATTTTTACTTAACATTTGCCTTAGTAACGTGTAGTCCTATAAGGTAGGTATTCTGTGTTTTATTTTCTGCAATGCATTTACATTTTTACAATTTCCTCTTTTTCCCACTCAATTTTTATTTCTTAAAGAACTTATAAATATGTCTTGAAGATAACTCATATTTGACAGAATATTGAATGCTTTTTGAAGACTGCTTATTCTCAGGTTTCTTGTCTGCTTACCTCATGTAATTTTCAGATGAAGTTACATCTAGCTGAATAATTTTAGAGTTGTTAGAACACAGAAGTTAGTGTTATGCTTAATGAACATGCAGAACTGTCGGTGCTACACTAAGGGCTTGAAGTTTTGTAGTTTTTGCTTCTGCCTCTGGTTGAAATTACTCTGAACCATCTTCTAGTTTTACATAAATTTCTGTACAGTAGAACTAGAAAAGACTTTTTTTTAAAAAAAACAATTTCAGTCTTATTTGCTTTTTTCAATGACTTCACTTCCTTCCACTCAGCATTGGCACTTAAAACCTAGTCTAAAAGTCAAGGTACTGAGACTACGTTTTTTCCCCCTGCACTTTCCTGGTAATATGTGAAAGTCTTTGTTTATATTTTTAATGTACTAATTCCCTAAATCATACGAGGCAGTTGTAAGTTGTGAAGTGCTGAAGGTACAGTTAAGAAATCTATTTGGTGATTTAAAAAATGCTTGTAAAGTTGTTCAGTCTTTGTTCACAAGCTTGAGCTGCTTTGATTTTTATTTTGATTTTTTTTTTTACCTAAAGCTGGTATCTTCAGAAGATTGCATGGTCCCAGACAGGATGGTCTTTTGAGTGTCTTGTCTTGTGCTTTATAAGACAGAGCTTCTTATTCAACCAGGAGGTAGCTGCAAATTATTTTTTGTTGAATGAAGTTATGCTGATGAATACATTGTCTGTCTGTAGCTAGTTTGTGTTGTATTCTGTGTTCTTGATATTCTGTCAAATATGATATTCTGTCAAATACAATAACTGAACATGAAATCAAACATGGTATCAAATTTTGATAGAAACTTTGATGAATCAAAGTTGTACAAATGCTTGGAGTAGCGGGCCACAGGAATATAGTCTCTCGTACTTAATTTACTGCTTGTAAAATGTACTTGAGAAATATTTTTTTATAGCTTCATTCACCAGTTAGCATATAAAATGTGTGCTGTGTGGTATGATAAAACGCATTTTTGTCTGTCTGTTCCATTAAATTGTCTGTCAACTTGTCAGTCACAAAAATATTAAGAGTGCTAGATCACATACATTTCTTGTACAGTAGGATTCATTACTGAATTGTTCAGATCTCCTGTTAGTGGTACTTGTGTCAAGGCACCGCATGTAAAAGTTCTAAAGAAACAGCAGATTTCTGACAGAGGGATATTTGGAGTATAAGTTCATTATATTTTGATTTCCTGCCTTCCAATTTTCTATTTTCAGCTTTTCACATACAGTCCTATAACATTGTTCAATCAAGAACAGTATTTCTTCCTAAGTAGTAATTTGCCCTTAAGAGAAAGACATTATACAAGATGCCATCTGAATCAAAAGGTGTGACGTGTTAGGTACTTTGCCTGATGCCTTAAATTTTAACTTTAACAGCAAGGAATGAAGTAGATTCATGGCTGTAGATAAATTTTGCCTACCCACAACTTCAGACAGCATGGATGTTTAACATGAGAACACCGCTATACTGGGTTACCACGGTTAGCTGTGCGTACCACAAGGCTTTACTAGAATGACCTTAAGCTGTATCGGATCGTAGCGTTCATAGTGCCTCAATTTACACGTGCAATGTTCAGATTTTCTTTGAGGCACAGTATTAAAACTTCAGTTGTAAAACTGGCATGTAAACTTCTGGTCATTTTAGTTCATAGTGATGAAAGTATCTGTAGCTGTGAGTAAACTTTGTCAGAAAGGTAAACATAGAATTGTTAATTACGTAGTTGGCACGATTGATTGCGGTCTATTTTCTAAGGTTTGAATTAATTGCAGGCACCTATGTGAAACTAATAGATAAGTCTTTCAAAGAGTTACATTTGCCTAATCTCATAACACTTACCTTTTGCTTTCATAGACTTTTCTCCTTACCTCTAGATTGTAAGTTCCCAGTCAGCCAAACTTTTCTTTTATTGTCGCTTTAGATCATGGAGTTCATCGGATCCCTTCTATGCCAACGACAGAAGCATCTTGACTCTCTCCACAATGGACTCACCCACTTGTTAACAGGGACATTTGTAAATGCCTTGTGGAAGCCATGTGGTGCTCGCACACCTATAGTAGGTTCTGAAGCGAGTTCAGTGCTACATCCCTGCCCTAGGAAAGACTAGCATGACTTCTAATACAAACTGTGGCTTGTCTTGGGACCTAGCATAAGTCATCTGGACAGTGATTGCTTCCAGTATTTTTTTCTAATTATATCCACAAATAGCTAATTTTTATTTTTATTTTTTTTTGAAAGAAATGCTTTTCCCTCTGACCGTTTAATCTTTTTTGTTACCATATGGGCAGATTGGAATCCTGCATTTGATACGCAAGACGTCACTGTAGTGCAGTGACAAAATCTTTCTCCTCCCAAATTTGAGTGATCCAATAGAACTGAATTTGCACAATGGAACTTTAAAAAGTTGCATTTTTCATGATGACCCTTCACTTTAAACACACACATTAATATTGAGCTGTCTCTTACAGATGCTTTCTTAGCAGTTTGCGAATCAATTTTGTTATTTCCATGGATGGTTATTGTATTCTGTAAGCAATCAGTTTAGTAATTTTTGAGAGTTAAATACAATTCAAATATTTATGCTGGTGTATGAATGGCAAAATATTAGTCGTTGCTTTGAACAACACTGTTAACTTTGACAAATCAGTGATTTGGAATAACGAGGGATATAGCAGTTCTCAGTTCTCTTAAAGTATAATTCAGAAGCTAGTCATCTTTTATTATGCCCTGTGTGGGTGTTTTGGTTTCTTAACAATTCTTGATCCTGGCATGGAAAAATGTGTAAGAATTGGTGGTACAGAAGTCTCACTAGCATAAATTTTTTGAATTATTAATCCTTTTAAAGTTGGGGGATTTTTGCATGTTTTATTCTTTTTCATGTATTTATATTTGGTCATGTTGTACTTTGAAGATACAATTAATGCTTAATTATCTTCATATATCTGAAGGATCTGAGACATTGATGGCAATGTTTTGATTCCTAAGTATGCCAATAAAAACAAATTGCACAGATGGAGCTTTGAATGGTACATCTTGCAGGTCCATCTATTGTCCCAGTATAAATGTGTCTGCATGTTTGGGGCTGGGTAGCAACATTTGCCTGTTCGTTCAGCTAGGATGGCTAAACCTGGTGGTTGTCCTTAGATGTGGAAGGTAAAATGGAGGTGCTGCCACCAGGGACATCTGTAGAGTATTGCCTTAGGTAGGGCAGTTTTTACGGCTGGGAGGCTGGTAAAAATGCTGCTGCTTCTGGACCCTTATTTGGATATCCAATTTTAAGTCCGTCTCTGACACTGAAGTCCCATCAATAACTGGAAGAGTCTTCCTGTCAGGCAGTAAAAGATGTAAAGCTGCATCCTAAAATTATCTCTGGGTGGAATAAACTGTAAATCAAACTTAGACTGTAAACAACACCTACAAGAACTTCCTTCATAAAGATGTGGTTAAGTGTAGAATTTGGACAAAACCAGTATTAGCTGCTTGCACCCTGGCTGCACAGGTTTCCACTGTTGGCTTAAGTGGTGTCTCCTAAGCACATTAAATGGCAAATAGTTTTTATTTCATAATTCAGGCAGACACGTCTTACCTTCCTGGTATGACATCTTAGTGGGGCCTGGGCTTCTGCCACAGGGGTGTATCCCTCTTGTTACAGTCATCCCAAATTCTCCTGAGTTCAGTGGGCTGCGGGAGAGGGAGTGTTCAAGAGGTCTGACTTTCCTTGTATCAAATGCTCCGGATGTTCCTTGCCTATAAACAGCTCTGCTGTTCATTAGTCTTGTTCCTGACTTTAACTGGGATTATTTCAGTTCTCCTCTTGGAAGTTTATTTTTGCATTAATGACTGGAAGCTTCACTGTGGACTGAAGGCTGCAGATACTGCTGGATTTTCAAGAGCTCATTGTTCAAGGCAACCTTTGTGTAGTAAACAAATTGTCATTGCAACTTTGTTTTCAAACTCACAGTGACTTGAACATGCAGTACATGAGGGTTTTTGTCCCACTGGTATAGATGAAGACCAGTTCACAAGAAACAAAATCAAAATATAGCAAATTTTCCTTTTAAACAGGTGTTTAATTCATAGTTCATGTCTGTGTCATGCCTTCAAGTGTGTAAGTGCAGTGAAGCTCAAGCTTGAAAATCTCAGTTGTACTCTAGATCCCCACATCAAGTGTCCAGATGATTAAGAACTACTGAAAATTGAGTCTTGCATGCTCCATGTAATAGGTATTAACAGGTGACCGATCTGACTGCATATAGTTTGAAACCTGGTTCCTATGTGGAGATGCAATAAACTGATTGTCATCTCTTCAGTCCCCAAGAAAACTTCTATCCAGATATGCAGTAGTAACAAAATACACTTGGATTTCAGGTATTCCTGTAACTTTCTTATATATCATATATATAATATTAAATCTGTTTTTAAAATAATGATTCTCTTCTTAGTAGTTTCTCATTCTGAGAGTCCATACTGCCATGGATACCTAGGAAATAGAGAATTTTTTTTCAATGCTCTAATCAGACATCTGCTGTTTAGCTGTATCTTTTATGTCTAAAGCACAGTGTTTCACTTCTCGGAAGTACTTGTTTGTCCTTGTCAACCATAGCATTCTAATCATCCAGTTAGTTTGTGTGACCGTGTAACCTCATTAGTCTGTGTGGTTAGTGTATCATGTTTTGAAATATAAACTGTGGTTAATTTTTTGTACAGTAGAAGGCAGAGGCTTTGATATACAACCCCGCTCCAAGCATTTAGATTGGCTCAGCTGTGTACATACATGTATTTTGGCTTTTACCACACAAATATGTTAATTATATTTGCACAAAAGCAGCACAGTCCTATATTTGAAGAATAATTTACATTCATTATGTGTTTCTTTAAAACCTTCCATCTCCTCTTCTCCCTTCCCCCCTACTTTCCCTTTTCCCAGTGTTTGTAAGGTTACCGAAGAAACATGCATTTAAACAATTCAGGAAGAACTTAAGAATCCATCTGTCTGCCAAGGTATATTTTTCTATTTGCAGTAAATCTAAATCAGTAATTTCTCATTTAGTAAGAATGTAGAATTGGTTTGCATAAGACCAGATTTTTTGGTCTGACAAATATTCTGGATGGAAGAAGTGACTGTTTTTGTACTGATGTCACAAATCTTTTAAAATTGCTTCTATTCAAGGAAGAAAGATTTTGTGTATTTCTTTGAGAGCTGAAATGTATGAAACCATTCACTGTGCATTGGGTACAGTGTAGAATTCTTCATGAAGAAGACTGAACAAAATACAGCTAATTCAGTGTAACGCTAGCATTCATCTCTCTGATTTAGAGTATGAATGGGTGAGGGAGAATTTGCTATAGGGAGGCAATGTTTTAGAATTACCTCTTAGCCTTGAAATCTGTAAGGTATGGCAAAAAAAAGCCTATAGTAGATGTTTGTAATTAAATGCAAGAGCAGTGTATAGTCCCTTTACTATGCAGTGTCCCTGAAGAAGCACCTTCTCCATAGCCACCTTCGGAATAGGATTGAGTTCTGAGCAGGTTTCAGTTCTTGTTCTGTGAAAAATAGGGGGTTTGTTACTTAGAAAAACATAGTTTTAGTTGCCAAACTTAAGCTTTTTAAAGGGTGCAGTGGAAAAGATTAAGTGGGAAGATGCTCTGAATTGTTTCACAAACTAAAATGTAAATATTCTGCTTAAAATTTAAGGTTGGGGGGGACACACAAAAAGATGCAAAGGAAGGAATGCTGAAAACTTTGGCTTTACAATTTCAGAATGATTTCTTGTTTTTTAGTGCAAAAGATTATTTGAGAAAAGATTATGCAATTTAGAATGCATCTTGGGCAACTATAATTTCTAACTGGAAACCTTTGGTAATACTTTCAAACACGTTTTTTATGACAGTATAACTTCTATATTGGAAAAAAAAATCATTTTCTAGTGTTAGAAATGTCTCAAAGCTGTAGTCTACGTTATTTTTAATAGTTTTATCTGATACTTCTGTACTGCTAAATATTAGTGATTTTGGTGAAATTCAGTGTTCAAAAGTGCTCAATCATAATGAACCTTTTCTGAACCATTTATTTTGAGATTCTTGTTTTCTTGGTGTAGAATACCTAGTAACTCTCGCACCATTGCCACTGCCTTGTTACACAAACATCATTGTTTTAAAGGAGTTAGTTATTCCTAGAGCTGGGCGAACCAACTGTTAATTATGGACTAATTTTAGCCTTATTTCTGTTCCTAAATTATTCCCCAGTTAGACTTTCTTCTTTGCAGATCTGGGTTTTTTCTGTGAATGTTTTTATTGTTGGTTGTTTTGTATGTATGTTCTTTGCTTCTGTCGTTTGCTTCCAGTGGCATGATTTGTCTGGTTTCTGCTCTCTATTGGAATGACTCAGTTTATAACAGGAGGAGGAAAGATTGGATGCTCATGGCTGTATCAACTCTTGCTGTCAATCGTCTTAGCAGCACATTCGCATCGGTATTTGCAAGGCTTCTGCTTTCCATAGATCTTTTCCTTCAACTAAATACTGCTCGTAGAGGCATCAGAAATAACTCGGTAGAGAGACCTTGTGTGTTGCCCAAGCTTCTGTGGCTTTCGTTAAAAGGAATGTTCTCATCACTTTGAAGTATTCGCCTTGCTCTAGCTGTTGCCATGCTATGATGTTGTATTACAATAAGTACATACAATTGTCATCGCTGTAGGTACGATTTTTTGTTGTTTCCAGTTTGTATAAATGCATAGACGTGAATAAAACCTGAGGGGCTATGGGCTAAAGCCCTCTATTTAAGTAAGTAACATGAAGTGGAAAGAAGTGAAATATACTGCTGTTTATGACACAGAGTGTGACTTGACTTGTCTGAAAGAAACCCTGAAGTGCACCTAAACGGCCTGTGGTGTATATTAATTTTTCCTTGGCAGTTTTAAAGGAAATTATTTCATACACCAGGAGGTTCTTAACCTTTTCACATTTTGGAAATGGGATAAAAGATAATCCATGGGGCATATAGTTTAGAAAGGGGAAAATGGTTAAAAACAAAACTCACTTTCAGTTGTAAGAAAGATATCATTACTGCAGCAAAGAATATATTTTTACAATTCCTAGTTATGTTCCCATGAGGTATTTCAGGTCCTATGCACACAAAAATAACAAATCATCTAGATTCTGCTTTTTTCACTGACGTGTGATCAAGTGCTGCTTCTTTTTTGAAGAAAAAAGCTTGAATGATATCGTCTCTGCAAGACGTACCTTTTTAAAAATGTTGATCCTTAATTTTAGGCAAATAAGGGGCATTGACAACTGGAAACTGTAGCAATAATTAGTACAAAGAATTTTGGACCTCTGACACTGTGGCTGCCTCGTTATTTTTGATTCTCTGACAGCGAGTCTGTGTGCTTGCTCATTGTACAGCTTGGTCAGTAGAAGTTGTTTTAAAAATGGTTTATGAAAATTATATTTATTAAAGAAAAATTTAACTTATACCTGAGTCATTGTTTTAATTATTTAAGTGTTATAGAGGAAGATATGCCAGAGTAAAGCAAGGCTTGCTGCTCCCAGTGCCCAGGATCATTCAGTAGCAAGGTTGAAGATATGTTCCTATTCCTACTAGGCCCACCAATACAGTGCCTATATACATAGGTGTTCCACAGATCGTAGATGCTCAAAAGCACTGATGTAAGTGTGGAGAGCACCTAAGGCCTCACCTTGCTGCCTTCTCTGGCTGGAGCGAAGTCCATCAGTAAGGGAAAGAAAAAAAAAACACAACTTTATACACAAACACATATATACAGACATGCATATAAGGGGGGGGGGGTTCTCCAGCAGCTGAGCTCGGTCAGGCAGTGGGCCCAGTAGCTCCAGCTCACCACGGAGCCTACCATGTTGAGGTCTGCTCAGCAATGAACTCCAGCGTGGGCTTTGGTCCCATTTCTTCAACAGCAAATGTAAGTGGGTGTTGACTCAGCTGCCTGGCCACAGGCTCCATCATCTCTCCTAATATGATTTACAGGATTATGTTTTGACTCCCGCCAGTTGTCCTTTGAACTCTTCAACAGAGGAGGGCTTGAAATTTTATACTCTGAAGACACAAAATTGAGTTTATCAGGGAACCAAACAGTTGTAATTTTAATGTTTCACATGAAATTTCAGTTAGGTAGCTTTTGTTAAATAGATAACTAACTTGAACAGAAGTTAGCAGAAGAACTTCCAGAAGCAGGGTGTTGATTTTTGTACCAGTTTAAATGTTCAGCCTTAGGTCTGAGTTACAGGTGTCTGTTTAAACTGTCAGGAGCAAAAGTTTTAGTGTTTACTTATGCAGATCCTTCTACATGCTGGTACTAAACCAAGTCAGCCAAGTATGACAAAGCTAAGGCCGATTTCTGATTGATAGACAAGATTATAATTTCATCGCATATTTAATGGGGTGGTCTACTCTTCGAGAGTTCAGAGGATTGAATGGCACCATAGGTTTAAAAACCAATCATCATCAGTGTACCATACTCAAATAAAATCTACAGAGACTTCTGGCAACATTACTTAAATAAAGCATGAATGACAAAAGTTTATTAAATGCATTCTTAAAAAATTGTATCTTTCTTAAATAAGGATTTCTCAGTATGGATTGCATTGTAAAACAGTTTCGAAGCAAGTCATAAGTTACTTTTATTAACAGATTGATCAATAAAAAAAGTCACGTCACTTAGGTACTGTAGTCTTCAGCCATATTTAAACAAATGCACTGTGTGTGGCGTCTTCCTTCACATGCTAAGTAATGTCAATGCAGCATAGCTGGAAAAGATCACCTCCATTTTGTACTTGTAAACATTTAGAACAAGCAGTAGGCAAGGTCCCCCCCACCCCCAAAAAGACTTACCCCTTAAGTGTATTTTATGCAGAAGACAAGTATTCCATATGTCTTTTTTCCCCTGCTTAAAAGCACATTCTAGAAATAAGTCTTGCAAATAATACACTGAAACAATGCATGAGAAGACGTAGTCATGGCAATTTCACTGGAGCTTTATTGCCTCTGTTGGTAATGAGAGGGATTGTAAGAAGTTACATTTGAACTTACAGAGATATGTAAATGATGGTTTTTTACTAAATATAATCTCGAGATTAAGTGTTTTATATCAGGGCACTTCTAATTTTGTACATATTTAATGTATAAAAACAGGTTACAAACTTGATGTTTGCCTTTTTTTTTTTTCTTGACATTTGGCAAAATTAAATTGATCCATTTAAGGGGAGATCATCAAATTGAAGACATAAGCACTTACGAATTAAAGCAATCCACTGTCTGCATTCTTAAAAAAAAAAAAAAGAAAAACCACACAAATATATAAAGGAAAAAACACATGGCCACATCTGAGCACGTTTCAATACAAAATATTCCCTGTAATCAGGCATTTTGTCCTTAGAACAACACCCTGTTAAATCAATGTTTCTTTCAACTTCAGTCACTCATTTTGAAAAACTTTTAAGATGCCATCATAGCACAAATAACCCTTTTCTGCAACATAATTAGTCAAAGTTTTATGTATTTCTTTATAATTACACAGTAATTATAAGTGTGTAGTACCAAACTGATGACAACACTGTTTTGTTGAAAAGATCTTGCATTCAAAAGGAATATTCTTTAAAACACCACGGCATTACGCCACTACCCAATCTCAAGACTTTTTTGAGGGACAAGTCTGTATTGGGATAAAAAGCAAGTCAGTTCTCCTCTCCAAACACAGCATACTTGAACTAATCAATCTGAAACTGTACCAAAACCCTCAAGACAGAAAACAGCACGCATAGATACCTTGTAGAGCTTTTTTCCACCCCCCACCCCCGTAATTTCAAGTCCCCATTTATATTTACACAAAATTAAGAAAGGAAATACTGAAAGCAGCAAAACACACGTTTTTTGGCATAGCCAATTCCAGTAGCTGGAAAAAGTTTGCAATGTTTTTCTGGAACTGTATTCTTGAAGTAAACGCACAACTGGATTTTCTTAAAAGGGCACTGCTATGAGGGGAGCTAGCCTTATGGTCAACTTCAAAGAGTATAAATAAAAAATTTTTAGCAGTTCAATAGTAATAGTCAATTTTTTCCTAAAATACTTTTAGCACCTGCATAAAAGAGTTCTGCTGTTTAGTGCAAGTACCAATTACTCATTTCAAAAATAATTCTGGCCTTATCATGGGACTACTTAGAGCATGGACTTAAACCTCTATCCTTACTTCTAACTGTAGCCTTTATTTTCTCCTGGAGCTTGGTATTTTCCAGCTTATTTTACAGAGTAGTAGTTATCAAATGTCTTCACAAGTAACCAAGTGAGGAGTAAAAGACCATGTTTAACACAAAAGCAGCTCAAGAGCTTTTGTAATATTAAAAATAAGGAATAATTGCATCTGATTAAAACCTGTTTTGGACAAAATGAGCTTGATGTAGTTAAATGCAGTAAGACAGTAAGAAGTAGTGATGAGCAACAAAATAATTTAAGCAAACAAAGCCAGTGTAGTATTTTCTATCTGATCTGTGCTTGTTTGGGAAAGCTTTACTCTTAATTTCTATATTTGGCAACCACAGTGATATGTCAATTTAAGGAAAACTCAACAAAATAATTAAAAAATGGGTGTCATCCATAATGGCAGTACCTCTATGTTACAAAGATTTAACTTCTCAGGATAATGGTTTCAAAACCTAGATTCACATCAAACTCACCAGCTTCTTGTACAACAGGGCCATTTGTTTCATCATACCTCAACCATAAAAATTACATGTCTTGATTTAAAATACTGCATCGTGTAGCAAACATTTAAGACACAAATTCAGTATATTCAAGTTTTAGATTTCCACAGAAATGAAAAACCTTTCTTTGACAGACAGATAAGCATTTCAAAACTGTAATGAAATCTGATTTCTTCGATAATAACCTAGAGAATATTAGATTCTATCATGACGCACACAGCTTATCTCAATGACGCTCACTGAAGGCTGACTATAACATTAAACACGGGTGCTGTAAGTGCACAGTAGTTGTGTCGTACTTCAACTGTTCTCAGCCAGTTGATGTACAATCAAACCATTCAGATAGGCACCTAGATACCCCAGCATCAACAACCTTGGGTTTTCTTGGTTATTTCTGCAATTGTTTTTACCATATACTCAAACTCACTTAGACGATACCTGTACTTTTCCAGAAAAGAAAAGAAAGAAAAAAAAAACCGGACCCAGTACACTTAAATATATCACTCTCACAGGAAGTGCTATCAATACAGTCTTTGCAACTAGCCCCAAGTGTATATTTAAGGATTCTTTTAAAAATTGTTTTGATGTTGAGCTGTATAATTCATATGCCATACAACAGTTGTCTGATGATGACCAGCATTGTGCTTTATGAGAAACCAGAAACCTCAAAATAATTATAAAGCTTCTAGGACTTATGGGAGATGAAACTAGGGTGGTCCACCAAAAAAAAGAAAAAAAATTCCATGATGAAATCCACAATGTTGGAATTTTAACGGGCAGGAGTGGTCCAGACTAGAAGAAAAGCCCAAACCACCAGTAGAAGAATGAAATATGATATGGTCCAAGATGTATCCTTAAAGGTTTGTCTCAACCCTCAACCATATTGTGAGGATTGATCTTCAGTTCAGTCCAGCCAGCAGAAATTGACTGTGCAATTTTCCATTTCAGGTATTTGTACAGACTATGTACACTCTAGAAGGGTCCTTTAGTGCTACACTGTCGTACTTTTTGTCCCAGCAATTTGAGGGCGTGCAAATTCCACAAAGTCATCAATAAGAACTGGCCATGCTCCTAAAAGAAAAAAAAAAAAAAAAGACCAGAACATAAGAACTCAGTTCAACAAGACATTCTTTTAAAAGCTTCAGACCTAAACAAGTTATTTACTTTCCAGTCTTAACTAGGCATAGTTTCAAGCAAAAAATGGTGATTTTATTTTCTTGCTTGAAGTCTAAGAGCTGGTTAAAGATTTCTACTTCCTTTAAACCCAGTTAATACACATCCCTTTCAAGGGTCATAGTTACTTCATCTTCCTGATCAAAAAAAGAAGAAATAAAAAAATAAAAAAAAAGCTGACAAAAATTCTAGCTTAAAACTGTCCTGGTTTTTGGTGCCAGAACTTGATCTCCAGGATGGCAACAGCTGCTTAAAAACGTTGAACATTGGATGAAGCAGTCTATACTGTTAAGCAGCAGCATATCTTAACATACTACAGCATTTACTGCTCACAATTTGATTTTGCATGAATGCAATGCTCATCTGTTAGAATCAGCATACTTAGCCATACCTGAAAACAGCAAAATGCACTCCGATAGCCAGCAATATAGTGTAACGCCCTAGGAGGCTGGTATTATACGATACTCTTCCATAGTCCTTATCAAGAGGTAGTTAATATGCATATCAATATTTTACATATGATGGGCACCCATATCCAAAGAGGTCCCCAGTCATGTGCATAATGATCATGTGAAGGTTAAAAATAATTGTGGGCTGGTTCCCCCCCCACCCCCTTAAAATATTTTATTCAAAATCATTAGAACATGTTTTCTGCCTTTAATCTTTCTAAACTACATTGGTTTATTGTGGGCAGCAGCCCATTTGCTCAATGATAAGAGAATGAGAACTGTCCATAACTATTAAGTAAAGTTGAAGAAGTTTGCTCCCCTCTGCTCTGGAAGTATCAGAAGTTTACAGTTTCCTCCCCTCACTGAACTGATCTGCCACCAACGACTGAAGGTAATTAGCTGTTCTTGGCTACAGATGGATTGGAAGAGGAAAGATCAATACAAAAGTTTACAAGAAACACAATTGGTAGGATATAACTTATGTTTAGCAATCCCTTGTATGCTGCCAGCTTCACTTTCATATTACTACACGTCCAATCTTCACATAAACTGAAGCAACCAAACTTAAAAAATATTCTCAGCTAAGAAATGCAATAACCAGAGGACCCTATGAAGAAATGCACAGGCCACGAATCAGTTACTTAGTTGAAGATACCAAGAACTGCGCTAACAGAGAATCTGTGGGTTTTAAATGGACAAATATCAGGGTTTGTCTCAATAAGAGAGAATTAGTATTTGAGCTCAGACGGAAGAAAAAAAGAAAAGGGAGTTAAGAAAGCTAGATCATTTCTTTTTTAAGCCTGCAGTAACAGATGATAACAACATGCATTAAAGTAGCTCTAACTGAACTTTAGACCACCAGTGATATTCTAATTATGCTGTTATTAGACAACTGTGCCAAAGCAGATACACAGTAATAAATGTAGCATTACAGTTAGAAGTTAATGAAAGGAAATGGAAATGTTTACCTTCCTCATCATAGTTAGACATATCATCTGCTATCATTGTACTAAAGTCTAGAAGAAGGTTCCAGGTATCCTTAGGAATTGATCTTTTATGATGTTCCTGTTTGGAGGGGTGGAAAACTTATGTTTAAAAAAAAGTAAATTTAAAAAAAAAAACCTTATACACATTCATTTTTACTGTCTTGGACACATCCATATCCCCAAAACATAGTTCTCTTACACACATTATGAAGTGCAGTATCTGGGATCTGGGTGAAAATAGTCTATTTCATCTACTCATTAATTTAAACATATTTATCTTCCAAGTTTTGAAAATACTGCAGTCTAGTTTATGTAAAGATTTAAACTTACCAACAAAAATTTGTTCCACAAGTCTAGAAATTTAAATCTTCCATTAAGTACTAAATTCCAGTAGGCAATGGCCATTTCTAAATCTGTAACATTAAAATATATTACTTTTAAAGATATGCATTTCAAATATATAATCTCCACAGGTATCTAACACTAAGATGAACCATATATTCATAAAGGCGAAAAGATTAATCTAATGCAAATATACTTGTGGATCCTTTACAAAAAGGCAACAATAAATAAACTGTTCCACAATTATCAGATTTTGATACTATCACTTGACTACAGAAGAACTGAAAATTGCCCATATTAATAGGTAAAATATCCAAAACACACAAGGATATTTCAGATGTCTTTTGCTAACTAACAATACTTTAGTTAAAATTCAGTGAAATATTTTCCTTAGAAATGCTATTGACTTGAAAAGAAAATCTGTAGTATTTTGTAGTATAAGCTGTAATTTTTTTCATATATAAAATAAAATTTACATAAAACAAGTTTTTTATTATTTCGTTTTTAGAACAACCTTGTTAGAGGTGTTGGCTTTGTAACATGGCTTTTGTCAAGTGTTCATTTCTGCAGTAAGGTTTCCTTTTGAAAAAAATCTTTCAGTACGGTACAAGCAGACAGTTGAGAGTTGTTTGTTAGTTGTTGGTCTTTTTTTGGTTGGGTTGGGATTTGGGGGTTTTATTTGGTTGGTTTAGGGTGGGGTTTGTTGTTTTTTTGGGTTTTTTTTCCAAAGACTCCTGTTAAGTTCTTGATTGTTTTGAATCTGTTTCTCAGGACAACTGAGAAACCTGAACTGACACAGTTCAGGAACAAGAACAACCTACTGCATGTCAGGCAACTGTGTGCTGCTGTCAGCAGTGGGTGCTATTACAGTGTAGCTGTTAGAAAGAGACTAGTCAACCATGTAAGGAAAAAAACAAAACAAAACAAAACAAACAAAAAACCACCAAAAACACCAACCAAAAAACCCCAACTCGCCTCCCTGGTATTTGCCAAAGGCTAAACTGACATGCATTTACTGTTTATTAGCGACATAGAGTAATGTGTTAGCTGATAAAAGAAAGTTATGTATCGAAGTTCTACATCTCTACCTAGCATGGTCTCCATTACCAGGAATTAACAAGGACCTCTGCACTGTATAACAAAACGCTACTAATTGTGATCTTACTGAATTCAGTATCCATCACCAGGTATATACAGTAACCCCAAAAGGCTACCTAGTTAAGTGACCTCTGTTTTAACAAAAGCTCTTATATATTTTGCAGCCTAGCAAATTTCTTCCATAAACAATCCTTTTGTGAGAGCAGAGAGAAGAGGCACACGATCAGTGGCACCTCAGAAAAAAAAAACCAAAAAAATGAACAAAACCTGGCAACCCAAGAAAACCACTCTCTTCTCCCAGATGCCCAAACTATTTAAAAAAACAGGGAGGTGGATCTTGGAGGTGAAATCACTGTCAAACAAAAGAAAGCATGAACTCTGCATTGCTGGACGAAAATAGATGGTGATGAGGGGTGGGGGAGGGTTGGTAATTTTCTGAATCACTTAGTATCTTTGATATTAAAAGTTCTTCTCAAAAAGCATATGCACACTATAATGCTTCCTGACCAAAGTAAAGAATAAAATTTGTGGAGAATTTTCCAGCAGCTGCAAAGGGGTGTGATTTCAGACAAAACTGTAAGTTTGAGATTCAAGAAGCAGAGACAAATTAAACAGAAGTCACTACTCCTCAGTAAATAAGCTATATGTGAAAATGACAACTTATTAAAATGAGTATAAAGGCTAGGTATCTCTAACAGAAGATTCAGATAGAAAAATAGGCACTTCAGCTTTCAACTACAACTACTGTCTTTCTAAAAATTAATAGATACAAACTTTAGATTAAGCTGATAGTTCCTCAAGAAAATAAATTAGAGAACTTAAGTTTTATTTACTTGTGATGCATTAATAGCAGGCATACAAAAAAATGCAACATCATCAAATCACTGCATTTTTACAGTGGTTTATAAACAAACACTGTAAACAAACTGTGCATTTCGACATGCTTATACAATTTTGAGATTATTCTTGTGGGTAAGCAAAGGCCTTTAAAAAACAAATCTCAGGATGCTGCAACCTCAAACTCACTATGTGAGTCCAAACATGTAAAGCACGAAGACATAATGCCCTAGGACAAACTACATGCTTTGAAAGAAATTTTATGAAATCACAAAATTGGAAAGTAAAGAATAATTTCAGGTTTTAATAAGAAAGTAAAAGAATGTTCAGGAAGTCCTCGTGGATCAAATACGAAAGTCTCAACATATATGCTCCATTTTGAGTTTTATCCAGAGGGATGCAAGAGAAGCAAACAATGTTTGAGACAAACACCAGCTAAAAGGTATTCTCAAATGGTATGCAAATAACACAAGACAAGACATCCACAGTCCTTACACAGTAGTAAGGAATTATGCAAAGGAAATACATTTCCAGAACTGTGCCTGAACTACTGCACAACGTTTGGAAGATTAGAGACCAATACACATTAAAACCAATTTGGAAGTTCCTACAGGGAGTTATTTAGACACTCCAAAATTAATTGCATAACTAGGAGCATTTGCTTTTCAGCACTCTACTTCTCCCAATATTCTTTTGCTTCAGGGTTTCTAGAATTATTCTGCCCTATAGTAAATTAATGCCTAAAACTGCGTATTTATTGGCATCAAAAAGGCTGGTAAGCATCCAGATTTTAAGCTCAGTTCTTACATCACTTCCAGACCCAGACTTAAAAAAAACAACCAAACAAACAAACAAAAAAACTCCTTATACTATGTATATGCTATATGGATCTGAGAAAACTATACTTGTCTTTGTCACTGTTAGAGCTTAACTGGCATAAAGAAGCTTTAAGATGAATGAGGAATAAAGCAAGGGACTTAGTTTTCCTGGTAAATAATTTTTACTGAAGTCTGTTCCATCTGGAATACTCAAAAGATTCATTTCTATATAGGACTTGGGAGGGAGGGGGTGGTGTTCAGAAGAAGAATGCAAGTCTTCCTTGTACCTTAGAAATACAGGGAAGAACATAAGAGGCAAGTACTACATCAAACAGTTCTGTTATTCTGAAGCTTTGAGAAAATTAATTAAAAATGATCATGTAATTATATCATTTTAATTTGTCATTTCACTTTTACCACCTTACAGGGATTCTGCAAAATACTCCTTGTTGTATAAAGCTGTTTAAAGATTTAAAACAACATACAAATGTTACAGTGACAACCATAAAAAAGACCTAACAACCCACAAACAACCCTGCAACCATTCACACTGCAGAACTGATTGAACATTGACACTCTCCATAACCTAACATCTGTCTTCTCACAATTCAGCTACTGTCCACATTTTCTTTGTTGTAGCAGCCTGAAAAAATTAATATGACTTTCTACAAGAAATAAGAATCAGTCCATTCATTTATTTGCAGGATTCAGATCTGACTATATGCATGCACAAGTATTTTCAAACAGTTCAGCAGTGCTCTTTTAGCTTCTTCAAAGACAATGAAACTCACAATCCAATTTGAAACAAAAAACGGCATACAGGAAGGTGTTAAAGAATGACACAGAGTCAAAACTAAGACATGGAACTTTTGCTTAGTTACTTATTTTCCAATATTCAATTTAAGCCAAAAGTTAGTCCACATATACAAGACAATAAAACCAAAACAGAATCCTCAGCTTTTCACAGCATGTGAATGCAAAGCTGGTCAGTGGCAGTCAGTTTAAGGCATTTTCATTACTGAGAAAAATAAATCCACAAGCTGCCAAGGAAGAACCTACTCGCCTTTCAGTATTTTATTTCTTCTCAAAAGTAGAACAGTTAACAGTTACAGAGTCATGAAATACTAGTTAGGTGTCATATCTCAACTACACTGTATATAAATCAACATGCATTCTGGTTAGTTAACATTACTGCTTGAAAGAAATTTTTGTTCCCTCATTTTTGCCGTTTTGACTAGACAGATCTACAGTTTGTTCATTTAGTTCCAACAGGACTGTGGTGGTGTGCTATTATTTTTAATAAGTGATTCTTCCACTTCACCTGTTACACTAATCAAAAGCACAATCAGCAGAAGAGCTGTGAAATAATGAAAAAAACCCCCAGCATTCAGGGGGGTGGGAAAGGCTGTAGATAAGCACCTATTACCAATGGCACAACAACAACAGGCATCGAGCCCTGAATATAGAGATCTATTTGTACTATTCCAATTCTATTTTGCCAAGACATTTGCAAGCATTTTTCGTGTTACAAGAGACTGTAACAAGTGTACTTATATGGAAATCAGTTTTACAGCTTAAATTTATACTAAAAGTGAAAATTCAATTAATCTATTCAATGCTGTAAATTCTAAGTGGTATAATTATGCCTTTAACATAAGACCATAATCCATTGTGCTTACTGAGAATTGCACACACACTTAGTGAAATTCAGAATAAACCGTCTCATAAAATTTTGTCATCTATATTAATGATGCAGATATTTCTATCAATTTGAACACCTTAAATTGACATCTACCTTTCACAACAGAGAGATGTATTTTATCCCAGAGGTGGTTATCCTTCAGACTCATTGCATCATAATAATACTTTCACTTACTGCTTTAATCAGTCATTTCCCATAATTATGAACAAATGTTTATGATTAAGAATACATACCTAAACCTTTCTGTCCCGGGTTCTTTGCAAAGTTGAAAGTAAATTGATAAAAATCCTTAAATCTTCCTGGCTCTTTTAATTCTTGTTCCATTTTAGGAATCTGGGCCTTCAGTTTTTCTATGCTGTCACATCTGCATTTTAAAAAGTATGTTTATTTGTGTATTATTCATTTTGCCATAAAATACGAGTTATGAATTAAATAAAAATTTATAATTTTTTTGTGGAATACAATACAATTATCAAAACAAAGTTCAGGAAGCCTTTAATTAGTCTGCACCTATACAAAAATTTCATTTCTTTGTTGTTATTTCTTCACATTACCATTTGCACATAGTAGCTGATACATCAGATTCTATAATCCAACAGATATTTAGAAAAAAGTGGTAAAGACTCCTACATTCTTGTAAGGCAGAGAAAACCCAAGTATGCTAGATTGCAGACCGACACCCTTGCTTTACCTACTTGAGTAACTCTATGGCAACTAACTGAAATACTCACACAACCAAGGCAAGTAGCACTCAAAATTGCCTCCCTTTTTTTAGTCCCTAATCATCTAGCACAGACAGCAGATGCATTTTTACAGAGGCAGACAAGTGATGCTAGACTCCGAAAAGTCTCCGAAGCCTGAAAGGACATTGTGATTGTGAATTCCCCAAAATAGGGCTGTTTCACCATACATTCCAGTTTCTGACACTGGATTACACTGTCAGTATCTAATACTTACTGCACACTTACCCTAGCTCAGTCATTCCATCCATGAATTCCAGCTTTGAAAATTCACACTGTGTTGCAGCTCGGAATTTCCATGCAATGATGAGTACAGTAATGCTGGCTGGGTCAAGAGCTAGATCATCACAAAACTGCTGTATACCATCTATACCAATTTTATTTTCATCTTGAGGATCTTTGGGATATAAAAGTAAGTATCAAGAAAAATAGATTTTTGAAAAAGATGATTTATTCCACAAGTGTATTTAAGATAAGCAAACATTTTCAAGAATCCCTTTTTGGGATCTGCCTTTATAAGGCTTATATTCACTTATAAGTGAATATTTTAAAAACAAAGTTACATTACTATTTTCAATGGTTAAGCTTTAACAATTGAGGCAGTTACTACAATAAAGCCTGCCATACAATGAAGTTTATGTTATTTTCATTGAGACACAAAAGCACCACAAACATTTGTTTTCTGCCTAATAATATGCATGATATTCCGACTCATTCCATACAGAGAACAGTGGTCCTTTCCCACCAGCACACTTAATTATTGGCACCTTTGGTAAGGCTGCCGATCTGTGTACCATTACAAACAATTATGCAGTGTCCATTTGCGAGCTGTACCAATACAATCACCAAATCTGCCCATAAACTACTAAGTCAACATTAGTTTTATGCATTTTCTGGCATCACCAGCATGCATGAGATTGGACATGGTAACCTCCATAAGAAGAAAGTTACGTTGCCCCATTACCGATTCCAAGTCAGCCAGGCACACTCCTCTTTCCAGGAAGGAATCAACATCTGGTCTGGAAGTGAGATGCTCACATTTCAAGTGCACTAACAAAAGATCTACTAACATAAGCCAACGAAGACTTCAGGAAAATGGTATTTGGATTATGCACATGTATGAAAACTGACAGGAAATGTAGCAGTTGGATTTTTTTGAAGTGTTAAAACATAGAATTTGTTCTACTGTACCGAATCCACTTTATTATTTGTGGTAGGATATCATCAGTTGAAAACTGGCTATAAAACAGCTAAAAGAGATTTATTTTTCTTTTCTGCTCTGTAACTATCTGACAATAAGCACAAGGTGAATAAAAATAAAGGTAGAACCCATCCTTAGTATGCAACCAACCTTCACTTTGTCAGGAGCGAGTCCTGAGTGATGCGCTTTCCCCAGAAGAATCACCTAAAATCCATGTTAACCATTACAGTTACTTACTGTACACACAATTCCAGTTCCAGACACTAATCTTGTATAAATGCACATATATTTAGAGCACTTGAAGCAACCACATGTAGTCCTTGTGAAGCACAAGCCTACATATATTCTCCTTCTAACTTGTATTATTAGTAATAGAAAAACAAAGCTGAAAGAGTCGGTTAATATTTCCAAGCACAAGAGCACAGCTGCAATGATACATTGTAATTAAGAATACATAAATACAACTAAGAAATAAACCTTAAATCCAGGGTACTCACCTTTGTATCTGTTATATAGCTGTTCTAACTTCTTTCTGTCCAACGATCCTTTAACACTCTCTCGTATATAAAGTTCAGGATTTTGGAAAAAGTTGTCTGTTGCAACATCTAACTTCCAGTCATTTTGAGACAGACAACTCACTGCTGTCTTTTCACTAGATTGTGTGAAGACCATAAACTGACGCACTTTGTCCTTCTGTGATGATTTCAACTTGTTCTAGTAAAAACAGACAATACTGTAACTAGAAATACTTTAGTGGACAAAAAAAAAATCAGTACTGTTAATATTTTTTTTTTAAATCAGTACCTTTCATAATTTTCCCAAGCAATTAGACTTCCTTTAAGTGATGGGGCAGGTAGACACTCAAACCAACACTTTTTTTTTTTTTTTTTTTTTTTTTAAATTTAAACTTACCTTCATCCTAGGTACTTTACACTGTAACAAAACTGAGTTAAATCATCACAAAAATCATGCTGGGAAAGCAATCAACAGATATAAAAAATGGGTAATCTTATTGCATACCTGGAGAGAGAGCTCAAGGGCGTAGCAAATTCACATACAGCTGTAAGCTGGGACATCTTTCTATGTAAACCAATTTTCATTTGTTTGAAAAGAAAAAAAACATTCTCCTCTTAATAGAACGCTACACCTACCAAAAAAGGGCACTTGAGCTGCCTAAATAAAGCCCATCGCTATGAAAATATTTGATAGATTAATTGCCTCTACAGATGCGGCAGAACAGGCCATTTAATAGCTTACGATCACTGAACGAGAGGCTGGCATTCATTTAGTCCCAGCCGACCAGACTAACAGAAACACCAGTTGGTGCTAGTTAGTGCTGGACAAGGGGCAAGACCATGTTGCCAGGATAAGGATCTCTTGATGTGCCTCTTGATGGCAGCAAGGCACTAGGCTGAGTCATCCATTTCAGAGCGCTACACACTGAAATACCTTCAAAGATTTTTTTTATTTTTTTTTTTTGAGATTTTTCACTTTGAAGGTGTTCAACTCCACCTACATAATTTGCAAAACATTCCTGTGAGGCAGCATTGTCTCCATTTCACAGGTGCAGCAACTGAAACTAAAAAAAAAAAACAACCAAAAAGGGTAAGTAATTTTGCCGGAGGCAGGCAGCAGAGTGAGTAGCCAAGGTGAGAGCTCTGGAATTTAAGGCCTTCTGCCCAGACCAAGAGACATCCCTCTCTGCTCTAGCACAAAACTGAATGGAGAACTCACTGCCAGTAATTTATCAGCAAGGCCAGGCTGGATGGGGCTTTGAGCAACCTGGTCCAATGGAAGACGTCCCTGCCCATGGCAGGGGGGTTTGAACTAGATGATCTTTCCAACCCCAAACCATTCTACAGTGCTATGCTAGAGGGATTCCCAAGGATATTTCTGATGAGAAGCAGCACACTCAGTATTTCAAGGGTGTTAGTTACACAAAACTAACTACTGATCAGGAGAAAGGAATCATAACAGCTCTTGCACTAAATCCAAATTCAGTTCTAAAGTTCACTCAATATATTCAAAACAAAAAGACTCCTAACATTACAACTTGGTAAATAAAAGTTCTGACTTTTAAGTCAGGATTGGATTTCTTACATGGCACAAATATTTCATTTGTAGTTTACCTTTGCATTCTAACCAAAACTTGTATATTGTGTTCATTATTGTAATTTCCAACTGCATCGCTCCTTCTCAGGGAGTATGGGGAAAAAAGGCCCAAAAAATCTCTAGATGAGATAAACCGTTTGTTCTTTGGCTGAGGATAGTTTAGGAGCAGTATGAGCTCAAGCTCTTCATTCCAAAGGATAATTAGCATCCAATCACATTATCGTTAGAAAAAACAACTAAAGCTTCAGAACACAAATTCATCTGCCCTAAAAGTCAAAATCAGTATTCTGCTGCTTGATGACAGTGAATGTGAACACTATTATTTGTAACAGTAGTTAAGTTACCAGCTTCAGAGTTATGCCTTTTAAAAAAATACAAGACCATCACATTTGGCTTAAACTGATACCCACATAATAAACAGACTAATACCCTTTAATTTAAGAACCCTTAAAAAAAACCAAAACAAAACAATCCTATATCTACAACACTTAGCTGAAGCCAAAATTTTATTGCACACTGCAAACTTAAACACAGTGATACTAGTTAGACTATACTACTTTTAAAGTTACAATGTGTTGCTGCTTTATTTCAGTCTCAGTCTCTCCAATAAGTTTCTCACATTGGACTTTTTGCTACAAGCATGTTTCTGAAAGTCAGATTTCCAGAAGTGTTCCAGGTTAAGGTCAAGCCATCAGAGCAGGTCCTGCAAAGACCCACTGCTGACAATTTGTGCACGCTTCAAGTTTCACAGCAGACATTCAGCACCTTACAATATTGAGCTCAAACTTCCACAAAAATCACCTACGCTAACAAAGCCATGTGGAATGACTTCCAGAAATTACTAACTTAGTTGCTGTTAGGTTTAAAAAATATATTGTAAACAGATATATTAAAACAAACTATTGAATTAAATCCCAAATGAAGACAAAACAATCCCAAGGCTAATTTTCTGTATCAGTTACCAGCTTCCTCAAATCATTTCCACACAGCCAGAGACTGCTGCATCACCACAAACTCAGCTGCACTATAGGGCAGAGTCACACTTATGACCTTAGCACTTTTTTTTTTTTTTTTTTGACAAAGCTGGTGCCTTTAATCATTAGATATTTGTTTGCTTGTTTTTGAAACATGTACATATAAGCACGCATAGCCCTTTTAATAGTGAGTATTCCGTAAAACCCCAAGAGGCTTTGTTCTGCCCTACTCCTGCAAGGGTAAACTCTAAAAGCAATGACATACAACAAAACGTCAAGGAAGATGTTTAAAAAGGCTTCACCGTGGATGCCCAAGACCACAAAAAGTAGTGTGTTTTGTGTGTTGTCATACAAAAGGAGAATGCAATTTATTAGATACAAAAAATGCAGAGTAAATCACTTTTATGATAAAATTTAAATCCTATATATGCACATGAGATCTTCTGTGCTTAGGGCTCCTTCAGTCACAGTGACAATATAAAACCTTTTTAAAAAGAACATTGAATGTGCCAAGAGTCAAGCAGCTAATGATACTTATCAGTATAGCGTTCAGTAATATATTAAGATGCAATAAATCACACTGCTCAGCCATAATCTTTTTCTGGAATAACTGTATTTTTACTGGTCAAATACAAGCTTATTTTTAGTGAAGAAATGCCAAAGCCCTTTCTTTATATTTGATGAATGTTTCCTCAGAAGCTTGCCAACATGGACGAGACACTCCACATCCTTAGTGACTGGACAACTCTTTGAAGGCCTAGTACAGGGCAGCAAGAGATGAAATTACTGCTGAGTTTTTATTATCCTATTATAGCTCTTCTTTCATCACATTAAAAAAACCACACTTCAAGCAGGAACAGGTTCCAAGCCTTCTGCACTTTTGAGGGCTATTTCTAGAAGCTGAGCTCTAACCTAGTCTATTATTGTTTTAAGTGTGCAATACAGAAGCCAGAGCACCCTATAACCTTTAATCCTGTAGTCATCAGGCAACAAATACCTTACACTGCAAGTGTATGTACTGTAATGCAATGCAATCCATTTAAAATATCTCAACTTTAATACTAGTTAAAAATGAAGACAGAATTTTATTTAACAGATTTCTGTCTTGCTAAAATACACAAGTAAAAACCACTGGAAAACAAATGCAACAATTTTTCTAATAAGTCTTACCCCTTAGGGTAAGGGGAAAAGGAAAAACTCAAATCTGCAAGCCTTTTATCAAGTTTGTGTGGTATCCAAGCTACTTTTCATAATAAGGATGTCATAAGAGACAGAAGGTGAACTTACTTTTAAAACACAAAACAATTTCTCCAAATGAAAAGCTACATTATGTAGATTCATAAAACTACAATAATTACATCATTCTAATGAATGTCTGATGCTATAACATTGATTTTAAAATGCAAATTTGCCTCTCCCCATGAAGTATGAAATTTGATATTTCTAATTCAATAACCCATCCTTGACCAGATACTTCAGTGAAAGATTAAAATAAAAAAAATACTTGGGGTTTTTTTCCGCCAAGTATTTTTTCTTCTGGCCTCACACTGAAACTTCCCCTGTCTAGGAGAGTAAGCTTTCCCAGCCAGGGGCCGGGGGGCGGGGGGGGGGGGGGGGGACCACGGGGGACGACACAGGGAATAATAATAATGCTTGAACTGAGCTGCTAACTCTGACTACATGGTTGTTTTTCCTTATCTTCTACACTCAAATTTTAGTCACCTCAGATTCAAAGATCAGCTCTGCACACTGGTCATCAACACTTTCCGGATAACTAACAGCCGTATGAGGGCTCCACTCTCCTGGATAAAGTCCTTGGGAAACAGCAACAACCTTCGTCCCACACTGCCTGGACTGGATAGCTGAGGGTTCCTACTAAAACCCTGTTCTTGGACTTTGCTCAAATCTTATATGCAGCTGCCAGCGTGACAAGCAATGCACAATCAGTTTGAAGTATCACTGCCCAAAATTCCTTATGGACCCCAAAGGCAGCATCCACACAGTTACTCCTTAATGAGTAACTGCTTTTCACCTTTCCCTTCCCAGCCACTGCTTATATATGATCTGATTCCTGCTAGTTTCACTGCTAACGAAAGGAATTTGAATGATGTGACATCTGTGCTTTTGTTTCAGTCAGGACTCGAAGAAAAGCCAGTTAAGTCCTCATGCATGTGACAGGTAAAAGCCTTTTCTAAAACAGTATCAACGTCCACAAAGTCTAGGCTTTTATACTAACTGCATTTAAACTCTAGCAAGAGATCTGGCTGCTCGAAGCATCCTTGCACTTTCAAAGAACCCCAGTGACAACAGTTCAAACACAGAATAACTTCAGCCCACACACAGAAGGGGCTTGTCGTGTAATAACCTTACAGATCATGACCGCCAGTTTTGTCACATCTTTATGCGACACTAATGGTCAAGCGAATATTGCTCCCTTAAAGCATCTGAATCACTCCACATTGGGCCATATCCATTAAAGGAACATATAAGACACCTGCAAATTAATCTGGTTTACTGCTTGTATTCAACAAATACATGGCTAAAGCTTAAAAGGCAAAATCATGAGTATTTTTCTTTGTTTAATAAGAAAACAAATGATAATCACAACAAAAGTCTATGAATACACTGAATTACATTTTAATCCATCAACTGTGATAGCATACATGTATATTACCAAAAAACCCATAAAATCCAAGTTAAAGACAAAAACAATTAAAGTACATAGCCATCGTTTCCGTATAATGTAAACAAACATGCCCTCCCACTATGTTTCTCGAAAAGGGTGCACACAAAGTTAAGATTGCCAGGACATTTTTAAGCTTCTCTTTCAAACTGATGTGAAATCTACTTGTCTGCAGTGGAACAGAACAAAACTTAAAAATTTACAAGGTCCATTAACATATAAAGTCCAAGGAAAAAAAAATCACAAGCAACATAAAATCAAAGTTGCTTTTTACACCCTCTAATGTTCTTTTAGTGGATAAAATCGTTTCAATTACTTGCATATGTGGAGAAAGTCTTTCATAAAGGATCAATATATAGCTAGCCAAAAGAATGCAGTAGTTGTAATAGTGCTTAAAGGTAATTTGTGTTAACCTGAGAAGTGAAGGAAACCCCAAAAATCAGGGATTTTCAATTAAAAATGGACAAAATAAAGCTCTCAGTTGTTTAGCATTCTTAACTTTGGTCCAGGGCAGTAGCTGCATTCATACCTTGCATTTGCATTGGCACCATAAAACATGAGTAAAATATCAAGCGCTACATAATATATTTCACACCTTGTTCACAGAGTAGTTCATATTTCTGAATAATTTTTTCATGGCTCTAGTTGAAAGTGATTTTACAGTGTAAGTTCAAAGAGTTCTCTGGTAACCTGGGAGAGGAAACAAGATCATGCACCATCTTGTCTAGCACTCTGGCTACTCCATCCTAAGCCTAATGCCAAGGATCTACAAGTTTTACTATGGGAGAATGAAAACCAAAAACATTTAATATCAACAAACTGCTACAGACATGACTACGCACCATACAAAATAGCCTTGCAGAGTAGCTTGTCTAGTTAAACACTACATAACAATGTCATGAAGTACAACAACATTACAGAAGACAGCGTCAGACATGAAATTCTTCTAATACTAAATTTTTACAACTTCCTGTCACCTGAGGTTTGCAGTAAGAAATTATGTTATTTATCAGCACAGAAATATTCTTCAGAGAACACAAACTGGACAATGTAACAGATAATGTAAATAGAGATAAGGTTAGCATTTGGCTCTGGATAAAGATATAGATACTCACACACTTGCCTTGATTATCACACATAGTCCTAAATTCATTAAATCATTCAGAATAGTACAGGTAGCAGCTGTTCTCAGAGAAGATAGCTTAGAGTATAATGGACCAGCTTGCCGTTGTCTTGATTCGCAGGCACATTACTTGTCCTCACGATGCAATGAAGCAATAACATACTAACAGTTAAGGTGAAGGAGACCACTTCTACAGATGCTGCTCAGCTCAAATGAAAATGTGGGTAAGAGGCAGATTGCCAACAGCAATCCAAGGAACATTGCCAGGGTGGTGTACCTGAGCACTGGACAGAAAACACTTTTCAAGTTACCTAAATGGCCAGAGTGAGCCTAACAGGCTACTGTAATGGTGTCCCTTCCAGATATTGGACAAAGACAGTTCGAAGCCAGGAAACCTTTGTCCTGAAAGCACTGGCCGTACAAACGCTGGCGAGACTAAGTCAGAGCCGTAAGTGCTCTAACTGGCAGTGCTGCATGGGCAAGTAGGAGCCAGGCCCCAGCTGCAGGAGCCTCTATTGTAGCATTTGCTGTGCTGGACAAGCAACCCAGCCCCAGGAACCTGCCATAGCCACTGGAAGAACTAGCCAGAGCAGCAGTGCATACGAGCAGAAAAATGGGACATTGAATCTCACATTCCTGGATGGACACCTTCAGGTCTCTGTGAAGAAGTCTCCCTACCCTTTCCCCTAACTAAATAGAGGATTTTGATATACCACAAGTATAGGTACAGAATCCTATACTTGGACACTAGAAACAATTCATACCTGTATTTACTACTTATAAAAGCTGCAGCCTGTCATTTAGTCCCACTTCAGTGTGTATGTCATCCTTTCACCTGGGTGTTGGAGCCAACAAGCACAACCTGGAAAATAGTTGTTTGCATAGGGCCTAACAACTATGCTCGGGGCCATGACTACAGTATTCAGATACTCCCTCCAATCTGATAAATACCAATCTATTGGTATAGTATTGTTCCACAGAATACATCTGCCAGTTCTTCAGTTAAGTTATTTCCAAGAAACCTAAGCAGCTAGGATTCTGCTGTTTCTCACAAAAAGCTGTTCTCAGAATAACATGCCTCACTATTTCTGTTATATTGCTACTTGCTACAGCATTGTTCAATTTAAATTTCTAACCACGTAGCCAGCCAACAGCGTATGTACGTAGAAGACATCAACTGTGTATTTATTCTGCATACCTACACTGGATATACTGCGAGACAGCCCTAAGTAATTTTTAAGGAAAAAAGTCTTCATAAAAAGTCATGTAACATGACGGTCCCAGAACTGCAGAATTATAAGACGACACCTCTACAGTCTGAACTTTACCCAAACTTTAGTTTTAAGCTCCCATAAAAAACTCAAGTGAAGATCTACATCAAACTATTCAATTAAAACTTATATTAGTAACATAGTGAAAAGTTTATTAGAAGTCTACATACTGCACCACTAATTTAAATCCTGGCTAACTAAATTTTTACGCCAACATAACTCCATCGGTTAAAGGTAACATTTTTAGGTTTTTAATATACTTTTAACACTGCTTGCCAGAATAATATTAATTGTAGGTATAAGATATCTTTACACCAGTAAGCGTCCACCAGTACATCTTAGACTCACTCCTATACCCTTCCTAAGAAATACAGATGCTATAGAAAAGTACTACTTTAAACTGCACAGATGTAGCTAAAGCTGTACAAGTTTTGTATACAGAGAAGGCCTAGAAAAGTATGACTAGAAACACATTCCCTCGGGTGAATAAGAGACTGTGCAAGAGACCAATAAAGACCCCCCCCTTATTTAAAGCTGCAGAATATCTTTGTCTTTTGTTTAGGTGAAGAAAAATAGCAAATTTTGTTCCACGACTGCAGTTTCCCTCTAGAAGAGGGAAGGGAGAAAGTCAGTCGATTTGGGAGTCCATAGCAAATCCTCGGCTATAAAGAAAGAGATATTGTGGAGAAAACGCAAGACAGACAGGTCCTCCTTTACAACGATTATACGAATAGGAGCCTTACCAAAACCGCAAAACAATTATCCAGAAATTCTCCAACGTAATCCCAGTTCAAGAAGGATCAACACATCCAAGTTTCCCAGTGAACTGACAGCGCTTAATGGGCGCTGAGCCGCCTGAAATCCTGCGAAAAACTCCAGGTAGCCCCTGGTTTCTGGCATCCCCCTGCACTCTCTCTCCAGCCGCTGCTGCTTACCACCCCACGCAGAGCACGGACCAAGCTGCCCGCAAAACACCCCTGTTGCCCCCGTCCCGCACAGAGGTGCCTGGACCCTCATCCAAACTGCGAGCGAGCACCTCCTCGCCGTGAGGAGGCCTGACAGAGCCCCGCGGGCCGAAGGCCTCCGCGGGATCCCGGCGCCCCCCACCTAGGCCCCGACGCTCGACCCTGCCCAGGAGCAGCCTCCTGCCTGCCCGCCCGCCCCGCGGCCAGCGGCCCCGGCCACGCCGCACCGCCCTTCCCGGGCCCCACACGCCCTCCCCGCCCCGCTCGGTAGGAGGACCGAGTTGCCCGCAGCCCCAGGACATCACGCCCCGGCTGCAGGGCCCCCGGGACCGGCCCTTTCGCCGCTCCCGGACACCCCAGCCCGCCACGACTAGGCCCCAGCCGGCGCCGCCGCGGCGGGCCGGCCCCGCAGGCGCCGGGCAGGGCCGAGAGGCGACCCGGGAGAACGCTCACCATGTTGAGGGCTGTGCAGGCCTCTTCCCTCCCGGCTCAGGCGGAGACTGAGGGCGGCGGCGGCAACGGCTTCCTCCGGCGGCGGCAGCTCCGGCTCCTCACGGGCCCTTCCGCCGCCTCCCGCTCATGCGCAGTGCGGCGCATCGCCCGCGCCGGCAACCGGAGCGGCGCGGCCGCGGCGCAACGGGCGGGAGCCTTCACCGGGGGGGAGGGGGGGCGGCGGCCCCGTCCCGCCCCGCTCCGCTCCCGGCCCCGTCCGGGTTTTCTCTGGGAGCGGCCGGCGGCCGCAGCGCGGCGGTTGGGACCTGCGGCGCGAATGGCGGTTGGTCGTCGCAGGCAGCTGAGGGGGGGCGGGGGCGCCTCGGCCTCGGCAGGGAAGGGAGGGGAAGGTCCCCCCGCTCTCCTCGGTGTTACTGCGGGGTCGAGAGCGGGGGTGGGCGCCCGGCACCGCGACGGGGTTGTGGCGAGGAGAAGGTGGCGGGGCGGGAGGGGACTGCTGTGGTGGCAGCCAGGCGCGGTGGCGTCCCGCCGCCCTCTGAGGGGCCGCCCGGCGTCCCCCCCCGGCTCCTTCACACACCCCCCCCACCCCTCCCGTCTCCTTACCCCGGTCACCCCGCGTCCACTTTTCTGTCGGGAAAACTTGGGTTCTTATTTCTGAAGTACCAAAATACTTAAAACATTTCGCGAGGGCTCGGTGCGAACGCGGGTGCTGTAACCGCCTGCTCCTGCCAGGCCGTGCTCGCAGAGGGGTTTCGCGGTCCTTGTCGAGGGCAGGCAGGCGCACAGCCCCAACGCACGAACTCCAAAAGGGGCGAGATGGAAAAAGCCCGTGGGCTCTTCAGGATGGATCCGCAAAGGAGGCAGAAGACACGTGCTGAGCAGCCACCGAGACCTGGGGAAGGTGAAGTCCCAGGGCAGCAGCTTTACAGGCATTTTCTTACGGGACCACCTCCGCACCTGTAAGATTTTCCTGCTAGAGGCTGTGATCTCCCTCGGGGAACTGTTGCTTCCATGTGGCTGTGGACAGATGTAGCCTCTTCTGCCGTAGCATAGATGTACTAGCAAAAGAGGTTGTAAGGGTTAAATCACAGTTTGTACCAGTATCCCGGACAGTTGTTTTTTCCTAGGAAAGCTTATGCTACCTGCTGCAGACTTCTGGCAGCTGAGGAAGTTTGGGGAAGCAGAATATTTGCTGATAAAATGCACAGCGGTGGCAAACTGCTAGTTGTGAAGGAGAAAGGTTTCGAGATCTGATTCTTGCTCTCTCATCACGTGCTGAGCTGGGAGCTATTAAAGTAAGCTGCTGTATTTATATTACATGACTGGTATGATTGCACACACCACAAAGAAAACTAAAGAAAGCCATTCTTCACGATAGATGTCTGGGGTTTATATATATGTTTTTTATAGAAGAGGGTCTGAATCGCTTCTCACTTATTTCACTGAAAATCGGAGCTAAGCTTAGATGGAGTGTGAGGAGTTACCTATTTAGAGAGGAGAATCAGGCCTGCCCTGTGAAGCGTCCAATTGTGCTGGTGTTCTGAAACAGCAAAATTAAGAGTTGTCTTAAGTAAATGGAAATACATGTGAATTCAGCTATCCTGAGAGACACTAGTTGCTTGGATACCTTGAATCCTGCTGAAAAGCATGGTTTTGAAATTGAGGATGGCTGCAAAGTGGCCAGTGTAAACAACCGTGAACATTGCACACCAGCCCAGTCCATGTGAACCACAGCACGGAGTCAAAGCCAAATCTGAAAATCTGTTTCATCAAGTTAGCTAACTGCCATCACTATAATGTGCTGTGACAGCCCTCCGGCAATCTGAAGACAAAATTTAGACCTTCTTGAAAATTATTGCAATGTGTAACAATAATCTGAGATGAACTGTAATCGCAGTGGATTCCTGAAGACAGAGACAGGATTTTTAAGTGGCTTGTTTTTCCCTAATGTCTGTGGGTCTTTGTGGTTTTCTGTAGCGCAGGGTCTGTTAGGGGTTTTTTTGAGTGTGTGTTTGGGGGCATACTGTGTCTTTAGTTTTACCTATTCTTTAACAAGTTGTATGTAAGATTCTTTTAACTTGAACATTGAAAAAATATTTGTCTTTTTCATTTTGCTGCTTTTGTTCACTGAATAAAGTACTAAACATAAATTGGTTTTAACTTTTTCTTGTTTAGGTCCCAACTAAAAATGTACCGAAATCAGCATGGTCCTTCACTTTGTTTTCAAATGAGTTTTTGATTAAACATAATAAATTAAGGCCTGATGTTAAAAATATTTAAGAGCACAAGGAACTTCACATTCAAGAGTGTTCATAAGCTTTAATAAGGTGCTACTTAACATCAGTAGACTCACAGGTATTATCTAGATCTGATTTTATGCATTCAAATTATGTTGACTTTTAAAACATTCCTTGAAAAATTCACCATTGCTACAACTTTTAGTTCAATCCATTATTTTCATGTTCTGCCTGGGTTATAAATGAGCAATTTTTTAATTAGCTTCAGGTCTGGTGGAAGTTGTTCTTGGTACTTTAGTGTTCAGAAATTGTTCCTGGTGTACCATCTTTTTTTTTCTGGGAGTTGGGACATTTGGATTCTGCTTCCAACTTTGACTGACTTGTAAATTGAGCGCTCTGACTTACTAAATTCCTCTACATTATGAACTCCCATTGTATAAGGTATGGAAAATCATACTTAACTGCTTTACAGGGTCTTCTAATTAGCAGGGCAGATAAAAATGGATGATTTAATGAAATGCAAGTGAAATACAAACAAAAAAAGAGTGAAATGCCAGTGTGCGTGCTACTGTTTTGTGGTTGGGTTTGGTTTCTTTTTTCCCCGGTTTAAGTTCAGTTATAAGATAAAACTGTACTTGAGGGAAAAAAAAATAGGAGTGGCTTCCTACTGTCATTTAAATTGTAAGTCTAATGTTACTGATTTTAGTGGGAGCTACAATATGCTCTTCTGTCTTGATTTCCATTATGTTTCCATGGGTATGTCTGAATTGCCAAATTTAAGGTAAGTTACCCTTACCCAGAGCTCTTGGCTAACACGGCCAGGCTACCTGGTGCCTCGGCCTGAGCCAGTTTGATTAGAGTGAGTTATCTTCTCCATACGTGGCACACTGCAGTAGGCATATCCTGCACAGCACACACTGCAGGACACGGTCAGACTGCCCAGTTTCATTCATGTCCATCTGCCTACTGGCTGGCTGTACATCTACAGATGTAGATCTGATGTGTGTGCTGTCTGAATCTCACCCTTACCATTTCTGAGCAAAACCAGATGCTTTGTAAAGCAAGAGGCACCATGAGGCTGCCAAAAAGCATATTTGTACTTATTTAGAGGAAGTTGTCTAAAGTGGGCTTGTTAACTTGTTAACTTTTGTCCAAATCCATCCAGGATGACACACCACGTCAGACCAGTGATAAACAGCTCTGCTATTTGTAAACATGATGCATGCATTCAGTGATACAGACTAGAAGGAAATATCATTCATTGTGCAATCCACACATGGCATAATCACTGCGACTGCAGTAACATGATGACTTGTTTAATTATGGTAAGGCTGACACACTTGCCTTGTTTTGTTGTGTGATCTAATGATGTTTTATCCTCTCATGTGAACCCTAGGAGAACCAGTCAGTAATTTTTTTAAATCCAAGCATGCCAAATGCATAGTTCTGAATATAACATTAATCTGTTTTAAACTGACTTGAGCTCTCTTCTTGAGCAGATAGAGAAGCAAGCCTCACATTAAGTCAATGCAGAATCCATTTAGTATAATCCCCTTGCTGAGAACTTCCACTTGGAGCACTTTCTGAGGAAAAGGCCCAAAGCTTTATGAAGGATAACAATCACCTGGAACAGCTTGGCCTAGAAATGTCTTTCTAACCCCCACATCTTTTTGTCAGCTACTTTCTGCTCTAGAAAGCGAAACTACCAATTCACCTTACACTGATGGAATAGCCATAAAGTGGTTACAACTATGGCCCTTTGCATGCAAACACTGACCTCACGTTTAACTAAAAGAACAAAGTCCCATGAACTATCCTGCACAAGGACATTTAATGCCACTCTAAAGGCTTGGAAGTTCCTTAGCATCCATAGGTACGGACCCAATGGTCTGCTCCTACCCCGCTGTTCAAATGATACCAGTTGGAATGTCTGTGTTGGCCCATAATAATTTCTAATGCATTGAAAGAAGCAGAGAGGAAGTAAACAGTCTGAGTCCTCCTGTAGGTGTCTAAACAATTTAACCTGTAAACTGGCACATCGCCAGTATCTGAAGATTGTTGTTAATAGGTTGCAGGGAAGGGTGTTCACCTTCTATTAAGTTTTTCATCCTTCCTGCATTACACAAGAAATTAACAAGTTACTACACCCAGTCCAATGCACTGTTAGGAGCCAGGTTTGACATGACAGTATCCCTGGGAGGGAGCAGAGCAGGTTTATGTGACAAAGAAGAAAAGTCAGCTCAGTGAGCCTAAGAAAGTCTGAAAATCTCTTATATACCTAACTATACCCTGGCCTCAATAAACTAAGACTTTCCAGGACATCTAACGGGCAACAGACAGCAAGACTTCTGTATTTTTTTTCGGAACTCATTAGAAGTACTGAGATACGTACACTACAATCAAGGCATTTTAAGTAATATGAATTAAGAAATGAGAGGGTAATAAGAATTGAGATAGCTAGTTGATTTTTATAATATGGACATTTCTTTAGTTCAGAACTTCTGTAAACAAGATATGATCTTTGTAAACACAAGGATTTGAAATTTCCCAAGCTATAAACCAGACAGTGCCATCATAGCTATGACTTCATGATTAAAACCTACACCTTTGAACTGTAAGCATCCTTCCATTCTCATTACAAAGCATTATGGGTGATTTCAAGAATCTAGGATACTGAAACACACTATTTCCCTATCAATCACAGTGATTTTCTGTATGTGCCATCTGTAATTGTTCAGCTTAATAAAAATAAGCCATCCCAATTCAGAGCACATATTTTGCTATTAATACATGAAACAGTAATTTAAGTTACATGTATGGGAGGCAGAGCCTTTTGCCTTGAGGTAAGCAGACAGACAAAGCATGGGTAATAAGGTGACTCTTGCCTCCTGTCATACATGTCACACACATTTAGACTTCTCCACTCCTCACACTGTCATAACAGCAAACTAGTTTTTGGGAACTTGTCTACACAACCCAGCTAATATAAGTTTTCTGATATCTAAGTGGCAAACTGTAACCTCCATGCCTGTGACTAGCTATCAACAACAATACAGTGGGGCAAACTTCAAGGAAAACATGCATTAACCACATCTGTATGTAACAGTTCCATTTTAAAATTTGTTTAGTCTAGTTCACATTTTATCTCATTTTACAACTCTATAGAGCAGGAGCTATGTTTTACGTTTCTGGGATGCTTAGCACAGGACACTGAACATGTGTGGGGTCTTTGGCTGCAGTTATCGTAGCAGTATTTATCACTGAGTGTTTCTGTGTGCACCAGTGCACACTGATGAGTGAGCAAAACAGTAGAGCCCAGAGTAAGATGCCTCTTTCCTTTTCAGAGGGGCAAAAGAGGGATTCAGCTCTCAGCAGCAGTCTTTCTGACCAGACACTCTTTGGAGCTTTGCTGACTTTAGTACATTAACATCTCCCACTTTCCCTACTTTTTAAGTGAGTAGATTGGCTACCATTCGCAGACACAAATTACCATTTCAAGAGCAACTTTTTGGCACCAGAACTGTTTATACGGAAAACAGATTAAAGCTAAAATCCAGCTACCATTATAATTTCAAAACCCAGTAGGACTCTAGACATGCATTTTCCTTACTTATTACTGCTATAATAAGAAATACGGGGTATTCAACCAGAACATCCACGTTTATTTTAACATGGACTCATCATATAATCAAGAGGTTTTAAGCTAACATCAAATGTCTCACAAAATATATTGCATTGCTTTTAGAACCCACACTCTCTTCTTTCAAAAAACGCAATCAGTCTACATAAAAATAAATGCCAAGGTTTCAATTACAAATTTCTGCAATATTGATTTTTTCAATACGTCATTCAGTAGTGTATATTACTTTCCAAATTAAATCTTTATGCAGACAGCTGTGCCCCAGTATCATAAAGATACTAAGTGATATTTACCTGTGAAGCATTCATGTGTAAAGATTATCATTTTGAACATAACTGTACAAGCAGTTAAAGTATCTGTTGAGAACATACCTTGTGTAAAAGCTGAAAGTTCAGACCTTAATCCATTGCCATTGACTGTTCAGTAAACACGTTCTACACAGCATTGTTGAGCTTTTTGCAAACAGAACAGATAGAACACAGTCAAATAATTCCTGATCTGACTGAACAGATGAATAATCAACAGAAATTAATATACCTGTGATAAGTGCACCGGTTGATATGCCCTTTATAATAGGTACAACTTGTTTTAATAAAAGAATAGCGTCCTCAGATCAACTTTTTTTTTTTTTCTCCTGCCATTGACTAAATTTTAAAGGTCCTGCCAAAACACTTGAGTATTCATTTTTTAATTATCATGAAGACAGAAGCTAGGATTTTCTGGTAACTAGATAGTACAACCATTGCAACAAAGGATTCAATACACATTGGAAACTATTTTTTACAATTCACTGGTATAGATATTTACTGTATAAAAGGTAAAAAAATAACCTTACAAGTAAAAATAGTTTATATCTGAAATTACAATTTTACCAGCAAGCATGGAAAATAATTATTTATAAATCACTTTGTCCACAAATTTTGCAGTGTTTTGATTACCATCAACCTCATCAAATAGGAGGAAACACAGGCAAGTATCTACTGAGTGGCCTGCCTGAAGTCACAGTGAGTCAGTGGCTGAAATAAAAACAGAGTCCTGTTTTCCACTCCCTGTTTCCTAATCACTGATTGAGCATGAATTCAGGCTCAACACCACAGACCTTCCCTGGGTATAAGCTATAGCAATTGAGAGCAGCTGAAGAGTGCAAGAGAGACAGAGGTCCCCATGGGTAGATAACTAACATTTATGATGGACTGTCATTTTGGTACGGTAACATGCACACTACCAAGGATGTTACATACCTGATATAACAAGCTGACCAGTAAGCTCACTGAGGGTGTTACTCCCCGATCCTGTCTCCCAGAAGCCAGTCTGGAACTAATGCCCTCATTCTTTCCTGTAGACTGTCAACTGTGGCTGAACTACATATCCTGTGACCCAGTCCCCTCTCTCCTCTGGCAGCAAGAGTAGATAATTACATTTAGAATCAGTTCAGATTCATTGTTTCTATAATATCTATGACTCTTGTATCAGAACTACAGCACTATTTGAAAAGGTATATTGATAATGAATAACTGGCAGAGATTATCCGTTTAGCTCAAATACTAAAATATTGCATTTTAAACAATTACCATTTTTTTTCTTTTTTACTCTACCATTAAGTGTTCTACAGACAACAGTTTAGTTACAGCTATGTTACTATCATATGGCTCTTATCAATTCACATTAATAACACAAAGATTTATTTGTAATAAACAGAAAATTTCTGAATATTTTGCCAATTAAAATTCTGGGTTACAGGAACGCCCCATGTCTAATAATTCTTTGTGCATCTCTAAGTTCAGTTAAATCACATTGCAGCAAAACACTTCCAAGTGTGCAAATTCTGACAGTGAATTCTGCAAGAAATTTTATTCTGAAATAAACAAAACCATCACTATTTGAAAAATCAATCTCAGTGGAAACCTACAGAGAAAAAAAACTAACAGTTAATTTTCAGAAGTGAGGGGAAATTAAAACTCGTAAAATTATTTGTCTCCCTTCATTCCTAAGGGAGGACATTTTGTCAGCTTCCAAGGAACATGTTCTTGTTTTACTAGCTGGCTGAAGCAAGCAGTGCAGACTTAGTGGACAGAGAACCTCATGCTGTGAGTTACTTACCTGCAGTGAAACCCATGACCACTGTCTGGATTACTGCCTCCTAAATGCGATCTGCAGATTGTGCTCTGTCAAATATCAGCTGATGATACATAAACAGCTGCTTAAAACCCTCTAATTCATAAACACAAGCAACCAAGGAAAGAACAAAATTGAGAAAAATGAAAACAAATTTTCAAAATTAAGCTTAATTTTTATTTTGCAGTAAATAAAAATCACTGTGGCAATATTCTACAAGACGATCAGTGAAGTGTAGTTTTTTTCTTAGGTGGCTATTGGATTACAAGGAAAATTTAAAAGTGTTACTGTATGCTTTTAATATACAGACCATCCAGAGCCATTACTTTTTTTACAATTTTTGTCTGCATTGCAGGCAAGGCTGCACAGTTACAGGAATCGGATCAGAGAATTCCCCATGACATTGTGTATTGATTCAGAAATGAGATTTCAGGTAAGTACAAGGATCCATTTGCACAGATGTAACTACAAGTTTGGGATCACTGCAGCTTCTGTGTTTATTCCTTTCTGCAGTATAAACAATACTATCATCTTAAATTAGCATATAAAAAGTTCATATGACAAGCAGAACTTCACCTTAACTGAAAGGCGAAAAGATTTTCCAAGTTTGCAACAATTAAAACTTATTTTTCTTTTCCTGTTTCTCTGAGGTGCTTTTTAAACAAGTTAAAATAAATTTATGGCAAATGATCAGTATGCTGCGTTTAAGAAATATTTTCTTTGCCCATCAAAAAACCTACCAATTTTCCCTTCTGCAATACTGCAGATACAAAAAAAAATAATCTATTATTCTTAGTAATATTTCATGTTGTTATAAAGACTTTGGTATACTTCATTCCAGCCAATAAGTGATATACTAGAACATGAACAGTATAAGAAAAGTAACGAGGATTTTTAAGTCAGTATTTTATTTTGGCACACTTTTAAAAGTATTAAATAAGCTTATCATCTTTCTGAGCTACTATTTTATGTTTAAAGATCAAATTATATTTTTGGAAAGCAGTCATGTTCCAACTTCGATTAGCATAGCAAATGCTAATATGTATTTGAAAAATGCTTTGTATCAGATATTTCAAGGTATATTAAAATAATTTTTGAAATGCAAATTTTTACTACTCATTGAGGTAAATGGGAAAAAAGATGCACCAAAAATGACTGAGAGGGATCCTGGGCTAAGGAACAATCCTGAATTCCATATTCAGGCAAAAACATAACCACAAGCAGGAATTTTGCCAAAGAAATGAATTCATAAAGCAATTGTCACCCTTCAGATTTCCTTCAAATCAAAGCTCTCGCATCTCACAGAAGAAAGGCAGCGGTGAATGAAAAAGTAGGCAGAAGAACCCTAGCAGTCTGTAACTTACAATCCTTACTAAGAGTTCCGCATCTTTTTCCAGTCTAATGCCTTTTCACAGGCAAACATAACCACTGAACAACAATCACGTAGGTCCACGACTTATATATACGATTACAGTACAGTGATACCCAGATTTCAGTAAAGTCAGCATAATTTACAGTCAAACTATGCAGAATGTGCAGAGGAAACAAATTCCCCACTCTATTATACAAAACAGTTTGCTGAAAATATGAAGAAATCTTCTCCTGAGAGAAAATCAGCAAAGTAGAAAAAATGAAATGCACCCTCCTTGAATTTTATTTTGATTCGGCCTCTTCATCCACAAATTCAACTAGCGGAGCGTGTCTATTGGCCTGGGCACCTTCTTGGAAATTAACCTTTTTAATCACTCCTGCCTTTGGAGCCCTTATGGTATGCTGCATAGAAACAGATCAATAGTGAAGCAGCAGAGTACTTCTTTTTCCTGCGCTCTCCCTCTCTCAGGTGCCCCCCCCCGCCCAGCAAATGCTAATATTAATCTTTAGTGCAATTAGAACAGAACACTTCCTCTGACACATGTATATTTATTTTAAACCTCCTTTTAAAATGTTATCCCAGTCCTTTTTCAAGTTTTACTTTCTTATCAATATTTATTTAGTATTTTTAAGTATACTGGGGACAAAAATGCTGTATAATGTTATACTTTGAAGTATGAACAACTGAATGTTATTTTACTTCACCAATACTTTCTGTTATTATTATAAATACCAGGCAGAAATAATACAGTTTTAGTCCAAAATGTTAATCATATAGCAGATTTATTCCTTTAAGAGGAATGTGCAGATTTACTAAAGATTTTTTTGTTCGCTGGCTAGGAGGGGTCTTTATTGAACAGGTATTTGGCAAAATGCAGATGAAATACAAATACAGCTACTAGTGGCAGTAAAGGAATAGCATGTTTACATACCAGTCCCCAAATTGGTCTACTTGTTATTGTATCAGGTTAGTTTTCCACTGAAGTTTTGTTTCTTGGTAGTTTTCTACATAGGGTTAGTCTAATATCAAAACACTTAATACCAGATATTAAATCCCTACATCTAAGCAAGGATTCATTTAAATAGTAGTTTGCTTTTTACATTTTACATTTTATATTTCAATAGCACTGCAAAAAAAAACCAAACCAGAACAAATCAGATGATATCAGTCTGAGGTATCAGCTGGAGAGCCACAAGCATTTAGCATCCAACTGCAAATAATTTTGGGTGTAATTTTTTTTTTAGCACGCAGTTGTATTTCATGTAATTTTAGTGTAGTTTAGAAAAGGGCATGATAAAAGAAAGGTAAATTTTCTCAACAATGTTAATTCTGCTACCACAAACTGGTATTTAAAATAAACTAACAGCCAAACCAAACCAGTTCAGGCTACAAAAACTATAGTTCAAACAAACAGAGCCATGGTCAAGCCATGTGACAAGATACAATGGCCAAAATGCTAGTCCACTGAACACCACGTGGACAATTACAAAGAATTTTTAGTGTACTCTCGGTAAAACTTTATGTAAATAATAACAAAAATATTTTAAACAAAAAAAAAATCGTGGGCATATTTACAAAGTCACCATTAGCTAAATTTCTGCATGAAGTAACTGCAGACATTACATATGTTTGTATCACAGACAGTGAGCAAAAGATACACCTAGACAATTTTCTGCTAGAAAAGTGAAAGGAGGGGAAGGGAGAGAAGGATTGGCAAAGCTAACCAAATGAATGTTAAAATATCTGCAGAATACCATGGATTATATAATCATCATTTGTTAATAAAATAACAGCAAATATAATCCTCTCAAATCTAGTCAGACACAACACTTGTTTCGCAGCATATGAAGGGATACTGACATCTGCAAGCTACACTCTGCACCACACTTCAATAAAAATTATTACATTCTGACCAGATTTTTATTTTCTCAGTAATTAAAACCTTTTGTATGTTACTTACCTCCATTTTCATTGCTATCATAACCATTAGAGGGTGTCCAATGTTAACCTTATCCCCTGCTTTCACAAACACCTACAATTCAAGAGAAAATTGGGAAAAATCATGCATGTCTGTACCACTAAAAGTCATCAGCTGGATCTTGGCTAGCACAATCCACTGAGTGTGTGTGGTTTTGTAAAAGAGCCTCATAATATCTTTATTATTGTTGAATTGGGTACCTGAGTTGTCTAGATAATACTCAAGGGAAGAAGTCAGAGGCTATAGAAAGAGGTTCAGTAACAGCTAAAAGGATGACCAGGAAGCCATTTACGTATCAAAGAAGAAACACTAGAAGAGACAATGTATATTCTACCCTTTCTGGGCTTAAGAGCTTGTATTTTGAGAAAGTACAGAACCTCTTCCTGGAGCCAATCCCTAAAGCCGTTTTCAAAACAAAATCCAGAAAGAAGATTGCAGGAGCCACCTAGTTGTTCTACCATAATCCTGATTTAGAGTGTTCACTCAGTATGTAAGAGATCCACGTTCAATGTACTCCACCCTCCTGAAAGGGTTCACGCCTTTTTATTGCTAGCAGGATCCTTTAACTACTAAACTCTCCTGGAAATCTCTTTTCTGTTGAAATTTTGTCACCGTACAGAAAAATACACAAGACTTGGTGAGCTAACAAAAAAGAAACAAAACCAGAAACAGAAGCAGCGAAACAGCTTAACAAAAAAGGCACTTCTGAGTATTTCTTTTTTTGCAAGTGCATCTAGCATCTCACTCTTTTGGTTAGATGAAATGGATCAAACAGCCTGTAACACTTCAGGGAACTTTGACTTAGTAATTAAGATGAAGAAAAAATTATTTAAGCAGTAGGATTTAGTTAAATATTCAGATCTTTCAGAGCTCTAGAAAAAGAAGACTAGAAGCCTGAAAAGCTCCTGGGTGGCTGCTGAAAACTCAGAGCAAACAGGGCTTTTTCCAATTGGGAGAAGTAACACAGCACTGACATTTCTGGCTCCGATTCTTTCCTGGCAGCACAGAAGCAAGCATCATTTCTGGAAGAGTGAACTTGGATATATATTGGAGAATCAATTTCCCACCCATATTATTATAATTACCTTTTCAACTGTGCCTGTCATGGGCGCTACAGCACCACTTTGCGTTCCCACTGAACTCACTGCAGATAAGTACTTGGGTACAGGAAGGCCAATCTGAGCGCTACCTTCCTACAGAAATAAAATCAATGATATATGAGCTAACAACATAAAATAATACCACTAGTACACATGCTGACATACAGGGAAAGAACTGATCCAGCTTTAGGCAAACCAGTCAACTGTTTAGGGTGGCAGACTACTGAGGTCAGGGCAGTAAAAGGACTTGCTTATGGCATGCTTACTACTTTGCTGATGTCTAAGTCCTTAAAAGCCACACCTGCTGCTGCTAAGGATCAGCAAGGAAGGAACTACCTCTGTGAAAGAGACTCCATATGGACCTTTGTACCAAACCCACACCTTCCCTATTCACGCAGCAACAGCACAGAAGGTTTTAGAAAACACGTAAAGGCTGTTTGCAGAAGGGGTAGGCAGGCTGCTGCAACAAGTAAGAAAGATGTTGGCATCTTCATTGTCAAGCATTGTCAATATGAGTGTTTCACAATTTACAATAAAATGGATTCAGTCCTAAGTTTAGTGAAAAATTCTCATTGTTATTCAAAATCCCCTAATTCCTCTCAGACTTGCTACCCAGAGTTTCCCAAAGACTTGTTCTCCCCCACATCCTACCCACATCCTAAAACTCCTGTGATTTCTTCTAGATCCCCCACTGCAGACTCCACTCTGATACAACAAGAAAAGTGGGCTTTGCCAGCAAAGTTTTCACTGCATTCTGCTGAAAGTCTTAAGGGGCTCAGAGCTAGAGGTTAATTATTGAAACCAATACATAATAATTCACTTATCTAGATTACATTTTTATTGAGTTACTTTAAGGCCCTGTAATCTTTTTAACTGCAAATAAATAATTACCAGCCTAATAATGCAAATGAGGGTACCTCTTCTTTCAAATGCCATTACTTATGCAATGCAGACAACGCCATCGTAACTCCCAATTCCATTTTTTTAATATTAGCTGAAGTTACCCTTCCCCAGACCAATACTGATTTCTTTCTTACAATTTAGTTTAATAAATGTAACTGAAATATCAGTTACAAGCACTTTCAAATAATTGTCAGTTTGAAGTAATTGCTATTGTTCTATGACAAACTTAGATACTTGACCATTTTAATATTTTGTGTTCCCCCCCTCCCAAACCATCATTTGCAACTCTGATTCACCTAATTGTATTTTATCTTTCTAAAAGGAATTCATTTTCTCACTCACTGACCATAAAGCAACTAACTTGCAATTATAGCTATAAATCAAACAAGTACCAAAATATTATGGGCCAACATCAGGACTTGAAATCAAGATTCCCTTTCACATTCTCTTCCAATTTATATTGTTCATTTACATGGATAAAACTCTGAAATTTTATACTTGTGATAATAAAGAAAGGAACTTTACCGGAAAGAAAAGATAAATGGTGTTGTCCAAAATGACCAATTTGGACTTACACACGGTTCCATTTACTGAAGACCTCAAGTAAACTGAATCACCTTCATTGAAGATCTCTCCAGATATCAGGAACGTTTCATCTTGAATCTGAAAGTTAAATGCTTTTATAAGGACAAAGGCTAACCCTTCATGAACAATAAACCAAAAGTTAGTATTTGTAGTATACACTCATAACCTGTGATTCTTCATAGATAATTGTGGAATTAAAAAAAAAAATCCTTTAAAATCTTATGTAACCTTTATTTTTCAGTTAACAGACTGTATTCTGTATCCAGTGCAATCAGCTCAGAAGATTAGCTAATATGCTCTCCCAGGAAAATTTTTATCATCAGCTATGCAATAGCACTCAGCAAAACACAAAGGTATACTATTTCTCAGGAAAAACTAAAAAAAACCAGAATATTCAGTTTAGTCATGCTACTATAATCCAGTATTTTTAATCTGTCCTAGCATCTTCACTTTCTTCAAACTGAAAAATCCATACTATTCAGCTGATGTCACAAGATTCCACAATGCTATCCAAAAGACAGGCAACTTCCTCAGTCTTGGAAGCTTATAATATAAAACCTACAATATATTCAGTAAACCTACAAAGGAGTAGAGGACAGCAGTAATGGGAACAGTGTCAATTAGACACCAAAGCTGCAAAAGAAAGACCAAATGGAAAGGTCATTTATTTGTAGGTAACCCTTTCATCTGCATGAATGGAAATTGCATCTCTGCCACAACTTCAGAATACAAAGACACTAAGAATATGAATATAAGAGCATTACATTTAACTGATATTTTTAGTTCTAAGTCTAACATCACTGAGCAAAAATCAGAGACTTGCTGGTCTTTCAGGATGTTACGACTAGAGATAAAATTCAGTCTTCATTTATATAGTTGCATACTACTTTTCCACTGAATGAAGACCTTATAACATGTATTGAAAGGTCACTGTTGATCTGATACTGATCCCTGAGAAAACAATAATTTGTTTGATCAGTATCCTGAGCGGGGGCACAAATTAGGGCAATACCCTGGGCGGCGCTGTAAGTGCTTGTCAGTTCCGTGGCCCAGCAACCTGCTCTAGCAGATTGGCCTCAGGACAGGTTTTGTAGCACTCCAGAGGCACTGTCCTCCGCATAATCAGCTTCCAGTTCTACTTCTCCACCCCTTATCTCCAGCTTCTGTCCATTTCCATCTCAACCCCCATTCTTCCTTCTTCCCTGGGACTCTACATTCTCCCCAGTTGCACTTCCCATCCCCAAAAGGCCCCACTCCGCATTCCTTCCAGCCTCTTTTTATTTTTTGCTGACATTACTTATATGAGATAAGCCTAAAGTGTAAAAGCTTTCCTGCATTATGTATGTAATCAATACACTCAAAATAACCTGGGTATTACCTGAAGGATGTGGGTTATCTCAATATTCGCATAGTAGAAATAAGGGTTTATGTTACCCAACATGTGGTCATACACATGAAAGCACAATAATTTTCTCACTATTTCTCTAGTATGCTCATCTCTATACAGTCTAAGCAATTCATAAATACTGACTTATTCTCATTAATTCCCCTTTTCTGAATATTGGAAACAAGAAGCTGAACTACAGAAAGACCACATTCTCAAGCATGCAATCATCCTGGGTGCCAAATCAGAGACAAAACCCATTTGACTCCAGGTTATGCAAGAAGGAAGTTCAACACTCAGCAAAACACAACCCCCATAAGCAACACAATTGGAGACTATCACACATGCACACACAAAAATATGTTTAAAGCATCTTGAGTTGTATCCTATAAGATCTCTGTAGCATAGACAGAGAGAGAAGCCAATTCTATGGGGTATCATTCAATTATTTAACCAGAAGATTTACTACTCTCATCATTCCTCATCTCATTTGGTAATTACTTTCCAATTTCCATCTTCAAAATACAAAAAGTGTTATCTTACAGATAGTGCTCTAGAAAGCTTTTATTTATCCCACAGGAGATCCATCTCATGCACAGAAAAAGCAGAAGTCCTGTGGAAAAAAAGTCTTTTTAAATGCAGATTTAATTGTAACTTCCAATGTTTTAGAAAGACAAATTTAAGGAAGAGAAAGATAAAGAGCAAGATCTTTAAATACTGGAAAAAAAAATACTTTTCTTAGCCTTATTTTCAGAATCATTTTAGTAGCTCTTCCAAGCTAATCCAGCATCTAGCAAAGATAATTTCAGGCCAAAATAATAGTCTACAACAACAGCTGCAAACAAACCAAAAATAGAATCCTGTATCAGTAATTACCAAGCAACTTCAGGAACAGTTAATACCAAAAAGAAGTCTACAAGAAACTGATTTTTCTTTTATCTAACGAAATATCTGAAAAAATTGGACTTGTACCTGCATTTTGTATGACCCTTCTTGATTGTAACTTACAGCTACATCCACAACTGTTCAATAAAACAAAATATACATATGTGAGTAGATTTAATTATAGCATCTAGAAAATAATGACATATAAACAATGTTTAGTCTATCTTTCTTGGTTAAAAAAAACAGAGACCCACCAATACTAAGAAAAGAAGAAGTATTTTCAGATTAGCTTAGTACACACTGCAGACTTCATTATTCTAGAAATAGAACTCTGCAGAATTCTAGCGAATTTGTTTTTCACAGATGAACACCTGAAGTTATGCTCTGAAATCTGTATTAAGTTAGCTGGACAGAAAACAGGTTTTTGATGGGAAAAAGCGCTCAGCACTTTCACACCAAAGTGAAGTAAAAAAAAAAAGTCAATGGCACTCAGCTCTTTTAAAAATCTCAACCTTATTCATTTGAATGATGAACATTAGTAGTGTCATTTGAATTTGGTTCATATCTCCTCAAGATCTAACATTGTGGATTAAGCATGCAATTCTGTGAATTCCCAGCTTAAATTGCATAAAACATGCTGCTTCTATTCACTCTTTCTTAGCCTGAATTTTCAAGCACCAGTTGAAATAATTTTATCCAGTAAGTACCTCCTCTCCCTCCACACACTTCTTTAACTTACTGTTTTCCCCATCCAGCAGAGACAGTTTTCTAGTATAACATATATTTATTCTTCTACCAGTGCTGGATGCAAATGGTGAGAATTTATCTAAAACACAAAATATACAAGTATGTTACTTTCATTCTACTTTGGCAACACACAATACCGAGAACTTACACCATAAAAATCACTGTCCTACTATTACTACCATCATATATTTATACTGAACATAGAAGATTGGGGAACCACTTAATAGATAGTGACAATTCCTCACTCAAGCTTCAACACTGAATAAACTGATGCTGTGTAACCTACAGAAGACATGACACTAACAACAGCGCTTACTAAGAAGGATATTGACTGTTCTCGCTGAACACATCCTTGAACAGACAAGAAAGTATGGGAATTCAGCTGCAACATAGCAGATTCAGATTAACCTTTAGGTGAAGGTTCCAAGTGTAATAGTAGTCAAACATGGCAGCAAATTGCCTGGGAAGACTGAGGAGTTTTCTATTACTTGGTGTTTCTGAGAATGGATCAGATATACAGCTATCAGATATTGCCCAATTAGTTTATCATCTCTTGAAGCAAGGCAATAGTGTATGGGAATCTTTCCAATCCCTCTCTCCCATGTTTCCAGAAGAGAAAATTAATGAGGTTGTTGGCAGCATATATTGGATTTATATGAAGTTTTTGTTAACAGCAATCACGTGCCCCACTGGTATAGCCATTAACAGTGTTGGAACTCAAGAATGTTCAGCTCCTGGAGGCTGAAATGAACATTTCCTTAAACTCTACTGCCTCTCCCAATCCTAGCAGAGTCAATTTTATCTCTGAAGACCTTGGGCCAACTGTCGGAATAATAGTGACAGATACTCACTGTTTATGCTTGTATAGAGCAAAGAGTACATGGTGACACTGATTATGAATCCCAAGGTCTTTCAGCTAGTGCCTATCTGAAGTGCTGTGGGAAGCAGTCTGTACATTACAGTGATATATTCAATACCTGTCCCTTAACAAGCGTTATAGTCTGCTCTGCGCGTAAATATCTGACAAATGCCAAAATGCAGAACCCAGAGCAGGCACAAAGTAAGGCAAAAAGAGAGCGTGCAAATTAAATAATTGCACATGAGCTCACAGCACTGTCTCATCCAGTCACAAGTAAAATAAAACAAAACAAAAGAAGAATGATCCTTACCATCTGACTGATCTCTAAAAGCATCTGTTAGCATTTTCTCTTTCAGTATGAGTCCTAGAGCTGCCTGACACATAACTTCATGTGGGGTTGCCTTTTTGGTTGGAAATAGTTCATCATGGTATTGAGGAATGAAATTAGTGTGCACATTTCCAGCCTCAAACTGTGGGTGTCCCGACAGGCTCAGTAAGAAATCAATGTTGGTGCTTAATCCTACAATCTGTAAAGAAAAAGAAGCATATTGCCAAACTGAAATGAAGTTAGGAATGAATATACAGCTTTCTGCTCAACTTATGCATAGATGATAGATGAATCTTGCTTCGGAAAGCACCATCAAAACACAAAAGTTATCAATAAAATGTAATTAATTCAACTGGTCTGATTTATTACCAATGAAATCATTGCTTTTAATAAAAAAAAAACAACAAAAAAACCAAGAGTAACTTTCTCAAAAGCACTCTCTTTTCAGAACATTACATTTGTCCACTGTGGAATCAAAGAAAGTTTCCCAGCAATAGTAATGGGGGGTAATTTAGGAAAAAAACCTTACTGTTTCAGAAAATCATGCTCTGATTATTTAAAAGAACATTCCTAATATGAAAAGTGCCTCATATAAAAATGAGTTACAATAGTTTCAGATATTCAATATTTCATCTTTTAATAGTAACAAACGGGATGAGTGACTTTTATACATTTACTAGATAGTATCCATTTCCTGTACTGCAAAATACCTAAGCAAACAACATGAAAATAGAAATAACTATTTTAGAGAAACAGTGAAACTGATAACTATATTGTACTGTCAACATTTATTGACAGAACTACTAAGAAAATTCTGAAAAAACTCCAGGGAATTCTTTTATCTCTTTCACTTGCCGTAATCTTCATTTTTAGCTAAAATAATAGCAGGCCAAACATTTTCAGTACCTCAATCATGTTTATGTTGTTGATTTAAAAGTGTAAATTAATTCTGCACAAATAATATTCATTCTCACCTCAAGTCAAACCTTCCGAGTTCCACTTTTGAAAACAGAACAACACCTGTAGTTTTTCATAGGGGAAAAAGGGACCATTTCTTAAAAAGAACTGAGAGCATTAAAAATTCTCCTTATTTCTTTACCACGTGTATAGTCTAAAAATTTAACTGGTTTTATAAATTAGAAATTACAAGCAAACGTTGTCTGACACAAAGTCCACCTACAAATTCATTTAAGTTTGAGAACGCTCATACAATTGAAAATGGTGTTGTTTAGCCTTAGTCTTCTACAAAGTCCTAGCTGCATCATCCAACTGAAGATATTGCAAACTTAAGAAAAATCTCTGTGTAAAACTGGACTTTACACTAATCTCCACTCCCTCCACCAAAGGAAAAAGTATGCAAATTAGGAAAAAATAAAGCTTCTACAAACAAATAATGAATCTGAAATGGTAGTGGCAATGCCAGCTCCCTCTTAGAAACCACTTTCGTTTTACTGTAGTATTTTATCCATATTTTGTTAGCTCAAGATGTTCACAAAGTCAGCTCAAGATCTGAAAACATACTGCGTTCCTTCTACTTACATTATATTGATGCAAACTGTATCGCAACTTTCTCAGTGCTGCTTGACGATCCTCAGCCCAAACAACTAGCTTTGCAATCATTGGATCATAATGAACAGAAACCTCATCACCTAAAATATATTAAAAAAACACTGTAACACTAAGCCAGTATTTCTCAAAGTTGGTAATGCATAGTATTGCACACCACATGGCATTAAACTCTTAGACAATTGATGGCCACATTTCTCTCTGTTCTTAAAGAACATGAATCTTTAATGATGCGACCTGGCATTTCAATTCCAAGGACAAGTTCAGTACAGACTTTTGTAGAGGTAACATTACTCAAATTCAGTTCTCTTTGTTGCAGTCAGAATGCAGGATTGATAAACTGTGATGAGAATATAATCAGCATGATCCAATGGACAATAATTTGGACACAGGTAAATAAAGAGGTAAATAAAATATTCAGTGATTGACCAAAAGTACAGGACAATCACAAGGAAGAATAATTCTGTAAAGATCTGTTTTTATAACAACACCATCAGACAAACTTATTTAAGCCAAGAGGGAAATGCTTACAAAGAAAAGCTTTTGATGTTAAGTATTCCTGGTTACACCACTGCCTTCAGTTTTACCTTGTCTGACTCCAGTTTCTATTCTGGTGAAACTATCAGGTGGTGGGGTGGTTAAGTGCAGCAATGGCCCAGCCCCTGGCATAAAGTTATTATTAGGGTCTTCAGCATATATTCTAGCTTCAAATGCATGGCCCTGGAGCACAATGTCTTCCTGCATTAGGGGAATCTTCTCTCCTGCTGCAACCTGAAAACAATAGTTTTTTTCTTTAATGCAGGATCAATGTTCTGGAGTGCCAATGTATGAAATATTAAATATCTTTCTTCTAAGCATGAACAACTAGAAAGTACATTAAAAAAGCACAAGCAGAAAACACATGGTAGGTCATAAAAGGCTAATTCTAAAGTTACTCCTTCCTTTTCTCTGGGAGTCACCAAAGGATTTTGAATTATTATTGTGTAATTTGACCTCCTAATATTTCACACAGCTAAAACATAATGGAAAAACAGTCTAATTTTTTTTCTACTGGTTATGTCAAAAAATAATTAAATTATTAAGTTAAAGCCTGGTCAACTAACTGTCCTCGTTTCAGCTGGGATAGAGTTAATTGTCTTCCTAGTAGTTGGTATAGTGCTAGGTTTTTTGAGTTAGGTATGAGAAGAATGTTGATAACACACTGATGTTTTCAGTTGTTGCTAATAGTGTTTAGTCTAAAGTTAAGGATTTTTCAGCTTCTGATGCCCAGCCAGCAAGAAGGCTGGAGGGGCACAAGAAGTTGGGAGGGGACACAGCCAGGGCAGCTGACACAAAGTGGCCAAAGGGGGATTCCATACCATCTGAAGTCACGTCTAGTTATATAAACTGGGGGGATTGGGGGTGGTGGAAGGATCACCACTTGGGGACTAACTGGGCGTTGACTGGTGGGTGCTAAGCAATTGCATTGTGCATCACTTGCATAGTCCAACCCTTTTATTATGACTATTGTCATTTTATTAGTATTATCATTATTAGTTTCTTCTTTTCTGTTCTATTAAACCGTTCTTATCTCAACCCAGGAGTTTTACTTTTTTTCCCCGATTTTCTCCCCCATCCCACTGGGTGGGGGGGAAGTGAGCGAGCAGCTGCATGGTACTTAGTTGCTGGTTGGGGTTAAACCACGACACTAACACATGATTTTATTAGAGAAAAATTGCTCCAAAAGCAGATGATAAAATGGATTAACTGGCAGCCAGCACTACTGACGCATGCTGTTGATTCTTCTGTATACTGTGGGACCTGTACATTTAAGGGAATGTTTCTCTAAGGGGATTTCTAACAATTTAAGAAACTTTAACAGGGAAGGAAACATCATTTTATTACTCAAAGGAATTCACATTACAAATACAGGAATACCAAAAACCAGCAACACACCAGTTTGAGACTGAAAAAAACAGGGCTTTTGGGGATAAAATAATAATAAGTCTGCTGCAGTTAAGCGCAGATGAGACCCTTTACCAGGAAGCTACACAATTTCCATCTACATGGGAAAATACAAGCTCCTATTAAAAAATCTGCAGCAACATTTCATCTTCTTCCAAAGTGTCAGGGGTTTTCCATACTCTGCTTTCTGCCACCAAACTACAGATTTCAGCAGAGACAACAGAATATAACTTAGTCTTCAAAGAAAGAGTAATACTATACAGATTCACAAAAATAATCTCTCCAAGAACCGGTAAAACATTTTTATCTATTGACTCATTAAGCCACATGCCAAGGCCACTGAACATTTTCATCTTATCTTTCTTGCAGTATTGTTTGATCCCTGCTCCAACTCAGCACTCAATGTTCAATTTCCATTCCCAGATCAGAAAGCCAAGTTTCTCCTTTTTGTATCAGCATTTGCCATTTTAGTTTTCTTTCTGGTTACATTAAACATGCCCCCCACCCTATCTACTTAAGCTTAATGTGTGCTGCTCTCCTCACTTCTGGATTTAACTAACCAGAATTGTTTTTCATTTCCAGTTCCCTAAGGTCCAAAACTTCCTGTTGTCATTCAAACGGGTGAGTAATCTCTACAAATTGGGTGTGTGAGGAAATAGCCTATTTCAAGTCCACACAACTATACATTTATTTTAGAATGTGACTACACTGGTATAACACCAGACACGTGTTTTTTATGAAGCTTTCCTCCTACAGCCTGATCCAAGAATGATTTTGGGGCCAGAGATACATCTGAACTAGAGCGTTAAAAAATATTCAGCATGGCAAGGGAAAGTTCAGGACCCTACTCCTCCTACTTTCCACATTCTCTATAACCTCTCTAAATATACTTTACAAAATGTCTTTTTTCTCTACACAACTAGAAGATGATTTTGTTGGAATTCAGAGCACCTACACAATGCTCTACAATCAAATACAGTAATACAAGACGTTCCTTTGGAGCAAAGGAAACTCTACTGTATTAGCTGAATAGGAGATGAGGATCTGAAAATCTATCTGGTCTCTCATAGGCAATATTGAAGAGCACTATTCACCAGACAAGAGGAACTCTACATGTAAAATCAATTAACACTTACCCTAAGTTGCCATTCCACCAAGTCTGTTCCAGTGATCATCTCTGTAACTGGATGCTCTACTTGCAGTCTGGTATTCATCTCCATGAAGTAAAAGTTATGTTTGGAGTCCATAATAAATTCCACTGTTCCTGAAGTATTTAGTAAAAAGGCACTTCACCAAAACAAGACTTTTTCAGAATGGACATCTAAGACATTTAATTCATTTATGCCAGGACAAGACTATTATTCCTAAATCAGATACGCTGAATTTCATTAAATTCTACACTAATTATCTTAAAGGGTCACACAATTGTGGTCTGTAAACAGAAGGGTTGTTTTCTTGCACATTTACATATCTTGTGCTGTTTAGCAGCCATTCTCCTCTACAGCAAGAGCTGCATTTCCTTAGAGCTGTAAAAAGTGCCTTAGGACTCCTTAAAGCATTGTGTATGTATAGGGTGTGTAATTATTTTTTTACAAATAAGTATCCAAAGAAAGCAGTGAGAAAAGAAAGTCACAAATAATTTTAGCAGGTTATTTTTCATCTGGGAAATAGTGTGGACTTTAGAGAGTGCGTTGTGTTTTTCTTTTAAAGGCTTTACTGTTGAATATAAAGTATTCTTTGTATGCTGAAAGAGAAATTATTTTTCCCTTGCTCTGCTCAAACTTTCATTCATAATACTCAGTTTCCAACAACAATCTAGTTGATTGAATTATCTGCTCTGAAATTTTTTTCTTTCTATTCTTCAGCTCCCACTGGTCTTGAGCTCAGACCAGGTATGCCAATTTGAATTTGTAATTACATCAGAATTAAACATGCGATTACTTGCTTAAACCTCAAAAAACCTGGGGTTTATGTGTCATACTCTAAAACAATCAGATGCCATTTGCCTTGTGGCTTAAACTGTTCTTAAGTTAAAAGCATACCTCTGGAGCAGTCATACCTCCACAGACTTACCTGCTCCCACATAATTCACTGCTTTAGCTGCTTTGACAGCAGCTTCTCCAAGTCTCCGTCGAACTTCTGGATTAATTCCTGGCTGTAAATAATAAAACACAAAAGATTATAAATTATTGTGAACTTTGGTGATATTATACGTACTATGCATTAATATCTTGCGGTATTTAGCAACTGCAGTGAAATCCTTACCAATATTATACCTGAAATCTAGCTAATTTTTCCCTGAGAATCATTTTCCTAAAGAAAGTAATTTTTTCAATTAGAACATTTTCTGCAGCAAAATTAAAACAGGTACTGAGAATCACAAATAAATTACTGCCCCCTAAATATATTCCATGGGGGTTAGCAATTACTTTAAAAATACGTCTGTTCATAAAAAAAATTATAAGAACTTTCTGCTTACCCCTGGTGCCTCTTCAATGATCTTCTGATGTCTTCTTTGCACACTGCAGTCTCTTTCAAACAAATACACTGCATTGCCATGCTGGTCACCAAATACTTGGACTTCAACATGCCTGTTCCATAACAATAAATGTTTTCACATATTTCAATAAAGCCCCAATCCTGCAACTTGACTTCACCCAAACAGACTTTGAACTTGTACACAGTCCCATACACTTCAGTAAGACTTCTTACAGGTTTAAGTGTCTGCCCTCAAATAGCCAAAAATGTAGAAATGATGCTGCTATTATGCAGGATTTCAACTGTTTTAGACTTCCTCAATCTCCCAAATGAAACAGGATTCTAAATGCCAGCTACAGCAGTGAAACCTCATAGGTCATATGTATCTAAATGTATCTACATCTACAATGACATGTATCTAAAAGATTCTACCTCTTTATTAGTTATTTTATTATAATAAAAATAAAACCACTTCGCTATTATTTGATAATGATGATTTCCCTCAATTTACTGTGTAGCAATTCACAAGAGGCAGCAGCCCTGGCTCAGGAATACCATTGTTTATTTCAACACACCACTTCAGAGGACAAGTAGGAGGTGGCGGACATTCTATGTATAAAACTAACAAAAATCTGTCACCATTCTGATAATTCTCTGATGCTGGCAAAAGAAATTCCTCAGGAATTTAATGAGATTTTTCTCATGCCCATCTAACAGCATAAGAGGGCCCTTGGTTTCTTTAGAATAAATGCTTTCTTTACAGTGATGCTTCAAGAAAAACAGATGTAAAGAACAAGAGTATCAAATAGACCTCTGTGAGAAGTTCTTTATAAAAAATATATTAGCTCAGTTTCACAGGTCAGGCATGAGCTAAAGACTGTAACTTCTGTTTTAAATATCAAAATAGAGAAAGATTAAATAACTAGTTTAGGACACCTGAGGGCAGCAGAAACACCACGACAGCTTGACTCATGTCTGTAGTTTAAGTATTACAAAGTGATTCATTTTTTTATAGATGTAAATCAAGTTTAGAAAGCTCACTCAAAGAGGAATATCAGTGTCATTAAATGTCACTGCCATGTCTCCCTAACAGAGGTATTTTAATTCTTATCATTCAAAACAAAGTCACTGCAAGAAATTCAATACATTATAAACAATTTTGACTAAATTAAAACCTGCCATAGTGCAAATAAAACATACAAGACCAATTTTCATCCTACTACTAAAACAGTTATGTTTATTTAACAGTAGAATAAACATTAGTTTATATTAAAACATCTATTTCTCACCTTGGATTATCTACGAATTTCTCAATCAGCATTGCATCATCATTGAAAGACTTCTTTGCTTCTCTCCTTGCTGATTCTAGTTGGTCCAGAAACTCCTTTTCTGAGTGAGCAATTCTCATGCCCTAAAATACAGGGAAAAAAGCATATCTAAATGTCTAAATATATGGTACGCAATAAAAATCCTTGTTGCGCACAAACAGCAAGAAATGAGCTTAACGATAACACTTTTCCCTTCTTTCTTGTACTTTAGCAAAATTGTGTATCAACTTCCAGGAATATAATCCTACTAAGTCCCACTGAAAGTGCCATAAGAAGTGTAAAAACCAGATATTATGATTCCACTGATATGGATCAGTAGAGAATTGAATTTTACTCTTAAATATCACAGAAATTTTCCAAGGATGGCAGAGAAAAACTTATTTCATTACAAAACAAATATAGCTATTTTGGAAATTATTAGAATTCTCAATCATGTCATTTTTATAGACATTTATTTCAGAGTAAAATCAGATTTAGAGAGGGAATTCACCATACAGTAAAAACTGTCTAGACACCAAATACTTAAATGGTATTTCTAATCACTTCTTATGCAACATTTACAACTGCTAGCAAAAAAAGTCACATAAGCCATCAAAAAGTAACAATTCAAAGTCACCTAATTTCACACAAACAAATCCACAGGACAACATTTCTGCTTATATGAATAACTGGACATCTACTGACATAAACAAAACTCTTCCAATATATACCAGCTACTTATGTTGTGCCTGACTGCACAACAAAAGAAAATGAGATTTCACAGTGCTAGATTGGACATTAATAGTAAATTCTAGCAAAAAGTAGTTTTCCGGTTTTGTTTTCAGATTTCTTTTAGAATAGTCCGTTACAGATACCGAGACATGAGAACTTTATACCATGTGATGAACACATTAGTTCCTTTACCTTTCCTCCACCTCCACGAACAGCTTTAATCATTACTGGATATCCTATTCTCTTGGCATGTTCCTTTAGACACTCATCTGATTGATCTTCTCCATGATAACCTTCAACAACAGGAACGCCAGCAGCCGACATTATAGCTTTGGAAGTACTTTGACAGAACAGTTTTATGTTTAGAATTATAATAATAGTTTTTCTTACTTTAAGCTCCAAATGTGTATATGTTCCCAGTGTTAACTCTCCTCACAAAAGTAGTTCCACTGACCTGAAGAGGACTACTTACTTAAGTGGGTTACATACGATTGGATTGTAATTACTCAAATGCTTCAAATAGGGATTTTTTTCTCCAAACCCTTCACATAAAAACAGTAGTCAGTTTCAGGCTTACTGTTCTTTCCTATCTTTTGACCCACATTACAGAGATCAAAACCTAACATTTTCAAATTACAACACTGTATCCTGCCAAAACTAGAGGCTGGATTCACACCACACATAAAATGCTCAAGCGTAACAACTGTTAACTTCAAACATGCATGCAAAACTAGTTAAATTACAGACGTAATTTACTCTCACATTAGGAAGTGATAAAAAATTAATTATCTGAAATTAATCTTACACAGTTCATGTGTTAGTAATAACCTTATTTCCATATTCTTGATTTACACGTCATACCCTGGAAACATTTCTTTAATCTAAGTAACTAAGAATAAGATCCTCTGTGATGAGCAAAACTTAACACCCCATTCTACCCTAGCCACAATAATCCCTGATGATATGGTGTTTCCTTTCCACTGTTCTTTTGACCAATATACAAGACATCCAATCTGACTGCTGAACCCTTACCTATACAACGCTGCAATGCCCCAATTCTGGAAAACTAGAACCAGTTAGGTATTTAGTTACCAAAATCCTAATAACTGAACAATCTTGATTGTTTTTATGTCTATAGGAATCCCACATCTATAAACCTGGAGCTTTTCCTTTGAAGAAAGCCATAAAAATATAAGACAATGAAAACTGACAGAATAAAATAATTATGGAGCAACTGGTCATTCATTAACAAAATTAGCTTTGCCAAACTGTAAACTGCGTAACCAAGGAACAAATCAGAAATAGATACCTCTTAATACCCATATCTCTGATAGCAGATGAAGGCGGACCTATGAAGATGATTCCCTCTTGCTTGCACAGTTCTGCAAACTCTGTGTTTTCTGAGAGGAAACCATAACCTGGATGAATAGCCTAAAACAGAATAATGTTACCAGCCTATTTTTATATCAGTTTAGCTTAGAAAACCCTGAACTTCAGTAGAGTGCTAAGGAAACACAAGATGGAAACACCATGGGTAAAAATAAAGAACTAAAGAACATGGAAGTAACAGAAGATTTAAGGTCATGATCTACTTACCTGTGCTGCTGAGACCTTGGCCACCTGCATTATTTTTTCCATGGCCAAGTAACTTTGCTGTGAGGGTGCTGGACCAATGCAATATGCTTCATCCGCCTGTTATGGAAAAATTACATATAACAGATACTGTTTATTAGATAATAAAAAGCAATTTTAACTGAATTTCTGAGCTATTTGTATTGTTTATCAGACTGCTAGCATGCAACAGTTTAAATCACTGCCTCTCTTCATGGAGAGACTCAAGTGGCTGAAACAAATTCCGACTTTCTTCCCAAAATCAGAGTCCATTCTCTAATTCCCAGTGGCTACTCTGGAGTTAGAGCACCAAACTTTAAGGCACTCCCTGCAAAGTTGTCAGGTGCTGAGACAGACTAGGCAAACTTTTCATTGATTCAAGGAAAACTTGGAAGTAACTCTACAGAAGTGAAAATCAACTGCATTAGCACACAGATCTACTTTCACATTGAACTAATTAATGAGAAATACTGTTGTGAATGAACATTAATCACAAACTTAATGAATATACTTCACCATTGCTACATGCATGGAATTTCTGTCTGCTTCACTATAAACTGCTACAGACTTCACACCCATTTTCTTTGCTGTTCGCATCACTCTGCATGCAATTTCTCCTCGGTTTGCAATAAGAATCTTCCCTATGTTGTGACCGCCTGTTTAAAAGCATGAAGCACAGTAAGCAACTTCTAAAGGAAATATATGCTCAAAAACATTCCTGGAAATAAAGCAATTTTAAATTCAGGTTTCCTTTTCATCATTTATAGTGTTTATGCATTTCTTCCAATAATGAAAAAACACATGCTTCATCCAAAAGCATTTCCATGTCAGTCTTGGAATTTTTTCCTTAGAGTCCCTATGCAGAAGTATGTTTAATTCAGGTCATTTTTTTTTCTTTTTAGAATCCAAGAAATATATTCTAACCCTAAAACAACACTTGAACATAAAAGTTGATGCTTATATTTTTTACTGTGTGCTTTCTGGACCAGCTAGTAAACGATTAACACCTGTGCCACCCCCGCAGAAGTGATTCACATTTGTTTGAAGAGCACTATTCCCCAGTGATACACAGTCTCAAACAAATAACAAGGTATGAAGTTTTTTTGGTGTTTGTTTTTTTTTTTTTTTAAACAGTGACATAAAAGCTTCTATTATGCCTCATGACAGCAGTTAAAACATGATAGAAATACAAGGCCAGCACAGCCAGAAACCTCACAGGCAGAACTAAATAGCTTAAAACTAACTAATAAAATGAAAATATATCTTGGAATTCTAAAACATATCTTTTTAGACATGACGACAATAGGGTCAGTTTAAATCATCTTGCTAAATACTTTTCACTTTCCTTCATATATTTTTTAAATACCATTATGCCTAAAAACAATTCTCACAGACTTTCCAACATTAGTATCAGAAAAGGACTCAGAGAAAAAAATCACAAAAATAAACAGTTTTCATTAAGTTGAGTATACCTAAATATGACAGATAAAATTATTCAAAATGTTGTTTACACATTAAAGATTATTTCTGTTAGGTCAACTACAAACTACTGTTTTCAAAAACTACACAAATATGCAATATTTATTAAAAAAACACTCCAGTTCTTGAGCAACTAATGGTCTAAAACTAATTGTAAAACCATCCCCATTACACAAGCAATTAAACCTAGCAGCTAGAGAAGTTAAATTTCATACCTATCGTTGAGGCCCATTTCACAAATCTTTGTACTTGATTCCATCGCCTGTACAATTATAAACACACAGAAGTGTTACAAAAGTATATGCAAAAGTGGCAACCTAGCTACTTTTATTTTCAGGTGAGAGAAGGACAGCACTAGAACAGGTCTGAAGCTTTTGATACAGCTATTTACACAGAACACATTCAAGTACAACAAGGAAGGTTGTACAAACTTCACCAGATCTCTCCTTAAGTGTTTTCATTTAAACACAACAGAAATCATCCCCTTGCTTTTTTGGCAGCATTCAAATCAAAACAGTCAACATATTTGTTTAAAAAGAACCCAAACCTTTTAGTGGACAGAACAGCCAACATCTGGCATTTATTACAACTTGAAGTATATGGGAAAGAAGACTTGAACAACCATAAAACAGAAAAGTTTAAAAAGGAAATGGGAGTTGTTTGTATAGGGAAAAGGTGCAAGAGAGAAAAATGTGAAAGATAGCCAGAAAGAAGCCCTGTGAAGAATTTCAGAAATGAAAAGTTAAACCTCAGATGACTCATGCTGAAGAAATCAGATAGTGAAGGCTAAGTGGCTGTAAGAAACTGTAAAAGTAAACTCTTAGAAGTGTTTTAATTAACATATAAATCAACTTTGGAATCTTGGATCAAGTCCAGCAATTCATAAACGACATCAACAACACGAGACAACCTTGACACCAGACAACCCAATGCTCGAGCGGTTTCAATAACTACTGAGGAAACTAGCACATTTCCCAAACTTCTAATAAGCAGCTGTCAGGGTCACTAAGTGCTTCTGCTCCGAGGCAGCGGAGGGGTGGCTACAGCGACGGTTACCAAACCCCGAGCACCCGGGCTATATGAACCCATGCAGATAACAAGCTGACGTTCGTGGAACCTGTACCAGCCGCTAAAACTGTGCTTGAAACTCCGGGTGGGTCTTTTTTGCTCTTTCTTTCCACAGAGGAGCTCGGGGTACCTGCACCCCCCACACACACACACACAGGCGCCATCCTCGGCACCGAGGAGCGGGGCCGGCCGGCGGCCCAGCTCCCTCGCTCCTCCTGAGGCGCGGAGCCCCTTCCCCCGTCCCCCCTCGGGCAGCCCGGCTCCAGGCTCGGCTTTAGGAAGCCTTCCCCCACACACACACCCCGCGCCAGGCCCGACAGCCGCCGCCGGCTCCCTCCCGGGCGCGACCCCCGCCTCCGACGCCCCCGTCAGCCCCCGCAGCCCGCCGCCCCAGCGGCGAGAGGGGAAGGAGGGAAGCGAGGGGCGAGCCGGCCACCCCCCGGGGCGAAGGGAGGGGGCCGCAGAGGCAGCGGCCGCCGCCCCCGAAGGGCCGCGGAGGCCCGGCGCGCCGTCTGCCACCTTCCCCCCGCCCCGCACTCACTGACGCCGCAGCGCCCAGAGACAGCAGCGGCCCCGCTCGGCCGCCAGCACCAGCGCCATGTTGGGGAGCGCGGGGGCCGGCGGGACGGAGGGTGTGCGCGCCAGGCCGGCCGCCAGTGGCTGCCGCGGCAGGGGCGTGCTGAGGCGGGCCGCGGCGAGGAGGAGCCGCCGGGCGGGGAGAGAAAGCGCTCGGGGTGGAGGGGGGTCACGGCGGAGGAGGAGGAGGGCGGCAAGGTCGTGTGCTGCCTCCCGAGCGGTCGGGGAGAGGGGGTGAAATGGCTGACTGGTGGGGGCAGAGGCGGGAGAAGGCGGCAGGGGTCGGATGACACCGAGAAACCGGTCAATAAAGCAGCAGATCAAATAAAATTCGTATAAACGTGAAGGGATGCGCGCTGCCGGAGGACTCCTGGCTTACCTTTGTCTCCGAGCCGACCACGTTCCTTCGGGAATGACAGCCGGGGTTGTAACAGAGCGGCAACACGAAACGTGAGGGTGGTTGGGAACGGCATGGGGATCCTCGGATATCGCAACATCCCTGTGCCCAGGCCCAGCTCCCCAGCTCAAAACTGAATCGTGTACATGGAAGAGGTCCAGGCTGTTGTGGGACCAGCACATTCCACCCTCTCTCGTGAACGGAAAGCAGGCACGATCGGTCCCGCTCCCTCAGACTTCGCAGGTTTGCAGGTCAGCCCTGTGCGGGGCCTTGCTAAACCTCCCTGCGCGGCTCCGGCTCAGTGCCCTGCTCCTGAGGGGACAGGGCACGAGGGGAGCTGGGCCTTTGGTCAGGCCTCGTCTGGCCGTTCTTATTTTCCATAACGAGCTGGATCTCATAACGCAGAAAGAAAAGGAGAATGAATCCCCAAGGTCACCTTGTTTGCCTCAGTCACACTGATGTACTGAACCTAGGTTAACAATAATGTTCAGGTAAACCGTGATACGGATAGAGTACAATAAAGCATTTCCAAAACAGTATTTCACATGACCGTGATTTTAATATTACTTACACAGAGAAATTAAAAAAAAAAAACACAAACCAGTAGCACTTAGTCAAAATAAGTATTTCTAGTTGCTGTTTACAAATAGCAAAGCAACCGTGCTTTTTCACAAGAGGAGTACACAAGCTTTCAGTTGTAATAGTGGTAGTTTTTAACGTCTTATGTGTTCTCTGAATTTTGAAGCGTTAACACAGCTTCTTACGTAAAGAGCATTCTTGGTATGCAGGTAATCTCTGCTTTTTCCGCTGTTGCTTTTTTTGATTTGGCATGGTGACCTCTCACACCAAGGACTGAGTGGTGCAGTAGGTTACACGGATGCCAGATCAGCTTGGGGAAAAAGCATGGTCCCTGGAACCTGACTGCAAGAGGTGGTACGTTCAGCACTTGCTCTAAAGATTGTTGTCTGAAAAGCGGATTCATTTCCCGGTGTGCAAAGAGCCTATAATCTCACACCCAGGAGAGACATTATTTATTTCATCTTTGTGCAAAGGTGGGTGCTAGGTGGTAATTCCACAAAGCTAGCACAGCACACCAAAGAAAAACAATGTATTTATTCTGTTACATGATTAGTAAAAACCCACCTAAATTTACATTCATTGGTTAGTAGTCACCATCTTATCTACTATTGGCCAGTCCTATTCAAATTAGCCTCGCTCGCTATGTAGATTAGCACACATGCTCCTTGCCGGGAGGCAAGTTCTTCCAGCCTGGAATAGAGTCCCCCTGCCACCTTTACCTTTCCCCCAGTTTATGCTTCTTTGGCAATCATCCGGCCTTTGACGCCTTCTGGAACAGGATGTTTCTTTTTATCAGTCACATCCTACATTTCTTAGGTCCAATTATCCTGCTTGTTATCTCAAGAACGTTCTTTTTCTCTCCGATGGACCTTGAGTATTCTTGCCAAGTTGGCAATGCACGCGAAGCATCCTCAAAACATCAAGGCCTAATTGTTCCAGGGTGTCCTTACTCTATGAATGCCAACTGTGTGCCATTCTGATTACAGCCTTACTTGTTAATTTGATATATACAAAACACATCTTGCACAAAATAGTCAGACCATTCTAAATCTCTGAGTTATTCTTCAACGGATGAGATTTAGAAACTAAATTATTAAGTGAAGCTACAACTTTTCCATATCTCATACACTTCATTCTTCCTCAACATAACATGCTGACAGCATAGATCCTACTTTTGTCTTTGAAATCCAGATTTTTAAAAATTCCCGCATGTTTAATTTGTCTCTAAACACAAGATGGCAGCATTTTATGTAGTTTACCACTGGACATTGGGAAGAGCTATAGAGGTGGTGGAGGAGTTTACCCTTTGAACAGTAGAACTAGTGGAAGTTGCAAACATTTATATCGCAAATCTGATCTTGGTGAAGGCACCCTGCAAGCACGGCTTTTGGGGCTTGCAAAGTCAAGCAGGATCACCAGATTGCATACGCAGATGTTTGAAAGAGCAAAGTAATAAAACTGAAATGCAGAAAATAATAATTTTCTCACTGACACCAGTAATATGCTTAATGTGCATGTACACAGATAGAGGCACTGTGATGAACCTAGTGATGTATTGGATAGGTTGGACTAGCAACATTTTAAATTTTGTTGTGGAAGCTTGGCATATTTTGAAAGCTGCTTTAGATTAATAATTTCAGTACTTTTCTCATTATTATTTTTTCCATGAGCAGATTGTGAACATCATCATTTGTTTGAAATACGAATTCATTTTCCTTGAGGAGATGAAAAAATGTCATCCATGGCAAAATGAATGAGGTTAAACATTGGCTGGACTCATGAATCATATTCTTCACAATTTTCTGGGTTATAGGGAAGCCCCAGCAAAGCTAGGGTTCAAAACCAAGATCTGTGTCTCTATCGGCACAGATTTTCTGACTCAGATTGACCACCTTCCTTTTTCCCAACAGCCATTTATTTTGTTTCTGCACGTGGGAAGTGCAACCTACTCCTTTGTAAAATTTTGAAGAAAGAGTTAAATAGGAAACTGAGCCAATTAAATTATAATTTAATAAAATACTTGGGATCTACCAACTTCTTGGGCAATAGGACTTGCAGAAAAAGGGAAATGCAGGTTTTGTGACATTTTGTGGCTAGCTGGGAAAGCCCAGGAGTGTGAGTGTTGCTGTGGCTGATAAACTTCAGCCATGCATACCCCTGCATTTTTGGCATGCAATGGCCACAGCCATGGATGTACGAAAGAAAGTGTAGTCTCCAAGCGTCTTGTCATCTTACTAGTGAGAGTTAACTTCATAGAAATCTTTCTCTCTTCACCCTTGTTATCTTCCTCAAATTGGTGCTTTAAAAAAATACTTCTTTTTTCTTCTAGACACTCTGATGCAAAAACATTTTTCCACTAGATTCAAAACCTTTGTGGGACAGCCTATGGTGTGACTTACACATGGAGGGGTTTTGCCTTAAAAGGAAAAATGACTGACTGTTCCTCCATCTGCCATTAAACCTTGCAAAGAAAGAGAATTTGAGACATCCAGCAGCCCTTAAGGGTCTGTCACATCCCAGTTTCTCAGGACAATGACTCAGGCTTGCCGATTCCGAGGTCAGGATTAAAGTGAAGCAACACCAGGGATCCTTTAACTCACAAAACTAAACTTTTATTTGCTCACAGCAAGAATTGGCATACTCACAACAAGAACTGGCATTAAATTATGTCAGTAAACTGTGTAACATGCTAGCCCTATATCACCAAACATATACTACAGACCTTGCTTATTTGGGAGTCAGTTCAGGGAAGACAATAAGCAGACCCCTCCTGTTGGGTCAGGAGGTTGGGAGCAGACCCCCTTGCTTTCTAGACTCCTTCTCAGAGAGGAGCCCAGGAGTGGCTGGATCTGCTCCGAGTCCCAGACTTGGTCAACGGTTTATGGCTAAAGGGATGAGGTGTAGGCATTGTGGAAAAGGAGCGAGAAAGAGGAAGCAAGGCAGAGAGACAGAAAGGAAGAGAAAGATTTCACCGGTCTTGGGTCCAGTGTTGGTCCAGTCAGCCAAGGGGTCTGGGTCCGGTGGGCTTGCGCCCCTGGGGCTTCGGTTTGTGCCCTTTTATCATCCCTGCCCCTCCTTCGGGCGGGCACTCGCACTTAGGCTACTTAGGTGTCATGAGCGGTTTGTGAGCCTTTGGGCTTGGGGGTCGTTTGGGGAGTAACTTTCCCTTCCCTGCATGGTGAGTTGCTGTGTTCACCCCATCAGAGCAGGGAGCTGTGCACCCCCCAGCACAGCCTCCCCCTCCTGGTGCTGAGCTGTGCTGACCGGCTTCTTTTCACCTGTGGTTCCTTGCTAGGCAGAGTTCCTTGTTGTGCAGAGTTCGTTGTGAAGCAGAACTTGCCCCACCACAATGTTTGAGACATTAACTCTTTCAGTCCCTCACAGGGTCCACTTCAGACCCCCCACCCCCGAGGCAATGATCATGCAGAAGGCCCCATCTAAATCCAAGTTTATCAATTGAAATGCATCTCCCAAGTGTGTATTTACCAGATCAGCTTCTAAAACTAACATAAACAAGCCAGGAACCTTGTCTACTAAATAGATGTATCACTTAGGCGAACCTGGCACCAAATTTAATATTGTACCGGGCCAAGCAAGTGCAAAAGAGCCGAGCAAACTGACCCTGCTCTCCTGGCAGCCCTGCTTTTCTACTGAAGGGCAAATTGAGGAGCTTGTGATGTTTTCAGCTTGTGACCTATAGCCATTAAATTATCCATCATGTAGGGATGTGCACCGACACTAGAAACGGTAATAGCAACTGAAGCATAATTCTGGTATTTTATCAGTGAGGGAAGTTTCTTTCTTTCTGCTGCCCTCACTGGCACTTCACTAACAGATAAGTTCCTGAATCGACTGCTGGCAGCAGAGAGAGGTTTTTCTCCCCCATCTTTACCACATCTTCTGCTTTCCTGCAATCCATCTAACAACCTTTGCTTCCTCAGCCGTGAAGAGCATGACGTTAGACTCTGAAATGCAGCCATTTCAGACCCTTATATTGCTCACCATGGAGAAGGTAGTATCCTGTTCCCCCATCTGTCTGCCCACCCCTCTCTTTCCTAGGCAGTCCAGCTCTGTCATGCAACCTCCCAACAATGGCCTTAGAGGCTTTACAGGAGCCTGCACTCAAAATGGGGTCTGGCTGCAGTTATTAGCCAAACATAGATCTAGACAGATTTGGTTTCATGTTTCTCTGACAAACCTGCAAAGATGAAGCTCAAGAACTTTTGTGTGCCTCCTTTTATTGAGAAGATTACCTCATGCAGTTGTCCCACTGTTATGATATTTTAAGCTGGCTATTGATGTGACAAACAGCAAAATCACAGCAAAGTCACATAGAATCATAGACTGGTTTGGGTTGGAAAGGACCTTTAAAGATCATCTTGTCCAGCCCCCACCCTTTGGGAAATTCATTTGACCAACATAGAAGCTGTTGATTTCTCAAGTTTATGTGTGGTATTTTCCAAACTATTTATTTCCTCAAGTTTCCATAACTGCACACTGAAAGGATGCATTCTCCTTAAAAGACTCTTACTGTGATTCCTAAGATTATTATCTGTGAAAGCAGTTTAAACATGAAGTAACAAGCACCCATCACATCTGCTGTGAGTTATGGTCTGTGTTTATTGTGCCAATAGGAAACAAAATGAGATCTAGTTATATAAAGAAACATAGGTAATTCAGATACACTGCAAGTTGTGGGGAGATTCACAGAAAACCACATAATATTTTCAGTAACCTTTTTTTTTTTTTTTTTTTTTTTTGTAATGCTGATGAAACAAAGATAGAAATGTCAGATGAGCTGCCCAAGCCACAGAAGAAATAATCATCAAAGTTATGGTTAGGATATAAGTGTATCTGTGCCTGTGGCTTGTGTCCAGAGCCCATAGGACCTTGCCCGTTTGTTAGACTGTAATTGTACTTTAAACAGTTTAGGTGAAACAGCACTTGAGAGATAAAATAATTGCACAGCAATGCACACTTTAATGACTAAATACAACCTTTATTATAGAAACAATAATAGAAAAATAAAGACCATATCTTACTTCTCATAGCAAATAATTTTTTAGCAACCATACATTATAGCAAGCTAGAAGTGATCAACCAAACCATCTTCATACACCCAAGATGCTAATCTACATCTCCCTTCCTCCTTCAACCGGAATTAACAGCTGTTTTTTTAATTTGGACTTTGTCCATCCAAGAGCAAAAAGGACTGAAAGAAATTAAATCTTGCTTTATAAACTCCTTGGTGATTTGGCTAAGTATGACATCATCATGCTCACGGGATGCTCTTGTGTCCACCTGGGGTGTGCAAGAGACCGTAGTGAATGGTCTGGGCTGAGAGCTGCAGCGCAGCATCAGGGAGCTATAGGGATGTGCTCACCTCCTAATTTCTGTGAGTGGCCCCCCTGTATCCTGACCAGCGCGTGCTTGCAAACCAGTTAAGCATAGCTTCCCTGATGGGATGCATCATGTCACCATGATCAGTATCTTCTGGTTCAGGGATGGGTTCATCTGAGGCCGCAGCTGAGGGAATAAATGAGCTGGGGCTGCTAAGACCAACATTGCTGGTCACTCTGGGACCCAGCGGCAACCTTGTCCCCTCCCACAGCAGACTGTGCTCTTCTGTCAGCTCTCTGGGTACGTGGGCTCATGCTGACTATATGAAGGTTTTTGGCATGCGGATTTTTAGGGCAGGTTGGTTGGTAAACCCCTGTCCCAAGCAGTGAGCAGATTGCTGAACAAGGGTCTGATTATGGCAAAGAGCAGTCCTGGAAGGGAAGCAAACTGCCAGGCTTAGAAAATACAGTTTTCATTTACATCCACATCGACAGGAGGCAAAGAAACTGTGCACTGCTGCCCATGGTATAACTATTATGGCCCACCTAGTGTACAGCTAGTTTATAATAGGAGCGTCTTCTTTCTATGGTGCTCTTTTAGGGACCTTTTGTTCAAAATGTTTCCTCAGGCAAGTTGTTTAAAAGAGAAAGTCTGGCAGCCAAGACCAATTACACCTATAGAGTCTTCGCACTGGGAGGAGGACCTCAAATCAACTCCATTAGATAAAAAAGTGCCAGCCAAATATCTACCTAAATTCTGGCAGAAAATAAATACAGGCATCAGCTGTAAAAGCTGCACATGGCAACTGAGGGAGCATCTGGGCTGTCTGATTCTAATTCAGTGTTAAATTCAGAGAGGCAACACACCCTGCTATGCCGGCACGCTAACACACATCCCTGCTGCAGGCTGTTTGTGTGTTCTGTGGTGAGGGAAGGAGGTGATAGCACGCAGGCTGGGCTTCAGGTGGGAGGAAAGTTGCACTTAGGGGCTGGGATCTCCTGATGCAGTAAGGAATTCTCCAATGGATTCTCTACTACTGTAAAGCCCTAACTCCACTGGATAAATTTTGCTATGTGTTGGCAGCATTTCATGGGAGCCTGCAATTGTTTCATTGGTTTATACCACGTGCACTTCACATGTGCCATTTAGAGCAAGCCCAGAGTATTATTCATCTAGAAAGGGCAGTGTGCAGCTTCATAAAAATAGCAAACAAATAATAGAAACAAAAAGCATAAGAACAAATCAGGTAAACCTGAATCTGCACGTTGTTCAATACCAACAAGTTTGATTCACTGTAGAAAGAAAAAAGTGTGGAGAAAAAAACATTAAGCTTTTACCATCATTGGTAAAAATGCCAGAGGCTGTCACAAAATTAAACACAGAATTATCAGTCATTAAGAACAGTTTTCTCTCCTCATGTTGATATGAAATATTAAAAGACTGAATATTAACATAAAGAGATTTTTCAGTACAGAACATAACAAGAACATGCTATATCCCTATCAGTAGAAGTAACAAACTGTACAGATCATGCAACCCAACAATCCAAAGAACATGTGAAACAGGACTTAGTTTTGAATGGGAAAGATGTCTACTGATCACTAGTCAAAACGGCTTAGGGTCAGATCATGTGCAGTGCTGAGCTTTTAAGGCAGTGTTGTAAAAATGTCCACATGTAACAGTTTGGGACAGTGACATGACTATTGCATACATAGGCTCATTTTTGAATGAAAGCTCTTCCATATATTTACCTCTCCTGCTGGACATCTCATCAATTCTCTTGTTTTAAAAAAAGTGAATGCTTTATTTGAGGATAAAAATCTGCTTTCTAAACAACAGATTAATACAATTAACTAACCCTGAGAACTAGAGGGATCTTGTTAAGCCAAGGGCCTGAACAATGCCACTGAGTTCAGTGGGTTGCTTGTCCACTAACCAGGGGGAAGGAAGAAGGGTGAAACCAGATAAAAGTTCACTAAGAACTATTAACAGTGCTGGAGCCTTTTACAAAACACGTGTGTACATGTGTGTGTATGTGTACATTTGTGCATATCGTTTAGCTTTGTAAATCTTTTGTGACAAAGAGATTTTCCTTGTTACAACAAAGAACATTAGCTGAACTTAATCTCAAAAGCAATTACTACTTTCATGCCTTCATCATTGGCTTAGCAGGAAATAGACTGTAGAGTGTATCAATTAGTGTGCTTTAAAGCAACTCCAAATTATTTCCCTGTGAAAATCCAGCTGCTCAGCTGTAAGCACGTTGGATAGCATTCACTTTTGGGCAGAGTTTGTCCTAGGCCTGTATAAGCTTTTATTTCTCCCAGAAGCCTTGAACATACAACGTCAGAGGATTTCTATTTGTTTGTGGACCTTGTGCAATTCTGCAACAATTGTGGCCACTTAATCCTTGGCATTTTCGGTGAGTGTGATATCTTCCCGGATTAAGAGAGATCACAGTGCTGCCATCTCAGTAGAGGGACAGTTACTGAGTTCAGTGGCAGTCACTGTAACAGGTCCATGTCTGAATAGGAGGTGGGTGATTCACCAGCTCTCACAAGACCATGAAGTATTAAGCTGCTTGAATTTATTAAGCAAATTCACACCAGTCTCCATCAATTGCACTGGCACCCTTAGCACCGGCCCATATACCACAGTGCTTTCAGACCCTCATGTCAGCTTTCTCCACATATTGTGTTGCAAAACTGTGGCAAAGGGATGCTGTGCCTGGAGCACCGATTGACAAGTGGGGTGGCTTGGCCTGGTGTGGCAGGTGGATGGAGTTACTGCTTCCAAATGCCTGCCCAGTTCTTCTGCACAGGCATCTCAGCTGCCTGTCAGTCAGCTTCTGAATCATGCAGTTTGCAGCATAACGCTTCAGGATAAACTTACCAGCGTCAGATTGCTCTAATGTGCTGTGCTTTATGAGGCTGCAGTTCAAGAATTATTGGCAGGAAGTTCAGACATCTCTGCAGCAGGGCTGAGACGAGCAATGACAAGTGATAATTTTGGCACATACTGGTCAGGCAGACCCTATGTGACCTCAGTTGGGTAATCTCTTATTTGCATACACAGTCATTGGTAACTAGAAAATTTTCTAAAAATACTGCCTCCAGAGTAAGAGTCACAGATTACCACTGTGTCCTTGCAAAGGGCTTAGCAGGAAAAAAACCAAGAACTTACCAAGTATAACCCTGTTATAGGACTGGTGAGAACTTGCTTGTGAATGAAAGTCTCACTTAGCCTTGCCCTAAGACGACAGCGTACGCAGTGTTCCCACAAGGCTTTCGCTGAGCTCTGGTTTAACAGGGTTGTCTGTAGCTGTGGACCTCTGGTTTATTCACTTGATGGTCATATTACGGGACTCATCTATTTTAGTAAATCTAAACACTATCTTTAACAAACCTGATGGATTTTCTGGGGGATAATGATACTGCTTGCTTTAAGCTATTTTTAGGCATCTGACTTAGGTGGTCTGAATTGCCTCCTTTGTTGATAATACAAAGAATTTAAGCTCCTCGCTTTGGTCCTCTAGACTACACCTAAATCAGATGCCAAGAATAGCCTAAAGTAGACGGTATGAGTTCTCTCGTTCCCACCTTAAAGAAATCGCTTTCAGAAATATTCATTAGCTTTAAACACATGGTGTCATCCCACTTGAAAATGTGGCTTCAGGGAAGTGAGATTGCCAGGTAGAAGCTAGAAGTCCTGTGACTTCTCTACTTGCTACACACATCTGGAAGTACGAGGGCACCTCAGATACGTTCATATCCTCTCTGCGGCTTTCTTCTGGAAATCAGGAAAGTGACAAACACAATGACAAGCAATCCCAGGATACTCAGGCCCACTGCAATGGGAGCTGCTTTGCTGTTTTTATCAGGAAAACATTCTTCTTCTGAAAGTAAAAGGAGATCAGAGAACGTGTTATGTGAACACTGTACTCCTAGACTATACATCTATATTCCAGAAAAGTTAGCAAATATAAGCCAGAAGTTCTCAAAACCTTGTTTTCTTTTTTTTTTTTTTCCCTTTCTTTTTCCTGAGCTATACTTATCACATTTTTGTCTGTGATGAGCCTTATCTCAAGAAAACAATACTTGCCCCTTTCGAAATCGCTACATGCTTCACTGGAGAATTGTTTTACCGTCAAGATCAGTGCATACACAGTAGGAGGCTTTCTTGCTGACAGCAGATGTGGAGCATCACGCTACAAAGTGCAAGTCTAAAAATAAAGAGCAAGACACATCCTGCATGGACAAAAACTGCTCCTATGTGGCATCTAATTGCTTCTGCCCAGTAAAAAGGATCAGGCCAGAGAAGGGAGCCCATAGTCCAGCACATCATTAGAGCAGCAAGGATCCTAGTTAAGTCAGTGTTTCCTAAGAAAAATCAAATTCTAATTGTTCTCTGTGTTTAATTCAGAGTATTTCTGGATAATTGTGGCTAACTCAGAACATCAAGAGATTAGGAAGGCAGAAGCTTTGGACTTAGTCCGGGGGGTTGCTTTAGCAGTACCATTGTAATTTTATTGTACATATGATATCAGAAAAGGTTTTGACACAAATAATATCTTTTAAGAACCATCCAAAGATATATTCATTTCAAACATACCTTAGCTACAGAAGGGGCAAATCCTGACTTCTTCAGCCAATTCCTACCAAAATGAATAGTCAAGTCATCCTCTGATTAAATGGAAACTCATTACTTAAAAATGAATTTCCAGACTGGGGTAAATTGGTGGCTTTCCTATGCAGAAACTGCACCATCTGGGTCACTGACATAAATGGAATATTCACCCAAGTAACAATGGCAGTATCAGTCTCAAATTCACAATACAACAAGTGTAGCCCTGGGAGTGAAGGCAAGGTCTGGGAATGATCACTAACGTGCTTCCCCAGAAATGGATCAGACCTACATCTTCCATCTGATCTATAGGAATGGTCCTTCCTCGGGCTCCAAGGAAAGAAAGACCTCTAGCATGATGCTTTGAGTGGCACCTGAGTAGCAAACTGTCCTCTAAGTAGGGTGGCTTGATCAGCTAAACCCCAGAGTATATCCCAGCTCAGCACTGAATCCAGTTTATACCCAGGTATGAGGGAGATCCAACGCCCTCCACCCCTTTCATTTCCATGACTATTCCAAGGCAGATTTCGACAGTGCTCTAAGACAAAAGCCTCTGTTGTTATTGTCTAATTCTGATGACCATGCTGGCACAGATTGTAGCTTAGTTTGGGCTTTTCCCCAGGCGGAATCTTTGCACCGACAGCAGGCAGTTAGCCCAGGGAGCATGTGAAGTGCATGACATCACATTACGGCTCCAGAGCCCCCACACAGCTTTCCCCAAAATCTGATCCTCCTCTTCTCTGATCCAGATGGTGATTTCATGTGATGCAATGCCACAAAGCCAAAGGCATCAGCATTTTACTAGATGCTGCCTCTTAAAAGCTTTGTCTGGTTAATATAACCTGCTGCTAAGGAAGTAAGCTGAAAAGTATTTGCATTTGAGTACTGCAAAAGCCAGAGATGTTTGAATTGGCCATTTTGCTTTCACGAAACCTTGGGCTATGAACTAGGAATTGTTTCTGCTATACTGAAATGCAGTTCAGAAGACACTTTTACAGCTTTCCAGACTAAAACAGGCCAAGCTATCGATGTAATGCTGCTGCAGTCTGTACAAAATTGTAAGGAACTTGAAACCAATGATCATTATTGTTTTCTTTTTCTTCCTCTTTTAAAGATAAGCAAATCAGGAGCAACAGAAGTGAAACTACCAGTCTCAAGACACCTGAGGGCAGGAGGCTGGTGATGTGTATAGAGTCATTCCTTCACTGGGGATTTTGTATTTCAAAATCTGCATACACAGCAGAGGTACGTAACAGTTTCATAACTATTTCATGGCCACTGGGGAATTTTTTCAGAGGTGGTAGCTGCTTTCTCAGCCCTTTAAGAGCAAAACTAATTTAATTTTGTATATGGTATTGATTAGCAGAGATTAGCCTGACCTGGGGGGGGGGGGGGGGGGCTCGGGGGTGGGGTGGGGAGAGAGTCTTTCTAAGCTCTGTCTCTGCTAGAGGTGAGGCCATACCAAAAGCCATAACTGAACTCATTCATTGTACAAATTCAAATGGGAATGTGGGGACCAGATGCGTTGTTCCAGCTCAGTGTTATCCCATGAAAAAAATCTTCATGAGAATGAGAACATGGATTGGATTCTCAGTGCAGCTTTTAAGAGCTTAAAGAAAAGTATGCAAAGAAAATGGCCCGTGTCTTTAAAAAGCCCCAAATGTTGTTTCCCATTATATTCCTTTTAGAATAAGAAAGGCAGCCAAAATGGTGAAGTAACAAAAGAAGAATCAGTCAAACAGAGCCAAACTTAGTCAAAAGACAGATCGAAAATAAAAAGAACACAGGGGCAATATTTTGTAAGCATGCAGAAAGTCAAATCTCAGAAGAAGGGAATGTTTTATTAGTGCATCTGAAGGGCTGGAGAACTGATAAGCCTATCTTTCCACCTGAGTTCTTGTACGGAAATACTCTGAGAGGAAGTCACAGAAATGTGAAGATGAACAATTTGAAAGAGACCACAGAGTCCAATCTAGTCTACCTCTCTGCTTTTTGTAGGATCTTGCATGCATCTCATAAGAAGTAAGGCAGTAGACCGTGAGAGTGTCCGTACTGTGGGACATGGGAGTTTCCTGGTGCACCCAGCAGTCCTGGACCTCACAGCCCAGCCAGGTCCTGGCTGCATCACTGGACAAGAAACAAGAATGGCAACATCTCATTTCCCTGTGGAAGGAACCCCAGGTCTGGGTGTAGGGAAGAAGTTGTGATGAGCCCCAATACGTTCTCCCAGTGTCGGCAATCCAGAGACCAGGGGAGTCAGTACTGTTCTGTCTCTGTCTTTTACTAAGCTACATAGTTGTCTCTTTGTGGCTGTACTCAAGAAAAGACAAATTGCAGAGATGAGCATCACATAATTCTGAAACTGGGAGCATGCCAATCATGTTCCTCCTCAGGAGCACATTTCATCATGTCTAGACACAGCTGCTCTGAAAGTATCATCCTGCATTCACAAATATCCCTTATTAGTTGGCAGTTTTGCTGCTGCAGCTGTGGGACATCATGAGTGTCAAGAGCCTTTCAAAATAGCTAAAATCTGACTATATTGAGAACAGTGACCTTGAACTTAACTGTACATATTAGGGGTTTGGGCAATGCAATGGTGGTGAACACACCTCCGCTTGCTCTGGGAGAAGATGAACAAAGAATAAAATTGTGGCTGTAGAACTGAACATTTTTAATGAGAAGGTGAAAAAGAAGGTACTGAATGCAGGAGGGAAAGATACTTTTCCATCTTCCATAGGTATTACCACTGTGTTGAAAATTACTCAGAAAAGGGTGAGAATACAGCAGTGGGCAGGTTAGATTATTTGGCAACTATTACAAAGCTGTGATGGTGCTGTAGGTGTAACAGGATCACCGCACATGTATGGTTATAATTTGGCAGATTATATCCATCAGGCTACCAGAGTGCTGACATGTAGATCTCAGAAGGGTGGAAAAGGTAACCTTCTACTTACCTTTTCCAAACTGGTTACCGACAATATCAAACGCCTGCAGCTGCATATTAACAAAGAGTAGCTGGAAGTTCTTCTCCAAGGTGAAGGTTTGCTTGCTAGCACACTTAAAGGAATTCCCCAGCTTTGTTGTAAACATCTTCTCATGTATGGCTGCATAGTAAAGCATACCTGGAAGGCATAACGAGAGAGACAAATGAGAATCCACACGAACTCTGTTGGAACCAACATTTTTCTGAGATAAAATGGAGGATCCCCGGTGCTTTGGCAGAGCAGCAGTCACATATGTGTCTAAAGCATGGATGTTTTCCCCATAATGTATCAGTTACATTTCTTCCATGTTTAAATGAGTGCTTTAACTATCAATGGGCAACTCAGCTGAGCTTGGGTCTGAAAAAGTGGCTAAAATTTCAGATGCTTCTTCAAAATATTTTAACAACCTGAGCCTGCAAGAGGGGGTTAGGATTCTCACAGGAGCAGACAACTATCTTAGATCTCCAGCACGGCTATTTCCAGACAAAACAGAGATACCATCTCTAGCATGGTAATTTGACATACCTAGTCTGTATTGCTTTATGTATTAAATATGTTCTTAAACATATTTCAGTGTCACAGTACTTTACGGAAAATATGGCTCAAGTTCAAAGCATGAAAAGATCATGTAACCTGGGCATATCCTTTATGCAAATCCTCCTTTGAAAGCAGATATAACAGTTTAAGACAAAGATCATCCACATCACCAATTCTGCATCATTGTACCTCCACCACATCTGCCAGCACAATAGTGTGCAGCATACTCCTGGTCCTCTTCAGTCAAAGTCAGTACACCAGTGTGTACTGATATGGTTAATTCAGTAATTTTTATCTTAGAAAAGATATGGGCTTGCTCACTGCAAAAAAAACCCTGCTGGCGGACTGTGAAATGGCAACATCTGGCAGAGAGGCTGTAACAAATAGCCATGCATAGCAATGTCTCTTGCCAGCACCAGTGTGGAGGACTCTTAAGTATATTTGAGGATTTTAAAACTTATGATTAAGCCGATTAGTTTGTATTTGCTGCAATTTCCATTTAGCAATGCACAAGAAAACTCTGGTTATTTAGACGGAGAACATCTGTAGGAGACATGTCCTCTGGATCAGCTTTTCTTTTACTTTAATTGCTGCAGTTCAGAATAGGCGCCGCTTGAGTTAATAAAAGTGCTCATCAGTGAGAAGAAAAATAGGCACTGAGCTTCCAAAAAGCTCAGTTCTATTAGGACACACCTGGTCAAGCTCCTGATTTGTTTTTCTTTCAGGGACAAAAGTCAATTCAAAGACTTGAGTAACAAATGGAGAAGTGACATAATATGGTTGTTTAACCTATCACAGATTTGATATATTTGGACAAATTTGTGCAAAATTAATGTCAGAGAAAAAACTGAAGTGGTGGCTCAGAATTTTTCTCTCTGACCTAAATGATGTTCTCTTAGGATTTTTGGGGCCGTAACTTCTGGGGCAGCTCCTGCCTGTTCAAATGGCAAGAATCAAGTCTATATAAGAAAAAGAAAATCTGATCACCTGACAAAAGCATGGACAAGGTCTGGGATTTCAGAATGGTTGGAAGAACCTTATCCTGGGTCCAGTTCTTATTTTTGCCAAACCAGAATGTCAGACATGCCTCTTCCTCATACTGGTGTATTTGAAATCTGGATCCACCTCTGCATTTCTGTGATCCAGATACTGTATTCAGTTAGTTTGCTTATTAGATTGGAAAGATGCATGCAACTGAACTGGAGTCACAGCATTTTTGTGTGTTTGCAGATAAAAACTTTGAGGACTGTTTTGTATCTTAAATTTAGGTTTGAAGTACTCTCTATTTTGAAAGAGGTGGAGCAGGGAAAGTTTTTGAGGACAAAAGGAAAATTGAACAATTCTGATGAAACTGCAGCCCAGTCCCTTCTCTTCCATTTTCATACCATAAGATTTAGGTAAGTGACATGTTGAAAGCCTGATAAACACATAATTTGCAAAATCCAGTGTTTTAAAGATACGAAAGCCTGCTCCACACCCAGAACAGTTTGATATGAAATTAAGACAGTGTAAAATCACTGACCTTCAGAAGATAACTGTAATCTGGCCTCAATTTTACTGACATAGTACGTTGGAGCTTGCTGCGAAAGAAGAGATATCTTTATTTGCAATACATCCTCATATTTGTGAAAAAAAAAAAAAAAAACCCAGTTCACCACAGCAAAATGTTCACAAAGAATTTCCCACAGAAACACATTTTATCACACACTGCTCAAACTAGACATTTGTGTGATGCTTGTGGTAGCCAAAAGTAGGAGGCAGTTAAGCAAACAGTATACATTGCACAAATTAACTGGCATGTGATAAGGCCGTTTTATTTTTATTCACCTGTTCTGCTTTTATTGAGAGCCCCTACAGTGCTCACCTGAGTAATCCTGCACTGAATTAATCCATGCTGACCTGCAGTCTGCCTGCTTGCAGGACCTAAGCCCACACCTTTAGAAGTACTTAGGACTCTCGGTGCTGCAATGCACTTTATGAATAGATGCTCTTTGCGTGAGCAAACTGCAGAAAGCAGCAGTGCTTCTATGTTCATCATATTGTTTTCAACTGGGAGAGGTCAGCAACAAGCTGAGAGCCAGGAGTACGTGCTCATGCTAGTACCACTCATTTCCTATTTTGTCTGTCAACAGTAGTCACTACAAATGAGAAAACGGCAACCTGGATGTGTAGGGGAGAAATAACTGTTCTTTTCATCCTGCTGACACTGTTGGTGCTGGCTGGCTTTTTTTTCGTATGCGCACAGACTGCTGACATGGAAAGCACCTGGTACAACAGCACAGAGCAAAATTTCCAGCTAAGTGTCCTGCCTGCAAGTGCCCTAAAACCCTGGTGCAACCTGAATGCTGTCCTCTCCTGGACTGTCACAAAGTGAGGGCCAGCCCTAAGAGCTTTTCTCTGGTAGCAGTGTTGGAGTATAATATAAGTCTTTATGTAGCAGCCCTACTAGTCATTTTAATTCCAGCTGTGAGCACACAGGGACTGGTGAGTGCAGCTGGTGGATAAATCACAGCAGGCATTAATGACTCCTGTGCACCCAGTTTTAATGTTATGCAGTTTAAAAGCTAGTAGGGTGGATTGGGAAAGTTTAAGAAAGAAATACACCAGAGAAGAGGTTCTCAGCATTATTCCTACTTAAAGACATAAATAGGTCAAATATTACCATTTTTTTGGTAGCAGCGCTATGTTCTGTTTGGCCACGGTTAATAACTTTGCTTGGGGAAAACACCTGCTCCTACTTCACATCTTGTGGGTTGATTACAAAACTTCCTTTTTTCAAGTTCTTTGCAAAAGGCAGCTGGCAGTGGTGAGTACTGAGCCAGCCGCTCACCTCCTGCTACCCCGCACCAGCACTGCAGCCCTGGGGCCTGATCCAGCTCCTCTTTCACCGGTGAAAATCAGCAGTGCCACCACTGGAGCACGCCTGGTTCAAAGCAGTTGAGAGAGGCTGCGGGGGCCAAACACGTAAAAAACAGCAGCAAAATTATTTCTTATTAACTTGAATTTCAAAGCAGTCTAAGCTGAGCCCTGCTATGCTCTTGAGGCTTATCTTTGAGTGAAGGGTGGATTGTCTAATGCTGTGCCAATAACCACTTTTTTCAGGGCAAGACAGGTCAAGTACCTCCTAAAGGTTCACATCAGTCTCCTTAGCACTGCTACAAGCTGGGGCTTTCATGGGTACTTGAATCACCAGACTTTTTCTAAGGATCCTTGTCACACAGAAAATGCTCCCCTTGTTGCAGGAAGCACACATTTAAAGCAAACACTCATGGTCTGAACTGATCCTTTGTTTTAAAACAGCTCCTTGATTTTTTACCTCACTTTTCCTCTGTAGCTTTTAGAAAACCTTCTGCCATAAACTAAAATCAAGATAATTATTACTTGATATCTTTTCTCTGCTCAAGCATTAATGACTCAGGTGTGGCATAGTTTGCTGTTGCCTCTTGGACTTTCTATGGAAGTGACTGATTAACCATTCATACTTTTCTTAATCATCATTAATTTGAGCTTAGAACCAGGACATAAGGTTGACACTTTGGCTTGATTAATTGAAGGACACAGATCAGCAGTGATAGCCCCAGCAGCCTGGTCTCGTAGAAGGTGTCCCTGCCCATGGCAGGGGGGGTTGAAACTAGATGATCTTTATGGGCCTTTCCGACCCAAACCATTCTATGATTCTATGCAGCTCTGAACTGCTATGGAGCTCCAGGACATGCATGTTACACTCAGTCAGAGTTTGATGGGATCCAACCCATGCCATATTCCTCCCTGCCCATTACTAACTTTATACACAGTATTAACTTCTGTCTTTAGCCCTGCTGGCATCACCACCCAGCCCTTATTAGCCTTCACATAAATAATACTGCATGCTGCCTCCCAGAATGTGTAAACCATGTAAATGTCTGAAGAAGCAAGAGGATGGCTGCACTCGGCAATTTTCTCCTGTGGTTAGAATAGCACCAGCACTCTTGGTAGCTTATATTAAAGCCTCATCTACATAGGATGCAGTCCCAGTGGGGAACGTGGTACCAATAGACACAATGTCAAAAAAAGAAGCTTATTTTCCCACTGTTGGCAGGGCTTCTCTCTTGCCCAAGGTTCTGTGTGTACTTCTAAGTCTCCCCGGTGTGGTGCATTTTAGGGGCACTTATCTACAATTTTGTTGTTGTAGTTCACTTGTTTGGAATTTTCCACTCAGAAAGGAGATGAAATTAGGCCCCTTCAGCTGTGGATGGGCCGCGGCTCGGGGGCACTTAAAACTGTACAGGCTGTCCTTTAGATTTAACAGCCACAGCTGGCTTTTGGCCAGACAGTTGTGATACTTGGCATTTATGGGAAGCAAATGACTAACCTCACCTGCATTCAGGTGGTCCCTGAGACACCATTTCGTAAGAGCAATGTGGTAGCGTGAGTCAGAACTCCTGGCACACACACTTTGTTCCTGTGCAGGGACTCCAGTCCCGAAGCCATTCCCTCTGTCCTGCATCAATGCAAACAACAGACCTGGCCTTCCCTCTCACTAGACTTTTGCCTATGTAAAAAATGAGATTCAGATTTTGCTTGAGGCTGTTTCTAGTCTTTGTGTTGCTAGATGGGTAGCTTTAACACTGCTACCCATCTCTAGCACTTTCTGTCAAAGGATGGCAAGGCACTGTACCTACCCTTCATAGCACATATGAACCTTTCCAAATTGAAAGTTCAATCAGACAAGACCTGATTTAACGTTGAAGTTAGCCCTGCTCTGAGCAGGGTGTTGGACCAGGTGGCCTCTAAAGGTCTTTTTCAACCTGAATTAATCCGTGGTTCTATGATTCTAGCCTCTTGGGAAGGACAGGAGTAATAGCGCCTTATATGCAGGTGGAAAACTAGCATAGAGATGAATGAAATGCCTTTTCCCACAGCACAAGCTGGATCAAAGGCAGCCTAAGTTCCAGCTCCCCAATTCTAAACACTCCTTCCCTCTAAATGCAACAGTTACCTTTACAAAGGTGAAGTTTATAAACCCTCCATTGAAAGTTATGTTCAGTTCAGACTGCACCGTCCCACAGCTTCCAGATGTCTGTGTCGCATTGGGGTTGACAGTCATGTACTCCATCCCCTTCTGTGGAGAGAAGAGACGTTGCAGGGCTGCTTATGAAGAGGAGGGGAGAAACTTAATAGGAAACACACAGAGATTTATAGCTGCTTCCCCCCCCCCCCCCCCCCCCCGCCCCGACAGGTTCTGTGTGGCTAAAAGAACAGGCTGGTAGTGGCAGCAGCCTAATTGCTGTCTGCCAGGGTCATTCCCCACTCGTAAACTAGCCCTAGTGCTTGTCTGACACATCACCGAGCTGTTCCAGTGCATTAAGCTGGCAGAAAATAATAGTTTTCTGCTCATTTGGTGAACTGATATAATTCAGAGCAAGGTCAGATGAGCACCAGTGGTAATTTAAAAAGAGGGAGCAGTGGCAACTTGCACCTGAAGGCAGAAGAAAGATCAAGACAAAGGCAGGCAGGGGTTAGACTGGCTTCAACGTATGTTGCTCCTCGTATCACCCCTGCCTCCTCATTATGTCCTTCACAGTTCACCTCTAGCATCTGCCAACCCACCTTGTAGTCTGAAGGGAGAGCTCTGCAGCTCTGAATACAGTTTGGCTCCTTCAGTCTTATCTCAAACACACCTTACTTTTGTAATAAACATCTCACTGTGGTCTGATAAGGTTGGGAACCATGCTCCCTGCCTGGCTTCTGGCAGGACAAGGGATGAAAATTACTTTTACCAACATTAGATACTCCTCCCGTGTTAGAAATATTCAGACCCCGAACAAGAATATTTGGATCTGTAATGGGGATGTCTTGAGTCATATGAACTCCAGAGCCTGAGGATGTAACCCCACATATTGTATTAATGGAGGTTACAGGACCATAAGTATGAGGGATATAATCACCATTTTGGGGTTTATGACATCTTTTGCTGAATCATTCACTGTGGATCACTGCTAGGAGGGGGTGCTAGCTCCCCAGGACCCCTGCTCTGATCCAGCCTGGCAGTTCCTGTGATCCTAAAATCTCCAGGCATCTGCATCAAGACAACTCACCTCTGAAGCCAAGTCTGTGAATTGACAATTTCTTGCTTTCATTGCAACTCGCAATGTCAAGCCTTTCACTGAAGGCAATTCAGATTCCCTTTCTGGGAAACATGAATAATGCTGAAGGCTAATCTACCCCTTCAGTATTGCTACCGCACCTACATCACTGAAATAAGAAAGTGCCTGCACGTCCCATTGACATCATCACACAAGCCAAAGTACAGCAGCTGAGATGCTGTGGCACAGAAAAGCCCTCAGACTGATAGCAAACCACTTTTATCATACAAGCTAGTGTCTGAAAATTGCTTTGAAAGAAGAAGAATAAATTCCAGCTAATGAAGAAACAGTCATTACAAAGCTCAGCCTTGTAGTCTTTCCACCTCACCTTCTGTGTATATTGAGCCATCAGCTGCAAACCCATGACTGCTTTGATGCAGGTCCTGTTCCCATTGGAAACGGTGTACGTGCCAGTGGGAATGGGAGAAGGCTGCGGTGCAAGAGTGGGTCTCACCGTCATCATAGTAGATGGGATGGTTGTTTGAGTCCCTGGACGAATGGTTGTTGTGTTGATCATGGCTGTGGCTGTTGGACTTTTAGGCGCTGTTGTCTGATTTCCTGACCCTGTGGTGGGCTTTACAGTTTGCCTGGTGGTGGGTATAGTAGTTAGGGCAGCAGCTGTCATTTGTGTGTTTCCTCTTGTATGTTTTATGGTTGTGTTTGTGGCTGCCGCTGTCATTTCTGTGCTCACATGTGTTCTGGCTTGCTTGGTTGAGGACGTAGGGTGTATGGTTGTGTTCTTCACGGCAGGAGTAACTGTTTCAATTGCCTGGGTTGTAGCCTGACCAGCTGCAGTTGTGTTGTCTGCTGATGTTGTGGATACCACCACGGGAGATTTCTGGCCGGTCACTTGTATGGTGGTTGCTCCTGCCTGGGCTGTCGTGTGATGGTCTGCTGCTGTTGTTACCTGGTGCTGGTCTGTTGTCTGCACAGTTGTTCTATGGCTTATGTGTGTTGTTTTAAGAGAGCCTGTGCTGTTAAAATGTACTGCGGTGCCTTGATGGGGTGAAGAATGATAAAGGGAAAGTGGCTGAGCAGAAGTAGCCGTCTGATGGAAGGATGCGGTTTCTGGAGACAGTTCGACCCCCAGAGCCACTTCAGCAGAGCAGGAGGAAAATGCTGCAACGAAACAAATAAGTAGTAGTCTAGAAACTTTTACCTTTAACATTTCTGTTGATACCCACAACATAACTGCACTGATTTTGTTATCAAGTGGGTGATATGATTTTATTCTTCATTTGGCTCCAGTCTTGATAGGAGAGTGAAGGCAGACATGCTGTAGGACTATCAATAACTTTTCACCCTCCTCCCAATCTTCACACCTCTGAATATACCCATTGCAGTGGAAGCACGTTGGCTCCCAGCTCCTCACATGGTGCTTTTACTGCTGAAGAAGCCAGAGGATGCTGGAGGTGTGAGGAGACCTTGCACAATCCCCAGGCAGCAGAAGAATTCCCTTGCAGGCAGTAGTACAGCAAGATTTGCTAGAAGCAAATTATCAAGATCTAAGGAAGATAAAGTGGGTGTAACAGGTGAAGGGGTGGTTGGTTACTTACCAACAATGCATGGGGAAATGGAACATGTTGTGTGTGTGGAGGAAGTGAGGCAGCATAATGGTCTTACAGTGATTCACAATAGTCTGGGACACCAGTCTGGGAGACAGGGAAATTCCAGATACTTATTTTTGGTTTTGTTGTAGCCATGCCAGCTTGAACCCTGAAGTTCTTCCTCCTGGGAGGTACCCAAGGGGATGCTCCAAACAAGGAAAGTCCAGCCCTCTCAGGGATGGGCTTTCAGCAATGAGAAACAAATTTCAGGGTACAGCATCCAGGGGCATTTTGGACCACATCTGAAAATAGTCACAGCACCAAAATTACACTTCCATCTTATAACATTTATAGAAACTTGCCCTTTGCAGAACTGAAAAGAAAATATCTGGCTCCTAAATGTAAATAAGGAAGTGAAGAAAAAGTGGGAAAAGTACATTGTCGAATAGATGAAGGTCACAACTCTTCTGCTTGAGTCTTTTGATTGTGAGTATGCAACAAGACTCTGTAAAGAAAAGGTCGAGATAAAAGAAATCATAAATCACTGACATATATGAATTCCTTCATGAGCATGAAGCTTCAGGTGTAGTTAAATGCTTTACTGCCTAAATTAGCTGGAGGACAGAGATGAATTCTCCAGTTTGGAGACTGCAGGGACCCAAAAGTCCAAGACAGCTCATATTCCTAGCAGTATGGCTCCACAGAGGATGCCACAACATGTTGTCTGAGAAGTTTATTGTACACTGGTTCTTCCAAAGAAATTTCTCATGAATTGGTGTCCAAGGTTTGTGGCAGGCAGGTTGCTGAGATTCAGATTTTAGGATCAATTAAGGCCAGAGGCACATTCAGAATGGAAATGGCTGAAATTTCACAAGCTCCTCTTCATTTAATTTTTTATTTTCACTCAGCATGAAGAGAGACCTGCAACAATTGCTGAATTCACAAAATCTCACCATTTTAGGATACATATAAACTAAAAAAGAATAATAAAACGTACTGGGTTTTGAATCAAATTCAAGATCCAAACCAAAGATGTGAGAACAGATGTATAGGTCTGAACCCATACCACAATTTTCCCTTAAAAATGGCTATGCTAGAGAAGAGCAGAAGTGTAGATGTATACTCCATGTTCCTAAAATTGCCTAGGTTTCACCTCTGTGCTGTACAGAATATACTTGACTGCCAGTGTAGCTGTTATCATCAAAGAAGGGCAACTTGATACAGCTGAAAAGCCACAAAAATGACAGGACAGAGCTGTCTGATTGTGAATTTTATCAGAAGGAACCTAAAAATGTCATAATTAATATGATACTTTAGTTCATTTTCTCACTTTCCCCTAGACTTTACCACACCTGCTGGCAGAGCTGAAAAGCAGATAACTTATCTCCTTCTCTGTTTGCCAGTGGAAAATCAGAGCAGTTGCCATATACCAGCTATAGGTAGTTGCATCTAATTGTATCAGCACAATAAAAACAAAAGAGAAGTTGCAATTTTCACTCTTTTTTTCCCCCTACGAGACTGCTAAACAATCCATACTTAAATTTACACAAGTCTTAAATAGTCAGTACTTCTTAGTTTTTAGTTAACAGATTGGTTTGGATTACCGACCAGATAACACCTACCTTACAGGCGTGGAGAAAAACATTATTTTACTGACATTTGGGTGCTACTCATAGCTTTTAAATGACACTTCCTTTTCCCCAAAAGGTCATTTCAACCTAACTATTTTTCATTACAGAAACATTCAGCCTGACAGGGTCACTGAGGGGTAAAGTCAGAAATGTCTTTGTGGTGGCTCATGGCTCACGCTCACCAGCTGACCTGCCAAACTGCTCTTCCAGCCTCCCGCAGCTCTCCCAAGCATTTTGGAGCTTCTTTCGGGGCACGGCCACGCTGCTAAACCTGTTGGCTTGAGTTGACTTCTCAAAAAGCATTTGGCCACATGAGCTGCCTGGGATGGGTAAGGATTGCTCTCCGGTTGCACTGAAAGGTCTTGGCTCTTTTTGGGTGGCTGTTGGAGGTAGTTCGGTAACTCTGCTGTGTGAAGGGGCAGGTGGGCCCATGGGTTGCCTGACCTTCCCTCCAACTAAATCACCACGGCTCCCTCAGAATTCCAGCATTGCCTCTCAGGGAGCCTGGCATGGCTCGGCGAAGGAGCCGCCTGCACGGCTCCCACCCCGCCAGCCCTTTTCACAGCTCTGCCAGCAAAAGAGGCCACAGAACAATGAAGAATTAATTGCCGCTCTGCACCCCTGTGATATTCCTCTTTATTTTTTCTATGAAGCCAGCTCAAAACGTACAACCAACATTTTGCTCGAGAGATGCGTGCTCCCTGCGGTGTATCCTTCCCGAGCAAGCGGCTGCAATCCCCGCGTCCAACCTTGGCTTCAAAGTCGTGCATTACAAATGCTGAGGGCTGTGTTTCTGCCCCGCAAGCCTCCACGCATGCAATGCTCCAGAACAAAACTCTCAGAAAAGGATCAGGGCAGCTCTCAGAAATTCGCTGTTCCCAGTCTGGGCCTGGAGCCCCCATTTTCATGCTTTGGTGACAAGTTTCAGTCAATGCCAGCAAAGGAACGTCACTGCTTTGCTCCCAGGCATTATGGTGGGGAGCGGAGCACTCAGTGCCACGATCTGGCTGTGACATTTCTCAGCCTGCTGTCCTGTAATGGAGTGGGTGAAAAAAACACTTGCTGAGGATTTTTTCCTCTTCTTGTCTAACCACACACTCATGCTGCTCAGCCGCCCAGCAGATTTGTTCCACTTTCTGCTGCTCAGAAAAAATGCTCGTGTTTAGCTGCCTGATCTTGTGTGGACACAAAAACCTGACCCAGCTCCTACAATCACTGAAAACACTCTCGCTGGCTCCAGCTGCTTTGGTTTAAGTCCTTCAGGAACTGGAAAAGCACTGAGATTTTTCTGAGAGGTTTTGGTACTGTCATAGTTTCCCTCCAATATAGGAGCAGTTTCTTAAACCTTTATCCTTAAACTCTAATTATGTTTAATTCCCTATCTGCAGAGAAAGACTTGACTTTGTGGCGTTATTAAAAGATGACAACAAATTATTAAAAGAATGACCAAAAATGGATAAGGAGCTGAGGAAACAAGTTCTTTCTGGTCAAAAAAATCCTTACTGACCCCTGAGCTATTAGTGCTACTTCTCTCAGTCTGATCTTGCTCTCCTTTCGTGTATGTTTTGGGGCTACTTCAGCAGGCTCTATGAAGCAGGTGCAGGAAAGCAAAGCAGATAGATACAGCAAGAGCTGCTTGTGGTCAAGTCCCTGGGCTGTTTCCCGGCTCACTGTGCTGGGGGAGGGACGGGGTTGATACTTCTGTGATCCCTGCGTGCCGACGGCAAAACACGCTGCAGAATGCACAGATTAAACCACGCTCTTTCCTTTTTCAGCTGGCAGGTTTTGTACTGCTGTGGGTGTTGAGGGATGGCTTAACATGCTGGGACATATCCCTGACCAGGCTGGCTCCACAGATTTTCCCAGAGCAGCATTAAGGATTGAACTGTGACTTTGATGTGGTTTGTCGTTGAGATAAGCCCCAGCCTGCCTTCTCCAAGCCCCACGCCTCACTCTTGCATTGCTGTTCATGCTCTGCACCTTGCAATGCAGCCGGATGAATGACTTGAGCAATGCTTCCTCAGTTTTTCTTCTGCTTGTCTCACTCAAGAATTTCAGTCCGTTCTGCTGGTCTGGAAATTATTTTTAATTAAGAAAAGCAAGCCCAAAAAAGTCTGCTTCTAATACTATTTTGAGCTGACTCCATCACAGAGTCAGAGTTTATGTCACCACAGAGCGCAAGGGAAAATACACAGGAAAACATCAGACTAAGTCTATACCAGCTGCAATTAAACGTAGTTATAGTTATTTCCTAGGAGTAGGACTTTATTAAAAGCACCCTTAGTGCTAGCAACAAAACTATTTAAAGTTTTCAGTCTGTTTTAGGTGCTGTCCTGACCACAAGGAAACAAAACTAGCGTAGTCTATTTCATTTTTCTGATAGAAATAATGGAGGATGTTACTCACCACAGGCAAAGATTAGCAAGATGAACTTCCATGCGCTCCTCCCCATGGCCAGCACAGCTGCAGGTTGGAGAGATGCTGTTTCTCACTGTGGAGCGGGTGGAAAGAAATCAAGGTTTCCTGGGGACTGAAAAGTTTCACTTGATGCAGGGAGTGCTCAGTCACATGGCTGGAAAGGAGGTGGAGAGAGAGGGGGAGACCGATGCTTCTTGTCTGTAAACTACCGCAGAAGGAAATAAATGATGGTTAGGAAAGAAAGTGAAAACAGAAAGGACTGCTGGGCTAACTGGGGGCAGGACAGACTCTCACTCTGCAGCTGAGTCCTGAGGCTCTGCAAGGCCATGTAAAGTGTAGAATAAGTCAATAGATTTAATAATAGAATGAGTTACCTGGAAAATATGAGATGCAGCAGAGCTGCTCAACAGGCCATGAACAGTGTTTCCAGCTTCCCCCGCTGTATAGCTCCAACCCAGGATTGGTTTGAAACCCAGTCAAGCTGATCAGTAGAGACAAGTTGAACAAAAGATGAAAAATGAGCAAGAAGCAGGTGCTTTGCTGGCAAAAGATTAAAACATGCAGAGTTTATAGAGACAGATGTGTAACAGTTAATGGGAAAACTTGAGGCTTTTCTCAGAATTGTGTAAATATGGGACCTTAAGGTAAACTGAACAAGAGACGACTGACCCGAGGCAGACCTTGAAATCTCAAAGATGAGAACTGGGACCAGACAAGACGAGAGAACTGAGACAAGAACTAATTAAAGGACTTTGATGAGCAATAAGACCTGGGAACAGAGATTCGACTGAAAACTTTCAAAGATTTTGGACTGAGATAATGGGTGGTAAAAAGGTATATAAGACTGAGAAACTTTTGGAGGGTTGCCATTCACCGTGGTGGTGGCCCAACTCTGAGTTGTTAACAAAGCAAACCTAGAGAAACCCATGACTGAGGATTCTTTGACAAGCAGCCTTTGCTGGCTGGTTCGGTCCTGCTCCAAGGACTGCGCTTGTTGAAGACGGATCAGCCGGGAGGGCTCACCATTAGCGTTGCACCCAAACGCACTCCTCAGTAAATAGCAACGCCCTACCTATGTCCCGTGAAGCGCCTCCTGCAAACCCCAGCCAAGCTGGGATGGGAGCTGCGCAGGCAGGTCCCGGCACGCGTAGCTGCACACCGGAGATCTGCAAGAGGAGAGCGTTACACCTGCTCGCGTGTGGGGCTGGATTTCCAGCCCTGGGCCTTTGCCATGGGGCCTGCTCAGGGTGGGGGGAACAAAGGAAGCCCCACACTTGGGATCTGGTGTGGTCCTAATTCTTCATTTTCTCATACCAGTATTGCACTGCAGTAACATGATAAGGCCAATGACTTGAAAACTGAAATGAGGTGAAGTTTGCCCGCAGAAATCTGGATACCGGCTGAAATTAATTCCAATTTATTTTGCTCTCTCTATTTGCATTGTGTTTCTACATTCTCATTTTTACCTGCTTGCCCTTGATCCACAACATGCATTTGGGTCAATTAACACTCCCTAATAAACCACTGGTAGCCAAAGGTATGCAGATAACATGGGATTAACTATAATAGAGTTATCCTACAACTTCCTTGCCTTACGGCTGCAGCATTAGCATACTCAACTCTCAACTGTCTGTGTGAACCTTTGAACTCTTCAGAGTCCCAGGGATTCAGGAACACCACTAAGGGAGATAGGTAAAGGAGAAAAACACTGTGCCTTTTGTGACACAGGTGTTGGACAAATAAAGTTATATTGGACAGATGTGTGGATTTTTTTTTCAGCTGTCGTGATGTGCCTTTACTGATACTCATTTATTTTGAATAGAAAGAAAGCTCATTTGACTTGTTACTTCATATAGAGACATCAACCACAATGTTTTGTACTAGTTATGATTTTTATAAATTTCAAACAGAGTGTGGTTCTACACAGGTCAGGATGGCCTAATTACAGGAAGTTCATTTGCACACTTTTTTCTTGTAATAAATTCATACATTCTGTCTTGACTGGAAAAAAAGGACAGGTAATTCTGTGCTCTTTTCCTGTCTGATTATCTCTCATCAGTCACAATATACAAATACATCATTATCAACACCATGGAAAATATGTAAGAAAAACAAACTGTACCAATTCTCAGCTGGGGAAGAGGAAAACTTAGCAGCTATTTCAGCTCCAGCTGCAAGAAGAAATACACAATTTGGCTCTTTTTTCTTCTTATTCTTATATATTTCTAATCGTATATATATATATATTTGAATTCAGGCTTTGAATATTTTTGGAAAGGAAGCTCATGGCCATTCTCATACCCAATCCTGTTTGAAATCTCAAGAGTCTAAGAAACTTAGGGAAAATAAAATGGCTTTTCATCACATACACAACCAGAATATAAGACACACGCACAGCTTTGTTGTCACTGGCAAGAAAAGCCAGTGTTCAGACGTGGTTTGGCTGCAGCGATTTATGATCAAGACAATGACCATTGGTCTAATTCTCCACCCAGTGGGGTTAGATGTGAGAGGAGAGGATCAGACCTGATTACATTTTAGCCTGGTTTACTAAAAGCAAAACTTGCATACCATGGCAACTGCCTCTCTATCTGTTTGTGATTACCGCCAGTAAGGAAGGAGTCTGTTGCCCAACTACACCTGACTGAGCAGAGGGCAGAGTTCTGAGGATGTGCAGTTTCTGCAAGTTTCACAGAAGACAGCAGCAGAGCAGAGGGAGGAGATCCAAGTCAAAACCTCAGCCTGGAGGGCAGGTCTCACTAGTCCGGACCCAGAGAGAACAGCCAGGCAGCTGGCACGGACTTGCTGGTCACAGCATAGATTTACCTTGGATCTTGTATCTTCTACAACTGAACCGTAGTGGCAACCATTACTTTTAAATGAATTTCTGGTCACTATATAATCTCCAAACAACACTGAAATGAAATCCATATTTGAAAACTATGATTTTTAAGTCCATCTACCTAAAAATGATGGTGTCAAAGACCTACGTACAGAGTAAGTATACTTAACGTACATATTAGTCTTGCTGGACGTTACCAAATCATATTCTAGACTGTACATGAAGATTCATACCCTTAATTATCACCTTGCTTGCCAGAAACACACTAATTAAAAGACTACCCTGTCTACTATTAAAAAAAATAGAAAGTCATCAAACCCCATTTTGTCCTGTCAGCAAAGCCAGAAGGTTACTTCTTGTTGGCTGCTCTCAGACTTGTCAGCAGCCTGATCCGTCATTGAACCTCATTCTTTAGAAAAGCCAACCCAGCAGTGCGGCACCGTCTCACTGACATTTGCACCGCAGGCACCAAGCAGGCAAAGGGCCCAGGTCACTCCCCAGCAGCAGCTGCAAATGTTGCGGTAGGATCGAGTTCGGAACACGGAGAGAGAAACAGGTAGCTGCCTTTGGCTCACCAGCATTGCAGGAAAGTTAAAGACACAATTAATGGCTGTGGGCTCCCTGCTCAGGTTCAGTAGTGTCCGAGGGTGGCTGTGATACAATCAGCTCCCAAAGACCGCTGAGACCGAAGTGCTGTGCCACTGCTGCATGCAGCCACGGGGCAGTGAGTTACTTGTCCTCCTCAGGACATTCATGGTGCAGGAGTGACTCAAACTTTGGTCCAACAGGATAAAACATGAGATTTGGGGAAAAAAAAAGAAAAAATTAATGTTTTCAAAAGCAAAGCAGGGAGGAGAATTGTTATAATCCAGCCCATACCTTGCAGTTGTCATGACGAGATGGTGAGCTGGGAGAGAGGAGGCATTTCTGCAGCAATCCTCTTCCCTGCTCCAGCTCTAGACTGCCCCACAGAATGCCACCGCGGACACTCATGGAGGGCACAGCAGGACATATGGAGTTGAATGTTTTGCTCTCCTCTAGAGGGTCCCCAATTTTTGCATACATTCTAAAATTTAGTATCGGAATTCAACACATGGAAAATCCAATGGCTCCCATTTTACAGGAAGGTATTGAGGCACCGGGGGATATAGGACTAGCACACTGTCACCCTGCACCCAGCAGAGATAGGAATGAACTGACAATACCTGATTTTCCATCTTCAGTTCAAACAGATACTTCCCACTACCATTTCACTGTTAGAATGAGATTCCTCCAAAGAAACTCCAAAGTGCAAGTTTGCATCTTTCCATGTCTGCCATGTCACAAATCCTAGTTTTGGCAGTTTCATATACCCAGGGTAACCCTTCCCCATCTCTCTCCATCTCACACACACACACAACAGCTTACTATATTTATTTATGTGCAATCAGAGCTCCCTCCCCCTTTCCTCTCCTATGCTTAGGGCAGGGGTAGACAGAAGCACTTTTATCAGGCAGTGCAAAAATTACTGAAAGTAATACAGAAACCAAAATTAACTCATTTTAGGGAGAGGATAAAATAATTGCACTACAAGAAAACATCACTGCATATTTCCTTCGGGGACTGAGAAGAACCAATTCTTCCTTCAAGATGCTTATAACTACAGTAGACGAAGAGGATTCATGTTCCTGAGAGCCTACATGTCATTTTTAAGGTAAATGACCAGCACAAAAGAGACAAGCTTTTATCTCTGTAGGACAAAATTAGCTTCCAAAAAGGTACAGAACTCTCAGGTCCTTCAGTCATGAACGGAAAATGTCAGGCATCACAGAGTGTAGATACTGAAGGTTAGAAGAAACATGGGAATTCACCACCACAGTGCAACTCATCATTAACCAACAAGCCTTCACAGGCAAACAAAATCTGAATAAACCTTTACCTTCTCCAAGGCTTTTTCTTGAATGGGACTATCTACCTGCTTCACAGCTGTCCTGACTCACACACTAAGATATTTGCAATGCCAGCCTCCACTGAGACACAAAGAAAAACACTTGGGTCCCTGCAAAGATGATAGCAGAAATGATACAGACTCCTACTATTTTGCTCAGAGGCTCAGTTACTAAGGGGCGGGTTTTGGTTTTGCTTCATCTCCATTTTTAGTGCTTTCATGCCCTTTGTTATTTACATAGAGCACCACTAGTCTCAGGGTTAAACAAAAAAATCCCTAATAGTGAAAGCCAGTCACTCACTCTTGAGCTTCTAGGGTCATTTTCACCAGGCTGATCTTTGCCGGTTTGCAACCCTTAGTTAATACTTATCTTTACTACAGTATTAGCAGCTTTTGTGGGACCTAAGACCCAATTACCATGAAAATGCTTTCATGCCTTAACAGCTGCTCTAAATGAGCTAATGGCTTGTATAGGAATAATAACATCTGTAATCACTTTATATTATATATTACATCCTTATGTGGCAGAGATTTGGTACAGTCCTTTAATCAAATGTCCTGGAAAGAAGTATTTAACAACAACACTTTATCCACTCATTGGAGCATCTAATGCTCACTGCCTATTTGCAATGCTTAAGTATATTCCAAATGGGGGATGAAATGTATCTACTCCATAGCCCAGCACACAAAGAAAGCATGCAGTCTACTCAAACTTATGACATTAAATGGCATTCAATTGAATTCTCGGCACCAAATGCAAAGGATTGTGATCCAGCAACCACAGACTGCAGAGGGAGCAGAGGAATGACTTGTATTGTAAAAAGAGTTCAAAATGTTGTTTGTCACAGTAGCTGTCACACATCTTTGCTTCCCTGCTAAGCCCTGCACCTCCATCTCATAGCCAGGAGTTGCCATCTGCATCATTCCAACTTAATGCTGTATGCAGCAGGTCGTTCACTGTGCCATGACAAAAGCAGTTACATCATTGCTGCGTGAAGCCTCTCTGATGGTCCAAGTCAGAAGTTTCCTTTCCACAACCACCCTAAAATGGGATGTTTTTGGTGTTGACCATCAGCAAAAAGGGCACGTTTCTGATGTATCGGCTGGAATTAAGGAGGACGGCGAAGGCACAGCCAGAGGCCAGCAAATGGAAAAACCTCCAGGCGACCCCCATGGTAGAGCAAGAACTCATAACCATGCGTATGTCCCTCTGCAGTGACTCGGTGTTCAAGCAAAGTTGCCAAAAGGTGCGTGCATAGTAACTCTTCAGCTCTGCTGTCGACCTAATTTAGGCCACATCTTCTGAACCAGTTTGATAATCAATGCGAGAAGCATTTTTCTCCTCTAATACTGAAGGTGGGTTTTGATGCTTTCTGGATGTTTAATGTTCCTTTCAAGTTTGTTTTTCCCAGCTTGCCAGGTGGACAGCACAGTTCTCATCTGTTCATGCTGATAAAGTTTTAGTGAATTATGAACCTCAGAGCTTGTGAGAAAGGCAACTTTGATCCAGTGTCCACCCAAAATAAATAGAGATGGATGGGGTCCTGAGGAAGGCTGGTCCTGCTGTTCAGCTGCCAGCCCTCTGTTCTGCTGGGAAGGTTTTGGCCACCTCACTCTCCTTGGTGTCTGACTCTACTGAGGCTGTACTGCAGGAATCGTTGTTCATGTCTGAAAAGGAGGACACGGGCATTGTCACTACAACACGTCTAAAGGATTTCCCATCTACAGTCTTGATGTTCATTGTTAAAAGCCTGAAATAAAGTAAAAAATAAATAATCACAATTCGACTGCTCACCTAATTCCTTCATTAAAGGCAAGGGAGGCTCTTTTGGCATGTAACTAACTGTAATGTGTGTGTGGCTTCATTTTTCTTTTGAAGCAGTAGACATGCCAAAGAAATGAGAGCCATAGTTAGGCACTGGGGTGAAGACAGAACTGACCTACTGTGGAGGAGAAGGAGCAGCAGTTACCAAACTCCCTTTAAACCACAGCAAAGAATCCTGGTTAACTTTCATAAAGATCTTTCTTCATTTTAACAACCTCCCCCACGCCCCCCCCCCCCAAAAAAAAAAAAAATTAAAAAAAATCGAAAGAAACCAGTAACTCAGAATAAAATGCTGGTAGCTCTCTATCACAGGTCCCCAGGGAATGGCTGTGCCAGATTTTGCTTTCTTCTGTTACCAGAATAAAAGCAGGACACATTTTGGTAAATTATATTTAAGGATGGGCAAAAATTAATCTAAAATTGTAAACCTTTGATCTGCAGTGTTGCTGAGATTCAGCTTTTCCAGTGCAACCTGTTTGGGTGTTAAGTCAGAACGAAAGCTGAAGAAAGGATGACTTTTAGTGCTGATTTGGCTGAAATCTCGCCAGAGCAGCCCTTCCTCCAGCCTTTGGAGCCAGCAGTGAAATATGATGAAAGCACCAATGGTTCATGAGACTTTAATGTTTTCAAACCTAGACCAGAACCACATCCCTGATGCTGATCTAAATTAAAACGCTACCTGTGTCTGGATGAAAGCTGCCCTGCAGTTATAACACACCCTGTCATATGACACACTTGGGCTAGCTGTAAAGTAGCCAGTCTGTGTACTGGCAGCCACAGGAGTTTGGTGGGGGATTCAAGTTCTGCCTAGGAAGGGGAAAACAATTAAGCCATGCCAAGGTAAGCTGCTGTGCCTAACTAGCTCTGACATCCATGGCACCAAATTTCAGGCTAACTCAGCTGCGTCACCAGAGACTGCAGCACAGACAGACACTCAGGCCGAGTACTTCAATACAGAAAATGCACTCTTTATCACATCCTTTTTTATCATATCCTTTTTTAGTATGAAAAAAATAAATTTAAATGCCAGTAACACGTCCTCTATTACCTGCATTGCTGTTCTTAATTATGTTGTTACTGTCCCCCTCTGCTGGCTGCAATATACTGGAAGGAACCCACTCACTTTTCTCAGAGACCAGTTTCTTCACTAACCTGAAATTCAGAGAAGAGTCAGTGAATTTCCCTACATTTCCTTTCCCTGGGTTGTGTTTCTTAGAGGTGCATGTTGGGCTGCTATTTCCTAAGCTAAGGAAGAAGACAGAGGACTCAGAGCAGTCAGTCCTACAGGTAACTGGTGACTAAGTTTCAGCAGACTCGGATGGTGACCCAGAATCCCAAATGAAGCTCACTTGCAAGCGGACTGTGTGACAAGGAAGCGGTGGCCTTGGCCTGTGTTTGAGACCATGGGCCAAATTCAGAGCTGAAGAAAATGAACCTTTCATATTGTCCACCCCCCTTGCTGTAAAATACCGTGCAGGGTGGATGGATTTATTTCACTTCACCCTATGGGACTTGCTCCCACCTCAGCTGCATGTCAGTTCTGAGTGAAAGGTCTGACTGCATAGCTATTTCAAGGAGATCAGATCTTCTTCCTCCAAATTACCCACAGAAGGAGAATTCAGATATCCAGCCAGGTCTGTTCCTAACACTCACTTGTCAGCAAGAGAGAATAAATACACCAAAACGTACGTGAGCTCAAGGTGGCCAGAGTCATTCCACTTTGTCAATCACATCTTATATTTAAGCCTTTAGGGGTAAAAATGCTTGCTGGTTCACTGCTGTAGCTCGATGGAAGGCATGGGAATTTTACTGATGTCTCCTATGGGAGCATGCTGCCTTTGACAGCTGTCCTTCTGGCTAGAAGGTGTCAAAAGCCCAAATATTCCCCTCCATTTCCTTTATGCAAACTTCTGTCCTCTTAAGCCTCATGTCACAAGCATTTGGGACGAAAGCCAACCAGGTGGAATTAACCAAAGCTTGTTGTATGTTCATGCCTCCCACTGCCTCTTTCATATTGTGGTCAATGGGGTGAGTGGATTTGGATTGATTTTGAAGAGGCTTTGACATTCTTCTGAATATTTTCCATCTTTTCCAGGAGGTTATGGCAGTTCTACCTGTCAAATTCTGTCTCTCTGCTGACTTACCATTGACCGTTCTCTCCTTCCTGCACAAACTGCACTAAATCTCCATCCTCGAGTGTAAGAGAATCCGGGAAACAGCTGTCAAAACTGCCTTCTACGCGAAAAAGATTGGTACCCTAAAAAAATGATGAAACAATGCACCAGTAATACAGTCACTATGGATGAAAGAACACTGTGCAAGAGAGAGCAAGTTTAGTTAAATACTGAATTAGGCATTTCAAGTTGGCAGAGATTTCTTCTGTAGGGAATTGTGTCACTTTTTATTCCTTTTATCCTGCCCAAGTTAAATATTATTCAAACTTAGGGCCGAACTGTGCTGTGTGCATTCAGTCTTTAGAATTAACTGGACAGCCATTATTCTGATATATAAATTGGGTTTGTGACACCAGGTTAAGTTATCTGGAAAAGTCTGAAATTACTTTTTTAAAGGCTCAGAGTTTTCCCTCACTTTTGTAACAGGTAAAGCTACAGCTTACAAGTAAGGGTGACTTTTTATGGTCCTGATCCTTATCAACAAAATAGTCTTGGAATAATCTCCCAACACCCATCTTCTGTATTCCAAAATATCCATTAATTTAAGGCTGATATGAACCCAAACTTTGCAGGTTAAATTGTGATCTTTAGAGAAAAGGAGGTTGCCCTGGGACAGGGCAGTGTAATTTGAAAAAGGAATTACATTGTTAGGGTTTGTCTCTTCCTCCAGGTCGGAAGAGTTGGAGAGTTCATCTGTGCTGGAGGGGATGGCTTCAAAATCTTCAAATGTGTCGAGAGATGGCATTTGTCTGCTGGGCCAACCTTTTCAAAGGAGATAAAACAAAGAGTTAGCTATCAGTCATTAGCTTCTTTCAAATTCAGTCTTTTAAAAATAATTGTCACAGGTTCACTTCCCACTATTCCACTTACTGAATTACTTGTACCTTTTTACAGCTTGTTCCCTCATTTTGCCATAAAAATTACATTGCAGCCATTATGCTGTCTCTAAAAGCCTGTAGCACTTGCTGTCATTTGTGGGAGGGCAGACTGTGTGGCCACATTGATGCCCACCAATACCTTCAGTGTTTAGTATTGCTAAATCTCTTCAGTTCAGGATGTACAAAAAGCAAGGACCAGGAATATTTCTGCGGAGCGAGTGCTGTAGCAAATGATAACTTTTGCTGACACGATTTTCAGAAGGCCATGCTCATTCAGTTTCCAGCTTACCTCCACATGTTTATCTATAAATTGAAGTCCAAAGCCATTGAATTTTAGTTGACTTCTTAACTCTATCTCACCCCAAGGTAATATTACCACCTAAGCAACTTACAATACTATAGCCTGGAGCAGGCTGGAGGTACAGGGAAGGGACAGAGTAAACGAGGCACAAAGACAATAAGACCTTAGTGGTAGGTAAAGAAGTTCTCATTAATATTTCTGCTGTTAGCAGTCTTATTGCATTATTTGTACCCAAAACCACCTCAGCCCAGTAGAAGGGACTTAATGAGAGATTTCCAGCCCAAGCACAACAGCCAGTCTCTACACCTACAAAGGCATGCCCAGAGGATGTGTCCCGAAGGAAATTCGGGCTGAGCCTTATAAGACCTGCCTGGCCTGAAGCTCCCACAATGGAAAAGTAACTCAGCCTCTTCTGTACACATGGCAGTCATGATCTACAGTTTCCTTCACACTTGATGCCTGTCCCTTTTCTGATGGGGATGACTACAGTCCAGCTAGAAGGAATCAGACCTTGCATCTACCAAGGGTTTCTGCAGCCCTGATATATACAAGCAGAATGCAGTCCATCAGATCACTACATGCCTTCCTACTTAATGTACCTGCTGTGCATTAGCTGATTCGCAGGGACCTGGGCTGAGCAGATGCTGAATCAAGTTCTTTACAGCCTGTGGGCCATTGCTCTCAACAAGGCAAAGCAGTGCTCTGACAATAAGGCACGGAGACAGAAGCTCACGCAGTGGGATTATGCATAATCCAGCACTCAAAACCCACATCAAAACCTGGCCTGAGAAAATACAAAACCCAAGCCAGGCACTTCAGACAGTAAATAGAAAAGCAACCTGATCTGGGAGAAATAGATTAATTGATTTATTTAATCCCTCCCCATACACATCGTCCCTACTACAGGCACTGGTTGGTGCAACACGGGGTCACGCAGCTCTGCAGCCCCTTCTCCTCCCTGCTGGTACACAGGGGCTGTGACTGCCCTGACCACTGCAATTCAGTTACAAGAGAGACAGTGACCTTCTTCCACCAGAGCAGCATCCCCAGTTATAACCCCACAGGTATGGTTAGGTCATCGATATTTTTCAAGGTGTAACCTAGCATCTGACGTGGCATTCATGTGCTGGGTTGTGAGTATCCCTGCCAACGTCTATACCAACAGAGTTTTGAGGCAGAAGAGACAATTTCAATTACAGACCATGGAGCATATAGAACTGGACCCCATATTCTGTATCAGTTGAATCACACCAGCAAAATACTAGCAACTGTCTAAATGTACAAGAAAACATTGATGCTAATTAGCTTTAAACTGCTACAGCAATTTCAGTTCAAATTCACATGTTGGGCTACAAACACCAAAAGAAAAAGACATTCAGTAATCTTTTGCCACTGTCATTTGTAGAAAGCATCCAAGGCAGAAACCTAAACAGCAAGGATTCCTTACAAATACATGCACAAGCCTTCCTCTTCCATACAAATTGCTATTCAAACTTCAGAGACTAAGAAATAGTCTGACTTTTGTGTACTTAACTCAAGCTATAAAATAACACAGATCAAATTCTGAGCTCTCCAACATCAATTAAAAGAATTCTTTTCAGCTGTGCCTGGGCTACAGAAAACCAGAATCTGGGACATTGTTTCTATACCTGCTAGTGATCTAAGCTTATTCTTTCATTGCTTTCTTAGGAAATAATGTTCATTAAAAGAGAAAAATCTCTTTAATTTAAAGAGAGTAAATATTATAATAAATGTATATTGCACTCTCAAATTGAGATGATAAATGTTTTAATTTTGTTTACCTGTCTGTGAAGCAGATCTAGGTACGGGTCTCGTGGTAGAACCGGTATTACATTTAGTCTGGGCCAATATGGTGTTCTCAAAAGCATCTGTGACAGGAAGTACAATTTGTGTCTTCAAGGTGAAATAGTGACCAGACAACCAGTACAAAGTGAATTCTTGTATCACCTTTGCAACTGGTAGTCTCTTTAACAAACAGGTGGACTGGGGTCCAACAGTTATAAGATGAGACACATGACCAACACAAATGAGTAAAAAGACAGTAGCATTCCACAGAAAAACTGTAAGTCTGAGAAGGACAGAGAACAGCCAAATGAATCAAACAGAAATGTTGATGTTAATTAAGGAAAATGATTGCTGGGTGAACAGTGCAGTGTTCTATTTCACTACAGCTTCCTTATGCATTTTTAACACATTTTCCTTGCAGCATTTCAAATCATTCTGTAGGTGATGGTATATGGTTTTGATGATGCCCATCCATACAGCAACGAAAGGAGACCAGGGAGGCTCTTCTTCCCAGCCAGAAATAAATTATTTCACTCTTGACGAATGCAATGCAATTTTGTGGGGGAAGTTTTTATCTAAGTACATCAAATCCTTTGCATTATTAACTCGGTCAGAGACCTTATAATAGCAGCAATAACTTCTGGTAAAGGGATGATAATGTTCATTGTTTCCTACTTAAAGAAACTCAGTCTGGTAAGACATGTTGTGTAGTAAGACCATGTTTTTAGCCAGTGAGGATCAACTTAGCTCTATCCTACAGATAGTACTTGCACCTTGAAATACCACCTACCTCTGTGGCCACATGGTATCTGTCAGTGAGGGAAGTGAGGTATAAACACCAGTTTGGGAAACTCTGGTGCTGGATTCCAGAATGATTTCAAATGTAGTGCCAGGGGTCACTGGCAAAAGGAAATATTCTGCAAACAGCAAAACTACTATTTTCTCTGCTGTCTCTGAATTGTTTCTTCCAACCTTTCTGTTCCAGTTTCCTCTTCTGCTGGGAGTGACATAGGAGATATCTCTGATATGTCACTGATTCCATCACTGACCTGGCCACCTGCCCTTTCTACCAAGGCTTTGTGCAGAGCAACATAACCCTAAGAAAGGATTCCTCAGCCTACACGTCTCTCCTCCCTGTCCTGCAGCAGGGGTACCTGACTGCTTGTGCCCCCACAAGGCAACATGCTCTGGCAAATGCTCATGTAAAGGAGAAAGCTGACAATGGAAGCTGGTGATCTTCCAGTGGCTGGGGAGTAACTTCCTAGTTTAACTCTTTGATATTGTTTATAAAACAGTAATTGATTAATCTGCTGCAACAAATAGGTGGAAATTCTGCTTGGCTGAAATGAAACACTGCACCTTAAATGGATATTAATGCACAGTCTAGCCTCTTCTCTAGTCTTCATGCGCATGGCTCCTGCTCCTCTTATTAGGTATAGACACTAGCAAGGGAAGAGAGATGCAAGCGGCCAGACTGCAGGTGAGGGTGAAAAGTAGTCCCTTGGCTCCCTGCTGCTGCACTCTACGCAGCGAGGTAGAAGCCAGGCAGAAAATCCAGATCCAGATGGCAGTCTAGAGCATAACTTCCCAAAACAGGCAGAGAATGGGAGTTTTAACTTGGGCCCATCCCTAGGTGGAAGTTGGTAAATATAACATGAGTGCAGGGGACAGGCAAGGGGGTGACAAAGCTGTGTTTATCGCAATTAAACAGATAACCAGACACCAAACCCCTAATGGACTCCAGTGTCGTCTGCCAGCAGTGATGAGATGTGAATTCAGTGAATAATATCAAAAGATTGCCAAACAGGTTTTCATGCAGCATGAAAATACTCATACCTTCAAACCCCAGGGGAGTTGGGTCACTCTTTATTTCATGTCTCTTGACTTTAACTGCAGGAACAAGGGGACCTGTGTGAAGTTTGCAGAGTCACAAGGCTGTAAATATTGTTAATGGAGAAACTTGCTTTCCCATTACCTGGAAACACTACCTGCCTAATACTTTCCATTTCACTCAGAAAAATAACCAGCCCCTACACTCTAGGGGCTAAACACCTCTCTGATGTGGATAGGAAACAGACCCCTTTTTGCAAAAGACATTAATACATAGTAAATATATCTGCTTCCTATCAGATTTCACAGATGTTTTCTCTCCCTCTTGTCCAGGAGATGGCACTAACACAGCCAGACTCACAATCTCAGCTTTCTACCCATGAGGCTGGCAGCGAAGAGATCACAAAAGCCAACGCTTATACCCCACAGAGGTGGAGAGCATCCATCACAGGTCAATGTACAGTGCTTCTCCTGTGTCCTGACTCCACATGTGGAGGACTGGTGATGTGATGGAGCTGAACTGTTAGCAGTTAGGATCAGCACCCAGCAGCATGCAGTAGCCTTGAATGGGATGACCCAAACACACTAGCTAGACTAGCTAGACTAGGCTGTTGCTGAGACAAGACTCAGGCTTCAGTTCTTCAGTCATCTGAAATATTTTCTTAAAGCAGATGCTGTAAATAAACCACTTAATTGAAAAGCACTAATTTGTTTTCTAGCTTTTAAAATCATTACAAATGTAGTTTTCTCAGCGTTCCAAGAAATTGCCAATAGTCTTGTGGCTGACAGCAACCTAGGGCAGGATTTTTTTACATGAAACTGTAACAAAGTTTGAATTTCATTGTAATTCACACATGCTCTCTAAACTACACTAAAGAATAACCTTTGATTGCCCCTTCTCTTTGTACATGTGTGCTTCTTTCTCTTCCCCAGCTTTGGAAATAGATATTAAGAAATAATTCAGTCTTCCCATAACTTAGTAACTGATCATGTATTTCTGAAGTTGTTGCTGAGGTCAGGAAGCTGTAGGAACCTCCTCTCCTGTGCTATGACCGTCATTTCCATGTAGTGATGTTTTAGTGTTACGGTCTAAAGAGGTTGGCAAAGAAACATTTGTATGTAGCAGTACTACCACATCCTTCCTCTGTCAATAAACCCAACCACACTCTCATTTCATGACAGCCTCATTGCACAGTCAAGGATATGGTTCATAAATACTGTGCAACCTTCTTCCTAACAAATATATAGCAAAGATTTTTATACAAATTAATTTGGCCATTTTTTCCTTCTATTTTGGTTTGTGAATTGCCCCGCAAATCTTAAACTCGCAAATCAGTTCCTCCACTTCATTCCAGGAACTGCCAAAAGATGGTATATTCAGAATCCAATGTAAGACTGTAAGTTCTGTTCTCAGAAGCAACTCTGACATGTAGGCATAGGTGCCTACAATCCTACTGATTTTCAATACAACCAGCTTGCCCAAATGCATGGTGTGATTCTGAGTTTAAATGTAGGCACTAGTGCAGTAACTTAAAGTAAATTCTGTAAAAGTGCCTTTTCTCAAAATAATAACAGCTCAAAAATAAGACTTTCATAAGTTCCCACACAAACTGCATAGAGTTCAGTGCATTCTGGGCACCTAGCTCCCTTATACATTTGAAAATTTCCTGGCAAGCATAATTTTTAATCATAACTATGATTATGCTAAATATTCTTAAAACTGGCATCTATTGCTACTCCATTTTTGGCTTGATTTCAGCCTTTCTTGCCATCTGATCTCTGCTATGCAATGAGGAGATTCTCTCCTTCATGAAAGCAAAAATCCTAAACAACTTTAAGGAAACGGAGAAATAATTTCTATTGAATTTCAGTTAATCCAAACTAAGGAGAAGTTGGAAACCTAACCCCACATCAGTCAAACATTAATCCAGTTTCCATAGAAACCAGCACTACTCTTCAAAGCCTATTATGGACAAACTGAGAAGAGTCACTATATATGCTGGCAGCACACCTTGATATACATTCAAAATGTCTTGGCCTGCCTTCCTGCAAGTGTTATACTGGTCCTGACTTTTCTTCTACTGGAACCACCAGCATTTGTAAAAATTGAGCCTGATGTACTCACTCTGTGAACAGCATTTGGCAGTAAATGTATCAGTCAGCAGGAAGGGAGAAGGGTAGCTAAGCAAGCAGCATGACAGTACCTTTGGTCACAGCAGAAGCATTAACTGTGGTGCTGATGGAGGAGGCTAGGGAAAAGCGACGGGTAACTTCTCTTTCCTTAGATTCTGGATCTGGGAGAATAGACAGATGCAATGCAGGGCAGGATTAGAGGTTAATAAGCACTGAGGGTAAAAGATGTCCAAAGCAAAGCAGCAGCGGGACAAGGGTAAACAAAAGGTAGGTTGCTCCTCTAAAACAGCCAGGAAAAATACCCTCAACAAATTGAAAAGCACAGAAAAGAGTTTATATGAACATATTGTCGAAGCAATTCCAATTGCCCCAATTTTAATACTTCAGAAAGGAGACTTATGCCAACTAATATTTTAGCAACCAACTAGTGTCTAAGTATAGCTACAAAACACAGAGAGATGAGCATGATGGTTAGAATGGTGCGTGTGTCTACAGATGAGGTTTGGATTATTTTAGACACTGAACTGCTCGTCCTGTGATGACTGACCTCAAATATACCGAAAAACAAACATGAATGGTTCGGAGTTCGCATTTGTCATTTCTCGAAGTTAACTGTGTGACTGCCTGAAAACGTTCTCTGAGCCCCCATCCTTAGTGGTGCAAATCAGCTTGGAGAAAGTGAGGGCAACAGAGCTTTTTTTTTGTTTACTCCAATTAGGATCCTGCCTTTTCTCAAAGTCTGCTTAGGAGTGAAGACACAACTTCCCCAGATTTCACTATGAGATGTGAGTAGCATTTTTTACTCAAAATATTTCATAAACAGATCAGAGGTATAAATAGACTGACTGTCAGCTACTGCTCCAGAGAGCACATGATGTTTCAAAACACACTGAGGTCATTGCACAGCTCTTAAGAGATTGTGTCTGCACTTCTACAGGCACATCAGTACATTTCTTGCACCTACCAGCTACAGCAGCAGCACTTGGGAGAAAAGGGTGCTTGCTTACAAATATTTCAGGATTAACTTTTTAGTCTCTTCTGCTTAAAACATTCTAGCACGTGTGTTGCATTAGTCAAGTCAGTATTTCCATTGAGACATGAGTAAAGCTATTCATATGCTTCATACCTCATTTTCAGTATGATACTCGAACACTTAACTCTACCAGCACACAATCTCAGCTGAAAATGGTATTAGAAATGGCTTTACACATTCTGTTGAAGGTTTTCAGATTTGTCAAAAACTATTTGTGATTTTTATGTTTTGATTTTTAAAAATAACAGAAAAACACTTATGTAAAAATTAAGTAGTTGTTGCTATTTTTACCAAAAAATTTCCTGTGATAGGTGAAGAGATATTTCACATGAAACTCTTTGTAGCACGCGCTTACATGCTTTGCTGAATCTTAGCCCAGATCTTCCTAGATGGTGCCTGTGATTCAGAGGGACTTTTCTATTCCAGTTGTGTCCTTTTCTCTTATCATGTCTATCTTCTTTTCCCTCTCTTTTTCTCCCCCCCCCCCACCCCGGTTAACTGGCATACAGCACTCGAGTAAAATAAGTTTCAGGTGATTTTATATTTCAGGCTTAAATATCCTGTGCAGAAATACTACTGTGAAGATTTCCTTGCCAGGGATCTTAAAATTCTTTTTCCCATTCCTCATCTTCACATTTCCTTATTTTAACGTTCAGTCATATAACGTTTCTCTTTACTTTGTTTTTTTCCATATTTCTGCCTAGTAAATGTCACTTTCACTATATGTTTCCAGTGGAGCAGAAATTAGCATGACTGGTTGAACTGCAATTCATATAATGTTTTATTATGCCAAAACATCAGGAAACCATATTAGCTCCTTAAAATCTCAGTGCAATTTTAACGGTAGATTAGCTACTGTAAAAAGACTGTAAATTCTGTATCTGCCAATGCACTTCCTTACCACTTTACTCATAAAAGCACATATATTCAAGTACATCCTTATTCACACCTCCTAAAAGGCTGAAGAAAAATGAGAGGTTAAACTTGCTCTCAGTGATAATTACAATGGGATGACTCCACATTTAGGCTGCTGTAACTGCCCTTTACTAAAATACAAAGAAAAATTCACTTTATAATTATGGTGTTGGGCTACATTTACACCACATCATACAGCTCTTGGAGACCTTGCACCAACTCCAAGGAATATGAGCTTGGCTCTGCAAACCGGGACAGCTAATGCTGACCCAAGGCTGGGGGAGATGCAGAGTACTATGAGAGTGGGCTTTCACGCGCTTTGGTTCCAGTGCTGGTATGGCTGCTTTGGGGGTCTCTGCACTGCTGGAGTGCAGGATGGTAAAGTTTCCCCTCCAGACATCAGCATTTCTTTGGCCAAAACACCAAGGTGTTTATATACAACATTTTCTACCCCAACTTATCCAGCCTGGGCAGACAGCTCTGCAATGCTTTCAGCATCCATGCTCCACTGCCAGTTGATATCCATCAGGCAATCTTGTTTTCCCCCTAGTTAGTCTTGTTATTTTGTTGTTTAAACCTTCCCTTTTATGCGTTCTGGACATGAACAGACACAGCAGGTCTGAAGCAAAGCACGCTCAGCTCAATATGGCATCTCCTGCCACGGCCAGTAACAAATCCCTAGATAAAGGGGTCAAGAGCAGGACAAGCTTATTGCAGAAACTTCTCTGTTACCCTCTCACAGCTTCCGATCTGCCCAAACAGCCAGTCCATATAGTGCTAACAGGGCTTTGCGTTGTCACTGCCTGCAGAAATGACCACACTGCAAATTATCCAGCTTATTTGCCAACTGGTTTCCTCCAGGCCAGGACCAGATTAGTAACTGAACAGCACAACAAAGTGCAATGGGACATCGTGTAACGGAGGTGGTTCACGGGAATCTCAGGTGACCAGACCCAGCAAGTCTTTGAGCTGAGAGTGCCTATAGCTTAGGGGGTATGAACTCTTCTGAACTGTGCTTTGCTGTCTGGAACACTGAATACAATGCAAGACATTTCACATGACAAGAACAATTCAGATAAAAGAGCAAAAGAGGCCCAAAACAAAATTGCAGATCAAAACTCGCCCAACTTACAGCATTATCTAGCATTTCTGAAATCTGTATTTTGTAATTGATTTCGCCAAGTCACAGGATCTGGAAACCACTTCCTGTTTTGTATTCAGAACATTGAACTGGTTTGGACATCTTGGATCTTAGTACCAAGTGCAGCCTTACCCTTGCGGCTAGAATCTTACGGCTGCACTAACTCTTGGTGTATTCTTATCTACTCTATAACATTGTCATTTAATACTTCTGTATTTCTCTTTTTATTCTTTCATCTTGCTTCTTCCTCCTTTGATGCTCGCCCTCTCCATCACTGCGCACTAACCCTTTGTCTCACAGAAGAAATGTCATTTATCAGAACAGGAGAAAGCCACATAATAACAATAAGAAGAGTAATTACACTATCTTTTCAGGAAGTAATTGTAAATAGTTATTTAATTTAATTTCTATTCACATTTCTTTCTTTCCTCTAAAGTCTCTTCCTTGTACAGCCATCAGAGGAACATGCAATGCTCTCTACTCATGGATATTAAATGTCTTCTAAATATTTATGCACAAAGACTCAGAACATACCATTTTACAGTGTCATATAACATAATTAAGTAGAAATGGCAATAAACCCCAGATCTTCTGAATTCCAGTTCCCCAGTGTAGCCATTAGGCCATGGCTGAGCAACATTTTAAAAAAAAAAAAAAAAAAAAAAGAGGTCCAACCAATGAACAATTTAACACATGAAAACCTCACGTAGTACAACAGAGATTATATTCTTCCCTTCAAGCCAGCAAATTGCTGAAAGAAGTTAGGCTGGTGGTTTAAAACAAGTTGGCCCTTGAGAGAAACTGGAAATAAACATTATTTGCACTGTGCACCAGTAAAAGACCCAACAAGTCAACTCAAAGTTTGCCTTGCCAACACTGCCGTGGGAGCAATTTTTGGTAACAGCATCTTTGAGAAGAGGAGCCACACGTGTGCATCAGACAGGAGCATTTTGGTGAGATGCGGCAGCACTTTAGGAAATGGTGATGGATGGCGCTATGGGATGGAGAGAACATTGTGGGAGTGCAGGAGACAGATGGCCAGAGACCAAATGCTGCGGGGGGTGATTTTACCTTTGGGTGGAGCTCTGCGGTTGGAAAGACCTTGCAATGTGAATCGCTTTCTAGCAAGCGCTGTGCGCTCAAGGTTAAGGCTGGTGGAAGCATCAACTAGGAGAGAGAGGGAGAGGGAAGAGAAATAAGGAAGGAAGGGTCAGCTGTTCAGCTTATGGGAAAGGAAAGGTTAGCACTGGATGACAACTAAAAATAAATAAATAAATAAATTTTGATTCAGTTCAAGCCTGAGCAAGACCTAATCAATTAGAAAGGTGACATGAGGTCAGGGTGATTAAACCAGCTGAGCCAAACAGAGCCCCTGGGTTGAGTTTGGCTCACTGAGTTTTAATGGAGAACAACAACAACAACAAAACAAAACCAAAGAAAAACAGGTGAAGGGATGTAGCTCTCATCAAAGGAAAATACAGTTTAGCAGCAAGCTCATTAATAAGGATCTAGTGCCTTTTACTATGAGAACACATCATTATTGTCGGAACAGCAAGCTTGCAGGGAGAAATAAGAGAAGAAGCCTTGCAGCACAGGGCATGTACAGAGAGCAATCGTCACGAGCAGTCCCACTTCTGCTCTGTAGTACTAGCACTGAAGAGCCTGTCATCATCAGCTCATCAGCTGATACACTCTCAGCCTTACCTGCTGAAGCCTTCCTAGCAGCCTCTGAAGCTGGCATATAGTCATGCATTTGATCTCATGATTTGCTGGGATGTAAGGAGTGCCATGCCAGCAAAGCTTACATGCCAGGCTCCTACATGAGTAAGCCGGCCATGCCGCCTCACAGTCGCCTTTACAGAGATAAGTCACAGATGGCTCTAGGTCCTGAGACTCTGGGTTTGAAAGAAAGATACTCAGTTACTTGCATTGCGGGAAGCAGGTGGACCTAGATCAAACCCCCAGATCCACGCATTCCTGCCGAATTCTGCATCTGCCCCCTTCTTTGCGTGGGCAGGTAACGCACAAGGTTTATGGCAAGGGAGCAGGAGAAAAGCCATGTGTTGGCTGCCTGGTTCTGTGCCTTAGGATTTAACCAATAGCTTTTTCCTCCTCTTTATTCTATACGCTGCCAAGTGAAAATCATTAGAGGGACAAATGAAGACCGGAAGTACAAAGGGAACGTGAAGAAACGGTGAATCCACAGACAGACAAGCAACAGACAGACAAGCTGTGCTTCCCAAGAAAAGCGCATCCCATCACTTCCTGATTTGCAGCCAAGATAATATCCAGGTTCCGAGGTGCCTGCATGCATAGGTGGGTGTGAGATGAACAGATTTTTAACAATACAGAAGTATTATGTTGGTGTGGTTCAGCTCCTTCTAGCCAGTGGCCTGATGCCGGCTTTGGGCCAGGCAGGTGCATCTGGCGAGGAACTGCTACCGAGCGGCCGTTTCAGCTGTGGGGCTGCCCACGGGTGTACTGGGAAGTGTTTGACTTTCAGACTGCCTGTGTTGGCCTAAGAGCCATTCCCTGCCATTGCTGCTTCCACTGTGAGGCAATCTTTGTACAGATACTGTAGCCTACAAAGAATCCAGAAACTGGTACATAAAATATATTTACTTTCTGTTTGCATAGAGCAAGAAAAGCCATAGTATTTCGTTATCACAGAGTCCCAAGGCAAGTACAACAGCGCATGTGTGGAGGGGGTGGCTTTATATGGTAGTTCTGCAGCTATGCAATTCTATCACTTCACTGAGGGACCCCTTAGGATTTCACAAGTCCCCACAGACATGTTGTCTCCACCTGAGTTACTTCAAACCTCTTCCTTCCTCCTGTAGGTATACCAAATAACCCTGGAAACCATTTCCAAACGTAATAAGTACCTGTGGCAAAGGCGGCCAACAGCATCCTGGGCTGCATTAGGCAGAGCCTTGCCAGCAGCTCCGGGGAGGCGATGCTTCCCCGCTGCTCAGCACAAGGGAGACACACCTGGAGTGCTGCGTCCTGTCCTGGGCTCCCCAGTACAAGAGACATGCACATACTGGAGTGAATCCAGTGAAAGGCCATGAAGATGATTAAGGGATTGCAGTAGCTGACATGAGGAGAAAGAGGGAGAGCTGGGATTGTTCAGCCTGGGGGCGAAAAGGCTCGGAGGCATCTTATCCAGTAAAGAAGTGGAGCCCAGTGACAGGATGAGAGAGGCAATAGGCACAAACTGAAATATGGGAAATTCCATTTAAAAATATGAAAAGCCCCCTTTTTTACTGTGAAGGTCGTTAAAGCCTGGAGCAACGTCCCCAAGGCAGTTGTGGAGTCGCCATCCTTGGAGCTATTCGCAACCCAACAGGACACGGCCCTGAGCAACTTGCTCCAGCTGACCCTGCTTTGAGCAGGGCAGTTAGACTGGGTGGTCTCCAGAGGCTCCTGCAGGGCTCGGCTCCCATATACCTTCAAGTGCGTAAATCGACCAATCAGGTCCGCACAAAACACTGGTTTATATGTAGATAACTCAGTCACAGGCACTTATCCATAAGAATAATGAAACTGAAATAGCTTGCCAGTAGCGCCCTCCCCCTCTGTACTACGGAAAGAAAACAATATTTTAAAATAGATTATTAACTCCATAGATATTGGCAGCGTTACAGTCAGTAGGCGGCACAAAAGAGACAGTTTTGGCAGAGCACCAGTCTCCAGAAGGCCGCAGCACGATTCCTTTGCACGTTTGAAAGCAGGACCTAACTGTACGTTTTGAAGGCAAGTTCAGCCCCGGCAGAGTCCCAGCTAGAGGTGCCTCACAGGGACGCAAATTAAAGTTTCGGGGGGACATCCGAGGCCGGACAGCCCCTCCGCTGGCGCTCCGCACCGCGTGTGTCGCGGCCCAGGACGCAGAGGAGCACCCTGCAGCCACAAAGGGCCGGGACTCGCTGCTCGGCTCTGCGGGAGCAGCCACACGGCGAGGGTGAGGAGGCTCTCGGCTGAGCTAGCAGGGATTACAGCGAGAGCCCCGAGGAACGGGTCATGGGAAATCAGAAGGCAGAAGAACGGAAATCAGCACGTAGGGTGATCCCAGTTCCCGCGCTCTTGCATAAGCTGGACCAGTTAAAAAGCATCAGTAATTTTCCTGGAGTTTTTTTAAAAAGGGGGTTTATGACTTTCAAAGGAAAGGCTGCTTTTCAAATTTTGGGGTTTTTATTTTAAAAAGTTCATCCTTTTAAAAAAAGAAATTTTTACTGAAACAGGGTTTTAACATTGGATTTTTTAAATGAAGAAACCATAACTTTCTCCCCAGAATAAAAACTTAGTGCAATGAAAAAATCTTTTGGTGTATAGCCTATATTTCAAAGAAAAAATATTCCACTTTTTTAAAATTTATTTTATTTTTTACCATCTCTATTTATAAAAGGGGCTGCTGTTACTTTAAGCCTGATTTGGACATTGATCTCTTAAGACCTCGCAATTTTCTTTTTTTGTATTATTAGAAAAGTCTTTGCTCTAACATTTCAAAATACCACCTAAAAAGCGAAACTGCTGTTGAAAGACTTTCTGTTCCTGCTACTGCCAGATGAGACCCAGTTTCTTTTTAGTGTTCATTTTAACATACATTGTATAGAATATATGTATTGTATTTATGCCCTCAAATAATGGAGGGACTTTCTGTGACCGTATGTGCCTTTATTTACCGTACACTAGAGGGGAACCTATACACAGAGGAGGCAAAAAAAAATCTCTTTGACATAAAGCGAGGAAATTGGTTAGCAAAGTCCATAGACAATCTTAAATATGGCTAGAAACCAACTTAGCCAGGATATAGAAGATTAAAATACATATACTATAGCAACCCCCCCAGTTCTATTTTTAAAAACCACAAGTTGTATAAAGAGGACTGTAATGCATCAAAACTTAGACTTAAAAAAACCTAAACTGGTAACGCTTTTTGGTGTTCAGGAAGTTTCATGGTACAATTACTCAGCTTTGTAGCACTGTTTATTTTGACTTTGGGTTTAAACAACACACATTCAAAATATCCTCATCAAACTCCAGAAATAAGTGTGCGAAAATAAAGATATTACCCTTTAGAAGCAAAAAGCTCTGTCTCAGAACTCCTACCTCTCTTTTGTCTGGCGCTGGGACTGGAATTCCTGTTTTTATTGTTAGATGCTTCCACGTTTGATGTCTCAGATTTGTTTTCGTATATACTTGATGACTTCCTGCTATACCTTTGGACAAAAGAAATGCAAAAATAGTTACATTCCTACTTAATACCTTATGGAGCACTGAGTACTAAGCATTCTTTTTTACCCTCAGATATGGAAGCCTAAGGAATAAAGGGCAGGTTTTAAAATTCTGTGTGCTGTAAAAGTCTGCACCTGTGCAGGCGTGTATGGTGGGAAAAGCCATTCTAGCCCCTGCCTCCTTTCCACACACACAGTAAGGGACGTACCTAGCAAGAGCTGAGAAGGGAAAAATGGAGGAACAAGTTGGTTGTCTGCACAAGCTCTTTTTGCAAGTCCAACAGATTTGGAAGGAAGGAGTGGGAAAGCAGGTTAGAAAAGAGGGCCCCAGTTTTCCATCCTTTGCAGCATAAGTATATTTGACTCCAGGAGAGAAATGGGTACCGGATGGTCACACAGAGGTCATACCATGTGTAGAGGAACATATGGATTCCACTGGTTCCAGGATCCCCCAATTTCTGTCTCTTCTGCTCTTTGAAAACACGAATCCAAGCAGGATATCCCTGTTTACAGCTGAACCACGGACGAGGGGATCCATCTTGCCAGATTTGCACAGGTACTGGCCTTGTGGTCTGTAATGGGAACAACCCCCCTGCCCCAGGTTTGTAGGGCATTCAAGCTGCAAGGTTTTCCCATGCTTCTTATCCTCATTGTTTTGCAAATGTCTGGTGGTTTAGTTTGGACGTCTGACTGTTATCTTTGGCAGACTGCTCCACACATTTCACTGTATCTACACACTTGAAATACTCTTTCCCAAAAAGCTCTTTACTAACACGTATCAGCAATTACATTGCTGTTTACAATTAACATATGAACTGTTATACTTAACATTCATAGGTTTGTCTTGCTGTAAGGGAAGGTCCAAGTTATCATAAAAAACTTAAGAACATTTGGAATACTAGAGATCTGTGAACACCGTTCTTAACTACAAGGCAGCCTGGGACTCATCGCTTCGTATTTGAACCTCTGACCTGTTTCTGATGGAACCTTAATAGAGGTCTCTGTTACCTCCTGTACTAAATCAAGATGTGATTTTGCAGCCTGATGTCAGGTACAAAATGGGGCTCAAAATAAATACGGGAACAAATCCAAAGCACACTGACATTTCCTTATTCTTTTTTCTCTGTTCCTTCCCAGCTAGGCTGAGATAACTGTGAAACATAACCTGACAGAGTTAAAGATTTACAGCTGTGAGAAAGACACCAAGAAAACACATAAGCTTCTCTGAAACAGCATCTGCAGTAAAATCCAAGTGCTTCTGTGTATCTATGTGCACAGGATATTTTTACATGGATGTATGATTGAATCAGTCATTTCCAATAAAGCAGATAGTTAAGCATTTAGAACAATAGTCTATTTAAGTTTCATATGTTGAAATAGATTAGAAAACAGAAAGGGATCATTTCATCATCGCTGTAATGCAGCAGCCATCCCTTGAGAGAGATACAGCAGCAATAGATATCACAGAGCATCTCATTTTAGGATTAAACAGTGAAACTTTGGGGAAAAATTTACAGAGATAATTTAAATAGATTGAACAGGGCTTAGGCACATTCAATAACCACCTGTATTAAGGGCACTGGTATTAAGTATCCCTTTTGCCAACACCTCAGCTCCAATCCTGAGTCAGCCCAGCCCTGCCTTATCTCATGGAATCGCAGCCCCACTGCTGCAGTGGCATATAAACAAGTAAAAGGGATAGTCTTTGTCATTGAACAATGGCATGGCTCAGGGAGGGGAGAGCGTCCTGCAAACAGATTTCCCCAATGTCACAGCACAGGTTTGACAATTCCCAATAAACAGCAGAATCACTGTTACACGTGGGCAACCCAGGAGAGGGTGTCTGTTGGTTAGATAAAATCCTCAATAATTAATTAGCCTCCAACCACTGGCAGAGCACTGATGATGCTGGTTGCTCTTTAGCTAATAACAGTCTACCACTGGCTTACTTAAAGCGCCTTTCACAACTGGGGCTGCTTCGTCATACCAGTCATAAACACAGACTATGCCCATGTGGGTGGCTATCACAGTCTAGCTTCTTCCTTCTTTTCCTTGCCTCCACCCAGCATCTCAAAACAGGCTGCAGAAGGGACTCCACTGTCCGAGGAAGTCTGGATCTACTATTTCACATCAGCTAGTGCAAAGCCACCTTGTGCTGCAACTGGCCTGTCCTTGCTTCTCTCTGAGACACATATTACAGAGGATCAAGGTGGCCTCTGCTTACAATAGCCAATAGGACACTCAACTTTATTCCATTCATGAAAGCTCAGAGCATTGTTCTTTCATGAAGACTTACCATATTCTTCCTGTCCCTGTAATAACCCAGCATTTGGAGCAGAAGCATCTAAGCTCTCCTCTGCTACAGTTGGCAGAGTGAGGACAAGCAGCACTCTATTTCTCCTTTGGTTTAATCCGCTCTAGGAGAAATAGCTAATCACATGGCCTTTCTTCCTGGATTTAATTAATTTTCTGTTGACATATTTTGTCTATGATTTCTGGTTTGAAAATTCTCACTTTAAGAGCCTTGTAAGAGGGACACACATCTGGATTGATTTGAGATGTTTTTGTGATTGCATTTCATATTTTACTGGAATAATTTTCTCCTATACCCAAGGCAGTTTTGCTGAAAGATTTTCACCCTTAAACCTTTCCAGCTTAAACCTTAAACAAAGCAAATGTAACCAAGCCTAGAGAAAATACAGTGCAGGATTAACAGCACTGCATCTGTTAAAAATTTCTTGCATTGAGTTGTACAACTCTCAAAGGTTGGCTGTGTTACCTGGGATCTCCTTGTTTGGTTGATCCTCCTAAAATTTTGCAGTGATATCCCATGCCAACTTACATTAAACTCGCCCAGCAATTGGACTATTACAAAAATTTGCTGATAGCTCCATTTAACATCCTGGAAATGTTCCAATACACTTTGTCTAAACTTAAGCTAATCAAGAGCATATGGTTCTTTTGCAAAGCCAAATGATCATCTTTGAAATGAATTCTGCATTGTGATTTTAGTTTCGCCATGAGCGAAACCTTAATCTGAATTTACATGTCTTTAAAGAACTTGAAGACAATCAAGTAAGTTCGTACCCAGGAAGCTAAACACAGAAAACTAAGAATTTATGTACTGCCAAAGCACAAAGGCAAGACAAAACATGGCCCTGATATGCCGTGATAGCTCTGGTCACCTGCTTGCATTGGAGGAATCCATTGGTGCATGGTACACACTCTCGGTGATTCTTTGGTGCAGTTGACTTGCTTCTGTTAAAGAAAAAGTAAAAAGAAATTGCTCCAAATTGTATAAATTTCTTCCTTGTTTGCATGGAAGATGGGAGAGGGAGAGGAAGAAGAGGAGGGAGGGGAGAGGGAGAAAGAGACATTTTGACCTGCTGCAATCAAAATTGAATACTCATACTTGAAGAGAAAAGGCATATGGTGATCTTAAAGTTTGAAAACTTAGCTCACCCAAACAGCTCTTCTACCCATATTATTTCAGTGCAGAAGAGATTTCTTCCCCTACCACCTTCTCTTTCCTCTGTACCTCTTCCTAGCTCACTGCACAATATGGATTTAGAGAATGCACATATTGGCATTTTTCCCAGAATACAATACAAGTTTTGTGGCTCACAGCTTTTTCTGGATTTAGCAACACATGTACACAGTTCTTCTGCACACGCAGCCATCTAATAGAATATATCCCCATCCCTCTGAAGACTGCTTTTGCTCAGCATCCTGGACAAACAGCAATAATAAAATGTTGTTCAGATGCCACTTTTTCACTCTTTTTGCATAGCTGCAAGGTAGCAACAGACTACTTTGTATCTATGTCTAGTAACTGCTGAGTGGAGAAAGATAGGAAAGATGCTGACAGCTTGGTTTTCAAGGCCAGGAGAGTCAGACACTGAGAAGTGAGGAAGCAATGGAAGGAGCTGCTTTCAAACTCAGATTGCTGAGATCCTACAGCTATTTCACTCTGGGAGAAGATGAACATCCTGTCAATGAAAGGAGAACAGACAAAGGGACAGGGACAGCACTGAAAGATTAAATTTAAAGTCTTTTGTGGGTGGGAATGTTGGGAGAAAGGAGCACCCTGGGTGGGGAGTCGGAAGGAGCTCCATTCCTGGTTTTGGCAACTGATTCACAGCCTTGCACAAATCCCTTAAGCTGCATCCATAATTCCTTTGCCAGCAAGAGACAATTATGCTCTTTGCGATCAATGGATCAAGGAGTTACCCAAAGCCTTGTTAGCATTCCATGCTCACTACAGTATACAATAGGAGGTGTATATACACTAAGTGTTTGGACACTAATGACCCATATGTTAAATTATTTATCACATACCTTTGGCCACCTCCTTTGCCCTTTACTCTCTCATTCATCTCAGCTGGTTCCTTCCAACATTCCAACTCCCTGTACAAGTCCTAACAACAGTCATTAAAAACAGCCCTGACAAACAAACATATCCCTCTTCCTTCTCTCAGTACAACACAAAGTTGGAGAAATATCCAGTCTTGGATTAAGCATGAATTAAGGCCTATGCTTTCATGAGTCATTACAAATAGAAATGCCTGTTTAAAACTACAGGACAAAGCATTTGCTTCCTGCAATCAATATTGTAATAAGTGCTTTAATTCATGTGATCATTTGTGATAAGGCAATGGGAAGAGTTCAACAGTATATAAGACATAATTTCTGCCCTCTGACTGCTGTTCTGCTGGATTCACAATGAAGGAAAACTTGACTTTGCTCATAGAGTAGGATGAAAGTCGTCCTTGGATGTTCTCAAGACCAGACTGGCTAAAGTCTTGGATAACCTGGTTTGACCAATAACTGAGTCTGCTTTGAGCAGGATGTTGGACTATGATATCCTGAGGTCCCTTGAAACCTGAAATATTCTAGGATCCTATGATATTAAGACAAAACAATAAAGAATATCAAAATATAAACGTTTTCAAAAACTTTCAGTCTTGATTCCTGCATAGTTTTCTCTGGAAAATGCATAGTAACTCTAGCATATAGGTCTTGTATGCTACAAAGAGTTCACAAATGCTCATCTAGGTGACATACAAGCTTCATTTTCTTTGCCTGGAAACACACATGGAGGATTAGCACTCTGTGCTATTAAACACATACAATTTCTCCATAAGCTACTCTTCTCTTCTTTGGTAGCTTAAGTAAAGCCAGCTTTTATACTGCAGAAGTAAATATTACAAACCATATTAGAGAGCCCCTAGTTCAAGTTCTGAAACTGCACTGATAAGAATCTTGAGTTCTTTCCTCAGCAGTTCTTGTTGAACTGACCACAGTGAAATTCAGAATAAAAAGGAGAAAGAATGAAGACAAGAATAGTAACAGAAGACCTGAGTAGTAAGCATTGTAAATAAGTATATTGTTATGGGTTGGATTAAATTGCTGAGGCTAATATGCATAGTTGTTTCTCTCCACTTAATGAGGTTGTAAGAACTCATTGCCTTTGTGAAACAGACAATTAAAATAAAGATGGCCTCTGAAGTTAAAGCACAGTCACAGGTTTCCACCTAGGAAAAAGTCTGCTTAGGAATCTGAAGGATGTGGGTGGAGATGCTTTGCTGGCATTGCTTTAAAGAGAGGTGTGTGTGTGTATGAGAGAAGCAGAAAATAACAGGTCAAGGTGAGAAGCAATGCCAGGGCCCAGGAAAAGTCTATATTGGACACAGCTATGTTTATTTTGTCCTAAGAGAGCCTGAAAAATGGCTTTTAGGACTCTACATTCTTGTTTGTAAATAGAACAGTATCTCAGATAGCTTTCATCACTATGTTCTCTTAGTATCTGGAATAACCTAACTGAATTTTGTCTGTCTTGGGTTCAATATCTTACATAAAAAAGGATGCCATTATCTGCAGGTCCTGAGGGAGCCGGCAGATCAAGTGGCTAAGCCACTTCTACCTGGACTTGTCCAAGCATTTGACACGCTCTCTAAATTGGAGAGACATGGATTTGATGGATGGACCACTCAGTGACTAAGGAATTGGCTGGATGGTCACACTGAAAGAGTTGCGGTCAACAGCTCAATATCCAAGTGGAGACCAGTGATGAGTGGCGTTTCTCAGGGGTTGGTATTGGCACCAGCCCTGTTTAACCATCTTTGTCAGCAACACGGACAGTGGAATTGAGTGCACCCTCAGCAAGTTTGCTGACAACACCAAGCTGTGTGGTGCAGTTGACACACTGAAGGGAAGGGATGCCATCCAGAGGGACCTTGGACAGGCTTGAGAGGTGGGCCCGTGTGAGCCTCATGATGTTCAACAAGGCCAAGTGCAAGGTCCTGCACATGGGTTGGGGCAATCCCAAGCACAAATACCGGCTTGGCAGGGAATGGATTGAGAGCAGCCCTGAGGAGAAGGACTTGGGCGTATTAGTGGATGAAAAACTGAATATGAGCCAGCAAAGTGTGCTTGCTGCCCAGAAAGCCAATCACATTCTGGGCTGCATCAAAAGAAGTGTGACCAGAAGGTCGAGGGAGGTGATTCTGCCCCTCTACTCCACTCTCATGAGACTCCACCGGGAGTACTGTGTTCATCTCTGGGGCCCCCAACATAAGAAAGACATGGACCTGCTCCAGTGGGTCCAGAGGAGGTACACAGAAATGATCAGGGGGCTGGAGCATCTCACCTATGAGGCTGAGAGATTTGAGGTTGTTTGGCCTGGAGAAGAGAAGGGTCATGGGAGACCTTATAGTGGCCTTCCAGAACTTAAAGAGGGCCTACAAGAAAGATGCGGAGGGACTCCTTAACAAGTAGTGTAGTGATAGGACAAGGGGTAATGGCTTTAAACTGAAAGAGGCTAGATTTAGATTAGATATTAGGAAAAAATTCTTCACTGTGAGGGTAGTGAGGCACTGGAACAGGTTGCCCAGAGAAGTTGTGGATATCCCAATCCTGGAAGTGTTCAAGGCCAGGTTGGATGGGGCTTTGAGCAGCCTGGTCTAGTGGAAGGTATCCCTGTGCATGGCAGGGGGGTTGCAACTAGATGATCTTTAAGGTCCTTTCCATTGTAAGGTCCCAACCTCAACCACTCTATGATTCTATTTTAGGTACTTATGAGGCTTCAATCATTCATGTGTTGAGCACGTCACAAATCACCTTCATAGTGACATCTCTGTGAGAGAGGGAAATGTCATTAATCATGTTTTACAGGGAGGTCACTAAGATAAAAAGATGGGATAACTGACTGACATTTAAAACATAAGGCAGGCAACTAGGTTTGAAATAAAACCCCTCAAAAACCCAACAAAGCAAAACAAACAATAGGATGGAGAGGAACAGTTGCTGTCTGGTCATGTATGTAGAAGTAGATCTTTTGTGTCAGGTCTTGTGAGAAGGCACAGAGTGAAGACTGGGACCCCACCTCACATGCTGATGTAAATGCATGTTTCTAGGGTTGTGGCTTGAGAGGGAGAACACAGGAAAATCATGTTCCTCAGACTAACTGTGAATGGAATAATTATTCATGCCATTTCTAAAGTTCTAAGAAATTTTGTTTGATCAGGACAAGGGTTTAAGTCCCAGCAATGCTGCCACCACCCAACTGACCCTCACATAGAAGATCTGTTCTTGCTGATTTCACTGATGGTAGTGGCACTGTAATTCATCCCAGCTACAGAAGGAAGACAACATGACCAGATCTCGCTCTGTGTCCTACCTCTACATGCTTCCAGTTGTCCTGTCAGGACTTTGCGAATCTCTGAAATCCAGGTGTTTTTCAACTCAACAGAAGATGCCTGAGAACACAAGAGGAGAAGACAAAGCAGATCTAGTTAAAGCATGCTGCCAATCACTTGGCTGCCCTGACCTACATTTGCTCTTGATTTTCCCAAGGAATGGAACACTGTGGCCAGCTTTGAGCAAAGCAAATGATGCTCTTCAAGATGGAAAAGTTACCATGAATCTAAGGTCCTGCCCTTGCTTTTCTGTCCAGCATTCTAAGTCGTTTTCCACTACTTTGTTTCCTCTTTTACCCAAAATCATGACCATTTTCACAATGATAAATTCATAATTTCAGTGCCAACACAATAATGAAGCTTCCAAAGGCTATTGTTTCTTGAGTGTACAGGACAATGAAAGTCACGAAACTGAAAACTTTCTTAAAAAACAATTCAATTGAAAGGAAGCATAGTCCTTGGAGAAAAAAAAAAAAGATTGTTGTTACCTGAATGATATAGACCTCTTCTCTGCCATTATACCAGATCTCAAACTTCTTGTTATCCCCTTTTACGTTTTCTGTAATGCCCACAGTGCTCATCTGTTTCAAAATAGAAAAGAAGAACCTGGAATATGTCAACAGTCTTTAAACTCTTTATCCTCTGAGAAGCATTTTTAAAAGGCTGCATTCACTTCTGCACCTTAGGGAGTCATTGAAAGTAAAATTCAGAACATGTTATTTCTCAACATCTAATTTATCATTCATCTTTTTGATTGTTAGAGGGGAAAAAAATTAAGCACTCTAAAGAAACACAAGTTAACGTCTGATCACGAGTTTATCCTCTTTGCTTTTTTTGCTTGAACTGTGGGTCAGTTTTCAACCCTATCCTGGCTCTTGTCCACCTATACAAATTTTCAGTTTGAGGAAGGTGCCATCACTGACCTATTGAGGTGGGAGAGGAAGAGGGATGGAACAGGTCTTTCTGAGATTTAACAACTCATCTGCAAATCCAGACAACACAAAATATTCTATATGGTTTCAGGAAAATGAAAAAAAGAGGTGAGCAAGGAGCTAAGTGCCTAACTAGGCAAGACGAACAAGGAACTGAAGAAAATTATTGATTTCTTCAATGATAGATTCTTAACCACAGTTCTGAAGTTCACCTGCTACTATACTTACCAGCTTCCCATCTTCTTCCTGTATTTGTTCATCCCCCTTGTTCTGATTTGCCTCAGCATTAGGTTTGAAGATTTAAACAGCTTTGGTTATGTCATCATTCTTGCTATCTCCACAGAAAGAAACTTCAAACATTCATATGAATTGGTTCAGTCCTTGAACCAGGTTCTATTACAATTCTTGTCTGGTTACCCTATAATAAGTTTGCAGCATGACACTTGAAGACCCATGTTAGTTGACTGAAGACACAAGTGTCACACCAATCTGCTTAAAGGGAAAATTTGGCCTACTTATGAATCTCATCTTAACAGAAAATATTCTGACTCATATCTGGAAATGTTACTTTTGCAAATAAAAGGGCACTTCTGCGCTGTGATTCACCCGTAGCTGTTACTGTCACAGAATATATCTGCTCAACTGATGTCAATAGTAAAACTCACAATAGAACTGAATGTGGAGAACGCTTAGAGGCAGAACAATGAGAGATGCAGGTCCATTCAGTCTTGCTTCTCTTTATGAGATGCTGGGCAAGAACACAGAAGGTGCCTGTTTGTATCGAGTTGCAAAACCTAGGTTCACGTCTGGAGTTGCAGGACATATGGCTGGGTCTGTCTCCAGATCAAAACTAAACGGGAGCTTTCATTTACTCAGGGGTGCAAGATAGCTCCAGATATGTGTACTTTGTTCAAGTCTCCACGTGGAAAAATCCCTGTGTTGTGAGAACACCAGATTTATTTCTCTCCCCCACCATTACCACATTTATTACCTTTAATGAATTTTTAAAGCTGTATGAAGCTGTCTTCTCATGGCCATCTGTGTTCTCTTCCCGTTTCTTGCAGAAAAGTAGCATCTTTGTGTAGAGGAAGAGGTGTCTCTGCATCGGTTTGAATCTAGCCAAGTCCTTCACCTTGTTGTGCCCCTTCTTGTGGTCAGTCCACACGTTGAAGGAACCTTGCATCAACAGTTTGCCAAGCTCACTGACATCCCCCTAGCAAGCAAGGAAAAGAGAGATCCTATATCACATTCAAACTAGGGTAATCCCAGGCACAGTTCTTTCCCCTAGTGGTGTTCAAGCTTCCAGGCAGAGGCATGTGCCTAGGCATCCCTCGTGTTGGAGAGTCGACATGTTACAGCTGGAACCCCATCTGCACATGTCTCCTTGCTAAACCTATGTGGTTTCCTCATATAACCTTTAACCCATTGTTTTCCATGTTCATGATTCCCAGTTTGTCTCCCCTTTCACAGTTAGTGTCTAAGGTCTGTCTCAGGACCTCTTTGGATCTGACACAAAGGCTGTCCCCTCTGATGACCTCAGAGGAAGCAACTTCTGACAAGAACTGGGTTTCACGACTCCTGTCTCCAAGGCAGTATGAAGGCCCAGTGCAGTCCAGATATCCAAGCAATGGCCTTGGCTCTGAAAGGCCTAGGTTCAGTTTCTGCTCTGCTATGAGCTGCTTCTATCCCTGGGCAAAACCTTGAAAGACGCTCAGATGTCTGAAGACACAGATTGGTGCCTAGAGGTATGTAGGTGTGTAATTCCCTCCCACTGCAAAATAGCCTTTAAAGCTTTGTCAATAGTTTCTGCAAACTGTGCAATCCTGCACAGCCTTGGGCAAAGAGGGAGCCATAAAAGTACCTGAGGGAGAGTGAAACCAGGCAGGAACCAGACCTTTCTAAGTTAAAGACCTTGTCTGAGGTCACCCATTGATGGGTGAATACTTCAACTGATATAAATATTTGGCTCAGATGCCACCAGCACAATCATTTACAGCACAGTTCAGTACTAAAGAGTGTAGCAATGTGTGGATAGAGGACATGGCAACATCTATATGGTAATGGGCTTCAACAAATAATGATAAACATAATTATCCAAGCAGCAAGTTTTTCTAGGAATGCTTTGTATAATAAGTTGAGGGAATAAGCTCAGTGCATTATTAAAGTACTTATTTTCAACATCTGTATGTTCTGTTGATTATAAGCTGAAGATGTTGGCTCCAAGTGGGAATGTCTGATTTCTTAAACTACGGATTGCAACCTGTTCTTCCTCTCATTCTCCATCCTCTAAACTTGATACAACTGTAAAACCAGGGTTTGATTAGGCACTTTTCCATTCCATATCAGGCTATTATTAGACTCTCCAAAGCATTCAGAAAACATCAGTAATTTCTGTAACAGTCTCATCTCTTATATAGAGTTGGATTTTTTTTATTTGTGCATACAGGACCATGTGTGTTTGTATTTATATGTGCATGTGGGTGTAAACCGAAAGCCTGTGAAAAGCCTATTGATGAGATGTAAAGCTAAATTAAAAAACCAAACAAACATATTTTCTACATAGTTCTGACAATGGTGAGAGGCTCCTGTCACTCCAGGCACTGTTCAATACAGCACTGAGATCCAGAAGCTCAGTTCAACTCTTGTGATAGGTCCGTCTCTTCAAACTTGGATCAGGATTATAGCAAGTGAAGTGGGGGGCTACGACTACAGAGAGAAAGAGGATGGACAGGGATGGAAGTCTGCAGCAATCCTGCAAAAGACTTTGAATATCAGCCCATAAACCCCGGACTCTCTCTTCACTGTCAGCAGCAAATAGAGAGGAGGACACTGCTTCTGGTAATTTGTGCTACTGGACAGCAATATTTTGTCCTAAAGGAAGTTTATTTAAAATGGAGGATTTGATCACTATCACAAATATAATGATCCCCTGTTAGAACAATACACTGTATCTCATGTTTATGGAAGATGAGAGATACGTATGAATGGCTTAAGTGCTGCATAACTCATGGACAAACTACCCAGGACAGATTGTATACAAATGTTAGGATGATAGTAGGGAACATCTCTAAAACTTCTACTCTCCAAGCTTTACTCTACTTTATTTCTGGCTTTGCCTAAAAATAATAAAAATCCTAAAACCAACCCCAAACTTACATGTTAGCAATTTTTTACACAAGAGTTCAGCTCCTCAAGTCTGCATGTGCACAAGTCCAAGAACCAGGATATCCTATGCAATTAGGAACATTCATCAGCTGCCACAAAACCTGTTTTTCTGCTGGCATAATATCCTTCTCTGAAAGGTGTTCTAGGTATTTCTATCATGCCTGTATGGGAAAGACTCCACAAGATGGGGCACAGTTTCATGAGCTATGGGAGGTGTTTATTTGGCATCACAGCTGAGCACCTGGGACAGGTGGAACAGGGAGAAGAAATTATTGGGTTCATCCTCTTTCACAATTTCACCCCATTTGATAATCATGTTACAAACCATCCCAGGAATGCTGTCAGCATCAGGCTACACAGCAGCCATGTTCTGCTTTGTCATGTCTTTCAGTTCAGCTAACAAACCAAGGCAAAAAATCTAGTCCTTGGAGCTCCTGTCTGGCATTTCATAGAAGACCGGTAAATTCAAAAGTAGAAGTTGCAAAGGAACAGGAATGCTCTGTTGAACTCCTGAGTACAAAACTATTCTGAAATTTGAAAGTAAGGGATAGGCAAGAGGATGACCTCAACAATTATATGAATAGGAATCTGAGTAGATCGCCTCTGCTCAGGATGTCACCTTTCTTGGAGAAGCTTTTCTACCCATCCCTTACAGAACTGTTTAAAAACAAATTTTTGTAAAATTGCTGTAACTCAATACATTTAAACTGGGAAACACATGAGGAAAGCTACCTTTCTCTTTGGGAATGAATCAGAAACAGTGGAAACTGGGGAAGTAAAAGAACATGCTGTATCCATGAGCTTCCCATCCCCCTGTTGACTGGTCCAAGTCTGCAATAATAATATCCAGCCTTTAAAGAGTCTTTCTAAAATGAATCTCTGAGACATTCAGAATTAGTCATAACCAGAATCATTTAGAGAATCCTTCACAAGCTATTTGTCCTGACACCCAGAAGGCTGTAAAAGACTCACTACAGAAACCAAATGGACTTGAATCAAAAAAACCGCACACGTTTGTCTTTTCTGCAAATACAAATGAAGACTTGATTGTTTCAAAAGATAAACTGTTGAACAAGGTAACACGTTCAGCAATGTGCAAGTTACCGGTTTGTGCAGCAGTTGCTAGAAACCCCAGGAGGAGCCAGCAGGCTGTCACTGCAACCAGTGATTCAAAAAGTCACATCAAGCAAAACCACCCTGAGTGCTGAGAACAGTGGCACCAGGACAAAGACACCTGTCCCTAAAAAGTCCGTAAAAGTCTGGACAAACCTGAAAGCAGCAGCGATGTGTCTCAGTGTTCATTTATACTGCTTCAGGAAAAACTTTTCACAAAACAAAAGTGCTAGAAGGGAAAGTTTGTCTACTGTCATGGAAAAGTGAACACAAGCTTTGCCGCTGGCTTTAAATAAAACAAAACAGCTTCCCAAGAGTAGAAAAACCAAAAGGAAAACTGACTACTAACGTGAATCAGGTTTGGTTTTTAATTAAAAATCTAATGAACTATTCCTGTTCAGCCAACAAATCTGAATATAGTAGGACTCTCCTACCTTGAGAAAACTTGGAAAAACTGAAAGTTAGATGGAAATCACATAAAAAAGATACTGCTAATCTAAACTAAGCAGGAAAACTTTATGCTATGTTCTTAATTTAAACCCAACTCTGGGTGCAAAGACCTACAGCACAAGACCCCACTGATCAATTCATAATGGGTGTAGCTCATAGCTGTGCAGAAGGCTGAGATAAAGTATATGCTTTACTTAAGTTTGTCAGGTTTGGCAGACCTAAGTTATGCTTAGGACCTGTGGTGTTTCTCTGATCCACAGGCACTACAGCTAGTCTATGTTTTTTCTAATATAACAAGGTGGCCACTGCTTCACATTCAACCCCGCAATTCAACATCCTGCTACTGCAGGATAAGAATTGATATTCTCATTTCAAATGTAATGCACAATCCACAGGAGCATCTCCAACTGTGTACAGCAGTGGATCTATGACATATAGCTGAGCAAGCAGTTAAATTTCTTTATAAAATAATGCTGACAGAGGGCATGGTTTCCTCAGCTACCAGATGCAGATGCACTTGCACAAAAGAGAGAACTATAAAAATTAAAACTCCTGAAGCCACTCCATCCTGCAAAACACAGAATAACTCTTCCCACCCAGACGTAGTCAGGACAGACCCCAGCACTTTCTCAGGAAGTCACATTCTGCACAAAATACTGGCTTTCTGGTATCCAGACTAAACCCTGTTACTCTAACCTAATAATTCTTTGAACACAGCTTCTCAGTCCATTGGTTTTTTCTTGACATTTTTACCCTGCAGCTATTTTTTACCACATCACTCTCAGGCCTCATTTCGACAGGCGAGCTTCTCCTTTATGTGTCAATCACTTCCACTTCTCACTTAAGGGCCCATCTTATGTAGGCAACACTAGTTCTTGAAAGTCATATGACTTCAGTGGTGCTTCAGTGGAGAGGTATATACATTTGTGGCCTTTGATTTGTACATTGGTTATTATTTCATGTTTCAGATAATGAGTTTACCAGTCACTGGGATGGTTTCTATTACCCACTTTAAATGAAAGCCAGATTTTCCTCCCTCAGTGCAAGAGATTTGGAAACACTTGAGTTGCACTGTCATCACAAAGTTTCAGCAAATCTCTTAAGTTATGTCTTGCTACCTTTCATCTACAAATGAGTTTTGGGTGTGATGACTCAGAAGGACTGCATTCATCACACTTCTTCCCCACATTCACGTCCTGAACTTCACATGACAGGTTTGTTGACATGTATTTTCAGTCACCACAACATGCCACTGAGTGGCATCCTTCAAGAAAGTGGCACAAGCTCCTGCAAAGTGTACCCAGCCATGGGCACAGCATGATCAATGATGAGAGGAACACTGGATGGGTCAAGACCAGAGTAAAAGCAACAGCAAATAATACCTCATATCCTGTGATTGCTATCTGGTGCATTGAGTCATTTACTGATTTGATGATATCAAGCACCGTGGCCAGGGCTTCTTCCAATTCAGCTGTACCCTCTGAATTCTTGCTGCACTTGAGCATTTCCTGATTAAAAAAAAAGTGCAAAAACTACTTGAAAACTTCTTGTACCAGAAGGTACCATAAGACAATCCTCCCTGAAATTTGTGCTGCATAGACAAAGTAGCAGAACTACGGGAAAAAAGAAACAAACAAAACCAAACAGGACATTCACCAGGATTGTCACTGAGTACATACATTTTGACCCTTTGGACATTTTCAAGTTTTATGGGTTCATTTAAGATGAGACAGGACCATTCCGACATATTTACAATGAACTTTCTGCATGTCACAGAATTACATCCAGGGGTTTTTTACTCCATATCTTCTAGAAAAGAAACTCAAACTTAATACAATGATTTTAGGTGTTAGAGAATTCACCACTTCCTTTTGCAGTTTGTTCCACAAGGTACTTATTACCACTGTTAAAAATATAAATTAATTTCTAGTCTGAATTTGGCAGGTTTGACTTTCCACTCATCAGGTCTTAGCAAGCTCTTGTCAGATAAAGAATTTCTGCATGGGAAGAAGTCACTTCCTATGTGGATGTCAAATCATCTCACAAATCTCTCTTCCTTAAATTAAATGAGACTTCTTTAATCCATAACAGCTTTTTCAGCTGTTAATTTATTTTTTTGGGGGGGGAGGGGGGGGGGGGGGAGTGATACACCAGATATTACTATAAATCTTCCCCACCTCTTATTCTCTACCTCTGCACTACAATCTACAGATCTGCAAACTTGAAAACTTTTTTTGAGAGATAGTAATTTTGATGAACAATGCTGACCTCTAGGAAAAATTCATCAAACATTATATTCTGCTTGAAATAAGGGAAATTATTCCATCCTCCAACCCTTGCAAAATGAACAAGAGACAAAGTTCTGGACAAGTTAAGAAGCACGTGCCCATAGCAAAGAAAGAAACAAAACCTTTTGAAGGCTCAATTTCTGTAATAATTTCACATGCAGAAATCCTATTTAGAGCTCCAAAGATTTAGGGCCAACTACTTACATAGCCCAGTACAGTTCCTTATAAGAATTACTTTTCTTATTTCTATATGTGTCTTTTGCTTGAAAAGTTTTAGTCATAAATCAGGACTTCATTCTCTTCTTGTAACCAACGGTTATAACCTATGCAAATCCTGAAAGACACCAAAATCTTCATTTCAAATGAAATTAACTGCCTTGCCTCTTGCTCTTCTGCCTACAGAGGAGCCCTGAACCCGATTCAGATGCACAGATTGTTTTTTCCCCACTGTATTGTATAGAAAACAGTTACTGCCAATGAGTATCCCCCTGAGATCAGAATCAGACTCTGTGTCTTTGCTAAAAGCATCTAGGGAAGAAAAGGTTAACAGATACAAACACACATATGATTGGTACAGTCTTGGGAAGACATGAATCTCAAGGCAGCTGGAAGATGCCAAGACTACACCATAGAATTTGAAACCAAAGCCAAACAGGATTCTCCTACCATTAAACAGAAAAGGTAAGATGGCTCTACCCAAAAGTAGTAAGGTAACTGATCACATATAGTGACCTGTGAGTTTGATGCTTGTAATCCACACCCATTATTCAGCTGAAAGAATAAGTTTATTGGTTGCTCATAAGACAATAGTTCCAGTGACAGAATTCCTAACCAAATAACTATTTTATTCATCATTATTGACTTGTCCCTGCCCTATATATCTACCAGAGGAATGAAAGAAGTGTTTGGCTGGATGCAATTTTCACTTCAGAAATGCAAGCTGTGAAGAAACTAAGAAATAAATTCTTGTAATAATAGCACCTCACTAAGAACTGTACAGTAAGTGAGTTTAGCTCTGTTTCCTTGTGCTGACTACAATGTCAGCAGAAACTATGCTCCAGAAATACACCTAGGAATGAATCAAGACTACTAACTTTAGTAATCTTTATTATAGTAAGAATTAGACCCCTTCAGCAGGTGTGGCCATTGACATGATTTTCATTCAGGTATACAATTTTCAGCCACATTTTGAGTTTGGAAATCATTTAATCCAAAAGCTGAGGCACTTGCGTTCCTGTAAAACAGGGCTGCAAAAAGGTAGCTCTTGCAAACCCCAAACAGCAGCAGTCTCTCCTCAAGTGCTTGGGTGACCAGGGCTTAGAAGCTAAAAGCAGGATGCATTCTATAGTACCTGTTGCACAATTTCTAGGATGAGGATGGATCCCTGCTCTCTGTATAGTGGGCATGCTGCTTTATAATATTAGTTAAACTGACTGGAAACAGAGAGTTGCAATAATTGTGACCCAGGATTTAAAACTAGCCTGCCCATCACTCAAGGCACACAGCTGCCTAGGCACTTGTTTGTTACCAATTTTTTACCGACTGTCATTTTCCTACACTTTTGAATGCTCCTGCTGCCAGGGAAAGAGTGCACCATCTTCACAGAACTCATAATCCCTGACAAAGTAAATGTCTGTGCCAATGTGTTGTTGCTAAATACAAAACTGGTCTGACCAGCTTCAGCCCCAATGGCTGCAACCCGGTTTGCCTGAGAATTTTACTCCTTGATCTAATCTTTATTTATAGTCATATTTCAAATTAAAAGTAGAATCTGGTTTACTCTTGCTCTTCTGAGGACCTTGACATGTTCTCCCTCGTGAGAGAATAGTTTCAAGAAATAGAGCCAAATTTACTTCTGGATTACATTGATGTAGATCTACTGGAATCAGTGAAGTTGCACTCTTCTTAATATCACCCTTCAGTATTTGGATTCTATAGTTTTGCATAAAGTCAATAAACAGGTCACAGAAATACTGCACAAGTGCATGGCCAGCCAGATCCTCAAATGGCTTAAACTGGCACAACTTGACCAGTGCCATGGTAGCTATTAGCAAATAAAACTGCAGCCTAAAATCTTCATTGCAAATTTCACACTAAATTTCATGACGGTACACAACACTGCATTAAGTGCAGAGGCTTGAGAACAACATGTAATTCACCTTCATGACCTTCCCATGAGGAAGTCAGTGAATATTATTTTGAAGAACTGGGGAAATTAAGACAGAAGTTTAAACAACGATCTTCAAAAAAGTGTCATTGGTTTAAAAGCACATATTTCCTGTTGCCCAGTTCAGACCAGAATTTCAAGCATGGACCACTTACAGTTCCAACTAAATCAAGAGGGAACTTCACCTATTCATTCCATTGAAAAGTTACAGAGAATTCGTTCCTAGCTGGGTCTTTAAAACGGAAGCACTGAAAGGGAGTGGCTCCTTCTGAAAAGTCTGAGTCACAACCATGGGAAAATATGAGGTTGACAGAGCTGAGAGTTTTACTAAACAGGCACAGATGTCAGAAACAGTATTTAAAGCATCAATTCCTGTTTTCAAACTGTAATACCATATACTGATCCAATAAAGCCAAATTCAATTTCTGTTTAAAAATAATTTTTAAAAACAGAGACAGTAAAAAACTTACTATGCAAAATATCTTACTTTATATATATATATAGCAGTATATATAAACTAATATACTGCTATTGCTTAATATATAAGTTACAGAAGATATTCTGAAATAGAAGTCCTTTCTTTGACTGTTAGCATTTTACAACTTAGCATTACAAAGTATTTGTTGAAGAAGTGAGAGAGAATTTATTTCCAGGTAGTCCTTCAGAAAACAACACTGATCCGCAATTCTGTGAGTAAAACAAGCTATGCATTGGAATTCTTTGCATTGTCATGGAGACCTTACCTTTAACAGCAACTGGTACTTGGTGATTCTCTGGACTGGCTTTAAGAGATAAGCATCTAGAGAGAGCTTATGATCCAATTTACGTTGACATTCCTGTAAGAGACAACAGGGAAGAAAAATACAATTGTTTCTTGAAACACAGGCAAGACACCAAGTTCATTATCATCTGGTAATCTGAAGATTATATGCCTGTGAATTAATTGAGAAAGAAATTTGTTCCATCTGCATAGGAGTTTCTGCGTTACTTTTGCCACAGTGAAAATATATCTAAACAAGACCTAATGTTTAGGTTCAACTTAGTGTTGAAATCTGGCATGCCCTGCTTATGAGATTGCAATCATCTGGGGTTTGCAAAGAAGCCAGCACTTGGGCATAGCCTGAAGAGTCAGACTCCTGTCCAGGAAATCTACCTGTTACTCTACCTACCTAGTCTTTTGTAGAAAGCTCCTTGACATACTGAGCACCTGCCATGAGTATAAGAAGCATGCAGAAAAGTCCGTATATTTCTCTAAGTTTTCTAAAGAAAGAAGAGATACAGAAGGAAAACAAGCTTTCATGGTCTTGCACTGCTAGTCTGCAATGAAATTCCACCTGAAAAAAGATGCTGTCTCCACACTGTCTCCAGAGAGCTTCAGACCTTGGCTTGTTCTGACAGTATTTTTCATATATTTGGAGGTCCTCTTTCTGCAAGAAAAGGAGAGTTTAAGGTAAGAAAAAAAGAATCCACAGAGCATCTGCCTTGAGTCACACTTTTTCTTACCTTCCGTCCTAACACATGAAGTTATTAATACATCAGCATGACTCTTGTATGTAAAAATATACTGAAGCTACCAAACTTGCTTTTTACTCCTGGAAAGTTAAATACACCTGAAGGTGAGATTTATTCCCCGCCCCCCCCCCCCCCCCCCCCCCCTCACTTTTTGCACAAAGCAAGGAGATTTCAGACTGGAAGATGCATAACCTAATTGCAAAACTGTTATTTTCCAGGGAAGGGGAATAGATGGTTTAAAACAAAAAAAAATTAGAAACGTATATTTCGATAGCAATACTGGTATAGACTGGTAATTACTAACAATGCTCACCACTTAGCTAAGGTTTACATGTCCAAAACACTTTGAAAATAGCATTAGCTCTCAACAGTACAATGATGAATTAAAAAGCAGGAAGTTTGTCTTGTTGAAATCCCAGGCCAGGTGGGGGAAGTATTTCAACTCTGTCCTATCCAAATTAGAAGTGGGCGGATTCACTTGACCTCTATTTACCTTTGACTACACTCCAGGTGCTCTCACTGAAGTCCATGGCAAAAGTCTCACTGACTTCAGTGAAAACAAAAGCAATCTCTATAAAAGCCCAAAGAGGTGTATTTCAAGCTCCCTAGGCTATATGGGCGGATACAGGTAGACAGGCGTTCCTCTGCCAGGTTCTCGGCTCACTAACTGCGCACCTGGTCAGCACAGAAGCCCTGCAGCCACGCGACCATGGAGCAGTGCCATACATGTACCCGAGCAGGGCTGGCTGTGTCTGACCGGCTGGGAGCTTCCCATCTTTGTCTGCACCTGCGCTGGTGGATGTGACCTTAGTGAACCAAAGACAGCGCCAAAAATAAATCTCAGGAATTCCTGGCTCTTGCCGCTGGGCTGTCAGCCCACTAGACAGTTCCTATACACTCTTGGTGCAAGGAAAGCATTTTCTTTTGTACGGAGTTACTAGAAGAAACCAGTCTTGCTGCTATCTTCCTCTATAGTCCTATACTGCTGTCACCCTGATGAATCAGGTATGAAAGCAGAGCTATGCCATGTAACACCTTTCTGCATTGAGGATTATACAATACAAAAAGCTCTGTTACAACTCAATAGAATATTAATGGTGCTGTTTCAAAAGTGCAGTGTTTTCTTCATACAAATAGAATTGTTTGTACATGTTGCCTTGGATGGAAGTTAGCAGGGGGTAAAACCCACAAAACTAGAACTAATAACAGTGTAATCAAGCATTACAATTCGTTCCTGGCCCACAGAAACCTAGTTGGCCTGGGCAAGAACAGAGAGCGCAACAGTCAAGAGCACTATCAGGGGGAAGAGAAAAGTACCAATTTAAATTTAAAGAGAAGGTACAATAATCAACAATTTACTGGTAATTTGTCATAGTGGAACCACCCTATGCCAATGCAATCTACTGCTGCCTAAATCAGTGACACCTGCTTAGGCAGATACTTATATCTTCAAATACAGCTTTAAGTTTCTTAATAAGGTAAGGAATAGGAAATTTCTGGCGAAATTACTAGGATCAGACTCTAAAATGCCAAGAAATAATTAATTGCCTAATTACTCAAATCCCAGTCTGAAATATTCCATGCATCTCTCCCTTCATATGCAGATGTTCTGACATCTTGCTGGTACTTTTACACCATGCTCATCTCTCCTGTAATGCTTTTCCTTTCCATGGTGATTTGCATGCTGAGATATTTGTAAGCTTTCATGCACATGGCTGTATTGGGTTTGCGTGGCAGGGTTTTGGTAGCAGAGGGGCTAGAGGGGATGGCTTCTGGGAGAAGCTGCTAGAAGCTTCCCCCATGTCCGACAGAGCCAATGCCAGCCGGCTCCAAGATGGATCCACCGCCGGCCAAGGCCGAGCCCATCAGCGATGGTGGTAGCACCTCTGGGATAATGTATTTCAGAAGGGGGAAAAGTTGCTGCGCAACAGAAACTGCAGCCGGAGAGAGGAGTGAGAACATGTGAGAGAAACAACCCTGCAGACCCCCAGGTCAGTGAAGAAGGAGGGGGAGGAGGTGCTCCAGGCACCGGAGTGGAGATTCCCCTGCAACACCTGGTGAAGACCATGGTGAGGCAGGCTGTCCTCCGGCAGCCCATGGAGGCCCACGGTGGAGTAGGTATCCACCTGGAGCCTGTGGAGGACCCCACACCAGAGCAGGGGGATGCCTGGAGGAGGCTGTGACCCTGTGGGAAGCCCACACTGGAGCAGGCTCCTGGCAGGACCTGTGGACCCATGGAGAGAGGAGCCCATGCTGGAGCCGGTTTGCTGGCAGGACTTGTGACCCCATGGGGAACCCACGCTGGAGCAGCCTGTGCCTGAAGGACTGCAGCCCGTGGGAAGGACCCGCGCTGGAGCAGTTCATGAAGGACTGTCTCCTGTGGGAGGGCTCCCACACTGGAGCAGGGGAAGAGTGTGAGGAGTTCTGCCCCTGAGGAGGAAGGAGCAGCAGACACCAGATGTGATGAACTGGCCGCAACCCCCATTCCCCGTCTCCCTGCGCTGCTGGCAGGGAGGAGGTAGTGAAAATCCGGAGTGAAGTTGTGCCCAGGAAGAAGGAAGGGGCGGGGGGAAGGTGTTTTAAGATTTAGGTTTTATTTCTCATTATCCTACTCTGATTTGACTGGTAATAAATTAAACTAATTTTGCCAAGATGAGTTTGTTTTGTGTGTGACAGTAATCGCTGAGCCATCTCCCTGTCCTTATCTCAACCCATGAGCCTGTCATTATATTTTTTCTCCCCTGTCCAGTTGAGGAGGGGGAGTGATAGAGTGGCTTTGGTGGGCACCTGGCATCCACCCAGGGTCAACCCACCACAGGCGTATATGCACAGTTCCAATTATCTTTGTTGACTGCTGATATATGAATAAATTTTGCTTCAGATTAGGATTTAGCCATTTGAATCCAACTTACAGGTTTCTGGTCAGGTGCTACAGTCCTTTCATGGTAGGTTCCTTTTCTAAATGTTTCTTTCTCCCTGAATGACCAAATGCTCCAACTGCTGACTCCTATTAAATTATTCTCTTTTTCCAAAGTTAGCAGTATGACTAAGAAAACAGTAGTAATTCACAGTGAGTGAGTCACTCCTGCCAGGCACCTCACCTGGCACATGTCGGTAAGCAGTCTGACACACCTTTTGTTTCTTCCTGAGCATTCTTACCTTGGTTTGGTAAGCTTTCCTTCTTCCCAGCCTTGTGTTTAGCAGATCAGCCCAGAATGTCCCTCTTGTTGCTGATAAAGCACTAGAAGACCCATCCTGCAAGGCATTCAGCACACATCCCCTCTTTCAGCATCTGTGTCCTTGCTACACAGAGCTTTAAGCAAGGTCAGGCATCTTGGTGATAGTATAATAGCTGCCATGTGGGCAAAGTTGAGCTGGCTTACTTGTAATTTAGTCCATGTGAAGATCATGCCCTAACAAGGTCAGGCAAAGCGGGATGGAGGACGAGAGGGGCATTTATGGCTCATCTTCCACCTGATTCTGCTACTGTGTTTCAGGAGAGAAGCCAGAGAGGAGAAATAGGCTGGGACTCTGCAGGCTGTTTCTGCCATCACCTGAGAAGAAGAGTTCACATCCATGGTGACAGCTGACCAGGTGGCACTGGTGGAGGTGGGAGAGTGTTTGGGGACATGGCAGGGGGATGAGTGGCAGGGGATGGAGGGATTCAGGCATGAGGGTGTCCCACTGCAGCTCTCGGGACACTTTCAAGCAGCTCTGGAATCAGGACTGAAAAGTCCCAGTGTGGTAAGACAGGGTAATATTCTTCAAGTATGAATCTAAAGATCAGTCTGTTTCTAATCACAGGCCTACCACAATGTTGTGGCAGGATGGTTACAGCCATACAAAGAAGGAGAAATGGGAAGTGAATCTGCAACAATGCGAGTTTCCCCCCAGAACTTGGCATCACCTTGAACTGCAGCCGTTTCAGTTTCCCCTGTGCCAAAGCAAGCACGGTCATAAGTCACAGGGCAAGCCAGAAGCCTCTGCTCAGCAGGAAGACGCAAAAAGCTGCCAAATCATGGGGAACACAAACACACAACCAGGCTTTTGTTTGTGCCTCCTAAAGGCAGTCCAACAGAAACAACAAATTTCTGGACTTTATGTGGCTTCTTCTAAAAACAGAACATAAGGGCAAGTTCTTGAATCAAAGGTGCTACTGTGTGAGCAGAGACATCTCAAGAGAGAGGCTTTTGCTTTCTTAGCGCGAAATTTGAAATAGGGAGAAAGCAGATGCATGATGTAACCTCTTATTCGATACATTTAGTGGTGTTTGGCTAGGCCATAGAAACTGATAAGCAAAGGTGACAGAGGGACTGTTTTTCTTTCACTTCACACCTGAATCATAGCTTTATTGCTGCTGATTTCATATTGGTAGAATAGTAAGGCGAATTGGGCTCAACAGCTGTTTTTACAGAGACAGACATAAGCTACGATATTTAAACAAGGAATCTGAACTTTCTGCAGAATTACAGGATCAATTCTGCATCAAAAATTTCTCTTTAGCTTCAAATCCAGGGATGTTTGCAACATATAGACCATTTTATGCTTCTTGGATTTCAAAGGTCTGCATTCTTCAAAGACTGTTTATCCTATTTTGCATAATGATTTCACCACAATATTTTCCTGCTCAGCATCTGAATCTTAGGATAACAACTTATTTCTTAGTAGTGACATTTACTCAAGCTCTAAATGCTTCGCTGTTAAACAGAAGATAATTCAGTGGACTTATACTCACATTTACACTCGTATGATGCTCTTCAGCCTGACCTGTTTGTAAACTGGGGGCATACCCTTTGGAAGTATCATATGTTCATAATTCCCATTGAAATCTTAAAGATGTGGCAGTGCTCAACACCTCTGACAATTGGGGTATGTATGTTTCATCCAAATCTGTCTGTATTTCATACAGCAACTTGTTAAAAAAAGATTTAACATGTACCCTGGTAAAGCAGAAAATGCCAGATGCAGTATACAGTAGAAGCAGGAGGTACCTTTGACTGCAGCGAAGAGGACACATATTCGCGTTTCTCATGCCTCTTCCATTTCCCATGCAAAACACACTCTTATTCAAGCAGTTTTGTCAGACTGTGAAAATGGCAGGAACTCACCGAAACAGGCTTTTTCCTATTAGTAGGGCCTCTGAATGAGTGCTATATAAACAAGCACCTTTTCTTATGTTACAGGAAATAGAACTAAGTCACGATAACTGGAGGAGGCCGGGGGGAATGATAGGGAGCTCTTGGAGAGAGTTGCAGAACTTAGGCACTGAAAGTCACAGCAAGTGAAAACACCTGCATCTGACCAGAACCACCACTGCCTTTTGGCTTTGGGCTTTCTCATAAACTGAGCTCACTCCACTTTTAAACAAACAGCTAACCCTCACCACTTCATAGAAGTGGGGAGAATCCTACTTGGTTGTTGACTTATGTGAACAAGTAAAGGAATAGACGGCATGGAGTTGGTGGGGTTTCACCACGCAAGGAAGGTGATAGACTCTGCTGGACCAGTTCTAGGGGAGTAAGTCTCCTGAATGGTGCAGACAAAAGAGAGAGAGGATCAACCAGGAACAGGATGTACTGTCTGCTCTCAGCGCAATCTGCTGTGATACCGTCCTCTGCTTACTTACAGTAGGGTTGTATCTGGCATACATCAGACTGCTGGTATAGATTTGTCTGATATGAAAAGCATGTTAAACATTTGGATGTCTGTTGTTGTGTTTTTTGGTTTGTTTGTTTTTTTTAGCCAGGCCTTAAAATACGTTGGTAAAACACCGGTAACAGATCTCTTCCTGTCAGTAAACCACGTAAAGCTTCAGATTTCAGAATACACACTTGTTAATTGTGGCTTAATTTGGGAATATCTGCTTATGTGAGTTTCCGTCATTCACAAAAGCAATCAGAGTGAAAGGATAGGAGTAAATCTGTAAGTACTACAGAATAAGACCATAGATATTCATACAAACCTGCAAAAGGATTCACTTACTCTTTTCAAAAAGCATCGGGCAAGAAGCTCAGGGTTTTCAATGCAATTTTCTATCTCCTTAAGGAAAATCCTGAGGGGGAGAAAGGAAAGCAAACAGTAATGTAACATCCTACTCGCACTGTGTGCTAGTTTCTGTGTAAATCCAGCTGAAAGCCTACATTTTTGTAGTAAGAGGATTCCATGGGGAAGGTAACAATTCTGACACACAAAGAAAAACATTATATATATATTTTAGAAAAATGGGACGTGGTTCACAGATGATTGCCTAAATCACCAATATTCTGTTTTCATCTGCTCACAAGCATCTGATACATCTGGTTCCTCTGGCTGTTGAGATTTGTTTCCAATATGAAGCCCAAACACCTGCTTCCCATTTGGTTATGAGCATTTTTCAGAACAGCTAGAAAAGACAGAAAAGGTCTGTCTGATGCAGTTGCTTGATCAGCAAGCAGTGAAAATATGGGATATAGCCAAAGGCTTCTGCAGTGGCAGTCAATGCACTAAGCCTTTAGAAAAAGAAAGACCAGGCTTGCAAAGGGAGGGGAACGTCATTCTCCAAATGGAAGACACATTCTTTCAAAATAATACATAAACCAAAAAGAATTTTTCTACTGTGTATCAACTACTCTGGCATAATATTTAAACTTGCAAAAGAGGGACTTTTTAATTTATTTTGTTCAACTGTTTGTTATATCTTACAGGCCATTATTATCCAAAAGAATTCCTAAATTCTCACTTCGGCTACAGCCAGTTTTACTTAATTGAGGCTAGGAAAAGCAGGAAATTTGCTGAAGTAGCCCTAAGCTTTGTTTTGAAATATGATCAAAAAGAGGTTAATCTTGTTCATAATTGGTATTCTGTAGTTATGGGCACTAGATCACCTTGTCCACAGTGTGGACAAGGCTTCTGGAAAGGTTTATCATCATGTCAAGGATGAAATTCCTTAAGAAAAGTGCTATCAAATATATCATGTCTTCTGATGTGATAACAGAAATATAGGACAAATAAGCTGAACACTAAGAAAACTTCCTCACAGAGGAGTTTTGCCAGAGAGAGAATATTGGGATTTAGTCCTGTGACATCTACCAGTGTACCAAGAGAGGTGGTAAAATACTCGCCATTAGGGACATTCAAAATGGATAATGCCAGGGGAAATCTCAAGTAAATGCACAAAGGGTATAATCTTTCACAAAAAAAAGATTAAATAGATGATCTCAGAAGTCTTCTCCACACATGGGTTTTATAGAATACACAGAGGCAAAGTGAGGATAACTTTTCCTGCCTGCATATGTGCGAGCATGACAAAGCACCCCACATAAAAGGAGTAGAAATGACAGTAGCACCCGAGGGCGCAGGACAATCGCCAGTTCCCACGTGCCTGTTGTGGAATTCGTAGATTTCTGGGAGGTTCCCAAAAAGAATTTCCTTCTTGTTCTGGAGTGCAGATGGAATCAGATGTACTAAATTGGGATTGTCCATTTCTGAAGCATATCCCTGCAGAGAAGAGTGGAAAATAAAACCAGCCTGTTTTTACCAGGGAAGTACTGTGTCTGAGACACTGAAAAGCCCCAGTCTGTGTGCTTTTTGTTCTCAACAGAGCTTATAAAGGCTTCTCCTATGCCGGCTTCATTGTTGCACCCATGAATTTCTGATGCTTCTAATTTTCCCCAGAGATTTTACCCCTGATAGCTGTGCAAACACATTTTTAACTACAAATGGACAGATTACTGGATTAACAAAAAAGATGAAATGATGTCCCTAGGATTCAAAAGCCATTTTGGTCATGTAGGGATGGAAACTGCTAAGTTTGATAGACACATATCTTTCTGCTACACTGCTTCACTGCAAAAGGGTTAGTCGGACTGTGGTATTTAGCTTGATTATTCAGTTGTTTCTTGTAGAAACTGGATTGTGTTTCTTCAATAAAAACTTCGAGAGAAGAACATTCTGAGTGCAGAATTTAAATGCAAAAGTAATATATCAATTATCAGAGCTGTCATCTCCCACAGATCAAATCCAATAAAGAAGCAACCACCACATGGTTGCAAAAAGAAACTACCCAGTCCTTCAAGTCCCACCCAAATACAAGCATGATTGAGCCCTACTCAGCCTCCATCCTCCCACAGACTAGAGACCCCAGACTCCGCACACACAGAGTATGCTGGTATCCTATGAGTTTCAAAAGCTCAAGAGTTACATTTGTGGTGTAAGCAGCTCTTTTCTGTGTTCAGACACTGCATGGGACTATACACAAGAGGAGGAAGAGGGCCTTCTTTTTTCTCAATCATTTTCCAAACTTACATTCACAGAAATTTAGTGTCTGTTCCCATGGAAATCAAGGGTGCTGTTTCTGAAGCCTATTGATGATATTTTGAAAAGGCACATTATTAACTATTCCTCTGTCCCTAACTTTGAGAACCATGCAACATTTATCATTCTGTGGGCTGGGATTAGAAAATGTGCCTCTTCCTTTAAGCCCTGAGGAAAGATGTTCAAAACATCCTTCTCGTTTTCCATCTCCAAGGCTGAGCTATCTTGCTAACAGAGCCTGTGTATTCTAGACGCTAAGTGGGAGGTGAGAGTGCTCAGCCCATGAAGGATGTGCATCTGCAGTGATGTCTTAGAGGTTAAGCACCAGAAGTCACTACAGAAGAATTTCTTACCTCTATTATACTTTGAAGTTCTTCTACATAAACCCGTTCTGTTTCTATCAGCTCATTGATTATGTGGCTAAAAAAGAAGAAAGGTGGAAAGTTATAGTGTTTACCAACAGTTCAACATAGCACACATGAAAGTAAAAATGGTTTTCCTTGTATATTCCTCTTTATGCCTCCGACTATGTAAAAAAACCCCTCCTGTGGCACCTCTGAAGGTCATTTCTCCATACTTCAATATTGTGCCTTAAAATATTGTTCAGCTTAAAAGTCCTGAACATCCCTTGAACTATTTTTTTTCAGCTCGTTTTAAACTTCATTTTGGTTGCTTCCATTATTTTTATACCTACAAATTTGAATAAAAAGATTTAAAATGCCCCAGAAGGCAAACAAAAAATGTTTCCTCTTCTAATCATAACTAACAATACTCAATAAAAGAGGGTTATATTTCCCAAGGCTATGTTACATTTCTGGTTTACTTTCTCTTATGAAATAAACAAAATTGGTGATCAGGCTTCCTTTCTTTAATACATTGTAAAAGCGGGCAACAGGATGATGTCAGAAGTCTGAAAACATGGAGGTAAATTAGAGTAAAATATTTATACAATATTTTGGACTTTTCATTTCTAATACTAGTTCAATGCTTCTAGGTAACTTGGAGACATATATCTTGAAATGCCTGATTTATTTCACAGAAATATGAATGTAACCAATTCACTTTTGGACAAATAACTAATTAGATTTTAAAATAAAATTGCATTAAATTCCTCAACTTTTTTCATGCATGAGTTGTCCCATATTCTCAAGAAGATGGTCTCTTTAATATTCTTATGAACTGAGTTTTCAGGATAGCTCTTCCAGAGCTTTGAGCAGTTTGTCCAAGTAGAAAAGGACTAATGCCTATTATTCCTTTCCTGGTCCATACTTCACAAGAGTCTGTAACCACACAGCTACATCAAGCAAAAACACATCAACAGATGGACACCAGGGAGTAACATCTAGAGGAACTGGAGTATGGCCAGTCATAAGCAGCACACAACCTGAGGCTAGTAAAAGTGTAGGCAACTATTGGCATCAATACTGGCACATGCATTTGTCCAATATCTCCCTGGACATATGTTAGGGTAAGGATGAAATTGGTGGTGGGTAGAAAGATGAAAAATATCTTATGCTTGGAGAACCTTCTACCTCAGGAGCTACCTGCCACTTTACACATACAATCAGTAGCATTAATCCCAGGTTTTCCCCTGGAAATGTACTTGTCCAGTATGCCATTGACCAGCCAAAGACATGATGGTGTGTCTGGAGGGTAGCCTCCAGAGTAGATGTTACAGGAACCTGGGGTGGGGGTTGTTGAAAAAATACAGATTTCTGCTATTTTGGTAAAAAGCTCTCCAAGAGACCGGAGGAGATAGAAATCTGCTCCTCTGCTGCCTAGGGCCAGAAGCTTGAAGCCTCTCAAGGCTGCTTTCTACAGGAAAATATAGAGACAGGAAAGTGACTTTTATCGCTCCTGCTGGGATGATTGCTCTATGTCTGGTTACCTGGTTTTTATATATCATACAACAGTCACGAAATCAGCCAGACCCCATTAGCCCTTTATATCATGAACCACATTTACACTGTTGCATCCACTGTGAAGGGATTTTGTCATCCTCTGCATTTTTTAGGATGTCCTTTTTGAGATTAATAAATTAAATGCACTTCTGATAAAGCCTCCTTTAAATGGTATGGCCAGGCATTTGAAAGTAAAATACTCACATTTCAGGCAGCTTGAAATGCAAAAGCACTGACTGAAACCTTACGTGGTTACTAAAATAGATTCATTGATTTCCTTCAGATTTACCCAGTCTTTTTCAAGGCAATATGTTTTTGCAGGCTAGGTGGGGACCACTTACTCTGGTCTCGTAGGCTATTACTGCTTTATGGACCACTGCTTAAGAAACATTATAAATACTGAGAAGACTAGACCTTACCTTCAACTGACCCATAAAGTTTCAAATTTTGTCATAAAATAACTAGGATTTCATAGGCATCTTGCCTTAATGCCTTAAGTAAAGACAAAATTGCAGAGTGTCTGTCACAAGGTAGGGAAATGGGTCAGAGCTGTACCCTGTATGCTCCAGGAGTCCTGACTCCAATTAGTTAACTCCACATTGATCTCAAACTGAAATATTTATGCAGAGGAAAGCCACATCTAGCAATAGGGAAAAAATGATCTCACCCTTCATGACTGAGCAATACTATTGAGCAAACACGGGTGCAAAGGGATTCTGCAGTACTATGCATGATCTCATAAAGACAAGCTGTGTTGGACTCTAACCCATGTAAAAGCTCCATCCACGTTTCCCTGAATTTACACACCTTTGAGCTGGAAAATATGTTTGGGATATGCTCAGAGAACTAGATTACTCCTCACAAGATAGAGATATATGCTACTTTGATGAACCTTCATGAGAATTGCACAGTCAATGGCAAAAATGTCCAAAACGTTATTTTACAAACATTAGCACTTGCTTTTACAGCTGACTGAAAGAAATAAAACTTTTATGGTTAAATATGCCTTTCCTTTTAACAGCTATTGAAGTTACTGCATAGACCAGATGCAAAGGGGGACAAGCAGATTGCTACTGTTCTAGCATCACTATCACATGCAGTGCTGCAAAGAAATCATGAGGACAATGCACAACTTGTTTCTGGAGTCAAAAACGTAGGCTGGCTATAAACTGAACTAACATACCTCATCAAGCTCAAGCCACTAATGGTTATCGAGCTACAACACAAACTCTAGTGGCAGGAACTTGTTGAATCAGACAGGTGTTTGGTGGTCACTATCTACTTCAAACTAAGCAGTTCAAATTTTATTTGTCACTCTGGCTATCAGCTTCAGTAGAGAAATTGGAGATTCAGTTGTCCGGGTAGGCAGCTAATAGCAGATAAAATAAAACAGACACATGCAAGTATAACTTCCTCTGCAAACTTCATATTTGCATTGGCACAACAGTGTGGCCATAGAAACCGTGCATACATCCTACCTGCGTACACAGCTATGGTCTTTGCAATGATACACAGAATATTTTAACTTTTAGCACTCTTCAGAGCCAAAGCATGGTTATATTCTTGGTTCCCTTGGTAGACCTAAGAACTACTGCTCCACGCTTACTTCATGAATTGGAGAACAGGTTTGACACTGTTTGAAAAGGTTGTTCCATCAGTTATAAGTTTTGAAATATCATCTTTAACTTCAGCTCTAACCTAAATTTATCTTAAGGAAATATCAAATTCTGTTTATTATTTCTGTTCTCCAGATCCAGAAGACCTAAAATTTCATGTTGCAGCAATTGGAACTTCGTGAGGTTTATTTAATGCTCACAATTCACATTTCCAAAGAGCTGCTGCATTGTTTAAAAAAACACAACAGAGCAGGCATGACAAAATCACGACAGAAACTTAATGTTTTTAAGTTTTAAATTAATCTTTGATTTTAAGTTCATCTTACTGTTGAAAGATGCTTATTTACCTGCAAATAAGACATAGATCTTCCAGATGTTATTTAGTCTGTAACCTAACAGATTACATCAGGACTGACTCTGAAGCAAACCCAACCCTTAGCTAACAATTATACCTGAAAAGCAAATTATTAGTCCATAGGTTTCCTAGTAACTGTCATAAACAAACAACAGTGTGGTGCCTGTCAAAAGCGCAACTGAATGTAATCCAATAAGTAGAACAGAGGCCTTTAGGATATTTTACTATCCAGCTTTCTATGAAAGATGAAGCAAAAATGAATTCTTTTAATCTTTTCTGAATCCTGGTTTAACATAGAGTACCAGCTCTTGAATCCCCATTTTAAGAAATCTGGTTTTTTAATTGATTTACTAATACTAATTTTGTTTGGAAACTTTGTCCATTCAGAGCATTAAAAAAAAAAAAAAAAATCATGTATGAGGAATGTTTTATTAGAGGAAGTTCTGTGGGACTCCTAAGATACTGCTATTGTAGTTATGGGGTTATTATAAAATCTAACACAATTCTTTAAGAAGATTTGATTTTATTATTTAACTTAATTCTGTATGTAGACTTATATTAAGAGCAAATGCCTTAGCTTTTTAAGTGTTATGAAAAACTTAACTAATCCTTTCACTTCTTGTAAAGGTGGTGCTAGCCATTTTATCCTCTCAGTTTCAATAACAATGAAACGAAGACAAAACCATGATGGTATTTCTTCAGCTCCTGGTTAGAGTTCAAGAGCTTTGTATCTCTAAACCATGAGTCTGTACATAACGGGTAATCATTTTCCAATACTTCTCCACAGTGAGAGAGCAGGATTTGCTGCCTAAATAAGGCCTTCACTGCTCAGGGGTTTGGGGCAGGGGGGCGGTGTTGTTGGTTTTTTTGTTTTTACCTTTAGTCTTTTACCACCCACAAATTGTGTCCACGTGAAAAAAGAGGATTTTGACCAAACATCCAGCATTCTGTCAGACTCAGCACACATGCTTTAGAGCTGTTTTTACACTTGCCTCTTAGTACCCATAGCCAAGTACATCTCTGGGATTTCCTACTTGGAACACAGGAGCTGTATGCTTAAGCCTCCCACTGTCCCCAAAGCAGAATACCTCTCATGCTTCTGCAAAGAGCTGGTGGGTGCAAATTCTATTCCCAAGGCTGCCACTGGTTGGAAGTGTTGCATGATAAAATCCATCTATCTCTACCTGTAACCATCCCACAGTCTCCGGATGTTATTTTATATCATTACAACACTATTCTTCTGAAAGTGTTATTCTCTGTTTCTTTCTCTAACAGGGTTGGTGCTACAGCAGCCACCAGGAACACTCAGCACAAACCCATCAGAAAAGAGCCTTCCTTAGCTCCAGCGGACCCGGAGTAACTTACCTGAATTGCTCTCCAAATAATAACCATAGCAGCAAAATCTCAAACATTAAAGGTTGTTGTACATGAATCACTCTCTTGTCAAACTGTTAACAATATAAAGCTGTGTACTTGGTCAAGGACCTTCCACGGACCTTAGAATTGCCCTGACAAAGATGCAATTTAAGAACAGTAAATTAAAAAGCTGCATAAGTGTGTCTTGTTGCTGTGGAGAAAAGCATTAAGAGGGTATAAAAGAGCTACTTTTATGCTCACTGTGTGAGCATGCTAGGTTGGTAAATGATGAAGTAGGGAGATCACTATATGGCACAAGGGATTTAATGGCATTTGAGATAGTCTAATGGCCTAGAAAACTGGTAGTGACATCATCTGATTCACATCAAGCCACGAGGGGTGAAATGTGAAATGGTCATCTCTTCCAGGATGTCATGGGGCAGGAAGGGTAACTCAGCATGCACCTGCTGCAAGTATCAAGTTTAAGGAAAAGACGATGCAGCAATTGACAGGACTATTGTCACAGGCGGTTCTTCCAACTCCCTTTTTCCCTTGTACGGTCTCAGCAAGGATGACTAGGTTAGAAGTAATTTCTGGTGACCAGCTACATCATAAATCCTCTTTACGTTGTCCAACATTTGGAGAAAGCTAATACTGCAAATGCAAACATACATTGTTTCTAAAAGCAACAGGACATTGGACTGTAGATAAGAAATGAAGACAAATGCAACTAAACCATTGCCTTTCTAACTGCTAAGAAGAAAGTACAGGCACCAGGGTTCACCCTAATGTTTCTGTCAATAATATCAGAAATTAAACAAAAGGTGAAACAGTGAAGGAATGAAAAAGCATATCAGAAAAATTAAGAACATAAGCTAATCAATGGCAGAGCAGAGATATGGGCCCTACTGTAGTTAAGAGTTTTAAACTTAGCTCACAGTTCATTCAGTGTCTCTCTTTTTTCTGTGTCCATGTCCAAACTACATAGCAAAGTGTCCTGCAGATTTCTATCAGCTTCAGAGGGCTTTTCTGCAGCCTCCAGTGCTGTCACATACATTCCTCACCAGCCTAAACCAGGGACTGGTCTCTTGGAGGTAGCAGCAGATGCAGCACTGATGTATCTGCCACCCCACCTGCTTTTGTATTTGCTTTCCCCTTCACAGAGAAACATGAAGAAAGGAGATGGAGCCAGGAGAGACCTCTTGAAAACTTGCCCTTGGTGCTAAGGGACTGTTCATGGTTTGGCCAGTAAGTATGAGAACTTGCATCCTATAAACACACTTGTTGCAGTTGGCTGTGTGTGAGAGGATTCGGAGGTAATTTCCGAATAGAAGCAGCTTGCAGCCTTGACTTTGGACTCAGCGTTGTGATTACAGCAAAGACCCCAACACTCCCCTTGGTGACTGGAAACTGGAGAAAAACCAGGTGTAACTGGGTTGTGTGAGGTAAAGAAGAGGGGAGATCTTCCACACTCCATTGTTCTTTCACTTCAGAGACGTTTTACAAGACTATGTGGTTTGGATGGCAGCACTCCAAAGAAAACAAACCTGAATTGGCTGAAGTTTATGGGCAGCTCTCACAAGGATAGTTCCTCACCAAGATCATTGCCAAGTAAGCAGGTCATCTCAGCACAGATGGTGAAGGATTAGGCATCTGACCTGAAGGTCTAAGGTTTCCACGGAGTCCCAGAAATCTGTAAGATCCTACCTGTAGGCATCCTTGTTGCCAGTAAACCTTAATTCCACTGGAGTATACTTGCTCCTTCGCCAGAGAAAGAGAGACTCAACAAATCAGAAGAGTTCCAAAGGTGGAATATTCTGGTCCCAATAATACCTGACCACACCTAGCTTTCCTGGTGTGGAAACAGTGACGTGAAACACTGCTCAGGAAACCAAGGCCAGCTTTCCCTCTGTGGAGGGAGTTTATTATGTGTCCTAGCAGAGAGGGCTCAGCCACCACTAACCTGGCAAAGCACCCTGTATGGCAGAGCCTTTGCAGCTACCGTAACTTGGCAGAATTAGGATGTGGCTGTGGCAGGAAGAGATCACACACAGACCCACTGATGCGATGTTGTCAGATGTTCCTCCAGCAAAGGAAACTTCTTGTTATGGGAAACAGTTAAAGTGCATGAACTAGCTCACATTTCTTTGAATTATTGATCTGGGTTTCTAATGAAACATCATGGCCTTCATTACTACTAAGACCACATTTCCCACAGGTGTGATTTCACACCAGTTTGCTTTGGGCAGATTATTCTTGTTTTGGCAACCATGGCATCCTGTGGCCCTGCAGCACTGCTGAGATTATCGCACATTGAGCTAGTTTCTGCCACTCCTGGCTTTGAGGGGAACTGCAGTGCCAGCACAATAAGGGTGATAAGAAAGGAGAAAGTAATAGGAAAATTATTTCTACTTTGTCATTAGTGCTCTCTCTGACCACTGGCAGGTTAGTCATGCCATGCTGAAGTGAAGTAAAAAAATGACTGCATAAAGGATTCTCTCCAACAGGGGTGAGAATGTAGGAGCTGCAAAGGACAGCAAAGCATCAGGAGGAGACTTGGTTTTAGCCAATGTCATAAGTGAAACCTTGAAACTGAGGTAAGTGCTGGTATTAATTAGCACCTTTCACTTGTAGTGGTGCATTTCTCTATCTGTCACTGCCTGTGCTGACATTTAGCCCAAATGTAGCTATTTATATTCCTCTGGATTGTGCGAATAGCAGCTAGCAATGTTGCTAACCAAGTATAAACTAATCCTGCTCTGCATTGCCTTATTGCAACAAAACTTTGTCAATAGGTATTTGTATGAGTTGGCTTCTTCTGGTAACTGAGAGCACACTACTAGGAAGGTCCTTACCACAGTGACCATCAAGAAGACTTGTACCAGCCCATTATATATTAATAACTCTTCCTCCTTCCTTCTCCCTTAATAAGAGAAAAAAAGGAAACATAATTGAATGGCTGGCCAAGCTCCCCAGGTGTGTCTGGTCATGCAACCCCATGCAGCGCTACAGGCTTGCAGAAGAGTGGCTGGAAAGCTGCCCAGCGGAAAAGGACCTGGGGGTGTTGGTCAACAGCCGGCTGAATATGAGCCAGCAGTGTGCCCAGGTGGACAAAAAGGCCAATGGCATCCTGGTCTGTATCAGAAATAGTGTGGCCGGTAGGAGCAGGGAGGTGATTTTTCCCCTGTACTCAGCACTGGTGAGGCTGCACCTTGAGTACTGTGTTCGATTTTGGGGCCCTCGCTACAGGACAGACATGGAGGTGCTGGAGCGTGTCCGGAGAAGGGCAACCAAGCTGGTGAAGGGTCTCTAGCACAAGTCTTATGAGGAGCGGCTGAGGGAACTGGGGTTGTTTAGTCTGGAGAAGAGGAGGCTGAGGGGAGACCGTATCGCTCTCTACAACTGCCTGAAAGGAGGTTGTAGCGAGGTGGGTGCTGGTCTCTTCTGTCGGGTGGCTGGAGATAGGACGAGAGGAAATGGCCTCAGGTTGCACCAGGGGAGGTTTAGATTGGATATTAGGAAAAATTTCTTCACAGAAAGGGTTGTCAAGCGTTGGAACAGGCTGCCCAGGGAAGCGGTTGAGCCACCATCCCTGGAGGTATTTAGAAGACCTGTAGATGTGGCACTTAGGGACGTGGTGGACTTGGCAGTGCTAGGTTAATGGTTGGACTCAATGATGTTAAAGGTCTTTTTCAACCTAAATGAGTCCATGATTCTATTCTATGGTTATGCAGGTCTGTATCACGATAATTCTGGCAGGAGCAGTGTCAGATGGTTTCTCTGCTGTGACATGTGCTACCTTAAAAACCCGTGTCAAATATAATGAAGCACTAAGCAGAAATAATATCCAGAGACTACCACAACCTATTAATATCTCCTCTGGCTAAATCTCAGTGGCTTTTTGCTCATACAGTTACTATTTGTGCATCCTGCTCAGATGGCAACATAGAACTAATTCAGGATTTTTGTTTCCATAGCTGTGCTTCTTTTCTAACAAACTCATTGGCTCACTCCCATTCACAGATCTTCTTTCTATGCCAGGATTTGCTATCACAGGTGCCTGTCCTTATAAGAAGTCTTTTCCCAGAAGAAGAATTGGAGCCATCAAATAGAATTAAACCAGTGACCTTTTCTGAAAAAAAAACCAAAAACAACAAAAAAACACCAAAACACCAAAAACAAAACAAACAAAAAAAAACACAAAAACCCCCCTACCCATAAATCATAATTGGTGCTCCAAAATTATTACGCTACAGAAAACCTGTCTGCATGACTGATGTGGAGCCAGCAAAAGTGGCACTTGCACATGGGTACTCCATATCTGTCTTGCAAAAATGCATGGTGCCTGGAAGATGAAAATTTAATATTTTCAACAGCTGAAATAGCAGAATACCAGTGTGCAAGAGCAAAATGCTCAGCTGAATTTATTAAATTAATAAAAATAAAATAAACATTACTTTTATAAATATATCTAATTTAGATAGTGATCTACTTAAATTGAAAATGCTGTCTCTTTTAATACCTGAGGCTTCAAAAACAAGAGAAAGGACTGAACAGAACTTTGTGCAGTGCAACAGATACATATACTTAGAATAAACATCAACATTGGATAGAGTTGGACATAAGAGATGTGAGAGTGAAAATTTCACTGGCCTGCAAAAATGAGCACAGTGGTAAAGACCTTCTTGGCCCAGCACTCCGGCTAGTCTTAAGTGTTGTTAAATTTCTATTTCTGAATGTAAATAAAATCTAACAAAATTACATTTTTTGCAATGGTATCTCCTTTGTAGGTAGTAAATGGTGAAAATCTCACTGTCTTGGTGTAAATAGAACCAGCAATCACTAGCACATCCAGTTTTGAATTAGAAATTGCTACAATAAATTCTAAGACTGGTCTAATCTTAAAATCTCAAAATTATCTCTGTGCTATGGAATCAAAAGAAATGACAGCATGTAAGCTGCTGCATAGAGGAAACTTCCATTCCACCTACATAATTGCTTTTAAGAGGAATTTTTTTTCATTTCTCACAGGGCCAAAAGTGCCTTTTCTACTCGAGAAGTATTCTCAGCTGAGCTTGTGCAACAGGTCAAGTGAAATTTAAGTAATGAGTCAGTTGCTGTACTTTACTTGCTAAAGTGGAATGAAAGATCACTCTGGACATAAGAACATTTGTTTGAATGGAACTTTATATTTGTTAGTTGATATAGAAAACATTTCTGAATTCTCTGACACATATTCCTTTTTTTTTTTTAATGAAAAAGAGCAATGCCTTGAAAGAACAATGATTGCTCTTAAAGTACATTTCATGGCTGCAACTAACTTTGAGAAACATAAGGGATTTAGGTTGTACGCTCCATCTCGTCTGGAAATTAGTGTCCCTTAGTGAAGATATTGTAATTGCCTGCCTAGGTGATTCTGTTCTGCTGCAACATCAAATGGATTTGCTCAAATTATTATGGAAGTTCTGAGCAGAAGGACTGTATCTTTGTTAGAAATATATTTCACCACCTAAGTCACCATTTATAATATTTTGCTGCTTCTGAAATGATCTGTTCTCTTCATATATAAGGAATTGTCCCACATTCATTGTTCCCAAAACAAATGACCTTGGGGAAATATTTTTATATATCTTAATTAGTTGACCTACATTATAGGAACCAGAACATAGTTGTTAATGGAGAGGCAAATTAATTAAGTCACCTACAGAGAGGAATAATATGAATAGAGGACTAAAAGTCAAGCAAGAGTTGTTTCTCATCTCAGCTGTGCATGTACACTGAAATGATGCAGCTCTGTACAGAAATTTGAGCTAGCTTTAGACAATGTGGATGCTGCAGACTGGTCCTTACTGTAGGCCAAAATAACATGCCAAGTAGCTGAGTAAATATTTGTCAACTATCCATATTTGTGAACTACCCATCAGGCCCACCTTGTGATTTTGGTTTTTTAACCTTGCAGCTGCGCCATTTCTATTTGTATAAAGATACATCTAGCTCTGTGATATTTCAGCATTGAGTAATCAAATAGCTAAAAGCAGGTGAATAATCTATAGATCAAATTTGCTACTAATGTAACTGCTAAGTGGTATTAGGCCATATTTTAGTAGATTGTAGTAGGTTGTTGGTAGATTGTTATCCATACAACCTACTACACACACACATGCTTGTAAAATGTCTGCATGTAACTGAGACACTGCAGGTTAACAGGCTGCTCCCATACTGTGGAGACATCCATGTAATTTCTTAGCACTGTTTGCTTGCTTGAGATTATAAGTATTTACATACCGGCCACAGAATTAACTTAATTACTCAAATTTCACTATTCTTCCTTAGAAATATTATCCAACCAAAAGCAAACATTCTGATTTCTTAGGGCCAGGGAGATCTAGTATAGCTGGATCTTTCATTTACTACAGGAAAGTATATTGCATAAAGGACTTAAAGTGAGGATAGGGGAGAAAGAAGTAATTCTTCACTACACTTGCCTAAGAATGGATTTGATCTGCTAAACTGAAGTCATTATGGGTACTCAAGTTTACCAGCCAACAAAGGAAACTCACTGCTTTTTAAAATATAAAAATATAAATTCATACATATATGTATAAAAATTAAATTAATGTTATTAATATACTTATGTTGAGATTTACCCTCTTACTTGCTTCTAGCTAATAAGGACTAGAACATACAGTCACAGATTATATTCAAAAGGTAAGACCTCTAAAATAAAGCATTCCAGATTTTGCATGTCCTAGAGTTGTGGGAAATTCACAGAGTTCCTGTGTTCTGGAAGCCATTTCCTTCCTGGATGCTTTTTTCTTAAAAGTTGGAAATAGAGCAGGTGAAAGATCTCTAGATATGTAATAGTTTCTGGCTTTTGCAAAAACTATTTAACAGCTTTTTTCCATGTTCGCCCTGACTTTTAAAACAGAAACTACTTTCAGTTTACATGCAGTATATTTTTTCCATTCCTTTGTAGACATAATATCCAAATACCACTTGACCTCATTGAGCAAGAAATCTGATAAAGGCTGACAGTGCTGTGGATTTTCCCACACGGAGTGGTAAAGCGTGATATTTGAAAAAGGGCTTTTTTAATAAAAGCAAAAGTTACAACAGTAAAACCACAAAACTTTCAAACAGACAAGTCCAAAAAAATAAAACCCAAAGTAGGTTAAAGGAAGCTTAATGGGAACTATTTATACTGAGAATTCACGTTGACTACTACAGCTCAGACTCTAAGTAAACCAAAAACATGCCCACAGCCTCTCTCCAAAATTCTGTGTAATCTCAGGTGGGTATCCTTGCTGAGCTGGTGTGACAGTGAAGGATCTAGGCACATGTGACTCTACTCCATACAGATTCCTACACCACCCCAATCTCTTACTCCAGAGCACCTGTGTTAGGTGATGCGACTAACATCTCTCATGCCTGTGGTACTCACTCATCCTGTCCCTGCAAGGACCTTTTGTGCCGTGCAGAGTCATTTTGGATTGGGATAGAGAAGCTCAACATGAAACAATTGTTCACTTCATGCAATTGGCAACACAAATACTATCCTGAAGGGCCCACTGCTGGAGGAAGAGGAGTGCTCCAGTGGTTTTGATTCTTATAGCAAATCTGCTCTTGACAGCTTTGTTCTCAGAGATTTTGGAAGGCTGTTTAGGTAGAAGGAGGAATTAGTTTTATTATTAAAATTAATCATAATTGATTTTACAGACAGCCCTGAGTTTACGTTGGAGAGGACAGACCAGAGAAGGGCACGTTGCACTTGGAAGGGAGGGGATGGATTTGGTGAAGATTCTTAGCTCCTGTGTGGGTTTGTATTTCAGTCTGAGATGCGACCCTAAGGAAAATCCATCCTGCAAAATCCGCTTCTCCCTGTAACAGGACACAGCATTGTCCCAGATTTAAAATCGACGGTCCTCCTGCCCAAGCTTTGGTAGATCTCTTGGATATACCCTGCTTTTAAATGTCCTCAAGAATCAGTATTCTGTGGGGCTTGGGGGAAATAAACCAGGCGTTAGTTACATGACAATGTGAATGGAACAGGGAAAGAAAATTCTGACAAGCTAAAATGGAATTTATGGGAGCAGCTGGAACACATATTCCACTTTGGTTAACCTCTTCTTGGCAAATTTATATCAGTAAGTTAGTTGTGAACTGCCATGGCTGAGGAGCAAACGCATCCTTTCTGTGTGTGTGTCATGCTTTCTCCACAGCGGTAATCTGGGGCAGAGGGGCAGGCAAGGACCATACATCCATACCATCTGCAGCTCCCACACTCCAGCCAGCAGTGGCTGGGAATCACAGCTCTTGGCAACCTCCATATCCATTTACTAAGCTATACTTTGGACAACTGTCTACCACACCTCTGGAATGCAGCTTGCAGAATTTAGTCATAAACTTAGAGAAGGAAGGAGAGACACTCTCTGCTGGAAGATATTCCAAACTTAGAAAGCAGCTTTAGAGAACTGTAGGATATATTCCAGCTGGAAAATGCGTTCAAAGGGCCACTTTACAGAAGACTCTTATAATTGCAGATTGCAAGAAACTGGGAGGATATTACCCAGTATTTGAGTAACAGTATTACCCCTGTTTCTTACTTTTTTGTCTAAGCAGCTGCTAATGGCCAATGTCCAAGATAATACAATGGGACAGATAGATTTCTGGGCTCATCCAGGACTGCCATTCCTCTGCTTCTTTTCCCTGGAAGAATAGGAAGCTTGGTTTATCAGTCTCAGTGGCTGTTACAGGTCTTACACAAGCCTTGCCCACATGGGAAATGTCTAGTTTGCCACTTCAGTGTTTGTAGTTAGAACTGGAGCTGGGTGCAGTTGCAATGGTGACTGGAAGAGGTAAGAGCATGCCACACCACGGAGAGCTGTTACAGATGTTGGAACTCTTGGTGTCCTCTGCCCACCCAGTAAGTCTGGCCTGAGGGTACTAGTGAGGGATCAGCACAGACAAACAGAACCTATACATTTTTTATCAAGCACAGCACGCTCGCTGCCACGTTATTTAGCTCTAATTCAGGTCAGATGCCGTAAGGGCAAGACCGTCCATACTAGTTTGTCCAACATGGCTGTTAACCAGGCAACAGCATTTGAAGGCAGGTTTGTAGTAAATGCAAATATGCAAATGCAGAAATGCAAATAAAGCATGTAGTGGTTTAATCCGGCAGGCTGCTGAACACCACGCAGCCACTCACTCACTCCTCACCCCTGCAGTGGGATGGGGGAGAGAATTGAGGGCGGGGGGGGGAGGAAGTAAAATTTGTGGGTTGAGCTAAAGACAATTTAATAGGACAGAAAAGGAAGGGAAAATAATAATAATAATCATCATCATAATATATATAAAAAAGTGATGTACAATGCAATTGCTCACCACTTCCCACTAGAAGCTACAGAGAAAGATCAGCAACAGTGTATTGAATAATCTGGATAGGAACTGGAACTTTGCAGAGTCTGCAGTGGATCTGCTTGACACACAAGGGATACTATATAGAACAGCATTCCTGGGTAGACCCTTGTGAGGAAAGAATGTTCCTGCCGGATGAAAAAATGTAAGTGAATTTTCAGAAGTAAATACAGCATTCTAAACATGAATATGTCACAAATCTTCCAAACCTGTTATTATATTCCCAGTTAATGAGCAGCTTGTTAAATGCAGGAAGTCAAGCCAGTGGTGATTTACTGAAGAGTGCAATTGATAAATCACTGTTCCATTGCATCACTAGCTACACAGGACTGAGTGATTTCCCATCTGCTATGTCCTGCCTGCTACTGTCCTGCAAACCATGCAATTATTTAGGTCAGCCCAGTGTGGGTGCAAATCACTGACATCCTGATTAGGCAACATGGTGTGCTCTTTGTGCTGCTGTAAACGACAATGTGAAGTGCTCAGCACTCCTTCATGAGCTAACTGACATACAGGAGCTGCATGTTTTTAACTTCAGATCAGTTTAAAAACAGATTTCATTGGAACTGGCGTGAACATGCGTGGGGAAGACAGGTATGCTTTGGCAGCTGTCTGGAGAATTTTATACCCTGAGAGGTGTGATTGCTCCTAGTTTGTTTCAGTGGTTTCTTAGCCTGGAGACTGTCACTGTCCTGCCCTTTAAAGAGAAAGCAGCACCATCTGAGGTGGTATAAAATCATACCAGTGCCTTTCCTTCTCTTTTCCCATCCATCAGCTTGGCAGTGATAACAGGGCTGAGTAACATCCTCTCCTCCTTGGTTTGTGCCTATGATACCTGGGATTTCTAGGTGTCCTTCATGCAAGTACAAAGGCGAAGGACTGTCAACCTGCTACGTCATAGCAAAGCAAGTTTTTATGAAGAGGTGATATAGATAGCTACAGTTAGGGGAGAAACAAACATAGGAGCCTGCAGGCCCGCATGTGCTTCTTCAGACAAGATGCATCCCAGCCCAGCCCAACACAAAGCAGCCTTTATTTGCATATGCTCTATAAACCCTGAGATGGATCAGGGCATGGGAGAGAGCAGAAGATTAGTAAAGTCCTGGACAGGCGTAGGAAGTAGCCATCCAATAGAGGATGCAGATTGCCCACCATCAACTACATACTTGCTAAATTTCCAATGCTTTTCAAGTGGGGGACACACGTTCCTGTGACACAGGGCAAGACAGAAGATACCTCTGATCCTAATCTCCCCATGTGCCTAAAACAAACCAGCCATCCAGTATGTGCATGTGGCCAGCTGCATTCCAGGAGCCTGCCCAGAGCCAGCAGGCAGCAGAACAACTGTGTAGAAAACAAGTTGAGGAATTCCTAGAATTTCAGAAGAGTATTAAAATAACCTTAGTATCCAACAGCAAGCAGGTATGAGAGATAATAGCAGAAGTGGCTGCTTATCCCTCTTTGGTACTTGATTAAGTGCAAATTTTGTAAGAAAGCATGTGAATGTTGAGAGTATTTATTTCAGCTTTTCTCTACCTCCCAGATTCTTTGGGAGCAAGGACACAAGTATTTCAGGAAGCCTCCAGAACACTAAATAAACCACTGTATTGTAACAATAAGATTTTTTATCTCCTGTTCATAATAATTTTCCCAGTCCCCAGAACTATTTGGATCTATAGCAGGAATATGTCTCCTCTTGCTATTCTACACACATTTCTATCAGCAGCAAGATCTCCCTACATGGCAGCATACACTTCACTTCAAAGATCTACCCAACCCTTTAGGCTGTAATTAGACTTGTAACTGCTGGAGCCAATCTGCCCAACAGGGAAACTTCTCTGAAAACAAAGATTTTGTAAAGGTTGAAAGAGACGATGGTAAACAAGAAATGGCTAGTGGCTTCTTGAAATTTCTCCTGCTGACTGCTCTTTCATTAAGGCTGGTGAAAGAAAACAATTCTCTGTGCCTAACAATAAAGTCAAGAACACAGTTTCTCTTTTAAAATGTAGGCTCCAAGTTCTTCCCCTCTACCAGCTGAAAGTTTTCATGAGTCTAGAAGCTAGACTGGAAAGACACACTGTTGGAGTTCTTACGAACTTATGTCTCAACCACTCACTAAAATCACCTTACCTCAATTGTAATAGAAGTTTATATTATATTATATTATATTATATTATATTATATTATATTATATTATATTTCATTATATTACATTATATTATATTACATTGCATTACATTACATTGTGAAATTTATTACCTCTTGCATTTACACACTGTAGGGAAATGTTTGCAATGGATCTTATTTATGCTGTATAAAAGCAGAAACTCATTCCCCCTTTTGGGGTTGTTCAGTCTGGAAAAGAGAAGGCTCCAGGGAGACAATATTATGGCCTTTCAAAATATAAAGGGAGCTTATAAGAAAGAGACATTTATCAAGGCCTGTAGTGACAGGACAAGGGGGCAATGGTTTTAAACTGAAAGAGGGTAGATTTAGATTGGACATAAGGAAGAAATCTTTTATGATGAGGGTGGTGAGGCACTGGAACAGGTTGCCCGGAGAAGCTGTGGATGTCCCATCCCTGGAAGTATTCAAAGCCAGGTTGGATGGGCCTTTGAGCAACCTGGTCTAGTGAAAGATGTCCCTGCCCCCCGTGGTAGGGGGGGATGGACTAGGTGATGTTTGGTTCCTTTCCAACACAAACCATTTTATGATTCTATGATTTTTCTCTGTCTCCTCTAGAAACTCTGCATCTTTGGCCAATAGCTAATAAAATCAGGGATCTTAGCTCTTCTCTCCTACCATACGCAGCTCTGATGATTCCAACAAGCACTTGGACACCAAAGCTTTTAGCAGCACTCCCTGAGCTACTAGTATTTTTGACACCAGTCCACACCTAAATTTAGCAATTCCCAGACCTAATGTCAGTGCAATTTTGCTATTGCTGATTTAGAATAGGGCTCTGGCTCAATATTCTCATTCTGAAAATAGTTTCTAATTCTTCACCCAGGGCAGAAGTGCTATCCTGTTCTACCACACAACCTGATGATTCAGTGATATACTTAGTTATTCCCATGTTCAGGGTGATGCACGTATTTATGAACCTCCCCAGTCCTTGTTAGATCAGTAAGACTGAGGGTAGGCCTGACCCAGATATTAAGATACATGGAATTTAAAGGATTCTTAAATTTAAATCATACCCAAATCTGCAGTTGGAACCTGTCATTTAAAGGTGCAAACACCTTCAGGCATAGACCTGCAGGTTGCACACTCCAGGATGAGTTTGCAAAGTAACAGCTGACTGCTGCTGTGCAGAAGTCATGCCAGATGCTCCACGGATTTCCTCAGCATGTAAAGCAAACTTTATGTGCATGTTCAGAGGATAAGCAATGACTTTGGACTGTGTACATGTTTGGAGACTGTATTGCATGTGTACAGAAGTGCTCCATGCATATGCAATAGCCAGGGCCATCCCATATTCATAAACTGGACTCTCTTTCATTTAAGTCCCATAAATGATACCTCAGACTCCAAACCCTAGAGCTGGTCATTCATGAAGTTGATTCTATCTGAATATAAGCTCTAGGAGAGCTTACAGTCTCATGAGAATTTAATTCAGAAAGCAGGGGTTATGCTGCTTACGTGACATGCCACATCTGAGTACAAAACCACCAATGCCTTGCAATTTTCCATCTTATTATTCAGTGGTGATAGACATGAATGAAAATTAGACACAAGTAACACTATTGTAACTCCTGCCACTCCACACCTATTGCTTCAATATACATGCTGCTGTGCTTATAAGTGATCACTGTCAAGACCATATTGACAACCCATTGATAACATCAACACCACGTGCAAGATCTGGGGGGTCATCTCATGAAAAAAGAGTTAAGCTGTGGTCAGAAAGTCCAGAAAAACATGTCATACTTTTGTGTTTTCAAAGTGAAGCACTAACACTGACTAGCAAGGTCTCCCAGCCCTTGTTGCAAGATGGACGAGAAAAATGATGGGTGAATCAGATCCAAAGCCAATCAACCAGAAAATACTCCAGATGTGCAGGAAATTCAGTTTTGTATCTGATGGGGATCAATATCAACTGTTTGGATGCAGTTTCTTGATCAGTTTATCCACTCCATTACTATGAAGGAATAAATATGCACCTCTGCATGCTCCCAGTCACTCCATCCCGCCAGCTCCCTTGCATTTGACAGTGATTGTACACCAGCATGGACACTCAGATAAACTGGTTAGCAAGACAAGTTGACCCAACTCAAAACTATCTTCACAGAAAGAAAAAAAGTCATACTAATTGCACAGTTGCTAGCTCTGGACAAAGGATACAAAGGGACTACAGGGGGTGGGAGTGGGGAGAGAAAGAGGAAAGGACAGTAAGCAGCAGCCCTAAATGAGCCTAGACTGATTGTGAAACCATCATCAGAACAGACCTATGAATCAGATTTCCTTTCATAAAATGATACCACAGAATATCTGACCAAATCAGCTCCCCATAATAATGTTTGAACATAAATTGCAAAATATCGCAGTAATGTAGGTAATGCATATAAGATACTAAGGAGTGCAGCAGTTAGGACTCCAGGAGCTTTGGTCAGTTTGCTACAATAAGATCTATACAGGCTGCCTACAGCCATTTGTGTAATTGAAGTAGAAAGGGTTGCCTTCCTTGTGATTTTATCAAAAATGCCCAACTATTTCATATTTACAGTCTAAGCTCAGAGTCACGTGATATGAAAGATCTTCAGATTTCTCATACAAGACAACATCTCATGGATACACAGAAAGATTTGAAAATGCAAACTAAAAGGCCCTCGGAATATGATATAACAAGAGAACTATGATGGCCACCTGAAAGTAAAGGCAATGAGTCCGACGTTATGATTTTTGAATGGAGGCTGCTGGTTTGGCTTATCAAACAGAACTGCGCTTCTGGATTTAAAAATCGTCTTTCTACTGACTAAATACGTCCTCCCATGAATCTTAGGCCCAGACTCTGTATACTGGGCTGCACTGGACAACGCAACAGTTAGGGCACACAGATGCTCTTTGATCATGCTAGTCCATCCTGTGGGAATGGGTCTACGTGATCAAGAAGGCAGCAAACTGGGCCACAGGCACCTATCGCAACCCCTCCGAGAGCACCATGCGACTTCGTCAGGGCTCCGCGTAGACTCAAAAGCTCAGAAGCATTAAATGACGGATGTCTGACCCTAACCTCCTTGTAAAATTACTTCATGGGTAAGCAGACTTCTGTGTTACTTTTACTTTTCTAGAAAGGAATGGCTTTAAGGAAATTCCCTCCTACCTTCCTCTCCCACTGGGCAAAAATAGCTAAAAGGACATTGCTCATACCAGGAGTAGAAAACAGCAGCAGCAGAGCAGCTTAACATAAATCTGCAGGAATTGGAATTCATTCTACAAAATTGTGACATCTAGGTCTTTCTCCCCGTTCCGTTGAATCTTATCAACCCATTATTTATGCTGAAATAGGGCCTGAAGTCTCCAGCCAGAGGTGAGGCCAACTCTGCCAGATGGCTGTATACATACAAGGAATCAGGCTGTCTAAAATCCCATTCCTGCAAGCATGTGACTGTACTCTCCGGCATCAGTTCTCAAGCATCAGTCCTTATGCCAATAAACCACTTTGGTCTCTAAACACCTCCAAAGACCAAAGCCTGGGTGCACTGTATTAGTGCATGACAGGGTGTGATTCACACACAGAGTGGGTGTTTCCTGGACAAAAACATGTGTGAGGTGCTCTTTAGAACAGCAGGCTTTGTAAGTGCTGTTTCCTTTTTTATTGGTTTAGATATGCAACCTGCTATGCACCTCTGTCAGGGCTGAGGCCAAAGTGGACAAGATATGGCTGGGATGGAGTGTTAAAGATTTAATTTATAAACAAATAAGGGTGATGCCCTAAAAAAACCCTCCCTAAGAAAGTTAGTAGGGAAAAGGAAGAGGTGGAGCTTTATTTCTAAGTAAGTTTTTATCTAAACGGAGGATCTGACCCTAACAGGATTTCAGTTTAAAAAAAAAAAAAAAAAAAAAAAGGAAAGAGAGAGAGACAAGTCCATTTTTTTAATTACTGGAAAATAAAATCCCTGAAGTGATACAGTTAGAAACTTTCTCACTGTAATTTCTGGTCAGAAGCAGGATGAAGTCTGCTTACTTCACTGACAAAGATGCCTTTTTTAAATTGGGGAGAATTTGGATCAACCAAGACAGGAAATTAGTGAGCACAAATGAAAGGTTGTTTATCCTTTGAGCAGATGGCACTTTTCAGGAGAGAAGTGGACACAACTGTAAGACAAACTCAGTCACACCAAACTAAGTCTATTTGTAGTGCTGATTAGAAGCAGTTGCTTTTGTTCAACAATTTAAATACCTCTGACTTTGCTTTCTATGGACCTAGTTCTTAGAATCTTGTAATTATGTCTGAATTGTGTTTCCCTATACACACGCCTTAAATTTTAAAGGTATCTCCTCATTTTGAAAATGTGACTCCTTGAAGCTGTATTTTCTGGAAACTGAGTTATCAAGAAACAGATAACACGGAAATATATGGGGTTTAATTTTTAAATGTCTTTGGAACATTTGACTTTGGAAGGCTCCAAGTTCAGGCTTTTTCATGCTTCTGTTCGGCCAGCTGGCCTCCTACACATTAAAAATATTAAGTTAAAACTGCATGCTTATAGTCAGATTTGGATGAAGCATAAACGTATCATGGTTTAGGTTTTTTTTACAGATAGTTGTGGAAGGAAGAATCCACCTGCTATCTTTTTTTTTTTCCTCTCTGGTTTACCAATTTCAGCTGAAAATTAAAACAGGATAAACTGGTATCACCAGCCAAGAAATTGGTGCTCTAGAGTTTTTAAAATATCTATCATTGAGAATGTCTCTTTCTGAAAGAGACCGTTTTATCACTGGTAAAATGCTCAAATGCGATGACACCTAAAAGAAAGAATGAAGAATAAAGCTATGAAAAAACCCATCTCTGAACTGGGGAAGGAATCAGCAATTATCATTTTGGTACGAAAAATGAATGATGCTTTGTATATAAGGTTATTTCTACTGCTATTTAAACACTGCTTAGATAGCATGCCAAATTTACACAATGATCTACAAACTTTTCCTGCTAGGGTGAACTGCCAGTTGTAAAGATCTGTATTTTGTCTTACTGCAGAATCAGACTGATGAAGAGAAATCTGGGCAGGCTGCTATAAAGTGTTTAGTCATATTAAGACATACAACAGGAGAAAGGAGAGATCAAGCAGAAAACTCCTTAGGCCTTGAAGTTTCCCCAGACAAAACCTGTATTACAAAGCAACACATCCTTCGGTGAGGTCGTTAACTGCTCAGGTTTTACCCTTGCTCTACTTTTGCTGGGTGCCCTTGACAATAGTATTCCTATCTCCGATTGTCTCCCTTGTGTGTAAAAAGAAAATAATTCCTCACCTCACAAAGATGTTGTCAGATTTATGGTTGTAAAGTGACAGAAACTAATTGTCATGATATGCAGTAGTTAAATTTCTGTAAAGTCAATTATGAGGTCAGGAATGATTCAGGTCAATCACAGTCATGAGAAAGAATGGAAGATTCACAACCGGCTTGCGTTTGATATTTATGTTCGGCGAGAAATCTCAGATTTCCAATGAACGGTACAAGGCGCAGTGTTATAGTGGCTTTTCAACTTAATTGGAATGAGCTTCTTTTTTAACCTAGTTTTTCCCTCTACAAAAGTTTCGCAGAAGTGTATTTAAAGAAGGCACGTTCATAGCGCTTAAGTTTGGTTCTTTAAATACTTCCATCTCGGGCTACTGATCACCGAGATTGCCTTCTTATTGATGCACTTCAGTGAATCAGGCATTCCCCTCAAGATGATGCAAGTAAGTCACCAAGGTTTGTGGGGAGGGTAGATGAGAAAAAAACCAACCCTAGAACCCACTTCTCCTTCCTCCTCTGAAGATTTCCATCGAGAAAGTGAAACAAACAAGTCTTGCCGTGACCTACAAACAACCCACCCTACAGCGAGATGTGATTTAGCACCTCGGAGACTTAGACCAACTATTAGCTAAACTATTACCGTGTCCACTAAGATATTTTTAAGATATAAGTAACTTCGAACTTCAAGAAACATTACTTGTGGCACCTTCGAGTGCCATGGCAAGACACCCCCTCCCCTCCTCCCCGGGCAAGAGGAAGAGAAAACGGAATAAAACCATAAAAATTGCACCAGACCGGGAGCACGGACAATCCCCAAGGCGCACAGTGCCGCAAGCGGGCAGGTTGTCTATAAACAGCGGGCCACGGGAGAGGCGGACGGGCGTGCGGGGCCGAGCCGCCGGCCCGAGCCCCCGGCGCCGGCCCGAGCCCCCAGCGGCGGCCCGGCCCGGCCCGGCCCGGCCCGGGCTGGGCGGACGGGGGAGGAGAGGCGGCGCCAGTGATTGGCTGCCCTGGCTCAGGCATCACATATGGGGCAGCGAGTCAATGAGGCAGCTCCGAGCGCGGGCTGGGAGGGCGGCCGCGCCGGGGCCAGTCCTCTTCCCCAAGCAAGCAAGCAAGGAAGGAAGCCGAGCGAGCGGAGGAGAAGAAGGGAGGCTTGCTCTCCGGTGGCGTCGGTGAGATACGAGAATCCGTGCTGGGTGCCGTCCCCTCCCTTTCCCCCACCCCACCCCCCGCTTTCTAAGTTTGTTCGCTCGCGAAGAGCGGCCGGGTTGTTCGTTCCTCATTTATGTGTAAAGCGAGTAGCTGGGTAATTAAGTTAGCGAAGGTGTTCTGTTTGCAGAGATTTTTTTTTTTTTTTTTTTTTTTTGCCTCGTCTCTGTCTGCCTTCAGGGATTCTAAGAGCTGGCCTATTCAGGGGAGGAGGGTGTCTCGCTTTTCCGCGTTTCTGGAATTGCGGTTCTGTGCTTCGGGCAAACAAGTTTTCCGACTGCTTTGTTTCAAAGGTTTCTGCTACAGACCGCATCCATTAACTCCGTACGCGATTGCCTTGCTCCTGACTTAAAGAAGGGGTTTGTCGGGGTTTGGGATCTCAAATTTCTGTAATAAACGAGACCCAAACTTCAGGGCGGTTTTAGCGTCTGTTTTGTGTAGCCTTCTAGCAGATTTCCCCCCAACTTCAGTTGATTATATTCTTTAAAAAAAAAAAACAAAACACAACAGAAGGCAGAAAGACCTCAGAAATTTTTTGTGGCTCTCTCACTGTCTTTCTCATCCCCTGAGCGGTGAAGGGAAAACTTGCAGCCACTCGAGCACTGCGATGAAATAACTCATTCAAAGCAGTGCTGTTTCCTCCCGCCTCTTGTTCTGCCAGCGCCTCCCGGGTTCCTATACCTCCCCGCACAATTTTTTTTTTTTTTTCCTACAGGAAAAGCGCATTGTGGGGTTTTTTTGTCTTGTTTTCTTTTTCCTCAACTGTTCCCACCCAACAAACTCGCAAATCCGGCTTAGAGTTTCTCCGCTCAGCCCAGGGTTGCAACACGGGGACGCACCCCCGAAAGCGTTGGGGCAACCCTCCCGCCCTGGCCTCATTAGCGCCCTAATTGGTGCCGGGAGTTCCTCTCCCCGCTGGAAGCAGGCACGGAGGCTGCCGGCCTCAGAACTAGTTTGGGGGACTCCGTAGGAAAAACCGGCTTGAGAGGACGCATTAGGCGGAAGGGGGAGACACGGAACGCTTTCCAAAAGCGCGTTTGGGCTAAGCTAAAGCTTTTTTTTAAAAAAGCCTCTCTTGGTTTTGTTTTGGTCTGTTCTCTTGGCCCGGCTGAGGACTTTCAAACCGTCGGCTGGGGGCGGCGGCCGGGAGGTGTGCGAGGGGAAGGGCCGGGCCGGTTCCCTCTTTTGTTTCCCCGAAGGGGCGCCCGCAGCCGCATGGCCGAAAGCTCCTCTCTCTGCCCCCTCCGTCTCTGCGCCTTCCCCCCTTCCCATGCTGCTCCCGGGGCTCCGCGGATGGCCCGGGGGACGGGGAGGGGGGAAGGCGGGGTTGGTGTGAAAGCGAACGATCGATTTGCGCTAATTTCGGGATTCGCGGGGGTGCCGGGCGGCGGCTGTAACAACAAGGCGGCGGCAGGGGGGCGGGACGACGACGGGGGGCCTCCAGCCCACACCAGTGCGAGCTTGGAGTATTTTCGAGCCTCCCGGGTTTCCAAGGTTTCGGGGGGAGCTTGGGGTGCTCTTGGCGCCGGGCCGGGCGGCGGGTGTGGGGGGCGCGGGGCAGAGCCCCGGGCTCGGCCGGGCGGCGGGGGCGGCTGCCCGGAGCTCCGGCTGGAGAACGGGACGGCGGCGGCCCGAGGAAAGGGGTGAGTCGCGTTGGCTCACCCTCGCTGGCAGGGAGCATAGGAGACACCTCAGCTTTTTAGGAGAAGTAGCTTTGTTAACTGCTTCCCAGATGGATCTTGGAGTGTCTAGAGATGGGAGACTGGCTTTACTCCAGAGTAAGGCAGTGATAAAAAGCCTATAACTCTATGCTGGCTACGCAAAGCAGTGGAGTACGTGCTGCTTGCTTGTGCTGCAGCATCCTCGTCTAGGGACTGCCGAGATTTATGCCTGAGGATCTCTCAGGAGTATTGTTGAAACTACTAGTGCAAGTGTTGAAATCTAGTTTGCATGATGCTGTCTTGTTCTCACTTCTCCTCCTCAATTCTTGCGTTTCTCTTAGCAGTTGGAAAGGGAAAAGGATGGGGTTAGCAAAGGGATAGATTATTTTTAAAAAGGGGAAATAGTTGTAATCGAAGAGAGGATAAATGCCAGCTTTTTTTTTCCTTTCTCCCTTGTTGAGCAGGGTAGGAGACATTAAATCACTGTTGGTAACAACAGCCATGAAATATTCTAGCAGTATTCCAGAAGACTGGACTGTCACATAGAGCTGGGTGTTGCTCTGGTATTATGGGAGTTACTGGTTGTTCTGCACAGAACTAGTTTCACAGAAGCCCACATAAATGTTATATACAGAAATGTAGTATCTCAGTAAAACTGCGGGCTTGTTCACTGGTAAGGGGTGGGGGGTTGGGGTGGGTGTCTGTGTAGAAATGCAATAGCAGTATCTGCTTACTAGTTTTCTTCCATTGAGTGAATCAAAACTGTATCACTTGCTGCTTTCTCTAAGATCCTAAATTATTGAGAAGGAAACTGGTTGCTCATGCTGTCTGAAGCACTAGTTGGGACAGTCACTCTGACATCTGGCCAAACTGGAGTAGTGACTACTGAAGCTAGGAATGGTAATTTACCTCCAGATTAGAGAGAAACGTGTGGAAAACCCTGCAAGTCCTTGCTTATTGTTTGAAAAGCCAGTGGCTTATGTGTTTGGTGTTATTCTGCACCTACAGTGTTATGGCATCTAGGATGTACAAAGCATTGCCTCATCTCCCATGGTTATCAGTCTGTGCGTGAGGAATTGTCTAGGTAATTCTTTAACTTGAAGATGTCGCTGACTAAAAGTACAGGAGGACTGAGAGGTTTTTGTTCTTGGGGAAAACTTACTGTGGTATTGCTGTTACTGTAGTAGGTCTGCTGGGCCTTAGAACTGGCAGAGGGCATGGAGGGAACCAGAAAATGATGGATTAGCATTGCATTACTAGCTCTTCCTTCCATATGGCGCTTGCAGAGTTTAATGAATTACCTTCCTCAGCTTCCTAGGATGTGCACATCTTGACTGAGGCTATCTGATTATTCAGCAGACCTCAGTAATAACTAATCTTGAAATTCCAGTGGGAAGCAGCATGCTCCACCCCTGTCAGGTTGGCCATAAGTGACAGCAGGATCTTCCACTGATACAGGAGACATTGCGTATTTGGAGTCTCTGCAACAGTGGGGAAATTGTAGTCCAGATCCTGAACTGAGGTCTGTGCATTCCTGAATCTTCAAAGACTGAAATAATAGTCATGGACACTTGAGAGGTGGTTTCACCTCTTTTTATAAAAGTTTTGCAAATAGGGTGTTTGCCCTTGGCAGCAAGAGGGGGAATGCTATGGAAGGATCTTTGAAAGATGGCACTTGAATTCTATAGTTAATGAGAAAAACACTGCAAAATATGGAAACACGACAATGAAACAACCCCTTTGCTTTGGAATTGCAGCTTTTTAGAATGAACCCGTACCAGTCCTGAAGTTTGTGTTGCTTGGGTGGCTGCATAGTCTGATCTTCAACTTAGATCAAATTGTGGCTTGGAGATGCTGCTGCTACATGCCCAAATAACTCAGAAAATCTAACAGATCCCAAGATGGCTTAACCTGTGGACAGATGACCTTGAAAGAAGGGAATGTTGTAAACAAAAGCAACTTAGTTTGAAGGACTGTTGAAGAGGGACATATATCTACATATTGCTAAGACCACAGACTGTAGGAGTTCCTGCCTTGCAGTGCAGAGCAAGTTTGCTTGCTGCAAACTGGTTTCACGAGGTCAGGCTTGACTCTCTGGTACCATTTCCAGATTGCTGGAGTCTTAAACTTGAGCAACGACACATTTTTATTCAAAACTCCCAGGAATGCTGCCATGCTCTGAAGGTACACTGTCACCTTTCAGGTGCAGCAACTTTGAAATAAAGAACTCCTTTTATCAACACAGATCATATTGTTGGAGATGCTTTGGGACATATTGGCAAAGGGATTTTAGCTAGTCCTCTGCATTTAGAGCTGGAGAAGCTTGCTTGAAATTGAACTTACTGTTGGCCCAGTAAGTCACTTTCTGTTCACATTTCTTCTGCTGCACCTTGCAACTTTTGTTTTTTCCAGTTTCACTTTTGCTAAGACCTGAAGAGGCTTGTGGTGATTGACTTAAACTGGCCTTTTGTCTTAAGGCAGGAAACTTACAGCTTTTCTTGTTCTTTAAACTGCTACTCATCATACATCATCATAGCCCCCTCCCCCCCTTAGTTGTGTTTTTCCATGGAATATGAAACAGATTGAGGATGGGTGGATTTTCTTTTACTCGAGTTGGTTAACTAAAGGAAGATTAGGTTTTCACTTTGCATGGTATACTGGGGTGTCTAATCTATGTGTCTTATTGTTAAGGCTAGACAAAGTGCTTTTGCAACTCTTCCTTGTAACTTTCCTGACTTCTCAATAAAATACTTCACTACATTTTTAGTAGGAAACCCTTATAGTGGGTGATAGGGGTGGCAAAGGTACTATACTTAACGACTAATTCTTTTCTGAGGTTCTGGCTGCTTTGTTCACAAGACTCGAGTTAAAGTCCTGTGGTAATTAACAACTACTGATTTTTTCTATTGCATTTTTCTCAAAGCTCAGCTTTCTAGAATGATCAGGCTCCTTTAATGGATGTGTTTGTTTTTCTTTCTGCCTTAAGTCATCCCTGTCTTGGGAGCAGAAGCTTACATCTTTGTAGCTTCCTTCTAGAGTCGACAGACTGGTGTCTGGTGGTCTGTCTCCCAATGAATTCCATTTGTAGTTTCTACTTAACTGTTTCACTAAACTGTCCTCACAGGAGTTCTTAATCTGGTGCTGTGTGTGTACTAGTGCTGTATGTAGTTCAGTTATATTCTTGGCCTTACATTAGTCTTGCATAGAAGTGTGTGTGTATACATACATATATACAACAGACATGTATTTTTATATATATCAAAATATTATTTTTATTGGCTCTTGATGTTACTAAATCATGTGACCTACTATCCATTTCTCCTAAGCAGAGACAAGTACTTCCAGTTAAATGCAAATGCACAAGTTCCTTCATTTAATTTACAAAGACTAGTTTTAAGGAAATCTCACTGTTTTTTTTTAAACGTGTTGGCAGTGTTTTTGCAGCTCCTCTGTTTGACTTTTCTTATCTGATTTGAATCTTGAAGCTAGGCCTGAGGAATTCTTTTAGTCCTCTGTTCTTGTCAAAGCCAGTGACTTGTTAGCAGCTCTCAGTGAGGGTACTTCAACTGTGGTAAGGTAGAAACAGCAGGATGCTGTTCTTGTCTTGCTACAGCTTCCTGTATTGTCACGTTTCTCCGAAGTGCATGTGGGGGGTGTTGATTCTTTTTGGTTTTCTGCCATGAGCCTGTGCTATTCCTATTGCCTATATTTCATAACAAAAAGCAGATGAGTGTCTCCTGTTCAATCCCTGGCCTTGCTGTGTTGCAGAAAAGGCTGTATAAAAGGCCAAAATTATCCTTGGTTCCCACAGAAGTAGGAGGGGATTAATGGAATTCATCCCACCCAGTTTGCAGACAGGCTTAAACAAAGCCTTGCACCGCTACTATTCCAGCCAATCTTCAGTTCCTTTGTATATGCTGAAGTGGTTCTTGATCCATTTTATGATAAAATCTGAGATGTTGGTGTCTGTCTGGCTTGTTTGAAACAAACATGGAGACCCCCAACATGTATGAAGGAGCCATCTGTATTGAATCCGTTTTTAAATTTACAAAGAACTTAGCTTTTGATGTGAAATATTTTACTGTCTTGAAAACTATTTAAAATGTGAAAACTACATTAAAGCCTTGAAACTTATGCAGTCTTATAAAGTAATTTAAATAGACCTTAGCTTAACGTTTCATTACTGAACTAAAGGAAAAGGTTAGCTAGCCATATGAATCTAGATCTCATGGAAGTACTAAGACAGTGTGCCTTCTGTCAGCAGCTGTTGCAAATGCAGAAAATTTTCTCCTCTTTAGTCGTTTTTGGTAGCCAGCTCTTGCAGTATGCTTAGCTTTAGCAAAACTTTCTTTGCTGTTTTCTTTAACCCTCTCCCCAAACTGACAATCACTCCCTGGGAAGTGGTATCTTTTGATAGAGATTGGAGAGCACAAACCTAACAGGTTTGGATGGTATCTCTTTGACTTTAGTCAAACTACATGTACCTCTTAATATAATGTTTCTAGCATGTTTTTTCAGTTTCAACCTTAAAACTATTTGGGGCTTTCTTATGCCAGTGAAGGCTGTGCAAATGCTTTCAGAATTGCAGTCTGGAAGTTAGGACTTGGGAGAAAAGGACAGTCTGATCTGTTTGCTATTTCTAGATAATGATTTGCCTAAAGTTAGGGTGACTCTTTAATTGAATTAAAGGTGCTGTTTATGTAACTTTAATTTTAAATTCATTAAAAATGTAAGTTCTTCTGTTGGCATATCTTGAATGACTAGTACTTCATGCTTTTATAGAAAATGTATATATACTGTATATATAGACTTCACTTTTACACTGCATTTGCATCTGTTGAAACAGTTTTAGCAAATTAGTGCTGAACTACCCCAAATGGGAATTAATCTCTTAAGAAAATAACTGAATTACAAGTGCTAAACAAGAGCAAATATGTCAGATAGGCTGCTTGCTTGATTCAAATAGATTAATTTCCTATTGATAAAAGAAGACAACCCACTAGATGATCCAAGAAGCAGACAGGGTCGCTAATATCTCTCCTCTTCCCTCAGCCTTGAGTAGAATACAACATTTCTCTCTTTCAGCTGACGAGTTGTTGGCAGCTATGCACAGCAGTGAACAGGAGGGGGTGAGAAGGAACAAGGCATGATTCTGTTAAGGGCCAAGGGACCTGAGTGTGCAATGACTATCTGTTCTTATGTGCTTGTAGATCGGTGGCTGTAAGGAAAGATGAAGTGGTTTAAACAGTATTTGCTCTTGGTGATCTCAAGAGGAGGGCTTTGAAGTAATGTGGCAAAGGCAGCTCTGCTGTGTTTGTGGGGGTGATGAGCCATTGGGGGTCATCTTAAAGAGGTTCTCTTCCTCATGATTTTTGACTCATCAGAAAGCTCATCTTTTAAATTTAATTATATATGCAGATACTTTCTTAGATATTGATAGAAGTATTGTTTTTCTCCATAGAGCTGCTTGTTTTCTAGGCTGATTCTATAGTTGCTTTAAGAGGACTATCTTAAATTACTAGGACACCTTTGTGTGTAGGTGTGTGCTTTGCTTGAGGTACATCTCTGCATGGTGGATGCAGCCTAGCATTAGATCTTGTGCTTGCTGGGTGTGTATATGTGGTGGGGAAAGCATGGTCTTGAAACTGAAGACCTGCATACTTCCATAGCAATGGAGAAAATTAGTCTGTACTGTCTAGTATCCCTGTGCATAGGATTGGGACCTGATTTGCTCCTTAATTTCTACAATGTGTATAAAAAACTGAAAAACAGGCTATGTTCCTGACTACATGACTTAGGTCATATAAGTGGAAGAGTTTTTAACAAAAGTGATGTTGGTTCTTACTGACTAGGTGCTGTTGGGATGGGAACCAGCACTAGTGTTCTGCAGCCCAGCTTCCTTGAACTCTTGTGTATGTGGTTTGTAGGTAGACAAGTAAACCTGCAGATTTTTTCAGAGGGCTCTACTTGTATGTTTTGGAACAGAAACTACTGGAAGAAAATATTTGATGTGGAAAGGGGTGATCCAAGACTTCTGTTGTGCTCGGTTATATATAGAGTATAAATGGTATCTGGATGGTAAATCAGCATGATAATTGGCTAAGGTTAATAAGCCATGCTTAAGAGAGAGAGGCAGTTTTTTGCAGTTGAACTGATTTGGGAAGTCTATATGGGATGCTACTCTGCTATGTGGACTCATGAGTTCACATATCTCTGATCTGTGCTAATTTAAATCTGGAAAGCAGTAGTCTAATAGAACACTAAAAAAACCCCACCAGTTAGCCAGTATTTGACTTGACTTTTTTTAATTCTAGCATGTTTTATCATCACTGGTCTAACTGAAAAAAAACCAACACAACCACAGTGCTTTGGCACAAGAAACCCCTGCATTCTGATCTGCAAATTGAACTTCCCGTTTGTCTGTCTTCCTGCCTTTGTGCTCATGTGCTAGTGACACATGTAACATCCCAATTTTGACTGTAAACTTGCTGCAATATGGGAGAGAGATCCATCTGGAGTTTGATGCTGAATTGCAATCATAGGCTAAAGTATTGTCTGAGGAAGAGGGATAGATTGGAGAACAGATGAGAGAATATTTTACTCTGGAATGGAAAACTTAAAATGTGGAACTAGGATAGCAAAGTCTAGCATGGTTTAAAATGGCCATGGTACAACACTGTTAGCCTTCTGTTTAAATGAGGCCTTTACTAGGCAAAAAAAAGTTTTGAAGTGAGGCCCCATAGAAAGGCAGCTTAAACTAGTCGTCTTGCAATTAGTTGTATCAGTCTTAAATTTGACGACTTTTAATTTGGCAGCTAGCTTGGAAAAAACCTGCTTCAGGTAGTTGTTCAGCTTGATCTTCAGGTATGGCCTGTAGACTGGAACGGAAATCACCTTAGGTTTGTGGGGAAAATAGGCAGGAAATGACATCTCTAGATCTAGCTGCAAATAAATATTTGAATGGGCTTAGTTAAAACAGGCAGCAGAAAGAATTACTGATTAGGTGGGGCTGTGATGTTGTAGCTCTTCGACATGCTATGAAACAAATTCAGCATTAATGTGTAACTAGAGAATTTGCATTCTCTTGTCTTCAGTGTTGAGCTTTGGACTGGATCCTTAACTGCTTGATACTTCACAATTACCTTCAGTTTTCTTCAACCTTCAGCTCAAAGCTTTCCATGTGTAATGGGATGTCCTTCTTGCAAGGTTGTCCAAAATACACTTTTGTAAAGAGGTGAATACACTAATGTGGGATAGAAAGCAGTGGCAAGCTAGCCCTTTTTTTTTATTGCCTTTTGTGGTCTCACCCACTTTTGCAGGCAAGTTGTATTTATAATATTCTGAGGTTAAGTGCTACATAGTCAGTAGCAAATTCTTTACACCGCTTGTACAGAAGCTTCCAGATATGAACAGAAATGATCTACAAAACTCGGAAGGGGGGGGGGGGGCTTTCTAGATGCTATAAGAAGAGCTGACTGAAGTCTCACTCTGAAGCAGAAAGACTAGTGCTGTGCAAATGGGTTTGATTCTTAAGCTCTGCCATCTACACCCGATGGGGTAACATTAACAGCTGCAGTTAATGTGCTCTGCCCCTTTGCTGCATATTTTTGCCCTAGTACATGAGAGTTGAAAGGAATGTGTACCAATCTGGCATGTCTTTAAATATTGGCACTGTAAAAGGGAACTTACATAAATGCAGACTGCTGTTCAGTATAGCCTTAGAGCTCATCACTGGCATCTGCCAAAACAGATGTGATGGGTTGTACAATGAGTACCGTTACGGCCTTTGTAGCTATGTCTTAGAGCTCTGACTTGCCTGCATGGGAGTTAAGTACTTAACTTAGTCACTCTTCTCAGAAACTGAGGGCATGCAGCCTCAATCCTGTTAGACTCTCAAACTTCAGAATGTTATCTTCACTGTCAGTATAAAGAACTGGTTCTTTTCACTCAATCTGCTGCACACAAACCAAAGAATTTCATGGTGGTGCTTGTGTGTTTTGTGCAAAATCCCTTGAACTGACTCATATTTTGGAGGCTTTCATTCTTGAAAATGCAGTCCTCCCTTCTAGCTTGTATGGGGAAGAGTTTGCAGTGGATATAGCAGGTTAAAGCAACTGAAAATTGCAGTCTCAATGTAGACTGGTGCTTGAAAGATGTGGTCCTGCTCCTCTCCTGCTGTCTGCACAGGAACTGTTTCAGGAAACTGATCCTGATGAAAGCAACTTAAGAAGGCAAGTTTGTTCATTCTGGCAGATGCTTCCATTTAGACTTGCTTGTAGCAGCTGGGAAGCTTGCTGCTCATTTTGGGGGAAGCTGAAGAAATCGCTCTCTTCCTTTCCATGCAGTAGTTACACCAAGTGCAAAATCTCTGTAGAAACTAAATCTCCACTGGTAGCTGGCTGTTTTCTGGCAGTTTCTTAAACATTTACAACCTGTTTCTGCTTCCAGCCCTGAAGAAGTTGAAATGCTTTACTCCACTGCCATCTAATGTGTTGCCATCCTTTGAATTTCTCTGCCAATGAACACTTCAGAGATTGCCCCAGCATTTACAAGTGTTACATGTCAATGGGAAGCAGCAAGTGGTCACAGCTTTCAATGTCTCGTTTTTCTACATGCTGCTGTTTAGTTATTTCTGATACAAAACTCTCCTGGAGAAATTGCTGTACTTCAATGCCCACTTTTTTAATAAGGAGTTGACTAAGCAACTTCAGAATCATTTAAGGAGTTCATGTTTTGGAAGGTGTTGGATGTGCAACTTCTGAAAATCAGGTGTCTGCTCAATCTGAGAAGTTCTCAACACATGCACAAAAAGCATCTAAGAATGTTGATTCTACCGTCTCGGGAAACTGTACCTGACTGCAAATTGCAGGCAAACTAAAAAAAATTGCAGGCGAAGCCTGCATATGAGATTGCAGAAAATGGGTTAAATGTTCTTGAAACAAAATTTTCAAAGCTACTGTCAGTCATCCCTGCATTAATGTTCCTTATTGATGCAACATCCATGACCTGACTCCCAACTTTTCATAGATCCTTACAGCACTAGACTTTGTTTTTGTTAATCCCATTGTCATTGTGACCATATTTTCCTACAGGATACCTGTCCAAATTGACTTCCATTTCTCACCAGTGTTGTACAGAACAAGGTATAACAGTAGAAGTTTCCACAATACTTGAAATTATTTTCTTTGCAGGCTATGTGCACGTGCTTTCTTTCTACCTTGGTGCTTGTGAACTGTATAGGAAGGAAGGCTTAGCTAAGTACCTTACTGTATCTTTTTTCCTTAAAATGACCTTTTTGACTCTAAAACAACCTAAAATGTCACTATGGCAGGAAATCCTGGAAGTGTCAGGGGTGTAACTTGATCAGTGTTTCTGTTCAGTTTTCTTCTGTGATACAGCTCATATATGAGGAACTTGAAGATTAGTTTCAAAGCAACTTCTTAACGTATAACAAGTTCTTCAAATACTGGGAAGTGAAGAAGCAGGACATAGGCTCTGGTAGAGATGACAGACAGCATGACTTGTGAAGATGTGTCAGCAACAGAAAAATGGTAAGAGGAACCTGGGTTACATAATCTTGTAGCTAAAGCTGTAAGCAGTAATGTCCATTCAGGCTTTGCTGCCATTAATTGAGGAACATACTTTCTTAACCTTTAATTAGTCAATTGGAAGGGAAAATCTTGATATATTTTGATGGCTTATTTGATGTGCTAACTTGACTAGATTTCCTTCAGTCTTTTGGTGTAAGGAGAACATAAATCAGTACTGCTGGAGATGGAAGAGTTCAATTTCATAGGAATTATAACTGTTTACATTGCTCAGAAACCAAATGTTGCAAAAAAGTTTTAAATTCTGCTTAGACAAAACTCTCAAACATGCCAAAACATGTTCTTTGAACCCTGTAGCTCCTTTCCAAACAGATTTTGAAAGCTTCAAGAAAATCCAACCCTCTCTTTTCAGGATTGTTGCATTGTTATGCTGGGCTTCACAAATCTGTCTGAATTCAAATCCAGGCAGTACTAATCTTAGTCCCTGTAGCTTTAAGTGCAGCATGGCTGCTTCTGTCACCTCTGTGGTTGGTCACATTCCTTTAGTGCTGTAGAAGTGGTGTTGCAGCTTAGGTCCATGTGACATCTGAAGTCTTCCAGCAGGAGGGAGCGTCCTTGCAATGTGCCTTTGAACCTGGACATCTTGATCCACTAATCAAACAAGCTGATTTGGAACAGCTCATGTGACAGGACTATCCTGACTTTAGACCAAAAGCCTGTCTTAGGGCTTCAAGTTTTCTGTAGTAACACAGAGTCTGGTAGTAGACTAGCATTGAAAAGACTGAAAGCTTTAGAAACAATGTGTGTTGCATCTGATTCTACAAAGGAAACCTTTGAGTCCTGTTGTGCACTTAGGTTAGGCTCTAGATACGGCTTGACCTGAATTAACCACTTCAGATACTTCCTTTGGGTTTTCAGCAGATTGCCTTTTGAGGGGAAGAGGTTGGGAGGAGCTGAATTTGGCTTGTTGAGCAGCTATATAAGCTCCAGTGCTGTTGCAATCTGTGGAAGGTCCATGTGGTGAGGACGAGAGGGCAGGGTTGGGGGAAAAGCAAGTGCAAGGCTGTTCCCAACTGGCAGCAGTAAGCTTTTGATTGAGCTCAACCATCACATGGAACTGCACCTGTAAACTAAGTGGCTCTTGGCACAGCTAAGGACAAGATGTGGACATAGAGATCAGCAGCTCTTCAGATGACTTCTTTTTGAAACTAGGTAATGTTTGAGGTGTTTTCTTGTACATCTTCTGAACTTTCTTTATCCAAGAGTTGTTGATGTGAAAGGGACAGTTGCTACAAGCATAGTAAAAAAAAAAGTTCTATTTATAATAGTGTTTTGTGGAATATCCTGCATTGCCTGGGAAAGCTACTTGTGACGTAAAATTACCTTCTGTCCTAGGCAGAAGGAGTGAAAAATAACTCTACATTATGATCTTTGTCCTAAAATACATATGATGCAGGGATGTGGTATATCAAATCTATTACACAGGCTGAGCTTCGATTAATCTGTATGGTACTCCATGACAAAATTTGTAGCTGGGAGTTGTGGGGTGTTCTCTCTGGGCAGTCTTAGTTGGTTTCTCTTGGGTTTAGGTTTTTATCAGAGTGGTGGTAGTTGGGGAAAAAAATCTTGATGTTGGAGTGTCTTTTGTGTGAATGTTGCCTCCTCATGGCTCTTCTGGTAAGGGTCTGTCTCTCTGGTGTTTCATGTCTGAGGTGTTTCTGTGTTTCCTTAGGGTCTTTCTTGTCTGCCTCTCCTCAGTGGACTTTCCAAAACTGTTCTAATTCTATCCTGAAATTAACCTCATACTGACTTTTTTCAAATACTGACTTCTGTGGACATCTAAGTAGCTCTCTGAGGATCTGCTTTTCCGCAGTTGTCACTCTACGAACTATTGAGTTTGCATAACAAACTATGCTAGCTCCGCTTTAATCCCAGAATGTATACTGAATGCAAAATGCAGAATTGTAAACAGTTGATACATTCAAATGGTAGTCATCATGCTTGTCGCAATACTGAAAGGTTAAATAACAAACCCTTTTAGGAAAGGTAGGATTGCTGCAGGATGAAAAAAGCTTGCAGTACTTGCAAATGGGGAAGACCACATGCAGTTGTGAACCCTCAGCCTACCAGAAAGGGAGGCAGCTACAGGAACTGTGTATGTGCTTGGTTCTCCCTGTCTCTCTCCAGTCTCAGGGTGGATCTGAAAGCTTCTGAGCCACAAGTAAGAAAATGTACACCAAGAGGCAAAACACCTTAATTATGGTCAGAAAAATGACTGTCAAACATGGTTTTATCTCTGTTCCATGATGTTTCCTTATGCTAGGGAAAATGCATTGGTGTGTTGTGTGTTTTGGTTTTTTTCTTTTCTCAGAATTATGAGAATCGGTTGGCTTTTAATAGCTTCTGTGGTGACTCAACCTGTTCTGTTAAGGGAAGGAGAACATGACTAAGCCCAAATGATGGGTGTTGTTGCAAAGGTACTATAAAAAGTTCTGACAATGAAGGAGACTCTACTTGTGCATTGGCACCTTCAGTGCAAATCTCCAGGCTTTTTTGAGGGAGATGGGGGGATGGTGGTGTAGGTATAGGCCTCCTTAAATTTCATCAGTATTGCTCATCAATAATTGCATTTTACATTTTTACTTGAGGGGTATGTTCTGAGGAGGATTCTGAGCAACTTCTGTCTACTAAAGACTGATCTAATTCCCCTGAACTAGATCAAGGAAATGACAGACCAGACTGTTCTAGCCTGTAGTCAGTTGATTTTATGGCTTAGGTTTTTTTCTTCTAAGAAAAGCTTAGGTTTTCTTTCCAGCATCTCTGACTTCTAGGAGGGGGGTGCTAGGGAGCAGAAAACTTAGTCTGTGCATCTCTTGTCTCCTGCTGTCTGTTCTGTAGTTAAAGCTGTTTCCATGGTGACTTCTTTGGTTTGGGTTTTTTCTTTTTTTTTTTTTTTTTTGCGGGGGGGGGGGTGGGGGAGGCTTCTATTCTTCCCTAGTGGCAATAAATGTCATGCAGGTTAGTTTCACTGCTAGTCTTCAATGATCTCTGTCGCTTTGTATTTGTGATGTTCACTGTTGTCCCCTTTTACCAGATGATGTGGGCAATTGTAGACTTAGCAAAACATCTTATCCAAGTGTAATCTAAAAGTGTTATTTGGTGACTAGGATTCCAGTGCTTACCAAGGCAAACTGTTTCAAGTGGTTAAATAGATTGCCTTGTGCTCCCTTTACTGTCAGAAAAGTCAGTCAGCTGCTTTTAAGCTATCATGATGGCAGTGGGCACCCTGACCACCTAGGCTGAGCCTTTTTTTTCTCTCTCCAGACTTTGTAAACTTAACTGGGGGAGATGATGCTGCAGCATTTGTGCTAACTGGCCAACTTCACGCAGAGTACAGATTTTAGGAAAAGAGCACAAATAAGCATCTAGGTCAGAAGGGAAAACCAGAACTTATCCTTACTCTCAGGAAGTAGCGGGTATTTTCAGACCCACTCCTCCAAAAGGAGCTATCAAGTGTCTGGGTTTCTGTAACACTCTAGCTTGTCTGCATCTCTGCTTCATCTGAAACAAGAGTAAGCTTTGCAAGAGCATTCTATTGTAAAGTTGCTGAGTTTATAACTCTGATGTGCATTGTTTAACTTCATGTTTCCAAAATAAAAAGGGTTTAAACTGATACTATAAAAAGAGCTGACTGACTTTTATTCACCAAACTGCCCATACAGCTTTTCTGTTATGCAGTACTATCTGTGAGCCTCAACTGCACCAATGCAGTTTCCATCACCATTTCCATTTTCAGCAGCCAGTCCCCTTCCTGTGGTAGATAACTACACCGCAGAATTGCTCTAAGTTTCCTTATCTCTGTATAGTCTGCTGCCTTCTCGTCATCCTACCTAGCTGCAAGACCTTAGATGGGTACAACAACCTCAAAACATGTGTTGCATGTTTCTTCTAACGTAATAGCAATAGCTTGTGTTCTTTTGCTTCAGGGGTTGTTCTTGCTTCTGTGCAAGAAGTGCTTAGCTTGTGGGGTGCCATTCCTTATAGAGCTAGTCCTACACTTGTTGCTTGACAGAGAGCTCGCTCTGTTCTCGTGTTTTTATGGGATGAACAACTAGCTGCTACTTCAGGCTGTTCTTGTTTATTAGGTAAGGGAGACAACTCTGGCTACAAGAACTGAATTTTACAAACTGTGAGGCGAGAAGGCTGGGCTTTGCATGGCTTTTTGTGCTTTGGATTTTCTTCACTAAAACCCTAGTTGGTAGCAGAGATGGTAGCGCTGCAGTGTTAGCTGTCTGGTGTGTATCGGTGACTGAGGGGTGCCTAACTGGAGAGTCTGTGGTCCTGTGTGGTGTGGCTTGCTGCATAACCTGCCTCTTAACCATAGCTCCGGTACAAACAATCTCCATCTGCGCCATCGGCTAAGAAGTAGATGTCCTAAGCGGATAGGTGGGATGTGTGGTAACGGGTGCCGCCGGAGCACGGTTGTAGCAGTGGTGCTTTTCAGCCAGCCTCAGGCTGGCTGTGTAGGTCAGACGGCAGCTTCCCTTCAGCAAGCCAACCCGTGGGGCGGAGGCGGGAGAGCAGTGCCGCCCTGCGGCTCCGTGGCCCGGGGCGGGGAAGGTGCTGGGCGACGAGGCCGTTGCGGCCCTCCCAGGGCTGTGAGGCTGGAAGGCCCGGTACGGGCGAGGGGAGCCACGGAGGTGGCGCCTTCCCTCAGGGCAGAGGCTGCGGCCCCCTGAGGAGCCGGGGCGGGGGGACGGCCGGCCGGCCGGCCCTGCCTAACCTGCCTCCAGCCAGACTGGAGCGAGGGCTGCCTTGCTCGCCTCATTTCCCGTCGTCGGCTCCGGCCCCTTCTCGCAGGGAGCCTGGCTGAGCGGACGGGCGGTGGCTGTGGGGGAGGCGAGGCCTGTCGGGGCGGGCGGGCTCTGGCCGTGGCGGCGGCCCGGCGCTCCCACATGCGGGAGCAGTCGCAGGACTCTGCGTGGGTCTCCGTTTTTAATAGGCCGTCCGAAGGCAACTTGTAAATTCGGTCATTTGTAGGGCGCGGCTTCCCTCCTGGCTTGAAGAATTTAAACAGAATGTTGTCATCTGTTGGTTAACGGCAGCGGGCTTGTCTAAGAAAGAGTTTCTTGTGTCAGAACTGAAGCCTCTGTGTCAAGTTCCCCTTCTCCTTCGTGTTTGCTCTGGGCCACTGACAACTGCTAACTTGCTGCCAGGTTTTTTTTGGGGGGTGGGGGGTTGGTAGGTGGGTGGTGATGGGGAGTGTCTCAGTAGTCAGCTCATGTTCATGACCAAACCTAAACCCAGATGTGTTAATATCAGCTCACTAAAACTTTTCTCCTCTCCCCCTGCCCTTACAATTGGTAGGTATTCATCTTCATGAAGGAAAGAAACACATGAGAAGATCCAATTAGAACTATAGTGTTCACTTCAAGATGCCCCCAAAGGAAAATGCTCATCTGCAAGTCTCATCTTTCAACAGTGCCTGCATTCTTTCAATCAAAGAAAAATGTTTATTGAGAAAGATGACTTGTGAAATCTGTGAACAAAGCTGAATTAAAGGATACTGAATGACAGACAACATGCCTTACAATGGACACTTATCTTGAAGGGGTGACACTGTGCTCTTAATCTAAAACACAGGCACTGTGAAAACACTGATCCTGAACAAGAATAAGGATTATAGAAACTGCATCAGAATGTTTGTTAGTCCCAGAAGAGTCAGAAAATGCCATTTTTTGCAGATATTTGCCACTTGCTTCATACTGTGTCTCATGATTTTTTGGGGACCGTTTGATAATCACATTGTGAGCCATATGAAGTCCTATTCGTACAGATACCTCATAAATAGCTACCATTTTGTGAATGACAGCCTGTCTATCAACAGGGATAACTTGGACAGAGTATCAAGCTACCAGTACTTGATCAACCACAGAGAGAAATGTCAGCAGCAGGATGTCCTTCTCCTGTTGTTTGTGAAGACTTCTCCCGAAAACCGTCATCGGAGGGATGCAATTAGACAAACTTGGGGTAATGAGAAGTATGTTCGTTCTCAACTTAATGCCAACATTAAAACTCTTTTTGCTTTGGGACAACCAACAGATCATCTGCAGCAAGCACAGCTGCAAAAAGAACTTCAGCTGGAAGACCAGAAATACAATGATTTGATTCAGCAAGACTTCTTGGATACTTTTCACAATCTTACTCTTAAATTGCTTTTGCAGTTTAGCTGGGTGAATGCCTACTGTCCTCATGCCAGGTTCATTATGTCTGCAGATGATGATATATTTATCCATATGCCAAATCTTGTTGCTTATCTCCAAAGTCTAGCACAAATGGGTGTTCAAGATCTCTGGATTGGTCGTGTCCATCGTGGATCCCCTCCCGTAAGAGACAAGAGTAGCAAATACTATGTTCCATATGAAATGTACCAGTGGCCCTCTTATCCAGACTATACAGCAGGAGCTGCATATGTAATATCAAATGATGTAGCAGCTAAAGTATATGAGGCTTCACTGACTCTCAATACAAGTCTTTATATAGATGATGTTTTCATGGGTCTCTGTGCCAATAAAATGGGAATTGTACCACAATATCATGTATTTTTTTCTGGGGAAGGAAAGGCTCCATATCATCCCTGCATTTATAACAAGATGATGACATCTCATGGGCATGTAGATGATCTTCACCAGCTCTGGAAGCAGGCTACAGATCCCAAAGTTAAAAAGTTTTCTTCGGGGATTTGGGGTGGAATATACTGCAGACTAGTCAATATTGTGCTTCTCTGTAAACTGTATTATGAGGACACGTATCCTTGTTCAGCTGCATTTTCGTAATACTTGAATATCTGCGTTGAAGATCCACTGAGCCAAAACAGAGCAACAACTTTTTAGCTGTTTATTCAAAATATATGTAAACATGGAAAGATGTAAAACTTAAATGTGAATAGTTTTGGGGGGGTGGGGGAGGGACATGGTCCCAAATAATGTTCAGAAACTCCTATTCAAATAGCTCTCCTACTGTACTGCAACTTTTTACATTGTAGCCTGTTTTTTTTTTACACTCTTCAAGGGATGCAAGTCTGGATTAAATGAACTATAATGGACTTGACTTCTAGACTTTGAAATGCTTGGTGAAAATGTCTGTTACTTTGAACTTGTCAGCAAGTCTTAGCTTTTTTAAAAAAACCTTAATGTGAACTAAGGCATGCGATGGTAAAAGGAAAATCTGCTATATCAAAATGGAGTAGACCTTTCAAAACATGAGGAAAATAGAACTTCTGACTTCATGACTGAGACTATTGCAGTAGTTTAAGGCAATGTAAATCAGATACAAATATTCGCCATTTCTCAATGCTTCACAGAAAGTCTGGACCTGCACAACTAACACAGTGCTAGAAGTGAAGACCTGCTACAATCTTTTTCTCAGAGCTCCCTCAATCTTTGAAATAGAGAAACAGTGTTTGAGTGCCCTCTGACTTGGTTAAGTAACAAAGGAGCTATCTTTAGATGAGGACTGGACTTGAAAGGATAAAAATCAAATATTACTCATGTAATGGTTTTGCTAAACTTTCTCTGCCTTCTGAAAACTGAAGTGGTATATTTAAACAGTCCAATCTTTAATAAGCAAATAAGCTAAATGAGTTTTCTTTTAACAATGCTTCTGCTTTCCAACATTCATGGTACTAAAGGTGAAAACCAAGCAAAAGTCCCTGAGAATGTTACTTATAACTAATTTGAAGCTGTTAAAGACTTCAAAAAAGCAAAATTTCATGCTTGTACTAACAAAGAAGGAGGGTATTTTCTGCACAAAGTTTGACTTCACAGTGAAGGGTGAGGGAGATGTTGAGCCACAGAAACTCAGTAAACAAATGAAAATCACTGAAATATTTCTCCTGAAGTCTTAAGCACAAGGTTATCTTTAAAATTTCAGGGTAGTTTGTGTCCACAAAGCCCTTTGTCTTTAAAATATATTTCAATGTTATCACCTGCAGGAGGAACAATACACCTGTGCATTGTAAATCAGGATAGAACTAAGTGATGCTCAAACTCCAGGCATTGAGTTGTACTGTGGTGCCATATAAATATCATAGAGAACCAAAGTTCTAGGATGTCTGCAGTCTTTTTCTGTATAGCTCACTAACAGTGTTTTCACAGACTCTCAAGACAGCTATTTCAGTAGCTAGTTGCCAAACCTGTGGTAGTTCTTCCTGGAGTGGACACACAGCCCACACAAGGTATGGTCAGATATTGCTTGTGAACTGATGTGATGCTGGAACAAGTTCTAGTGTGGACAGTGTCAGAAAGCTACTTCTGAAAGCTTGAATGAGTCATGCTTATCAGTACAGCAATAACAATGCAAAAGCTCACAATATCAAGCATCTATTGGAAATGTGCTAATTACAGGAGTGATACTACTAGCTTTTCCTGTCTAAGACTATAGCCTTTTTCTTCTGCCCGAAGTTTATTGCTCTGTGGAGCAGTGAGGTACTTGATCTGTGTCTTTTGACTTTACTGTAGAACAGCTATACAGGACTTGGCAGTTTTAAGCTACAAGTAGTTAACTTTTGTTTAAATAATTGCTACTGCTCTTGGAGCTGTACTGCAGGCTTTAATGGCTTGGATGGCCAATGGTATATGTTAGCATAGACAGAATCCAGGAGTGAGCTTGCTGACTGTCCTCTAAGCTGCCATTTCAGATGGATGGTAGGTAGCCACTGGAATTAAGTGAAATATGTAACTGTCTATAATTGTTTTCCAGAAGGAAAATAATAAGAATCCTAACTGGACCCAAATGTTCAATATATAAAGAGCCCACAAATATATCATTTACCAGTGTCAGAATGATTGAAGAATGTAACAGCTATACTTTCAAAAGAACAAATCTGTTCTTGTTGTTGCCTATACAGATTAATTACAGTACTGAGGATGTGTGTTTTTTAAAAGAAAAAAAAAACCAAAACACAAGACAACCCTAGATCTATATAACCTGTTGACTTGTAGAGAAATAAATGCACATATAGAGAAAGTAGTATTCTGTACTGAAGGAAAGCTGCTTCATCAGATCTCTGACCTGTTGTGAGCTGTTTAAATCAACAAGCTGCACAGCAAAACTGCACTACTAGAAAAAGCCACCCTGTTCACTGTATGGAAGGAGGGTCTTCATATGCAGTATGCAATCAAAATGTACCATTAAGACTATGATTTTTTCCAGCATAACTATGTGTTGGGATTTATTGTTTTCACTCATACAAGCAAAGGTAAAGAAATTTAAGTAGCTTAAACTTCTATAGGTTAATGACCTAGCTAACATCTAAAACACTGTTTAAATGTAGCTTGCCATTATCTGAAAGTCACTTTTGACCGTTGAAATACTTGTTTTACAGCTGGTTTGAGTTTTGTTTGGATTGTTTCTTAAGCTTAAAAGGGCCTTGATGTTTGTAGTATGCATTTTCTTTTGCTGCAGTGAAAAGAAATTGCTTGTTGAATAAAAAGGAAAGCATGAATGCACTCCTTTCAGAAAAATGGAGATGCTAGAAAACTTCTTATTTTCTGGTTCTAAACACTGACTTAAGATTTGTACACCTTTATCTGGAACCTTTTTTTAACAATAGTCTCGGTGCTCCAATGCAGGGCTGTCAGGTTTTACTTCTACAAATAAAACTGTATCAGCCTGAATGGTCACTCCTCATTAAGAGTTTGACATTGTTGCACAGCATATTTAATGCTAAAATTGTTTTTACCTGTTTGTTTGGTTTGCATCAGTTTCCCTTTGATATTACTAATTTTTATACAAAGTATTCAATATTTATTCTTTGCTCTGTACCACAAAAAGACAATTGTTTTGTAAAATTTGTTTTGAATAAACAGACTTATTTCTTTTAAAAAAACCAACAACACAACAAAGGTAAATATCTCTTGTTGCTTTCTTTGTAACTCTCATGCTTTTAAATGCTATTCTGACTGCCCTCTTAGGAGAGGCCTTGGAACTGCTTCTCTCCCCCCTACCTTCCCCTGCTTCCTTTCTGTTCTACCTTGAACCAAACGTTTTGTGGAACAAAAGACAAAATTGGTGTTCCCAAGAAAGGAGACAGCTCAAAAATTTGTTTACCAAGCTTCTAAGTCTAAAGTTGTGTAAACCAGACAGATATTAGAACCTTAACCTGTTGTTCATATTAACTCCAAATTTGTATGTTCTCTTTAGGCAATCATTCTTCAAGAGATGCGTATCTATCTAAAGTTCTCTCTCAGATCACACTTTGCACTTTCTGAAAACTAGCTGACGGTGTGGAGACCACTCAGTATTTTCATAGGGTATAATTAAATTCAGATAATAGTAAGTTGCATTTTTGTATGTGTCTCTGATTTGTCTGACATAATGTATCAAGCTAGCATTTTTAGAAATGTAGTCTTTTACATCAAATGTATACCTGTGTGAGATGGATAACTTATACTTAATGTTATGCCTCTAAACCATACTGAAGAAGAGAACAAAGGAAATTAAGTTGGGAGGATTGTGGGGTTTGGCTTGCTGCAGGGTGGGTTTTGTTGGGGGTTTTTTTGTTTGGTTTGGGTTTTTTTTTTTAGTTGCTGCCTTTGGCCTAGAAACAGTGCAGTTCAACCAAATTAAATTGGGTTTGCGTGGTACTTTTTGTTAAACTGAATGATTCAAGTATTTGGTGTTTTAAAATACATCGCTAATCTCTTTCTCAAGACTTGGCAGAAAGGGAGAAAAGATTATTGCTTGCATTTAAAAAACCAGAAGCTTCTCAGAGGCATATAGTCAAATATGAATATGCTGAACATGATGAACTGATCTTTAATACTGCTTTTTTGTAAATACATGCAAGGGTTATTCTGATGACTTATTTTCTCATATAATGTAACTAATACTTCTAAGAAAAAAAAATTTGCAAAAAATAGCCCAAGCCCCCAACCCAAACCAAAAGATAAATCTTGCTTGCTTTTCCAGCTGATAAACTGTGTATAAATCCATGGCTATAACATTTCAGTGACTTGATTATATCTAATTATTAATCTTGAACTTGAAAGAAGTTGTAGCGAATGTACCATAAATGCAGTTACTTGCATTCTAAGAACAAAAAAATTATCCTTGCTCATGTGTGCAGCCTTACCTCCTCCTTGTTGACAAGTTCTCATCACTTTCACTCATCACCAGGACTCTGCTAGATCCTCCTTGACTAGCTTCATGCATCACTTCAATCTGAGTAAGAAGGACACATTAAAAGTGAAAATACTTAATTGCTGATGCTTTTATTTAGAGAACTTTAACTCTTTGAAAGAATAAAAACCAGATCCTACCTAGTCTAGTAACTGGACAAGTTAAAATAATTGAATTCTACATGTACAAGTTGTAAATCAAGAATACCTCCTCTCTATTTTTCTATTTCCTTACTCAGTATTGGCATGGGAGGCATTCTTGACTGCAGGCAGTCTTTATATATTCCACCGTAGAAGGTGAATGATCTCTTTATTCAGATAATTACAGGCATAGCAGTCTGTTCCTTAGACTCTGAAATACTATTTTGTTTCCTGCCTGAAGCCAACCCAAAGACTTCATGTATTCAGAGTTCTTTGTTCAGTGCCATATAGAGAAGTCTAGGGAATCTTTCTTGTGCCTCTGAGAAGTACTAGTACTTGTAGCAGTATTATGTAAGACAGCATATACCCTTAAATACGGAGCACAGTTAATACATGTGCAAGGGCTGTCCCCAGGTTGAAACGGACTGAGGCTTTTTACATAATATTTTGATAAACATTAACCTAATTCCTTGTCCAGTCTTGCAGAGTTGGATCATTTCAAGTGGGCTCCAGGCAAGTTTTAAGCAGGCTTGTTCCCCTTTTTGCCTGCAGCTTTAAAAGTACCAAGCATTACTTGGGTTTTCTCAAAGGCAATCTCTTCAAATTCAGTAAAACTCAGCTGCTGAGTTTGCAGTTAATCCAAACTCCAGTAGAGTCTTTTAAGTTCCTGAGCACTTGTTTTTAAGGACTGATTCTGAGGAAAAAAGCAGTGGGTTGTCTTATATTCTGTATGGCTAAATTTAGCTGGTTGGTGATGATGATAGAATCCACTGATAAACTGTCCTCCCCTGAAGTATTATCAGAACAAATAAAATACAAACATTTTATAGCAACAATGGGAGGAAAGGAGGGAGGCATAGCTTGCACTGTAGTATTGGAAAGTACATTTAAAAATGAATGGTTGTCTTTATAAAGCCTGTACCATGTTGTTGCATATACCTGACTATGTGGGAGGAATGCAACTGATTACCTGCCCTACTGTTGAGAGTAAGACTGATGAGCATAAGACTAATTCCAAAGTTACTTTCTGTGACTTTAGACAAAGGTGAGACCAGCTGTGTATTTCTGCTGATAACTAGATTTTATTCTGTGCTTATTGCTGAAGTTGTAGGCTGTTTTGGCCATTTCAGAAAATGGACTGCATTTTAATTTTTGCTTTTCAGCTTCAGGGAAATAAAGGTCAGATGTATGAGTAAGGGGTACAGATAACAGAAGAATTGGGTTGAAATAGCTTGCATTATATCAAAAGTTAAATAATAGAATTGTGCTAGGTAGACACTTGATATATTTTTAGCTTTTCATGCCTCAGGGTAACACTATTCTTCCACTTCCCCCCCCCCCCTAAATATTCCTCTCCCCCCTGAAAAAAAAATCAAATTAACAAAACCCCAAAACAAGTAGTTCTGATCGGTGTGGAATTTCTGCACTAACAAGATTAAACTGGTTTTTGGATATTTATGCCAAAGTAGCACATCCGTGCGTGGCTGTTACTGATGTAAGAAGTACTGATGTATGAATTTTGTCCTGTGAATTACTCATTAAAAATCAGAAAATCCAAAATGCTTATTTTAAGAATACCTTCAATAATAGTGGATTAAGCTGGAAAACAACCAGAGAACTTTTATCATAAAATGTGATCTCTGTTATTGGATATGCTCTTATATAGATAGAGTCCACCTTTAAAAATCACCTTTAAAATAATTAATGAACTATGAAAAACTTAACAGCTGCAACTGCAGGGGCTAGTGTGTCATGTCCTTTCCCTGGTATATAACCTATTTTAGGTTGGGGTATTTCTTTTCCCCAGAGATGTACTGTCAAAGCTTATTCCTTTCCTCTTCTGCCCTCAAACTGCTGAACATTGTGAAAAAGGCTACTTGCTGGTTTTATCACACTTTCATGAGGCAACCAAATCAAGCTCGTACCTCTCTCCCACACTACCCAACTTCTTCTGCTATTTGTTTTGACTATTAGTTGTGTTATTTCCCTCAACAGATTCAGGGCCTGCTCTTATTTTTTTTCTTTCTCAAAGCATACCTTAAATTGCATTTTTACTATTCTAATGATATGCTGCCTTAAAGAGTTAATAATGTGAATCTTAATGCAAGGAAGATGCAGGAAAGTTATGGCAAAGGGATGTTATTATTTAAAAGATTGTGAGTGAATGGCACTGCATATGATTTGATTTCTGCCTTATTTTTGGTAAACTTCAAAGGGGATATTGGCAAAGTCACATAGCACTTGTGCACAGACCATTCAGAATACAACTTCAGTGGTACTCTTCCTCTCTCTCATGGGTATATTTACCTCATCTAAACCCAAACATTTTAAATAAGACAAATGAGGAAGAAAAGTCTGGTCTCTGAAAGTAGACATTTCAGCTAGCTTGGGCAAATGAGAAGTTTCAGGATGCAGCTGCTGTTTATCTTAAGTTACAAGAGTTGCAGATGAATGAAGTTTCTGGATCCTACTGCTTCCAGTCTTAAAATACTCAAGGAGGGCCAAATGCTGTCTTGATAGCTTGTTATCCCAGTCAGTCTCTACAGCTCAAACAAAAGACTCCCTACTGAGAGGGCAGGATTCTTAAATGCTGTCAGGCTTGGGAATAGGGTGGAAAGAATAAGGATGTCCAAAGAGTCCCAAACAGAATCTTGCTGCAGAAAAAATAATATTCAAATTTCATCATAGAGACACAAAAGCAAAATACATTTCCCTGAACCTTACTTGCCCATGTAGCAACAGGTAACAGTGGAATTTTTCTTTGGTTGCTTGGTTGTTGGTTTGTTTATTTCTAATTATTAAACGTCTAGCCTTTCCTCCTTTGTGTAGAAACTACCCTTAGAACATACTTAAATGAGGAAAAAATATATAACTTTGTAAAACCCTGAACATAACACAACTTCAGAGGAGCTGCAATAAGATTCCAGTTTTAGAAACAAAATAGTTCATATGCTATAAGGAAAGACAGAAGCTTTGTAGGCACTTTAATGTATTATTGTTGGACATTCCCTTCACATTTCCCCTTTTGTTCATTGAAAGTGATTTTTACTTTAGTGTAACTTGGTTTTCCATGTGCATAAATCTTTTTTAAAACTGTCATCTAAGTAACTTTCAAACTGCAACATGAACTGTAAAAAAAAAAAAAAAAAAAAAGCTTAGCAGAGAATTAACTTCTAAATGTTCAATTTTTTTAATTCCAAGTATGTAAACCTATATATTGGTTTGAGTTCTCTCACAATATGGGATGTCCCTAAAATACAGATATGCCTACCTTAATTCCACCTTTAGTCTTCTTAATGTTTTTCTTTTTTGATAACTCTACTTCAGAAATGGTCTTTGGAGGGCAGGAAATTTCTGTGGACCTCCTGTTGGTAGCTGAAGGAGTCAAAAAGAAAGTAACATTAGAAAATGTGTGCTAAAAGTTGAAATCCTACTTCTTCATAAAAGCAATGAGCAAAGATCCTGTCACATCAGTGGTAACTGAGACCTGGCTTGGAGAATGAATTGTGGCTGGAGTGGTGAAGGACCAGCTGGCACAAGGGATGGACTGCATTGTTTGGTGCTCCGCTGTGTCTCAAATTGGCACCTACAGCTCCACACTGTAATGACTACTTTGGTTTGGCTTCCTTCCTGGCAACCATCTTCAGCATAGCACAGGTAAATGTTAGCCAGCTGTATCAACAGTTGGGTAATTTTTCACTTGCATAGTTTTTCAGCTGAGGTATTATTACTTGTGTGGGTTCCCAAAGAAAGGAAATTTTGGTTCTGGTAATGGTTATCTAGTGTCAGATTATAAAGGATTGTTTCCCTGTAAGGTTTCATCATGTGAACAAGTCTCAAAAGAGAAGGTGTTCAACAAGTTGCTGTGACCATGTACGCAATGACAGTGAATCTGAGGAAACTGTTTCAGAATATGCTCTGTTGTGTCAGGTTTGTTGGGCTTGCAGGCTCTGTAAACCACAGTTGACAGTTGTCTAATGCTACTAGAAAATCATTCTTAACAACATAACCACTCTAGCCTGAGACTGCTGTCCAAAGAAAAAAGGTTTAGAACAAACTATGAGAAGGGGAATCATACATTTCACTTGAGGAGGAAGGAATCTCTCTGTTACAGTTTGTATCTTTGTTTTAAATTGATAATGAATTCACAGTGCCTGCTATAGAAGTACAAGGCAAACAGTGCTCTCCTTTTTCTTAGTTGCTGAATTGATACAGGCAACCATGCATGTCATGGTAAAAACAAATATGAACACCAGATGAAATGATGAGAGAATCTGGGTCAGGCAACAATGAACAAAATTGTTGCAATTCTGAGATTAAGTCCTTTTCAGTTTTATTGTGGGAAAACTTTCTAATTAAACAAGAACTTCTCTAAAAATAAAAGCTGGTGTTTTCAAATGCATCTGGTAGCATTCTGTTTAAGATGGTTTCATCAAGTTTAACGTTTTGAGGCATTGAAAGTCTTGGTGGTCACTAAGAATTTCTCTCAGAGAAGCTGAGGGATACAATAAAAAAAGATGCAGACTTCTTTGAGGAGTACATAGTATCAAAAGCTTTATGTAGGAGAGTGGCGTGGTTTAAGCTCAGCCAGCAACTAGACGCCACACGGCTGCTTGCTCATTCCTCCCACCCCTGCAGTGGGATGGGGAGGAGAATCAGGAAAAAAAAAATAAAATTAAAACTCATGGATTGAGATAAGAACAATTTAATAACTACAGTAAAATAAAATGTAATACTAACAACAACAATCATAATAAAATATAATAATAATTAAAAGGAATATAATTTTTTAAAAAAGAAAACAATAACCGCTCCCCCAAAAAGGGATGCACAGTGCAATTGCTCGCTACCCGCTGACCCATGCCTGAGCAGCAACCTGCCCCTCACAGCCAGCTCCCCCCAGTTTATATACTGAGCATGACGTCCTATGGTATGGAATATCCCTTTGACTAGTTTGGGTCAGCTGTCCTGGCCCAGTTCCCTCCCAGCTTCTTGTGTACCTGCTCACTGGCAGAGCATGGGAAACTGAAAAATCCTTAACTTGGGATAAGTGCTACTTAGCAACAACTGGAACATCTGTGCATTATCAACATTATTCTCACACTAAATCCAAACACAGTGTACTGTAAGGAGAACATTAACTCTATCCCGCTAAAACCAGGAGAAAGAGGACGGAACACTTTTCTTTTAAAAGAACACAGTAACAAATTTTCAAACACCCTTGTCAATAAATTCTTCTTTTAATGTGGTAAAAAAAAAAAGGACAAAAAAAAGAAGCATAGAAATACCCCAAATTATATGCAGTTAAAAGGACAACATAGCAGTTTCATAGACAATAATAACAGAAGCTGACATTTCTTCTACACTGTGTCTTTTCAACTGCCTTATCATGCAGCTGGGAAGAGAATTAATTAAAGCAGCTTCTCTCCAGCTCTTTCCTAAATCTTCCTGGTTTTATCCCATGCTGAATGACATGAGGACTTGGCAATGTCTATTTCATGCCTATTACTTCCTCACAATGACTCCATATTAGAAAGTTTCTTCAATGGAACAGCGAAGTCTGGCAGCCACCAGCAGCTATAATTGACCAGTAGAAGATTCTTATGGTTCCCAGGACTGAGCTGAAATGCAAATGTCGACTCTATTTGGTTCTTCCATCACTCTCTTTCAGAATATACAGCAGGGGATTTGTTTTGATTTTGAGCACTACTTTCAACAGATGCCTTTTTCCCATCCCCAAGAAAGTTTGCAATGAAATAGTAATTGTTCTCTCAAAGGTATTTTTATTTCACCCCAAAAAAATGGTATACTGACATTTTGAAGCCAAGAGGGAATTAAAAAAAAAAAAAAGGCAACACGCAGCAAATATAAGCTATTTGTCCTTATTGTCAGCGTTCTTCATACCTTTCTAATCTGTAGGGAGGATGATTTCTACTGTTGGCAAAACCAGAATACCAACATTCATCAACTATTTGACAAATTTTCAAATAGGCCCTTTTATGTTTTTCCCCATGAATCCCTGAGTAAAGTGGTTGTAAGCATCAGCAAATTCATTCTTTTCCATAATAATGCATCCTGAAGATTCTATTTAGCCTTAAATTCTCATCTACCACCATCTTGACAAGACATGGGCTGTGATCATACCTATCACACTGAACAATATTCTCTCCTGGAACCTCTCCCAACTACATCCTATTTATACCTTGAGAAATCAGCATTAAAAAAAAAATCTAGGACTTGATCACAAAAATCCTGATTCAATTAAAAAAAACCAAGACATTGTTTCATACTTTTCCCCACATGCTTACCAGCCACTCCTGAATACCCTAGATATGCTGCCAATGTCCAGTTACCCTATCTAAATCTGAGTTCAGCCCATTGGATTGCTCTACAAAGTTAATTCCCAAGTTTTATATATACTGGATGTGTTATTAAAAGGAATGGAAGCAAAGGAAATAACTTTAGGAAACATGACAACTTTTGCTTAGAACAGCATAGTCCGCAATTCCAAGTTGTTCAACCTATTCATTAATCAGAAAACTTTCTATCTTGAAGGGATGGTTGATACTGGTATGAAAATCCTGGCTGAAAGCAGGGCAGAAAACGTGGAAATCAGTTATGACTTTGATGTCTGGATCACAACTTACAAACTCAGAGAGCTCAAGGTGATCCAGGAAAGACAGCACTGGAGAGTTTAAGTAAAAAAAAAAAGACACATTCACAAAAAGCCTAAGTACAGATGATCCTTGATCCAGCAGCAAATTACTCCGGTCAGTTTACTAGCTTAGTCTTGGCTTCATCAGTATGATGTATTTCAGAAAGAAGGAGGCAGATACAAGATAAGCAAGCAGTCAAATCCAGCTGCTTGTATTTCAGGGGTGAATTTGATTCAGATTGACACAGCAAACTTTCCCCGTCAAATTTGACCCAGAAATGAATTGAAAACAGGAAGCAATCTGTTTTCAGTTAAGCTCCAGAGTACTTTTGAGTTACTGACTGGCCCGTATTCAGAGACTGCTGCATGTTACTACATATAAGTAGTTTCTGGAGCAATTTAGAAAGAAACAGCCCAAATACCTGCCAAATTATTACTGCACTAATTACTGTAGAAATGGAAATATTTTATAAGAGGAACTCCCTTATAAAATTCAGTACAGTTGGCTGTTTCAAGGTCATTACTGTACTGTACTGCTGAGGAAGCTGAAAGTTACAGTGTTCAACTGCCTACTGAAAGAACAAAGGCACAGGAACAAAGGAAAACTATAACTATAAACAGTCTAAGGTCTGCATGGTTTCAAGGTTGTTTTCATCCTATTGTTTCACTGTACTTCCCTGGACAATGAGTAATGAAGATTTCATTTTGAACTCATTAATATTTTAAATTGCTTGATTCTGCTTTTAAAGCATGTATTGTTAAAGGGCATTGTATGCAGAGGTAAACTTTTTATTGCAATGATATTTACAGTAAAGCAAGGTTTGGGTCTATCACTTGCATTCACCTGGAGCACCACTGTTCTTCTATGGGGCTTCAGTACTACTTACTATTTTTTTATGAGCAAGTTGTGTGATAAATATGGGATTACTGTTTTATTACCTAGCCTACAGCAAATGGTAATATGGGCTGTACCGTCCCTAAAGCTGCTAGGAAAGGACATAGACTCACGTGCTTAATGTTGCTTTGCAGTCTCTCCACCACTCCAGGACAGAAATAAATTCAGTGAGAACAACTTGCTCTGCTGCTTGTCACGAAAGGCTGTGGTTTCACCCATTTCCCTACACTGCTCCTGCATGGCAGGGTACAGGCACCATCTCTCAGGCATTCACCTCTCACTGTGGGGAGCTGCATCACACAGTGAGGCACAAACAGAACTGTGTGCAGCTCCCAGGTACTCAGAGACAACTAGATTAGTCCATCTGGGTAACTGGCCTCAAGTTTGCTCTTTAGCTAGCAAGAGACACAGACTCTGTAGTCAAGGGTTATGACACACACCCAGTATTTTTAAGACATTCAAAGCTCCCCTTAAATAAGTACCATGCTTTACGTTCAGGTCTTGTGTGAATTTCCCAAACACATGCTTCCCCATCTGTTTTCTGTGGGAGACTTTGTGTGTTCTCACTAATCACCTACAGCAGAATCAAAGTCCTTTGGCAAGAACAGGCATGGAAACAACTAGTCTGCTAAACTGTTTATTGGGGCTTTGAAGATAATTTAATGACTTAGTTGTTTTGAATGCTGGTGATGAAAAAGCGGCTTGCTTAGGCAGCTAAAGAAATGCCAGAGCATCTAAGGTTTATCATTTAATGGCCTAATAAAGAAAGTCTTTTCCATTCTTAGGCGATATAATCTATACTTCTTTGCTCCAGGGAAATTGCTGTCAAGCCCCCTGAAAATCTGCCTGTATAAGAAGCATAGAGGAAGGCCCCTGTATGTGGAATATTTTTCTACAAGGAGACACACTACTTGGTTTCCTCAGACTTGCCCAAGTGTGATAGCAGCCCTACAGCTGCAAAATTGAAAGCATCTTCTCCTTTTCTCTACATAGTTTATAGAAATATCTTGAACTATAGAAACTGGTGGTTTCCCAAAACCATTAATGAAAATCACATGCACTATCTTTTCCGAGTCAGCTAATCTCTCTGCAGCCTCACTTCTCCTGCACACATCCCCAGACTCTTACAAGACATTCTTCTTCTGTTGGCTATCCAGATGTTATTAGTTAGTAAGTGTTACGCATTAGTGACTGAGGAACGCTGGAATGGATCCAATGAGCAGTCATACACATTTAACTGAGAAAGAAACAGTTTAAATTTTATTATTTAAAGAACTGAAAAAGCTCCAGCTGTGTTCTCCCATATGAATTTCATGTTCCAAGTTGGTGTTCTAAGATGTTTGTAGGGTGAGTTGTGGATTTTGTGTGTGCAATATGCTGTTAAACATGTTATTTGCTTAATGAGCTCACGGAAATTTTGACATCTCTGCTCCTGTATTTCACATTTATGTTGCACACAGAGAAATCCCTAGGTGAATATTTTATAGCATTTAGAAGACAGGAGATGCCAGAAGCAAAGCTACATGTGCAACCCTAATTTTGTCCCTTTGCTGCTAAGGCATCTTGGTCCACCCTCCTCTAAGAATCCTTGCCTCATTCAGTGCATGGACTCAAAACCACTTAATCATCAACAGCTATTCACTATTTTGATTTATCTGTATGTCTCAGTGGAGGCCCAGAGCCTTACTATCCATATGCTATTTCAATCCCTGCTCTGAATATAACTCTTTTTTCTACTAGCAATTTTTTACAATTCAAGTGCTTCATAAATATTTACTGAGCTGTTTTCACAACACTTCTCAGAGGTAACAGGCTGTTATCAACCACACTGAGGTCTCTGAGTTTCATAGATAAAGATCAAAAGAGAATACACTACTTTGGGAGACCAACTTGACATTTTTAGAACTCAATTTTCAGATTACTGAATATTATGTGCCACTTCATATGTTCAAGAGCACATGCCCTGCCCAGTAATTCTGATTTCAGTCTTTCACTGCTCTTTCAGTGTAGATTTCTTTATGTAGTTGCACAAGTTATTAAAAACAAAACCCCCCAAATTACACTAAGTTGAATCACATTAACACCCGCATGGGTTTTTAACAGGGTTGAAACGTTTACACCTACAGCACCAGCTTCTCTTTCCAATGTCAGCAGGAATAAAAGCAGCAGTAATAGTTACAGTTTCAGAGGTAACTCCAGAACAGTTGAAACCCATTTGAACTGAGTCTGTTCAGTTCTCCCTTTCTCCCAACCTTTGGCCACACACTTCCATCTCCTTTTTTGTCAGTACTGCTGTTCATGGAACTGGATGATGAAGAGCTGAACTAGCCAAAACAAAACAAGCCCTCACCCCCCCAGTGACAGATTTCAGTTCCCTCCTTTGTTCCCACTAGTTATGTGACTGTAAGTACTGAGGGAAAGCGGAGTCACAGACTGCTGTGCTGGGCAAAGAGGAGAGGAGAAAGGGAGACTGTGACAGCTCTGCATTAAGAAAGGCTTAAGCTGCTGCAAGATCATACTGTAAGGAAACAAGCAATGCAGGGGATAAGAAACATATATTGTCTCTGGGTTCCAAAGATTTTTGCTGACAACAAAGGAAATGAGACTATAGGAGCCAAACTGCAGCAAGTTCATGCACAACAAACTTACATGAACTGAGATTTATTTTTTTCCCAAGTGCTTATATTTCTGCTAAATCTGGACACTCTAGGAAGGGACAAAACTATTTTGTACTGTCATGTTCCAGCTCTTGCCACAAAGGTAACTAAAGCAAGACAATTTTCCTAGCCTTGTTCACTGAGATGGCCAAATCATTTTTTTACTGAGGTTTTCCAAAAAGTGTCAGGCTGAAGAAGATAGCCTTTGGGAAACTTTCATTTCAGAGAGTTAGTTTTTGGGACAATTACAAGCAAATTAAAATAGAGAAATGATAACTACAGTCATTCCTAATAGTTTATATTATCCTTTACAGTTCTGTGGCTTATCCCACTGTGCCTGACAGCCTATGGGCAATACAAGCCTCCATGGTTTGACTTTGTGGACCTATCCCAATTCTCTCCAGCTAAGGAGTTTCTTACAGAAACACAGACCACAAATACGTAGTCAAATCATCAAAAATGATGCCCTCAGAAGTGAACTAGAGCAAAGGAATTTCCCCATCAAATGCCACTTCTTTCCTCCCAACACATACAGGCACAAGCTTAGCCATTAGCAGTATTCAAGCAGCTTGCACTGGGAGTAAACAGAATTCTCCGTGAAATAAGATGTCATATATACTACTAAAATATTTTCAAGGCATTTATTATAAAAGGGTCAGCAGAGGGTTTTCTGCCTTCTCTTGATTGGTCTGTGAATAGTATTTAAGCAGATTCCCACAGCTAAAATGTGCACCAAGTCCAGCTGGCATAGACTTTTGATAATTCCAGTACTAGTTTTTCAGCATTGAACAGGCCTGTCCCTGCAAAATTTACAAGCTCATTTGTGAAACCGAAAGCTTCAAGCAAAAATGGGATGAATTTAAAATTTTGTTTCAGAATTTCCAGACTCACAGAAAAGCATTGAGTGAGGGAGAGTTTACAGCGCAGCTCTGAACTGCCTTTCTGGATCTTCAGTAAGCTAAGACATTGCCAAGAGTCACCAGAGACCATAAGGACATAGACATTAGAAACTGTTACAGTGGTTTCCCTGATAGAAATCTGCCCCTTCTCTCATACATGGTATCAACTCCGCCCGTATGCACCTATGTATATGTCCATGTAAAATGAAAAGTCTCACAGTTACAATAATGGAGTATTTCATGCCTGAGCCTTCACATCTGTTAAGATTTTTCCATGAGCACCCTGAATTGCATTGAATTTTCCCTACCACTCCTTGTTAGGGAAATGGATAGTCAGCAAGTGAAAACAAAACAAAACAAAATCTACTCTGGAATGAACATAACTTTTTTTCCTTTCACAACCATTGCAGTGCTGCCATGGTATTGTTACATCTGCTGCCTGGGGACAAAAGCCTTTCTTTCTGGTCTTCTATTTCTGTTTACCACATTTTATTGCCTTTGCCTGCCTTTGTATTTACACAGCCTAGGAATATGGTATTTTCCTGTTGCCATATTCTATTTTGCAACTTTTAGAAATATTCACGTATGACCTGGGTAACAAATAACAATGAGTTACAATATCTGCTTCAAGAAGGTGCTCTTAGCCTCTCATTTTTCCAAGATGGTGCTCAATAAATTCTCCCCATAAATAAATGCTGATACTGTATTGATCCTGTGAATGTGAAGAAAGGGCACAGAGGAAAGTCCAAAAGAGAGTAGCTTCAAGAAGAGCAGAATTTCACAGCCTCATTTTCATGGGTTGAAATAGGACTTAGTGTTCCTGTTTCTATTCTCAGCCACATTTCAGACTCAGACTGTGAAACCCCTTGTTGAATCACTCAGTTTATCTGTGCTTCAGTTTTCTTTCTGTAAAAAAGAGGTTAGAATACTTACCAATAGTTGCCAAGTGCTTTGGCATTCTGAGGGAAAGCACACTCAGGAAATTCAAAGTATAACTCTTTGTTGTGGACAATTGGGTAATACCCAAAGGTTGCCATTACACAATATATGTAAATATACATGTACTATTCACAGCAGTTAAAGTAACTGTTTTTGAGCCGCAGGATAAGCTGTAGATAGTCAGGGACTTCTGTTTCTTTGTACAGAGGTACTGTAAGTCAATCATCTTCAGGCACAAAGAATTTGAATGAGATACTACAGTCTACTTATCAATGTCTGAACAGGACTGGGTTGCACTTTGCATTGCCTCAGAGAACAACTGGAGTAACACTTTAAAATAAATTTCATCTACCTATTAATTTGCAATAGGACATCAGAGTCTAATCCTTGTCACACAGTTATCCTGTATTGTGTTGTATAACACTGAACTGCAATACAAGGGTCAGAGCAAGGGAGTATCTCATGATTCTCTGTGAAAGAGCTAATAGTATTGGATTGGCTGTATGAACAAGAATCAAAACTTAAATCATTGCCATTTATATAGTAGTGACTATTCTTTAAGGTTCTATCTACATCAAAAGTTTAATTAAAAAAATCTGCAAGTGCTCTAAAATGACAAGAAAAAAGTTCATGAAACACAATCAGAGACTGCATGTATAAAAAGAAATGCAAGACTAGCTTTTAGCCTGAAGACACAGTTTCACAATAGGTGAAAGCCATTCTAAAACTGTACTACCACTAACAGGGACTAACTAGCTCTGACCTACTGACCCCATAACCCCATTTTTCTGCAACTTCCTTTGCTTCAGCACTAGTGGCCACACAGTGAACAATCTGATCAACTTTTAAGTTAGTGCTGCTTTGAGCAGGTGATTGGGCTATGTGATCTCCAGAGCTCCCTGCATTTTTGTAACTCATGCAATGAAAAAGTAATTACGACATTTTTGCAGTCAGTTCATTGAGTTTCCAAGGTAAATCACAACTCATACAGCTAACTGACTGCCAACAACAGTACAAGAGGGGAACACATTGCTGGAGAATGTGTGGGTAGCAGAGCAGGAGGACCTCTTCAAAGGCATTGTGGTCTCAACTTGCCTTAAGCCAATAGTGAAGCTGAAACTTGAGGTAGCAACTGTACGTTAAGAGCACAGCTAGCATGGCTGGGGTGGGGGGGAGAAGTACAGATGTCAAACCAGCATGGTAACTAGAAGAAGAAGATGATCCTCCTTGGTAAGAAAGGATGAGTGTTGGGGAGCAGAGGAGAACAACAGGGACATTTGTTTGACCTTGTGATATTATGCCTAGAAAGCAAAATGGTTAGGGTACTGGCCATCCTAATCTTCCTGTTGAGAAAGCAAAGTTTATTGCATGCTCTTCATGCAAATTAGGTATTTTTCAAGGCTTTTTGCTAGAGGTTCCCCTTTTAAAAAACCCTAAGGTTCCATTTTTAATTTCTTATAAGCCTCTCTGCTGAAAAGGGACAACCCCTTCCTGCCACCAAGTACAGGGTAGGTGGTCTCCAAGATGCACTGTTTCGAATTAGCTTCACCCACGTTCTTTTTGCAGAAAATAGCTATCTTGGTTAAAGGCACATGGCAACCTCAAATCAGGAACTTTCAGTAAATTCCAAAGAGAAGCAATGTTCAGCTTTTACAGTTGGTAGAGGACAACACTAGAAAGTGAATAAACAGTTATGTAGAGGGAAAAGGCAAAAATTGCACAAACGAGTCAGTGTCACTAATGAACCCTTAGCCTTTGCAAGTATCTGATTGAATCTTGAGGGACTGCGACCCTTTAAAGCCAAATATTCACATTACAGTATATGCAATGTAAAAGAGGTTTTCATGTTTACTTTGTATGCTTGCAGTGACTAGCCTGGTTTTCAAGAATTAGCAATATAAGACATACTGAGAAACAGTATAGAAATGTACTTTGTAGATTAGACCTAGGAAGAGAGGCCTGAATCTTTTTATTCACTCTTGTTTATATGTTTGGAGCAACAGATATTTAAAATTCATTTTTAACAGCTGGGCCTACAAGGCTGACATGACACTGAACATCAAATGCAAGTCTCCATTCTGATAACAACAATTAAACATGACCATGTGGACAAAACATTGGTGTGAATCTGAAAGCAGCTGTTCGAGGCCTACCTACTCCTGCTGGTCTGGTAATCTTTGGTGATGCTCGCTTTGGGGAAGATTCAGGATGTGGGGCAACAGGTTGTACTGGCCGGGTCTGTTTGGCTGCCAGCTTCTTCAGACTTACTTGCCTCTTGTCAAACATTTCTTGTACATCTTCTAGTTTTTGTAGAATTCTTTGGGCATTGGCCTAGGCAAAGAAAAGAGAAGCAACAGATGGTTGTCAGTGCTGGACTGAGCAAGTTAAGAAAGGACTTCTCTTACCCAGACTCAGACTAGAGCTGAAGATCATACTATGCTGCAGTTTAATGCAACCCAGCCCATGCACTCCAAACAGATCTCAGTTTCACTGAGTAGGTGACTAACGCAGTGTTTCTAGCACTCCTCTGAAAAAAACTACATACGTATTCCATGACTACTCATCTGAGTAAAACTTACTGCCCCAAGTGGTAACCTCTGTGCCCTTCTGGTGTAGGGAAAGAGGCAGATCTGAGCAGACTCAAAATATATAGCCCAGTACACTCTCATGTACAAGGCAATTGGTAATTTTGAAATTCTAAGTGAGTGCATGCACATCGGAGGGGTTTTACCTTTATTTCGGGGGTGAGGATCATGTCAAACTGATTGTAGAACTCCTTCGGGTTAGAGAGCTGGTGTTCCTTAGCTGTTACCAGGAACTTCTCAATTTCAACGAGTGCAGTTTCAGCTCCCTCTTGTGACTGGCACTTGTCCACAGCTTGGGAAGCTAAGAGGTAGATTCCAGCTTCACACCACTGGCTTGCCTTTAAAGAAAAATGGGGCAAGAAGGACTCCATCATTACTGACAGGCCATGTCCTTAAGTGTTGCTTCTAATCCATGAAATATGGATTTGCCTTAATATGTGACTAAAGGGAATGAATGTTACTTAGTAGCACCCAACAGTTCCCAGCCACAAGTCACCCCACCTAGATACATAGAACAATAGAAAGTTCTGTTTAGCTCTCATGGTTTAGATGGTCCAGTAACATGTAAAATAATAGTATTCTGAGCAAAGAGGGGAAGTGTTACTGTGGTTGCTGCAAATTGAATCTGTCAGCTGTACTACCTCATTTCCGTGTTCGGTCACACAATTATCCAAAAACCAAAATGAGTATTTGAACCTTATCAAAACTCCCCAAAATTTCTCAGGCCTATAAAACTCAGTTAAAAATACTCCAAAGTGGGTTTTGGTAATTTCTGTTTCAGATAAGGCTGGAATAGCATGCAGGCGTTCACAAACCATTTAGTTTGCTATTCTAACTAGATCACAGAAAGTGAAAACAGCTGAACAAGCAGTATACTGTTCATCTTTAAGCACCAGAATACATTCAGTTCTCATTTCAAATTTAGGTCTAGCTTAATTTTTTCTTAGTTTTATTTCCTACTTTTCATCATTTTAAAACCACAATTATGGGAAGCTACTGCTCCAATTTTTATAGTAACAGTTTTTGAATGAAATGGAGAAAAAAAAGAATAAATACTTTTTCTCTTCATCCAAATTACCTGAACTTATAAAAACATTCATTATCAGTAGAACCTTACCAGGGCTGTTATCTGAGAAGGTTCACTCACCTTATCTAACTGCTTATGCAGCTCAAGAGACTTTCCCAAAATATCATACTTTTTCTTGGTCTCATTGGTAAAGTCATCACAAATACGCCTGAGTTCAACACACTTTGGTCTAATGGAGTCAACTGCATAATGGTTGTTTTGGATGAGCTGTTCTCCATGGAGAGCTAGAGACTGGGCCTTCTCCAAAGGTTCCTGTGAAATTAATGAGAAAAAATCCAAAGTTAGGTCTTAAAATGACATGCATAATAAAGACAAACCATCTCTGTAATCCCTGCTGTAGCCTGGAGGTAAAGGCTTGGGGTATTAATCTAGCTGACATGTCTTACTTTATATTTACATTGAAGACCAACTTTGTTGTCAGTGAGTATATGGAAACACAAGAGGTTCCATCTGAAGATCAGAAAACACTTTTTTTACTGTGAGGGTGACCAAGCATTGGAACAGGTTGCCCAGAGGGGTTGTGGAGTCTCCCTCCTTGAAGATGTTAAAAAGCTGTCGGGACAACCTGCCCTCCTGGGCAACCTGCTCTAGGTGGCCCTGCTTGAACAAGATGACCTCCAGAGGTCTATTCCATCCTTAATCATTCTGTGATAACTGTGATTCTGTGAGTGTATGCTGCCTTCTTTCTCACATACTGAGGACATTCATTATACAAGGTTTTTTCCCTGCAAAGTTCCCAATAATCAAAAAAACTATATTTTTTTCACTCACTAATTGCCAGGTTTGTAATGCTTTAGTTTATTTTTGATTCCAAGAGATATTTTGGAAAACTCTTCAGATCCTACTGACTGCATACAATTCATAAGCTTAGTCACAATAGAATGAAATTAGAGGTGGCTAACAGGAATAGAGCACACATCAATATGTTATGTGATGTGGACAATGGAAGGAAAATGCATGTTACTATAACTTTTATTCCTTTAGGCTTCTGCAGAAGAGCTGTGCAAAGATCAAAATATTTCTAATTCTTAATCCTATTCTTAAAAAAATTATCATCAGCTTTTACATTTGTTCATGTGCATCCTCCTCTGATTCAATTTACTCATTTGTTAATGCTTTCTAATAATACTAAATGTGATGTATATCACAGCTGACCAGCTGATGGAATTACAAAGTCCAAATATCTGGAAAAGAAAGGTGTTTATTGGAAGGCATGGGTGTTCCTCAAACTGCTATGAGTCTGAATAGAATGGTCTTAAGTTACCTGACCAAGGTAACCTGTTAAGTATTCTGAGCTTTTCAGATTCCAAAGATTGACCTAACCTTTCCCGGTTAGGCTAGATTTTTGAACTGGATTCTAGCTTTCCAAGTAATGAACTGGAACTACTCTGTCTGAAGAACCCTGGCTTCTGGAAATTAGGATCTGAGTTTTGCAATTTAAAATAATGACTCATGAGACAAGAGTAAGTGTGATGTAAGGACAGTGACAGAGAAGTGTCTAGAAGATCACATCTATAGCAGCTAGAATACTGTATTGAGTGCAAACCTGTCCTTTCTCTTCCAGTTGTTTCTGTTCCCTTAGGAGGTGCTCCACTCGAGTCACACTGTCTCCAATGTCAGCAAAACCTGCTTGTGCTTCCATGAGATTATCCAATACCAGTTTTACCTAAAAAACAATAAAACCACCAACAACAAAAAATAAAACAAACAAACAAACAACCACCACCACCACCACCCCAAAAAAAACAAACACCCAAAACACCATCACAAGATATTCATAAAATTCTAACAAACCCATGGCTTTTAAACATTCACCTACATCTTTTAGAAGAGTCTGCATCTCAAGTTTAGTCTTTCAGCTTATTCCAAAAAGGGAAAGCCAAGGAATAAACCAACAATCAACTATTCTTCAAAAAGTTGCCCTGATTCTTACTATTTAGGCCTACACAGTTTTGAAGACCTGTAACTCCAGAGTCTATATTACTCCAGCCTCTGGCCTGACAGTTGGGCTTTCTGAGCTGTATTCCATGGACTTTGGTGGGATTGGCAACTTACCGTCACAGAAGAAGTGATATTTGACAACATCACACATAAATGCAAAATGATTTCTCAAGAAGTTGGTGTTTCACATTTTGGCCTAACAGGCTGGCACTTTCCTCACTGTGCCTTATTTAAATGTTGTAAGATATCTGAAAGCTGTCAAGAATTTAAATTTTGAATATCTATTTCCTATTTCATAATGAAGGGCTTCTCTCCCAACCTCCTTTTTGGATTGCCAGTATACTCTAAGTATGGGTAAAATTTGACCTTATTTACCAGAGAAGGCTAGACAGAATGAACAAATGAAATACCTCTCTAAAATCATGTTCAAAGTGTCGAAGCTGCAGGCATTGTTCTAGTTTTAGGTGATGCTTGGTCCAAAACTGATCAAAAGCCTTTTCTGTTTCATCCAACTGAGCCAACAACCTGTTAAGAAATTAGAATGAAAAGAACCTACTTATTTCCTATAGTTCCTTATTTTAACTCACACCAATTGATGGCAGAAAGCAGGGTAGGGAGATGGTGGGGAGCCTACATCTATGTAAGAAGGCTCTATATCAACTTTCCCCTAAGCAAAAGAAAATGAAATTTGCAGTGGGACAGGCAGGAGTGTGACTGATGAGTGACAACTACATGGATCCGCTGTGGCATTTGCAGTCCTCCCTCCTGGCCTGCAACAGGAACACAGAGCTGTTACATGCGCTGGCAGCCAAAGGCAGATGTCTCTCCATAGCTTCCACCCAATTCTTCAAATATAATTCACCCCATGCTAATACAGATTGAATATGATGCAATTATTATTTTAAGGAATGTTTAAAGCAGACCTCTACCACTTGTTCATTTTCTTCGCCCATCAGAAATAGGCAAGGACTGAATATTTTTTCCCAGTTCATTAAAAACAATAGATTAGAAGCTCTTAATGCCTCCCATGTACATTGTTTCTTTCACTTTGTGTAAATGATGAAACATTTATTCACAAACAAATTAGTATCAAGGTGTCATACATCTTGAGTAAAATGTCTGACACCAGACTAGTGAGTCACTCTCACAGTCTCTCAATGATCTATTAATTATATTACAAAGTAGAACACTTTAAACAGAAAAAAAAGTTAAAATAAATTATTCTCTGAATATCCTATATTTCAATAGGTGGGCACTGTTTGGGCAGGCAGGGGCCCAGGCCTGATTGCCTACAAGCCCAGTGAGTGCTGGAATCATCAAGTTATTCGGGCAAACACCAATAGCTCCCTCCTATTCCTCTCAAAACCAAAGTTCTGTTTTCAGTCTATCCCAGAAAAACGTGGTTTTAATCAAAGCTAGCTGTCGAATTCAAGATGAATTAGCAAATTCCTTTGGGATGACTGTTTAAAGGATTTTAAAGTATTCAGTGAAAAATATCAGCTCAGCTTTACTTTTGGCAGCTTTGTTCTCAGTGAATGCAGACACACTGAAATACTAGCATGGCATTTCTCTTTCCACTGCATCACATGGCACAGCAGAAACTTCTACACAGTGACTAAAAGCTTTATGGTACTAACTAGCATTGTAGGAAGGAATAGGGGTTTCTCTCTCTCCCTCCATGCAGCTGTGAAGCGGTATGTTTCAGAGTACCATCTTTATCTGTTCCTCACCCAGTGTTTCCACAGACGTGCACAAGCACATACCCTCTCATCTCACATGGATTCAGACGCCACTTTCTAGCCAGGCATGGAAGTTTGGAGGATATATGTGTTGTGGGGTAAATCCCACATTACATCTTCAGCCAGGTAGTTAGTGGTCCAACCAAAAATTACCAAGAAATTCAGGACTTCTTTGAACTTGCCTTGACAGTTTAATCAAGTAGCTTCCTCAAAGCTACTCCCTTCTCTGAGTTACCTGTCCAATAAACGCTGAATAGCTGAACCAGTGGGAATTTATAACCTGCGTATTTAAATCATTTAAATTACACTTGCATTTCTTAGGAATAAATTAGCAACTTACACAAGGTAATCTAGCTTCACTGACCTTTCTACTGTTGCCACATTTTCCAGTTCGTCTGGACTGAGTTTGCTGTTGGCGCTTCGGGTGACTGGCTCCCTAATGCATGTCAGTAGGGTGGCCCCCTGCTTCACAGCTAGTTTCAGCTCATCCTGAGGGAAAAAAACCCAAGCCAAACAAATTGTATATACTTATTCTGACAACACTCACATCTCTTAGATGGACAACATAGTAATGCTAAAGGGGGATTCTTTCATAGGTATTAAATAGTTGGAACAAAATAGAAATGCTTACCAAATTTTATAAGTTTTTCTAGAAATGCAGAGTCTAAATCTATTCACTCTGAATAGTAAATATATTGCTGAGGAAAGGAATAGTATATAACTTATGAGCAGATTGCATTTCTGACCAGGCAGGTTGCAGAATAAATTATTCTACCACAAATTGAATGTGCCACAGATTGTTCAGTGAGCTGAGAGACTGTGCTGAGACATGGTGCTGCTTAATGGAATTTCCTTAAACAACATTGTGAAATGCTGAGTCACAATACATCAGCTATCAAGGAGTCATCCACAGAAGAATGTGTCTTCCCAGCATGAAAGATGAGCAATGAAAAGGACAATGAGGCTCAAACATTAACATGTCAGCTGAGGAGTCCCCACATCACTGCACACTTGTTGCATAAAACGTGTTCTTGTGCTAATATAGCTTAAACAGTATTTTTTCTCTTGTGTTTAACCTAAGGTGTTTGTTGACAGTAGTAATGTTTTCTTCTGAGCCCTACTCTGCAAAGCTAAACTTGCTCCAGCTTTTTATAAAAAAATAAAACGACAGTCATTGATTAGTTAGATCATTCTGTCTATATCTGGATTTTCCTCACGGGTGTTCTCTACATCTGCTCCAGTGTGACTTCATCCTTTCTGATGAACTCTTCATCAGGAGCCCATGCTATTCCAGATGTGATTCCATCACACCCTCATACACTAGAAGTGACATTTCCCTCTTCTATCATTCCTGACACTGTAAAAAGTCCCTTTTCATAGTTGAATCAAATCGACCTCCTGAACCCCAGTTTCTCTCCTTTTCAGTAGTTTCCAGACAATGGACTCCCAAATGATGGCACAAAATTTTGTTAAATCAAAAATCATATATTATGCTGCTGGAGCTGTCATGAAACAACATTCACCTTCAGCTTGCTGTGGTGGTCAGTGTGTGCAGAGAGGAGCTCCTCTGTGCACTGCACATCGTTGGGAAGTTCAGTCTCTGCTAGGTCTGTTCCAAAGGTCTGTAGCATCTGTGCTGTTGTTTTTACTGTCATTGCAAAGTTTTCAATAGCCTGGAAAAGCAAGAGCATAAAGTCACAGATTGGTTTTTTACCCTTAGCCCTTTAACAATGCTTAGTCCTTCAGGCACACTGTGCTGCAAGTATTACATGCTTGTAAAGCTGGCCATATTGGTCTTTTTTGGGTGAATATGCTGAAAGTTGCAAATTAAATCCTGTGTCACAAATTATCTTTTTACAGGCCTACAAGTATTGTCATCTCCATGAACCAGCTGCAGAACTCCCAGAGCTTAAAAGACATAATGAAACCACAGAGGACATCAGCTTCAAAGCAAGGACTGGAACTTCAGATCCTCTGCCCGTGCTTGCTGGGAAATTCTGCTGTGTTTAAGATTTTAATTAAGGCTTTATTTAAGTTGAGGAGATTCTGAAAGTATATAGGGCAAAGCCTTTTTACATTTATATTTAGTCAGCCATTGTTCACTCAGCAGCAATCATCTTCCCCTGACTTCTGAAAATGTGCATCCCCATCCTGCCTATCAGTACTAGATGCATTCCAGTTAATCCCTCCCATCTGTTCATATTAGTACACAAATACAAGAACAACAGTTAAAATGCATAAATCCATTGGAGCATTGCTGTTTCTTTATCACCTGGGTGCACCAACACAAAACTTGCCAGAAATCTGTGGTTTTACTGAAGAAAGGGGAAGTGAGGAAGGCTTAAAAACAATGCTGCCTTTTCAGCAGAATCAGATTTGTGAGATGCTATTAAAACCTTTGTATCTAGTAGCAAGTAACTGCATGGGAAGTTTTTTCATGATCATGCTCCAATTTCTTTAGGACTGTATTGTCCTTTATAGCTCTTTATTCTTTACACTTTTTGATCTAACCCACCCAATGGTTTGAGTCAGTCAGCAGCACTAGGGATGCTCTTACACCCAGTCAAACACTACATAGTTGTTGCATGTTACATTCCCTTCTCCAGCAATGGTGGGAACTCCCCATTTGCAACTATGACAGTTAAAATTATGCTGCGTGCTCAGTGAAAAACAAACTGGAGGTAGATCATTCAGAAAGTGCAGAGAGAAATTACATTCCACATATATGATCTGAAACATGCCCTAGATGAGGCAATGCTAGCAGAGCTCATAGCCTTCTTCCCTTTTTTTCCCATAAATTCATGCCTGCTTTCAACATAAGCAGTACAGACCCACATATGCTCTGGCTTATTGCTTAGCAGCTGTAGCCTGCTGTTCTCAGCACTGAAACTACTGGAATAAAGTTGGCTGAAACGTCACACTTCTGACTGCAACACAGAGCCATTGACGACCAAAGGCCACTTACTAAAAGCCAAAAATGTACTCGGTGAGCAAGAAAGCTCATAGGCTCCTAGCTATTCAAGATACAAAAGCAGAAACAAAGAACTATGTAATGAGATTGCTGTGTCACTACCGTTTAGCAACAGTTTAAAGCTGTTTCAGAAAAAAAAGCATTGGCAGGACAAGATACGAGAACACTAAGAGAAGCAGCAAAGGGGATAAAGACTGTAGCTCAGCAAGACTGAAAGGTTGTTTCAAGGTGCCATGAAGGCCGACACTTCCCTGATGACAACCTCTTATCCAGCGGAGATTCCTTGGCTGACTGCACCATGCACAATGAGCTTATCAGTGTTTCACTTAATAGTTTCTTACCCCCACACTCTCCTGTTCGTATGAGTAGTAAATTGTTTCATATACCTAAGTTACGTCTGTGAGTTTTTTTCAAGTCTTTGTGCTTGGTAAAAGTTTTTCAAACAAATTTAACCAAAAGAACTGGGGATTACATAGCCACACTCACGTCAAATCTTGGCTTACTTTTATTTACATATTTTACCAAACTATATAGTCGTGCTTTATGTAAACTCCCGTCACTAACAAACAATACAGCCTTTGTTGTGCCTCTTTTTACTCCCCTTCCTCATTTTTTCAAGCCTTTAGTTGTTTGAAAGCTCATATAGATGATTCCTTCAGACTCACCCCTCCTGCAAGGACAGTTTCATATTTTTGATACTTTTAACATGTAAGCCTGTTCACCTATCTCAATCCTAACCTCACTGTAGTCAACACAGCTATAAATGTAACAAACCAGTGTTAGAGGAAATTCAGATTCTGTGTTTGCATATTTAGAAGCCTGAAATGTTTGGTGGTTCTCAAGGAGAGTAAAATTTGATTTTATAAGGACAGTAAAACACAGAAAATTATAGCAGGAAAGTGACAAAAGTGATTTGACTTAACAAAGATACCTCAGAAAAGCTCTTTTTCCAAGTGTTACATGTAACCCGCACGTCAGCAACAACAGACTCAAATTGAAGGCTGCTCAGAACACTGCAAAATATTGGGACTACGTAGATATGAGCTCAAACATACCAGTCTTGCAAGTAAAGCCACAGATGCAAACATTGCATACAGTCTCCAGGAAATTAATTCATTTTCCAGGATCAGGACCCAGATTTGCCTGTTTTTCCTTAGATAGGATGAGACAGTATTTCGGCTCCTAATGTGCCAGAATTTGGGATCTGTTTTTTTGTAAACTGTCACCTTTTCTGGGCACCATAATGAATTATTTACATTGTTCTGAAGCAGCCACTGAAATGCATTAACCAACCCCAAAAGGCAACAAACCAACCTGTTACAAGTGTCCTCAAAGGTAATGGAACAAAATGTCTTTCTGCCTTCCTACAATTATTAACTGTTCTTTGGTTACTCAAAATAAGACCTAGCTGGAGTGCATGTTTACGTAGCACAGAAATGAAAACAAAGGAAAATAAAATCTAATGTCTTGAGTATTTTTCTTCTTTTAAGAACATGGACATAATTAATCATTAAAGTGAGAATTTTGACATTTGATTCAGTAAAGTGCTAAACAAAGCATATATTCAACTTCAGCCATGAACTGAATGAAGGCCTATGAACCTCAACAATTATTCAAAAGCTAAGAATGTGCCAAAGGGCCTTGCTGAATAAGAATACTGTGACACTGCTAGGCCCTAGTCCAGGTCAACAGTGAGATACAGATTACTACTTCTATTACAAGCTTTTGGGGAATTTACCTTTCTCTATTTGAGTCATGGATTTCCTCTTTCCATGAGTCCCTAGCAGAATCTGCAGGCTGAAATGCAGCTGAAGAGTTACTACTTAATGGTTACTCTACATTTGTCATCTGGACAATTCTGGGTGTAGACATGGGTAAGAACAAAACCAACACTCACAGTTCGGTGATGTATCCACTGACTGTGGCCATACTCCAGGGTTCCTCCCAGCTCCCGGGTCAGCTGACTTTTGTCAATATAGCCATGCAGATCAGAGACAGAATTTAACATGATGATCTGTAAATTAATCCAAACACAATGGACTGAGAGAAATAATGAGCCCTGTCAGTCATTGTTCCTAGGATCTGGGTTTGCCTTAAACATGTATGACCAAAGTGCAGTTCCACCACAGGCAGTAAGTTCTTATTATGTATTTGTTCATGCAATGGCCACAGTTTACTTCCAGGAGATTTTGCCTTCTCAACATATACGTGGCCATTCTTGAACTAACCACAACTTGACATCATCTTGTTCCTTGCTAGGCTGAGGATGCAGTCAGCTTTTGCATGTGCATCAAGAGAAAAAGTATGGTATTTCACACAAACTTCCATCAAGTAATTTCTGTATTTTCTAGATAACTGTTATTTACAGAGAAATGGAGGAGTAGGCAGGTTAAACAGCTTCCTCAACACCAAACACTTGATCCAGGGAAGTGCTGAAATGAGACTATTGAGAATAAGATTGTCCTTTCAGTTGTATCATTTTATGGCACTGTATGTCCACTGAGCTCACTGGCATTATTCTATTTTAAACTATGATGAAAGAGAAAGGACAGACAAACCTAAATCCATTTTCTTACTTTAAAAAGTCTCCTTACCACTAGACCTGCTTAATAAAAGCAAAAGCAGATTTTGCATGTGGCTTCAGGCAAGCAGTGTTACCTTTTGGCAACCACTGTAAAACTGGCAATACGTGTGGTTACACAAATAGCATACATGTATTTAATTATGCCTTGTTGTTCTAACAGCTAGAAAATACACCATTATTTCAGCAACAGAAAAACAAGATGTTGAGCACAATTGACTAGAAATTTTAAGCCTTAGACTTTAATATATATCAAATTGTATTATATCACTCCGCTGTTTAAAGAAAGGATAACTGGCTATGCCTGTTAGCAGGCTCCAAGGGAGCATGGTAAGTACACTTGCAAGCACTGTGGACAATGACATGAGCACAGATGTATGGAGGCAAGAGGATGTATATTCTACGCTGATAGTGCTCTAAGAAAAGCCTTAAGAACAAACCTGAACAGGTTTTTAGCTGATCTTTGTTACAAAATCATTCTAGAATAATTCAGGTTGGCAGGAACCTCAGGTCTCTAGTCCAACTTCTCTCTCAAAGCTGGGTCAGCTGTGAGATCAAAGCAGGTTGCTCAGGGCTTCATCCACCTGGGTCTTGAAAACCCCCAAGGATTGAGACTGTACAACATTTTGGGGCAATCTGGTCCACTGCCTGATTATCTTTATGGTGAAAAAGTTTTTCCTTGTATCAAGTCAGAACTATCCTTGTCTGACTTTATGTCTGCTATCTCTTGTCCTACTGTCATGCACCACCTGGCTGCATGCTCTCAGTAACCTGCCTGGAGGGACTGCAAAGCTGCTGTTATGTCATATTAACCATCCCAAGCCTTCCCTTCTGCAGGCTAGGCAAGTCCAGTTCCCTCAGCACCTCCTTATAGAGCACATGCTCCAAGTGCTGCCCTTGATGGCTCTCTGTTGACCTCACACCAGATTAATATTTTTCTTCTACTGGGGGAACCAAAACTGGACAGGGCATTTATTCTCAATGCAATCTAATGAGAGCCAAGCAAAGAGGGTTAAACACTTGTCTCAATCTGCTGGCTCTGCTTCTGTTAATACTGTTTCTGTTAATGCAGGATGCTGATAGCTTCCTTTGCTGCCAGCGTACACTGCTGGCTCGCATACCGCTTGCTGTCTACCAAGTTCCCAGGTCCTTTTCAGCAGAGTTGGTCCCCAGACAGTCAGGCTACAGCCTGTATTGTTGTCAGCTGTACAACACTGCTGTGCTGTTGGGAGGGAAGAACATGGTTTCTTTCTTCTTGAGGAAGAAAGTCCTTCTGGAAGGAAGTCCTTCCCAGTTGCAGGACTTTGCATTTGTCCCTTTTGTATTTAATATGCTGGTCACCCCATTCCTGGAGTTTATGTTCCAGTGGCCCTGTCTCTGAGTGTACCAACTGCTCCTCTCAGTTTAGTGTCATCTGCAATCTTGTTGACAGTGCACCCTGTTGCCTCTTCCAGGTCATTGATAAAGATGTTAAACAGGGCAGGTACCATTAGGTATCACTACACCACCACACTTGTTGCCCACTTCCAGGTAGAGTGTGACCCATTGACCACTACCCTCTGAGACCAATCATGCAACTAGTTTTTAAATCCATTTAGTTGTCCCACCCATCCAGACTTTAACATCCTAACCTGGATACAAGAATATTGTGGGAGATGGATCTGGTCCCATGGACCTGTATGGGTTGAATATTGTCAAGTAGTCCCTGACTCAATTCTTTTTCACTTCCAGCAGTTCATCTTCTCCTTCAACCCTGCTTCTAAACACAGAGGCCAGGAGGAGACCTTGTTGGTGAAGAAATGGAGGCAAAGAAAGCACAGTGTACCTCAGCCAAAGCTGAAGGGAAAACTATTCCCTGGATGTGTTACCAAACACTGTTTTGTTATGACCAAAGCCAGAAAACTCAAAACACTACATCATCTTGGAGTAGCCTCAGACTGGAATGTGAAGGCTACGTACTACTTCTGAACTGCAAATCACCTTTGAGAAATTAAGTCTTAACTGCTTTGTAGCTCTTCTCCATCAGAGGTGTTGCTGACAAGTTGGAAATCTTTTGATACTCCAAACTTCACTGAAACTACAGAGGAACACTGTCATGCACTTTTCTTTTAGGAACATGTTTGATTTAACCTGATGTGCTCAGCATGAGCCACAAAGCAAATCTATTAGTATTGCTTGCTATGGTGCTACCTGACAGGGCACAAGTCTTCACCCTGCAGGCATCTCTGCAGGAGAAAGCCTAGGAGCAATCCAACATCCATCTAAGAAACCAATCTTACTGAGCATTAGCATCTCCCAGACTGAAGACAGCCACATTCAGTAAGCTGAAGAATACAAGAGAGTAGCAGTTTGGAAGAGGAGGGTCTGCATAAGCAGGTCAGCATGGAACACAGAGCCGTAGTGGTGTTGCTTCATGATGAAAGAAGTCACATTCTACAAAGGTCAAAGAAGTGTCTGCTATGGATAGATTATTCAGCCTTTTGTGTACACTATGAAGATGCTTTAATTCCCTTCGCACGATGGCAGATTCCTCAGGTAAATGACTGGGTGTTCCTTTTGAATTCCCAGATTTTATCTCAGTTGAACTGTCTCGTGTTCCTGGGTAATGATATTTAATCAAATCACTATCCCAATAGAGATTTACCTCAGGAGGATTTATTAACCATATTTGTATGTCAATAAATCATATAAATCCTGCATCTCCTCGTTGTGTCTTGTTTATTATTTCAGCCTTTATTTCCTGCTCCTGCTTGACCTTCTGGCTTCTACTCAATACGATGTTGATTTAACACAGCAAATCTATTTTACTGAATATATTTGCAGTCTGATAGCTCAGATAAACTCTTTAACAAATGTTTCCTTAACAAATGCACACCATATTCTCGAAGCCCCTTTTGAATACTTATGTCCTGGCCCTGACTTGCTTATCATTGTGATAGGAGATGCAACCCATCCATGGCCCAGTTATGACATTAGTGTTGTCATAGTCCCAAATGCACAACATGAACAAACAACCTGCAAATAATTTAAAAGATGATGGCATTATTAAAGATAGGTACTGATACCTAATTCCTTGAGTAAGGATGTCTCCCATGGGAGAACTCCTCTCTGGCCCTGTTGTCATGTAGGATGCTATTTTCAAGGGGGACAAATAGGTGTTGCTCTCAGTAACCTACCCATTCTGAAATTGGGACATACACAGATGGCCTTTCTAGGATGGGCTACAAACACAAGTAAAAGGCTCTCCAGAGAGTATGGCAGACCCCAGAAACTTAGGACACCTTTAGCACAATCCTAAGCAACTTATAATAGCATCAGACATATGTGGACAGCCTGTATATAGACCTGAGAGGCTGTCTACAGATATCTGGCAGGAGGCAGGCAGATCTAACAGCAAACACATCATGCTCTTAGTTTTTGTAAGACTGCTTTCTAAGAGCTCTGTGGACATACTCAAGATGGCTCAAAATCTGAATGTTCAAGATGACCCCAAACTAAACTCATACCTTAATTTCTCCTGCCTGTAAGAAAGATAAGTTATTACTTAATACATAATGCAGAGCTTGACTCCTGCCTAGAATTAAGCTCCCTTCCAACTTTGATAGTTTCAAGTTGGATTTGAAATGCAATACTGTCATCAAATAAATTGCTGAAAGTATAGAAGATGCTGAATTGTTAGAAAATGCTAGTCCTTGATGAAGTTGTCCCTTCCCAGGCTGCGGTCGCTGGTACAATAGTTTCTATGGTAACAGATTGCGGCTTATTAAGTACAGGAACATCCATTTTTTAATAAAATTAAAAGATTTTTGTTTGTAATCAAACGTACATTTTTAGATCAATTTTGCATTTTAATTGCCAAAAAGCCACCCTTGCCAAACTACAGTCAATGTTACAATTTAATCCACAATAACCAAATGAGTATTCATGATTCCTCTTTTGTATGCATTGTAATAAATGGGCTGCTGTCTTTTACTTCAGAAGAAGCATAAAGTATCTTAAACACCTGAACTTCAAACTTAGGTGTTGACAGAGCTAGAATTTGTTGGAGGAGAGCCATAGGTCTTTTGCAAAACAATATAAAACCACAAGCAAAATCCAAAACAATCATATGAAATCACTCCAGTAAAGTCATTGTGGAACACAGTATGAGTCTGGTCCAGGACAAAATACCATCAATAATCATAATTCAAGTTTATTTATAAAACACTTTGAAACCACATGCAAACATGCAGCTAGGAACAACTCCCAAAAGAGTTCTCAGAATCTAAACTTAAACTCTTTCAGGATTGATAACCTGCTTCAAATCACATTCTCATCAACCCACGGCATATGCCAAGTGCATATAAAAAGTAGTAAAAACCAAACCGTGAACTTTGAGAGCGTGGGGATCATAAAAGGCATTAAGAATAGGCAGTGCTATGCAAGCACTTAATGGTGCCACTGTCGGCAGGCCCCATGGATAATACATAAAATAGTGCAGAATTTGGCCCTAGCCTTTCACTGCTCTGTATTCCTAAATACTTATGTTTGCCACTGGAGTGAGAAGATCTACGTCTGCCTACATCAGGGGAATGGCTCCACTGAGTTAAGATGTCAATACTTAAAAAAATTAGTCTCATTTTATAGCTAGACTGCCCTTCCACATGCGAACATGTCCATTAAATACTGTGAAGCATCCACTGGTAATTAACTCTCTGCCATTACTATTATATACACCACACAGACCCAGATAAAAGTCCCCAGTTGCCACTTGCAATCAATTTTCAGTTACTGGGTTATGAGAAATTGCTGACACCTAAGAACTGCAGACATGGAGATAAAGAAAACACATGGACAAAAAAAATGCATGCTTACCGGTACCTTCATTTTAAAGTCATCTCGATAGAGTTTAATGCCAATGTCAGCGATTGTCCTTTGGATAAAGCGGGAGGGTCGCAGGACAAACACCAGTTGCAGGTTTCCTGGAAATGCTCCCTGCAAGAAATATAGAACTATCAGCAGGCACAACGCTGCCTCACAGGAAGGCCAAGGGAATTTTCAGCCCAGTGTTTCCTAAAGGGGGCAAAGCAGGTAGGACTTACTGAACTTTGCCCAGTCCAGCTGCTAATAATACCAGCTGGTCCATTCAGCACATACCCATTGTCACAGTCTCCAAAGCCAATAGAAAGACTGGCCCATGGATTTTACTGCCCAGCCATACTTTGTTTTTCTGATATGGATTTAGCACAGAGCTCTAAAGTTTCTGCACTTGTGTCTTCCTCCCCCAGATCTGAACCACACCAAGCCCTCTTTTGCCCATTCTTTTAGGCTGCAGCCACTGGAGGGCAAAACTGGCTACCCACGTTGGATTTGGTGAAAGAAGCTGGTGGCACAGATGAATTCCCCAGGCTGACCTACCTTCTCACTCTGGGAAGGCTTTTTAATCTTTTTAACCTCAAATATTTTTCCACACACAGAGGCACTCAACACATTCATCAGACATGGCCCTGTCTGCAACACCCAGCCTACATCTCTCACACACTCCTCTGAGCTCATCAAGCATAAAAAAGAATTATAGAAGAGAGCAGCTAAAAAGAACTGAGAATGAAAAGCAATCTGTCTAAATTCCTTAAAAGAACTTAGTCACCTTGGTCATGCCTCCATCCTACACCTCTGTACATAAGTGCTTGCTCCTCACACAGCACATGTTCCTGGTAATAGATGTATAAAACCAGCTGCTTTTATTAGCACTGAAAATCAATGCTCTAGCTCTGACTTTTGCAAATGAGTTATAATAAGCTATTAAGAGTTTCTGACAGAGATCACTTACTACCACGCAAACACAAGTCCCTTGGGATCTGTTTCTTTCATAAGCAGGCCACATCATCACTCCTCAGTGCACAGAAGGGCACTTCTGTTATATTCTTCTAGGAACCAACTTCAAACTACTAGAATTTACATTGCAGTCAACCCAGCAAATAAGGAATTTGTCCTAATTCAGCAGTAAACAAGGCTGTGCAATTTGTTATTGCAGCTTCCTCTGTCTCTTATTTAATACTCATGAGCTTCAGGGCAGGGGAGAATCTGCATCCATAGCGAGGTTAAGGGAGCTAAAAATGAGCACACGAGACTGTATCCTGTGCTGAAGATTCAGCAGATACTTTTAATTTCTAGAAGATAAATAACAAAAGAAAGCACTTACTGCTATCCGTGTCAGGGATGCCTTGACTGCGCTCCATTTGTCCCGTCGTCTGTCTATGATGATGATGAACCCGATGCTGGCAGCCTCCAGACTGCAAAACAGATGAAATAATTGTGCTGGGTTACATGGAGATACTCCCGTTCCAAGGAAGTGTACTGCAGCAAAACACAGGCTCCGTCAGATCACCCTCTAAGACCATTATGAAAATGCAATGTACGGTGGAAAGAATGAATATTTGGCAGATATTCACACGAAAACGAAAGCCGGCAAATTTTCCCTTTCCAGTATAAGGCTAGCAGATTACACAAAACATGAATATTTTATCTGCTAAATCTCTCAGCTGCTATGCTGCCCTGCTGCCAAATCTAGGTGATATGAATAGTTCAGGATCACGAATTACACTGTGCTGTACTGAAGACAAGAAGCCTCAGATCTTGTTTTCTCTGCAAAATAATTCAGATTACTAGACACCCCACTTCAGTCTTCATTCTCCAACTATGCTGACATCTGACAGGGGCGCTTAGCTCCAGGGAGTCAGTATCCCCCTACTGTCACCACCTTGCCTGTGTACACGGTGCCCCAGGAATTTTAGTAGGCAAAACAGCAATTTAAGAGTTGTATCTTGCCAACCACAAGCTGGTGCTAGGGTTGCGAGTCATTCAAAAGTATCCTTTTAACCTACTGGCTAGAATAACAGTTACTGTTCCTCCTCAGTACTTTTCAAGGAGAAGCTATGAGGCACTGCTTCGATGCTCCATCCTATCTATGTAGACCTCGTAAGTATGCCATTCTTGCTCTCTCTCTCCCTCTCAAAAATCCCACTTTGGTGTGCAGGGCTTCAGTGGGACTGCTCTACTCTCTGCCTTCCAAGAGTGGTCAGAGTTGGAGAGAAGTCCTTGGAAGCTAATAAGCACCCACTGAGAAAAATCTCCAGAAACTTCATTAGAGCAGGATGGCTCAGTCATCTCTGGGCAAACCAGAGGCAGACAGAAAAAGTATAAATGTCATAATCAAAGGACATATTGCAATCAAACATCTAATCACAAATTAAGATCAAAAGAGATTGTATAAAACGTTTCTTTAATCCTTTTTCCATTCCTTTTTGATTCTTGCTTTTTCAAGAAGCAACCTAGGAACATCATTTTCACGGGTCATTTGGTGCAAACTCATGTCAATAATCCACTGAAGAGCACCAACGTTAGCAACTCTGAGCTTCTGCTGCAGCTCTGCAGGATCAAGAACAGCAACCTGAAAGCTGAATTGTTGTGCAAATCTGGGATGCCATGCGAGTGTTCCTAAGAGTTCATACTGGTAATAGGAAAACTCATTGGATTTCCCACTTCAATATTTTTACAGCAGTCCTCTGAGAATTACAAAATTCAATGACAATAGATGACCTTTCCTCTTAAGTAGTGCAATACGCAGCTCTTTATGCAAAGGACAGAAAATGTGTTTGCAGCAGTGTCTCACAAGCACAGAGAAGATAATTTATCAGTTTCTCCTTTTATATATATACAAATATATGCCTATCCTTCAAAAGCCCGACAAATGTTTCGAGGAAAAAAATGGCCAGCATGGTATCTATGTGTTTGCTCTAGAAGTTAGGAAAAAAATGTTCAGATGAAGGCAACAAAGAAATTGTGTGTATTGCAGATTGTCATAGAAAGGGTGTGAGAAACTAAACACAAAGTCTCACCCTGGGGACTTCCTAACCTACCCAAAAATCTGCATTGGTTTTATCAAACTGCTTCTGCTGATTGGAACCAAAAATTGCTTGGGAAGTCTGATAGGCATGAAAGGTCTGGGCAAATCAGCCTCAGCCTGCAGACCACCAGGTAGCATCTCTGTGTACAGGGTGCCTGTCCTGCCTAAAGGAGACACATAGGATCAGGTCAGGCTTTTTCTTTCTCCCTTGACAACTGATGTTGCTGCATTATAGATGGGGTGCTAGGAATTGTGGTTACATCTTAAACAGAGAAGGTTGGGATAAAATTGCTGATAGTTTGGGAAATCAAAACAAGCACAAAGCCACATGTCATTTTCCTCCTCTGCTTGCGTGATCCACATCCAAAAAATTCTTTTTTGTTTAGTAATTTGCCAAGAAACATTTAGGTCACTACAGAAAGAAAACAACTGCTAGAAACTGTAGGGCACAAATGCATTTAGGATTCACAAGGGAAAGGAAAGAAAGGGTGGTTTTTTCTTCTCTGTTCCCATTTAATACCCCCGGCACAGCATCTCACTCCAGGCAAAAGGCTGCAGTGGTGTGAATCCCCACTCCACAGCATCAGAGCTGCATCCACCCTGGGCACACTGGTCTGCCAGTCCCTGCGCCAACAACAGCCCCAGTTACTCCATCTACTGTAGGTGAACTTGGAAGCTACAAGCCCCCAATCCTCCAGCTAATACAACCACCACTCCAAAAGGCAAAATGCCATTGAGAAGCTGTCAAATAGAAACACGCTCTAAAAAACAAACTGATGTGGGTTGCACTGAGTTCCCTGGCCTAAGGAACAGGAGACTATCCAGTCAACACTGACTGCTGTCTGACCATCCAATCCACAGAAAGATTAAAGACAGGATCATACTCATTAACAAATACTTGAAAACTCTCCTACATACTATCCACCAATTCAGACTAATCCAGAATAAAGTTTTTAAACATTTGATACTGATAATATTAACAGTTGTCACAATCCAGTACTCCCCAAAACCAATCCCAGCACCCTTGCTGGCCTCTTGTTAAAGCACAAACTCAAGCATGCTCTGGCACCATACAGATGGAGGTTAGCTCTGCTATTCACAGTTCTTCAAATGACCAGAGAAATGAGTAATCACAAGATACATGCCCCATTTATGTTTCTTTGCTTTTGCAGGAAACGGGATTTGATCCAAATGTCTGGTTAACCAGAACAAATACCAAAAAATGCTTGTTATGACTAATTATTCAAAGAGAACAATGTTACAATTCAATATCCATGTTGCTTACAGTGTATTACTGAAACTGCTCTATTGTTTAGAACAAAATTATTAGTAAAATAGCAAGATATGAAGGGGCAATTAAGTCAATGCAATTCTCCTTTCAACGTTACATGTTTAGATGACCTTGGAAAAGGCTGGTTTTTTAATATGCTTTATATATTTTTGACAGCCATGTTTATTTTTGAGAACCATGTTAAAGCAGCAGGAAAACGGGAATGTAAGAGGACAAAATTTGAATCAAACACATCACCAAAACATGGTCTCTACTCCAGAGAAACAGAGACTATATATTGGAATCAGTATCTAATTCTGTTTTCAGCTCAGACTCGTGCAACCAGTTTGTAGCTGCTGAATATCTCTCAGACCATAATTGGACACATAGAATCAGGTTCAAATCTGACACAGTTCCATTAAACCCAGTAATTTATAACAAAATTATCAACAAAGTATGTTAGCAGAAGTTAACAAAATGCTGATGTTGGTCTAATTCAACTAATATCAAGTTAATAAAAATGAAAAAAAATCTGTTCTCACAAAATTTATGATGTAGCTAAACCACAAGTAACTATATCCATAAGCACCATATTCACACAAGCTGACTACACATAGAAATTGCCTTGTCTTGCCCATCCACCTGGTTTGAAAGACTGACTAAAGGCTTTCTAATAGGAGCGTACATGGAGGCTTAGGGGCCTACAAGAATTCAGAATCAGACTCTTATAATCACACCTTGGTGAGCAAACTGCGATAGAAGTAACTGACAAGAGAACACCTGCCAAAAGCAACAAGTACAACTGTGATTTAAACAAACGCAAAAGTATTTGTGTCAAGTAAAACTTGCCTCAGTGCCTCAGAACTAACTCTTAAGTCCTATTTTTAAAGTCCCTCAAACATGTAGATCAGAAGTCACTTGAAAGGCACCTTTGCTGTTTTTTTCAAGTACATGTCCATGACCAAGCAGTTAATTCTTTTAGATGTTCTTCTGCACGGGGATTTGTAACAGCACAAAAGCATCCAGGCATCAGATGCAACAAGAAAAATTAAATTCATAGATAATAGCATCAAGAGCTTATGAAATTCAGATAGAGACAAGAAAATGCAAGAGAGAAGCAGCAAAGGAATTTTCTCATGAAATTAGGCTTGGCATGAGTGGTCATGAGGGTGGGGAGAGCTGGGAATAGTAAACATATGGGAATAGGAACATTGTTTATCAGTTGCCACCGCAAATCACGGTGTTCCAGACCAGTTAAAGAGACTGTGGAAATGAAAGATTAAATAGATACTTACCTAATGACTTGGATTTAAATATGAGAAAAGAGCAAAGGAGAGCAAAATACCACTGAGTGTGCAGTCTAGCTATGGTGGGGCACTACTCACAGCTCTCTCCCTCCAAGACCAAGTGTCATAACGGCAGCTGGCTGGCAAAGACAAAACCTGCCAACCAGTCGTGCCTGGCACATGGGGCTGTGGGGAAAGGCACAGGCCAGAACACTTTATTACACAAACAGTGTAGGTACAATTCTAGCTGTGGATGAGTATGAAGAACAAGCCAAGGCATGAGATCTGAGAGAGATTTGTCAGGGTAAAATGAGAATCGGGCCATTACACAAACAATTTAGGTACCTATTGCAGTATATGTCATTTACAACATTGAAATTATTACATTGTCTGAGATGAAATGGGTAAAAAAATGGAGAATAGACTTAAAAATTACATGATTTGAAGAAAGAGAAAAAGAGTGGGGAGAGAAGATGAGAAAACCACATGCTGCTAAAAAGCAAACCACCTGAGTAGAGCACAGAAGAAAATGTGGGAGAACATCTACATCAAATTAATCTGACAGACTATGTAAAGGCAAAGAAACCATTCAGAGATAAACCTCTGTAAATCTTGGCTGCCACAGGTCAATGGATGCAACACAACAAGGATCTAGGCAAGAGAGGTACCTTTGGACAACAGAAAACTCAAAATGGGCCTGTAACCCTGATACAAAGCTAGACTTCAGCCTTCTGCAATGTTATTCCCTGCTTTTCACTTTGATGATCAGGATGGTATCAATTGTCTTTGCTGAGATAAGCCAATGGTATTTGTATGTTTGGGTTTTTGTTTAACTTTTGTTTTTACAGTTTTTGGTTTTGTTTGGGGTTTGTTTTTTTTTTTTTTTTTATTTAAGACCTAAATTTAGCCAGAGAAACAGAGGGAGTGTCAGCAAGTTATGCTACTTCAGTCAGCATACTGAAAGGAAAGGCCATACCAAGGTCTGAATGTTATTTGGCACTAAGGGATGCATGCAGGCAAAAAGACATAGGAAGAAGCCTAGCCAAGATGGCAGCATCAGTGCAAGTGGATGTACAGCTGAGAAACCCCACTCGTGTGTGTATCCAGAGGAAGGGAGTTTGTTTGAAAACAAACACATACACTCTATCAATGTTTTCTCAGTGTCAGTACTGTAATATCTCTACCTTCATTATGGAAATGCATTGGGGTTTCTCCAGTTCTCTGAAAAGGGGGATTTGAAGACAATCCTGCACAACAGACAAACATCAAGCTAACCTCCAAATTAAATTCTGGCATATTTGCCTAGATCTACAGATGTCTGGCAGAGAGCTTCCCTTTCCCTGAATGTGTACAGTCAGCAGAGCTGTTCCACCCCCAGCTCCAAATTCAGGTTAGCCCCTGAACACTGATTTGAGGAGGCCAGTGTTGGATTTCCTCACTTCTTTTGGAAGGAGAGAAGGGCACCTGTTTATCAAAGTAGTCGATCCATGTCTATTGGAAGAGAAGGGAATTCTGGCCATGGAATAAAGCAAGTAAAAAAGGGCTTTCTGGAGCTATCTATTGTAAGTGTGCATGCACAGAGGTATGCATGTGCATACACCATGTTACTCAATGTTTGTGGACATGTATGTACATAGAACCCTTTGGTGGAGCACTCTCACAAGCAGGTGTTGAGCCAGAGGGAAAATTAATCAGATTACAAAACTCTGGCTGGGCTGATCTTCCATGCTGGAGAGTAGTTAATGTATTAAAGCCCGGAAGTGCAAGGTTTACTTACAGCCCACCCCAAAATACTGTGGTATGCCACAGCTGGTAAAGCAAATTTGTTCAGCAACATCAAAAACAAGTACACGCCTATGGATCGGAATAATAACATTTGCTGTCTATCTTTTCAGTGTTTTGTCACATGGGCACATAAGATAATCATTCCAGAGGGACTTAGAAAGTTACTAACTCACTGAATGATGTAATCTGCGATCACAGATCTTATCTCCACAACTAGCATGAACCTTATTGTATAGAAGTGTTTTCTATGATAAACAGGGTGAACTGCTTTTCAAACTATACTTCATCTTGCCTGATTCATGGCCATACCCTTTGTAACTCCATAAGAGTTAGAGACTGTTCTCTTCTCTTAGTCACTTTGTTTGATACCTGCACAGCTTCCTTGGGAATTAAAATAAAAGGTGAACTACTAGCAGTGAAACAACATGTACAGGAACACCGTCATAATACACACAGTCATATGCAGTATAGTAGTACTGATGAAAGTAACAAATGCAGTCCCTTTACTGCTTGCTGAGAGGTATGACAGAGACTCTCTGTGCATGGACCAGCTAACTGCAGATTAACAAGACTCTGCTCCACCCAAACAGGTCCACTACTTATGCCACATTACGATTTTACTTCATATAATTATGTCATAAATCACACAACTAAAGCTTGCTGCTCAGGTTCTTCCTCTTCTAAACTAATACCTTTGTCCCTCACCATCTACCTAAAGGGTGACAAGTTTCAAATAGTGACTCAAGAAATGTGGTCAATCTTTCTAAAAGCACTGCAATAAAGACTAGCAAACTCCCTGGAAAACTAACATCCCAACAGCATGATCTATGATTGAACGTTCGAGTCAAACCAATGTGCTGGTATGCAGAAAATATAGGTTCAAACCCCAACCTGTCACTGACCTTGAACAGGTCATTTAAATCAAACTGAATAGTCACTTACTCAACACAAGTTTTGGTGAGCCTGTCTGTAGTGTAAGATGTCACTTACACATATCTCATCATCTGTAAAACAGGCATATTGCAGCTCTCCTGACTTACGAAGTTTTGAAACTTAATTCATCATTCTTTGCACATTGTTCCGTGATTCCTTGGGGGAAGAGAAAACACAAAACTGATAAACTGAATCAGAGCACAGGTCCATCTAGCCCAATAACCTGTCTCCAGTGTTGGTAGGTAGTGGATACTGAGGCAAAAGCAGAAGGAAAGTGAGAAGGACAATCTATCTCTTGCTGTTCTCCCAAGTCCCAGTATTAAGGAATATATGGATTTCTTCAGCCTGAGTTTGCATCTGAGCCAGTGTTCAGCTGCTATTGATGGAGCTATCCTTCATGAATTTGGCTAATTTCTTTTGAACCCATCTGTACTTTCGGCTTTCACACAGGCTGAAGAAGCATAAGGCATTTCTGTCTATCATGTTGACAATGTAACATGCTAGTTTCCCAACATGTGACAACATTACTGGGAATCACCCACCAGTATACCAAATACAAAGAACTAGTAAACTAGTTTTGTGTTTTTCTCAGCTACTATTGCTGTTTTATTAACCCTGAGGCTCGTCATCCTCCCAGTCCTGAAGCTAGTGAAGAAATTCATAAAACAGTTTCTCCTGGCAGAACAAAAGCCCTACAGAGCAGAGTGAAACAATGAAGCCGTTAAGTTCACAGTGTGTGGTTTCTCTCAGCTTGCTTTGGCAACTCAGTATGGGGAATACATGTAGGTGGAGCTGGAAAACTTCTTACTCAAACTTGAAGGAGGCACGTTTTCCCCTCATCATCCTCTAAGCACCTTTATACACAAGACCACAGGAAATAATAAATCCCTGCTGTGCTTCTAACTAGCACAAACAGCCATAGTCCAGAGACAGAATCGGGGGACTGAAAAAATATTAAGCTCTCTTTCTGGATAAACAAAAAGTAATTCAGCAGCCATGCCTTAGCACATTTCCTCAGAGCAGTGGAAGTGAGTTTGTTTCACTATCCTCACACAGCTGCAGGCAAACAGCAAGAAAAACATCCTAGCTGTGGAGCAATCTCCTAATAAACGAAGCATCAGCAAGCACGTGGTGCTTGCCAGAATTCTGTCAACAGGGCACCTAGCTTGCTTTCTCAGAAAAGAGAAAGCTTGCACAGAAAGATGCACTCAGAATAAGCAGTAACAGGACCTATGTAAGTTTGTCTCCTTCCAGATGCAACCCTTACCTTGTTACATCCAGTGCCCCTAAGAGTTTTCACAAATGGGCGCTCTTAGCTCCTTTTTGATCTGCTATCTTTACTACTGCTCTTCAGATCTACACCCTCTCTCACCCAGTTCAAGCCCTGAACAGAAAACCTGACCTAGGTGAAGCTTCCTTTCACATGCAAATGATGAAAGTGGCTCCTAGAGCCTTCTGTACATAGGAAAGTTTCATACTGACTGGATGGATGCAGTCACTGGTACATCCTGGTAGCACCACTAAAAGCAGTGAACCACTGAGGAAGCAAAGCTCTCTAGGAAATCACCAGACATTTGTGCTTAGCCTCACCTGGGAATGCTGGTTAGATATGTGACCACATTCAGAAAATCTTCATCAGGTATGTCACTGAATCCTGCAAATTCTGGAAAAGTTATAATGGGTGCCCCATCCTTCCCTCTTCCTCCTGCAAAAGAAAGGTTGTAAAGATTAGAGGGTGATTTTATGCCTTTGAACAGAGTGGTCAGTACTCAAATGGGAAACACTGGCATATCCCTCATTGAAAAGCACCCAGATCCAGTGCACATGTGATTACCTTCCCATTTGATATTATAACTCACTGTAGTTTCATTGTCTCAGTTTACTCCAGCTGAGATTCTAGCCTCTGTTGTTTATTCTTAGTTTTTTTCATGAGCCTTCTGCATAATTCTGATTAAGCCCTTTCTTTGGTTCTTTGTTTCCCATTTCCAAGTAATTTATTGTGACAATATTACAACATTTCCCTATGTATAGGTACAGTACTCTCTAATTCCTTCTAGATGTTAAAGGAAATGAAGTAACAGAGCATATAAGCTTTGAATACACACATATAACCTATGACACAGGCCTAGGTCCAATCCAGTCTTAGGACTTTCTTTAACAAAAAAAAAACACTCAAAGTGCATGGAGTATTTAATCAATGAGTTTTGCTCTTGCCTTGTTTATTTGCATCAAACCTCCATTAAATAGGACAGGAAGGTCATAAGCAGCAAGGTCAAGAAGAGTCCCTATCTGAGGGACTCCCTGATCCAAACAGCAGTATTCAAACTCTGGTGGAGCTACAGGAAGTGTGGAGCCTAGTCCCTTATAACCTAGCAGCCTTTACAGGTCTCCTGACACAATGTTCAGCTCGATGAGATGTTGTAGTACACAGCACAAACCCTGTTTACTTGCAGAACTAATTGTAACTTGGTTCTGCTGATAAATCTGGCCATCACTCAAACACACAGAAGTTAACAGGAGTTTTCTCACCAATTTGGACTCAGAGCCAAGAGCAGACTAAGGAGGCAGTAGCACATAAAGGAATATGATGAAACAAAGCTTTTGTTACAGGTACTTTATTGCTTAGTGCTGCTTAGATAGGGCGTTAAGGACATGCTTTTCCCTGAGTCTTTCTCCTTCCTCTGCAATCTCTATGTAAGCCTGTTTTTTGCACCAGGCTGAGGAATTCTCTATTAACACAATGCTGCGCCTAGTCCTGCAGCACACAGAGTTTTCCTAGTCATTTATCACCTGCAGAAGATTCTTGTCCAAGGAATAGCCATGGTCTGGGATTCCCCTTAGTGAAGGGGAAGCTGTAAGAGGGAGACAGAAAATTACCTTCCTCAAGGAAAATATCCAATAAATTACCCCATTAGGAGCATTAGAGGAAACAGAGACTCAGGGAAAAATTATGAGTTCCCATTCCTTGAAAGTACCCTCTAAATCCTCATAAATAAACCCTGTTTCCAGGCTGCTCCCATAGACCACTGCCTTTCCCTGCTGATGACCACAGCTGATACCACAAACCAGTTGCTCCTGCTCCTGCTTTGGCGGTCATTGCAAAGAGGTGCTCCAGTAATTTGTAGCTATTTCTGTGTAGAGTGGTCAGTGCCTTGCTAGTCCTGATCCTGCCTCTGCCCAACCCTCCCAGACCCAGATTATTTAAGGTCCCTTCTGTGCTGTCCAGCTGTGGAAAGCTGGGACATTGAGGAACACAATATTTGCATAAAGTAAAAGTCAGAGCTCTAGAAAACAAGAATTTTGAACAAGGAAACGAAACCCTTTTCCTTCTTGACATCTGGTGATGTGCTGGTTTTGTCAGGACACTACCTTTAGCCTCTATTTTCCTTTCTGAAGGTTGATTATTGCTTTAATTACATCTGAAAATGACTCAGCTGTGTTAAATCATCCACCAAACTCACCCTACAGAGTGAATACAGAGATTTGGCCTACAGCAATTCAAAAGGCTTTCAGCCAAAATGCAAAGAAGGAATACTATCATTCACACTGCACTGAACTGGATTTCAAATGCTGAGCAGAGCCACAGCCTCCACATTGACCTCCACATTGGCCTTGGGATAAGGCCAAATGCTGATGCATGGCAGCTTGATCTCAGGGCACTCTAGCTGCACTATCTGCAGTCAGCAGTGACACAGAATATGCTGCCATGCAAATTTAGCCAGACTTTCCCCAGACTGTTTGCTGCACTCTAGAGACCAAGAACTCCAAACGAGCAGGTACCCAGTTAGGGTGGTTTGTTACAGATTCTTAGTGACATCTTCTGGACACAAACTGTAATGGCCAGGAAAATGAAACTGTAAGCTTGTCTGCTCGGTCTCTTCTTTCAGAGTTCAATGTATGCCAAGGTATTTCATAGATGGTATCTTGTAGGCATTCACATCATTCCTGGACACGACGCTTTCCCACTCATGTATTTCAGATATGTGAAGATACTCTAAATGGGGGAGGTGTAGTAACCTGGAATATTTCGGTTTAAAGCAGCACTATTTGCCCCTGGAGGATAAGAGAAAGATTCCCCTGGATCCCCTCTTTCAACACCTGATAGTTTACCTGCAGTTATACTCCAGATTTGTTTAAACTACAGGTTTCACATGCCACTTCTAATGCTCCTGCTGAGCAGGGTCTCTTTGTGTCCCTTTTATCTTCAATTTCTCTTGCACCCACATTCATACATGTGCTCTTCTTCCTCTGGCCTCTTTCCCCCAAGCTAGATGAGGCAGGCTGATGACACACTGTATGTATGTGGGCATGTATTTTTGTCACAGGATCTTCTCTTATAAAAAGCCATCCAAGGAATGAATGTAAGCAGACTGAATATTGACTTCCCTTCACCACTGGCAACAAATCTAGAAGGACACCCAGGAGCAGTCTCAGACTGAGTATTCAGCTAAGAGCCAGGAGCTGCTTGCCTTTGACTAGGCCACACAACCTTAGCAGCTCTTAGGCTCCATCTCATTCTCCAAGGTGAAGGTAGCACTTCCTGCTGCAACCAAAACAAGAGAATGCTCAGAAGGTTCTTGAATACAGCTATATTTCAGACAGGGAAATAAATGAGGAAACCCTCAGTTCCTGCCATACCATGAAATTAGCGTGAAGTTTGAGGGAGTTTTGTGATCAGAAATTGTTAAGTATTATGACACAGAGAGAGCAGGAATGTCTGAAGTGTTAGGTGACAAGTAATAACACAAATATGTTAGGAATGGGTTGTTCCTGCCCATATCTGAACCTTGAGCAGTAGTTGAGTTACAAGGGAAAACAATCCATATCCATTTATCTGTATATCTAGCAAGGTAAAATAAGTGGATGTTAAGGGATATAAAGGAAGCTCCTTATATATTAAGGGTGTCTGGAAAACCCTCTCCTCTGGATGAGAGAACAGTTCCATACATCTAAATGTTAATGCCATTTTTTTTTTTCCTGACACTAAGCCGAGATTTGCTGCAGTATGCAAATTTCTGCAGAATGTGAATTGACAAGCTGCAGCCTTTTTTTTTCCTGGGCCTTCAACCTTGCTTTCTAGGGAGTTGCCACTAGATTTCTTCCAGTCCTTGAAATACTTTAACTGGTTATTGAATGTCCTGGAAGGGCAGAAAGCACAAACTAAAAACCAACAGGGACAGTCTTCAGTCAGTTCCACAGCCATAAGGACTAACTGCATGGAATTTGGCCTCAAGGACTCTCTGTATACGATCCTTGCACTTACTGGGACTGTGCATAATCCCTACACTCCTGGGCATCACTTGTGAAAAGAGTCCAATTGCTGAACAGAAAATGTCACAATCCATCATAGGTAAGGCAAACAGGGACAGAACAACCTCCAGCAGCTCTACAGAAGGCCAAAAGAAAAAAAAAAACAGTCCTCAAAGGGGGGGGGGGGGGGGGGTGGAAAACATTTTTAAGTAGAAATTGAGAGCAGGAAGGAGACACAAAGGAGCGAGCCACATGAACACAGCACAAAACTAAGAGGATTACATACAGCTACATGATTACATACAGCTACATGAAACATGTCTGCTCTCTTGAGCAGTGTCTGTGCAGCAAGGTAAGGGGGCCCAAGGACCGCCAGGAGCAAAGGAGCTTGACGAAAAGCCAGAGCAACATGAGGCATGAGCTGAGCTGAAGAGCCCCATAGGAGAAGTGAGAAATAACTTGAGTTTAGTGCAGTCAGAAGGACAAAGATACACTGAAAAATAGGTATCAAGAGCACGGCCATGCCTGGCAGCTGTCTTCATGCAATGCACAGGCCTCGGTCTCGCTGACTTGCAGCTCCTCCAGGCGCCATTAGATGCCACTCTGCAGCACTCTTCAAGCAACCCAGCTACTTCCAACACTTTCTGGCAGCTCCAAACGCTGCTGCCAGGCCACGGAAGGAGCAGCTGGTTGCCGGTTGCAAGCAGCAACCACAAGAGTTGGAGGTTCAGGGCTACCCTCTGGCTGAACTAACGTGAGGCTCACTCCTGACCCTGCCTTAGGGGAGCCAGACCATCCCACTGGCATTCTTCCATGGGTCACTGCTCCTCAGTCAGACCCCAGACTGCTCTGTCACAGCTAGCCCCAGAGTATTGCCTGCAGAGGAAACTCAACCACATTCTCTCTACCATCTCCTGACGCAGACCTGAGGTCCCCTCCCAGATAGCATCCCACAAACACAACACATGCTGCCAGCCTGAATCATCTCCATCCATTTCCTTCAAGAGGTCCATCTCCTTTCTGCTCTCTACCTCTGCAGATAGCAACCTGCCTTGCCTCCAACCCAAACTCATTGTGTCAAAGGTATGGACCCACTGCTGCCTGGTGAAGTGCATTCTGACTAAAGATCTTGATGTGTGATCCGAGGTAAATTATCAGCAAGCAGTTAAATCATTTGCATTCAGAGTCACACACAGAGGTGCATCAAATTCAACAACCTGGAGCACAAACAAGACAGACAACATCAGAGTTGGAGGAGCAGAAGGCTGGACTGCCTGAAAAAAGGCAAGACTTATGAGGAAAAGATTACAAGTCACCTTGACCTTCTGCCTGCTTTGCCACTTGGAATGACAGTATCCCTTTCCTCCTCTTCCTGAGCATTTTCCTTATTTTCCACCCTAGCTTCTTCCTCAACTTTTCCTCCTGTCTTGTGGCCCAAGAACAAAGGGACAGGAAGAATGCGGGTGACAGGACAGAACTGCAGAGTGAAGTGGAAGGGAAAGAAAAGTAGAAGAGATGTAGCACAAGCTGTATCAGGGTAGTAGTACAAGGCATGGTAATGAGACCATCGCTCACTCTTATGCACACCAATTCTCCAAGTACCAGGACACTAAGCCGTATTCATAGTTGCTCCTATTAGATAGGCTTTCCAGCTGCCAATGCAGCCTGGCTAGCTGTTGCAGTGAAGTTGGGGCCAGAATTCAGCTGTGGAAACAAAACAACTGAAGTATGCAGGGAAGGAATATGCATGAGGATGAAGGGGATATGGCAGCAGAGAAAATTTAATTTTGCTTTGCAGTGTAAAGGGTGTGATTGACAAATGAGGTATGAATCCTGAATTCTGAGAGCTCACACAGCTGAAGTTGCATGTTGGTAAGACTGATGTAAAAGCAGCAAGCAATCACAACTGCAGGCCAAGTTCCTGGACACAATGGGGATCCTGGGAAATCTCCCGCTCCCCAGTTCTAGCCCACCTATGCCTCCTGTCCAGGGACCAAAAATATTCATGATTTAGACAAAATCAGGGGCTGCACTGAAGTCCTATACCATAGCCAGCAGCTTTTCTTGTAACACCACCAGCAGGATTCATAAAGTAACATCTAACTAGAGCTTACCAAATATGCTGAATCCTTTGGGGGGGGGGGGGGGGGGGGGGGGAACACCAAAAAAAACCCCAACAAAACGACCAACAAATAGGTTATGGGCGGGAGACATTCCAAACGTTTGTCTGCAACTTTACAGTGCATACCTCCCCAGCCTGCCACAGACACCAACTCATCAGTCAGTATTGGAAAGTTTTCTTTCAAATTTTGCTGACGTGTGCAGGTTAGTTGCTTGGGTCTGCCCACATGCAGAGAGCTCCCTTAGTCATAGCAGACCTGAGTACAATTTATCTCCTGGGTCAGACAGCTGAAGAATTCAGCGATATCTTGGCTGAGGTCACTTGGCCTTGGTCAGGTTTTGCTTTTTCCATGCTCTGTTGTTTCAGTTTTCCATGTTGATTAAGAGTTGTGAATGCTGAATTTCTCATTAAAGTTGAATCATGCTTCCTGGGTCTAGACTTTTACATGAGCTCCAAACTGGCCTTTTGGCAAAGTCAGGCCAGATTTTCCAAAAGGCTCAGTTTAAACAGGAAGCAGATGGCCAAATACCCTCCAGGCTTTGGAAATTAAATAAACTGGCTTTGCAGTCAGTTACCATATTCGATCTAGTCTCCCATCCACCAAAGTCCATTGACTTAACAGGAGCAGAACACAAAGAAAATGAATCTCTGCTAATATACTTCATGACAGTTTGTCTAATAAATTTGTGATTTAGTAAGGGGATCCATTATTGCTGCAAATGGCAGATTGGGCTCTTTGACAGAGTTAATTACAGATAAGAACAGGTTGTGAAGTTGCAGATAAAAAGGGAGGGGGTAGTAGTAGTTCCAAGAGCAGGTTGGTACAGCAGGTTATTAGTCTGTCAGCAGGAGAGGATCAGTATTTTACCAGTGGTTTTCCATTCTTCAGTAGAAACCGGCATATGTTAGAATAGCTAGGTTTGCAGTACTACCCAACTTTGTTATCTAGTTCCCTTAACAGCTACAGGAAACACACAAACATAGCTGTGCAATCCTGTGTTGTCACACCTGTAGTCCCATAGTTGGAAGTTCAGTTTCAGGGAAAGGAAAGAGGCAGCAGTGGTTTCAAAACCAGAACTTAACCACAAGAACCAGTACTCCCAGCATATCTCACAAGCTAAGTAGTACTACATCAGCGCATGAAAAAAGAGATGACCAAAGTAGAACTACATAAGTAAGGAAATTGACACATTACACCGCAGCCTTTTCCATAACCACAGCAGACCAGGGAAGGCTCTGGAGAGTTTCCCTGTTCTTGGCATGGATAGTACAGTCTTGGTTAGTCTGGTAGCTAGAGGGCCAGGACAAACAGGAGGCTATTAGTATCTAATACATTCATTATAACTAGACCCTGACACAATTAAACACCAAACTCATTAGGCTTGTTACATAATTCCTACCATCTGCTCAGAGACTGCAAGACAGTCAGATCCTCTTCTAAGAAGTTTGTACACAGCAATAGTAGAGGAAAGTGTTTCTAATGAGTCATGTCCAGAGAAAACAAAGAGGTTTTTACATCAATCATTCTGCTCTTTCTTTTCTACTTTACTGCAAGGGAATATTATGGTTTCACTACATCTGCGTCAGCTGCCAGCTGTTAATAAAAAGCTGATATTAACCAAATAAATATTCATTTATAACAAACTGCAACAGTCAACCAGCTACTTTCATTACCATTGGACAAATGGATTTGGGGTACACAGGACTGAACAGGAGAGCTCAACAAAGCTAGAGGCTGTGGAGTAGCACAAACCAGACTTACTGCTAACATCCTGTGAACGATGTATGTGCATGCATGGAGGAGGTGGCTAGCTGCCCTCTGGAGGCTGCAGCCTACAGAGTGAAAGAAATAACTCCAACGAGTATAAATCAGCATACGTAATTTTTATGATGTTGTTCAGAAAAACATATTATATGCCCAAAACACTCTACAAGTAAGTTGGGAATGTCTTTTACTGCCCACGGTGATGGGGCCAAAGAACAAGAGGGGGGTTTTTCAGATAGTGGCTACTGAGCTGGAATGTGTCAGCGTCGAAAACCAGGAAATAGGCTAACTATCAGATTTCCAGCCTCCATGAAGGCAAGCACTGAAGCACCAAAATATTTGTGGTTGCTTGTGCCTAATGAAAAGCAGCATGCTTTAGAGAAAAGCTGCAGAGCTGCCTGGCAAAAAAACCAAACAAAACCAAACCAAAAAAAACCAAAAAAAAAAACCCCCAAAGTCATTTATGTGTGAATTACTTTAATAAGTGACATGAGGCAGGAGAGTGCCCACATCTGTTTTCACCGGATGAAGAAAACAATCTTTTGCTAGAGGAAAAAGAAAGTTACACTTATTCAGAGAAATGCATTTTTGACAAGTATAGTCATTTCTGTCTTATACCTAAACCTCAGTTTGCAGAAGGCAATAAAGGGACAGTAAGGGAGATTCCTCTTTTTATATTTTACCTATGACCCACCAGTGGTCACCAACAGAATAAGATACTGGGCTAAAGGGACCTCCGAGTAGATGATTTTATGTTCATGATCATCTTCGCAGGCTGCCATGGGGATTTCAGAGCAGAGGCACCCAGGTTTCCAAATTTAGCTGCAAACTTCAAACTGAAATCAACTTCGAAACTATGAACTATACTGCCCTGTTTCTTATTAGGATATTATTTCTGGACTGTACCGAAAAGATTTTAGATAAGCCTGAAAATTCTTCAAATGTCATTTGTTATTTATGTAGATGGGGACATGAAAGACACCTTTTTACTTACTTTTGGTATTTGGTATTAGTACTTGTATGCTGATGAACCACTTATTTGCCAATCCCTAACAAAGACACCCCTCAGCACTGCCTTCTATGAAGAGTTATTTCCAAAGTCTTTAAGCATCTTAGGTTTAAATAGTCTTATTTAAACTTCTTTCTCATCGCTTCCAAGAATAAAAGAATTAGATCAAATGTGAAGAGTTGAATTTGCTAAAATAGCAGGTGAGAATACAGACACTGCTGAAATGAGTCCATAAAGAAATATGAAAATGCTTTTTAATATTTACCCTTCACATTTCTGTGCCATGTTTAATGTTCTAGCTGGAACTGGAATAGGTTTTTCTTCCTGTTTAGTAAACCACTTTCTACAAGTTGCTCATTACATGCCATATATAGCTTTTATTAATGGTCTCAAATGTTGCAAGGTAATGGGGTTTAAGGAAAGCAGTCCTCCACATTTTACTGGATAGGCATTGCACATGAGGCACTGAATTCTCAACATGCATGATGTTCTTTACACTGATGTGTTTTCAGGCATTCATGTATCAGTTAAACCAAGGGCCCTGAAAGCAATACTGGTTTCAGCAGCTCTGCATACCTGGCGAAAGGAAAAAGCAAGTGGAGCATTCTGGAAAGACCAGCTGATAAGCATTTTCTTGCTTACAAAGAGCAGACAACTATCCCAGTTATGATCTGACTGAAGTTAACATCAAGACCCAAAAGCTGAACAGTGATTAGATTCCCTGTTTCCTTCCTTGTATTTAAGAATATTTTAAAGCCATTTTAGCCCTAATAAAAGGGATCTAAGTAGCATTCCTGAAGCAGTTCTTTAAGTGAGGATGGTTTCAAACTTCACAACAGCCCACAGATTAAAAGACTGTCAACTCCCACCCATCAGTCATTATTTTTTCTGTTAAGCAGCTAGCACCTTACAGGAAAGGGGTGCCCAGCTCTCCCTGACCACCTAATGCTTCTGAGACCTTGTTGTGGCATCTGTGCATTGAAATATCTGGCAGTCAGGTGTGGAGCACTTAACAATATTACCAAGTTACTCACTATCTTCTCCAGTTTGGCACAGCAGAGAGTAAGCACATGGTATGCAGGCAAATGCCTGGACAGCCAAAGGAGAATGTTGCAACATTACCCCACAAAAATTGTCTTAGGACAGATGCTATACTAGCATTGCCTAGTTACCCTGCACTGAGCACAACAGTGGGATGCAAAAGGTTTGAGCAATTTTATGCAGTTGCTGACACTGTTCTGCATGGGCATTTGTGTTTATTAGGAATTCTAGGAAGATGTGACCCCGAGATGGTTTGCTGCAGATGAGAAGGCAGCTGGTTCTACCTCTGCTCAGTCAATACCCTCTGACAAATGCAAAACATTAGTTATTGAGCTTATGAAACTGCCACAAGATGCTACCTAGAAACCTCCAAAATCAAGTTTTAATACTCAGAGCTCCATAAAGAATTCTGAGTAACTTAAGATTTGGATTTCATTTGGCAGCTTGGAGTGTACTTAAAAATGTGAAGATGCAGCAAGGATTGGGCAGGCTGAGTTGATCATTTGCAGAGCTGGGTCTATGTACTCTCTGCACTGTGTACCCAGTGTTCCTCTGCAAGAAGCAGAGAGGAACAGGCTGTCCAGGAGTACCTTATTATGACTATCTCAGTATTTTTTGCATATCAGTAGTGTCTATGGGGAAGATGGAAAGCAAATTCTTAATTCTCTTATTTGCAGAACAGGCGGAAACAGACAAAAGGAGTTGCCAGAGGCCATACAGTCAGCAGTAGGGGAATTTTAGGACCTAGATAAGGATTTCTCTTCTACAGTATCTGAAATAAGTGTATTAAATAATTTGGCAAATATTTCAATATCAGCTATTTATTTGGGGCAGGAACTGCATCATTTTGTGTGATTGCAAACTTCAGGCAAACAAAGGAATATGTAATAATCAAATCTTTAAAAGATTAGAACCTTACACTTTACAAATTAATCACTTCTAAAACAAAGGGAAATGAGAAAGAGGGGGAAGGTCATGAATAACTCCCTGATAGACCAAAAATCCCACAAACAAGATGCTTGGACATTGTGCCAAGATATGTACAGAAAGATTTGTTTAATTTCTTACCTTCTAATTCTTTTCACACACACACACACACACACATTGTGGAAAGCATGGAAATTTAACTTGCTTTAAGAAAAACAAGCACAGCAAATTGGCATTTATCAGTTCCATACACTGTGAATGTCTGATTGTAACAGCACTTTTCATTAACAGAGCTGAAGGGTGACAGCCAGCGTGACAGATTCCAATACGTTTCCAAGAGAATCTGGGAGAGTGATTACCAGCAACTTCTTACCTGACAAGATAGCAAATTGCCTGTGGAGCTGCTCTATTATATCCACTGCAACAAGTGGCCGTATCTCCTGCTGCATGATTTCATCTGTTCAAGTGAAAACAGAAATCTTCAATGAGTTAATAAAACCTTAATGACAATTTTTCCATCCTTTAAGAACCCAGCAAAACAAAGATAACACTCAAAGGAAAAGAGGCTGGTTTGACTATTCATTCAGGTGTTATATGACTATCATGGAGAAGTTTATGATACTTACAGAGTTTCATCTTCAGCCTACTTACTTTATCTATCGCCTTGTGATTTCAGAGACAGCTTTTCATAAACCAGCTCCAGTAGATTTGCCAGAGCTTGTCACAGGTTCATTCAAGCTGACAGCCTGCTCCTTACTACTTCATGTTCCATATTAAGCCACTGCATTTGGCCTCCCACATAAAGCAGCTTTTCAGTCTTTGAAACAGTAAAGTCTATTTCAGATACAGTGCCATGTTCCACCCTGACCTCCTTGGTCTCTGCTTGAGGACTTTGTGTAACCAACCAATCCAGAACAGTTTCCTTTGCTGATGCTTTTTCCGCTACAAGCAAATACATAGTAAAAGGAGGAAATAAGGGGCTGTGAGGCTTTCTTCTCATGAAAACAAAGCCTGTTCTTTTGAAGTAAACACTGAAAAGTTAAAAAATAACTTGGCCACAATTTTTGTGTGATCTATTCAGTGGCCAGCAACTATAATCTCAAGTTTTGCTAATTTGATCTCTTTCTGTAATATGAGTACCCAATTGTTCTCCCCACTCTTCACCCCAGTCTAGACCAGTGACATTTACTGGGGAATATCTGCCAGTTCAAACTGGCTAAAATACTTTGGTGCACCTGGTTTTAAACAAACTGTCCAGAAATAGAGAGGGAGGTCAGAGAGGTCAGAAATTAGCTTCTTTCTCCTGCATCCTAGTCTGCTGCCCAAAATACCATCTCTGTCTTGCTTTCAGACACTCACTCTGATCCTTTCCAGAGCTAGGGTTTCTAAATGACACAATGCCACTTGGAAAATTTTCTGTTCATTTTCAAACACTTCACTAATGCCTGGAGACAAAGTAACCGAAGAGATTGTGTCATTGTCCTCTCCTACACAGAAGGTGACACATAATATGGAAAGAAGTTGCATAGATTTTGGCTGCTTCACAAAAGGCAATAATTCCAAGCAATTGAAAAAAAAAAAATCTTAAAGGGGCTGATTCTGCAAATCCTCCCTTTGAATTAAAAAAGGGAAAAGTCAAACTAGGATGAGTGATGTTTTTGACATGGGACCTTCATATCCATCCTGTTTATGCAGCCCACTATCAGCTTCTCTGATTCTTGACACTGCAGATGGCTAAGACCAACCGGAAGAGCAGACTAATGAATCACAGCTAAAGTGATTTCAGTGATGTTCATAGAATTTACTGTAATTTCAATCTGCTGCTATGGTCATGTATTTACACTGTTGCACAGAGATAGCAGAGCTAAGGCTTAACTTTGGACACAGACTAGTTTATTTTCACTCTGAGCAGAGATATACTGCTCCAGGTAATACAGCTGGGTGTCTGCAGAGCGCTGAGCCATGCAGTTATAGCCCAAGAGCCCTGCATGTCAGTGTGTGAGCTATCCTAACTTATTAGAATGTGTGATTCCTAGTCACTAAATGTATTTTATACTACCTTTCCTCATCACCTGAATGGAGCCCAAGAGTTGTCCAATATCTGAGTCTGACTGTGTCAGGTACAGTGTGTATATATAAGAGACCAGTGAGACTCAAGATCTCCTGAGGTAGAAGAAGAGAACAATTTGTTTCAAAAAGCATAGTGGGACAACTTAGATTTGTGGCTTATTCTCTCAGTCAAAACCTGAATATGCAGGAGAGATCACAACACATCAGAAGGTAGATACAGCCTTTGTAGGAAAACCACCATATCTTCTCCCCACCCCAAGGCACCAGGACTGCAACAATGAAAACTACATCCCAACACAGCTTCGCAACAGCATCTTACACACAGGCTCATGACTTAACCTCCAGATATGACCCTGTCAAAACCAAGAGAGTTTGCCTTCGCTTGGGATGGCAAGAAACCTTACAAAGCCCTATTGCTCTCAGCTGATTGACGTTGCTTGTAAGATAAGGGATCCTGGTCATTCTGCCAGGTACAAATACATTCTGAGACCAGCTCAAGGTTTGATTTTCTCTCCAGACTTAATTCCAGCAGGAATTAAGAGTGGGATCTGCCTTGTCTCTGCCTTGACATCAGGGCAACTTAACCTTGTGCTCTGATGCATTACACTACTTCCTAGCAGCCACAGTGCAGTGGTTGTCTGGACCACCCCATCATACCCTCTTTCCTCCAGCCTTGATCACTATAGCAGAACTGCCAAAATCAATGCACATCTACCTGTAAAAGTGCCCTGTGCTACACAGGGTGCCACTGGTGGATGATCTTCCAGGGTATCGCTGACATTGTTCTGAAATCTGCTTGGAGAATATAGACTCATGTCCTTTCTCTCAACATGACCCTCATGACTATATTTCACAAGGCTTCTATAACAAACAGGCCAAAGGGACCAAAGACTGCACAAGGCCAGAACAGGGCTGGTCTGTTCCACCCAACAAGCATATGCTCTTCTCTGTACTATATTTGCTCTGCAGGTGCTGAAAGAGAGTCATTCTCCAGGACTGGAACAGCCATTAGGACCTTTTCATCAGCAGGGCACTCGCAATTGATTTTAAAGTAGGACAAAATCTTGCAAATTTCTAGACAGAGCAACAGAAAGGCTAAAACGGCAACATTGTTCTGAGTCTCTCTGTCTGTAGGCACCCCAGACCTGAGATAACTCAGTGTTATGGTCTGTGGGAATCCACTGAAATGGATAGTAAAGCTAAACTCAGTACATCATATTCGTCAAGTTATGTTCAGTTTCTCAAAGGAAAGCCCACTGAACAGCTAGGGACAGAGAACTGATTTCCATTCTATGCCTTTACAAATACAACTAGCAATCCTATTCGCTGGGCTTTGCTTTCAATACAGCACATGGTCACTTAGAGAATGAAGGACTGAACAGCCTCCTGACCCCACACAGGTATCCTACTGACCCCAGCTGACATTATTCAGCACAGCTGAGTACCATGCTGCAGCAGTAATCTCATCCCTCCTCCCACAGCTTTTTCTTGTCTCTATATCAAACATCCATAAATCCTTAATCCTTAGATATCGGGATTCCCAGAGTCTGTTTTATCTCTTTCTGACAACATTTTTGTGCATAGGAGGGACATATGGACTGGCACAGCATCACCTGTCTTGTGCATCTGTCACAAGCAAAGCAGGGGAGTCAGAGGACCCACTCAGTTGGAGGTGGTTTATAGCCTGCCACCCTGAGTTGCTGTATTTACCTATTCCCCCAGCCCACCTAAAGTGAGCTTTATGACAATTCATTATCTATATTGTGGCAGCACAGAGATCCCAGCCAACAGCCATGTGGTACTCCAGGTTTTGAGTAAACTGAAAGAGGCAGGTATGCATTCCCAAAGCAAACAAAATAACAGTAACCCACTAAGTTTTTCCTTTTTTACTTTGCACTTTCCCCCATGCATGTCCATAATGGGATCTGTGGGGGAAACTGCAGAGTAAAAAAGGAAAGGCAAAACAAAATCATTTTGAATATAGAAGGTTATTTATTAGAAAGCAGAGAACACCATAAGCCTGATTTCACTGCTACCTCCTTAAGAACAGCATGTTGATAGCCCTGTTTAGAGTCAGATAAATACTACACCCAATGAACAAGCAACAAAAAGGTCCTGTGATCTATGAATATAACTCTCAACAGGTACTGACAAGTGTCTCCAGATCATGGGTCAAAGACTTCTAGCATCCTTCAGACAGTCTACTTGAAGTGTTTCTGAATCACTATAATAGTGATAGATATGCCCTCTTCAAACCACAGTTTGGCAGCAAGATGGAGCCAGAAGAAAGAAAAATGGCTGGTTAGAGGTGACTATAGCTGAATCAAAAAACAGCAAAAAAACCCCCAACCCACAAGTAAGGGAAAAAAAATATACCAAAATAGTAATTAAAACAGAGCTTGGACTCTCAGAACCGAGAAACATTGTAGAATCCATTGAAGAAAATACTGTTGATTTCAGCATCCAGAAGATGCAAAGATATTGTGACAACTGTGCAGTCCCACAGGTAGACAGGTGCACTCAGGTTTGGGTGACCAGGACTGAGCTTATGCCAAACAGTTGCAAAAATGGAGCAAAGGTTTCTACAATGGATGAGACAATCACAAGGAGGCTCAACAGAAACAGAACATGAACTAGAAAATGTGCCACCATCTCTAGCCTCCGAGAGACTTGCTCATCCCTCCAGTGTAACAAACCTGCCCATACAATAGCTTGCTTTTGATGTTTGCCAATATGAAGGCATCATTAATATCAGCTAGTCTTGAGTAAAACAGAAATTACACACACACACCCCTTCATATAGCTGCTTTATTAACTTGCTCTAAAAATAGCTTTGTTTCTGGTTTCCAAATATCCTTTTTCTACTAGAAGTATTTTGTGGTGTAAAGATAAGATGAAGTAATAGAAACAAGAGCTGCAGAGTGCCAGTTAATTCTCATCAAATCCCCTGTCTGTGCAAGAATAGCCGTGTGGGATTTGCTGTAAAACCCACACTCAGCAGGAGACATTCAGATGACGAGAAAGGTGGTATAAAATACATTTGGTGACTAGGAATCACACATTCGAGTGAGTGCAGCTCACACACTGACATGCTGGGAAAAGAAATTGTAGCAGAAGAAATTAGGAGGAGACTGAAAAAATCTGAGGAAACAAGGGAAGGTGCCTCGTGAGCTGAAATGGCAAATCAGATCACGTGGCTACAAAACATCAGAAGCTGCAGCCAACAGTACACAAAGTCACATTTGTCCTCTTGCACCTTCCTCTAGGATAGAACTTAGAGGTAGTTACTCTCCAATACTGATGAATTTGTAACACCATCACAGCACAGAGCTTACAAAGTCCCAGTCCTTGGAAACATACGATTACCTGGGGCTGCTGAATTAATCTTTGACTAAAAGAAAAGCTTGAAAAAATTCTTAAAAGCAAACCAAAAGACAAAGGTCTGGTTTGTTTTAAAGCCATGACATTTTGCCTAGCATTAGTGAGCATTAATCTGTTCATATCTTCCACTAACTTTATCCCAGGAGGCTCTGTAGCCTTCTTGGTCTGTGTACTGCAAGCCACAAGCCTGCAGGAAGTGGCATTCAGCCTCTTGGGAAGAAGTGATGTATCATTTTCCTGTGGGACAGATACCACAGCTGAGAAAACCCTGCTTTAGGCTGACATGAGCTGATACTGAGCTGACAGCTGCAGGTTCATAGACTACTTCAGAAAAATTTATTGATGATAGGCATGTTTTAATTCACTACATGGGGACCCAAAAGTCAATGGGAAGGTTTTAGGAAGCTGACAAGCCACAGGAGCTTGACAACTGTCTTGCTTCATTGCACCTTGCTAATATCTGCGGAAGAGATTGGACAACGCCTGCTCACTTCAGAGCAGTCCTGTTCTCTGATAAAAGGTCTGTATAGCCATGCAACTAAAGAGCATATCAAAACATACATCAGCCAAGTGGCTGGAACATGGTTATCTTGGCAACCTTAACTCAGGCATTTCCTAGCTTCTGTGTGATTATTCTCGTGGTTTTAACTTTTTTTAATTGAAGAGGAAGTTACATATAGCTTCTCAAATTTAAAAAAGAAAAAAGCTTAATTGATCAAACAGTATTATGTGAAACAATGCCAATCCCCTACATAGGTCACCAAAGTTGAATCTTTCTATATACCATGCAGTTCTTCAATACTTGAGCTAATTGAATTTGCCAGGACAATTAAAATCTGAAGAAGGATGTGAAAGTAGAGGGGAAAAAAATGAAACAAGTCAGTTCATCAACTCTTGGGTCTCTGCTCAAACTGCTACAATTTCAATTCCTAGCAGAGACTAGTTTCACTGCAGAAGAATTAGGCCTTACAGTTTTGCTTCGCAAGGTTTTCTACCAAGGGGGAGAAAAAGAAAAGCAATTACTATAGCCATCTGTCTGACACAGCTTCTCCTCCCTCCCAGATCTCTAGGGAGGCTAGCTGCAACTGTGCTATCTAATCTTTAAGGGGAAAGCCATTCAGTTGCGCTTCATAATTCCTCACTCAAAAATGAAACATGCTTGGGCTCTGCCCCCCCGCCCCACTTTCCTGTTTTATTTCTCACCACAGCTGTATGTATTCCTGCAGCAGGTCTGGAACACAGTCCATAGACTGCCACCTTCAGAGCTCCACCAACAGCAGCTGATTAAAAGCAACAATGAACATAATCTTGTTCCTTCCTCTCTTTGAGCAGACAGAAACTAGTTTACATGCTAATGACAACTAATAGTTTCCAACAGTGTTGGAAAGATGACCTGCTGGAGTGAAAGATTGGACTGCGCCAAGCAGATTGACACAGCAGTGCCTGTTGCTCCATGAAAGACAACCAAAGGCAACCAGCCATAACAGGACACTGGAGTTTATTTTTTAGTGACTGAATGCTATAACTGCCTGGCCTTCTGTTGTCTAGAGGAGGGGGTTGCTTCAATCCCCCATCTGAAGTCACTTATCTCGGAATAATGGGTTATAAATTTCCAGAGCAAAGTTCATCTCTTCTTAATGACAGCCTAATATGTAATTCACAGGGAAGACAGCTGGGAGTGAAATAAAATCTTTGCTAAAACATAGAGTACATCAGCCTACTTCTACTCTGTGCAAGCTCAGTCAAAAATTACCCTCAGAGCATTCAAATCAAAATTGTGGATTGGGGGAAAAATCAGATTGCTGATGTGACGGAAAAGAGTCAGACAGGGTTAAGCATAAGGTCAGAGATTTCATTTTAAGAGCATGAAAGGACACCTAATGTTATGTGTTCTTACTCTTCTTAAAAAGTACCAAAAGGCAACACACAAATCCAGAGTTTGAAAGTTGCAAAGTACCTACAGTTCAAATGTTCTTCCAAGTCCTGTGTCTCCTTGCCGTGAACAACAACAGTTAGCTAAAGGTCTAGCAGCTACATTCGATTTCAAGAATTACACACACTAAGGAGACAAATTTGCATGTCTTCACTGATAAGGTTTAAGCAGGCCAACGGATTTGAAAATATTCTGTCCCACCAGAATTCCCAATGCAAACCTTTAAGCAAAACATTTCCCTTCCTGAAGGCCAAAAAGAACTTCAAAGTTATTACATCAGCAAAAGAAGCTCTTGGTTTGGGTTTGATTTTTTTAAATTCTATTTATTTCTCTTTCTCACCATTTGTGCCCTTTGTTTACTTTTTGAAAATGTTTGTTTATTCTTTCAGCCCAGACAGAGAAACAGCAAGATCAGTTACTGATACGAGCTGGCTATGCTACAGATTGTTTGCTTTAAAGAGGAAATAAAAATCCAGTTATAAACAGAAAGGAAATCCCATCCTTTCCCTTCTTCTTCTACACATTCCCACCACCTCTTTTTTTGCTAACCCATGCTGAGTCAACTGAAAACTAAGCCAGGAAAAAAGTTATTGTAAATAAAGCAAAGCAATCTTTTTCTTAGTGGATTGCTTCTTACCTGGGTTAGTTCTCTGCAAAGGAGCTTGAAGGGTACAAGCACTAGTAAGGCATGGGGTGGGAAATGACAAGGCCAGGACTACCTCTTCCAGCAGAGAATCACACTTGGATCAGCTTAGAGCAAAATAGAAAATGCAGCACAGGTAGGTGACTGGTGTCATTTTCTCTCAGATCATTTGCTAACCAAGCACAACTGTAAAACTTACAAAGTGTATTTGTTTAAATGCAATTTCTATTCTCATTAAAACCAAGTTTCATAGCAAAGTTTTCTAACTAACTTTCATAAGAGAGAAGATTCTTCTATAATATTTAAGTAACTCTGGTTCATATTAGGAGGCATCCCTTAAAGTTTTGCGTTTTTTTTAAAGTGTAACAGCAAACCCAACTCTGTGTACACAAACGTAGAAATCTGGACAAGCAGGGTTAGGAGAAAGATTTCAACTGTCTTGAGTGATGCACTGCTGATATGCTCTGATCCCTTGAGAAGGGACAAACTTAGGCCATGGTGTGGATGGAAATGCCTTGCAAGTGTTCCCAAACAAGGTCCATGAAAGAGGGAAAGGTTAGAAATGCACGTGTTTCTCTGAAGAGCTCAAAAACCTATGACCCTCAGTGTCTACCTGGGCAGAAGCTGAACTGTTGCCTGATGTGGTCTTCTATTGCACAGCAGATCTGCTCTTCATTATGCTACATCACAATCAGTATTTCCAAAGCATTCTGTGCAGCCTAATGAAGGATGTACAGGCTTTACCTGAGCTTTGCTCTGCAGGAATATTAAACATTTCTTCTAAGTCTTTCAGCAAATATTGCTCAAATTACTTTGGATCGCTACATTTTTCAGTTCATCTCATTGACTAAATTTGATGTTCACTTTTAACATAAAATTACCGAAATGGAGAGGTCACAGATAGAAAAGACCTGTTTGGTGGCTGTGTTTTCCCATGCTCCAGGAGTGGTTACAGACTAAGTTAAACAAGTTGTTTTTATAGGCAGGCATTAGGAGTCTACTGTGGCTGACTTGGAAGGGGCTGAAAAGAGAGCTGTTTATATCAACAAACTGAAATCACATCCTCTCAACTGGAAATCCCCTCACTTTCAGTTTCTTAAGTGGGTATGTTGGGCCACTGCAGTATATGGAAAATCTTACCACCCTAAAGATGCAAATCATTAACATACACCTGTGCTTGAAGTTTACTGAATGAAAGATTCAAGACAGGCTCAAAGTAGTCATTAGTGGCGACCTCCAAAAGAGACATTTGAGTGCTGTCCAAGTAGAAGGTAAGGACTACAGACAGGCAGACATCAAGGTGGCAGGGACACTGGGGAGAATTATAACGTCCAGTTATTTGCAGGTTAACATTGCCGCTACATAAAAGGGAAATTTCTAGGTTACCCTCAAGATCACACCAGCCATTAGCAAACTGCAAGGACTTTTCAAGGACTTGCTTGCAGTAACTTTAAAGTCACAAAGAGTCTAGCATGGTCCTTCTTCACATAGGAAATGCAAGTGAACCACAGCTATTTTGGATCCAAACCTGAACTTCCCCCAAGCTTAGATCTAGGCTTTCAGGTGGTTGCTATTTCAGCAGACCCCTCAGGCATGTGCATAACGCAAAGTCCAGTCCACGTGCAGTCGTGCTGAAACTAGAGGAAATGTACATATGCTTGGAGTTTTGTTAAACATTTAAATATGTTATTAATCTAAAATGGCAGTGGATGGCCAGGAAGTTCAGATACAGAATTAAAATCCGAGCCCGGGGACTCCAAGACTCAGAAGTACTGAAGATGACAATTCTCAATCAGGCCTATCTATAGTTTAAAAATCAATTATTCACTTCTGTGCCAAATTGGCGAGCAGGCTGTTACCAACCCAGGCAGGATGGGTCCCTGCTACTATTATATACAATGCTGCTGCTGCTAACGTGTACCCTCTAGGGTTTATTTCAGATTTCTAAGCCAACTTCAAAGGATTTTGGTATAGACTTCCTTGGGTTTGCCACTTTTTCCATTTAACCACTTCTTGAAAAACAGTCTTTTGATGTTCTCGTTTGGCTGTGATTTTTTTTGTTTGTCTTTAAAGATAATGTCTTAAAATCGGTTGGTGAATCAAAAAATCAAGAGCTTTCTCCTACATAAGTAAACTGGAAAGAAAGTGAAAATAAGCCCGTGTTTTGATGTACTATTGGTACATTCTACAAAAATACATTGGTGTGTACAAATTTATATCTAGTCACACTTCAAGAATTTTGACAACTATTTATTGTCAGAATACACCATACATTTATGCACACATCTAAGAATCCTTGATTAATAATCCCCATAAAAGCTAAATTGTACAAACTAATATAAAATTCTTAAAGCATATACTCTCACTGTTCAGTTTAGGTGACTTTATATCCCATCCTGTTATGAAGACACTTCTTATAATATTTCTGTAAAATCATAAGAGATAGATAAGAAATTATTAACAAATCTTCACTATACATTATGAACTATCCATAATCAGCAAAGAGCTAAAGAATCACACCATTCCACATCATTTGCTCAGCATTTTTTTTTTTTTTTTTTCCTGAGACAGACATTGCTTGATTCACAGACCATATGCTGGGATATTATAGGGGGGATGTTGCATCCTACTCTCCACAAAATAGAAAATTACTTAATAAAAGGCATTAAAGGCCAAGGTCTAATCTCAGCATCAGCTTCAAGAAATTAATCTAGATTTACAGCAGCATGGCACAGCCCCTTGTTTAGTCCCTCAGTAGTAAAAACTTCCTGGTGGTTTCTGATTTTTGCCAGAGAAAAGTTAATTATTCTTCTTCCCAAAACCTGTGCTTCACAACAATGCTGGATTGCTAGAACACAAATTCCTGCTCAGAGTACAGAATGCAACAAAAGAAGGTTTCACATTTCCACACTGCCATGTTAAAATCCATCATGAATAACAAAAAACACATGTGGCAAATTGCAAAACTAAAATACATTCACTACAATACTTGGACACTAAGCTAATCAAGGTATGGCAGACTTCATTCCTTCTTCCTCAGAGCTTGCCAGAAGACAGTTTCACAGCTGAAACAGTATCTTAGAAAAATTTCAGCCACTGGCTCTGCTCTGAACTATTACATCCACCAAAATCATTTCAGAGCCTATTCACATAATTTTTGAGGGACCACTCAGCTCAGGAGCTGAACGACTGTTTTCTTACTCGCTCCTGAACAGAGGCCAGTTAGCTCAAAAATTATTTTCCTGGTTACTGCCATTTGAGACAGTGAGCCACAGCAGCCATCACTGCTGCCAGCAGCACTCTGAATATATATCTCAGTAACAGGACAAATACTGCTCACAGCCAGCCTCTCTGCCCTCAGAGACCCAGCAACCTCTCCAGTAGCCTTCTCCAAGCTGTCACCACCATCTCAGTTCAGATGCCCATTAGAAAAAGCAACAGAAACACACTGCAAAGAGTGATGCCTCCCTTTTAGACCCACACACACTCACAAGCATGTGCCCTCCCTTGTGTCGCAGGCTGGCTTCTCTGCAGTCTCGCTGTGGTAATGAGTTCACACAAGGCAGAGGGGAGGGATAGGGAGAGGCAGCCTTCTGTGGAAGCAGTCCTGGATCTAACCAACAGTGCACCAAAGAGCTGACGCTCTTCTGGAGCAGACTGCACAAATTGCTTAGTAACTGGTTCAACACAAACCACAGCAGAGACCTCTGACGCGCCATACCCAGGCTTTAACCCTCCCCAAGGTACAGCTGGCTTCTTCCCTCCCAGGCAGCTCTCCACTCAGACCTGTAGACTTTGGAGGCAATCACAGCTTAGCACAAACAGAGGTACATCCCAACAAGAGACGAGAGAGATCGACTTGCTCAGACTAAGGCATGGAAAGTGCTCCCATTAAAATAACTTTAAATAGTAGAGTATTCAGGGCCAAGGGAAACCAACAGCGCTGCTGTGAATAGCTGTCTTGAAGTACTATCCCAAAGGCACACCCACACACCAAAGCATAGTACTGTTATTTAAAGACAAAGGAGAAGACTGCACAAGACCTATGAATTTGATTGGAAACATGATGACAGCTACTGAATAGGGGAGCAATCTGTTCTACGTATCTAGTTCAACAAATACTCCAGGACACAAGTTCACACAGTGCACGGTGAGAGTACACATGCGCTTTCATGTTGGCATGCCAATGGTAACATGGCATCTATAGCTCTCTGAAGCAAGACTGGGTCATCACTTTAGCATTATGTTTACTGATAAAATTGTCCCTTTACTACCACAAACCCCAGCAGCTCAGTAACTTTAGATACAAGTCACTCTTTACCTAGGGTACAGCAAAGCAGCTGTCCCCTAGGATGCATGGTGTAGTAGCAATCATCTTGTTTCTTCCGCCTGGCCTGCCATCAGTCAGGCTCAAAAAAAGACAAGTGTCATTCATTTGCTAGATAGGGAAAATGAGGCATGGGGAGAGGAATCTAGGTCACCAGCCAACCTGTTTCCCCCACCGGTAAAATGAGGAGCAGACCAAAGTTATCCTTACGACAGATCCACTCCAGTAGCCTGTCTGTATGGACAATACACACAGTGTTTCCATCCTTCCCCCACCAGCCAACCAACACAAATTATCACAACATTTATAGTATAGCATGAGAAAACTAACAGGATTTTATATGTAGTTACAGATAAATGCCAAAAGAATGTAGAGCATCACCATGCTAGGTACGAGATATGTATGAGAGCTTAAGACACCTGCAGTGTTAGACAGGCACTACTAGGTACATAAAGATAGACTAGGAGAGCAGCAGAACGCATAGTATGTTTTTACATTGCATTTTTTTACCCCCAGCCTTTCCTAAACTGCATGCTAAACAAACGAATTTCCCACTTGTACCAAGCGTGTAATGTTACTCTCTGCTGCCTGTACTGACATAAATGCCCACACGTAACCGATTTACAGTCAAAATCCGCCTCCCGTTCCGGACACGTTTTGCTCTCAGAGGGGAGGCTACGGGTGGGAGATTCAGCTCCAGCTCTGCTTGCGCACTGTTCACTAACAGCCCACAGCCCCGTGACGCACCGAGACCCAGCTCATCCTCGGTGGGAGCCCCCCAAGAGGGAGCAGAGCCAGCGCGCAGCAGTGCCCCGGGCCAGGTCTGCGGTAGTGCACTGCCCTCTCCCGGGCAGCGCTCGTACCCTTCCTGTGGAGACTCGTCCTCTCCAGCAGCAGGGGTGGGAGAAGCTCCAAAGCGTTATGGGCAAATGTCACATCGATGTAAGCGGCTGATAAACGTGCTAGATGATTACACTCTAAAAATCATTTTAACCCTGTGTGTAGAGATGCTGCGGAAGTAGCAGATCCAACTGTGGAGGTAGAAGACTAAATGATACTCTGCAAGTGAATGTAAACAGCTAACCTTATGCTGGATTCCTGAGATATGGAGAGGAATGAACTCTCTCACCGTTGAAAAGGCACCAAGAAATTCCTCAGCCCACTGCACGCCCAGAAGAAAGCTCATAAGGCAGCACTTTCAGTTTCATAAACTAGATTTACAAGTGTCAGACATTTTTTCATTTTCATAATTAGTAAAGGTAATTTCAGTATGCATCTGTAAAATGTCTTTGCCAAGCTCAAAAGGTTTAGTTGTGCCTCCCAGTAGAACAACATTTTGTACTATCCAAATATTGTCCCACCAGCATACAGCATATGGAATAGAGTAATATTGATGTGTTACTGGTAAGAATCCGCAGTACATATGGAAGTTTGCTTTTTAAAAAAAAATATTCAGTGACCTGATCCTCAGTTGCTATAATGCACCCCAGTTTCATTGAAATAACTTGCACCACCCAAGCATCTGACCACACATTTTCATGTGTTCACACCTGTGGGTATGGGTGTCCAAAAGCACAACAAGGAATGGCTCATACCCAAGTACCTCTAACCCAAGAGATCATCTTCCCAGATTCTTTCACTGCAGGACCGGGGGGGGACCACTAGGTTCATTGTGTTTGACTTGTTGAACACACAAGAAGTTCACAGAAATTGGATTAAACCAGCATTTTAGAAAGCTCTTTAATCTTATGTTAAATACTCCAGGCAACCGCAAATTCACTGCTTCCCCTAGAGCTGCCCTAACACAAAGAAATTGGCTTGTGTTTCAAAGCTCTCACTTTAATTTCCAGCTCATTGATTCTTATTGTGGTTTTGACTTAAAAATTTGATAGTTGCCCCCAATTTCATCCCTTCTCTGGCAGATGTCCTTTCCTGAGTCTAGTGGTAAAGTCAAGGGAAACTGGAACAGAGTATCCCATTCCTTTACCTCTTCCCATCTCATCTCAGGTTTTCCCAATGCTAGCAGAGGATGACCTTACTAATTAACAGTATCCCAATTTCATAATCAGATCTTCAGTCATGTAGACCCTTGCTCCTCAGAGGCCCCCACAGCAGCACACTGTATCAAGGTGGTGACTTAAGAGTTTAGACAAATAGCCTGAACTCAGCAATCCCCAATTTAATGACTCACAGGAACAGGTTCTGAATATGAATAAAGTGCTGTCTCTGTGCAGAATAAAGTTGCTGAGACATTCTGGCTTAGAAAAAGGTGGAAAAAAGAAATGTTTGGTCAATAATTCCTGTCTGTTGTAAAGCCTGAAGGATTATTTTTTATTCCCCTTGAGAAATGGAATGAATTTGTGCAACAAGGCACCTGGCATAGTCCAAATAGTTATATATAGGAAGCTAGGCTGCTACAGCCAAGCTTTACTTATCATTCCTTTATACTTGAGCACCAATAATTCTACTAGATATTGTCCTAGATATAGGTGGTGAAGGGGGAGGGTCCATGACTTAGAAACCTCACTGGGCATGCTAATCCACAGCAAGATTCAAGTAATAAAGCAGCAGCGCAATTTGTACATGAGATCAGCATATTAGCACAGCAGAATTGGGTTTTTAAGTGGGGCTTGAAGCAGCAGAACTGGCTGAAATTGGAGAATAAGCTCCGTGGGCAATAACCAGGGTGAGAGCTCTGCCCAGATGTTCTCCAACCTCCCAGTACATCCAGCACCATTTTCCCCCGAAATCTTCTCTCCAGACAGTTTACACTACAATTTAGGCAATACAAAAAAAGGAAACTGAGCTATTATCTTGTGGTAATAAGTCCCACAAGTTAACAAAACATTACCAATTAGAGCTATCTGTCTATCCGTGTTTAATGCTTTTCCATTTCACTGGGTTGTTTCTTTTTCTAGTATCGTGGGAGGAAGGGAAAAACATAAATACCCAGAAGGCCTCTGCTATAATTTGCCCTCTGAGAATTTGTTCTCTTGATCTTCTCAGTACTACTTATCTCTCAAAACTCTTTTAAAATGGAAATCAAGCTATGCCGACCCTATTTTCACCATCATTCTCCGAACTTTTCTGATTAAGTAAACAGGGTTCAGTATTGCTCAATAGCAGCAGAGCAGGCTGCATATCAATGGGAACAGGTGAAAAGAGACACAATCATCTAAGTTAAGGATCTTTTCTTAGAAAAACTTCCATGGAAAACAGAATATTTTATTTTAGCTATTTTCTTCGCAGAGAAAGCTAGCTGAAAAAATTTATCCCAGGTTCCGTAGGTAGCATTTTATATTAAGGAGGAGAATAGATACTGAATGCAAGTAAAACAAGAAAAAAATCTGAGCAATGCACAAGGAGGCACTATGACTGAGTCTCAAGGGGGTGAGAAATACCTTCCACTTACACTGCAGATTTCAGTCTTCACATGAAACAGTCACTTTCTCTAGTAACCAGCACCTTTGTGGAAAGGTCAGCCATGTGGGAAAGGAAAGCATTTCTCATTTATTTCACTATTGAAGGTGGAGAAGAACCAAAAAGTCCAAGAAATTTCAGCCTGAATTCATTCAGATGGGATTTCCTTCTGGAGATAGCACCATAAAACCAGTTTTCTATCTTTAAATCCTTAACTGCTCTAAAAACATTTCCAATACTTCAGTCCCTTCTCCTCCCTGAACAGATAGATCTGAAGAACTGCTTTTCATTTCCAGCAGTAAGAGAGACACAGCAGTAGGACTGAGAACAAGTGCCCATGATTGCTAGACAGACAGAACTCTGGCATTCCTCTGTCCTACAGAAGGACAAAATCAGAATTACTTTCTTAGCACAAGACACAAGTCCCCATCCTATATCAAGGAGGATTTTGCCTGGTTTTGCAGCAACAGCAAAATCCTGAATAGCCTCAGTAATGAACTGAGTACTCCTTAGCGTCTGCAGATTCATTATGCTGTTTTATGCAACCACCAGCCTAGAGCATAGATGAAAAAGGCACATTTATTCACTTAAAAATATATATTCTGCATGCAGCCTCAAGCTCCACAGCATACAGAAACATATTCTAACCAGCCAATGCTCATCCATCCATGTTAAGCCCCAATACTGTCATCCCACTGGAGGACTTGAGCATGATAACAAGGCAGGCTAATTAAGAGCATCTGGGGACAGAGGGGCCCATTTTGGCAGGAGGTGTCCTCAAGCATAAAAGATGTTAGCCAGCAGCTAGGTGACATGAATAGTCATGTCAGTGCTGAAAAGGCACATGAGCCACTGTCCAATAATGATGTATTTCATGACAAGAGGCTATGCTTTGGTTTCAGCTTCAGTATCTCTTTTGTGAGAAACTGAAAGCACTACAAGGAGGATCAGCTCTGGACTGGAGTCACTACCACATTTCTTGCCTGGCTTTCTTGGGGCTCCTTCTTCTTGGTTGTCTGTTATAGCACCTTGGTTCTGCAGCTCCCAGAGAGTTTCAAGGTCACATACTGGTCCTCAAAATAGCACCATTTGTACATCAGACCCCAGAGGGGACTTCAGCACCCATAGGCCAGCTCATACAGCAAGGTCCTTCTTCTGCCTGTTGCACGGAGCCAGGGCTGTGGAGCTCTAAGCAGTCATCATGTGGCTATAGGGAAACTGCCCTTCAACTGGTCCCTCATAGCAGCACCTTCTTTTTGTAATCATTCACTATTTTCATCTCCTTACATCAACAGGAGGCTACAAACACACTTTTAAGCACTGGTCAAAACAGATCACATTGATTCAAAGGAAGTCTTGAACTTGCATGATCCAGGAACTGGATTACCTTGGTAGCTTGCTACTTGCTATGGGGTACTGCAGATGAAAGGTTTACCTACAGGTAGGTTACCTGTAGGGCACTGCAGGCGTGACTGCAGCCATGTGGCCTCTATTTCTGCTGTAGTTACCTGTGTGCCTTCCATCTCTTCTCGTTATGATATTTAGTACGAGAGAGAAAATTGCCACAGAATATTCACAGGGCCCCACAGGCATGGTATGTGAAAAATGCTTCGTACTTTGGAGTGCCTGAAGTATTGAGTAAGCACTAGCCAATTAGTCCTCAACAACGCTCCAGCTGGATCTTTACATTGCAGGAATGGTACCCCTAAGTGAGAGTCAAGTCAGAACTCACCACAGAGATCCATAAACCTGCATTGCCACTATGTTCAGACAGAGTCAGCCTGAGAAAAAGGCACACATCCATCCCTAGAGTTTGTTAATGAGTCTTTGCTAGTAGCAAAGGACTAGCAAGATGGGGCAGGCAGAGCCCAAGTTCTCTGGGACAGACCATCTTTCTTCCCCTGTGTTTATGCAGCACCTACTGCACAGGGAAACTGGTCAAATCAAAGGATAATCATAGCTACATCATCAGGAATTCACTAATTATGGAGGCAGGTAGTTCCCACTGCTTCTACTTTACAGATAAGAAAACTAAGGCCAAAACAAGACAGCAGATGAGTACAAGGTCAGAGTCAGTTCAGAGCAGGAGAAAAGAACCCAGGCAGTGCTGCTGTTATGAATTCCTGTGCCACCTTGCCAGCTCCTTAGACCCCTTCCAACATCATCACTGCATGCAGAATTGTCAGTGGTATTTTCTCACAGCTCATGCAGCTCTAATGCATGCAGCTGAAGGCACCTTGTCCCTAGCAATAACCTAACTTCTGCTTCTCCTCTGGCGTCATTGGCAGAATTTAAAACAGAAGCAGTGAAGATGCTTTCTGCCTCACAAAATGGCAACAGACTCAGACTGAGCTGACACACTATCTGTTCTCTAGCAGAAAATGTTTTTCCAAGGGATTTCCGCCCATAATACTGTGCCAGGTCATCTCTCAACATGAGAGGCAGGGAAGGTGTTTCCCTGGGAACAGTAACCATGGCAAAGCTCTTACCAGTGTCTTCCCCTCTCTACCTACAGGAAGAATATGAACAGCAGATGCCTGAGCTGTGCCTCCAGCAGGCCCACAGGCCCCCAGAGCCGTAAGCAACCTGGAAGCACCTGATCAAAGATTCAGGAAGGAACTTCAATTAATTCTGTTCTGTCTTTTACTTAGATACCAGACATTTCTGCCATGCTACACTGAACTCAGAATGCCTCATTACAAAGAGTGCAACTGGAAACATCAGTGTTACCAAAAGGTCAGCCAAATACAACAACGCATAGGTAGGCACTGAGCCCAAAAATCAGCACGGATAGATGGCCAACAGAAGCAGAGGTACAATGGACTGGCTTTGCAGTTTTCAAACCCTGGCATTGTGCATTAGAGCCCTATTAAAGAAAGTATCTGCAAACCCCAATTTGTAAGCAGTAGCTGCCAGCAGATGACCTGCTTCTGGTCCACCTCTTTCTCTGCAGAATATTCTCGATTTACCAGACTGAATGCAACTCTCTTTGCTGAAGGGCTAATTAAATCATAATAAACAATTCACCTTGAAAGTACAATCATATTGCATGCTTTTGGTGATCTTTTTGTCATGTGCTAGTGATCATGTTATAAATTTCTGGATTTGAGATTTGGTAAGTATTTATTCAAGTTAACACAACAAATGAAACCAAGGGGCTCCTTGGTTAATCTTTCTCTCAAACAGCACTTAGAGAAAAAAAAGTGTTCTATGATTCAGCAATCTTGATATGTGACTAAACAGTCAACAGCCTAGGTTTCAACTATCATCATTCCACTCCAGAGTTAACATGCAATTAGCATGAATTGTCAGGACACCAGCATCTTACATTAGCAACCCACTCAGAGTGGAATACTGCCCTGTAGCCATACTCACACAGAGCACAAAAAACTCGATAGTCAAAGTTTCTGTTATGAGTACAGTGAAACCCCAATCTTTACAGTGATAAAGATATTGACCTTCTACATAGTATTTTAGGAGCACAGGGTGACAGGGTCAGCTGGGTCATGATACCCACTGTCCCATGTCCTTACATCTGTTTCAAAAAGGCATTTTACATGCGCAGTAAATACCTGCTCCAGACATATACAGAAACCTCAGTGTCTAACACCCAAGTGAAATAAACATTTATTCAGAATGAGTCTAGCATTCTTTTTAACCTCCTCTAGGTCAAATCACTGCAAATATCCCAGAAATATACAGCCAAGTCAAATGATGCACTCGTACCTGAGTTAATATCCAGATCCAACCAGTTGTCTTTATTTACCACTGAATCCTCAGAGAAAACATTAGAAAAATAATCTCTTTTTGCGAATCTCCTAGGAATGCAATGCAGGTACCACTAAGAGAAGATGCTATTTCTTTTAAAGATGCTGCACATACCTTTCTTTGCCATGCGCTCCAATCTAATGCATCCTCCTATAAAATCATGGTAAGATTTCATTTCTCCTTCTGTTATCCGGACAGCAGTGAAAGGTGGATTCCTGGGCACCTGTTGTCCACATTTCCGACACCGAGAAGCCATTGCCACAGCTCAGGAGACTCTTGTCAGGAATCTGCTCTCTCTCAGTTTGCTGGAATCCAGCCTGATTCTTCAGCCGTCAGTCCAGGCTGGTGACTTTATCCCACTTAGTTCATTCAAGGTCAGCCTCACCAGCAGGATGTTCGCCATTGCAATTGGCTAAGACTTTTATAGGCTTACTGACTGTGTTTGTTTCTCCCTCCTTGCTTTCAATATCAGTTTACTTTACTCTCTCATTCAAAATGAAAGCTGTGAACCTCAGCACAGTCCATGCCCTGAATGGCTTCCTTATCATTAATTTAAAGCTACCTTATAAGCAACAATGAAGAGAGAAGATCCCAGAAGCACGTTGCAAGATCACAGAATGTCTCTTAAAGAGCATGCCAGATATGTTCACAAAGAATTTTTCTTTAGGAAAAGGTTTTTCTTCATGATTTTTGGTCCCTTTCAGGCTTATGATTTTACGATTCTTCATCACTGACAATGGATTTTTTTACTTCTGCATTTCAGCTTGGATGGTGCAAGGAGACTGCTCTGCAGAGCTGCTCAGCCAATTACTCATATGTCTGGCAGTGGTACTGGGAGACTGCAACTATACAGAAAAGCCCTCTGCTGCTATGCACAGTCCCTGCTCATAAGATCTGATAATCTAAATGAACAGAGTAGCAAATGGAGGACAAAAGGGAAATATTGCTGGCAGACAGGCTCTGCTAGCTGTGTAATCCCCAACACAAATATTTTAAAAAAGAAGTTGGATCCATCAGTCTGATACCAAAATGAGAGATCTGAAATACACATTTAGAAATCACTTTGAAGGTGCTGAATATTTGACTTGTTTCCCTTTTATCAATTACTGTAATACAAATCACTGATCAGAGAGCCTTGTGAAGAAACTAGTACTTGGGGAACTGAGTGCAGAGAGTGCTCTATACTGATGCAGTGAAATAAAAAGGAGCCTTCCTTGGGGTTGGGGGGGGACTGCACAGGAGATGCATGAACAGGCACGAGGCAGCACTGGTGACAGTACAAAGAATATAATGAGAACCTAATGAATCAGGGCTGAGCTGCAACCCAGAGCTCAACTGCAGGGACCTGAACACAGGATCCTGCAAGGATTTCATACACAGGCCAGGACAGTCTTTGCCTTCCTCTACCTCAAGCACTACCACCTGTTGGCACTTGACATAGCTGCATCCAGAACTGTTCAGCTCATGGTCCTCTCAGATCACAGATGATCCCTAGACTTGGAGTGAGAAAGGAGAAGCCTAATTAACACAAATCAGAGAATGAACTAGAGGGGACAAAGATGCCCAGGAGAAAAAAGCATTGCATGATGCCGTTACTAAAATGGTAAATAACTAGATGGACAGGCATGAATGCCTGTAAGTGAAGCATACAGAAGTCAACTCAGCCCTACTTCCTCCCCATTCCACAAACTTCTGCATCTTCTCCTCTGCCAGCCCTATGGCTCCCCAGCCACACAGTAAGCTGTTTCAGCTCCCTAACCCAGCACACACAAACTGACCATGCAGTAAAACAGCTACAAGACTTGGGAAGCAGTGAGTCTCAGGACCTCTCCTTTTGATGAAAGGAAGCCATAAAGGGGATCTCCACTCTTAAAGTAAAATACTTGTGCTCCCTTCCTCCCCAGATTTGCTGCATGGCATGAAGCTGGTCACCCTCCTGCTCTTTGCCAAAACCCTGCCTACAAAGTGAGGACAATGACATACTGAGCTGTTGGGTGACCTGATTCATTAGCATTTGTAAAATATTTATTAGAGCTTCTATAGAGAAATCCCCAGGGCACTGCAATATTTTGCAGATAGGGAGAGCAGTGGCACAGAAGGCAGAATTAATTTGTAGAAAACTGTCATCGTGAGATAAGATAACTAGAAACATAACCCAGCAGTTTTATCTTAAAGGCTTTCTTCCATCCTCTTTTCTTTTGTTACAGGGGCTCAAGGTGTCCTTCCATACACAGGCAAACACGATATACCTTGGAAAATAAGCTTTTCTGACAACATGTTCATGTGTATGTCTGACATACGCAGAATAATTGCACTTCAACCTTGCACATATATAGATATACAACGGGGGAGAATCCAGCATTTGTGACAATACACTTCTGTCTGCCATCCTCCCTTGCATACGCTGTTCCCACCAGTATCCATGTGGCTTAGCAACAGGAGGATCTGTGAGACACCCTGTTCCAAGGGGGAAACTTGATGCTGGAAGTGGGATGCAAGAAGAAATCTGCCCTAGGTCTGAGCTTCTGAAGCACAGGTAGCCACAGCACACACCAGGAAAAATATCTAAAATCATCTAAGTCTCAGACTGTCCCTTGGAAACACTGATCCATTACAATGCTAAATACACATCTCTGCTGCCTGGGGTACCACTGGATCACCCAGCTCTAGACATAAAATAAGCTGACTGTAGCTGCTACACATTTAGCAACAGGGCACATAAGGTTTACCTGCAGGACTGAGTGTTGCACTGCAAGGGCTAGGGTGGATGGACAGAAGGATGTTTATTCTCCTGTAAATTTCATTTCATTCACATTTCACAAGCAGCTGAGCTTGCTTCTCCCGACATGTATCAGAAACCTCTGACACAGGAGCACTAAGAGACCTGGACTGTTTCCTACCACACAAATTACCTCTTCTGTACTGCACTGGACGTATCTGCACAGGAGCTGCTGCAAGGGCTGGCTTGCAGGAATGCTTTTATGTAACATGTTACCAAACATGCACTCAGCGTGGATAATTGATTCTTCACAATTTTCCTCTGTTAGCTAAAATGTATCAGTCTGACTGAAAGCAAGTTACGGTTCTTTGCATGCAGAACAGTATAGTGGAGGGATCAGGTGGAGAAAACGGCAAGCACGCTTCCTTGGGTCTTCTCCATACATAACACAGAATGGAAGGGAGTTACTTTCCTGCTGCTCCAGACAAGCATAGCAAAATGTTTGGAAAAGCTAAGGAAGAGGACATATTCTGCTCATGAATCACCAGCATTGCCTAGCAACATCATCTTAGTTGGTCTGTCAACGAATAAACCAGTAAATAAATGTAAGAAAGTGTCATTAGAAATTTAAAAAGCAAGCAAGCAACCACCACCAACAACAACAAAACACCCAACAACAACCAAAAAAAACCCAAACAAACAAACCCAGAAAACCCAAACATCCACCCAGATATCCTCAGATGCCATTAACCAAAACAGCCTGAGGAACTGTACTAGTTCCTAGTTTTGTTAGAGATATCAGCTCACCTTGGAATTGGAGCTTGCTGGAAGGAGCTTGCTGTCATTACTGTATGGCCAGAGGATTACCACAAATTTAAAGTCAACTCAGTTAAATCAGTTTAAGCCAAGTATCTCTTCTTCTAAAATAATGTGCTTCTGCCCCAAAAAGCAGTGCTCCAGGGTTGGTATCACTGTTAAGCATGAAACATGCAACATTGGATCTCAGTGCTGGACACAATGGACATAATTTCTTGTGAAGAGTCAGGAACTGAATTTGGGAACAGTATTTATGTGCCAGAGGAAGGGGAGAAGTCTGCTTCTGCTGCAGGTGTAAATGAGGCAAATAAAAAAATACCGTTTAACACTCCCTGTTTGCAACTTACCCAACACAGCCATTAAAACAATTGAGGGGAAACAGACATCCCTTTTCCAAAAGATCCTTGTAAGAACTATCAAGAAAGTTTAGTAGATAAGACTCAAAAATTGCCTTTCCTATCCACCAATGATTTAAAAAAAAACAACCCAAAACAGTGAGATCAGCAAGAGATACCTTATTTATTCATGAAGATCAGCAGCTCCCCCACCTATTTATGGATGTATAGTATTCTACAAGACTGAGAAATAAGTAACCTAAATCCAATGCTGCTATAAGATTGATAGACATAGAAGCAAAGGAAAAAAAAAAAAAAAAAATTATCTGTATTACTTTCCTGAACCCCCAGCTTCACATTTTCCTATTTTTTATGTGATGTTTTATTTGAACTGTTCTTTGATAGCTATGCTGGAACACACCATTCTTTTTGCATATACCTCCATGACCTTCTTTCTGCCTTCCCCACCATCCAGATCATGAATCTGATAAGCCACAAGGCATTTCAGCAGCTTGACATGAAGGTTTATTTTCAGACTGCAGTTTGTGCTGTTACAGGTAACATCCATTCCACTGTTCAGCTAGGAAACTGAAACTGGTCTTTTCTCTTAACTTCCATTTATTTTCTTCCAACTAATAAGAAGCAGACCGGGATTCCCTCCCCCTCCTTTTTTAATAAAGGGCTACATCCCAGGCATTGTTTTAAGCCCCAAGGAGTTAAAAGGAATGAGCAAAGGAAAAAGTATCTCTGCTCTTGAAATTAGTTTTAGCATACAGCACTGTTGCAATTACAGCATGCAGTTACTGCACTAGAAGGCACTAATTCTAGTGCCATATGGCTTCAGAATCTCATTACACTGATCTTCTTAAAGTGATTTCCTAACTGACAAGCAAAACATTGTTGGTCACCTTCAGCAGTGAGAAACAAGAACTCTGCCACTGTTGGTGCACGTTTACTCCCATGCAAGCTTCCAAAAGCAGGAGTGAGTATAGCAAAGATCAGAAGACAACCTAGCCAAAGAACTTTTGTTGCCATCTCAAAGCTGTATAGACATCCAGGGCTAATCAAGGACCATTACCACCATTATTAAAAAAAAAAAAAAAAAAACCCACACAAAAAAAAAACCCACAAACAAACAAAAAAACCCAACCACACAAACAAAAAATCAAACACAAACAAACAAAAAAAGAAGCCAGTGCCATCACTGCTGGATTAGAGAAGCTGCCCAGGAGATTGGATGAGTGGAATCTTTATGGGCCAAGTAGTTGGCAGGACTTGCTGCTGCACCTGCAGGTTTTATTTTATCTAGTTTTCTTGACCTCTACAGCTAAGTGCACATCAGCAAGAAGGCATTTCTGTCCTGCTAGGCATCTGCTTGGCAAGGTAAACAAACAGATTCCCAAAGTTACCCATCTGTAACTGGCACAAGGGTAAAGACCAGCTAGATCCAGGGTTTAGGCTTGGATGCAAAGTTATTCATCATGAAAATGCCTAAGGACCTAAGGGAGGTTAAGAGCCTTTCTGTGCAATGCATACCCAAAACAGAGCTCTTAGCTTAAAGAGTCAGGGAAATAAAATGTAAGAAAAGTAAATGCAAAAGAAACAGGTGAGAGAGAATACTGGGTAACCCAGAAAAGGTTGATCCATTAAACTGCACGTCAGGCCACCATTCTCCCACACTCCTGAACACCATGATCACCTTACCACCCATGCAGCATGCACTGTGAGAGGTGGATACACAGGCACAGTCTTTGTGCTATTGCCCTCCAGCAGCAGCACGAGTGCTGGAAAAGAATGTCTCTGGACAGTAAGAAGGGAACATGTTTTTCTCCTCTCTGTACTCTGCTACTGACACACTGAGTCACCACCAGTGTGATGGTAACCCTGATTCTTGATAGTGTCCAGAGCACTGCGCTGTTTCTCTTTCTCTCCCCCTTCACGTTCTTCTTCCTGCAATGCACCACTGGAGCACTCACAGTGCAGAACAGCTGCTGGATCCATGCAGCCAAGACCACCAGGACAGCTTCTTTCCCAGGGAGCAGCTGTGCACGTTCCCTGACAGAAGTAGCATTTTTTTTGTTGTTGTGGCAATTCATAACTTAAAGCAGATAAAGAAGAACCAGAAAGACACAGGGATAAAAATAGGATCTGTAAGAATCACAAGGGTCTGTTGATACTCAAGACTTTCGGACACATGCCAAATGTTAGCCGAACGGGAAGAAACAGCTCCTCACATTACAGAGTACAGTAATGATATTTCCGAAGTTTTATTGCCATCTCTCAAACACTTAACATCAGTTACTATGTAGGGTGGGATATTGGGCTTTAGGGATTGTTGATTTTTTTCTGTTTGCATGTCTGTGCACTGCGGTTCACTCAGTTACTCTGAGCAGTCCACAAGGAAAAAGCAGCCCCTATCTAGACTTTCCTAAACACCAAGGCTATGACTGATTGGGCTATATCAGCTGGCAGATACACATCAAACACACTCCTTTCACATTCCCTAGGCCAAGGCTTGCATTCTTCTAGGAAACTGAGGATAAAATCAGTCAAATAGTTACTCCCTCTGGCCTAGCAACTGTGATGTCCACATTCTTATTTTTCCCCAGGACGGGGCTGCTGTCAGAAACCAAAGGTCTGTCCTGAAAGACCTGCCCACATGGTAGTTTCTCAATGCTGGGCACCTGCAAATGAAAGGTTGCAGTACTCTCATCTGTGCAATCACACAGGGCAGCTGGACACTTGCACACACCTATACTGGGGCAGTAGGAATTTGTCCTGCTCAATGCTTGATGCTGCAGTGCTGTTCCTTCCTCACATCCACCCACAGCATGAACCCCTGAGCTGTTCCCAGTTTATTCTCCCCAGCTTTGTCTCTAAGCCATCTGCTGTAATGGATTTAAGTTTCTAGAAAGACACAATCTACAGGGTGATTTTTCCAAGTTACACCAAAACCTGGTGCGTAGCAGAAAAATAAAGGGATAGATAACCTGCTAGCTTGTGCATCAGTGTATATCATGTCTACACTTCATTTACTTCTCCCCACCTAGAGCACTGCATCATGCACCAGGGCACAGCAATGCAAAGAAGTCTCAGCACACACAACTGCACTCCCAGCCTTCTTCTCCTCCCCAACCAGCACAATTAATGATTTGCATCACCCTACTCTATCTTGATTCTTTAATGTCTAATAGTAGGTTAATGATCAGCTCTCTCACAACTTTTTTTACAAGATTTACAGGAAACCAAGTTTCAATCCTTTGTCAGAACTAGGCAAGAGCTGCTAAAATTATATGGAAAAGGGCCAGCTGGGACAGACAGACAAAGCATGAGCATAAAAGCCTCATTTCCTTTCATAGCAAGCCTAAAACTATCCAGGGACCATATATACTAATAGGCAAGTATGTCCACACAGTAAAACAAGATGTTTGTTAAGTCAGCTTCAGATGCAGAAACAGTATACAGCTGCATCTGAGATAACTTGTCCTACAAGAGGCAGCCCAAGGGTTTCTCTGCAACATTACACTAATGCACAAAGACCTTCCCTGTCAATACAAGTGTCCCACTATCAGGACATGCAGCGTTCACACGCTGGGATGTGCTAAACACTGTCTGCACAAGGCTAGACCTTCAGCCAACATAAAATAAGGACAGTGCTTTGACCTCAACAGTACTTTGGACTTAAATTGCCTAAAGGTGAGTGGTGCAGTGTTCTGATGAGATAAGAAATCGCTCTTCAGTCTGCCAGGAAACCCCACTACAAATGCTTTCTGCTGACCAGCAGAGATTAACTCAATAAAATGTATCTAAATCCCACATCTGTTTATGGACCTTAGTCCTAATAGGCATAAGTCCACTTCATGGAATATAGCATTAAATAATGTTTTGTACTTCTCCAGTGATTCTCAGCTGAGCACCTTGGCACCACAGAGACATTGTTACTCCCATAAAATAGACAATTTCCCATTTAATTGCCAATAAAAGGATACAGTTTAAAAATAATATTTTTGGGAGTTTTTTTGAGTATGCATCTGAGAACCATTTGAAGGCTTGCAGGGGGGTCGGGGGAGCAGGAATAATATCACCTAAAGTTTTTACCCACAAAAGCCAAAATCTGGGGAGGAATGTGCTAAAAGCAGATATCCATACATCTCCCACTGGCTCAAGAGCCCTTCAGATTGGTTTATACTGAGGGGAATCTTTAAATGCAAAGATGTTCTGCTTAAAGAAGCAACAGCAAAATTGTTTGAAAGCAGCTAAAAGCAGTAAGTTCACAGTTAGGACTATTCTGTTGTCAAGAATGAAACCACATCACACTTAACATAAGAGACTTGTTGACATGACCTCAAAGTGGACAGCGCCATATAGATCAAGTGGCATGCCATCCTCCTAATTGCTCCCAAATATAGGTCTGTCTACACAGGACTTTTGATTCTCTGAGGTACCAAAGACCCATGCTTGCATTGGTACCACCTGGAGTTAGAGGTTCAGTTCTTGTTTCAAAGATCTATAGCAACAGTGATATAGATCAGCATGATCTCTCCTGGACCTGCAAACTAGAAATATCTGCCAGCACTGTCTCAGTAGCTGAGCACCCTTTTCAGTCAGCTGTACTTAGAGCATGGCTCCAAAGATACTGAGAGAGGCATGCTGCATACGAGCAGCAAAGAAGGTTGAACTATGTATTACCAGTACATTTGCACCACTAAAAGAAGTCTATTTGAGTAGGTCGCACATCTTCTGGAGTCTGCATTGATTTAAGAGGGATTCCAGCTCCCAGTACATCTGCTGCTGCACCAGTGCAGACAGGTGGCAGAGATCTCTCTTATTGTGAGGACCCCATACACCAGCAGAGAGCAATACCATAGGCAGACTTCAAGCACCACCCTGCTCACCTAGCCAGCGCTTCTAGATAGCATTGAAAGCCAGCTGTAGCACCCAGGAGAACATATTAGAGCCTGCCTCCATATAGCCTATCAAATTAATTCTTAAGTGATATAACATTCAGAGTAAACAGCCTCTTCTCTTCCTTCTCAAATGCTGCTGCTTCTTAAGATGCTATAACATCTGAACAGTCTCTACCTTTTCTTCCACCTCCTGTAGCCCTGAAGGCTCTGAGAGCTCTAGTTTAACAACTGACTCCACAAAACTACTATCTACAGTCACCCCAACTGAAAGAGAATCTAATTGTTTCATATGCTGGTAAATAAACCATAATTGTTGCTTGCCTTCCTGGGATCTGGAACATCCACAGGATCTCTTATAAGTAATTTTATTTCTTTCTTTCTTAAGTCTCTGAGCCACATGAGCTGGTAACACTGGACTCAGATCAGGCTTCCAGCCTGTCCATGCAACACATGAATTTCCAGCCACCTACTTGGCCTCCAGGTCTCCCATGTAGTCTTCCAGCATCCTACTCACCCTTCCTAACAGCTTCCAGTCTTCCCATACACTCTTGCAGCTTCCCACACAGCATACAAGCATCAGTCCTCAGATCAGCCTGCCACACAGCCCTTGAGTCACCCATGCAGCTTTCTTACCTTCCCCACACCATACACCCTTCCAGCCTCTCTTTTGTATTTCCTTCTACACCTAAAATTCTACCTTCTTGTTTCGTTTCTTTCAGCTAGTATCTCTTTCACAACTCCTTCAGAGCAAGCCCTGTAACTATTCTCCATGCCACTATTAGTGATAAAACCTGCTTCTAATTGGAACCTGCTTTCAGGTGGGGAAATAAGTTTCACACCCTCTTTAACCCTTTCTTTGCTGCTCATTTGTAGCATAAATTCACATAATTCTACACAGTATTTTCCTGTCTGCCTCTTTCTTTAAATATACTTGCCTCAAGAATAGCAATCAACTGTACAAAAAATAAAGCAATATTTTAATTACGTCAGAAGCATTATAAGAACCCACCAATGAATTTTAAAACCTCAATACAAATAATGAAGCATAATGAAAAAAATCTTCAGCTGGGAACTGAATCTCTAGGTATTCATAGAATTTTTCTAAGATCAATTGCAATTACTGCAGTAAAGCTGGAAGACAAATAGGAACATACCCAGAAATGTCCCTTTCTTGGTTGCAGCCTTGAACATGTTTCTCAACTTTATTTTATATCATCTGTAGATATCCCCATCTTTTTCAACACCATATTTTAAAACAGCATCTTCCTCGTTAAGGTTTTGCAGTTGTTGTTTGTGTCAGGCTAATTACTACTACGTACACTTTTGGAGGCAGCAGGTCTGGTAGTGAAGGCTGCTGAACTGAAACTGCTAAGAATGAGCTAATTAGTTGAAATAAAAACAAAACACTAACAAGGAGTTTTAAAATCAGGCTCAATGACTGATCCTAAATATCAGCACTGGTAGTGGACATGGCAGGTATTTTAGAGCATGTGGGCTGTACTGAGAAAATATTTTGCATTTAGCAGCAGCATGTAGCCAGGGTCCTGAGTGCACTAATGAGCCTCAACTGCCAGAGCATTCTCATCTGAGGCTCCCACCAACACACCCTCTACCCAATGCTCCAGCTACTCCACTTAAGAGGGCCCCCAGTCCCTCTTTCCCTTATGCTCTGGGTAATGCTGTTTTCAGCTGTTTTCTCTGCTGTTCCTGACTTGCAGCTTAGACATGCTAGACTAACTTAGACCTGATATGTCATTTGAACCTGTCATGATCTCTGCTCAGGTATTGTGGAACTGGTCTCTGGGGGGTGGGGATGGTCACACTAATGCCAGCCTTATTTTCCTGTAAGGTATATTCCTAGTCTTTGTATTTCCTGGCAGATGTTTAAGACTTTTAACAGCTTTTGTAATGTTCAATTAAGTTATCAAAATCACAACAGATTCTCATGTTTGCTGAAAGAGAAGCTGCCATAAGAGTAGGCTCACTCTTACGAAGGGTCGTGCTTACACCTAAATATGAAAATGGCTTTTATGTAAAACTTAGACTATGGTTCTTAAAGAGATCAAGAATTACACACATGTAGTCAAGTGATGTCCTTCTAGAGCATACCCCAATTTGGAAGAAAAGCTTAAATGGAGAACTTGCCTACCCCAATTTTCAAAGGTTCAGCACCCACCTCATGGGCTATTTACCTGCGGAGACCATGCCTTTCTTTGAATTCATGCTTTCTGGGTATTTTGCACTTTGATGTTGTAGTATGAACAGGGAGATGGCGTTGCTCCTGTACGGTTTGTGCAGAGAAACGGTTACACTCTCTAGTGGCTTCTCAGCAAAAGAGGCAGCGATGGGGACCATCTGACTCTCGCTGGTATCAACAGAAGGTAACTCCTGTGTACCAAACCCTGCAGTGCCATAAAATCCCTTGGAGAAGGGGCTTGAGAGAGTGAGGCTCCTCTGCCCAACTCTGTAACGCCCTGCCTTTCAGCTGATCTCAGAAAGGAAGATAAAATGATTTGACCCTACCTTTGAGGGACTTTCACAGTAGAAATGGCAGTGCAAAATGGCACTGACAAATACAAAAGGTGCTCTCTGCTGCCCTCTGCCCTGCGGTGGACAAGGCTGCTCCAGCACAGCAGCCTTCCCGAGACCGACAGACACCCCCCTGCCGCAGGCAGCAGCGCTGCTCTGGTATCCTGCTGGACAGAGGAGGATGTAGGGGATGACTGCTCGTGTTTCATCTCTCCTTCCCGTGGCTGGACTGAGGAAACCTTGCATGGTGGTGGCACCCCAGCTCCCCAGGAGGGGATAGTGGGACAGGCAGAATGTGGCCTGTACAGAGCTGCTATTGCAGATACTGGGGCAGAATGCGCACAGAATATCACTGACAAACTTCTCTTTGCTTCTGTCCAACCAATACTGCTCCTTGAAGTGCACTTGACTGCTAGCTCTCTTTTCCCGTTCAAGATATAACTATGCACAGGCTTTGCTGTATAGTCAGAGTGTAATTCAGCATGATCCAAAATGACAATTGCACATCGCTGAAACTGCGTTCTCCCTGAATTGAAAACAAAGCCAGAAAGTAGGATTTTTATGAGCTACAAAAAAAAAAAAAAACAAACGATGAAAAGTTTACTTCAAACTGAACTGTGATTTCAAAGACTGCTGTGAAGCCCCTCCTGGCTTCTGCAGTGTGGAAAGGGAAAACATGCTTGACATTGATAACAGTGCAAATATCTAAGACAAATGAAATGGTGAGAATAGCTTTGAATCTCTTTAAAGAAATTAGGAATTTTGTTTTCACAAAATAAGCTGATCACCATAACAAGGATTAATCAGATTTTCCCAGCAACCTTCCTGCACCAACTACTGGCATGTAATTGCTGGGAACTTTCTGATTAGTTATGTACCTGATTACAGCTCAGGGTCATACTAAGGCTGTAGCTATTTCTGTCTGAAATAACCTTTTCTCTGAATATTGCAAGATCAATAGTATGGCTCCTATGTATGTCATCAGCTTTGGCTTTTATGCTGCAAACACCAATATTGATCACTTCAGAAATTAAGCCTTGGCTACAGAGACCTCTGAACCAAAGTGTAATGGGTAACAGTGAACTTCAGACTCAAAAGGGGCAAATATTTATAGTCATCCTTTGTTATGTGAAGGATTATTGATTGATAATAAGAGGCAAGCTGTCTTGATAGTAATTCTAGCCACAGCAATTCTATTAGAATATGAACTCCATACCAGAAAAAAAAGCATTTGAAATGTTAAGGTTGTAACATATATAATTAACAGACAGCATATCCAAACTTCACACATCCAAATCGTCTCATTTCTACTTATCATTGTTCCTAGAGCTGTATGTGTTTGCTGCAGTTGTTTCCCCCAGTACCTGTCAGCACTTGCACATCCTTGGAAAGTCCTAACTAAAGTATAGATGTTGCAATATTAATAATTGGAGATGTAGTAACTGTGGGCCAATCCTCTACCTATGTATAATTAAAATATGGCTGCAACCTTAAAGGTCTCAGAATTTAAAGGCAACAATCACTCTCCTGGAATACTGAAGGATATAATCTCTGGGTTTAGATTTTCTTCACCTCTCCACGTTCCAATATCTTGAAGTGGTTTTCCAGTGTTAACTGGGAGTAACTCTTACAAAATCTCTGGAGATAGAGGCACGTATTGAATGAGGAGAGGCAGATCCCATCAGCAGCTGTTGCCAGGCAGACCAAAATGCTGTACATTAGCATTGTTTGGCTTGTATTTATGTCTTGGAACTGCAGATAACTGCTCTTGTATACAGGGCCAGCTGTAGAGAATTCATTGCCCAAGGGAAACTGGAAATCATACAGCTCACAGTCATGCAGAGAAAGCAATAGCTAAATGGTTTGCAGCCCCTCATATCTCGTTGCCCTAGGCAACAGTCTGCACTGCGGAAGTGGCAGATCCAGCCTTTTTCATATGAAGTCTGTAACATATGGTGTTAATATATGGATTGATACTATGAAAGCCCTACTGTAGTACCATTGGGGTGCTCACATATTAGGTGATAAGGGTGGGTGCATAAACAGTCTCAGGATCAGAGCTGCTGGTTTCCATCCAAGATCTTTGAGACACAGACGGAGGTAACTGGAAGCACGGAGATTATAGCCTGTACTCACAGATGTGGGGCATCTGACTAGAGATCCTCTCAGCTTGGCTTTCCTTGAGCTCTTACAGGAACTGACCCAAGATCCCCAAATGAACTCAGGGCAATTCTGACAGTAGGTCATAAGTCTCATCACCCAAGGCAGTGCCTGCACTGTGCTGCCTCTTAAACCTGTTTGCAGCAGGGGCTATAGCTGGGTCAGCTACAGCTGAGTACACTCACACAAACACATCTGGTCCTGCAGAGTGCTGAGTGTCAGCAGTTCCCCATTTATTCACAGAGAAATAAAGAGCTCTTTGCACCTTTCTGGATCAGAGCCACTCTGTTGTAATATTGATGAGAGATCATTCCCCATCATCTTTTTGCAACGTTTCAAAGGATTTTGGCTTCTGTAGCAATTTAACATTTACTCCCATGTTTGAGTAATCCAGGTAAGGAATCAGGGACTTTTAAAATCAAAAGCTGGACTGGCATCCCAAAAAGGACCTTTGTATCTCTGTTTAAGCTTCCAAAGAGTCAGCCTTGCATTCACTGTAATACTCCCACACTTACTCCAATGGAGTCCTCAGGGAACTTCATCTCTGTTGCATTCATGTAGCTCTGGAATCAAGGAAGCTCTGCCAGTGCAAGGGAGGGCTGGGCTGGCTGCCTTGAGGTGCCAAACAAGCCCGTGTCCTCAAATCAGGAAGGCACTAGAGAGCAGTACCTTATACCAGAGCCAAACCATGGGCACAATCCAACTTTGAGGCAGGCAGGGTGTGATACTGAAATAAGTGGCAGTGCATCTCTATGAAGGCATGGAGAATCAGTGCTTTGGCTGTGCTTGTTTAGCTCTTGACTGCCTAAAGGATTCGGGACTCAAATTTCATGACAGCAGTGATTTTGGAACAATGCATTTTCAAGAATACTCCAAATACAACGCACAGCAGGTGCAAAGCTGTTTTTGAGCTATTGTGTGCATGTTGTTCTGGTAAACAAAATAGACAATCATTTCATGACAGCATGGATATTTGATCCCAGTAGCCTGTCCTTCCTTTGGCCATATTGTCTGGGATATTGTTCTGTACTGTCGGGTCCCTTCAATGCCTGGAAAAGGTGAAAACAGAACAGAGCAGCTTTGTAAACTAAATGCTAGGGTCCAATACAGTTTGGGATTGTCTGTCTCAGTTCAGTGCTTCCCTACTACACTGCAAGGAATATTCTAACAAAACAGGATAAAGGACTATTCATTAATCCTGAACTATTTGCAGGCCTCTGCTGAAAAGGCATCAGCCTTCTGTAATGCTGCACTGCAAATGACAAGAAGGGGGTGCATACAATTGTATTTTACCCTTGAATAAATGCTATTGCTTCAGACTTATACCAGCCTGAGTTCACATGCTGGACATGGCTCTCTTCCAGTACCTGAGCTCAATCATTCCTCAGAGGCAGTTATGTCTTTGGACTCACAGACATTATCTGTGTTGTACTTACATGACAGTGGAGCTTGAAGATACTGTGATCTCAACCCAATTGTCCGCTAAACATCTGTCCCTATGCCAAAGTGGACACTACTGTCCTTTCCTCCACTAAACTCACAAGCTTTTATTTACACTGTTTCTGCTCTCAGAGCAGTACTTCCCTCCATGCCATGATTTACAGATCACTTAAGGTATTTATAAGTGATGTTTTTCCATCTATGCATGTAAGAGTTGGCTGTTTGTTCACCCAGTCTCCCTCCTGTTCCTCGCTTTCAACTCTGAGCTGTGCCTGCTGCACTGGTTAGTGTGAGTCACCAAAGCTGACTAACTAATAATGATCCATGTGCCATGGTATCCCTTTCACATCATTCTCCAGCATTTTCTCATGTGAGCAGGAGCAGGCAGCTTTGTACAGAACTCAGATTTCTCCTAGTCACTGACCGCCTGGGGAAATCCACATGTTACTGTGCTGAACTCTAAAGTGAGGTACAAGAGGCTCAGTCAGTGGGCTAAAATGCATCAGCATTAACACAAAACATTTATGGTTTATCTTTTCCCAAATGCTTGAACACAAGTCCAGCACTGAAAACCAGGAGAAAATATACAAACAGAGCTAGTATCATGTACCAGACACTGTGCTGTCAAAATTATTTTAGCAGTCATCCAAGCCTCACCCAGAAAAGTTCATCCTAGATTGAATGCTGAGTCATTCCTCAGGGGCTAAGAGAGGCCTCAAACATGGTGTAGAAGAAGGGGGAAAGGAGTAACAGCAATGAAATTGCTTAGCTTATTCTCTATTCACTGAGATGATCTGGTGCTGCAAGTATCTTCCCAAGTGCTGAACCTGTTTCCCCCAGGGAGATGTGCTCTCAGGGGATCTCTGGGATTCAGACATATATGGAAGGTGAGAAAAGGAATTAAATAAAAGATGAGGCAAGAGGTGGAAAAAGGCCCTAGTATTTAATGAGCTGCCAGGAATTGTGATAGATGTCAGCTCAGTTTAATTTCCAGTGAGACCATCTGAGCTTCCTCTGCCACAGAGATGGAAACAGACAGGGGATCCGCTCCACCTCCTTTTGGCCCCATTTTCTTCTTAATCTTGAGACTTAGCAGTGTAGAATAGTGAGAACTGTTAGCAAGCAATGACTTCTGTCAGCACCAGCAGCTTCCTCCTTCCAGGTACCCCTGGGCTTGTTCTGGAGTGTTTAAGATGAGAGGGGGAAGTGCCACAGTCTGAATAGCTCATTGAATGATGCTGCAAGAAGATGTTTTTCACTTGTCTGTGACCTAAGCTACCCCGTTCTCCTTTTTTTTTAATTATTATGTAATAACCAATGTGGGCGCCCCCCCAAAACAAACAAAACCCAAAACCCGACAAAACCCAAACAAAGAAAAAAAAACCAAACAACAAACCAACAGAAAAACACCACATAGTGTTTGTAAAAGCCTGCTCTGGAAGTCAGAAATTCCTGCTTTCTGCTGTATTAAAACTGCAGAGGGCTAACACTCTGAAATAACAGTCCTGAGGCGGAGGTGGGTTCAGGAAAGTGATGAGAAGAGCTGACCCAAACATCAGACATATAGACTTGCTTGCAACTGAAACATGCATCTTAGAATAATTTGTTTGAGTTCCAACTACCTTCCAGGCACCAACAGACAAACTACAGAGCCCAGTAGAGCTCTCTAAGGATGCACAGGACCCAGTGCTTGGCATGCATAGATGTGGAAGGGACCGTGGGCACTACTAGTACTAACAGCAAAACTCAGATTCTGCCACCTGACTTTCCTTCAACAATTTACTCCCATGTTAAAAACTCCTGCATGCATTCCCTCCAAGAAACAAACACCTACAAGCCATTACTGAGGTAGGCTGGAAAATAAAGGACAGACAGAGACTGCTGTAGCATTAGATTTAACAGCAGCAATGTGGAGGCTTTCAAAACAGACAGTGGCCTACAGATTGACAGATTGGATCACACCTCAGTTGCATCCAGCCCAGTACCCTGTCTCCAACAGTTGCCATCACAAAATGCTTAAGTAGAAAGTGTGAAAACCCTGCAGCAAGCAGATGGTGGATGGTAGCTACTCCTATTCCCTTTTCTCCCCAAGATTCTGGTCTCTTACTGGCTTGAGAATGAAAGCTCAGGGTTTAAAAGCCAGTTTTGGAAAGGTTATCAATAAATGAGAAAACAGCTAGGGCTGTAAGCAGCCTTTCAGTTCTGTGGGGCTCTGCATGGCTTTGCTTACTGCATGCTGCTGTAAGAGAAATAATTATTGGTAACACACCTGGATATTGCAGGAGTTTTCTAACTTTCTCTTCAATTCTGTTAAGGATGGTAGAGTCAGAGTCACATCCCATATGAAACAGTATTCAGCTAAAGTAAAAGATGGAATGTAGAAGAGAAATACCTCCAAGCTGTTCTTTCCTGAAACAGAAGCAGCCTTAGAGCAGACTACCGTTTCTGCTGGTTGTGGGAAGCTCTTTAGTCACCTTTGTCTCCCTAAACACATAGCCAAACTATCACATAAATACTTTGCCTAGAGACAAAGACAAACTAGTGTTCTGGATCCTTAACTCATAACAATGTCTTAATGGTCTTTATTTCTGATAATGCCTTAACAAACCAGGTTAGAATGTGTGCTTTATACAAATACCATGCGTTACTTGTAATATTCTACATTTTGGAGAGTGCGCTAGGTATATCTGCACATTTTTCATAGATTTCTGTGAAAGCTTGATTTCTACTTTTTATAGGCACAAATTTTGCAGGATTAGCAAAACCCTTTTAAACAGTTCCTTATTAAACAGTTCAAAGTGAAACCGCTGCACAGAATAAGCCATATATAATGGGGTAAAATTAATAACCACAATCTAGGAACAAAAATGTAATCAAGTAGGTTTTTAAAGCTGCGAAACTAAAAAAGATAAATTGTTATTACCTCTCCTTTCCCCTGTTCCACTTTCCCACGTGGATTCTCTGAGGTCTAATAGAATGAGATTATCAGCGTTTTCTTCACTAATTGCATCTTTCTTTTCTCTTCAGTCACTATTCTCATATTTTGCATGAACTTAGTATTTTATGACCTTTGTCACTTCACCAAATTTGGTAGAAATTGGCCAACACTTCAAAAGCTTTATTGGGGTACAGAAAGAAAGATGCAGATCACAGAAAGTCAATTTTTTAATAGAAGTAGGTTAATGGGGAAAGGAACTCCAAACTATCACTTCTCATTAGCATGAGATCCCAAGCAAATTTAGCAAACACATTTCTGCAGTTTTCTATTGTCCTGTTTCATTGGGAATGCAGTGATAGATGCACATCCCATGCCTGTATCTTACTTTGGGGTAAGGAGACCTGGTGCACTGTCATTGGTGGAAAAGACCAGTCGCCCCTTGCTGATCACCAGAAAACTGAAAGTAGGACAGAGCCATAGAATCAGTGGTTCAAAAAGAGTTTCTGAAATGCATGAATGCTCTAAAACAAAGGGAAGAATTTTCTGTTGCAGGCAGGGGAATTTCATTTGCCTTGATACAAGCCTTTGCATAGAAGTAGCAGAAGGCCTATTTGATGTGGTACCTTGGAAGCTAATTTCTTAAAAAAATCTCTTTTGAGTGTCCTTGCTGTACACAGACACAGATCAGAAACATTGCAATCATCTATCCAGCTGTGACATATTAGATTATTTGTGGCTTTGCAGCATAAAACAGATTCTGTGACTTGTGATGCTAAGCCATTGGCCTCGGACAAGTGCCAGCTCGGGTTATTCCATTCTGCTGACCTAAATTCCTCTCAAACAGTCAAGTGGATGCAGTATCATCCCTCACTTCCTGTCCCAGATTGTAGCACAGCTTCTCTTCACACACACAGATATTTTACACCACTCCTCAGAGCTGGCACTTAAGCCAAGAGTGGTAGGAATTGACCCACCATGGTTAATAGGAATTTTAAGTGATTGTGTAAGTCCTGAGATGTCCGTCCTAAATCAATTCATACTACTGACTTTTCTTTTGATCTCCATCAAGTTGCTTAAGCTCTTTTTTCTATTCATAAAAATGAATATGTTGTGTAAAACCAGATGAAAGCTGACATTAATGTATGTTTTTCTTGTATATATAATTTGTGCAATGTACTCCTTTCTGCAATTTCACATCAGTGCCTCCCCTACCAGGGATGCTGACAGACAGCTCATCTGGATCCAGTTGTCATCTGAAGATGCGAGGAGCTCTTACAACTTAACTGGAAGTTAAGGGGAGCCTCTAAGAAAACCCTGCCTCTAATGTGCTGTGGAATTCTTTACTGGTAACAGAGAGAAGCCAAGCTCTGTTGTTTCCTTTTGAGACAGCTGACATTGGTTCTGGCAGCTCCATCTTATTATAAAATCATTTTAAGAATAAAAGTCTGTGGAAAATGGGGCACTGGGTGGAGGTGCTTCTGTGCGTAACTGTGCACAGAACATTGCCCACACATAGCAAAGCTAGCATCAGACTTCTGGGAACCAACTGCCAAGTGTGGGTGGGTAGTGAGTGCACAAAAGCATGTTCTGGTGGGTTTCACAAGCTGGAAGATCTGTACCATTCCCACATGCAAACAATCCTGCTGTCAGCACCAGGTACGTCACCCAGCAAAGCTTCTTCCCTCCCCATCACAGAAGAGCTGCCACTTGCCCACCTACCCAAAGGACACACTTATTTCAAAAGAGATGAGTGTTTCCCCAACACCTCCCAACAATCAAGTTTAATGAAAGTAGGTTAAATTAAAAAAAGAATCTTGACGCAGTTTTGGTAACAAGATTGGGTAACATTTTATGCTAAATCTCGGATAGCAAGCAGAAAGCCTGCTAGCATTCACAAACTACTCCTGTCCTAGACACCTGTGGTGGCCCCATTACCTCACCCACATCAGGGCAATCAGGAATAATCCCAGAGAGGCTGAGGGAGCACAGGGCTATTTAAGAGATCTAATTTGGTCCTCTGTTGTTTGATGCTGTGTAAAGATGTGCTACAGGGCAGGGTGCATGGTACTAGAAAAGTACCAAGTTAAGATAGCTACTATGGAGTAGGTAAGTAACTTCAATGCTTTGATTTTAACCTGGATGAAGCAGGTAGCTATATGTATGAAGTCTGTAGCAGGATAAGAGGCTTTTTTTTACAAGCACAAGAACTAACACAACACGAGTCAGCTAATGAGGGGTCAAAGCTTCTGCCCAGGACAGATAAGTTCAGCTCCAGGCAATTAACTATGTTTGTGACACTCTTATTGACACATTAAAAATAAAATGGTGTGTCATCTACTTCACACAGACTGAAATGATCCCATAAAGGTTTTATTGCAAATATAAAGGTCTTTCTTTTCAATGCTCTCATAAAGTTCTTGTTTGGCTTTTTGCAAATTTTGTGAATAAGTTTCTTCCCTCCTGATAATGGGTGAGCTGATTGCTGTGGTCCCAACCAAGAGGTGGCTACATTCTAGACAGGTTGAATGCTATCAGTCCAAGTGGTAATATGAGGGTGATAGATGTTGTAAAAATAGTAAACACTATAAAGCATGTTCATGGCAAGGGATCCCCTCAGTTTGCTAAGGATCAGAGGCCTTTCACTTGTTTGAGCTGTAAATATTCCCAGTGAACTTTAAAGAGACCCCTGCAGCTGCCCAGGAATTACTGTTTCAATAACCTACTGCTGATTCAGCTAAGGCAACTCATGTTACAAGGTGTGATTCATAAACATGGTGCATCACCAGTGGGCCTGGAAGAAATTTTCTTCCTTCAGCCACTAACAATTTTTTTTAACATTACTTGCTTCCATTTTTGCACAGCTGCTTTTTCTGGTTACATGATTTGATAAAAACTTGCGCACTGTCTACAAAAACACAGGCAGACTCCACAAGTAGTGTCTGATTTCTAGGTCTTGAATGGCTGGGAAAATGGTGGGATTATCCTTCCCTGTTGGAAGCTGGTGAACTAGGCTCTTGCCTCAGTGTGAAATGGAAAAAGCCCAAGATCTGTGAACTTCATTCCTCTCCCTAGGACTGACCTGCTGGTTGACCTCCAGGAAACCAATGAGACTCTCTAGACTCAGCCACATGACCCAGAAACCTATTTGTCAGGGAACAGGGGAAAGGTTTATCAACATCTTTCTAGAGTCCAGGATGATTTCTTACATCACTAAATGCTAACATAATGCTATGTTACCTCTAACAAATCCCTCCTGACATCAAGGGGGGTCCTCAATATGGATGATAGGGACCTGTATTGAGTCTAACAGGAAAACCAGGAGATGCACAAATCTCTTCGGCTCCACTGAAATACTCTTCTTAAAAGAATTAAATGTGCCTCATATTGAATCCTAAATCTTCATAATAAGAATGTGAATTCACGTGACTTTGTGTCTATCTGAATTTGTATGATTGCAAAGCAACTCATGTTGGCATCACTGGGTCAAAGAGGCTGATGCTCCAAGCTCTCCTGGCAATCATGCTCTCTCTCCCATACTAAGCTCCTGCTGAGGTTACCAGCAGCACCAAGACTGACCCCTGGAGAAGAGCTTGGAGAGATGGGACCTAGTCTTAAGTATTTTATTCAGTTTAAATCTGCTTTTGTGCTATTTCTTTAGGCAAGCTACCAACTGCATTTGCTTTCTTAAACTTAGTTCAGCTGCTACAGCTAATATCAAACCCAAGAAGAGTTTTGGTCTAAAATCTTAATTGTATATTGTCCAAAAGCCACCTTTTGATCACACTGTTTCATATATAGACTGAGCAAAGTCAATGGCAAAGGCATTTCAGGAACCCGTGCAACATCTTTGGCATTCACAACACACAATCCATTACAAACCCTGACAGCTATAAAATTTGCTCCCATGCAATTCAATTAAAAATATTCTCTTTACATGATGCAACACAGCCACAATCTGCTTTAACTCAATTGTATGTAACAAAAGAGTGTCCTAAAAGCTTTTCTCAGTTGATATTTTAATGACAGCATCTCCTACTGTCTTGCTAGTTTCAGGTTATTTGGTTCCTTGTAGTTTGGTCACTAATGCCAGCAAGTGGGTAGCCAGCTTAGACTTAAAAGGATGCCAGTGCAGAGTATAGGGCCTTACCTGTATTCATGAGCATTTGAAGGTTAGCAAACAGTAAAACCAAGCCTGGCATGGAGAAGAGCTTTTTGGGATCCTGTCCTAGCACCTTCCAGAAACCTTGAAACAGCAATAGCAACAAAAAGGACTCTCTGAGAATGGGCTGCTATTCTAGTATCACCAGCAAATGCAAAGCACATTAGCACTGCTGTTGCTCTAGCATCCTTCCACCATGCCCTTTTCTATACCAGCTCCCTGCGAGAAGGACTGTGCTTGGGTATTTTACACAGATCAGTTCACAGGTAGGACACTCTCTGCTCTTATTTTTTCTGCTTTTCGAAGAACTGCATGCTTGAAAAACAAATCAAACCATCAGTAAAAGGCTGTCTAATTGCCGAAAGCCATGCATTTGCAATCTGCTGATGGCTCCTACTTCATGCACAGGTGTGATATTGTCACACAAAGGCTTCCTGCCTTTGCAGAGCACCAGCACCTCCTGGGGGAATAGGGCCCCCAAATCTACACAAATGTAGTGAGAAGAAAATTAAAGATGTCTTACCCACATGGGTGATAACTGTAGTCAGTCGCTGGGTGAGCTCCTGATGTGACATCTCTTCCTCTTTTAACCAAAAAAGCATTTCACACAAGGAACTGCACAGCATCCAAAAAAAGATGCACTCAGAGTGGGAGGCTGCACACTCACTGCCTCGCTTGCACACAAAGCGAGGACCACTCCCACGGCACGGCCCTTCCAGCACTCACATCTTCTGCCGGCTGCTCACCTCTTCCAATTTGCTGCCGTCCATGCATGGAGCTAGAAAAGCTCCTTCCGAAAGAGGATTTTACTCCCCTTGACAACAGGAAGGGAGCAGGAGGGAGGAAATAAAAAGGGGAAAAGAAGCAGGCGAGTTGATTGTTTATGGCTTTTTTTCTCCCTTCTCCCGCGGATGAGGCAAAGGATAAAGAGACAAACCAGCAGGCAGATACCTTCCTCCAGGGAGACTTTTGGATGGTGATGCTGTGAGTCAGGGAAAAATCCTGGAGGTAGGAATGGCATCAGGAGGAGTGGAGCTGGCAGGAGAGCTGTAACAGCAGCAGCTGCTCTGCAACGCTCTCTTCACCAGTGTGCCTGGGAGTCGAGAACAACCCACCCACAGCCGCCAGTGCTCCTCCTTGGCCTCTGGGACCCAGATGCCTTGCAGGCTGTCCCCAAGCAGAACCCCCAATGTCCGCAGAGACCCTCCTCCCACTCCCTCTATTAGGCCTTGCCTGACAAACGGGGCTGCTGCATACATGGAGGGGGTCAGTGGACTTTTTAGGGGTGTTGTGGCCAGAGGCTTTGTTGCCCTCCTGCGTGGGCGGAATCCCTGGGATCCTGGTGTGGCTGGGCCCACAGGACCCTCTCCAGCTGCACTTGTACAAGAAAGGTGAATTAATTAGCCCTGGGTGCTGGGCAGGACTCACCTGCCATCATGGCCACAGAGATCAGCTGTGCCCATGGACAGTGGGCCAGAGCAGGTCTGTGGGGAGCAGCTGCCCCTGGGTGCCAGGGACACAGCTGAGCCTTGCACAGATGCGTAGCTGCGACAGGGCAACTGGCTGCTGAGCTACAGGAAAGCTTCATCAACCCTCCCAGCTAGAGCCCCCAGCTGGGATCTGAGAAGAGGAAAAGCGAGGCAGGCAAGAAAGTGCGAAAAGGCAGGGCATGCCAGAGACTTGTATGTCTCCATTCCCTCTTTCCACCTCCTCCTTTAAAGCCTACCTGAAGCTCCACCCAAGATACTTCTGGAAACAGGGAAAATTTATTACACATCTAAAAATGAAGAAATAGAGAAGGGCGCACTGTCTGCAGGATCTGCTCTAATCCTGCAGAATGGATTCAGCTCTGATTCCAGATTTCCCTACACATCCATAGGATTTTGCTTGGGTTCACCTTTCCAGACATGCCAAAGAACATGACAACGTGTACACAAAGCTGGAGCTGTAAAATACCCCCATGGGCTCATTGGATCTTACAGCACAATTAGTCCGTCAGTCCTGGTGTTGCAAAAGGCTTTATCTACCTCCGTGATGGGAAAATCCTATAATCAGCTGGCTGACCTACAAGCCAGTCTGACTATCTGTACTGTCGTCCTCATTTTTGGATGACTGACCAACTGTGCTGAGAGGTTTCTTGCATACTTCTGTTGAGTTAGTTTAACAGCAAGTCTGTCTGAAAACAAGTGAGGAGGATGACTTTAGAGCCACCCACCTGCCAACATTTTGGGATTAAAGCAAAAGCCATTTTTTTCTGAGATCCTTTTTACTGCCCGTCTGAGCAGTAAAGTTCAAGCTGTAAAGACCTTTACTAATGTTAAAAGGATTCCTCAACCAGGGAAGAGATGTCATCATCAGGAAAAAAAAGCATATGGGAAGCAGATTGACACCCAGACATAATCTTTAGAGGGGTCTGAAAGATCTGGGATGCTTTATTTTGCTCTTGGAGGGTCACAGATTGCAGGCAGGAACATGGGACTAGAAAAGGCATCGTATTTCTAGACACTTAACAGATTTTTTTATTTTTTTCTGCAGGCAGAGACACTGTATAATCCCATTCATAAATGAATTAAACTCCACTGAAAAGCAGAGTAGATGGTTTTCTCTCACTACTCCTACAGCAAGGCTGTTCACACACATCAAGGATAGCTAAGAGCCTTTGTCTTATTTCTAGCTAAATTCATTCTCATTTATTTTAAGACCATATGCTCCTATACCAACATTGTTATTCAGCATCAGTAACTGCAGGCACATGTACATTTGCTACTTTAAGATAATTTTTCTCTTATTATTTGTTCTTGCTATGTTAGTCTGCTTTCCAGTTTTCCACTATACCTTCAATAACTTTTGAAGCTTTGGTCAATTGCAATCCAATTCAGGAGACGGAAATTAGCAAGGTGTACAAAGCCTGAAGGCACAAAGGATACAATAGGGACTGAATAATTATGTTTTGTGGCTGCTCCCTGCCCAGCTTATACTGTGGGGTGGGTTGCATAGGATTCATTCAGAGTTGAGGGTGCTGTCCTACGATGTGAGTTATAACGAACAAAAGGGGGAAATTTGGGTTGTTTTGGTGTGAAGGTTTGGGCTGCAGAACACAGCCATAGGATAGCAAACTTCACTAGTCTTACCAGTCACAGGATGATTTCTTTACACTGCCAAGATTCAGTGGTGCCTGCATTAAAAAAGGCTGCTGTTCATAGTGTGTATTGCCACTACAAATTCCCAAATAGAAGAGCCACAGGGACTCAACCAAGTCAGAAATACTGCAAAAGTTCTGGTGATCCACAGTTCCAGACCCAAGTAGAGAGTGGAAAAACAGGAACCTGGACTATAGGGATCTCTTAGAGACAGAGAGAAATGAAAGCCCTGTGCCTGTCACTCAAGGAATGGCTCAAAGATGCTGAAGCAACTTAGTCCATCGCTGTGATGGTAACAGTTTCCAGTGCTGTGAATATTTGTGAAATTGAGCCAGCACTTTTACGACAAATACAAAATTCCCCTCTGAAGGACAAAAGCCCTTGCTGATATACGTGTGTTAGAGGTACAGAGGATGATGACTTGCATTTCAGGCATGAGACAGGGTCTCACCAGAAAGCAGGGCTGGGGGCTGTACGAACACCATGATTCCACTATTAAAATGATGGCCAACAGGCAAAAGAATTTGATTTCTCCATAGAGTGACAGCCTGACAAATCACCAGCCATTTATTAGATCCTGAATCAAACAGCTGAGGCCAACACATTGTAAGCAATTTTAATCAACAGTAAATTGCACACTGCAAACAAAAAATGTTTACAAGATCCTATGGCCTGGACAGATGGAAGGGGAAAATCTCACAGCAAAAAATATAGAGAGAATAATGTAATCTTTCCTTCTTTTTCATCTTATGTAGCCATATATCTCTTTCTTGTGTCACTAAAAAACTTTCAGCCAATGGAGACTGAAGGGCTGTTAAAGATCAAAATGAGATCCATCCATGAAACTAGCCTATCTTCTTCACTGTATTGATTATCTTTATTTTCCCAGTCCTGTATAACCTTTATAGGCTCACCCACTCAGTTTTTCAGGAAAATCTCTTTCGAGAACAAGATCACAACTTTCTGGTGTACAGAGTGCATCTGAAGACACTGTTATACCAGAAAAAAGGGACGCTGATGGAATAACAGAAAATTTTAGAATCCCTGTCCCAATTTTCTTCTTTTGCAAACAAACTACTTTGGTATCATACCTCTTCCTCCCTTAACTTTTGTCTACAGACTGTCTGATCCCCATATCAAAGGCTGGGGCTTTATTACTCACTGGGAAGAACTCTAACATTGTTGGCACAATCAGGAAAGGTAATTACACTGTCACCACTTCTGACTGGTTATGGCAGTACTTCAGATCTGCAGCACATTTCCATTAGAAGAAACTGGTAAATGAGTCAGATACTTCTTTGATGCATACCTACAAAGGCGGCACACAGAGTGCTGTTTCCTTTCTCTAACATCAATCATGTAGTAAAGGAAAATACCACTCCAAATTTCAAGTTTTCTTACTTTTGCTGTTTTTAGAACACTTCAGTCAACAGTGCTCTTTCTTAGCTTTTAAGAGGGTCACAGTGCTACTGTTTCTCTGGCTGTTCTTGGTTTTCCACTGTCCTCTCAGTCAGCTCCCGTGACAAATCTGGGCTTGTCTGCTAAAACTTGCATGTACACTTTTTCTCCTGCACGCGCGTCCCCCAGCAATGCCTAGGTCTCTGCCTTCATGCTTAGCCTCTTGCCTAAGCTTTGCAAAGTCTGACCTGCTTTGCTTCAGATGCTGTTTCAGCTACTTTACTTGAAAAGGAGCACAGCTGCTTCTAACATCCATTCTGAAGGAAAAGAGGCCACTGAAGACACCAGTTTTAGCAAAGCTCTCTGCTCCTCTCCCTTTCTTCCTTCCCCATCACAAACCTTTTTGTCACCATCATTTACATCAGTCATTCACTGACTGTGCTCCAGAACAACTGTCCTGACACAGACTGGGGCAATAGCCCTTCTGTGAGTAGGACCACTAATATACCCTTAGGAAAGAGTGTATGAAACAGGCCACTTAAAGAGAGTCCCTCTCCAGTATTCCCCTTTCAGATTGCAGTGATCTGTGGTTCATGGACTTTCTGAGCTTAAGTTTGCATTTGCCTGATCATATTTAATACTCCATTTCTTCATGAATCTGTCTAGTTATTTTTTGAATCTATTTATAATTTTGATAGCCACAAAGTTCAGTAGCAACAAGATTTGCAATTTAAATATGCATTGGTTGAAAAAAAATACTTCTTTTGGTTTTAAATCTGAAGCCTGATATAGTTCAATTTCAGGCCTCTGGTTCCTGCATCTTGAGAAGGAATGAATAATTCCCTATCTGCAGTATCCATCTTAGCTATGGCTTTCCATACAGTGATCATATCCCTCAGTCACTCTTTCCTGAGCTGAGCCGAATGCTGTCCTAGTTACTATCTCTTCATAAAAAAAAAGCCAATTCATACCTTTCAATATTCCTGCTGTCTTGCATTGAACCTTCTCTTGTTTACGTAGCTTGGACAGTGAACACTGCTGGTTTCAGTCTGCTCTGTGTCGCTTACATAATTCTGACAGAAGTCTTCCAATGCTTAAAGTTATTAGATAAATGTTTGCTCTTAAACTTAAGAAGATACATATATACCTATTTCTACTGCATTCATTTCTTTCAACAGTTTCTATCATCTTTTCTCTTTTAAAACAAAGCCTGAATTTTGGACAGAGCTGTTGGACAGTGGTCCTGTAATTTTTAGGGTCAGCTTACTTCCTAAACACTATGTAGTTTAAGGAAGCTACTTGTCCACTTTCAGTGTCATAAAAAACCCCAAGCTCATCTCCCAGGAAGCATTAATGTCAACTGGCTGAAGGTCTAGATTGATGCAAGCATGGGCATGTCTCCAGGGCAGCAGGCAAAGGAATTTATAAAGATAGATGTCCTCCCCCTAATCAATTCTCCTGCCCTGCTATTGTCCCTAACCCCTGACATGTTGGTTTTCTGCCAGATGAGCTCTTGAACCCTCATTCCATGGTTGTACCCCTGCAAATGCTGGCATAAGAGGACTGGGAACGAAGGAGACCAGGCTCCCCATTTAGGTCAGCTCAAGCTCGTGAAAAACTGCCCTGCCACCAAAAGATGCAGTCTTTACCTCCCTACCCATCCCATGACATGCTCCTGCTTCTGCCTCCTGTCTGCTGTAGTAGTAGTGCAATGAATGGGATCATTTCACTGAGCAGCTGGATCTATTTGTACTAGTTGTGAAACTAGACCTCAGGTACTTGGAAGACACTAGGGTTCAAGTGTGGCTGGAAGACCTGGCTATGATGAGAATAAAGAAGGTTGCCTTCAACCAGTATCAGTAATGAGGTATCTGCCAATGGTGTACTACTTTTTTTAAATACCAACACATCATGGGTTGTATAGCTTTATAAATGAAAATAAATAGTCTTAAATAGTCTTACATAATAATAAATCCAGCATGCACCAAATGATTAGCATTTTAATGCTAAACTGGTATTTCTATGGCAGTTTCTATTAGACTAACAGTTTCTATGGGCCACATTTGAGAAGCACTGGTGAGGCTAGTGAAAAACAGCCTCTGCCATGGGAAACGCTGGAGTCAAGCAAATGAGAGGACATCATAACTGTCTGAGCTTGATCTGTTGGACTTTTAGGTGGTGACTGAATGCAATTCAACAGAACAGAGCAAGCATAACTTTCAGTCCTTGTATATCTGAGGGGGAGGGGGAGAAAAACAGGCAGCAAGAGAGAGGAGCTTGGGTTTCCTTATTCCTTTCTGGAAATTTTAACTTTTGTTAAGGTAATGAAACAAAAAGTTGTGTTACAAAGTTAAGTTAATGTAGCAGACAGGAAGTTCCATTGCTGAACTGAACCTGAGGCTCATACATATTTGATAAAATGCTCAAATGCTAAGTATATTTGAAGCAGCCCCATTAAGGAGAGTGGATTGAATAGAGACCACCAAATAGAATGAAGCTTCAAAATTACAACAAAGCTTTATACAGTTTCAGAAAGAAAGCTAATCTGTTCTAGCTGCTTATACATCCTTACCATTTCCAAGTTACTGTGACTTGGAAGTACCAAATATAATCACAGTGGGGGGAAAAAAAATAGCATTGCATTTTCATCTAGAACAAGACAACTTCAGTAATTATATGTGTGGGCACTTCTTGCTGCTAAGGCTACAATCTGGATTTCATGCTTCAATAGCAGAATGCCAGATGAGAGGAAACAGTTTATTTAAAATTGCCCAGACAAGGATTACAGGCTTGTCTCACTGATAGAATGAGGTATTTTCAGCCTAAATTCTTTCCTGCATCTCCTTTTCCAAAGACTATTCATCTGTTGCCATAGAGACCATTTCCAACCTACTCTTTTCCCTTGCACAGGTTCTATTCTGGGTGATCACTACTGTGGCTGTCCAGGCCACTCCAGCTGCACCTCGTGCCCAGGAGTAGCCAAGGGGAAACAGTAAAGCAGAAGATCTGCAACCACACAATATACAGCTGCTGGTAGCAGAATTGCTTTTGGTTTTTATCCACAAAGCTGGTACATAATTGGGAGGATAAGCTGTAGCTACCCAGCGCATGAAAATGTGGGCGTGCATCACGACTGCCTAATCTGCCAGGATGCTTTTTTGTCATTTAAAGGGAACTGTCACATCAATCACACCCCTCATTTTTTTCCTGGCTTTGCTGTAATGGAGATCACTAGAATTAATGGGGAAACAAAAAGGATTCACTTCCACTTCACTGCTAGCTTTTGCACAAATAACCCCCGCGCGTGCACACCTGGGGGAGCTGCTCGCATGGCAATAGCAAGGGCCGGAGGAGGTTTGAGCAACGACGGCCATACAACCGCAAATCGCCAGGGGCAGCTGGGGCAGGACAGGCCTGGGACTGACTCCGGTTTTCGTGGGTTTCACTTCCAGTGACCCACAAGACGCACCGCAGCCGCCAGGCGAGGGGAGCAGCCCCCGCCCCAGGGCCGCAATGGCTCCCACCTCCTGACAGGAGAGGCCCCTCCTCCGCTTGCTTTCGGCGCTGCTTTGGTACGGGGCTTTTTTTTTTTTTCTTTTTTTTTTTTTTTCCCCCTTCACTTGTTGGGGAACGGGCAGTTGTGAGGGATGGCGAGAAGAGAGCGGCAACCGCCCGGCACCCCGCCGGGGCCGCCCTGAGGCAGAAGGGCGGCCATAGCGCCCTGAGGTAACGCCACCGCCCAGGACCTCCCGCTCCCCGCCCTGCGCGCGCGCACCTCCACCGCTACTCCCCCCTTCCCGCTCCAGAAACCGGAGCGTGCGCAGAGCTGCCGGCGGGCGCCGCGCGGTCCTTGAGCTCCTAGGCGTTACGTCAGCGCCCGTCTCCACGGCGGGGCCGAGCTCTGTGGTTGGCTCTCGGCAGGCGGAAGCGGCCACGCCCCCGGCCGGAGGCGGGTTGGCGGGAAGGGCCTGTGGGGCGGTGGGCTCGCTCGCTCGCTCGTTTGCTTGCTGCGGGCTGTGTGTGGGCCGTGCTCGGTCTAACGGCTGGGCTGAGGGGCGTGAGGCTGTGAGGTGAAGGCGGCGGCCGGGCCGAGTCCGGCCCGGCCCATCCCAGCCCATCCCAGTCCAGTCTAGTCGGAACCATGCAGGCCTTCCTCAAAGGCCCGTCTTCCATCAGCACCAAGCCCCCTGCTGCCAAGGAGAAGGGCGCAGCCGGCGCAGCGGGGAGCAGCGGGGAGGGCAAGAAGCTCAAACCCATCCCCTGGGTGGAGAAATAGTAAGGGCTTTTCTGGGGCAGTGGGGTCGCAGGCAGGGGTGGCAGTGGCTGGTCGGGTGGGGGGGGGGGGTTGGATCTGGAGGGGGTGTGTGGAAGAGGGGGTGGGTCCATAGCAAAGGGGGTTGCAGCTGTAGGTGTCTCCCACCTGGGAGAACAGCTTTAACTTTTTCTGTTAGGGGGGAAAACCAGCACTGTGAACTCCTGTAAGAGCCCTTTGTTGGTGTTAACTGAGCAGAAAATGCTTGCATCGCTCATGTCAAGTGGTGCCGTTTCATCGCTGTGGCTTGGTGCAGAAGTGCATTAAATGCTTCGGTTTTGAGAAGCTTTTATCAGCTCAAAAATTGGTAAAATATTGCAGTCTGCAATATAGTTCTGCTTCTAAAGACAGCTCAGGCAGATGTTTACAATAGAAATAGACAAACAGCTTCCTGAGAAATTAGATCACTTCAATAATACAGACCAGAGGCATTAGACAGGTTTCCCATTACGATTTTGACCTCAACTACAAAACTTGCTGTAATTCTTCAGTACCTGATGTGATCAGAAAGGGAAATGATTTTTTTTCCCCTCAATTTCAAGCTTCTTCTGAAACTGTGTTAGTTCATAAATTGCATTTAATGTCTTTTCATTTAGTCGCCCCAAAAATGTGGATGAAGTTGCCTTCCAGGATGAAGTTGTTGCTGTGCTGAAAAAGTCCTTGGAAGGTGCTGATGTGAGTGTAATGATAATATCTACCCAATCAGTATGTTTAGGCAGAAACTTTAGCCAGTGGTAACAAAAACTTTTCTTTTCTAACTCAGCAGTGATAATTTTTACAGTGGTACTTTACTAACAAGCTAAGTGGCTTCCTCATAGTATGTTGTGATATATGTGAAATTTGTGATGTTTCCAGCCCTCTGGACATTGTAAAATTGTCAGCTCTGTATTACAGTTTGGAATTTTTCCAGAAAAGCTCAGTTGGTAAACTTCTTGTTAATAGTTTCAAATACGGAAAGGCTTTTATTGTCTCTGCACTACTATTCAGCTAGTACTTTTGACATTTGTGTTTAAGAGGAGAGGGGAGATCTTTCTTTCATAGAAAAGTCTGGATTGCCAGTCTATCCTAAACAGTTCTAGTGATCTATTAGTGCTTCTGTGAAACTGCTAAATGTTAAAACAAATATACTGTTTGCTAATGAGGGAAGTTTAAGTTGCAAGTGCCAGGTCTACTACTTAGATAGTGATCCCCCAATTTTTTGCATTAAAGTTTTGAGGTAAGTCTCTTTTGGCTTTAAAAAGCTAAGTATGACAATTGCACTAACGTCACTCCTGTGTTGGCATCTGTGACTTAAGAATATAAAGAGGGTGAGCAGAGCATTTTTAGTTGCTTTTGTTTACACTTGCGTGTGCTTTTGGATAAAAATTTAGTAAATATATTCAGTATGAATGATGGTTATTTCCTCCAAAGCAGATGATGGGGAGGTGGAGGGACTGAAGGGAGAAATAAAGTAGGTAGCCAAGAAATGGCTGTGCTTTTTTTGCAAATCTGGTCAATTCCTTCCTTTGTACATGCTGAGACTTTTTGCTCCACTTTTCCACCTAGAAGGGTCATTCTTGTGCTCCAAAAGCTGTTTCTGTTTTCGTGGACTGCTAATGCCAGTTGAAGTGGTTGGTAAGGATGTTCTGAAAATGACATTTGTGTTACGGCTCTCTGCTCACCAAGAGCTAAAACAAACAATTTGGACCTTCCAGAGTGTTATGCAAGAAGCCTTTCACTTGTAGTGTGCTCTTTATGCGCAATATGCACAGGTCGTCTTTGGGATCTGAAAATTTTATCTTAAGACAATTTGCTCTGCGGTTCTGGTTTTGACTAATATGAGCCCATTTCTATCTGAAAATATTCGTTTAATTAGAACTTGCAAAAGCAGAAGTACCTTATGTGTTTTAGTGTAGGGAGCCAAAATGAAGCTGGTATGACAGAACTGGGAAAGACTGGTATAATTTCTTTCTTTAGTTCATGTCTCCAGATTCAATTTACTCTGAGAATGCTGTTGTAATGTGACCTTGTCATTAAATGTTGTACCCATAGAAATCTGGGTTTCAACAGCAATGCTGCTATATTATAGTATTTGTACAGTTGAGGTAATTAGTCAGGAACTATTAATATCTAAGGAGAAATGAGGTGCTGCCACCTATTCTGTTTGGTCATATCAGTCGTGTAACTTTGCTTAGGTGATGGGTTGTGAAGTTCTATTTTGAGCAACAGCTATTTAAAACCTTACAGCTTCTGGATCAGCAATGTTTCTCAGGTTATGAGCCTAGTACACTTGTGTTGACTTTTTGCCTTCTGAGTTGAAAAGGCAAATTATAACTTCTTCTTATGGTTGCAGGCTTTGCATTTTGCTATAGCTACCCAAACTCAGCAAGGCATTTGAGAACAAAATCACGCACGTACTTTAAAATATTTGACGCTTTTAAAATTTGGACATTTTTGTTAATTCTTGAATGGGCTTATTGTGTCAAAAGGGCAAAAGTGTAATTTAAACTCTGAGGTGACTGGTACTTATTTCAGAAGTTCTTACTGAATTTGGAGATCTAGTGAGATCAAAGAAACAGCTGTGACAACACTGTAGGTTTGTGTAATGTGCTTTATTTAAACCTTAGTGTTGAAAATGGAGAGCCAGTCCTTTGTTGATTGGCCTGTATTTGTGGGCCTTGTTTTGGGAGCTGCTAAATGGAGCAGGACTTTTAAGTCCCTGATATATCTTCATCTGTAATAGCAAGCATCTGTCTTGTTATAAACTGGGGAGTCCAGAGTCCAAGTGGTTTTGAACTGGAGGGGTTTATTTCTGTCTGCCAGGACTTCATTTGTTGTTGCTTTTTGCAAAGAAACTGACAAGTGTCATAGTATTCTTTCATTTTCGTTTACTTGGTGATATCCTAATGACTGAAAAGGGAGTTAGGTGTAGGATTATCATTGCAATTTACATCTTCACTTGTACTGAAACTTCTAGAAAAGGAGTTGGGGTTTGCACTATATGCGGTAACTTTCCCATAAGCAGGGTGATGCCTGCAGGTATCCTGCTTACCCCTGGCAAGCATGGAAAAATGGATAACCAGATCAGGTTGCAGTCTGTTTAAAAATACTGCCACAGTTACATAAAGGACTAGGCTGTCCTTGCTGAAAAGTAGTGTAAATACTGGTTATAACTTCAGGGAGAAACAAGCAGAAAGGAGGCTGAAACAGAAACAGTAGTAAAGTATGGGTTTAATGGAATTAGGAAACAGAGTCTTATTAAAACTTTTTACCTGCTAATGCTTGTTTTGAGAACTAATAGAGTGTGAATTAGCACAGAGGCACGAAATTATAAATCTCCACAAAAATGTCTACCCTTGCAGGGTGCTAACCTAACACAGGTTTTGATGAATTTTCAGCTGTCATTCAGTAAACACTTCCTCTCCCTGGAGCTTTCCTAAAAAATATAGGGGGATAATGATGTTGTGGTAGCTAATTAAACTTGAAAAAACATTTGTTAGTACTGGATGCTGTTTACTTTTTAGTAACTAGGGAAATAAGCAGCAAATGATTGGCAGAAAGAGCAGGCAAAACTTGAAATGGATTTATTTACTATAAATTGATTAAAGATCGAAATTCTTCGCTCTGTACTTTTACAGTACGTACACAGTTGAATCGGTTCTCTGTGTCTTATCTTAGTTGTTAAAATGGGATGCTTGTTACCAAACTGCTCTGTGTCTATTTCATTTTCTGATTATGGATTGTGTACTCCTGCATTTTTCTCTGCTTTTGGATGTCTTTGGTTTTGCTGTTCCCATTCTGTCTGCATTGCCTGCTATGTTCAGCATAAAATTCTCTAATCTAATTTTAGTTGACTCTTTTTAAAACCAGAACATTTATTAAGGGCTGGAAATCAAGTCAGACTGAGAGGTTTGTCTTTTTGCTATTGATAGGAAGGGACTCTTGGAGTCTTGTTCTGAGAATGTAGAACTGGAACATCCCCTGCTGTCAAAAGCAGCAGTTTTAAAGTGCAACCTGATAATTCGTAAGAGAGATTACTTGAAATAGTAGTATAGAAAGCTATCATTCCTATGCTAATTAGAAAGCTTGATTTCAGCCAAAATTTAGCATGGCTAGCTTACGGAAATTTGGTTTATGCCAACTTTGTTCTGTGTCCCTGCATTGCTCTGATAGGGACATCAGTCATATTCCCTCTCAGCTTTGTTTTGCTGAGCTAACTAAATCAAACCCTTTCAAATGAAAGTGAGTTCTCATAAGATAGGATCTTCACTCGTTTAATCACCTTTCCCAGTTTGGATTCATCATCCTTGACTAAGGGTGACCTGAACTGTGTGTAGCTTTCCAGAGGAAGTCTTATTAGCCCCCGTTAGCATTAATTTTTCATCTGTATTGGAAGTGCACATTCTAGGGCCACAGTGTTACACAGGCTTACACTGTTCCTCTGACTGACAGACAGAACAGTCAGCTTTTATTTTATTCCAGCTGATGAATTCCAGATGTCTAGCAGATATTTAATTATATTCTCAAATTGTGAGATTTTATGCTTTGTGCTGTTAAATGTCATCCTATAATTATTACTGCAGTCTTTGCTGTGCTGCTTTGATCTTCCTGTGTCAGCATATTTCTTTAATGCATTCCTATTTTTCATGCTGAGATTATTAATTAAATTATTTGAAGGAGCAGTTAACCTATTCTCTTTAAGAAATTCCACTGGTCTCTTCCTTTGAAAAATCCTTGGATGTATGTAGAAATTCGCCAGCGCTATGCCTTCCAGTCGGTTGTTGCAAGCATCTCTGTGATTAGTGTTAGGTTATGCCTGCATTGCACTCACTGCAGTATAGTGCAGGCATTCACAAGCTACCTTACTGCAGTGGAGTTAATGGCAGCACAGAATTCACAGCATAGCTTGAAAAGGCAGTCTGGGGAGCTGAGAAAGTAAAGGATAGTTAACCTGTGACAGATTTTTGTCACAGCTCACTGCTAGTATTATCCAGACTATTTGAAGGGCATCCTTGGATACATTTGCATGTCACTGCAGTCATAACAGTAAGTCCTATAAGCTTTAGTGATCTCAGACGTGACCTGGAGGGAATATATCAAAATAAGATATAAATTGAAGTATCAATTTTGATAGACCATGTGATGCTACCACCAAATAACAGCTTGTTCATGCAGTGTTATAAACAGCAACTGTTTGTCCTCCCTTTAGAGCACTATGTGCAATGACCTAGAAGTGAAAGACTTGGTATTATTTACCAGGAGGAGTAGATAGTTTCTGTTCTATTAGGTGCTCAGATTTTCAGTAGGTTTTCTTGTTTGTGGTTTGTTTTGTTTATTTGCTTTTCTTAAAAAAGGTGCCTTGCTGTTTCAGCTTCCCAATCTGTTGTTCTATGGCCCACCTGGAACTGGAAAGACTTCCACTATTCTGGCAGCTGCTAGAGAACTCTATGGGTAAGCTGGAATCAAGTTGCTTTGGTGTAATCAACGATCATATGTCTTCTAATCATGTGATGGAGTGCCTTTTGTCATTGCCTGTTCTGATGTAGCTTCTAGGTCTTTTTCAGGAATATCTTTACATTCTTATTTGGCAGTAACATGAGATTTCTTTCTTATTTGTCCTGTCACAAGTCATTGATTTCTGTTATCAATATAGACTTAATACACTTGAGACTAGCAGCCAGGTAACCCTATAGCAAAGAGTATGAAAAGAAATGGCTTACTGACCTTGGTAAAGGAATTTCAATTTTAATGGTATATTCAGTAAGTTATTAGCTACACACAGATCTCAAAGTACTTCCTAAAATATCTGAATTGTAATCTTTCCATTAAATATCTGAATTGTAATCTTTCCATTATGCACCATTGAATTGCGTCTGGAAGTAATATTGGGAGTTAGACTAAAATTCAGCCTGTGTACATTCATCAACTCACTTGTAACACTTGGGAGTTTTTGAGTTGTGAATTCAGTCACCCATGAACAAAAAATGGATGAGGAAGTGGTTTGATATTACGATCAAATCTAATGTTTACTTTAGTACCTCCCCCTGGCCTTGCATTGTCATCTTTAATTTTTGGCTCATGTTGTTTTTTGGAGAGAATCACTTCTAGTTTAATAGTAGGAAGACAACTCCACATTGTGTGTCCATTTGAATTCCCAGAACTTAAATCCACTGGTTGGTTTGTTTGTTTGTTTTTTTAATCAGAGGTGCTGCTGTATAGTACTGCTGCTAAATACTGTTTGTATTATACTTTCTAGGTATTTCTTTCTGGTAGTATTGCAATGGCAGAACACTGTCAGTGACTCTATCTGGGCATTTTACTGGTTCTTCCACATTGCTTACAGCATATAAGTAGAAAGGCATATAATATAGCGCTCTGAACTTATGAAGCCAACTTCCTACTTTTTTTTCCTGGATAACTGATGTAATTGTACACTTCATTTGTTTTTTTGGCAGTCTGGGAGGCAATTGTAAAAATAGCTAATGGAAATTCATACCTAACATTTAATGATCTCAACTGTCTTTTATGTTATTTAGTAATGCTGGCAAAGATAATACCTGCCATTCAAAAAGGCTAGAAGGGTTGTTGATATACTTTATAATGTTAGCTGCTAACTCTTGTAATGATACATGTTGTAATAAAAATTTTGCAGGCCTGAATTATTCCGGCAAAGAGTCCTTGAGTTAAATGCTTCTGACGAGCGTGGAATACAAGTGATTCGGGAAAAAGTGAAGGCTTTTGCTCAGCTAACTGCATCTGGAAGCCGTTCAGAGTAAGTGCTGGATACCCCTCTTGCTTAGGACAAAGAAGATGGTTGGTTTTGTTTAGGTTAACTTTATAACTCTAATACAAATGATGGATCAGCACTGCCCAGAAGTTTGCAACACACACGGTGCTTTGGCTAAGCTTTGACTTCATGTAATTTCATGTTGAGAGTTTGAATACCTGGGTGGAACTTTTACTAGTGCTGTTACAGAGAGGCAGACAGGGAAAACCACAAAAGACCAAGCGTTCTAGATGTGGTGATACATTGTTGCCTTTGCAAATGTTGTCTGACTACCATAGGAAAGCTTCTTCGGGTAAATTGTGCTGGAAGTTACTTGTCTAGTACTTCTAATCTGCAGCATCTCATACAAGATGGGTGCTAGTTTATAAGATGCTAACAAGACTCTGGTGTTAGGTGGTGAGAAGCCCTGTGCAGGTGAAGCTGTATATGTGGAAAAAACAGATTGTGGAAATAGCAGGAAGAAACTGCATGCCAGGTCTATCTGGCAAGAAATGGTCTTGTGGTCTTGTGTACTGAAATTAGTCTGTTGCAGTGTTCTTTGAAGTTCAGGGAATCAGGTAGCCTGTGAAAAGAAGAGCTGCATTAGTTGTTCAAAGAAGAAACTTAAAGCAAGAGCACGTATTTTAGATTACTTTTGCAGTATTCAAGTGCCGGTCTTTCTGCAGGAACCCAGTTATCCCCTCCCTTTATTACAAATATTAGTCCTTTATCTAAAAATAATAAAAAAAATTGGACCTCTGAATATGTTCTATTTATCAGGTATAAATACTTAAGTAAAATAAAACTTGCTATTTGCAGTGGGTTTTTTTGTTTTGTTTTGTTTTGTTTTTTTTTTTTACTTTGTCTATACATTGCATGTCTCCTGGTTAACAGATTTCTTGTCTTTCAGTGGTAAAGTTTGTCCTCCTTTTAAAATTGTAATCCTGGATGAAGCAGACTCAATGACTTCAGCAGCCCAGGCAGCCTTAAGACGCACAATGGAAAAAGAATCTAAAACAACACGTTTCTGCCTTATTTGTAACTACATCAGCAGGTATGTGTCAAGTTTGTTGCTTATTTGGACTTGTTGCCCCTCCTGTACTCTAGTCTTTTTTGGTGTCCATCCCCCCTGCCCCTGCACCTAGGGGTTGATACCTAGTTTTCATCGTTTTCAGTGAATAGAGATCTAGCTATGTGAATACAAGACTGAAGACAATGTTTAGGTTTCAACTAATTTTTTTACAGTGTTTCAGTTTTACAGTTATGTTGCCCTTTTCTGCCTTGATAGCTTTATCTGTATGAACTTCACCCATGCATTCATTTACCAAACACTTACCTTCCTTTCTTTCAGAATAATTGAACCTTTAACATCTCGATGCTCCAAATTCCGCTTCAAGCCTTTGTCAGACAAAATCCAACAGCAGAGGCTATTGGACGTTTCTGAGAAGGAACATGTGAAAATCAGCAGTGAGGTAACTTCATGGTTGCCATGTAACTTTATTCCTTAATCCAGTGCATAACTGCATTGCAGTGAAAGGGGCTAAGTCAAGATACTTTTCCAGACTGCTCAATTTTATTAAATACAATATAAAAACTCATTTAGGTATTATCTTCCTTCCATAGATGGGATGAATTTTAAGAGTCTTCCTAAAACCAGGGAAATGTCCACTAGGGAAAACTGAAGCAAAACTATAGGGCTTTTTGTTCTGTGCTGAGTATACTTGCGTTAAACCATGCTTCATTCCAAAATTGCCAGCACACGTTTATATTACTGAGCGGTTGCTTTGTACCTTATGCATTGTGCCTGTCTGTGATAATCCGCTTTAGGCACTACTTGATGTTTTAAAATCAATGTGCTGAGAAAGTGTACTGGATTTTAATTAACAGTGAACATATAACTTGGCATTTTCTGACATCATCTTTCAGGCAGTATCGTACCTTGTTAAAGTGTCAGAAGGGGACTTAAGAAAAGCAATTACTTTTCTTCAAAGTGCCACTCGCCTAATGGGTGGGAAAGAGATCACAGAGAAGATAGTCACTGAAATTGCTGGGGTAAGCTATGCTTTAGAGTTTCTTCTGTAATTAGTCTGAAAAGCATTTTTGTAGTAAGTCTACTTGCTATCTGTATCTACCTTTGCTCTAACTTTGATTAAAAAAATTGTTTTATACCTATTAGTATTGCAGTATGGTACCAATACACTGTCCACCAGAATTTTAAAGACTGCCTGATTCTGTACAATTACTACATAGCAAGTTTCTATCAACTTATTCTGTAAGTCAAGGAAAACTGTAAAATAGTCTTATAATTCAAATTTAAGTTGAAATATTCTGCCCACGAATGCAAAATATATTGCCTGTTGTGGGAGAGTAGACTAGAACATCTTTTTGGTGCTTTTATATATGTGTGTGTACATAAGTATAGATTGTTGCAATATATGGTTTGGAAACACCACAGGGGAATGACTTCCAGTAGCAGCTCATTTTCAACATAACATTCACAGTGACAGTGTCTCTTCAAGGATCTGTGTAGATTTTATTTTTTAACAAAATAGCAGTGATTTCTTCTAGAATGACATAGGTAATACTGACAAGGACAGGAGAAACCTGAGAGGAAATGCATTTAATAAAACTTGTGTGAAGGTGTTCCTATAGCAGCAAAATACTTACCCCCTAAACAAAGAAATGTGAGATTAGGAGTTGACGAGCTGAAAATTAAATGGGCTTTAATGATGGACACACTTCCCTTGAAGGTACTACTACCGTAGCTATTTGTAAGGGTTGTGAGGTTTTATGGAACCAGAGGCAATTGCTGCTGTGCATGTTTTACAGAATAGTTTTAAACAATTTTTTCAGTGAACTGATTGTTCAGTTTTGTGTATCTAGTTGTAGAAAAGGGCTGGATTTCACTTAACGGTATCTGTAAATCTCAATTTCTAAGAAACCTGACAGACGTTGACTGTAATGATAGGAAAGAGAAGCATGAAATTCCATTACTGAATAATGCTGTTTAAACCAAAGGAACCCAACTCTACGTCTTCATAAAGACTTCAAGTTCTTGGTTGTACATAACTTTTGTGACCCTGGAGTGACCTTAGTACAAAAGATTAATAAAGAAGCTTTGAAACCGAACTGTCCAGGCCCTCAACTGACAGGAGTGAGTAGAGGGGAGAACACAGGCAGTGCTTTTCTGCTCAGAGCTAAATAATCGCATGTCAACTTTTTTTCTTCTGATGTATTGTCTGATCTTTTTGCATTGCACTTTTTTTGTGTGTCCCTGGTGCATCACTGGAGAGAAAACTGATTTGCTGTTTTGCTTAGGTGTCGAATGGTACAGAAAGCATTGGCTGATCTAATTGTTGAAGTAGGTCCTCCACTTAGTGTCCTGAATAAATGATTGTGTGTTGGATTTATGAAGGTGACTTTGACAATTCACTATCGTTATATAGTTTTTTATTTTAGTATCACCAATATAGGACAAATATTACAGCCTTGCTCTCACTCTTAAAATGTAGCTAGTGTGTCTTACATACTGGCTTGAAAGTGGTTGGGTGTGTAGAGGAATGAAATACTAAAATGGCTTCCTTCATAAGCAGTTTGTATCTGTTACCATAAGCATCAACTTAAAATTGAAGTTTACAAAGTTAAAGTTAAGAAATGTAACTTCTTTTTACAGGTCATCCCTAAAGAAACAACTGATGAACTGCTCTCTGTCTGCCAGAGTGGTTCATTTGAGAAACTGGAAACACTGGCAAAGGTAGAGTCCTCTTAGTGGTCTAGCCTGGATATTTTTCTAGGTCACTGCCCTGTGAATCCTTTGTTGCTGGGCTGCAGCTGAAGAACATTTGGCCTCAGGTCAGTTAGGATGCACGTTTCAGAACGCGTGTCTTCTACCAGTTGGTACTCTGATCTTTCCTTGCTGAGGAAGAGCTGTCAAAGCTGCAAATAAGATTTGCAACCACTGTGAGTCTGGCTTTCTCCTGAGTTAAACTGCTGACATGTGGAGCTGTTAGGCTGAATTAGGCAGAGTAGGAATTTCTAGCAAGACACTTGGCTCAGGCCTTTAGGACTGTGTCTTCAGTGGACTGGACTAGTCTCTGGACTAGTCACTTTCTTCATTACACGGAAGCTGTGTTAGATCAGAAGTACCTGAATAAAGCTGTAGTAAGTCTTCAGTTTTAAAGTATTTCATGTAAATCTTGCAGTAATCTACTGATTGTCTTACAAACTGCAGTGACTTAAAATAGATCTTGCCGGAGAAGGCACAAGCTACTGGTATAGAAGTGGATTTATTTTCTTTGATACAGAAAAGGTTCTTACTCTCTTGAAGAATGGGGAATTCCTAATCTCATGAGTTTAAAGGAGGCTCAGATGGTCTTGAACTGGATTTCGAATCAAGGAGTTGTCCTTGACAGAGGGGAGGATGCCATAGTACCGTTCTCCCTTCTGGTGAAATGTTCCATACCTGTATGAAAAAAGCCAGTATTGGTCAGCCTCCTGCTTTTTACTTGGCTGAGCCTCGCTGGATAGTTTGGGCAGGACCTCTGGGTTTGAGTCTGGATTTATTCTCCTGTAACCTCGCAGCAGATCTTAGAATTGTTATGCCAGGATTTGTGAGGATGCCACTATCTTACACTTTCACGTTTACTTACTGTGATGTCTGAAAATATGTTGCTCATAAGAGGTGATCTTCTAAATCCTTAGAGCTCGTATAGTCTTTCTTCAAACCATGATCTAATCTAATGTAGTAGTTTGGAACTGTTCTCCAGTTTCTAGAGTCAGCATTTCATGGTGGGGTTTTGTTTCAAATACTAGTGCTCAATATGCAGTTGACACAATTGAAATGCATACTTCTGTAAAGTACGGGTGTATATTTTGCTGTACAGAAAAATAAGGTTGCACCAACTCATTTTTCATAAATTTCTCCCTGCCTAAATGTCTTCATGGACTACTATTCTTAATATTTACTGGTTTTGTAACTGGGCATTACTGATTTAAAAAAAAAAAAAAAAAGCAAGCTATCTTTAGTTGCCATGGCTTATATTTTACTAAAAAAGTTTTGGCCTTACAGATCTCTCTATGCCTAAGGCTAGCAACTACCAGATGAAAAAAATAAATCAAAGTAGGTGGCACTTTAAAATGTGAAGGCTGTGAAACTGCCACATGATGCTGTGGATGCTAAGCTTTCCTAATTTTAGAATACAATTGGACAGGTTCAGTGGAGGTTGTTAAATGCTTAGAGCTCACAAAATCCCCCGAGGTGTAAATTGTCAGAAGCTGGAATATTTGGGCAAAGTAATTGCTATATGCCTGCCGTGCTCTTGCAGTCTTTCCTAGGTGCTCACTTCAGATCCCTGTCAGGTAGGATGCTTTACTGTATACAGACTACTGACTTGTCCTATAAAATTTAAAAGTTCCATAATAAATTTCAGTACAGTCTTTCAGCTTGGACAGAATTTTTCAGATTGGTTTTCCAGTTTGTGGTGTTTCTGCTGCTAAATCATTTCCATTTTCCTCTTTCCCGGACACAGAATCTCATTAATGAAGGGTATGCTGTTGCTCAGCTTGTAAACCAGCTGCATGATACTGTTGTTGAGAGTGAAGATTACAGTGACAAGCAGAAATCTGTCATTGTTGAGAAACTTGCGGTAAGTCTGTAGCTTGAGTTAAAAAAAAAAATTCATCATCTCTACCGATTAATTTTTGTTTACGCACTGTCTCTCCCAAGAAGTATACATAATGATTTTTATTTTTAGTTCTGAGTGTTTCTTGGTAGAACCTAAATTTTTGTCCTGAGAAATTTCATGAGAAAGACTTGAAATATAGTTAAGTGAATTATTAGGCATATTATATTGTTCTAATGGGACTCGAGATGTTTGTGGTTTGGGTTTTTTTGTTTTTTTATTATTTAATAAGACAAGATTAAGTCAGCACCTAAAAAAACCCTAGGAGGTGCAAAATGTAAGTTTTTGTTCTGGTGTGTAAAATACACCTTTCCAAAAACAGAGTTAACGAACTTGCTAAACTTTGACCAGGAAGACAAGACAGCTGTGATGGAGGTTTTGCTAAATTTACTGAAGAAAGGCAGATAGATAGTGTTGATGACCTGCAGAGTGATGCTCCCAGCAGTTAGTTGCAGAGCAAATGGTGCATCCCTTCCTGTATGTAAACTGTCACGCCTTGGCCTCCTCAAGAAGATGGAGGCCATTCTTCCTGGTTTGGTATGATGGGTATGTGATGTGTGACTGCTGGAGAAGTCGTTGCTATTAAGTAAACAGTTGGCGAACTTCATCTTGGCGTTCACCATTGTAACTTAAGAGACAGCTGCCTTCAGCGCCACCATTTTAAGAGAATTTTACCTTCTCTCTTCTTCTCTTTGCAGGAAGTAGACAAATGCTTGGCAGATGGTGCTGATGAATACTTGCAGCTGATGAGTCTCTGTGGCCTCGTGATGCAGCAGCTCACACAGAACACATAACAGCTCCACTGGCAGTGGCTGGCAGCAGAGTAGAGCAGCTTTTTGGTTTATGGGTGGCCGAGGTTCTGAGAGCCAGAGACCTCTGTATTTTTGTACTGATTTTTGCAATAAAAGGACTGCTTAGCAGTTGGAAAAGCTCATGCTGGAATATTTGATTATTTTTTTTACACTAGGTTAAAGAGATCTCTAGCTGCTGAGGGGCCAGTAATGCTCCTGCTTTGGGGTTCTTTGTTGTAGGCTTACATACAGAAAGGTAAATGCATCAAAAATGAGCATGTACTTAGTCAGCAGCAGCTGAAGGCAGAGAAAGGGCAAGTGGTTCCTTCCAGCCCACGTTGCTCTGTTTTCAAAGTGTTGACTTAGCAAAATGATCACATCTTTACTGAACATAAGGCTTCAGGCTAACTCAGCTCCTGAGGGACCATGTCCCATGCCACCTCCATCTTGTATCAGACCCTTTCAGTATTAAATGCTGCAAAAAAAATCACTACTACATGTATTTAAACACCCTTATTTCACCCAAGCTACACTAAGTAAGAAAAAAACGAAGGGAAGGGCATCTGATGTTCTGAATAAGGTGCTTAGATTTTCCCCATTTTCCACTCTTGCTCACAAACACAGTTTTTAAAGCTGTTAGCTGTATAAAGAAGTTTTGTAGGGCAGCCAAGCATCTTTGGGGTAGTCTTGGACACCTGGGTCTGGTCCTTTCATAGATGGTACTTTGAACAGCTGTTGGATTCTGCTTACTTTAACCTTCCATTTCCTGTACTGCCCCACCCTCCTGAATGCAGTAAAAAAAAAAAGCTGCCTTGGGCTGGTAGTAAGCATGAACAATGCAGGCAGGGGGGCTTCTTAATCAAGTCAGTACTGATTATTAAGCAGCCATTTTCTACTCTGATGAAAGGGTAGTTCAAGTGTTATGGACACATGTCCATCACCCATGAGCTGTGCCACACAGGGACAGCCTCTGGCACTTCAAGCTCACCCTTTACTACTCCAAAACCAGCCCCTGCACCTTCTGACAAAGCTGAGAACCAGCTGAAGCCATGAACTGATCAAGCCCAGGAGCTCTGGCTACTGAGCATAAACACACCCACTGAGGGAACCCTTGCAGCAGCTGACACCTTCACCCTCCCCTAGAAGCAGGACCCCCCTCCAACCAAGAAGCAACTATTTACAATTTAAGTGAATATAGAAGTATTTTATTGAACATTCAAACTTCATTAAGACATGTGCAATATGGCAAATTTTACTGGGTTTAACCCTAACTAAGACAATAGTATGATTGCTTGCTTGCTGGGGCTTAGCAACAGGGTCCAGATCACACTTACCACTAATTAAATACTTTATTGAATAAATACATATGAAACAAAAATGCATTTTAATGCTCTTATAAAAGTTTAGAGATTTTGAAAGGCCTTTCCAATTCAATCTGAAGTGTAAGTACATACAATAAAGGAAGGTAGGCTAGTTTAACATAATTGGCTGACTTTATACAGCACTTATATCTTTTAGTCCATAAGTAAATTATTAAATGATAAAGAACATCTAATACAACCACTTCTATGGAACTAGGAAATAAATTTCTAATAAAGAAAAAATTTACAGACCCCATGACTTTCCACCCAACCCCAACAGTCTAACCCTAAAGTGGATAAAGCCAATGGCTTTCCCCACAAGAGCTCACGACAAAAAGTCGCTTCGCTTATCAAAAATCTGTATTTCTGATCCGTTATGAGCATTGAGACAAGATTCAATATATCCCCAAAGAAAGAAGCACAATGCACGTTGTGAATCGCCTATTCAGCAACAGCGAGCACTGCATTCAAACCACCTCATCCCAGGGATTAAATGAGATCAGCCACATTCATCGGCATCTCCTCCACTGTAGTATTGTAGAAAGTCTCAATGTCTCGCAGGATCCTCTTGTCCTCTTCAGTGACAAAATTTATAGCCACACCTTTTCTGCCAAAACGACCACCCCGGCCAATTCTGCACAAAAAGAAAACACATTTACACACAAGTTAACTAATCCACTTTAAATGTTTGCAAGATCCAGTCATTAACTGCTGCTCTTTTATCTGCCACTGGCCAGGCTAGGCTGTATTAACAGGACTAGCCGCTACCAAAGTCACATCTGGTCAGGAAAAACTAGCAGTTAGTGCAAAGAGTACAGAAGCGTCCATCCTATGGAGAGTAGCAGAACAGAAAAGGTTACTCTTTTGGCTGCAAAGTAAGATCTTTATTTAATGGCCGAGTACTGTGGTATGTATGGAGTCCCAGCTCAGTCTCCCTCCCCACCATTCAACTAACACACCCATACCACATGCATCCAATCCCAAGCACATGGCATCCAAAAGATAAGCTATTGTTCAAAATTCAGACTGTTCCCAAGTTAATCCAATTACATCCACTAACATGGAACAGCACACTCGAGAATTTTAATTCAACATAACTGTTTCCAGTGGGAAAACTTAGGGTTTGGGTTTTTTTAAACAGAAAAATCCAAGCTCAACATTTTTGTGTAAGCCTAAATCAGCCACTAACACATCACAGAACAGTTCTGTTACACCCACCAGTTCTACCTTCCTGCAGACTGCACAATAAAGCACCTAGTCAGCAAGAGCTACATACACAAAAATGGCTCACAACTTAGTGAATAATCATGACAAAAGAAATATATAAATACCGACTCGCTCTTTACGCAAACTGTGCCGCTTACGAATCCACGTCCTAAATTACGTCAACGCCGTTTCTGAGCACCATCTTGTGTCATCAACTGCTGCTATCGACTCCTGTATTTTTTTACACCAAGTAACAAAGCACGGTTTACTTAATTTAGGGACAGTCACTAGAAGCAGTTAACTATACCTAGGGAAACAAAACTCAAATTGCTACCAGAAGACACATACCACAGACAACAGAATCCCACCATAAGATGAGCCACCAAGAGCAAACAAGGCACACAAAACCACAGGTGGGCCTCCAGAAGTGAAGGCAGTCCTATACAACTAGTTTGCCAAGACTGTTAAGGTCTAGTCACTGAGCAGCAGCAGCAACTGATGATTAGCTAGGACCTACAGATCAAGCCAACATTGCTGTCAAGATGCTATGCCACTAATGGCTTTTGTAATCACACTCCACAAACTACATGACAAAAAAGGTAGTTCAGTAGATGGCAATTTCCCCAGACCTCAGCAAAGAATGATCAGCCATCACTGAACTCACCACACATCTAAGTTTTCCCACTGCTTTGTTTTATTGTCCAAAAGCTCTGCTCCTCCCTTGTTTCAGAACCATAGCTATGCAAGTCAGGGGGTTTTTTTAAAAGCAAAAAACACAACTAGTTTTATTTCCTGCTAGTTTTTTAGCAGTTACTACTGTATGAATGGATGCATAACACCTCCTGTTACTGGCAAGGACTAAAGGGAAAAACAGGTGAGGACCTGTGCTGATTTCTGTAGAGGACACAACATTCAGTGTAGCACACCAACTGAAGTTGAGAGACAACTAACCTGTGAATGTAGTTTTCACGATTGGTCGGCAGGTCATAATTTATAACCAATGACACTTGCTGCACATCAATGCCACGAGCCTGAAAGGCAATAGAGTCTTTAATGCAAGTCACATGCTTCAGGTTACATTATTTATCCTGTGCTTTTGTTGACCACATGGTTAGTGATGAACTACAACTGTGTAGTCCATAGTGGAGCGTAGTCTTTACTCTTCCAAGAAGCTCCAAATAGTTCAGGCTACAAGAACCTTCACTGAATTATGAAGCTTTTGGCAGCAGATTTGAATAGAAAGGTGTTCAGTGTTAAGATCATACTCACCAGCAAGTCAGTGGTGATCAGGACACGGCTTGATCCTGATCTGAACTCTCTCATGATAACATCCCTTTCCTTCTGGTCCATGTCACCATGCTGTGGAGTTAAAAAAATTGTAATTGCTACAGTTCCAGACTGGAATATCATTTAAAAAATAGAAGTGATGTTTGAAGCCCAGCGTCCCTACCTGCCATGGAACAAAGCAGGTACGGATAGAAGGAACATTTTTCTTTAAGCAGGGGGAACGATAATACAGCACCACACAGCTATATTATAACTTTCCTGCTTTTCACTCAAATATAGCTCATTATTTGTTTTTCAGTGTGTACATGGCATTTCAGAAGTTATGTGGAAGCATGAGTTCTTACCAGAGCTGAGACTGTGAAGTCCCTGGCATGCATCTTCTCTGTAAGCCAGTCTACTTTTCTCCTTGTATTCAGGAAAATAACAGCCTGTGTAATGGTCAGTGTCTCATACAAATCACAAAGAGTATCCAGCTTCCACTCCTGAACAGAACAAAAGATCAGGAAATGCATCATGCCACTGACAGTTCAATACATAACACAAATCTCAAAAAAGGAGTAACACTTGAAAGCAACAACCAATTAAGCATGCTCTAGTGTGCAGTTATATTATATTCAGTATGACCCAAGAAGAGGGAACAAGACACTAAGCAAAGTTTCTGCATCAACTGTTGCACCAAATCTTAAGACACAGGACACTGGACATTAAGAAAGAGGTCCACCCTAGTCATTTTTGATCCAGTGCATAGTTTTTCTTCTTCTTGCGTGTACTCTACTAGCATTACTACAGAAACCAAAGCTCAACCTTGGTTTCTGTAATTTTAGCACAGTGCTTTAACAAGAAGGTAAGAGAACTTTAGCTTAACTCTTCCAGCCAGAGCAAGTACAACTGACACCAACCTCTCTTTCAACATTAATGTAGAATTGCTTGATACCCTCCAGAGTCAGTTCTTCCTTCTTCACCAAAATACGTATGGGATCTCTCATGAACTTTTTGGTCACTTCCAACACATCCATCGGCATCGTAGCTGACAGCAACACAACCTAGAACGTATTACTGGGTGTTAGCATGCACCCACACCACCAGTTCTCAGCTACACAGTAACCAAATCTACATCCAATTTAACTATGTGAAAGGTTTTTTTTTACCTGGATGTTTGTGCTTAATTTTTGAAAGATCTCATAAATTTGATCCTTAAATCCACGGCTCAACATTTCATCAGCTTCATCCAGAACAAACATTTTGATCCATTTAGGTGCTATTGAAAAAAAAAAAAGGAGTATGCCATCAAGTTTCAGAAACACACCAAATACTTTTATTAATGTCACTCTCCTTTAGGACTAAGCTTTGCAGTACAAGTCTCTACACTGACAGCAAATGCATTACTTAAGCTCTTCCTGCATGTGAAATTCGTATTGGAAAATTATCAAGAGCAAAATTAAGTCATACTTACAAAGGTAGCGTCTGTTTAACATATCAAACACACGCCCCGGAGTTCCAACCACAATGTGCGGAGCCTCAGCCTGAAGTTTTTGCATTTCATTGCGAACATTTGTACCACCAATACAAGCATGGCATGTTGCTCCCATGTAGTCTCCAAGGGCCAGAATTACCTTCTGAATCTAAAATAAAACCCTTCCATTAGTAGTAGTTCCTGGTACACTAAAGATTAAGCCCTGTTATCATTGGTGCTTATGGACTTTGGAAGCTAAGAGAGCAAACTAGGTCTATGCAGCTCTTATGGTTAGAATTGACAGTCGCCAATGATTTTGCCCAACTGCTTGTTATTCAAGTTGTTCACTAGAAAGCTCAAGTCAGAGGGGCACTTAGTTAAAAATTTTTGTCATTACTAGTTGTACTAGCTAAATAAGTGACTACCATGCACCTGCTATTATTAAGTTAAAAGCAGGGCCTCCAGAAGTGAACAAGTTTTCAACTGCTAAGGCCTGCATGTTAAGCACTTGCAGAAAGTTCGTGAAAGAGCATGCAAGTACACTGCTATGCCAGGCTTCAAAACAAGCCTCACTTCGCTAGTGTCTTCAGAGTAGAAGAAAGGCTAAACATTCTGATCAGAGGTCCTTGTTCCACTGATCTGTTTGGGTTAGTTTTTCTTTTTAGATTTCTTCCCTGTCTGATTTACTATGTTTAGCTTTACCTTCAAGAACATCTCCACTATAGCACTGGCATCTCAGTATATTCTAGTTGAAAAAGACAGGAAGTTGTATATAATAGTTTTTAGTCTATTTTGAGTTCTGTTCAATATTTCATCTTAAGGCCCCACATTATTGATATACATTCATCCTAAAAATTAAATCTTGTAAGTTTTGTTAAGCACTCCCACTCTTAAAACAGAATACCAAGCCTTGAAGGTGAAGTACACATGCATTAACAATCAAGAAAACATCACAAAAATACAAAAACAACGAAGTGACCACATGCGCACTGCAGTTTTCATGTTGCACAACTGCACGCAAGTTCAAATAGCTTCCAAAAAGTATGTTTTGTTTCCACTCAGAACGCTGTGCTTTAATAATATATCTTGTATTTTTTTTCTGCTGAAGATGCTCCCTCAGAACTATACACAGCATAGCAGCTGGCTCCTGCATCCCTGCCCCAGCATACCCTCCACGTGCATCAACTCAACTTTTCAAGCAAGCAGAGAACTTGTGGGACAGAAGCCAGTTTATATCCCCCATTACTCAACACAAAAAGGGTTCTGAATGGATTAGTTACAGCCCCTTAAGTAGTCTGTTTATTGTCTCACAGTTGTGAAACCTGAAACCTATGCAACACACAAGCAGCTTTTTTTTTTTTTTAACTACACTATCAATACCTGTTGAGCCAGTTCTCTGGTAGGGGCCAATACTAGTGCTTGGGTCTCCTTGAGATCAATCTCCAACTGCTGCAGGATGGAAATAGCAAATGTGGCTGTCTTGCCAGTACCTGACTGAGCTTGAGCAATCACATCATACCCTAAAAAAAGTAGGATACACATTTACTGCTCCCACACAGGTCATTCATGTTTTTAGTTTTATTTTATTCCCTTTGAAATAAGTGATCAGCATTAAGAGTTCTCTCCATTTCAGGTCAGTCCCGAAAGATGGTGTACCATCATATCACTTGTTCAGTAATTACTAAAAATAGGTATCATCGCACACTAATAAAACAGCAAATGCATTTTGCAACACTTCCTTAATTATCCGATGTTGGTATCAACAAATGAATCACCTGCATACCTTTGATGCATGGAATAATAGCTCTCTGCTGAATAGCTGAAGGCTTCTCAAAACCATACGCATAAATGCCCCTTAGAAGGGATTCTTTTAAATTCATATCATCAAAGTTGTCAACAATCTCATTCCAATTGCTCTGTAATGAAGAAGACAAATAAAAAAATATTAAATCCAACACCCATCTCCATCAGTGATTAAATTCTCAAAAGTCAGTTCACATGTGCTCACCTCAATGACACCATCGGGGTCCATTCCCTCTGGGCCGCCATGGTCTCTGTCACCAAACAGAACAAGCTGTTAACACCGTAGCAACTAACATGCAGAAGCGAGTTGACACCTTGGCTGCCAAAAGCCGTATCTGGAACCCGTGACAGGTCATTCTAGCAGGTGCGTTGATGTTTTGGCAACAGAGGGACCCCTAACCTCTCCCCACCGGCTTGGGCGCCACTAACCCAAGTCCCTCAGCTCTCAATGTGACAAAACATCATCCAAGCCTTAGAGCCACAGCGAGGCTTCACGGGGACCTTCAGACTGTAGAAAAACCCACCAGAAAACAAAAAAAAAACCAAACATGGCTCAATCCCCGATAAAAAAACCTTACCTATTTCAAAACCCAAAAACCTAGCCGGCAAGACAAGGACGTGCCGTCCCAGCCTACAGCGCCCCCCTCACGGAAGGCAGCCGTTGAAGGCGGGGCTCCGCACCCCGAGCCCCGCAGTTGTGGGGAGGGAGCGGGGCAATGGCCGCCGCTGCGCACTCTAAGCTGGCTCAGCTGCAGCGCCTGGCGTGGAGCGGGGGGGGGGGGGGGCGGGGGGGGAGGCGGACTCCCGGCTCCGCTGCGGTTCTCTCCCCCCCCCCCCCCCCCCGCTCGCCACCCCGCCCCGCCTCAGCGCCGGGCAACTCTCGCGAGAGCTCCACCCCTGGGATTGCGCAAATCGGACACTGCGCGCAGGCGGAGGAAGGCGCCGGGCGATCGCCCAGGGGGGCCGCGCCCCTCCCCCCCTCCCCGAAAAAAAATAATGGTCTCGCCCTTACAGCCGGGCCCGCAAACCCGGGGCGAACCAACGGCAGAAAGCGGCGGCTGCGGGGGGGGGGGGGGGGGGGGGGGGGGGGGGGGAAGGCAATGAGAATTGTAAGGAAAAAAATAATCCTGAGCGTAAGGAAAAAAATAATCCTGAGCAAGGCACTCAATACATTTTAATTACAATTTAGCTCAGTGGGTGCGATTATATTAAAAATGGCCCTTTTTCAGGGGTGGGGGATGCTAATTAAATCAACAACGAAAAGCGAACCCCGAGGAATGGAACTAAATCCCCGCTAAACCGCGACTAAGGGGCGAGACGGGACCGAAACGTCTAGAACCGGGAGGGGCCGGGGCACCAAGCACTGTCTAACCGCAGCGCCGAGCCGCCCTCAGAGAGCTGCCTCGAGCGCGCAGGCACCTCCTCCGCCCCCACAATCTCGCTTCTTTCCCTCTCCCTGGCCGCCTCCGCCCAGCCCATCGAGCCCCCTTACAAGGAAGGGGCCCGAGGCCTCCCCATGCCGCGCCATACCTGCTATAATCCGCGGAGCCGCCTGACATGTTCCGAACACCAGCTCTGTCCTCAACTGAAAAGGCAAGCCCTCCGCGGCGCCCCCTTTATATATCCGCCCCGCTGCCGGACTCGTTTCGCTCTGCTCTGCGCATGGATATACGCCTCACGCCACAGAGAAAAAGGCACTAATCCCCCCGGATTGAGCCCTCTTCCCAAGGGATTCCCCTCACTCCACTCCTTGAGGTACTCTGGGAGGGGGTGCCTGAGCCACTCGGGGCCACGAGGTGAGGGGAACGTGGAACTACTTTTTTCTCTCAGAGCGCGGAAGGATATTGCACCATTGACGGCGTGACAGTGCCTCGCTCCTTCCTCCCGCTCTCCTCCCCCCCCCCCCCCCCCGCCTCGTTCCTGCGCACGGGGTTTCCCGCTCCGGCCCCTGCTGCAGCGCGGGGGAGGGGGAGCGTGGCGGGGGCGGCGGGGGTAGCGAAGGAGGGGGGAGGCGGCGGGAAGGGGCGAGGGCGGCCGGGGCCGACACGACCCAGGCCCGGCGGGTTGAGAGGGACAGGGAGCAGGCCATGCGGCAGCAGCTGAAGACGGCAGAGCGGCTCCCTGTCATGGCTGCGTTTCCCCCGCCATGTCGGTTATTTTTAAAGCCCCGGTGCCTGGAAGTCAGGGGGATGACAGAGGAGAGCGGCTTCCTCGGGCGGGGAAGACGGCTGCTGGGCCGCGGGGCTCGCCCCTCTCCGTCCCCCACACAGAAATGACTCCCTCCTCCTCCCTGCTAGGCTAAAACACCCCCTGAATTCTCCCTCCTCACCTGGTGAGGGGCAGGAAAGGGCTAAGCCCGGGTCGGTTAGCGAGGGGGGCAGCGCTGGGCGACAGGGAGCGGCGGCCGGAGGGGCCGTGAGGTGAGGGGGCAAGATGGTGGAGCCTGAGGGCCTCTCCTCAGCCCCGGGCACCCTCCTCAGCCCCGGCCCCCGCTGAAGCACGGGGTGTGTTTGTGTGGAAACCGGCGTCGCGGTGAGGAGGCCGGCCGGGGGGGGGGGGGGGGGGGCGCGGACGGCGGGTGCTCCGTCTGCCCGGGTTTAGGACAGCAGCTTAGCTGAATCATGCAAATTTGTCACGGGGTGTTAAAGGTGGATAATTTCTAAAGGGGATGAAGGCGTATTTGAAGAGTATTTGAGGGAGACAGGCGGGGTGGTCCTCGGGGCGCTACTGAAAACGCAGTGCTGCGGTTCATAGTACAGCCAGCGATGTCTGCGAAAAAAAATCTGTCACGGCTGATTTAAAGGTTAGTGCAGTCCAAAATAAAGCAGTAAGGAAGATGTTACTGTGCAAACTGACTCAATGAAATGATCGGTGATCACGCCCGTTGCTTTCATACTGCTGTAGAAAAAAATATCGATCATTTTAATGCTCTTCTCAGGATTTACAATAATCTGTTCATCAATATTTCTCATGTAGGCGAATAATAAAAATTATAAGCAATAATTTGTGCCAACTTTAATGGGTTTATGTGTGCCACTTCACAAACTTGTTTCCATAGTGATTATATATGAACAAATGGAGGCAGTGCTTGAAAAACTCAACCCTTTACTTGTCTAGAATATTGTAAATTGTCTAGAACCATCTAGAATATCCATAAAGGGCATCTCTGAAAGACTAAGTGTAGATTAGCTCTTCCTATGGTAGCATCTGCTGGGGATATTATCTGCAGAAATGATGTAACACTTACCAATATCCCAGCTAAACTATAAATGTAGCTCCTCTGTTGACCCACCCTAATGCTCTCAAGTTTTGTCCACCCATGCTGAGTAGAAAATATTGAGGATGCTTCTTGTATTTGCAATTTACACAGCCACACAATAGTAACCAGAGGCCTTTTTAAATGAATGATAGCAGTTTGCGTGACCCCGTAAGCCTCTGGTTGTAAAAGAAACAGGATGGACTGGAGAAAGAACGTCAACACAGGTTCAGGCTGGCACAATTAGACTGCCCATTAAAAATTACTTTGGGTCTAAATGGAAGAAATAATACTACTGAATATTTGTTTTTATTTTCTCGAACATTTATTAAGAAAGCTGTAGAGTGTAAATACTTTTTATTTAAGTATTGCAATTAGGTCCTAGTATATTTGCAAACCCGAGTGGAAAAGATTTCTTGACATACGGGAATTTCAAGAAGGTAAACCATCATTTTCCACAGACTCTAAATGTCTTTTAAAAAACCATTTGTCATCTCAGAAACAAGTATCTAGTTTATCTTTTTCTGTAAAGAAATTTGTCATTTCAGATTACCTGTGTATTCAAACCACTTTGAAAGTTCGGTTTTGACAAAAGTAGTTTCTAACTAACAAGGCTTTCCTAGCTTTCTTTAAGGATAGTTATAGGAAAAACTGTTCCCATTGCTCTAACTTGCTGCAAGTCTTGTTTCACTCAACTTGACCAAACTTCAACTCATTAAAAAAACCCCACCAAAACTCAGAAAATGTTTTTTGGCTATTAACTTCAATCAAGGAACAATTTTTTAAAATCGATTTTGTTATTTACTGTCTGCGATAATGGCATCTGGGAGTCAGATGCCAAGATTTCTTTATGCAGACAACTATGGAGCCAAACAGTGCTACCTGCACCTCGCCCAGAGCTCCTGATCACTGGCCTTTATAGAGCAGCTTGAAACTTCCATGTCTCTGAGGATTTTGTTCAACTGTGATTTACCTGATGCTTGAATATAAAGAAAAGTCTGTGGGTGTATTAGTATCTCCTGTCATGTGGTCGTGGCAGAGTCTGACAAATCTGATTAGTTGGCTGTGTTATTTGCTCTGGTTCATCATTATTTTAATCCACTTTTATAGAATCAGATAGTCCCCAGTCATATGGCCTCTCATCAGATGCTCTCTATTTGCCTTAAGTGTTGTGTGACTGGAACTATGAAATTACGTTTTAAGAAACTAATCATCAGTTCCCATGTTAAAGAGACTCATGGATGTTCCACATCGAGGCATATGAGGAAAGGAATCCAGTGTTTCTTCCAGTGAAAATCACTGACTTGTTTCACCAAATGAAAAGAGGAAAGAAGTTTTGCTTCATTAACTTGGGATAAGCAAAGGGTTGGAAACACTGAATCAGTCCTCCCTTTTTGTGAAACAAGATAGCAGAAATCCAGGACTGTTGTCCTAGCAATGACCCTAACTGCACTAGAGAAAACATTTTTTAGTCTTTAAAACCTGTGTACCTGAATAGTATTTGAGAAATATCTTTTCAGTTATAGTAAGGCAAACAGGCAATTCATTTGTGATATTGTATCTAATTTGTGTATTTTTAGACTGGTGGTAGCCATGCTTTGCCTGGGATTATTTGTGTTCTGAACATGAAGCATCATAGCGACAGGTATTGAAAAGTCAGATTTTGTCACGGGCAAAAATCTTGGACTGACAGTGGGATTTGTTATGGCTTTTAATTTTCTTAAGCTTTCTAGAGCAGTCTCAACTGAAAACTTGCTCCTCAAGGACCAGGTTCATGTTATCATCAGGCAGAAGAAATACCAAAAAGATGTTAAATAATATATGTGTGCTACTAAAGGTAGGATCCATGGCCACATTTATGTGTGCACATAATATACTTCAGTAGATGTCTCCCCAAAAGACAATCCTAGTGAATCATGAGCTCTTCAGTGAGAGTGAACATAATTATACATTTATTAACAGGGGGTAACAGATGGACTAGCTGGTTTAGCAGCTGGGTTTCCAGTCATTATTCATGCAGATTGAAGTAAAGAATGATGTATCTAAAGAAAGCAGTAGGAGCTGACACCTCTTGAAACTGAGCTCTAGTTGAGCAATTCCTGCTCATCAATATTCTGGCAAAGGCGATGTCACAGTTTGCATTATGAAATTTCAGAAAACTCCTTTTAGAAATCTCATACCATGATTTGAATTTACCATGAAACTGTCATGTACTTCACAGGAAACCTGGAAAATCCCGAGTTCCTCTCCTGCATTTGCATGTCTGATGCTGGAGTATGTACTGTATATTATTTGATTGCCACAACTAGCAGGGCAAAGAAAGTAATTGTAAACAGACAGTTTATTCACAGTAGGTCACATTAAGGATCAAGATTATTTGCTAGGGTGTTGTTAGCAAGAAGTAATGTTTTTCAGTTCATGATTCCCAAAGGATCCTGCCTAAACAAAAGCTTCCTTCCTCAGATGTAGGAGTGAACAGGAAAGATTCTGGAAAATCTCCAGGGGAGAGAGAAAGTCCAAATTCCAGGAGTCCCATGCTTGTAATTTAAATACAGTCACTGGGTTTCATTAACGCTAACTTATGCTTTTTTTGTCATTCCACTGAAATTGTAATCTAAACAAACTAAATAAGAATTTATAAGATGCAGTGTTTTTAATGCACTGAGAAAGCTTGCTTTGCATTCTTTAGTATCTCTGTGTGATTTGAAATCCATATTATGATGACTTTAGTACATTAGACTGTTAGGCTTGCTTTATCATTATTTTTTAAAGTTATTTTACAACTTTGTTGTGCTTTGACAGATATTTCTACTCTTTGTAACTGTAATCAAACTTGTGTTGTGAAATCTCAATGGTGCCCTTGTTCAGTGAATTGAAAGTACATCCAGACACAGAATTTTCTCTCCCAGTCGAAGTTTTGTCTCACTGAATAGTTGTGTGCTAGGCCAATAAGGAACTTTTTCAAAAATGCTTAAATGATTTAGGAGGCAAGCACTATAGAAAGCCAGTGGGATTTAAGCTGCTTTAGTTAATTTAATTGTTCTACATGCTCAGTCTATTCAAGATATTCAGACTTGTGCAGAGTATATAGGGTGGATAGGACCTTTTGCTGACCAGCTGACTCGCTTGAAATGTATGCACAGTGGTTTGTGGCTTGTGCTCCCTAATTGCTTCGAGCACAAGTCTCCAAGAAGTGTTCCTGCTTCAGTTTTGCATAGTTTTGTTTCTTAGCCTAAGTTCTCTCATTCCCAGTAAGATTTTTTTTATGTTCATTTGTTAAACTGTTTAAGACTAATCTACTTGTTGTTTTTTAAAGAAAAGGCAAAGTTGTTTGAATTGCATATTTCAGATTATTCATCCATTAATTCATCTTCTCCTAGAGTTTGGAGCTTAAATTCAGAGTTGTAGTGACCTTGGTGCCTTCAGATGTCTGAAGCTATCTGTTACGTATTTCTTATTCTGGAATAATTAAGTGCTCTATGAATCTTTAAGAAAGATGGTTTCTCCTTTATACAGTGGGAAAGTTCTTGTAACCTGCTGCTGAAAGGAAGTGGCAGAAATGTTCTGGTGCCTCAGAGGAACCTGGGATTCTCAGCCCTGTCTCAGAGGGTCAAAAATCTAAAGAACTAGGGGAAGTTAAATACTTCTTATTTTTATAGTAGATGCATATAATTTCATTCAGTGGCCTTTGAACTTGTGAAAATTTTCCCATTTACTTCAGTTAGAATTACGTTGGGCTTCTTATAAAAAACTACTGTTAATTTTAGAAAATGTGTATTTCCTCTCTTAGAAGAAGTATGTAAATCACTGTTAATTCTTTAAATGAGTACAAAGTAAGAAGACTATCATATGGGATCACTTATGGTGGTCTTGTGATTTTAGTAACTATTCTGGTAATAAGAAGAATGTTGGCACAATAAAATCCCAACCCAAATACTTGAAACAGAAATATACTTTTCTTTCTGTGATTTTCTTAGTCAGTCAGTCTTCCGCATGCTATAAAACTCAATAGTTATAGTTTAAGGTCTTGAACGTTCTCCTTGATTGAGCAATTAGATTCTTTCTTGCAGTCTCTAAGGCTTGTAGTCAGGCCCAGGACATGGTGCCAGCTTAGCTCTGTTCTCTTTTGTGTTTAAGACTCCCAGTGTGACCACAGCCATGTAATTTTAGCACTAAAATTGAACAGATAATATTTATTAGAGACTTGTCATTGACTTTTATTGGAATGAGAGCTCTTTCTGCACTTCAGTTTTCTCCTCTGTAAAGTGGGGGTGATAGTAGGTGCCTCAGAGGTTGCATGTGGGCAAATGTTTGAAAAACGTGGAGATCGGTAATGGTAGGAGGCTTAGAAATCTCTGGTAGAAGTTACATGCATACTTTCAGGGTAGAGTTTGTTCTTTCTATTACAAAAGTAAAGAAAGCTAGAGAGATTAAGCAGGTGGCAGCTGCTGATAACATCCTGACAGAGTACTGTGGTTACGTTTATTTTTTTAAGTCAATTGGAAGCCTTCTGCACTACCATGAAATAGTGCATGTCATATATTTCTGTGAGACAGACTGCAAAGAACATTTTCCAATTCTGAGAGGTAAATATGAGCCTGTGCATTCTTTTGAAGAAAACATTTTTCCTTCTGATATTGGTTAACTATGCAAGTTATTTATTCTCATAGTTATTCAATTTGGAATCCACTGACAAAGCTTGAGGTTTTGAATTGCTGAGCTGATTTCCATTGTTTAATTTTTGGAACAGCCACTACAGGCAGACCTATACTCTGTATTTAGTTGTGAGTACCTTTCTTCATTGATAAAAAAGTTGGCTGTTATGTTCTTAGTAGGAAGAAATAATGCATGTGAACCAAGCCCGAGATGAAAACACTAAAAAGGCTAAGCAGTTCTTTGATTTTACAGGGGTATATTCAAAGGACCAGAGTTTGTGATAAAAAATTAATAATCTCTAATATGTATTGTAGATATGCTTACCTTGATAGATGCTTTATGTCCTGACTGATGACATCAAGTCATACAACTCTGTCCTTCCCCATCCAAATTGCAGTTTTAGACATCAGAGCAAACACACTGTGCTTTTCAGAGTTTATGTACAGTGCTGTGAGTTATGAGGGCCCATCTTGGATTAGTGACAACAAAATAGCTAGGTTTTATCAACTGATACAGCATTGCACAGAATGCTTTGGTATTAGTGTTTTACAGGCCTATATTGTCAGAATATTTAAAACGTGTATGTCCCTAAACAGCAAGAGTAAGATACCATAAAAATTATTTAATTGTCCTTTAACAGAAGCTCTTTCTGCCCATATCCAGCCTTGTGTGTTAACTGAAGTCTCTTCCTCCTTCTCTAGTAGACCATTTGAACCTCCAGAACAGTATTTTGCAGTTTATAGATCTTGTTACAACACGTACATGTTAACAATAAAGATAAATACTTTGTCATTAATAAAATGAGCTATGTAGTCAGAAGTATTGCCTTAAGGTAAATCTTAATTTGTACAAACTGTAAGTTTTCTACTGAGCTTTACTTTTTGTAAGAAAATTGAGACTCCTCATTTCTGCAGGTAACTATAGCTCAAATTCCCTGAGTTTTGTTTCTGTCACTGATACTGGCTCAATATGAAATTATAGATGAGTAGTTTCAGCTTTGTGGTCTTGTTTCACCTGCCTGTAAAATGGAAATCATAATCTCCTGTCTGAAGGATCTCTTGGAGCGTAAACTGTTTAAGGCTGGGACTGACTGCTTTATGTGCTATGCTTCAGCCTAGAAAGCTGTCGGTTCTGGGTGAGAAGCTGAGGTTCTACCTGGGTAAAAGTTTAAAAAATTAATGAAGATAAACATCGTGTCTTGTTTAATAATTTTGTTTGTTTGTTTTGTTAATCCTTCTGAGATTTATTGGGTGAAATATAAATATTACAAGGCTTTTATCTTTAACAGTGTTATGGATGCATGCTGTTGTCGTGACTGGGTCTGAAATGTGTGCCCGTGAAGCTGAAGCTGCCAAGTGTGCTGCTAAGAAACTGTCTTGTAACTCTTCTGCTCTGTTTTGGGGGGTTTCTTTTTAGTGTTATGGAGCCTCTGTAGGCCAGTCCTTAGTCCCAGTTGTTTGTGCTTTAGCTCACCCCAGAATGCTATTATATATTATTTTGTATACTAATTGAATACTGCCAGATGAGACGAAAATGAACATATGAGGTGCTGGATAGTAGGTAATTCATTCTTTTCCTCTCAGGTTGCACCCAGGAACAGCTGCCCACATTTTCCTGGGGTCCACTGACACAAGCAAGCATGGACATCCACTGATGCAAGCACAGACAGAATGCAGGTGAGCACGTTATCTTAGCCAGGAGTAACCGTGGCATTGCTTGTGCTAATCCATGACATGCACTTTAACATGTCATGTCACAGCAATTGGCAGTGGCCAGAAACCTTTGTTCTTAACGCAGCAGGAGACAGAAATGAGAGTTCATGTGGAATTACAGAAATACATTGATTCATTTATTTCCTACATGTATTGAAAGTGATTGGAGTATAATTTACTGGCAATTTTTTGCAATAAATAAAGAAAATATATGTCCCTCTATTCAAAGTAGTTTTTTCTTGTGCTAGGTACTTTAATTTAATTTAAGAGTTTCTTGTAATAATTGTTTCTGAACCTTAAGGAGTTGTTTATTTGCTATCATAGTCAACATTTATTTGTAGCTCATTCTTCTGGTCAATTTAAAAGTAGCAAAGTCAGGAAAATCCTAATTTCTAAGCAGGCAGATACTATAATACTCAGTAACCACCCAGTTACTGGTATTTTTCTTTGCTTGCTCTTTTGTCCTCTGTAGCTTGTGTTACCATTTCTAAATATATTCTGATATACAGTTTTCCATGGATTACAAGACTACAAGATCTTGTATGATATTATTCCTTTTATTTTAGCACCAATTTAACAAACAAACCACTAGTTTAATTTATGTGTTAATAACAAATACTTAAGGTTTCAGGACTTCATTTGGATGTGAGATTTTGTGTATCTTAAGCTCAGAATTTTCCTTTTTTCACATTTCTGTCCAAGAAAGCTGAGTTATCACAACAATGATTTTACAGTTTATTACCCAAAAGGACTTCTCTGATTTCTTTTACTATTATTTATTTGCATTGCTAACAGTCAGCTCTTCTGAGAATACAACTTTGTACCCCCAGGAGCACGCTTTTTTTCTGAAATCACGTTGGAATTGTGTTTGTTAATTTACATCACATCAGAATTTTCTTTGCTAATTTATTGGGAAAGCAAACTGTGTATCTTTATGCAGAAGGAAAGAGAGAAAAGTGAGAACCGTAAAGGACTGCTGCCTCAGAGCTGCTGTTGCCATAGAGCTGCTAACGAGGAAAAAACTGCAGCATGGATTTCTTCTGCTGTTGAAGGTAAGATGAGGGCACAGCAAAGACTGTAGGAGGGGGAGGGGAGGCAGAGGGAGGGAGAAGAGGAAGAAAGTCTGCGTCCTTGCTGTCTAAAAAAGGAAATTCAGTGTCAGTGTTCATGAGCAGAACTGCTGGTGCAGAAGAACAAAGCTATCTCAGTTGTTTAGGGTAGCAACAGTGATGAGCAAGCAAGCGCACTCCCATGCTTTCAGGAGGAAATACTGCAAAGAAAGGAGGGAGAAGAAGAGTGACTTTATAATTTAGAAAATGCTGCTGCTTCAAGATAGCTGCTTTTGGATACTACTTTGGCATTAATATTATTCCCCTGGGTAAAGACAGCTGTGAAAAAACTCAGTAGGTAGATAAGCAAGAAGAAAAAGTGGTGGTAAAAAAATTCAACCTCATCTTGAGCTGATGAATTCTGTCTGTATGCATTAAAATGTGCCAGTTGTTACACTCAGCTGTGCAGTGCTGTGAAACCTTTCACAATGCAAGTGAAATTATATTTTTTGTGGTAAGATTGTTATGATAAATTGACCTGTTATCAACCTTTTTATCAGTGATCTTTCATCTTTTATATAAGATGTCTTTTGAGTGAAAATGTATAATAAATAACAGAAAATTAAATATTAGATACTTAACAATATTGACTACAGGACTGACATCAGACATGCTTTCTGTGGAATCTCTAATGGGGTGAGCTTTGTAGATTAAGACTCTTCATGATCATTGCAGAATAATCTGCAAAACACTCATTCAAAAGCTTTTGCTGCTGTTTCTACATCTGTCTAGCATGTTACATATTGCAGCTTTTTACTATCCTTCACCTGCTCCTTTTCTCAGTCTTTTGGCTCTTTCTGAGGCAACGGAACCCACATGCCCTGCATAGCAAACCCAGCATGCCTGCCCTTCTTGCATAGCGGGGCCTTGAAGAGACTGAAACAACCTTTAGAGGCAGTGGTAACACTGTCTTGGCTATGTTGATACTAGTATGTTGATATTGCTTAACCATCTGATTGCTGGATTATTGATTGTGCTTGGATAGAACAGCCCTTCCTCGCAATTTCTTGTTTTGCACTTTATCACCATTTATCAAATGGTGTTTGACTATTTCTCCTGGAGTCTGAAGATTGGGTCAGAGTGAATTTCTCCTATAGCAGTCTGTTAGCTTGATCGAGAATCAGCAACTCAGGCCATAAATAAATAAAAGTATACTAGGGGTTCAGAATTTTTCTGGCATTACAGTCTCTCATTCTGAAATTGTTATTCTTTGAGATTATAGCGCTTAGCTCATACATGCAATTTCCCAGTCATGAATGGCACTGGGAGAGATACATTGATCATGAATACATCAGTTGCCATTTCAAACGTATGTCATGAGGAATTGGATGCGTAAGTGTATTTTTACTAGTTAGACTCACTTTGTGATTCAGACTAATTGTGTCAGACTCATTAGCTGCAGATAGTTTTTCTGCAGTCTTCAGAACTGTTCTTTTTATTTACTATAGTCCCCAATGCAGTCAGTTGTTGATGACATTCTGTTAAGGTTTGCATGGGTCCCTTGAACCAGCACACATGAAGATCAAGTCTTAATCCATGATTGAGGCAACCCTTGGCAATATAAGTGATTGTGATTTAGTTCAGTGTCAGTAAATGGTTTAGTCATTTTGTGCTCTGAACAATTGTTAATATCTTGCTGGAGTAAATAATTGCATTAGGACTAAGGTCCACAGAGCATTAGATGCTGCATTTCAGAAAGACTTTGCTCAACTTGTGGCTCAAACCTGTTTGGGTTCTTTAGAAATCTGAGGTGATTATTCAAACAAGCATGACTGTATAATAAATGCCTCTATGCAGAGTAACTCTTCAAAAAGGAATGGATGGTCCCTATGCAGACTAAAATTTAGTTGCCTTAGATAAATATTTAGTGGAAGGTTAGGGTTGTGTCTTAGATCAATTTAATGTAGTTCTTCATTGACAAAAATGGGCAGCCAGAAGCACAATGTTGCCAACTGACAGGTTATTCTCACAAGTTTGCAAATAGCATGTATATTCATTGGTTCCAATTGGTGGTGGCTAATATGTTTTTACAGTGAAAAAGAGAAGAGCTACAGTAGCGCTAGTACAGAAATGTCTTGGCTGATTAACAGTGTCCAGTGTGTGGAGTGAGTGCAGATGCATTATAACCTTCATATTGATGCTATTCCTATGCTAGATGGTCAGCTACAACCAACAGATCTATCAACTTTATTGAAGGTTTCAGAGGCATTTTGGTTGTCTTATGGTAGAAAAGTAACCTAAAGTTAAAAAAAACCCCTGAAGCTAAACGAAGAAGGGTTGTTTGTAAATCTGGTAATCTGTTCATAATTTATATGGAACTCTGAAGAAAGAGGCAGTCTTGTAGTTTATACTTGTTTTTCCTGCTTCTTCCATCTGGCTTGTATTGTGGGAGTGGTCAAGAAAATAAGGAAGTATGGCAAAATGTTGCCCAGAACACTCTAATCTCTGTATTGGGCCAGGAAAGAAGCTATTAAGCCACTAGTGTTACTGTGGTTAATGCCAGCACTTGCACCAATTCCCCAAACATCCCAAAATAGAAGAGCTATTTTGTGGGTTAATGCTGCCCATAATTACATTTTTCTGCTTGCAAGGAGGTGTTGCACTGCTCAATGTCCATCTCAACCTCTTCCAAGTAATATCAGTTTTCTACACCATAGGCTTTGGCTGAGTGCTCTAAGGCCTGATTTTTAGCTGAGTACCCACAATGCTATTTAAAGTTAATGGGAGCACAGGCTTCTCAGCACAATTTAAAACCAGGCCTCTGTGCTGAAACAAGAGATCTGAGTTTAGCAGTCACAAGACTGCTTAAGTGATCATTCTGAATTCTAGATACCTTCTGGAACTGTTGGTTTTTTGTGGTGTTTTTGTTTTTGTTTTTGTTTTGTTTGTTTGGGGGTCTGTGTGGTTTTTTTTTTTACAAAGCATATTGCCAATACTTGATTGATTCCTGAGAAGTTGAGGTATATCCCATTGTATGTCTTGATTTTTATTAATTTTGTGAGCATATACAGCTAGTGGAACAGCTGGCACATATGAATTAATAGAATTCAGCTATAATAGATTTATTTCTCCATGATGTTTTATGGCATTAATCTTTTTTTTGTTGGATTGAATGGCAAGGAATTAACTTCTGCTGACATGCTTAAGGGTTAGAATAAGAAATAAACCAATGTTCCTTTATTGTTTAAATTTCCTTGTATGTATCTGGTGGATTTTTCAAGGTACTGAAGTATGGTGTTTTGGGCATGTAGTTCAAAGTCTTTCTTTAAATATGTTATAGCTCCCCCTGTTCTGTCAATGATCATTATGTTCCCCCCTTGAAATCAATAATCCTCCATTCTTGTCTACACCAACTGTCTGAGTTTTTTATAGTAATCTAAGTTTCAGTTAAAAATATGTCCTCCCTGGATAAAAGGTACATCCTCATTCATTCCCTGCCTTAATCAGTTTTGTTTGTTCACTGCCTTGTTTTTTTGCTCACGCAATTATTTTTTTGTTCCAAGCCAAGAGGTCTGTTAGGGCTCCTGTAATACGTACATCCAGTGGAGGATGGGGTGTCATCCACTGAATTTATACAGTGACTTCTCTTCAGTTTTAAAACAAATATACTTCTTTGGCATGACTCTGGATTCTGTGGGGAATTCTGGTTCTCTGTGACTCACTTTGAACTGAAACAGCAAGGTAAGTAGTTTGCTGTGTGAAGCCAGTAATTTAATGCCTGATCTTCAACTCACAGACCAGTACTGTCAGTATTCATGACAGAAGAGAAAAGAATCACTATCAAGTTTATAATCCCTCTTATACCATACTGATAGGAGTTACTCCTTTGGAGCTTATGCTTGGTTTTCACTGAGCAGCAGATTGAAACCTTCAGGAACAGCAGTAATGCTAGCATTCATTGTAGCAAGATGCCTTACCCAATTAGGAAAACCTTCTCTCTTTCCTCCTTAAAGCAGCCTTTCTCTTATTTTAGAATGCAGTAGAAACATTGTGTTATTAATTACATTTTACCAAACGAACTTCACTTAAAGCTTAATTAAAACAGAATCGTACTAATGTAGTCTTGTAAACACAGCAGAATTAGGAGTTGTGTGAGTAGCTGGTCACACAGAATTGACCACAGAATATCTATCCCCATTGTTTTCAAAGAATATTGGAGGAATTTGTACATTGGATTTGGTACAGCTCTGTCTATATGACAATGGCCATCCAGTGTTGTAATTTCTAATTCTGTAGCCACTTAGACCCATTTATCCTCAGATAAATTGTCGCTAAATTGGGAGCAATTATCTTGCTGGCTGAGAGACCTGAGAAAACAAGGAAAGAAATGGGTTCTTATGTCTTATCAAATGCCAGTGTTCATCGTTAATTCTCCCCATTTTCTGTCGTCAGGTGCCTGCACATCTCTCTCTGATGGCTAGTTACACTATGTGAATGTAGCATTGGAGGATGATTGGAATTGCCAAGTGTGATTAAAAGGTCATGTCTGAATTACAGCAAAAATCCAATAGGCCGTCCATAGTAAAGCTGGGGAATTTTTCATACGTCAGTTAAAATACATATTTTGTCTCATTGTCACAGATGGAATGAACGAGAGAGAGCTCATTAAACCCAGACATCTGCAGAATGGCCATCAGGTGGCTCTGGATCTCAGCAGTATCATGAACAGAGTTTTAATTCAGACAAATTTTCGTATCCCAGAGTCCTAGTTCCGATTATCTGTATCAGTAAGAATGCAATTTTTCTGGTGCAGGACTAGCTATTATTTTTAGTGTTCATGAAATTGCACTTAGAGCATTATTTATACACTTTGCTCATAAGAAGTAACTGGCAAATTTTTTATGCTCTATTGATAGAACTTAATATTTAAAACAGATTGCACAGATGTGATGTTTTTATCTACAGTGGTACTAACCCAGAAAAACGCTGAATGTTAAGCCTACTAAACCTTCCCTGGCAATCACCAAACCCTAATTTGGAGATCATAAAAACCCTGTGGCAAAAAATCTGCCATCTGCTGGCCAAGGAGAAAAGTACTTGTTAAGCACTGCAGTGCACTGGATAGAGCGCTCTAGCCTGAGTCCAGCAGTAGGAGAAACTGGTAGTTTTGCAGAGCTCTTCAGCAGCAGACTTGAAGCAGGCCTGGTCAGTAGTTCTCTAACAGCATATTTTTTCCATCAGAAAGTGCTGTTTTGTTATAATTAAAACTTTCTGTGGGAACATGTCAATGAGAAATTGAAATGTTCCATTCTAAAAATATCAGAACGTTCTGTTTCAAAACTTTTAGACTGGAACACTTTGATTTTTATTCCAGAATGATTTTTTTAAAGTAATTATTTTTGTACATTATAAAAACAAGAAGCCAAAATTTAAATTGTCGCCTTTGTATTAAACATTAATGAAACCTCACGTCGCTATAGCATGTGGTAACTTCAAGGCAGTCAAGAATCTAGGAGTTTTGGCTTTTATTACCCTGCTCTGACCACTCAGTCTATGTCTCACTACTTGTGGTCATGTACGTGTGCTGTGTAGGGGAAAATATGCCTAGAGTGTGACTATCTTTTCATTCAGATGAGGGAAATAGGAGATGGGAAGAAAACTTTGTTTTTCTCATCTTTGCATCTTTATTTCTTTTATTGTAATTTTGCATGAATTACTTGAATTCTACAGTAATTTAAAGAAAATCTGTTTTGAGCTTATACGCCTTTTAATAATAGAGCATACACAAAGAGTTCCCAGTAATAGCCAGTCAATATTCAGAAAAAAAAGAAAAGAAGCAAACAACTAAAGATAACTCTCAAGACTTTGCTTTAGCACTTGTCATGTGCTAAAAAGAAAAGATAGACTTTGCATTTCATCCTGCAAGGAAAGGAATGAAAGAAAAAAATAAAGGATTTGATTAGTGGTAGATCCAGGAGTTACTACTATTTTATCTTTCCTTAAAATGGAGCTCCAGCTAAGTTGTATGACTTCTTAAAGATTGGTAACTTTGTTTTCAAAAGGAAAGAAAGTACAGTGGTTCTGATTATATATCACCAGTCATGAGATAATTATCTATCTGTCTAATATATGCCTATGTGGCAGCCAGTTACACTGTGTTAAAAAAATGTTTAGATGCACATAACCAGGCTGAATTTGTACTCACAGGGACAGTTTCTAATTTTGGAATTTATGGCTTTTAAAATATAATTTTAATGTAGCTTTTAATGCAGCTTTTAATGCAATTAGAAAAAATGAAGAAGAAGAAATTGCATGTGCAAAATCATAGTGATTCTCCCTCAACACAGATTATCAGCAGGGCTGAGTTCTTTCACTCACAGTGTGGTTATCTACCAAATGAGCTGAGGAAGTAACTGAACACAGAAGGTTGTTTACCTCTGTAGGAACCAGTTACTGGAGAGGGGAAATGTGCCTATGCTGTCAGGGAATGTTTAGATTCAGGAAGTATGAGTTCAGTTCTGTGATGTCTAGGGGACTGTCCTGTCATGATTGGAGAGACCCTCCTGCATAGGTCTTTTGCTTTTTTATTTTTGCTCTTATGTCCCCTCTCCAGTTCCTGTCCTTTTTTGCTTCTTGGCCATGCTACCTCTACCATGTCACTTCTCCATCCCATTCACTCTCTTTCCATTTTTGCCACTAAGTTGCTTTTCTCTCTCGTTCCTTTCACCCCGTCCATATTGTTCCACCCTGCTTCTGTCCTTTCCACTTCTATGTCTTCTGACCTTTCCTTGTAGCTATCTTCTCCTTCAATCCTCCTGGACCTTTTATGCCAAGACCTCCTGATCCTGTTGATCCATCTGTTTTGTGTTCTCTAAGTAGTCTTCATCTATCTAGTTCTTCCTCACCTGTGAGTTGATGGCAATAGAAGCATAGTACACAAAAGAAGGACACATTCCCATCTGTTAATTATATAGTCTTGATGCCACAGCAATCCCAGCAGCTGGGATGAACAATTTCAGAGAATATCCTTTTTCTCTCTACAGATGTGTTGGATGATACTTATACTGTGGTTTCAAGCAGTGTGGTCTTTTACAACAAAATTGGTGAAGTGTTCCCATTTGTAGCACCTTACCCTTTCAATAACCTTTTATGGGACCAAGTAGTGGTTCAAACTGGTGAACTGATCTGGCATTAAAGTATTTATTTATCGCTCGGTGTTTTTTCAGCTGAATAAATTATTGGATCCACACAGAGGGAAAACATTTTAATTTGCCAGAAATATCTGGTGCTTTTTAGCTAATGTATCCCACCAAAACCTTAACATTTGGAAGTTACCCAGAATAGAAAATTCAGTCCAGTCTCTAAATTATGCACAACCTAATAATGGAAGAAGGCAGACAAATTTTAGGTAACTCAAGTGTTTGCAATTTTGTAATCTGATCTGTAATATTTGTGCACCTCTGCCACATCAAAATTTCTCAGTCATAGTGCTTCTACTGTGTAGTTAACATAATATGCATAGGGAATAATAAACCTGCTTTATTTAGAATTCTCTCAGCTGTCCCTGTTATCTCATTCAACAGAACAACCTGCTAGTGATAGGCTGGTGGTAATATTAACTTGTTAAAGAAATTGGCAGGTAAAACTGGTTCCTTTATTTTATTTTGTTCTTTAAAAGATTCACTCCAGTAAATTAGAGAAATATTATTTCAGATATCTAAGAAAGGCATCCTTGCTCTATATTGGCTTGCTTTTGTCTTACACATATTTGGTTGAGATTCTTCATGTAATCTGCGAAATTTTTTGTGCCATTGTTTTAAACGTAACACAGTGAGATTTGATGCAGTGATTCACTTTGTGCTTATAGCAACTTGAAGCAGATGAGATACAATTTTAACTTCTGCAGCAGAAGGCTGTTGACTTGCCTGGTCCCTTTACTAGCCTGGTTCTGAATCATTGGTGCCATTGCCTGATTTACATCTTTGCAAATATATGCAAATACAGAGAATTGCCATATGGTCTTAGGTCCCCTGAAGTGCTGCTGACCTACCTGAGTATCTTAGCTAACAGAATAGGAGCTTTTGCCTCTTAATATTTTGTACATTTCAAAAGGCAGTATTTTTCTTATTTTTCTATGTATAATTTCCGAAAAGGATCCTGTGATATTTGAATTATAGTAAAGCATCTGAGATATCAAAGTCTTTGGTTTGGGGAGGTGTTGAGCTTTCTGTTGCTGGATTGATGTTTTCTACTGCAGAAGGCAAGAGATCTTCATTTGTGAATTCTCTGGGAAAACCAGAAGGAGCTGGAAGGTCCATGATTTGTTTCCATGGCTTTCCAGGACATCTGGGGAGAAGAGATTCTGTGCGATCTGGCAACCCATTAAATAAAGATGTATCAGGAAAAGTTAGTGGTTCTGCAGGTGTACTGGTTTCCTTTCTTGCAACCCCTGGATTAACTAGCTCTGATGCTGTTTCAGCACTGTATGATGGGAGGGTTTCGTTTTGATTAAAACCCCTTTCATTGGACTCCTGAGAAGATTTGGGGGTTGGGTGTTTATGTTTACCATTTTTACCGTGTTTTTTATGCCCACACCCATGGTCAGTTCTGTGCCCACAACCAATTTCATGCCTATGCCTTTTGTCAGACTCATGATCCTTTTTATATCCATGCCTGTGTTTATGCCCATGTTTATGCCTGTGTTTATGCTCATGTTCATGTTTGTGTTTATGCTCATGTTCATGCCTGTGTTTATGCTCATGTTCATGTCTGTGTTTATGCTCATGTTCATGCCTGTGTTTATGCTCATGTTCACCTTCACCCTCTGGTTCCTGTCCACCATCTTTTCTGATTTCTTTGCCAGGTCTTTGCCCTTCTTCTTCATTTTCATCAGAGCATGAAATTTCATTTGGCTGGTCTAGTGTAGCAAAGCTTCGCAAAGGTGTGAATCCAGGAGGCCTTCTTAGAAGTACAGTCTAAAAAACATTGCAATAATAGCCATATTTGTTACATGAACAAGAAAAAATAGCTTCAGATTTGGGAAATACAGAAGTTGGCTCATTGCAGTATGAGTCATTTAGCAAAAATATCAGATTTTTAAAGTAAACTAAATATTTATCTTTTCTATCTGTGATAAGTATGGAAGCATAAACATCCTTCCAAATAATTCCAGAGTATTTTAGCAGTTACATGTTAGAAGAACAATTGATATATCACTAAAATTCTGTCAGTTTAATATGGGAATAATACTATAGAGAGGAAAATATGTGTACTGGTTTTAATTTATGAACAATACAGTTAGTTGATTTCTAGGACTAAATGTCCCTGCGCCTGTTAGAGTATAACAGTCTAATGTATAAAACCAATTTATGCTAAAGGCTAACACATCTCTGAGTAGTCTCAATACCAGAATATACAAAAGATCTGGGTCATTTTTTTATATGAAATGTAAATATTAAATTTTTTTTCTAGATTTGTCACATGCATTTCATAAGACTGCTTAGAAATAACAAATATAGGTTAAAGCTGATAATATGAAACATTCAGTTCTTACTGAGTAATCTCTATTTCCCCATTGCTGTTCAACTGGAAGGCAAAGACTGAATGCATGCTGTACAGTCACTATCCAACACGGGTTTAATTTCTGTCCACCAAAGTGTCTGATCATTATCTAGCTGTAAATCAGGGTTGCTTGGGATGGAGCTAAATTTGAAAGTTGATGCAAATACAATATTGTAGTGAAAACAAAGAGGAGAGACATTTATTAGTTGATACATAATGAATAAATAGGTAGTTATGAAGGTGCTGAGCACAGTGAAGTTATTGATTAGGAATGCAAGTTAATCAATCTCACTTTATTCAGTGTATCTTCTCTTCTTCACTGGGGAACATGGGAGTCCCTGTATTTATTAAAAAACCTGCAATCATCCGAACTAAAAAAGTTCTGATAATAAAAAAAGATTTATATTCCATTCTGAAATTTTCAAACTGACCCATGTTCAGCGCTAGTTAATCGTGGAGCTGGGCAGGAAGGAAACTGAAAGATCTTTCTGCAGAGATTGACAACTTGTGGCAGGAAATCTGCTACTCTACTAGTATGAAAAGAATCGCAGATGCTTTTGAAATCTGTGGGGTATAATTATTGTGTTGCCAAATACATTTTTTTTCTCAATTTTTAAACCTAGTATGAATAGTAATTCAAAGGAGCTGATGGGGCTCGATACTTTAGAGCTTAACTGATAATGCAAAGGAGCAGTCAATAGGCAGAATGTTCTCTCTGTCCTATTGCCTTTCTATGTCTGTAATCACTGTGTTGTCCACTGTCTCACCTTGTAATGAAACTGACCTTGATGTAACAAGTTGCTGAGGTTAGAGGGTGAGAGGGAGGAATGTGGCATTATTAAGGTTGTTAAAAGATCTATGTGTTCCTTTATTTTTGGTACAAAATATGAGATAATTTGGAATGGATAAAGAATTTAATGACAGCCTTTGTTCTGTGCTCTATTTATGATGATGAATAATGAAAAGGAATCATACCATTGAGCGTTCTTTAGAGCAGTTAACTTGGGGAAAGATTTTATTCTCCCATGGGATCACGTGAATTTGTGCTTCACAAGGCAATGGTGCCTGTTGACAAAACAAAAATCAACACTTTAAGGCAACAAGACATCAGACACAAAGGAAGAGAGTTGTCCATGAAAAAAAGTTATGATTTTGTAGTAATACTTTAAAATACAAATATACTTGGAACTTTACCCAAATATCTATAAAATCCATCTTAGTGATGAAGACTTCTGTATTGGGAAACATCACTGCTTAGATTTTTGTGGTTATAGTATGCCTGTGTAAACACTTTAATTCAGCTTTGGATTGGAGAGCGGACCTTGAAAAATTGGATTTTTCATCTCTAGCACTTTTGGAGCCGTATCTGTTTGATCTTCATGATATTCCTAAGAAATATTGTTTGCTGATGGTATTTCTCCTGCTAAAAAGTGGGAAATTGAGATAGAGAGAAAGGCTTTTTAATTTTATTTTTTTTTATTTTGTGCCTGCTGCACTAAAAGATTTTAAAATCTCACAGGTAAGTACTGTTTGTGTGGTGGGAAAAGAGAAGGGAAATAAAGCCTCTCTTTCTCCCTAACTCCCTTGCCAATGGTTCCTGGCCCTATCAGCATTACTTTCCAGTGTCTGGAGCATGTTTTCCCACTATCACCAGCATGTACTTCAGAAACATCATTCCTTTGCACACCAGTAACACTCCAATCTCATGTTTTCCTTAGCTGCAAGTCCAGAGACAAGAGTATTGCAGCCATTTCATTTCGCAGCAGCATCCTCCTCTCCTTTCTTTGATTCATTATTATCAGTTCCTTTCACTTTGCAGTGACCACTGATTCTGTAGTTGGAGTGAGTCAGTTTAAGCTTCATGTTTTACTAACATTGTCACTGGTTTGGGTTACAAACAGTGAAATGTGTCCTTGTTGAAACAAAAGTTCACTGAAAGAAGTAAAATCACATCCTGAGTTCTGCTACCCAAGTGTTTATAATTTCTGGTGCAAATGAATTTGTCCATTAGGAACATTACAGTTGGCAACATCATTACTTACACTGTCGGATGTGGCTTCACAGTCTTCATTAAATTTTTCGAACTCTGCCTTTGAGCAGTTTGTCCTCCGGATTGCAAATACTAAATGGTAGTGTTGTCCTGCAACCACCTGAAAAATTAGCAAGAAGGCTTTCTTTGGTAAAGGCATTTTATTGAAAAGGGTTCATAGGAAAGATGTTTTTCTACAGGCTTATGCTACTTATATTCTACAAGTCCTGACCACTGGGACAACATATGTTAAGAACAATATGAAAATAATTGGCAGCAAACCTATCTGCTTCTAATCAACTTATTTACTCCAGATCCCATTCTCAAAAATTCCAGCATTGAAACTGAAGGAAACAGAAAGGTCAGAATACTATCAGGCCCACAGTTTTGGCTTTGTTTTATTGGATGCCTGTAGTAATTTCATTAATAACAAATGAAATCATTAGAGATACCACTGTAGAGAGCCAAATATGATGTAAGAAAAGTGGAATGTGAGTAAAATGAAGTGTGTGATGAACAGGCTCAGTTGAAAATGAACTTATTTGCCAGATGCATTAAGGAGAGAAACTGCATGGGTTCAGGAATGTGCCTGGTATGAGTTCTCTTGGTATTTTTTACAGAGCCCAAGATAATATATCCTGCTTTAGAGACAGCAGACAAAACATGAAACTCTGTCTCTTTTAAGTCTATTTTTAAAATGTATGCATGCTAATATCAATCACGATATGAAAAGTGAGAAAGAAGAAAAAAGTCTGAAAGAAGAAAAAAGTCTGAAGAAAAAATCTGAAAGAAGAAAAAAGTCTGAAAGAAGAAAAAAGGTTTAAAAGAAGAAAAAGCACAGATATTACTAGTAAGCTAACGTGAGTTATTCAGAAAAACTCTGATGTGCTTTTAGTGCCTTCTACAGTGGTACCCCTCAAGCTCAGGAGAAGTTGTTGACAAAGTATTTTCTGAACTACTCCACTGTCTTATTTTCAATTCTGTCCTAAACCTCTGTTTTGATATGTTGGAACAGTAAACAAGGCAAATGCAAATGCTGACTAATATTATCCTTTTGATTCCTTGTTCTTGTTTATTCTGTTTTATTTATCTGTACATCTTAAGTTATGCACAGATGTTCTCTTGTGAATCTAGCTGGAGTATTATTAGCAGCAGAATCAGTATATAAATTAACAGATTTCTCAGTGAAATTGGGAAGCCCCATTTCTCGGAGCTTACAGCTACTGTAGGGTGGACAGTGCCTAAAACAATATGCAGCGTATTGGTGTGGTGGATCAAGTGGGTACTTTCTACTTTTCTACTTTAAAAGTCTAAGGTGTGTTACAAAGGCTGGTAAAGAGTGGGGTAGTTATGCAGAAATCAGATACCCTAAGTCAACATTTTTCCCATGCTTTTACAATCATGTTTTAAGAAAGATTACAAAAATCAACAGATGGGAGATATTTAAATAATTTCTGAATGCAAGCCAAGATGGTTACAATTTTGAAAGATAAATTGCATGGATATTTCAGTTACCACATGTATCCACACTTAAAGAAAAACATTATTTCAAATCTAAATACAAACTTTAGCTAACATTCAGCTCAGACCAGTAACACTGCCATGTCTGTTCCTCATCTCTGTGGTATATCCCAACCTGAACTGTGGCTGCTTCTATTTCTCCACCTTTATAGTAGAAATCATCATTGCTCTCCAAATTATACTTCTCCATAGAAACCTTCAGTAGTTCCTTCAGTTCTGGACTGTCTTTTGGGATAGTCTTCGGACAACCACTGCGAGTGGCAGGAATTACCGTGTCCTCAACTGAAAGAAACCAACAGACTTCAGATCTAAGGAACAAAAGATTCAATGGAGATAAAGACTGGGAAAACCAGTTATAAACTCCTGCTTTCTGCAGTGATTCATACTTGGGTCTATCAAATGAAACCAAAATATCTTTGAGTTTTATATGATCACCATTATCATATCTTGGTTATCTAAGAGAGCACTGCATCAGCACCTAGTGTCGCACTGGACACTTAACAACAGTTTTCTCACAGAAACAAGAATTGTGTATACCAACTGCGGGTAGCTAGCAAATAAAGAAAGGGAACATCTACAAATATGGAAGGACCTGAATCAGGTGAAACAAGAGGTGCATGTTATTGGCAATGAATGAGTCTATTGAGGAATATCATCCTTTCTGGAAGAAAAAACAAGTCTGAATGGGTGAGAATGCAGCACTTACTACATGGAGTGGTACCGTACTCCCTGTTCTAAAGCTCTGGAGCTGTGATAATCTGTGTCCAAATAGATGGCTGGAGGAAAAAGTAATAATAAGAAAATGATTTGGGAGTTTGACTGTAATGAACTTTTAAATTCTAATTAATTTATTTACTAGGAAAAAAAAAAGCCTTTAACATATCAAATATAAGTCTAGCCATGCAATGTGAAATAAACAATGATAGTATCAGTATGTGAATTACCAATTTTGGACAAAATCTTAAAGTCCTCATCTCCTTTGCTTTTCAAAAGAATACATGGGAGCTCTTTGAAAAGTTAGAAGTTACTTATTTAAACGATGTGATATTAACTTGCTTGTCATTGTGGTGGAAAAGGAATTAATTTTTGTAGGACAGTTATACTCTTCAAGTTTGTATCTGTTAATCTCCAAATGAGAGTCAGCAACCAGCTCCATGTCATAGAAATAGGGCAGTATACAAATGATAAAATGTAACTTTCAGCTGCATATGAAATACTTGTAGGAAGTGAAAAAAAAATCTGTGTTAATATTTCATTAAGAGGCAGTGCTTTTTTGGTCCCAGAAGAATTAATTTCTCTTGTTATTATCTGTTTTCATCTCTTGCATTTTTATTTTCTCTTTTTTTACAATTGTAAAGAACATTGAAAATTGCAGAACTTTTAAAATTGATAGTGCCTATGACATACCTGGAAGCTTGCATTGGCTTGCAATGTCTATGATCTCTGCGTGAAGATTTTGATATGCTTTGGCATCACATTTACCTACACGCTGGAGTAAAAAATCCAGAAGAGCTCCTTATTATTTAGCAATAATGAATAAGCTCACATCCTAGTACCTTCCTGCTAACAGAATAAGTCAAGCATACTACTAACAATTCCTTCCTTCCTTCAATATACTTGGAGCAAGAAGCCTGCCAGACAATCTGCAGAGCCAATAAAGGATGAGGGTTCAAAAGGACCACTGAGAGAAAATAAAACCATAAAACAGAAGCTAAATGAACTATTTGTATGTGTTCATTACAGAAAGAAATTGGGAGGTTTACAACCTAGAATCCTGTTTTATGGAGAACTCAACAGAATTTCTGTCTCAAACTGTAAAGACCAAAAAGAAGATTATGCAATTAACAAATCAAACATTACCGAGTTTCTTGTATTTACTCAGGTGTTCTAAAGGAACTGTGGTAGATGCCTTGCTTAAAATTGCCTTCATATTTTAGGGCTGGAAGAAAGCAGATGTTGATCCTGTTCTGTTTTAAAAAGGTTATAGACCCATAAAACTGATGTCTCTACCATTCAAGTAATTAGAAATGGTAATAATGGTAAAAGAATTAGGGGGCATGAACACACCAAGAAGAGACCAGGGGTTTTGCTGTAAACAGAAGTTGTATTTTGCAGACTTGTCAAAGTTCTTCAAAACCATCAACAAAAGTGGGTAAAGAGACCTGTTGATAAAGTATAGGTAGATTTTCAAGAAGGTTTCATTGTCCCTTATCAAAGACTCTAAAGGAAACTAATCAACTGTAGAATAAGAAGGAAGACTGTTACAATTCAAGATCAAGATCTTGGGGCTATGACAGATACCTGAAAATGTCATCCATTAAAAATCTGCTTAGTAGTAGTTTAAAAAAATAATAAAAAATTAACGTCAGGGCTTATTATCCAGGTTAGAGAGATTGACATTATGCCCCACTATAGCTCTGTGGTTCACATGCATGTTGAATACAGGGTGCAATTCTGGTCTTCCCATTTCAAAATTAATAGTACAGAGCTGAATAAAGTTATGAAATATTTTCCATGGAATTTGGTCATTCTAAGGTATAGAATATTCTTGGAATATCATATTCTAATAATATCTGTCAATGATCTATTAACAAGGCTCCTTAACAGTTCAGGGGATAAGTGATAAAGATCCAATCCCACAAACTCTGCATGATCAAAGCAGTACATGAATGAGCTTAAGGCTTAAGATTTAAGGGCAAGCATAGGTAATAGATTTGCTTTAGCTAGGCTGATTCTCACTCTCCTATTATTTACCAGAGTGTTGTCATTCTTTCCTTTTTTGATCAATGCTTCTGAAACATTCTGAAACATTCTTGAGACATCCAAGGAGTAATTTTTGAACAGGAGAGGCTCTTGAATGCAACACTCAACAATGCACTTCACAACAGCTGAAACAGATGCGAGTCAGGACTCCTGTGGTTCCTTCCCTGCCATTTACCACCACTGTTCCATTATGACTCTGCGTTCCTGCCCTCCACCTTGTATTTGCAGAAGCATTTGTCTGATCCCATGGTGAGCTGGTTCAGGGAGGTTGGTTGAGAGAGCAACCCTCTATTTTTGGTACAGTTAATTCTGTTCCAGGTCAAAGAAGCCAAGGAAGTACCTGGTTTTGCAGCAGTTTAGCTAGAGTATGTATGTTTGTTAATAAATTTATTTTGAAGCTCTCTTTTTTGGACTGTGGTAGAGGTTAAGTAATAATTCAGCTACTTACTTTTCTTGGAAAATATGTCTTAAGCTGGAAAAATGGTGCTAATTTTAAGTATTGGTTTTTGGGTTGTACCTGGGTGACTCCTTAAATATCGGGATAGGAACTTCTCAAGGGATTTATTATTTGGGTGAGACTGTTTAGATTCTATAGAGTAATCTGTAAACATTTCAGTGGTCTTCTTAGTTGCTGATTCAGGAGAAGACATGGCTGTTGTTCTAATTGCATGAATAGACAGTTATCTATGAGCCTGGATTTAAACTTCATTTACAAAGTGAAGCAAGACTATACGTATTTTCTTGAGTCAGATCTCAATGATTATTTGTTAATGTGATATTTTCTTGATAAACAGATTTTGAAGATTACTTACACCTCTAGAAGTAGTTTTGCACTCTGGAGTTAAATCTTGAAACTGGTCTTTGGAGCAATTAGTCTCCTCGATTTCATATTTAATTATGTAATTCCATCCAGCTACCACCTGCAACAGATACTTAGGAGATGCGTCATGTAAACCAATACAAACTTGGAAGTTAGACTGTTAAATGTGATTAGCAAACAAAGCAAAACTACTCTTCTAGTGTCTTCTATCCATTAAATCACTTTGCAATCATTGAGCCGTAGAGTGTTCATGGACAGCAAAAAAATCTTGTCCTTGTGATACAAAAAGTAAACAAAGTCAGTCATGCATATATTAGAAGAGCACTTTGTGTTTGGATTCCACTTCTCCTGGCAAGCCTGCAGCCTCATAATGCTTGGTTTCTTGCACTTTCCTCCAAAGTATCTGTTACGTATTACTCCCAGTGACAGGAAGCTGGTCTAGATAGATGACTACACTAATACAGCTTGGCAAGTCCTATGTTCCTGAGCAGGGGACATAGGAAAACAGTATCTGAATAATGTAACTTTATACTGCTGGCATCATTTGTTATTGAGTGTCCTGCATTTATCATCTACCTATAATTGTGTCTGCCTTGGGCTTTACCTTCCCCCGCCCACAATTTATCCAGATGTGTGACCCTTTTTTTCATTTTCTCTCCAGGAGGCAGTTCAGTTTTCCTCACTGCGGCTACTGCTTCTCACCCATGAAATCTCTCCATGTCACAGTGTTGGGTCAGGTAGTGTTGGACTAAAAAGGGGAAACAAGAATCAAATACATGAACCTTCCATGCCAGATAAGTTACAGTGGAGGGCTCCGACTAGGCTTTGTTTGCCAGAAGTGACATGATGGTTCTCTTCCTAGCTGCTGGACTACAGTCTGTCTGTGACATTTTGTCATGTGGCTTAAATGTTGTGTAAGCTTGTCTTTCAGCTAAGAGGATCGTTGCCACCAGTAAATAAAAAGAGGACAGTCTGAATTAAATCATGGGTCAAATTGACACAAGACCAGAAGACGCTTTTTGGCTAAGTAAATACATACACATTCAAAGAAAAGGGCCTGTATTTGGTGTCAGCTTATATACCAGTTTAAAACCAAATAAGAAACTTTGCTTTCTAGCAACAACACACCAGTCCTTTCACGGGGAAATAGTTGTTGCATGAAATACCAGATGACACAGAATTTCTGCGACCTGAGCAGTCATTTCTTGCAAAGCAGATATTTCTGTATGCAGAAATCTTTCAGCAAGCGACATGCTGGCTTTTTGTTTTTCTTACCCATTTTTCCTATATGGGGTTTACCCATTCTATAGCATATAGCAGCTGATGACATATGGGTCCTATTGCATTGCAAAAACATAGATGCCGGCTGCTGTTTGAGAGGCTGTAGAGTATATGAGACATCTGTGCAGACTGGCAGTTTTGGCACAGAACCTAGGAGAGATCTGCTCCTGCTGGAGCTTCAAGGAGAGGCCAAGTGGAATACCCGAGAGCATCTGAGATGACATAAGATGCCTGTGTCAGCACTGAATGCAAATAAACCGGTTCTAAACACTGGTTAGATGCAACTGCAGGTAAAGAAAAAAAATATGTTTACTATCAGTTTGTGAAGTTGACAGCTTGGAAAATCCAGCAGGTAACCATTTATGATTCCTTATAAATGAAGAGAATTATTTACAGGGTCTATACTCTGTGCACATTTCATATGCTTTTATTATGAAATATAAGCCACCTTAAAATCAGAAATGTGTACATAAAACAACTAAGGCACCTGGTTTGGATTTGGGGTTTTTTTGGGTAAAGTTTAGAGAAAAATCGTAGACAAACCTGTCTTTTAGCTTCTTTTATTTCCACCAGCTTAAAAAGGGCAAGTTCAGCACTGTGCCTGTTAAACTTTTGAACGGCTTTTTTCAGAATTTCTGACACTTCTGAACTGTCACTTGCTATAGGATGGAAGCATCCAAGACAGGTAGCCTCAGTAAGTGTTATCTTTGGTGTAGCTGGAAAAGAAACAAACCAAAAAACATAGGGCTTCATGTAAAACAGTCTTAGGTTTTAATTTTTCCTGTCTGGCAATGAGAGAAAAGGTTCAGTGAGCTTTTAATTGGAATGATCAGCAAAATCCCAATTTCAGTTTCAGGGCCTGCAAAGACATTAATTGTATTTAGAAACATGCTTTGGTTTGTGGTGGTGGGGGCCATCCATGACATTTGGATCCAGGCATGGTTTCATCAGCACACTTCATTCAGAGTGAGTTCAGGAGTCATACAATCTCTGAAAAACCTTGCATGTAGTTTTGACACCACTAAGGAAGGGTCACCTGTCATTCAGTCAGGGAAGAACCAGTGGAAGCTACAACTAAGGAGATGTTATTCAAATGTTTCAAAGCTCACCCACAGTGTGCAGCTGCTTACTGTCCTCACCATGTTTCAGGATGGGGACTTTGACAGGAGTGTTTTGGCTCACCCATGTGAACTGCTCTGACTCTGAGCTCCTCCGGGACTGTAGCTGAACTATTCTGCTGCTGTGTTTGAACTCCCTCTGCTAGTCACTGTGGCTGCCAGTTACCACTTGGTGGTACCTTCAGGCTTAAGCAACTGGATTGGCTGTGGATAGACAAGCTTGACGGGGATGCTCAAACTTCTGTTTCCTACTACTAATCCTATTAACTCTCTTTCCTTTCTAGTAATCATGGATTGGATTTTCATAAATTAATTTTATAGTTCAGTACATAAATTAATTTCATGATTCAGTGAGCTTGAGAATGAAAGTGGGACAGTATGTAGTCTCTATGGAATTGAAGTAAAATTTGTGTGCCTGATCCTCAGCTGGCATAAACTGGCTTAAATGGAGTTATGCCAACTTGAACCAGCCAGGAAACCAGTCCAGGGTCAGTGTGATCAAACTGTTCCGCTGAGGAGGCTGAAAAGTGTGGTATCTAACATGGTGGGGAAATCCCTCACTGGTTAAGGTCTATCGTTTCACTCTTTCTGTTTGAATCCTTTGGATTTGATTTGGCTCCTTTGTATTTTTGGAATATCTCAGTGTAAGCAATACTGTTTAGTCTTAGCTCTCCAATGGGTACTTGAACAAAGTCTGGCCCTTTGTATTTCTAGCATCACTTATTTTGACTCACTAATGGGAAATATATACGTTACAGAAAAATGTGACCATGTTTTCAGGGAGTAATCACAAAGGAGATAATAAAACAACAGTATACCCAGTTCTAAACCGACTATGGTCTCAGCATTTTCATAAGTGCTGAACAAATGTGTATTCTTTTTTCAGAGTTGCTATAACTTGGTAAGAAAAGATGAGCTTCTTAGGCAGAATACATGATTCATTTAATTTATGTATTTTTTTAGCTTTCTAAGCAAAGATTCAAATGCAAATTTCCCATGCATTCTCTGTGGGTTTCACACACCTTTTACTGGCAACTAGATGTCACCATTGCCCTACAAATGCATCTAAACCAAGCAGCGTTTATTCAGTAGCAGAACACGGAGTTTGTATGTACTGCAGTTCCTAGAAGGACACTGGCTGGAGGTATAGCCATTTAAGCTCTAAACAAGATAACTAGGAACAAAACCCAAAGATAAGCTGCCAAACATCTTAGAAATCATGGTAAATATTTCTGTAGTTAATATGCACTTAGCTCCCTGCTACCAGTTAGATGGGTATTTTAAAACTAGCTTGGCTATGTCTTACATGAAGACTAGGCATAAGCACATAGAGATCTCAGTTGCAAAGCTTTAAAACAATGTGATCTCTTTCTAATAAAGGAAATTATTATTTGAACATAATAGTCATATATGCATGTCTTACAGGAAAGAAATGTAGTACTGCTTACTGTTAAGGTCTGAAAGACATTATAGTGTCTCTTACATAATTATATCACTGCTAGATTTTTATTTTGTAAATGAAAATTTTTTTGGTCCTTTTTTGGTTGGGAATAAATATTTGTTTTGGTAAACTAACAGAAATAATTTAGTAGTTTTTAGTTTTGAGAAAATTAAGGTACAATTTTGTCATATAAAGGTTTTTTCTAATAATTTCTCACACAATTTTATACTTGAATAAGTAAGGACAGAAAATAAAAGCATGACAAGTATCTAGTTTCTAAGTTACTGATATGCTTTTGGTAATAAGCAACTTCATTTTAACTTGGTATAATTCCAGTGTTTGAAGAAACTTACTACACACGCATGTGTCGGTTTTTATTACCCTAGGTAGAAACTGCCAGTATTTCACTGATTTAGCCTATACGTGTGTAACAGTGAAGTGAAATTTTATCTTTAACATGTAGTTACTTATGGAAGATTATCTGTAAGTGTCTGAATAGAATGATGAGGAGCTCCTACCTTTAAAATTACCTGAAAGTCTCAGTATTGTATTTTTCTCATTCTTATTTGTCAATGTACTTGTTGAATGCTGCCCCAAACAGTTACATACCTGGAAAAATTCTGCAATCTTGCGAAACATTACTTGTTTTTTCAGCATTATTCATGTGAACTTGAGCTGTGCATTCTCCTGTTTTCTGCAAAAATACATGACAACATTTGTCTTAAACTTGCTGAAGAAAAATACAGTGCTATATATTCTTCTAGCTATTAAACAAAGTTGACAGTTGCAAGTTGAATTTGGGGAACAAGTTCATATGTACATTTGTAGTAATTTCTAATTTGCTGTTTTATTACTGGAAAAGGAATGGTTTTGTTGATTGTGGGGAGAGTAGGGGATGAACTGAGCAGATAATTTGAAAGATTGCTTTGTATCATGATTGATGTGTATTAATTAACTAAAGAATTTACAGTCAGAATAATGAAAATGAACACATCCACATAAATAGTCTGTATGAATTGTGTATTTACCTAATTCTCTCTCTGCTAGTACAAGATATGCAGCGATGACCATGGCATTTGACATCGATTCAAATGGTATTATCACCATCAACCCTCTCTTTGCGTTGTGTACTGGGTGAAATAACAGTGACTTCCGCTGGAAATGTGCAGTGTTCCTGCATGCTGTCTGTGCCCCAATTGTATCTCCTCCAGGTGCTCTCTAGTAGCATGAGCCAGACATGCTTTGCACTGCTAAAAGCCCTCTAGTAAATTTTCTGTCATAGTGGCTTCCATGTCAGTATTTTTGTTGGTGCAGATCTGAAGTCAATTTGGTTGTGCAAGTTTCCATTATACATAATTAACAAAGTATTGCAGCCCTCACACTCTCACAGTGCATGTATCTTACGTTGACTTTATTGAGAACCTTTATACTGAAGTGCTGAAATGTTCCCTTCTGCACATATGCAGGATTATAACAGTAAACTTATGATTATAGTGGTTAACTTTAGAGTTGTAAACATTTCTGTACTGTACTTTAGCCTATAAGCTCTCAAAAGCAACACAGCTAAAACAGTTAAATTCTCTACTATATTTTTCCCCAGGCAAATGCAGTCCTGGTCATTATGCTTATGTTTCTATACAGAGAGCTTTTAAAGAGGACAGATACTTACAGCTTCTGCAGGTACTTTGTAATCACAATCTTGCCACAGTTTATTTTCTTCAGCGGCACAAGTGGTTTCATGTATTCGATATTTCATATAGAATTGTGTGTCAGGACCTGCCTGCATAAAAACAATATGCCTGTCAACATTTGCATAGTAATAAATCAAGTGAAAAGATAAGAGCTTCAAAAGGTAAATACTCTCCATTGGTTACCTTATATTTTATAGCATGGTTTCACATTAGCTGCTGGCCTCCATGCAAGGTCTCCCAAATCTTGGTAGTTCAATAATTAACTTATCTAATTATATTACTGAGGCCTTACCTACAATTACAATAAGTTGATACAATAGATATGGTATGCTCAACTACCTTCATTTTAACTGGTAGTACCAAGGGTTTTAAAACCAGAAAGAAGTGTTTAGGTTTTATACTCATATTCAAATGTACTCCAAATAAGCAAATTTGGGTTGCTGCTTCAATGGTTAGCATAATTACCAGCTTGGACTGTGCTCCTGTCTGACTCCCTCACTCTCACTCTTGGCCTTCTCCCAGATCTGTCTAATTCCCTTCTGTACAACTCTACAGGCAGCCCAGAAACAGCAGCCAGCAACCCTCAGGCAGCCTGGCAGTGCCCAAACTGCCTTTACTCTGGGGTAACAGGGTACTTAACTGCCCTGCCTACTCAGAAGAAAGGGGCAAGGAAGGCATATGCTCTGGAGACAGCCTGTGGTGGTGCCTGCAGTTTTCCTACAGGCATTAAAGGCAGAACTGCTCATGAGGGTAGTTTCAGGAATCCCATAAGATGAAATACAGACAAAGTATTAAGCAAAGTTTGGCCTGGCTAGTGAAAGTGTTTCTGATGCTGGTAAATCAGAAGGGGTCATTTTCTCCTTGCCATAAACTGAGTAGTAAGCCTGTGCCTACAGGTAACATTAACACACTGCAGGGTTTGTGGTTCATCCTTTACAGGAGATATAAAGCCAGAAGTTACTAATCTTTTACAGCCACTAAAAATGCTCAGCCAATATGCCTTTTCAAATACAAACACAGGCAGTTGCTGCACTTTAACACTGGTTATCCTCAAATGATACTGCTGGGAGAATTAAATTATAATTCTTGCCTTAGTGGTATCAAGAAAGAGAAGCTAAGCTGATGTGGGTGGAATATACTGGGTTTACACTGGTGTAGACACAGAATTATATTCTGTGTTGTCTCAATTCTTGTTATGTACTGCTACAACTACAAAGAGGTGTAGAGGTACCCAATATAATGGTTGCAGGTTGTAAAATGGGATGAAAGGGTCTCAAAAAAATATAATGGACTTAATCCTCAGCAGGTATAAATTGACATTTATGGAGCTGCATCAGATTATACTATCTGTGATGTGGACTTAAAAGGAGCAGAATTCTGTTCTCTGTTACAGTGTTTTAAATCTGCAATAAATCAGCTCAGTGAATAAACAAAATAAGTGAGAAAAGACATTGTTTCTGTATATTATTTGTTGTTGGTTTATTTCATTATTATTATGAACAGCTATGCCTTTAACTGGGGCAGGTTCAGTCTTTCAGCAGCCAGCTTTTATGTTTTATTACCTTATCAATAATGAATGTACATGAATATGTAATAACCAGCTATTTAATTAATGCATTCAACATTGTGAGACTAGTGATGAGTAAGATCTATACGCTTTTTAGAAAAAGAATATCAAATATGAGGCAATCTCTATTGCAGATTCCTTTTCTCTGTTTTTTACTTAACATTATAGTCAGATCAATGATTCAAAGTGATAATTGATTCCCACCTCACATCTTTTAAGAAAAGGAAAGATGGATATCTAGGGAAGGAAAGATGAATAAAAATTGAAATAAATATGTATTTGTGAAAATAGAACATTATTTAAGATAAAATACTGAAACTAATATCTGTCCTTTGGTAACATCAGCAAAAGGAAAGTAGTGTTACAGCTCTGATATAAGGATGTTTGCATTTGGCTATTGTTAAGGATGTGTGTAGTTCAGTGAAGACAGTGGGACTATTCATTTGTTTAATATTAATTGTATAAAGGGTTTGCCAGATTTTAGTCTTTGTCACTACATGCTGAAATCTCCCCAGTTTGAAAACAGGAAACCCAGAGGGTAGGTGCCAGCAGATGTGGGTAGTTTACTGTAAGGCTGTTAGCAACTGGTATCTCCTTTCTGTGGTCAATTTCTATCTGGGTAAAAGTGTCTTGTTATTTTGGAGTGCAAAATATTCTCTCTGACACTGGGTTTCTTGTGTTTTACATCTGAAAATCCAATCCAGTAGAAAAAAATGCTAATGTTGTTTTCAAGTAAAGTAATGGTTGTCATTATTATGGTAATATCATCTTTGTATGCCTCTCAGAGGTAAATACTCTTTTGTTAGATTAATGCTATACAGAAGGACTCCAGGCAAAGGATCATGTTTCATTCTTTTTTTCTGTAATTTTAGCTGTCACCCTATTTGACTAAAATACCACCTAGTGCTTTTAGATAGATCTGTGACTCAGGACTAGCGTCAATCAAATAATATTCACAAACAATTTATTCAGAGTATTGCCAAATTTTATCACGTCATTCTTTTTTATGTGTGATACCACCTCTCCCCAAGTCAAGATCAGGTTTTTTAGTAATTGTGGTTTTGTCATTGATCTGAAAACCTTACTGATGATGAAAAAGGGTAGAATTCCCAACAGAGAAAGGAGAAAATGGAATGGACTAGTAAGACAAGTTGTATTAGTGATAGAAATTTTATATTCTTTAGTCCTTGCATTAACAAGCAATTTACCAGCACACAGAGTTCTGTTGATAAGAACATAATATACATCCCTGCTTGTCATGGTAACGAGTATCTTACTGTGCAAGTCATTTCTTGGATTTTTTAAAAGATTTTTGGAAGACATTTTACTGTCATACTTGCTTTCTTATGAACAAGATGAAGATAATCTGATTCAGAGTGCATAAACAATTCCAACATTTTTTTTTTTTGTAATGTCTACTTACAGTTCTCTTGGCTTCCATCACCATGTATAGAGCAAATTGATTACCAGTTGCTCTGTCTCCATTGTATTTCTTCAGTGCTGTGTCGACAGCTTTAAAGACATCAGGGTCATCACAGTCCAAAAACTCAAATGGAAGAGGGGTGCCTCTGCTAGAGAAAAAACTACAGCAGAATGCTAGTACAATGAAAGGTTTCATAATTGGACAAAAAAAGGCCCCCTGAATTAGAAGGCTCTTTAAAAACCAAATGGAAAAGGAATGTCTGACAGTGTTTTAGCTGTTTTTCAGGAGCAATAGCTAAGTAAACAGAAAGAGTGGGTTGCTGGGGTTGGTTGGTTCTCATCATACCCTGCTTATACTGCAAATAAACATCTGAGTTTATGTAAATAAACTTTGTGTGGTCACCAGAATGACACTAAGGTTATCCACCTGCCATCAAGATAACAGGCTAAATGGCTGCAGCTAGGGACAGGTTTAGACTAAGAAGGATGGCCCCTGAGCAAAAGAGCAGAATGTTCGTAGCTTTCTGGCTTCTTTTCTTAACATCTAAACTGCTACTGAGAATAAATTTTAGAAGGCTTAAATAAAACACCCAAGAAGGTCACAGTGGCAATGAAGTTCTGATTCTGGACAACCACCCTGTAAATTTTATAGATCTGTTCAGTGTTCAGATTGCAATAGTTCTGAGAAGTCAGAACATGTTTGAAAAAAGTCTTTGGCACTCATAATTATGGATGATGAGAAAATGAAAGATTTTAGATGGTAATTTTCACTGTTAGGGAATTTTCCTTTTTGTCAGAACTAAAGGAGCATTGTTTGCTGGGGAGATTTGTACCCATTCACATTATCTGAGGGACTCAGAATTTTCAGCCTTTCAGTTACACTGGAGTCAGAGATAGCTGGGATCAGGAGGCAGGTTGGAATACTTGTCTTAATCGTTATTTTCAGTGCTTCTCCTCCCTAGAAATATGCTTTTTTCCCTTCTCCACATACTGTTTTCATTCATTGTACAACTGTCATTGGCCCTGCAACTCTCAAGCCAGGAACATCTTTCTCTGAGGTCATGTAGGAGGATTTTTTGCCATGGAGCTATGTGGAAATAAAGGCAAACTTTTTGGAAGAACAAGTGTGGGGTTTCCTGGGCATGCCTTTGATTATTTAGTGTGATCTGGAAAACCAGGAGCTTCTGGCATCTGCTTTAGACTTGAGCCAGTGAAGGGAATACCTTCACCAGTGCTGGAGGAGTGAGGGTTGCTCTGGAATAGCTCAGGCAGGAGGAGTGAGGGTTGCTCTGGGATAGCTCAGGAAAATTTGCAGTGGGAGGTGTGTGAGAATCCGGCTGATTTAGAGCTGGAATGTGATAGACAGCTCCTGTTATTTGGGATGGAAAGTACTTTCCAGATATCCTTGTCTTGTTGCAGTGATGTCTGTAATAGTGATGATAGAGATGAGGAGGGTGTCCTGGAGGAGGAGCATGATGTCACCCACAGTGGGGAGGAGGATGGTGGCGATGTCATCTGTGAAGAGGGGGAGAAGGCCAGTGTGGTCTATGATGGGGAGGAGGGTGGGGGTGATGTGGTCCATGAGGAGGGGGAGGACAGTGTGGTCCATGATGGGGACCACGAGGAGGATTATATCGATCATCATGGCGGGGAGAAGAAGAAGGAAGATAATGTAATTCCTCTTGGGAAGGAGGAGGATGAAGTGATGCATCATGGGAAGGAGGAGCAGAAGGGGGTTGTTGTGGTTCCACCTGGGGAAGAGGATGTGGTCCATCATGGGGAGGAGGAGGAAGGTGGTGATGTGGTCCACCGTGGTGGGGAGGAGGAGGAGCAGGTCCTTCATGTCTGTCTTGATGTTCTTCATTGAAACTATGGTTATGCTCAGGGTCTTTAGGTCTGGATTGAGAAGAGGGTGGACATCTGTACCTGTGATGATGTCTGTGACGATGTCCGTGACCAAAATGTTGATGGGGATGGGGATGTCTGTGTGTCTGTCCCAGAGTTGAATATCTGCATCTTTGCCCATAGTCATGCTGCTGTTTATAAAAACACCAGGGGAGGAAGCATTAAGTGAGATGTTACTAGGACAGAAGAAAGTGCTGAGAAAGAGAGAGAGGTGTGAGTTAGTAGGTTTGCATTTACAGTTCTAGTGATCTGTAAGGAAAAAAAATCCTTTTTTTTTTTTTTTTCAAGATAGAAGAGAAGGAGTAAGTGATAAAATGACAAATTACCAAAAATCATCTGGAAATACTACACCATAACAAAATGAAACGCTATAATCAACTGAGCAAAATTTATGATGGATCAAACCAAAATAAAACCCACACTGGAGTAGCCGTTGTAATGTAAACTGGAATACCAATTATGATAAAGATCATCTCCCCTCCTCTTGCTTTCTAAAATTCCTTTGAACTTGTTTGCCAATCTCTACTCACTTTAACAAGGAGTATGACTGGACTGAGAGAAGACATCCTCGGAGGGAGTAGTAGGGACAGCTCAATTCCAATTCATCCTCTGATTGACCTAGCAGTCAAAAGCCAGTCTGTCCTGACATGCTGCATCACACCCAGGCACTAGTAAAGGGACATAAACAACCGTTGCAATCATCTGTCAGTCTGGACTAAGTGAGGTTGCTGTAGCCTGCATAAGGATATAGCCAGAGACATTTCAGTAAGGACATACCCAGAGATGGTAGATTTCACAGCTTGTATCTGTTCCATCAGGTTCATCTGGATCACTGATAATTCTTGCCTTGCAGAAGCCCACATGCTAAGCAAAAGAAAAGAAAAAAAAAAAGCCAATACACATCTGGGTTCTTGTGGAGTTAATAGAAGCTACTGAAAGTTGAACATTTTAAAAGTTAGGCTAGTTCCTTTGATACCTAAGTATGTTTACATAACTTAGCTAGATCCTGAGCTTTTTGACCAGTGATGCTTGCCAGTGATTAATAATGATTAAAATATATGCCATTTTTGAGTGTTCTTGACTGTGAAGACCGCTTTGCCATGTGCATCTAGAGGGCTATTACTCTCCACCTTACTTCTCTTTTGATATCTAAGAAATTGGCCGGCTACTTATGTCTCCAAATTGAGTACTCTGTCTGTGACTGATTTTTACTCCTTTTTTTCTGTCTTTGCTTGTCAAACATCTGTTCAGAATGGGCTATTCTGAAATTTTGTTCAAAGTCCTCAAAACAGACACTGTGTAGCTATGCTGTTTCAGACAAAGCTCAAGGTAGAGCTTTCTTCCATATTTATTTTTTGAAAAGTAATTTGTTGTAATCTTTTAGCATTACTTCCCTTAGCATCCTGTTTGCTGTGACTTTCACCTGCTGTACAGTCGTTGTGTGTGGAATTGCTCATGTGAAAGAGCACAGAACTTGAGTAAGGGGTTCTGTGTATAATCTCTGAAGTGGACGCTTTATCTTTGATATATGTTTGGGCCATTAGTAGCCTATTATGATCAATGATTACAAATGTTAACAGCATTTTACACACACACACCAGTGGTGGCAGCATTGAGAACAGAATTCAAAACCTCTAGCTATCATCTGGCTTGTGCTTCATTCTAGTGAACTTTTGGCTCCGCTACCAGTTCACTCACAACCTTTTCTAGTCTTCTGGAGTATAAAGAGTCAGAGAAGAAAATGGATGTAGATAAAACAAAAGTTCCACATGTTTTATTTTTTCCATATTTTTATTTCATTCCTTCGATTTCATTTCTGAAGAATAATTTATTCTGAAATAATGATCTTGTCTAGTTGTTTCTTTGGTGTAGAATATTATTGTAATGGGAAGGTGGGGTGAAGCGAGTACTTTGATAGTAATCTGCAGATAAGCCTGAATTATTCCACTCTCCATTCCCCTGTGGCAGAGGGAAAAAAAAAGTAACCCTGGGCTCACTGGGATGACATAATACATGTATTATTTTCAAGATCTATGACTCATGTTAGTGTAAAAGTTTTTATGAAAATAGCATGAATGATTTACTAAGGAATGGCCACAATTTGAATGTGAAAGCCAGATCCAGACTGAAAAGCTCAGATCTAGGTCTGTAATATGCCAGTCTCCCATTACATTTAGATTTGAGAGTTCAGACTGGCTCCTTATAGAATAAAAAGCAGCAGCTGTAAAATTAGGATCTGGACTTGGACATGCTGGATTTTTAATTTTGAGTGTGGGTGCATGCTTATAAGAGACACTTGGAAATATTGTAGGAAGATCTTCCTGGTGCCACCCATTGTATCAGTTCTTATTCTAAGATTTATTTACAGCATGCCAGTCATCCAGAAAATCACATTCCAATGCCTGATTTGCTTGTTGTGTGGATTTGGAACAGTTGGTCTCTTTTATAGAGAATCCTAAAATGTGACCTTCACAGGAGGCAGTCTGAAACCAAGAGGTCAAACAAGAAGTGGTAACTCTAGGTGTATTTAAAGTCCTGTACTTTTAAAAGCAATCATACTTCATATTGTTGTCAAAATCCTGTCTACCTCATGGTTTCATTATCTGTGCTGTTCAAATGTTCATACATATATACATGTATTCAGTAAGGAAGATAGATTAGATAATTTATATCTTACTCGCCTCACACCTTTGTGAGTTCCAGGAATGGTTGCTTTATTTCTTTGTCTAGTCTGTGTATGTTATAAAACCTGTTACTTTCACAGCCTGTGTTTTCAGGAAGTAGCATCGTTAGTCTTCTTCCTAAATTGAACTGCTCCTCCTGTGAAAATGTAGAGATTTACTGGATGGCAACCACCCTTTTCCAGTAATGGGAGTGCATAGTACTACAGTGCAAATGTTAATATTTGAATGAAAATCTGCCAGTTACTGTGAGATTGTTGCTTTCTCTGTTGTCAGTGGCATTATTCATAGAGAAGGCATTACTCCATAACAAAATGGAAGAAGGCCTTTGTGATCCTATTAACATCCATAAAGAGGTGTTTCATTTTAATTTCCTACTGTAGTATGTATGTGCACACAAGTTTCACTAGTTTAACTAAACTGGTTAAAAATGGAGGCACATACTTTGTGATATATTTTTTTATCATAATTCATAGTTTCCAAGTGTTATGCAGTCTGTTGAAATCCAGTGGTACAATCTAAATAGTCACTGTAGCTAAAGATGGCAAAGTGTGAAGACAAAGCATTTAGGAAGAAATCCATGAATCCAGGCAATCTGAAAACAGCCTCTTGCTAAATGGGAGTAGGGATGCATACTGCATAGCACTACAGTGTAGAACACTGTCAAGTTTCTGAGCAATATTAAAAGCTGCAGGGAGGTGGGTTTGGCATACTATAATTTAAGCAGTTTCCAAGATCAACGTGTATTATGGTAGGGACCATGGAACCTCATTACAGAGGTGTCTTGAAATGACACGTGTTGGCAGAATGATCCTGTGTTTTTAAGTGAAGATCTCCAGTATCTACCAACAAGAAATTGTGGTGATGTGAGTGTTATACTTTAAATCACCTAAAGGATAAGTCTTCATGTTGACATCACTCAAAGGTGGAGGAATTATTTACCAGAGCCAGTAGTTCTACAAGAGGTACAGCACAGATACAAATTTACCTCCTGTCCTTCAGTGCTCTCAGAGTCCTGCTTTGCTCTGCAGCAGAAAGTCAAAATGATTCTGAGTGTGTTCCACTTTGTGTTGTACCCATGTGCTAAATATTCTAAGAGTAAAAAATTATCTGACTTCAGTTGACAGAATGTATGACTATGATAATACACATGACTACATCTTGAAGAACTCTGGTCAGTAGTAAATAAACTCTTGTATGTTATGATATGATAGGTAAATAGGCATTCAAAATAAAAATATACACACAAAGAAGGCTCTGACATTTTGGATGCCATCACACTGCCATAGTTTTTAGCAGATGAGAAATCCTTTTGCTTTCACGTGCCTAAATTAAAGTTGATAACAAGTCTTTGCAGAAGCAGACCCTTCAATTTTAAGCAAATGATTTATGCTGAGAGGTGACAAGCAATAGTTCTGATCCTAGAAGGGTTTGAGTTCTGGTCCCATGGTTCTGGAGCTGCTCACAAAATTTTGTTGTTTATAAGTAATTCTAGCACAAAATGCCACTTACCATCTTTAAAGTCTTTTCAACTTCGTCCACGTTGAAGTAGTTTGTGTGTTACCCTCACCGTTGAATTTCTCCAGGGCCTTTTCAGCAATGTTTTTACGTTGCTCAGTGACGTCTAAGACTTCAACTTTCACAGGACAATCTTTGCACTCTAATAAATCAGGAGGAACTGTGAAAACAGAGAATTTACTAATATTGCAATGGATATTAATACTCTTAGGAGTGTATATGTGCCTTTAATGTGAACTCATAATGAGAAACTGAAACGCAAGTGTTTCCTTGGAAGTGAAATACCTATCCCTCCCTGCACAAATATGGGTTTGTCCTGTAACATGAAAAAAACCCAAACCTGTGAAAATTAATATTCTTATAAATCTTTTAGCTCCACCTTAGAATCTTACCACCCAAACAGACATTCTTTCCAAGTTTACTTTTTTTCTGATCTTCATTATCATGTTTTGGTGGACTGGAATGGTGATATCATCTGACATTAATAAAGTCTGCTTTAGAAGAGTAGGGTAACCTTAATTCTATTACTGCTTCTTAACATTCCATTTGAATTATCTAAAATACGAATTGCAAGCAGATGAATGAATCTGTTACGGTTACTATACACTAGTTGTGCACAGACTTGTAATTTGGTACTAGGGCTGGTTTGACGTATGCATTGGTTTACAACAGTGATTATTTTACCTGGACTTAATGTACAATTAAATCCATATAGCTGAGATTTCTTCAGCAGCTGGCTTGTATATGTGATAATCTTACAATGCCCAAAGTCCTGAGAGGAAAAAAGAATACGTGATTATGATGTTATTTTCACTGGATTTAATTGGATGTAGGTGATCATGGAAATTATACCTCCTTTTAATGTACAGTACTTCCAAGAGTAACAGATGTGATCATCAATGGAATGTTTGATCCTGTACCACTCAGAATTTGTGTTCAGATAAAATGAGATCTCCCTCTACCAGAGCCTTTATTTTAATTCTCAGTTTGCACAACTGAGTTAGACGATGGAAAACTAAACCAGCCTTCTCAGTCATTCTAATACTTATTTACAGTAAGATACTACTAGCTAGCAGGGGAAGTGAGGATGCCAGAGATACTCAAGGTTACATAAATCTTTATCAAAAAGTGGATGGACCTTTTCTTCCATTCCTTTTTCCCATCTTAACACAAAGAGTAAATGCTATGCTCTGCTCTTCTCTTCTCTTCTCTTCTCTTCTCTTCTCTTCTCTTCTCTTCTCTTCTCTTCTCTTCTCTTCTCTCCTCTCCTCTCCTCTCCTCTCCTCTCCTCTCCTCTCCTCTCCTCTCCTTTCCTCTCCTCCACTCTCCTATTTAAATAAAGTTTTGGATTGGTAGTTCTCATCCCAGGCTGCATCACTGGACTACAACAATAAAGGACAAGTATTACTACATATCATATGTGTACTGACGCTACCAATATTTCACATTGTCATACCACAAACACTATGACAGAAAACTGACAGAATATAGCACTGGTATTTCTGGCTAATATACTAGGAACATGCTTTAAAAAATAATTTTTAGGGCCCTTTAGTTGTCAGCAAATTATTCTTGAAACATCAGTACTGCTACTAGCAGTGGAATATGGAGTATAGCTCCTTTGAGACAACTAGTTAAATAAAGCTGCACTTACTTGAGGAGTCAGCCCTTCTCCAAACCTTTAGCTTATGTTTAACAACTCTGGAATTCAATAGATTTTATTTTATAGTGAGCCATATTAAAGCCTAGTCTTCACTTAGAGATTCTATGACGCAGAAATTTCTGGGCAGTTCAGATGAAGATCAAGTTACTGCATTATTGACATAGGACTCTGTGTGGGTGCATTACTTGCCATGCAATAGGTGTCACTGTATTCACGAGACTCCCAGTGTCTTCTGGATAATACAGAGCATTCAGTGTGCAGCACATCCAAAGTTAAATAGAGGACTGATGAATTTCCCTGGAAGAGAAGTGCAGGTCAAAAAGAGTTTGTATACAAGAAGTTTGATCTGAAAGAATTTTTGTTTAAGTAGGTATTTTAATCTATAATGTAGCTTCCCCGGTTCCCTGTTAAGGTTTTTCTGAGCTGACAAATATAGAAAGGGTTGAAGGGACCTTTGGAGGTCATCTTGTCCAGCCACTTGCTCAAAGCTAACTTCAAACTTAGATTCAGCTGAGTTCTGTATATCACCAAGACAGATGTTCCACAACCTCTCTGGGCCATTCTGGTACTTAACCACTTTCTCTATGATGTTGGTTTTTGGCCTTACACATAGTCAGAGTCTCCCTTCCTGCAACTTACAGCTGTTGCCTCTTCTCATTTTGCTGAGAACCTGTGAGAAGAGTCTGTTGTTGACCTGGCACCCATCAAGTAGGGAAAATGCCAGTGTTAAAAATCTGCCATTCCATCTTTCTGATTTTCACACAGAACATACTGGTCTCTTAGGAAATCAGTTGTCTAGGCAGCCAAATATATAGCAACATCCATTTCAAATGCCCTTAGTGACCAGATAGATACACTTTCAGAATTTTGCTTCCTGCTCAGTTTATTCAGTGGGTGATGCCACAAAGCTTTAATAATTTGTACAAAGTCAGGAGCCTTAACTCTGAAATTCTTCTAGTATGTTCTGTCTCCTGAGCAAATAGGATGGAGAATCAGAATTTGAATTTGGCTGCCAGTGTCATGGGATGTGGTGTTAAGAATTATTTGTGGCCCACAGAAACAATTTTGTATTTTTCTGCAGGAAAATGAATCTCAATTCACACTTGGAATGGATTATTTAAACTTCATGCAACCCTTGTATGGACATTCAGAATGAACACAGATGTATTTTATTTTGTCATTTAGATAAAATGATACAAAGCCTTTCACTGTGAATAAGTGTCCTCAGGTTTTATGAAATTTCATCCATTCAGATGCCTTTTCAGAGTGTTCCTGTACAGACAAGACCGTGAGAAAGAATTACTGCAGTCTAGTGTGATATTTTTATTAGTGAGAGTCCACCAGTGTCATGTTAATCACTAGTTTTGCAGTATGCATATGTCTTAGCTTTGTCTCTATTTTTGAAATAGGGGCTAGGTGATTTACACAAAGACACGTTATTCAATGGAAGAATCAAGAAAAGGATATAGTTCTTGGGGACACCCATCCTGCCCACTAGCCACATGATTATTCTCTGCTTGGGGGTAGTTAGTATTTCTATTTTATTTTATAAAACCCAATGATTTCGAGCTGCTAGTCAACATATTAGTAAAATGCAGACAGAGAAGAGAACAGAGACAGTGAGAAAGACTATTTTTTTCTGATTTGTATTTGTGGAATTGCACTGAATGGAAAGGTAAGATAGGTAAGATAGGCTTTTGTAAAATGTGCTATTCACTAGGAGCCCTCTAAAACTGAAATGACTGAATACATTCACTTTGTCATCCAAACTTATGAAATGCTAAAGAAGCCAATTCATCCCTGGCAAATATTTATTTTCTTCAGCAGAATGCATTTGGATTCAATAATGGCTAAAGCATAGCTTGGGTGAAATTAAGTGTCTACATCTAAATATGCAGTAGAAAATTCCTCTGTTCATCTGCTGGATAGCTCTTGGAAAAAAAAAAAAATCTTATATGGTGCCTTCTTGGTTGTTTTAAAAGCATCTTGGGCACCAGAGTTCTGCACTGCACAAGCTCAGAACTGTTCTAGTGTGAATACTTGAGTATCTCATGCTTCTAGAACTCCCACGTAAATCCAGTAGAGATCTGGCTGCTAGGAATTGCTCTGCTTAAGTTTCTAAGAGGGCTGATGTGATAGACTTGATGCACACTGTTGCATGGAGATAATAAAAATAATGTTCTGGTCTCTTTTTTTTTATATATATATGTATATATTTTTAATGTCATCGTGGCAGTGGAGCCAACATAACTTCTTGCACGATAGTGTACATAATCAGTATGCAGGAGACCACACCTGATGGCTTTGGGTCTGAGAAGGTACAGAAACCTTACAGGGAGAATTCTTTAGCAGTAAGATAGATTAGAAGGGTCTTTTCTGCTCTTGTAGACTGTGTGATAGCTGAAGCTGTGGCCCTGGACTTCAAAGACAGCAAAACTCCTTAAGCATACAAAAAAACCATAAGCATGGTAGTCTAGTGGTTATAGCATTCATCTGGAGGTATGAATCCTCAGCTTTGGTCCCTATTCCAAATTATGGTTCTATAGTTTATATAGTCAATAATTGGTTAAAACGCAGAAACACTGAGATTTTTTCTCTTTAGAAACGACTGTGGTTTTTCCCATTCATGCAATGAATTTTGCATGTCGTACTGCCCAGTGGCTCCACTTCACAAGGGTGGCACACACATAGCTGCATGGCAGCAGCATTCTACAAGGACAGGAGACTTGAGGGTTTAAATCTCTTAATGCTGAAGAAGACTGATTGCTTCCTAGATGAGCTCATTAACTACCTGGCTATTGTGTAAAACCCAATAGTGTCACTTGCCACATCCTTGTCTTTGAAAAGCAAAATAATCCATCAGGTTTTTTGAACATATAGCTGAAGACCTGCAGGAATCTGGGCTTTGGGTCACTTTCTGAGCTTTTGCTTGTCCTAACAGGCAGTCTTCAGTAGCTCCATCAAAAACTAGCCTGTTTTTTCAGTTGCCATACTGAGATGTGTAATACACTTCTTAAACAGTGCATGTGTGCCTGGATTCTACTTTCACAGCCAACAAGCTAAAAGGTAGCCAGGTGCTAAATCTGCATATCCTGGTCTTTTTTATCTACTAGTTAAAGAAATTCTGTATTCTATTGTTTTTTCTGCTATTGATTTGCTTTGGCACTTAGGCAGTCATTGAGAAAGGCTTATGTATCCTCTCTAGGAAAGAGAAATAGGAAATGACTGATAATGGATTCTCTATCCAGCCCTTCCTCTGTTTTCCAGAGTGGCATTTTCATCTCCTTTGGCTTCCTCTGCCTTTTTCCCTTCCCTCCAGTTATTCAGCTATCTCTAAAATTAAGATAATAACAAAATACTGGTCTTGCAGGAAACATTGATCTAATTAATGTTAAACATCGCAGATTAAAGAAACCCTCAGAATATAAATTTTGAACACAACATCTGAGACCTGACAACAGACAGGACAGACTAATTTCCAGTGTTGTACAAAGCTGTTCAGAACATCTCTTACACCAACATCCTGTCGGCCAAGAGAATAGAGGGCATTCATCATCATTCAAAATCAAGCTTAAGTACAATAAATTATGCACAAATGAATATTGAGATAGTGTAAATCAGAGCTGATTCATTGAATTATGTCAACATTGCTCTGTTAAAAGCAATAAACATAACCTTTTAATGATCTGGCTCATTATCTTAAAATCACAGCCTTGTGTAAATCGGCCTTTAAATTGATACTTACTATATGTAGTTTGTGTGCATCAGCAACACGGAATAAACCAAACCCATAGCCATCTCTGCGATGTCTGTTGACCAAATCCAGGGCCACTCCTGCATCTGTTTCAATGGTGTTACAGTCTGCAGGTGTAATGCTTGGTTTTGGGGGGCATTAGAGCACTGCAGTACTGTTAGGAAAAAAGCTGAAGCTAGAAGCAGCATTTTGTTTGCGGTGTTAGGTCATTTCTGCCCATGCTCTGATAAAGCCAGTAGTCTGCTTTTAATTCAGAGTAGCCCACTGAAGTTATAAATGCATGCTAAAAGGACATGGTTGTATATAAATTTAAGTGGTGTGTCAGAAGACCATTACCTTGACCCTTGATTAACATTTGCAAACAGCGAGTAAATGATTATATAGTGATTGAGCAGATTTTGAGGAAAGTAGGCATTGTAATACTCTCTGGACTACCCATCAAACAGACTATGTTTGTAATTCTTTAAGCAGGCATTGTGCAATAGTGTTTTGCTATGAAAAATACTTAGCTTCTAATAGTGTGCTGCTGAGCCTGGCATTAAGAAGGTCCAGTTTATGTATGCAGGTATTACACAATCTTGGTTTTCTGTTTACTGTAAAACAGTTGAACTGAAAATATGCTGAAATATTTGTGGTCAAATGATGGCTGTATTCATATCCCTGTTTTAACAGATCCTTACCGAGCAGAGAAGTAGTGAACAGGAAACAAGGAGATCACTCAGATTTGGAAAAGGGATGTAGCTCAAGATACACTTGCAAGCTGGTGGTCTGTAGCTTCTATGTGAGTACCTGCTACTCTTCCAGCTCGAGAAAACGTAGAGCAAACTCCTATCAGCTTTACATCATTTCAGACTGGTACACAGAATGGGACTGCCTGGCTTAATACTGATGTAAGCTAGGCATGGCATGAAGTGACATAAAGCTGTGTTTGCATTATCTGTCTGAGCAGTTTTATGTGCTCTTTGGCTGTAGTAGCAGCCTTCATAGACTTCTTTAGAGAATTGCTGATAATTTTTTGTATTTATTAAAATAATTCAGTACATACTAAGATTCATACCTTTCACAGGATATGCTGATATCCTCTGCTAAGCAGAAAGAAGAAGATGTTGTCTAACTGTATTCAAAATCTTTTATTCAGGATAGTTTAAGACATTCTTAAAAGGCAATAATCGCTTGTCAGGGAGTGGCTGAAGTTTGAATACAAAATTCAAACTCTGAATAAGAAAATACAAAAATTCAATGTAAGTCCAAAATGACAAGGTGAGATTCAGATGAGAAATTTTCCCAGTCCTGATTGGTGTGAAGGGCTGGATCAGCTTCTCATAGAAAAAGGTGCTAGGTAAATAATTGACTTGGGTTTACATGTTTGACTAGAAGTTTTTCTTTGACTCATTTTTGTGAGAAACATTGGAAAATATAATGGGTAATCATCCTTAACCCTTGCCTCATTTCATTAATCCTTCTTAAACATTCTGGTGTCTAAGAAATTATATTTTAAAATGCAAAGAGCTGAAGCAGTGGCTTTCTTTTATAGTTAGTTCAGGACACACTTAACAGTTCTCTGGTAGTAGATAAGGTAAATGGAGAATCTTACATGTTAGATCTGGAGGCACTCAAAACTAGTGTGAATCAATTTTAAATAGATAAAAATAGTCCCTATGCAATGGGTAGTGAACTTCTGGAACTTGTTGCTGCAGAAAGATGTGAAGGCAGACAGTGTAAGCAGGGTCAGAAATGGCTTAGAAAAGTTCATGGACAGCAGGTCCTTGAGTGGATGCTAGAAGGACTAAGCAGATACGTACTCTTTAAAATCCCTAGTACAATGATTCTGGGTACTGTAAAAGTACAAGGGGAATCATTTGCAGAAAGTGGGGTAGGTCCTACATTTCTCCTAACCACAACTGTCTTTTGCCATTGTGAGAAATGAATATTAGGCTGGATGAACCACTATTCTGATGCAGTAGGACATTTCGTTTATGTTTTTATAATGTTTCATTATAGTAATTCAGAATTTCTTCTGGAAGATTGAAAAAAAGTGGTAAAATAAACGTTGTGTGAATAATCAAAGACATTTGAAATACATTTCATCAGTTAAAAATAATATTCACATCATTGCTGTGCTCCAAATTGCACCCCCATTCATTACTTTTACAATACTGTCTAATTTTTCAAATGGGCAGTCATATTGAAGAAAGGCATCAGATTAGGTAATTTATAACATAATTCCCTTAGTTGTCTATTGTTTGCAGTTTGTTCTTTTTTTCTCCTTTTGTTCTGTGCTGTTCATTGTGACACCGATCATTTTCTTGTCAGTGGCTTATATATTTTTTATGTATGAAATAGAAACACTATGAGTAAACAGTAGAAAATGTACAATTCCTGCAAAATTGACTGCAGAAGTAAAAGTAAGATTCTGTTCCCACTGTAGACAGCTTTGTCCTTGATTTCTTTGGAAAAGAAAGATTGGACTCTTTTATTAAAGTACAGCATGGACAAGCACTCCAGGCACAGTCAGAGCAGTTAATTAAATATTGGTTGTACTTGAGTCAGTATAATGTATTTATATCATTTCTCATCCAGTTTGGTATCTTTTTTAATACTTACGTTGTTTTTATATTTATTGCTTCTAAGCTTTGTGTGTTGTTTTCATGAAGCTATTTCTATAGACAGATTGCTGGCAGGAATAGGAATATTTATCCAAACATGGCGTTTTTCTTGACTAGCTTATCAAAAGCTTGTTTATCTTTATGACTTTTCCCAAGGCTTGACTTGCAATGGTAAGAGGTGATCCACATTCAGACTTTAAGGAGTTGGTAATAAACATCCATCCTAAACTTCTCTCCAGGAATCGGGGAGAACACACTAAGAAGAGGCATATCTTCCTCACTTGAAAAACAGGGTATCAAATGCGTAATAAATAGAACTTTATTCTAGGGGGAAAAGAAAAAGAGAGCTGACAAATAAAGGAGATGATATGCAATAACCAATGGCTCCTTTCCTAAACTATTTACAGGTATCTCTGATTTCTTGGGAGGACAACTGCTACACTAGCTGACTGTTCTCTGCCTTCTGCAGTAGCACTTCATTCACAGGCTGGGGTTATCAAATTGCACAGCTCAGTCAATTGTGCAGGTAGAAAGACCTTACCCATCTTGTAGTCTGTGCTGCTCTGCAGCTGCTATTGTTTCTGCTCCTAAGCAAGAATACAGCTAACAGAGACACATGTGGCTACAGCTGCTTATAGGTGAATTCTTGCCTAGCTTCTCTTTGCTTTTTTTTTAGCCCATGATGGCTCATAGCTTCAGACCGGGGTGGCCTGATTTTACACCTTAGCAAAAAAAAAAAATAATAATGTTTTGCAGTTTTTGGGGGCAGCTCCACATTTAACGGAAATGATGGAAAAATACGTAAATGTGTTATGTCTTCGTGTCTGATTTTTATCTGCTGGGTGTAAACAGTGTGCCCCTGATGCAAATACAATGTTATACAGCTTTGCTTTGGGTGTGGTCTTCAAAGCAGCAGCTGCAGCTATAGCTTCCCCTCCCTTCCTGCAGCTTATTTTTATTTACCATTTTTTTATCAAACGTTTAGAAGCTTCATCACCTTGTCTATCAAGTTTTGTTCAAACAGACCTTAAGTTCAGAAGCTGTTTGGAGGAGACCAATTGTCAAATGAACAGGTTGACAATGTAGTTGTCTTGTTGCTTGGGAGGCCTCAAGAACTAATACAGGGAAAAAAATGGTGTCAGTATTCCCTTTCTTGTCCTTATTGTCTTTGGCTGCAAATTGCTTTCTGGAAAAAAAACCCAGCCTAATTGTAAGTTGATGACCTTAAGGATATGTTGCAAGACTGACCTGTTTGCTGAGGGGCTTGAGAGGCTGGGGAAAAAGTGGGGTTAAGAATCTGATGTTAAGAATGGGGTCAGAGGAAGTTCCAAGCGATTTGAGTTTTTCAGGGCTTTTGGCATTATAATATTCTTAAAATTTAAGCTTTAACTCATGCTTATAAGTTGTACTAGGTTAACATAAGGGAAGTATTAGTAGCTGTGTTGTATAGTATTTACGATTATATCTAGTGGGATGTCTTTAAAATCTACCTTTGAAATCAGAATAATATATATGCATATTCTGAATACAGCTGATTAACATGTATAGTCTCAGAGATGCAGAAGAAAATGTTTAACCATGAAGTGTGTACAATGGGCAGGTTCTGAAGTCAGACAAATAGAATTTATAATTAGCTTATTTTACAAAAACCTTTATTTTTAAACCCATCTTGAGAACTTTGATGTCTTGGGCCTTGCTTTTTTTAAATCTTTTTGATTGGCCAAGAATGAGTGTAGGAGAAGGGTAGCTAAAATATCTAAAGAAATGCATAGCCAATGTATGCATAAATAAGGCAGCATATCTTATTCTGTACCCTTTGAATGTTACTGCCCCTTTTTTTGCATTCATGGTGACTCATCTATATGCAGAGATAAAGGCTTGATAATATCTGGTAAAAACGTCAACAGTCCTGGAGGTCATTGACCATTGGTTATCTGTGCCTGAATAAAGACATTGTCCATGTGATACTGGAATGTTTGCTCAAATAAACATCAGACCAGATTTTAGCTGGATGTTGCCCAGATAGCAAGTTAATAATGGATGATATGATATCATAACATCAATAAGTGTTGAAAACCTGTGAAATGAAATTGAAAAGTGAATTGGAATTGTCTGCCAAACCCCACGTATTTCTCTTCTCCAGTGACTAGATGGAGGGCTTCTGTGTGTTACTGGCCTGTTCCCTGCTGAGCGAGGAGAAGCAGTGCTTAACAGTTCTCAGTCCTGGGAGGAGAAAAGGGCATTTGGGGTGTGACTTAAGGTACATTAGGAGTGTTACTGCCAGCTGTTGTGCTCAGTTTAGCTAGAAGGTGAGAGACCAGGCCAGAGGATGGAGGGGTTCGGCACTATCTGGACGTGTTTTTTAGAGGATTTGGTGCAGTCCTGTCTGATCATGCTGTCACACAGAGTAAATGTGCGGAGATCAGATGCATTGCATCTTGTGCCCTTATCTGTCCATGCGGGCATGTTGGAGGAAGAAAGCCGTAGTGCTGGCCCACTCAGATTTGCATAAATCTGCTGAATCAGCAGCAGGATTTGAAGTAGTGATGACTAAACGTTATCAGCTGTTAACCATATCAATGCCATCTGGGAATGCAGCAGTGTCCAGGTATGTTCTGAGGGTAAAGGAAACACAGAAACTATACATCTTCAGTCTCCTACTTGTAGTTCAAGAAATTAGTCTTGGATATTAGTACCAGGCCTCAATTATGGTAAACATTGGCGGTAGCCTAGGTGACACTGAAAGCTGGGTACAGGAATCGCTGTGCTGGAGTGGCCACAGCAAATAAAGGAAATGCCTGTGAATCTGCACTGACCACTGCTGCTTGCTGATCTGCACTGTAGATACAGTTACTGCTTGGATAAACACTCCTTCTGGTATTTATTTTTAAATAAATTTTAAATTTTAAGTCTTTGAACCCAAATAACAGATCCAAACTAGAGAAAGTATTGATTCAAATGTCATTTCTGAGCCTTGTCTGCAGAACAGGCTAAACAATATCCAAACCGAATGCTCAAAACTGTGGATCCAGGCTTCCAGATGTTCTCTTTAACTCCCCTTATTCATGTTCACACCAACTCCACTCTATTTATCTTCACTTGCTGCTGTTGTTGTCCAGTTTACTATTATAAGCAACTGTAGTCAAGACAGAGAACTAACTGAAATGGGGTATTCTTGGCTGTGGCTAGCAGTTAATGTTGATTATTTCTTCCCTAGTACTCCTTTTGGGGTAGAATCTGATTACATATGTTGATATAAATGTCAGGAGTATCATTAAACTGATGGAGCCACAGTGAGATTAGAATCAACATGCAAACAGTTAATAAAATAGACCGCATTATAAAACAGCAGAAGTGAGAAGTATGGGGATTAACTGAAAAGAAGGGCAAAAAAAGCATTTTGAAAACCACTGAAGTGTGACAGGCTGTTTGCCCCAATGCTCTTGCTCTCTGACTCACTAAAGGCAACGGTGCTCTCTGTGAGGGCATGGAGTGACGCCTAGTATCCCTGATTTTGGCATATGGCAGATCAGCAGTTCCTGTGCAGGGAGGTAGAACATACTGGTCGTGTTAGGGAAACCTGAGCTGGCAAAGGTGAAAGGTCTCAAGGGAAAAACGAGATGCTGTAATTTGATGACTTGATAAAAAGGGGAATGCTGACACAGCCTACAGCTCATCAGCTCATACTACGATAAGAATTGGATAGAATTTGAATTTTATGATTTTTAGAGAACTACTTGATTTTGAATTGTTTTCTACTCAGAAATGAATGACACCAAAATATGTTGAAACTTCTCATGATGGGGAATTGGAATGGAATTATTTTTGGCTCAGTTGATGTCTTTCATATATCACTTTTTGGCTTATTTTAATCTTTGAAGCAATTAAATTACGCCTTTATATAACATTTATGTTTTTAAGAGTTTTGCAAACTGAAAAAACAAACATATTTGTTGGGAACATAACACCATATGATATTTCAATACTATTTTGTCTCCACTCAGAATAAAATAATACTTTTATTTATATTTTATTTGTAATAATAAAATAATAATTTTAATCAAATTGTATAATGTCAGAATACTTTAACAAAACCATATTTTTTTGTTGAAAGCCTCTTTAAATGGAGAAATGATCTAGCATCTCTAGGGATGATTCACCAGCATAAAGGCTTCAGAAACAATTATATTTTATTGATTTTCTTTTGAACAAATTTTACAGATCTGGTGGCAACTAGAGAAAGGCTCTGTGGTCTCATATGAGCCCCATAATTATTGCAAATATCAGTGTACTCCTGGCCACAAATGACATTTCTTTCCCATGTTCACTCTTTTTCTTCTTCTTGTCTTCTCATTTATTTATATTTGTTATTGTCAGTACAGTTGCTATGTCTGGCTTTAGTGAAATTGATTTTTCTTAGCTACAGGCTCCCTGTGGTTTTTATTATAAGGCAGTTAATATGACCTATCTCAAGAAAGAATTAGGCTGATTTTGTAAATCATCATTTTTCCTGCACAGCAGGGTCAGTAAAGCATAAGAATCTGAATAGCCTGAGCTTGATTCTCCACCAGCCAGAATTATGTGTAAGGGTTTCACATGTGGGTAGCCTTTGCCACTTTCTTTAAGTGAGGGTATAAAGCATTAGGAAAAAAGTAATCTTTCTTGAGATCTTCCATGGGAAATAGAAAAATAGGCTAAGCTCATCACATTATAATTAAGAAGTTAACCCATAAAATAATAAAACCCCACTAGCTTTTAATGATAAACAGTGTTGAAGTCCTCTTCCCCGTTTATACACCATCACACCGGGTGTGACTCTGTAAGGGCCCTGAGACCATCCCTCCTCCTGGAGGCTTGGCTCCGGGGGCTCAGGGCCAACTCAGCAACAGCACAGCGGGGGCTCTTCCCCTTCCCTGGGTGACCCTGGGGACAGGCTCCCGGGCAGCGCGGCGGGGAGGCCACGGCCAGGGCCGACCCAGCCCCGCTTCCTACAGGAGCTGCTTTAAGCTGCTTTAGGCTGTAGCATTTTGGCCCCTGCCTGAGATACAGCTCCTGCCGCATCACAGCTGTGCCTGTGCCTGGCCACGGGCCCTGTTGATCCAGACCCAGGTTCAGACCTGCAGCCTGTCTTCCTGGCCTGACCTCAGACCTGCCTCGTCGCTGTGGACTTGCGTGGAGATCGCTGGGCTGTGTCTGACTCTGGTTACTGTAACCGGACCAGATCCTGACCCTGACTTGCTAATTCATGTTCCTGGCTTGACCTCAGACCTGCCTCATCGCCCATGAACTTGGGTGGTGATCTGGCCTTTTCCTGTAACCTGGCGACCATCCCCGAGTCTGCCCTGCTCGCCTCGCTCAGGTACCATGGGACAGGCCCCTGCCCTGCCAGCCTGGTTATCATCACCTCGGGGAGCAGCCATGCCGCACTGTGCCCCGACAGACTTTTGCTACTGAGGCTGTTATTTGCTGATGCTGCTGGGCTGTCTCAGCTCTGCAAATTCTTTTACCCTCCACAGTTACTTTTCCTTCATGCTCTTACTGCTGGGAGTAATTTGAGAATTAAAGGCCAAATTCTTTTGTTGGAACATGCCCAGTTAAATTTCTTTTTCTAATCTCTTTTTGTGCTTTCTTAAAACTGACATCTCCAGAGGTGAAGACTGTGATAAGAAACTTATTTATTTAAAGATGTTACACAGATTGAAAAACCAGGTTGCCATTGTGGCCATTATTTTGTTGCAGGTAGCTGAGGTGATTGGATGCTGGCTAGACTTTGGTAGGCTTTGTAGGCAGCAAAGGCCGGAGGATGGAGCTTATCTCCTTTGCTTCTGCTGGGCATGAGTCTGATAGAGAAAGTTCTTCAGGAAAAGGGAGAATAACTGGTCCAGTGACTGGTTTGGTCAAGTCTGGTTTGTCTGCTTGAGTCTTTTCTCCATCAAGACTGGGCGTAGAACCTACAGCCTCAGGTGGAACGGGCTTTCCATCTTTACGTTCATTTTGACTTTGTGGTAGTTTTTGGAAAGAGATATCCTCAGTTGAAGGGGGTAGAATTTTAACCCAGCCCACTGTTTTTTCTAGGTGTGGGGAGAAAGGATTGGTTTCTGAAGGGAAAGCTTGTTGATGATTCTGGCTGGATTTTCCGGATGTCCAATTAGCTTGCTGTTTCCTCTCTTCAGTGGCAGGATCCTAAATAACAGGCAATAAGCATTACCTATATTGAAGCTATTCCAAATTCTTTCAGATATGAAGAAGGTCACCCTTCACACTAAGGATCTGCTGCAATTCCAGTCTGCAAAGACCAGCTGCAGAACAGAAGCTCAAAGGATAGACAGATAGAACTTCTTCATATGCTGGTGGAGATGGGTGCATGAAACTTGGGTAACTATACAGTTATTGCTCTTTGCATTCCCTTTGTTATTTACAATTTCTTTGTAGAGCATTCTGAACACATTCTGTATGATTGACTCTATACTTACTCTATTGCCTTTTTATCCACCTAGCAACAGTATGTTTTATCACATGAGAGATTTCATGATTTAGCCTTATCACTTTCTTGAAGCCCATATCTTTGTGAATAAGAAAACTTAAAAATGGCTGGGCTTTCAAGAGTTCAGTTCTTGTTTTGTAAAGGAGTATTACTCTTGCAATATTAAGATTAGATTAAGAAATACCTGCAGACTGTAGATTTCACAGGATGTTGTGACAAACTGTTCGTGTTCCAAGTGACTGTTTACTACAGAGCCTTTGCAGAAACCTATTTGCTGGAAGAAGAAAATGCAAGTATTTTTTCACATTGTAGCACTGATACCTAGCTCCTATCTTGTAAAATAAGTGATTATGAAAGGCTGAATAGTTATAGCTTCTACATGTATTTGTAGGGATAAGCAGCTTGGGCAAACTTTTATTTTGGGCTTGGCAAGCTTACAAAGGAGGCAGCATTTTGAAAAAGGCTTTATGTTTGCAAAGCAGGGTTTGGTAACATGATAAGAAAAATAAGCTGGCCATTTAAGGCCCAACTACAACAGCACACTTAAGTTCTGCTGCAGCAGATTATCCCCATGCAGGCAAGTTGTGTAATAGAACATAATAAAATTTTTTCGGGCAAAAACAATTTCACACCATAGGAGTGAAAGAAACCATGAAAAAAATGTTGTTTCTAATAGTTGTGGTTTTACTGGACTGTAGGTAACATGGCTTGGGGCTTGAAATGTTATCTCTTGGCAACATACCCATTTAGTCTTTCTGTTTCTTTAATAACTTTTTTCGTAGTTCCTAAACATTTTTCTTATCTGACCTCATTGTAGTGTGAATATACTCTTCATGCATTGCTTGGCATTTATTGTCTATGTCTGTTTACTTGAAAGAAATCCTTAAGAATGATTCAGTTTTGTAAGCCAATGGCTACCCCATGTTCTTCTGGATGGTATTTTTTTCTGTTTTCTTTGTTCATGAACTCCTAGGTAAGAAGTCTGAACTTTTACTGAAATGTTTTCTCTATTCTAAAGCAGTCTGTACAGTTGCAAGAGAGTATAGAGCTACAATCCTTAAAAAGGCACCTGTGGGCTTCGATTCTTGTCTGCAAAGAACCAAAGGGATAGCCTAAGTATTCACCAAGGAATCATAATATCTGAAAGACAGGTGTTTATACAAGGAAAAGTACTTACAGCTAGTTCTGATGAAAGTGGCTTGCACTGGGAGATGTCAGCAATTGTGTCATTTTTGGAGCAGGATGTCTCCTGAATCAAAAACTCTACAAAATATGCAGGACCAACGACCCACTGTTAATGAGACACCAGTGGCAATTAGACCTTGTGCATGTGTCAGGAAGAAGGAAGAATTGTACAGACCTTGAAATAGATGTAAAACTCCTGCTAAGTGTGGAAGGAGCTGGTTATATTTGGGGCATTACTGTTGTATTACAGGAGAATGATTTTTTGCCAGTGCTGCTTAATTGCCTGGTTATTTTTTACTTCTTATATACGCACAATCTTAGTAACTCATGGATTAGCTATAGTTGAAATTAGTTTGGGTTTTGTAGTAAGTTAGCATCCACATAGAACTACATATCCAAAGACCCTCTTCAGTGCCTTGTTGGTCATTTTTGGCTGCTTTAATGGACAGGATCACTTTTTCTATTTCTGAAATGTAAGTACCTCAGGGTTGGAAAATGGGAGTGATTAAATACTGTATTGTAGTAATATCTGACCATTTGAGACGAAGAGTGAAAACTGCTTTGTTATCTATCGATAATGAATTTTAGAGAGACCAGATATTACTGTGGTAAACGAACAGGATTTAGCCAGGGGATCGTTAACTCTCTGTTAGTCTAAAATTAGTTTTAAACCATGTTTAAACTCATTCAGTGAATTACAGGTATGTAATTCACATACAGGTTGGAGGGATGACTGTGCTTTATTAAATTATTTCTATTCGGGAGTCACTAGTTCGTGGTGGTAGTAGAAGAAAGAGCTCACAATGAAGATTTCCTAAACTTTGGAATGCAAATCTGTGTCTTGAGTTTTGCATAAAGCCCTTCTTTTTGCAATAAATGGAGCCAAAGTCTTGGATCATTGCAGATCTCATTTCCCAGGAGAATTCTGCATAGAAATGTTCTCTGTACTATACAGGTACAAATTCTAAACAATCTGTAAGACGTAACAAATCGTATAAAGTATAACAGGTGGATCCATACTTCTTGAGGGCTAAAGCAAGTCATATGAGACTTGGCTTACCTGCATTGAAGCTCTTGTGACATTGAGGACAGAGAAATAATGAATTTGTTCACTCTTTTCATTGAACTTGGCAAGGCTTTGAGCAGCAGCCTCCAAATATCTGGGCTCAGTTGGACTGTCATCAACTGGGCAGTCAGGACATACTGTCCAAATATATCTGGGTGGAACTTTTTATCCAAACAAAACAAAGTCATTAGAGAAAGCATAACCATAAGAGTATGTTGATAGTATAGGTCACTGTAAATGCATCTATGTCCCCAATCCCCCAATTTGTCCTCCAGTCTCCTGGAGTAACAATATGTGGTTTGATTCACTTAACGGTTTTGAATCTTTATGAATTTGCAGACCCATAAAAATGTTGCAGTGGAGGCAGAGACACTGCAGAAAAAAGCTCAGCCTACTGACAGTGGGCTTGCTGGTTTTACTTGCCTTTCACAAACCTATAAAAATGCTTTTTGGACCAGAGGGTAGAAGCCCATATAGAGGCTCTTCTGGGTTTCCCAGAGATGAAAACAGTTATTACTGCACTGCTTTAAGCTGCAGGACCATACTGGCCTTATGATCACTGACTTGAGAAAATTAGGGCAGCTGAAAGCTAATGGAGATGCTATGGTGCCATAATTACAATTAAAATTTAAAGTAATGCTGTATGGCAAAGAGTGTTTTTCCAGTCCTCTTTTAAAGTGAGTATGTTAAATAAAGACATACCTGGTTGTAAAATGCACTCATAAGTACTCAGATGAGCAATATTTCTTGCCTGATTAATGTAGATAATTGCTTTGCACTGACCATAAACCTAAAACAATATAAACATTTAGAAACAATTAATATTGCAAACTTTGCACTGATCATCTAGTACCTAGTCAGTGGGTGGTTCATTTTCTCCTTGTGGTTATGAAATTCTTTTCAAGAAAAAAGTTGTGTTAATGCTCAAATTGCAATGAAGTATCCATCTCCTTTAGAAATAGAAGGCCAGATCTTCCCCTGGTGTAATTCTGAGCTATACAGGTGCAGTGCTTGTTGGCAGGATGGCCTGCACAAGGCCACAGTTCTGGCAGCTAAGTGCCCAAGTGTCACAGAGTGCCTTCCCTGGCCAGCCCCGGCACCAGGAGCTGGGTCTATGTCTAGAACACAGAATCTGTATCCAGTCACCTGTCTGCCACCTTCCCCCTTCTCCCTATGTCCATAGTAAGGAAGGAGAGTGGTAGGGAAGACCCTAAATCAGTTTTGTGGCACAGTAAGATCACCCTTGCACACAAACTCGTGACTTTATGGCAGAAAAAAATACTGGCCTGTCAATATCCATTGTGCCTTTATGTTTAAAAATTGAATGTATATTCTCTGAGTGCTTCTTTAATATTGCCACATGTATGATCAAGGCCTCTAGGGCATAGATTTCTAGACTTCGCAGAAGGCATATCAGCCATGTATGCTTTGCACCTTTTTCCTGCTGAAAGCACTGTAAGCAGAAGTGAGCAGAATTCTTTTTATTTTTTCCAGTTTTTCATTTAAAAATGAAAACTGATTGACCTAAGAAGCAGCCCAGGACAATTTAATCAGAACTTTTCTTTTTTTCACGTGAAGCTTCTTTCTTGTCATTCTTAATTTTATAAGTTTTTTTTTCACTTGTTCAGAATCATTTTGGTCACCTGTAGCAACAGTCTTAGATCACTTTCTGTCTTTGCAGCTTATCTTGCTGAGCTTTCTTTCTTGTCCTCTTTCAATGCAATTTTTTGCAAAGTTGTCAGAGTAAAAGTGGAATTAAACTAAACCAAAAATTGCATGTTATATAAAGGTGAGTTTCTTTTATTCCCTTCTTGACAGGCTGTCTTTAAAATAAACTCTTACAGGGTTGCTATAAAAGGTAAACCATTTATTCTATATAGTGTTCTAGCATGGCTATTTAGTTATGTCTGCTTATTAGCTCTGGTCAAAAACTTTCTTTTAATTTCATTTTTAAAAATAAATCTTACCAGTCTATAAACTTATTAGAAAGTACAGAGGAAAGCTGTGGACCTTAAAAAATGAGTTTTGATTTCTTCTAAGCTCTGCTGCCTACTAGAAATGCATGTGTAGGGATTTTGCTGTCTTCAGTAATACCTGAGTACTATTCATACCTGAGATTTCATCTCATACCTGAGATTAAATAAGAAAATAAAATCCTTACAGTTGCATGAGCAAGTCTGGCAGTACAGTTCTTCCACAACTTTTTGCTGAGTACATGGCATTCAGTATCTACTACATCCAAGATGAGATAGAAGACAGAACCAGTGATCTCCTGAAAACAAGAAATGAAAGGGTCATATCATAGTTTTGTATAGAACAAAGTAGGGACACATGAAATGGAGACATGGAGCAACACAAAACACACAGGTGGGACACACAGCTATCCTGAAAACTGAACATTCTGTGGGACAAATTCTCAATGGTGACAAATTCAGGCCCCGTTAGAAAGGCTTGGTCATGCATCTAGTCAGCTTTAATTCAAATCCAGCCTTTTAGCATCAGTTTTGTCCCTCTGATTCTGGTACCAACCAGAACCCAAGAATAAGGACTAAACATGGTAAAGTTTTCATCGTCAACTGCATTTTATGGTTAGACTTGAAAGGTAGGCTATTTTGCTTTCAATAAGAATGAGACTATAAATACCACAAATAATAAAAAACTGCTAACATGGAACCTTCCCAGTAAGCATTAGAAACAGAAATGTCTTATTTCTTAGAGTAGTGTCTTCTTCAAGTACGGATGCTTTGCACTTGCCATAAAGAGACAATGACTGAGTTGATGCAGACAACTTAAATATTCTCTCAGATATCAGAAAGTGCTATGAGAGACCTTGCATATCTACATGGATGTTTCTGACTCACTTAAAGATTCAGTCCAGTGCTCTGAGCCTCTGCTTAAGTTGAGACACCTTTATTCAGTTCACTGCGGCACAGGTGCACAAAGCAGTTAGGGCTCAACATTTGGGTAAACATGTTTCCATGCAAGAGGAACAGGGAAAGACTAAAAGTACAGCTCCATATATCTAGTGATTACATCATGTGGTACAGCAAGATGAGATGCTGCATGGTGCAACTCCTGGTTCTGCTTCCACTGCAGATACAGGTAAGCACCTTTCCAGGATGTTTATCAAGGATATAGCTTAGTAGGATCGTATTCTGTTTTCTGTAGTGGAAAGCTGGAAAGAGAGCAGCTGTCAATTATACATCCTAAAGAACTCAGTTGTGAGTGTTAGCTGCATGTTTAGACTGAGATTTTGTCTTTGCTGAAGAGAGAGAAAAACCAAAATTGAATGAGAGCAGTATTCATTCATTCCTAGTTGATTTCACACTTTATGGGGCAAGAGTCTTGTAGAAGTCTGGGGCCAGTATCTGTAAAATTTTGGCTTCAGTTTTGATTTCTGTTTAATAGCGACTAAAGACCAGTCAATGAGGCATCTAAAGGCTGGAGTACGGCTCGCTTTTTGGTTTTTATACTGCTGGGAAAAACACTAATAGGTATCTGTTCTTGAGTTCTGAGGAGTCTGAGTGATACAAACTATTCTGGTCACAGTACAGAGATCTCTGGAAAGAGTCTGGGATGGTGATTTTATGTGAGCTCCACCATATATACTTGTAAATGTAATACTAAACCCTTGAAATATGAAAGAGCAAAATAAATAGAAAATAAATATAAAGTGAGTATATTTTGTTAGCTTTGTCTCTAAGTTATATTCTTACATATGCAACTTACCATGCTTTATACCATTTTTTTGTATTTTCATATCCTCTTTTTCCTTAAGTGTTCTATGAAGTAATCTGGTAATGCCTTGCAGTGAGCTCTCAGGGTTTGCCTACACTAATCCTGAGGTTTAATTATAATTGTCGTTTTGAAGGTCGGGAAAAGATCAAAAGCTATTTTAACAAAGAGTGAAGCTGAGGTGCTGCAGCACTGCGTGCAGTGGATGGCAGCATCCCTACACCTGGCTGCATAGATCCTTCTATGAAAGGAACTAATCATAATTTTTTGTTTACATACAAATGTGTGGTACCTAAATACCATGATGATATGTCTCCTTAATATGGTAGCTAATATAGGTTAAATCAGTAAACAGAAATTAAGACTGGTCAAGGAGTAATTACCATTTGATGAAAATGTGGGTTTTGAGTAGTGCAACATTTGGTACAAGCTTGTACCTTCAAATATATCCTTTATGAGCAAAAATATCACTAACACTATCCTGCGTGAAGAAGTAATAGCCAAGAAAAATGGTCTGGTCTTCAGTCGCTATTAAACAGAAATCAAAACTGAAGCCAAAAGTTTTACAGATACTGGCCCGAGGCCTCTACAAGACTCTTGCCCCATAAAGTGTGAAATCAACTAGGAATGAATGAATACTGCTCTCATTCAATTTTGGTTTTTCTCCCTTTTCAGCAAAGACAAGTGTATCTTTAAGGAGTTCCAAAGTTGGGACTGGTGACTTGAGCTTTCAAGTTGGTTGTTCAGGTATTCTGGAGGCAAAAGAACACACACACCTCATTAAAGAAATGTTCTTATAGTCAGCTGTGTTTGATGTTAGATGGGTAATCAGCTGAATCATGAAGACTGATTGGAAAGCTTGGTGATCTTGGAAATACTAAATGCAACCAGAGCGGACCAAACTGTATTTCCTGTTGCCTGTAGCTCTCTTGTATAAATATCAGCTCTAATACACAGATGAGGTTATTACAAAATCGACACATATTTTTGTCTACCTGCTTCTGTATGTTATTATGCATCCTCCAGTGGGGAAAGGATACTTTGGGGTTTATTCAGAGCTCAGCAGATCTCTGAAGGTTTCATCATCCTTATTTTAATTTTCATTAAAAGACCGTTATGCAAAAGCCTTTTGATATCTGCTTAGTATTGAATAAAAACTTCTGTCTTTTCTGCATTGCCAAAAAGATCCCTTCCTCAGCACTGCTGATGCTAGGATTGCCACAGCAATGCATGCTGGGGAGCCTGGGAGTCACAGGAGATGCGGCAGCAGCGTACCGTCACCTGGCCTGGTCATCACCAGGGTGACCTGGTGCAAGGGAAAGAAATGAAATATTTTGGCATGTTTTTTAATTGTGGTTAAGTGCCTGTCAGTGAAGTTAATCATGAGTGTCTTGTATGAAAGAAAGGCTCTGTTCTACTTGCATGTAAGTTAACAGCAGATGGCTCATTAGTTTCAATTAGAGCAAAACCGAACCACAGGTTGCTTAAGGGCAGATTTGAATTTGAAGTAACTTTGAAAATGTTTTTATCCTGAGTACTGGTTTAAAAAATGGAAGGAAGGATCACTGACTGATAAAAAAAAAAAAAAGGTTTCTTTATTTTTTTGAGAGGAATAGAAGGTTGCTTAAGGTTGTTACCGTCCATGAACATCCCTAACATAGCTGGCTGCTTCTTATGTACCCAGTCCTAGCAGCAGCAAAAATGTGACAAAGGGCTTAGATTGTCTATTTTGTTATTGCAGTGTCTTGAAACACCTTATTTACAGGGTAAGCTTATTAGATGCAAAAAATAAGAATAAAAGTAAATTAAACTCCCAAAAGAACAAAGTATGTCCTAAGGCAAAAAGTTAAGTCTCTAGGGAATTAAGTGACAGACCAAATCACTAACAAGGACCAAAATTCTCCTGTGCTGAGATATACTTGGCACAGGTGAAGGGAGAAAAATGAAGTGGTTTACAGCATGTCTGCATCCACTATGCTGCACTGTAGGGTGGTCATAGGTGTGCTCTAATTATTGTCAGTAGGGAATAGCCCCAGGATGGGGGACTAAGTACCTAACTCCATGACTGGTGATGTGGGTTCTGGGCCAGCTCAGAGGCATGACATGTGGAAAAAATTCTCAAGAGACCTGATGTAGTTTCTTAGTGGGCACATTCTGTCACTTGAGCAAAGCAATACAGAGAACACAGTGCAAAGCACAGCAAAGTGTGCATCTTTAGTCAGGAGATCTGGTGGCCACAGCATGTCTGCAGAAACTATGTCCTTGTGAGAGCAGCAAGAAGTAGTGTCATATCCTTGCCAGTACCGATCTTTAAACATCTGGCAATGAGCCTGATTTGCTTTAAGGGTTCAGAAATCAGCCTTTCAGGTACGATTATGGGAAGAAAGCAAGCATGGCAGTGAATGTTAGTAGCATGCTTCCACAGTGCCTTATGTGTTGTGGGCCTTGTGCATTCATTTCAGGTTGTCCTTGGCAAGTGCCAGTAGATTCAGCTATTGTAACACAAAATAGTAGTAAATGAAGCACACATAGAGAAATAAGATACTTGAGGATGTGAGAGTGACATTCCATAGGTATTTCCAGTGTAATTTTTGCACTTGAACTGGTTTCGGATTTCTTCTGGAGAATGAGTCATCATTTAGAGGTCTGCAAAGGAATTCCCTGGTCCCAAGCGGGACGTATTTACACCTGTTAGTGCTTACATCTTTTGTGCAAAATGCATGATGATTTAATAGCCTTTGCACTCCAACTGCTCAAGGCAGTGGGAGGAAGGTGTAAAATGAAATTAAATCAGAGTAGTGGTGTTTCATACCAAATTTGAACTGATGCCTGGAGCTATTCCAGGGGCAGGCAGCAGAGAATTGTGACTGAGATTTGCTTTCTAATTGCCCACAGTGGTGATGAAACTGTTTCTAGTCATCTGTGCGTAAAGTTGACGTGGCCTCTGGAGTCCTGTGAATATAACTTTACATTTGCGTTTTGAAATATTTCTTACTTCAGATAGGTATTGCTAAGGAATAGTGATAGACACAGGGCTCTTCATGGGAGAAACAGATACAGGACAAGCAGGTAACTTACCTGAGGATGTTCTCGGACACTGAAAATTCGGGAGAGACTGAGTATGTAGCCCTCTGTTCGGTCAGCATTGATCTGGCGAAGAGCCAGATCTGCAGCCTCCTTTACTGCAGTGTCATCACAGGTGGGGGAAAGCAATGCAGTCGGTGCTTCTCCGGCAGGAAGAGAGACAGCCCAGGAGCAAAGCGCCTGTATGCCAAAGAGCATTGAAACAAGTAAAACCATTCTGCTTAGAAAACCAGTGCAGCAGATCAGAATGGCAAGTCCGTATGGAGGGGCTGACCAGCATGAAATAGCAGACTTTTGTAATGGAGCTGTGTCTCTTTATAAACTTGTGTCCCCTTTTTATTATGTACTGACCATGACCTTTAAATCTACAGCTGCAACAGGAAACACTAAGTCAATGATTTACAAGGTTTTACGAAAGTATTGTCACTCCCTCTGAGACCAGAGAGCACTTTCTTCTTCTGGCTTTACATCTCCAATTTAGATTTCACTGGGCAGATCGTATAACTTTGACTTCATTGCAAGGGACAAGAATATACACAGAAAGCTGCTTTCTTAAGAAACCAGAATTGCTTAAATGAACCTACATGCAGGACAGGTCTGGCTCCAGCTCTGTTCTGTCAGTGAGCCAGTTCTTCTCCAAAATAAGACAATGACAAAGGTCTCAGTAATTTGAATGGGAATTGGATAAGGGCCACAAGGTTGACTGATTTTACACTTTGTATTTGTTAAATGCAAACAGCAAACAAATACACTGACTCTGTGTTACATGCGGTCAGTTTGGTTGAGATAGAAAGCTCAGTTTGGCTTCATTCTTTGAGTATTTCTAGTCGGTTGGATACCTACAGATGAATGTTAACCCTTAGCCCAGACCAAGCCAGAAAAATGCAGTCCATGTCCAGACAAGAAGCCTGTGGATAAATGGCCTGCTCAAGCCTTTAAATACTCTTAGATAACATGATAACAGGCAATGTAAAGAATTAATGATTTCATCATGGTTTCTGCTTTTAAGCAGAAGGTTCCATTGTGTTTATTTGGGACTTAACATTCTCTGTAATTGAATATAGTGGCATAGATGTGGTAAGTTTTGTTCTTGCCTCAAAGACTTCTGTTGGTGGGGTGGTGCAAAATGAGCTGCTGTAAGAGATTGGAGGAAATAGACAATAAGTGAACTGGGGCTATCAAAACAGTCTTAGGCTATTGAAGGCTCCATTTCAGGATTTGTTCCTTCTCAGTGCCTTGACTCCAGCCCACTCGTCTTTTGTTGCCTAAAACTCTCTATTTATTGACACCTACCATGTTTTTCACACCCCGCTCTGATTTCCCTGAGCCCTGAACACTTCCTATTTCATCCCATCTTCCCCCAACTTCTGACTTTGTTCTTACTGCCACATTATGCAACGTACTCTGTGAACTTGCCATCATTATATGTTGCTTCTGATGCCAAAGAACAAGTCTTGTTTCCTTTTATTTCCTTCCATCTCAACTTTTTGGCTGTACCTTGTTTCAGCCTCTGCCTGGCAAAGCCTAGCTTTATATTCCTGTGGGTTTAGAGGCAGATACAGTTGCATATGAACTCCACTGCTAATTGTAACACGCTGCTGCATTTTTATTGCCTGAGAACCAAACTTAGTGATGAAGTAAGAAGCATCTGAAATTATACAGTGAGAGGGAAAAGGAGAGGAAGGCAGCCTGTAGGAAAGTTACAGACCTGGGGCTGATTATGCTCATCTCGGTGCCAAAGGTCTGAAGGGGGGAATCTAGCAGAAAGAACTTTTTAAAGAAGAGAGAGCATGTAACATAAACTGGAGGGTGAACTGCTTTCATTTGATTTCTTGTACCCAGTGCCTTCCCTCTTGTGTCACCTCATGCTCTTTTTTGCCTGTAAATTATTCTTTTTGTACTTTGGATCGAAGAAAATGTACATCCAGTTGTTTCTTTGCCAGTTCACATCACCTTGCATAGCTGTCCCAGATGTAGTCCAGACTTCTCTGTGAACTGCAGCTACTTATCTCTTGGACAGATGATTTAGGACCTTAGTTTTCTATCTTGTTCGGGGTTATTGTCTCCCTGATATTGTATGGCCAGAATTGGCTCAAGGAAGAGTCTCATCTGCTTAATATTTAGTTCCTTGGCTTCTCTAACCACTGCCAGAGCCTACCCCAGTTTAGATTGTAGGAAGCTGCAGGAGAATCATAAGCCTGTGACTATAGGCCCAAGGAACAAAGGAAATTGGTCCAGCAATGTCACTATTTTAGTTATTTTAGCACTACTCAGTGCTCTGCTTTCATTCCTTTTCAGCAACAATAAATAATACAATCCTGATATGACTGGAGGCAGTGACTCTGGGAGGGAGCCATTCACTGTCTCAGCTGCTCTCCCCATAGTACCACAGAGCACATGCAAAGTTGTGAACATGTATTTGTACCTTTGACTTATCCGCTCACTGCTGAATTTGGAGGTTGATTTGCCAGCTAAGAGACTGCACTGTGGTCACTGTTGATTCCTGTGTGATTTGCTGAGTACAGATGAAAAAGGGTCATGGAAAATTCTGCCTGGAGAAACTTTAGTTTGAAATGACAGTGGTGTGCCTTGTGGCTAACCTGTCAGAAACTCCATGCTGGAGATGGGGGAACAGCTGTACAAATAGTTGTTATCTTGAAGATCTGGAGAAGTGACAACTACCATTACTTGGAGAGGATCCCAGTGAAAGTCATTGGTTTTCTACTAAGGGGTAATTCTGCAGTATTTCACCTTGAAGGATACCAGAAACTGGGTAACCATTTCCCTGGCCCTCATTTTCTGTCATGGGAGTCTCTGTGATCACAGCTATCTGCTGGATGACACCGAGTACCTTTAGTTTGAGGGTTGTCTCTGTGTTGACTGAGGAAGGAAAAGTGCAAGTGAAGGATGTAATTGTCCCTGTTTAGTACCACTGTAAAGTTTGGGGGGTTAAAATTTTATATATTGTCACTTTTTTTTCCTGGTGGTATAAAGAATCTCAGCTCTTTAGCCCAGCAGTGCTTAAGACATGTTCTTCTGGGGGACAGCAGAACCTGTCCTAGGGAATGATTGTAGAAAGCTGGGTGGGATTATACATACAGCCAGGAAGACCTGCAACGGCACTGGGTCTGAAACTCTTCTAAGAAGACTTTGATTGGTTGCAGAGGTGGAAAACTCAGATAGCAGGACAGAAGGGGCACATGGCTGCTAGACTGAGCCACCTCATGTGTTGCCAGTTGCTTTGCAAACTGAGGGTGAGGGATATGTACGGACTGTATCCTGTAGGGAAGGGATACAAGAGATGAATGTTGAAAAACGCTGCTGTAGCCATAGTACAGGAACAGCAGAAGCAGCAATGCAGACTCGCTCACATTGTTCCTCGTGCCTGGGAATGGTTCCCCTGTGGCTAAAGGATAATAACTCATTTTCTTTATCCTCACAGTACATGGCATTTCTATGGAGATGGGTGCCAGTTAGTACTGGCTGTGTCGGTCCCTCTTATAATGGGGAATTGTTATATCCCTGACTCTGTTCTTTGTACTCTTCCTCCCACTGGAAAGGAAAAAATTTCTCTGTTGAAGTAGCTGACCTCAAAACATGGACACAGCTGGGAAATCTGAGCATGTCCAGCCAAAGTAGCACATGAAGTACATATGCTTTAGCAAAACAGGGTTTGAAAAAGCTGAAAAACATTGTCAGCCAGTGATGCAGACCTGATAAAACTATTCATGATGCATTTCAGGGAAGAAGGCATTTGTATTTTACGTATTGTCATTTCATTGTACTTACTGCCTAGAGAATCTACTACTAAATACTGCATCTGTTACTAAGGTCCAGGTGCATGAATATGGGGCCATACTGGGGGGAGACAAAGTGACTGCTTCAAAGCAGTCATGGAAAATGTACCCTTAAGAGGGCAAATTGTGTCCTTAAGAGGGCAAATGTGAAGGAGGAAGAAGATGAACTACAGCTACTAACTGGAATGCACAAAGCAATTCTGCCTTTTTTTTTTCCCCTCCCTGTTTTAGGAAACAATGGAGTAATTACACCAGTTGTAGGAGAACATCTTTGAAGTGTGGAGGCTGCAGATGTTCTGCTACACATCCTTGCTTTGTGTGGTTGGAAAAGGCAACAAGAAAATGCAGCATTTCTGGAGTTCAGAGATCCCCATGGGCAGGGATACCTTTTGCAAGCTTACTGTTTCTGCCATCAGACAGAGAATTTTCTAAGCCTGGAAAACACTGTCCCTTCTATAACTTAGTGCCCACCTCATGATACACAAGACAATTTGTATGGTTTAGTTAAGGCAATTCCTAGTTCTAAAAATACAAAAGCTCGGAAAACTAATTGCTCCAGGTGAGTTAAAAACTCAGTCTCATGTATCTGTTTTAATAGTAATGCAGATCATAATAGTAGCCATTTTGTTAAATCCTGTACCGTCTCTCATGCAGCGGGATGGGAAGACCACCTACCTTACCTCTTCAAGAAATTTCTACAGCTTAGTACTAGCACTTTTTGAATGAATGGATGCATGCAGAACATACTGGAGTCACTGCTTTACAAAGAAGAAAAAATCACTGAGCAATTGACTAGCAGTAGCTTGTGCAATTGTCTGCAACGCACTTCCTGCAAGAACTCAGCATAACCTTGAAACGTGAGAGCTGCTGCCTTCATGGGGAGAGCTTGCCGGCAGTATGTTGCCATCACGTTAGAGTAAGGCTTATAGAGTCTGGGCTGATTTCCCCTTTTTTTTCTTCTCCACACACCCAGTTGAAGCACTGGTGCAAGTGCCTACCTACGGCTTTGCCTGTCCCCATTGGCGCAGCAGAGCAGAACTTTTCTGTATAGCAACCTGTTGCGCTCTCACCAAGAACAAATGTTAGTTGTGTTGCTTACTGAATACTGGAAGGTTGTAACTAGGAGAACAGGATAGGTTATTTGAAACAGTTCAGAAATGACATGTGTTCTGCAGCTTTTGCTGCCTGCATGATAATTATCTTGTAGCAAGTACTGTTCCTGGTTAAAGATTCATGACTGTCTTTGAGACTGCTCCCCCGGGCCTGCAGAATTCCAGTCTGGCTGGCAGTAAAGATCCTTCTGGCCCCTGTCCCTTACCGCTTCTCTACCTAGAATAGATTTTGCCTCTAGCGTGTCAGAAATTCGGGGAAGATTTGACTGCTAGGACAATGGTAAATTGCCATTACTGTCTGGGTCCTATTATACGAGATACATGTCTGTTTTATTCCCTTGAACTGGTATTCCCTCATGCACACAAGCCATACAGTACCCCATTATCATATTGCACCTGTGTATCTGCTGGAAGACAGAGAATACACATGTGTTTGGCTGGAAGGATTGATGCTTTCAGCCTATGCAGCAATGAATGTGTCCTGATTCTTTGTTCTTTTCATAGACTTGGATGCTCTTATGCCACGTCCAAAAGTATTGAGGTACTTCTAGTGGATATTAAAAGTAGGTACAGGCTAGGAAACACTACAGGTGGAGGGAAAAATACATTTTTTCCTGCCACTCCTTTAGTGTCATTGGTGTGTGATCAAAAGAAAGGACTGACCTGATTTTCCGCAGTGTTCAGCACCCACACATCCCAGTGAAGCTGATGAGAAGTGCAGGAGCTTACTGTTTTTGAAATCAAGCCCAGAATATGACTCATGATGCTGTGAAGGAGCTACTTGACAACTAAATGAAAATATATACACACAGAAGGTACCAAAGCATTTCTGTTGAACATTTTATTGTGAAGTAACCTTTTGGGTGGTGTTTCTATCACAAAGCTACAACTGTTGTATAGTTCTTACAACAGTTTCATTGAAACAATATTTTCTGTATTTTAACTGAGCATCCCTGTATGTAGAGAAAACAACTGCTACATGTTGTAATCACCTATATTTTGCAAGGTCTTGGCCATGTCTCTGCTCTCTGGAGGGTAAAACTCATTAGGTCTCAGAGTCAAGCGTTCTCACCTATTTGCACCTGATGTTGTGGTCTGTGTGTTGATGCTGCTGCTGCACACTGATCCTTCAGTTAGCTGTATTGCCATGTCTGTAACACAGCCTATATCTTGAAATGGCGAATCTTCCCAGGGCATGGAGGAGGAGGAGGCACAAAGCCAACTGGGCGAGGTACTTTGTCGTGCTGAGCAACATTTGCAACTGCTCTCTTTGCTACAGATTTTGCTGAGAGCATGGAAGTAGGAAATTCTGAAGAGCTAGATTCAGATGCAACAGGGTTATTGTGGGAAAGCCTGAGATTATGGTTTGTGTAGCCTTGTACAACACTGGGCACCAGTCCTGCTGATGTGTCTTGACCTGGTTGAGAGTAGGTAACTCCAGGCTGGAAAAGAAAAACAGTTTGTGTTTGTGTTCAGTGACTTGGGGCTTATAACATACAGGTTGTTGATACCTTACTAGGTACCCTGCTCCTAACAAGATATAGGCCTCCAGCCCAGGTACAAAACATTTCTGATCATCACAGAAGTTTGATTTACATTTGAACTCATACACAGGAGTCCAGGAACACATTTTTAATATCTGGTGGATCATAACACCAAATTCTGTGCTATGTGAACTTTCAGGGCCACTTGTGCAGCTGGTGAAACATTCAAGACAAGCTGTCTTATCTTTCTTTCATAGACCTCCTAGACAGCTAATTACTATTGTGTTAGCAAGAGCTCTGGTCCATAGGATGTATTCAACCACCACCTACCCCTTCTCAGACCAAATGGAGGCTAAAATACCTGGAGAACACTCAGGTCCAGTACATATAGGTTTCCTTCCTCTTGCTATAGCAGTGTAGGTCACGCTCCCTGAATTCAGTCATGTCTAAGGACTACTTGCAAAAAGCCCCAGCTGATTTCATCTAACACAATGGCTGATTTATGTTTTATATCTACCTATCATCTCCTGCATCCCCCTAGCTCAGCAGAGTTTGGTTCCCTTTGCCCTCCCAGACATGAGAAGCTCCCAGATGGTTAGGAGGACAAACTTTGACAAGCATGGATGGCAGAGGGGACATAATTCCTGGCACAGAAATCCAGAGGATCATCAGGAGCTACCTTACCTTGTTTTTTAGGATACAAAGTTAAACTCAGGTTATCACAGATAGCTAATGTAGTCTACAGCAAAAAGAGGTAAACTCAGGGTGATTGTTTCTAACAGTACCAGTAGGCTAGAATACTCTGGAAAGAAAGGGAATATCTGGAGTTGGTACCTGGTGTCCATAGAGCTGGCAGTCCACTCTGAGGTCCTGTGAGGGTTCTGTTACCATCGTTGCTGTGCAGAAACCAAAATTCTGGCAAAGCAGAACATAGTCAAGAGAAAATAGTTATAAAATGGAGGAGACCTGCATTACAGTTTTTAATTTCAGTACATTTAGAAACAGCTACATTGTCTCATGTTTTATCTGAGCAGTAAAGTGGTTGCTTTTTAGTCTGTTGGACTCAAAAGCCAAGCTGTTTAAATGCATAAGCAGCAAATAAGGGAAACTCCTGTATTCTTCTAGAGTAAGATCCTTTGTATGGATGGATGTGAGGGAGGGAAAGAATATATAGGAATCTAGGTAAAAGGTTCCCACCCACTAAAACTGCCTAGGACTCAATTTCATCAGAAACAAAAGAAGAATTTTAGCATGATAAAGTACACAGTATAATTCTCTCAAAAGCCTATATATCAGAACAAAGCACACTGACAGTACTTAAATTGTAGGAAGGTGAAACAGTCTGCCCTTTTTTTATGTGTTTGTGTTCTGTCCAATACAAAGAGCCTGATTTTCTCAGGTGCTCATGTTAAGAAGAGTAAACAATAATATATATTCTGTGGATGAAAAATATTTTGTGCTAAGGACACTTTGGACCTCAAGCCTTTTTGAAATATATTCAAATATATCAGGATTCAGTCCAGATATACCTCAGAGAGAAGAGAAAGGTGTGATACAGCTTTAGGAACTATATATTGAAAAGCATATCATGATAGTATACAACTCTTGCACTTTCATCCTCACAAAGGTCTATTCCCACACAAGTGCAAGCACATCACAGCATGCTGCTTTTCTACCTCTGAGCTGGTAAGATCAGGACTGATGTGCTGGCATACTTACAGACTGATCGTCAGGCAGCAGTTGACAAGCTTCCACATTAGCTTTAGCTTCTTCTGCTGAGCAGTTTGTGGCAGCCACAGCAAACTCCACAGAGACAATATGCACTGGGTGATACTGATAAAACAGGAAAATTGTTTAACTGACTTTGCACATTGAAACTGCAGAGCTGCTGAGAAAAGATAAAAGGCAAATGTTGTGGCTTCTAGCTCGGCATCTCCCACTGAAGTGAAAGGGAATCCTGTGGCTAACATGACACAAAATGCTTGGGAAATCAAGGGCAATTCTGTAGGGCAAATGAGAGCAAGCTAAATCTGTTTGCAAACATAACTAGTTACCACTGCACAATTACCACAGGAGAAATATTCTATTTACATGGAAGCCTAGACATAGTTGTAGCAATTACCTGTATTTTGGCTCTTCCGATCTCAAGGAGTTTGAGGTAAGCATCAGCAGTTTTGCTGTTGTGGTCATTGAGTGCAGCTGTAACAGTTGTTAATACATCAGTGTTATTCAAACTTGCCAGCAGTGGACAGTCAGGGCAGAGTTGGAGAACATCTTCACTTGAGTCTGCGGGAGGAACCAAACAGATTATGTTTCGATCAGATTGTAGGTTGTTTTGAAAGGCATTATAGACCTATTCAGTCACACAAAACACAGTTTCATGGTCTGTCACAAATTATAGTGGAAGGAATTTTTGCAGTACGGGCCATAGATGGCAGTATTTCACATGACTTTTGCCATTTAAGTCTTTCTGCAAGCAAAAGCACTGTGGACTTCAATAGCACATTTTGAATGTTCTTACTCAGGTTTTAATCAACTCTCTTTCTGGCAAACTGTCTAGGACACCAATGAAAAGATGTCTCAGCTCACAGAAGGAATGGTGCAAAAGTGAAGATATTTTAATTTATTGGAATTGTGTTTGTGTGAGTGTGTTGTTTCATTCACTTGCTGGTTTAGAAAATATGCAGAATGGAGATTCCACTTTCCCATGGCAATATTGAAAATGCTGGGTTTAGTAAATAAGCTGCATCTGGCAAAGGGGCTCTGAAGATCAACAAGCTCTAGTAAATTTAGACCAACAAAGAATCAAATTCTTGAGGCTAAACTTCTGCATGAAAAGCCTTACTACCAGCAATCTCTAGGTCAAACCTGGGACTTGGTCCCCAGATAGTCTTATAGTATCTTAATTGTCATATTAAAGGGGAGAAAAGAGAGAGGGATGGCTTTGTAGGTGAATGAAATCAGAAAAGGGGAAAAAAAAACTTTTGAAACCCTTTATGCCATATTTATACAGTGTTTTAGAATCAGAAAAGCTAGTGGCCTGTAACCACTTCCATAATGATACTCCACCTCTAGATTCAAAACCGTTCAAAGAACAAAGTCTTTACCTGCATGCGAGTGGCATTTACTGGCAAGTACAGATAACTTTCCATCCAACTTTTGCAGTTTGACATCACAGTCACCCTCAACTGCCTAGAGAGAGACAAAAATCAAAGGGTTACATCAGTCAGATAAATAGGAATTTCTGAAAAGAGCAACTATTACTAAATTCAAAAGAACAGATCCTGCCTGAGTGATTCTGGCAAAATCAGTCTGATTGCAAAGGTGCTGCTAGGTGTGTCCTGGAGTCTGTGATTTTGTAAAAGGCAGACCAAAGCTGCAAAATCTGAAACCAAATCTGGATCTCAAAAGTATCAGAAGTGCCAGGGTAGCCACATTATAGACATTTGGTTGAAGTTCCTCTCTCGTAAAGAGCAAAGAATACGAATACTTATGAATTAAGACTTTCTGCAGAGCTGTTTGATAACATTCTCGCTAATCTCAGCTGGTCAGTGGCCATGGTAACAGCAGAGTGTGCTGCCTTGTGTGAGCTGGCTCACAAGCAACATGATCCAGCAGGGGAGGAGATGTCAAAGGCAAAGCTGGAGTCACTGGGAAGAGGGAACAGTTAGAGTTACCTCCCCCCAGATGGAAAATGGGATCTGAGCCCTGGTGAATACAGGGCTGGATCATGATTCAAATTTAGTCATGAGCTCTGTGAATTGGGCCCCATTCTAGAAACAGCAGGCTTAAATTGTCAATTGCTCACTCTGCTTTCTGCTTAGAAACCAGAGCTGCCTGTACTCAGACAACACTTCCACTGCTTGAGTTAGGGAAAGCTTTTCACAGTTGGATCGCACTTGCATAAGAACAAAATATTCGAGGCCAGTAAACTCCAGCTGAGCATTACTTTGAAGAGCCCTGTCTGAAGGAAATAGCTCTTCTGCAGTCTTGACTAGGACTAGGTGGCTAGACTTGATGGAATTTCACTAGGTAACACACCACATGTAGCCAAGGGAAGGTTGTGATTGCACGGATTAACAACCTGCCCTGTCTGCAGTTTGCAACAAGGCAGAGACATCTGGGCAGACCACTAAGGGTTGAATCTGGAGCCCCTAAACAAGGCCCCATGGCATTCATGAACTGTATGTGAGATGTTATGCTGACAGTGACCTGTCCTCATCACATGAAAGAAATCCAAGAGTGAAATCCTTCATGACATGAAGGCAACTAAATCAACAAGAAGGTTACAAGTGATTGGGTGGTTATAGGCTGTTAGAGTGATATAACATTTGCTTGGAAGTCTGACTGATGATAGCCTGGCCTCTAACATCAACATACTGAACATGCACCTTTGGACCGAGCTAGTAGTGTTTTAGATACTCACATGTTGTGTGAAGCTCCTTACTGTGCAATTTGCAAGAGGTGTAGGGCTGAGAATGTGGCATGTGGTCTCTAATAAGTCAAGTTCAAGAAACATTATGTCATTATTTGGCCCCTGGAAGGAAAAAAAAACCAAGAAGAATTGTAGTAATTACTTCACAAAACTTCACTAGATTTCTTCTCTGGGGCTGCGCTGTGGTCTCGGTTGCTGACTGTCATTGGGTAGCTTCAGGTGTACGCTAGAGTAACTGAATAAGTCCTTACTATTTAACTTCATAAAAAATGGGACCCAGTTTTTTAGCTGGAATAAGTCAAAACAGTCACAGTGATTTTTTCCAGCTGAGGAACTGGCCCATAAATTTTGGAAAGTCCAGCCTGTATGTAGTGGGTCAGTTCTCTTAAGTTAACTTGATTTTATTTTGTGTAGTTTTAAAAAAATCAACAGCCATCTTTGTTGATGAAAAAACTTCATGTTTCTATAACCAGATACCAAATAAACACAGGTGCACATTGGCCTGTCCCATTTAGTCCATTGGAATTACACTGAATTGCACCAGCTAAGTTCTAGCCCCAATACTCATGTTGTTTATGGACTGCAGGATCTTTTATGGTTGTTCCTGAACCTTTGCAACTATAACATAAGATGTGTGAATGGAAGGGCAGAATTGAGTTCCCTAGATCCAAGACTGACTCTGAGGTTTGAGTCATGAGTGATTCCATTTAAACCAATGAAGATATTGTACTATAAAAGTATTAAATATGAGCAAAGCAGTGTCACCAGTGTTTTTGTGGGAGTAACTCTGGGCACACTTCTAATCTCATTAATGTCTGTTTTAGTCTCTTGTGAATGACTTTGGTATCCTCTATCTCATAACAAGTAGAAAACAGCCATGGAGTTTCATTCTTGTTAATATTTGGGACTGTTTTCAATGTTTTGAGAGAATCAAAGGTTCTGAATGGGTGTATACATTGTATTCATGACAACTTCTACAGCCTTTCTAGGTGCCTTCAATGATGGCAATAGATCTTAGGGAAAATGAGAGTACAAGCCACAGTTACTTCCATTCAGCTTCCTTGTCAGTTCAATGGGATATTAGGTAAAATTAATGCCTACTACAAAATCACTAATAGCATGGAGTTACAATAGGTATGCGTTTAGCCAATAAATAATTACCTGCATCACAAAGATTATCCTCACAGTTTTTCTCCAGATTAGCTACTGGGCTCATGAATCAGCGCTTTGAATGATCTGCCCCAGCAAGCATGCTGCATTTGTAAACTGACACCTTTCTAGCATTGTACAAAAATATCTGAACATTCCTCTCCCCACTGCGTTCTGCTCTTTGAGAGATATATTCCAGTGATCTGGATTCTCAACTGTTACCAGGTGGCATTGCCCCATTTAAATCAACAGAGCCATGCTGATTTACCCCATGTGAGGATACAGCCCTTGCCAGGGCTTGTTGGTCATTTCCAAGCATCTCCAGGTTAACACAATGCTCTGCCTGCAAGCTCCTCACTTACCTGGGGTAGCACGCGGATATTCTCGATTCTGTTTAAGGCAAACTTGTATCCGTGATGACTGCGGCCATTAATATAACTCACAGCTACTTCAGCTGCTGCTTCAGATTCTGGGTCATCACAGCCCAAGGGAGCAGGGGGAGCTGCTGGTACAGCTTTGTGAACTGGAAGCTGAACAAGCAATATTAAAGCTACTAGTGCCTTCATGGCACCTGAGGAAAACTGGTCCCTTTCAGAAGAAAAGATCTAAGAATACTGTTCAGATGGTAGCTAGAACTGGGGTCTCACTTATATAGTACATACCACAGACTTCGCATGAGCACATGTCTGATATTTGTCCCAATTCCAAGAGGCATTGCAAACAACAAAAGAGAAAAGTAAATGTTAGGACATCAAGCTGACTGATTAATATTGGCCAAAGTAAATTTTATCAGGTAGGATATTGCAAAGTCTGCTAAAGCGACTAAAGAAGAAAGCGTCAGCAAAAATAAACCATAATTATTAGACACTCTTCTACCAACCAAATACAGTACATGCAAGAGGAATATGATTCTTCCTGTTAAATTTGTAGAGATGCTAGTGCTAATTAAGCTTTCTTGTAAACAGGACACATTCTGTTAGGGCCCAAATCTCACCAGACATCAGTCTAAATTATGACATCAGTAACAAGATAAATTAGAAAATGGAATTTGAAACAGTTCTAAGGATCACATTCAACAGTTAATGTAATTGTATAGCAACTTTTGCTACTGAATTCATTTGGAATAGGAAATGAGACATAGTTTCTAAATCTTTTACATCAGCTCTTTTTTTTCTCTGAATAATCTGAATACTTCCAGTAGTTCCTGGAATTTTATTTTGCAAAGCAGGCTTCTTGTAGAAATTTTTCTGGAATATATTGTACAGATTTAAGGATTTGGCAGAAGATCCTAGAGGGCACAAAAGTATTTTAAGTGGAATGTAAATGAAAACTAGCTGCTTAAATGCTCAGGAGTGCTCAACCCCAGCTTCTATTTACATTCACAGTATACGTGTTTACAAAACAGTAACTGGATAACAAAAATGTTCTGTGGAGCAGAATATAGCTTGTATGATGTGTCCAGCATTTAAGAACTTTAATTTAAGCTGAGATGACTTTAGCTAGATAGACTCTAGCTCAACCAGTACCAAAGTTTTTCCTGCAGGGATTTCAGAGTAGGTGTCTATGATCCATTTTATGGTGGTGAAATCTCTGTTGTCATTTTCAAGGAGTTCAGAAATTAGCTGCAGATTTGAGATGAATAGGAGGACTTCAGCATATTTAGAAGTTTTCACTTGAGATAAGTATTTCTCAGCTTGCACAATAGCATGAATGAGGCTAAAAGACTTGTAAAAAAAGCAGTCTTGAGTCATGACTTTCCCTTCCAGAATCTGGAAATACAAAAAACATCGTAAATAGAAATAGTTCAGTTGAACAGATTAAGTGATGAAGAAGGAGAATGGGAAGAGACTTAAAAGATGGAATGCTTTCCTTCACCTGTGTGGGATGAGGTGAGTTTTGGATGCTAGGATTTGCATATTGAAGAGATTCCTGGGGAAAAGAAAGGCTCTTCCTCTCTCTTGCAGTAAAAAATTGCTCTGAGCATGATTCATTTCTTCCCCTTACTTGAAGCAGGTGTTGTCTGGCGTTTGTTCTGTTGTGTGGATGGTCATCTGTTTTCTTGACTTTGGCCTGGAACACTTAAAGGCTGAAGGTTTGGTGTCCCAAAAACACACTCTGAGTGTTCCTTGTGGGTATCTTTTGAATCAAGGCAAATTTATTTAGAAAGATACTATTTTACTCATTACTTTTAAGCCACAGTTCAGTTTCTAACCTGTGAATCTTTTATTTCCCTTTTTCCTTCTCTGGTATGAAACATTGAGGTAAACTTCCAACAGGTGCAGACTGAAATTGGTTTTCACCTGAGTGAACTATAATTACCCCAGCAAAAGACTTAGAACATTATTTATAAATTTAATGTGGTCATTACCCAGTTTCTTAGGTTACATCTTCTCCATGTCAGAGTTGCAAATACTGCAAGATGTATAACATTTCTGCAGTCAAGCTGTAGGTATTCCTAAATATAATATATAACCCAGTTCAGTCAACTTCAGGTTCCATTTTCAAAGAACAACTTAAAACCTCAAATGGCAAACAGGATTTATTATCTTCTTTCTTCCCTCTCCATTGTCACTCTATACATACAGTATTCCATTTACCAAGCAGGATGAAAAGGAAATACTTTGGAGTCGGCTGCACCTCTTCTCAGTTTCTCTATAGGCTTACTCAAGACCTTTCCCTCTTGGTGACTATATAAACTTTCTTTGCTGGCATACAGAGGATCAGAAATGTGCCCACATGAATATTAATGCTCAGTGAAATGTAGAATGTTTGTAGCTAGAATTTTTGGGGTTACTTGTGATATGTGTGAGGAAATTTGTTGGGTTTTTTTATGTTTGGAAATGGAGTTTGAAAGTGCAATCAGGTAGTTTTGCTACAGGTGATACAACAAAGGAGCCTTTAACCTTTTGGATACTGACTGACACAGATCTGCCTAATTATTCTCTTCTGGAAGTGAGATTGCTGATGTCAGTTCCCCCCAGGCCTGTGTCCCATCATGACGGGCCCGTTTTTGGCACCCTTACTCAAGAGGCAATAATTGCAGAAATAAGTTCTTATTGAACTCTGTGCAGGTCTATTCTCTCCCTTTCATGTCTGGGACATAGAAAAAAGTTGTCCTTCAGTAATGGCTGCAAATAGTTCTTACAGCACAAGAAAGTGATCTGAATTCCGTGGGCTCCTGGACAGAAGGTCACACCTCAACCCCACTGAAGTGAACAAGTCTTTCACAGAATCACAGCATCACAGAATGGTTGACATTGGAAGGGACATCTGGAGGTCATCTTGTCCAACCCTAGAGACAGTTGCCCAGAACCATGTCCAGATTGCTTTTGAATATCGCCAGGGAGGGAGACTCCACAACCTCTCTGGGCAACCTGTGCCCATGCTTGGTCACCCTCACAGTAAAGAAGTGTTTTCTGATGTTCAGACAGAACGTCCTATTTCAGTTCGTGCTCATTGCCTCTGGTCCTGTCACTGGGTACCACTGAAAAGAGCCTGGCACCATCCTCTTTGCACTCTCCCTTCAGGTATTTATAAGCATTAATATCCCCCCCAGCCTTCTCTTCTCTATGATAAGTAGTCCCACCTCTCTCACCCTTTCTTCATAGAGGAGGTGCTCCAGTACCTCAATCATCTTCGTGGCCCTTTGCTGCACTGTCTCCAGTGTGTCCATGTCTCTTCTGTACTGAGGAGCCCAGAACTGGGCACAGCACTCCAGGTGTGGCCTCACCAGTGCTGAATGAAGGGGAAGGACCACCTCCCTAAAGCTGCTGGCAATACTTTGCCTAGTGCAGCCCAGGTTACCATTAGCCTTCTTTGCAGCAAGGGTACATTGTTGGCTCATGTTCAACTTGGTGCCCACCAGGACCCCCAGGTCCTTTTCTGTCAAGCTGCTTTCCAGATAGGTGGGCCCCAGCATATATCCCTGCATGGGGTTGTTCTTCCCTAGGTGCAGGATTTCAAACTTCTTGTGGAATTTCATGAGGTTCCTGTCAGTCCATTTCTCCAGCCTGTCATTGTCCCTCTGGATGGCAGCACAATCCTCTGGCATATCAGCCACTCCTCCCAGTTTTGTGCCATCTACAAACTTGATGAGGGTACACTCTGCCTTGTTATCCAGATAATTAATGCAGATGTTAAACAGGACTGGACCCCAGTATTGACCCCTGGGTTACACTGCTAGTTACTGTCCTCCAACTAGATTTTGTGCCACTGATCACCATCCCCCAGGCCCAACCATTCAGCCAGTTTTCAATCCACCTCAACCCACCTTTCATGTCAGTAGTGTTAGACTTTGTCCCTAGCGAATTAGGTTGCCTGAGAGACTTGACAAGGCTTCACTGTGATGGAAGTAGAACAAGCTGGGTTTGCTGACCTTGTTATATAAAACATAGTATTGATTCTATGCTCAAGAATTGAGGCTCCACTGAATCTCAGTTCTTAATAATTCATATAAACCACAATGGAAAGGTGAGTTGATGGTTTACTTTTTTGCTTTATCTTTTTTTTTTTTTTTTGGTTGGATGCTTAGAACAACTAGTGATGATTGGAAACTTGCTGCCCCTGCTCAACCTCATCTGGAAAAAAAGCAAAGAATTGCTTCTGCAAGATGTCAAGTTGACACCTTCCTGAGCTTAGAATTCACGCAAATTAAACAAACCAACAGATAAATATCATCTTTTTAAAGCTTCAGATCAAAGTTAAACACTTGTGGGGATTTCTGAGGCTCTCTTTTCAGATTACTAAGACGTCATTTTTTGGTAAAGCAGACAGAACTGGTCCAATTCTCTGCACCACATCAAAAGATGCATTTCTGAGCAGTCAGGCATTGTACAGCACCGCAAAACTTAATCACCTCTTGCTTTACACTTGATTAAGTACATTACTTTTGGATCATAGAGTTCACAAGATATTGGAACATCAGGGCTGTCTTCTATATAGCCATCACCTACACAGAAACCTGCACACTAAAGCAAGAAAATGTCTGCAGGGAAAATGTCAGATAGTTAAAGTGACCAGTCTTGTCAAGGCAGCATATTGCTTCCTTAAATGACAGTATAATCAGCATTTAAAAATAAAGTGTATGAAAACCCACAGAGGTTTGAGAAAAACCTCAAGACAAATTAGACTAATTGATTTGCCTAGTCTTATTGGCCTCTTTCCAGTACATGGGCAAATCTTCAGCAGATGTAAGTTGGCTTAGATTCACTCCAGTACAAGTCCCCCAGTGTCCCTATACCAGAAATTTCAGGCTGCAGAAAAGCCTCTGAGGTCTGAACAGTTTTACCAGACTGTAATAGTACAACATTATATGTTAATTATTATTATTTTTTTTAAATATGAGAGTCTTTAACAGAAGGAAGGCTGATCATGTGCCATAGTTTGCTGCAGTATTTGCAGTTGAGAGATTTCTTACTGTGAGAAATAAAATGTGTAGACATGGCATCTAATTTGGGAACCTCTAGTTTTGGGTGCCCAGCTAGAGATTTCTTTTCACTCAACTTTGCTGATGTCCATCTGTTAATCTCTATTTCCTTTTAACTGTAAAATGGAAATAACTATTTTCCATTTTACTTCTGTGATCTGAAATAACTCACTGAATTTTGTAAAAAGTTTCAATATCACTGGGTAGAAGGATCTATTCAAAACATTAGAGGAATCTAAGAGTCAAGCAGATGCTTGAGAGCAGATGCTAGTCGGTAAAAAATTAGGGATTCCTGGACTTACTGGAGATGTAACAGGGTTGAGAGGGTTGAAATTTGGGATACCAGATTTAGTATTGATTATTTCAGAGAAATTTTATTTGCTGGAGTTTCTTTGCAAAAACTGTACTGCATTTTTTTTTTTTTTTTTTTTTTTTTTTTAAAGAGCATGAAAAGTTGTCAAGAATTCTGAAATTTTTACTGGAATGGAAATTCTGATTTTTGACCAGCTCTCCCAGACAAAGCCAACCAAGTCTATTTCGGTTCTTTCTCTCTTGTTCCATTTTGCTCTTCTATTGTCTATGCCACTGAAATACTTGAGTGCCTTCCAGAAGTACATCAAGTGACATAACTAGTATTTGTTACATGAAAGTCTATTCTCCTTCTCTTCCCAGTAGGAATATTACATAAGATGTTTTGTCTTGAAGTTTTTGATTGATTTGAATTTTCCTCCCCATTTCCACATTTTCTTCGCTATGTGTTTTGATGTTGCAATCGCTACCAAGAGCAGTTTTCTGAGTTGAGGATTTTCAAGCCCCTGTATGACTTACCCTGTGTTATGCCGTCCTGGTATGTAAGACACACACACACACACCCTTCCTAAATTTTTATACTTTTTCACCCTTTTATCAAGGTCAAAGTTATTTATGTTGCCATGCAACTCTTAATAGTGGGATATTTTTGCTTCAGCCCTGCAGGGATGTCATGGTTCTCTCAGTATTGTGCCTGTGCAATTTGATGGGTGTGGGAAAGCTGTGTTGGAGATGGATAGGTGGCAACTGTGAAATCACAGATTAGCAGCTACTGAAGTTTTTCTTTTGGCTTTATGTCCTTTCGCTATAGTTTGGGCTTCCAGCTTATATGGGTGCTCCCCATGATCATTGCTTCATATCAGAACCTAGAACAAATAAAGCAAGATACCTGGGAAGAGACTGCAGAGCTGAACAGCAGGAGCAAACAGTGGATCAGACAGCAGTATTTCGCTCTGAGTAAACAGACACCCTGCAGTCAAACTGACCTCTCCTTGTCTCAGTGAACAGCATGTCAACGGAAGTGAGTTTAAACTCCACTCACTATGAGAACCAGTGACCGTCCTGGCATTACCAGGGTATTCACAGACGCGACTCCAGTTTAAAAAGGCAAATTGAAACATGCCACATTAATTCCTTCTACTTACCGGAATGTTTGAAGATGTAAATGCACAATTGGTCTGGATGCTGTCATGTCCTATGATGCTGCTAGTCTCTTTGATGGAGAACTCCACATGATAACTCCACATGTTATCTTCCCTTGCTGAGTTAAATCCTGAAATTTAGTAGCAAGTGTTAGGGAAACCTGCTGTGCTCTCTGGATTCCCACATCCTCAGCTGCAATGACATATTTTTGATGTGAGAAACAAAGTTCACTCTTGGCACTGTAAGTAAGTGCTTCTTCCACCGAGTTTGGTAGAAAAAGCTGCACATTCATTCTTATGCTGTGGCAGTCTAAGAACATTAAATTGTTACCTACTTACACTGGGCTACTGTTTTGAAAACGGTGCATGTGTTTCCATGTGGAGGCTCATTGGCATGAGTGACAGGAGGGTCCATGCTGTTACAGGCAGGGCTAGAGAGTGGCAGGTGGGAGGATGGCAAACTGATATGCTTTCTCACCTTGGAGCACGCCTTCAGGGGCATGACAAACTCAATCAATATCCCAGTGAGATTTACCTAATTATGACAAGCAAGAGGGTTTTTAAAAAATTAAAGTTATTTATTTTTAGTGAGGAAGATGATCAAGAAGGTTTTCTTACTGCTACATGTCCCTAAGTCATCCATTTGTTCAACTCTTTCTGCTGCTTTCCAGCCACATGGCTAAAAAAATGGAACTAGGATAGGAAACATGAGGGGGACATTTTAATTTAATAGTATGGAGGCAATATATTAATAACACATTTACAATAGGGGAAGTGGGTCTTTCCAAGTTAGGGCAATTTGAAAGAAATTATATAGACATTCCTGCTTAAGGAGTTGAAATTTTTCATGTTAGACATAAAGTACAGCTGACTTTTATGACAACAAAGTAGCTAAACTTACAGCTTTCCTTGCTTAATTTACACAACGTCAGATTCACAGCAGACAGGGACTCCAGGCTGTCAAGAGCAATAAACGTGATGCACTCTGAACAGACACAGGTGCCCAGGTGACCTTCTCCTTACTGTCTAAAAGAAAGGGAGATGTGGATGTAAGCATCATGGGCTGATTAAAAACAACATCCGGTGTCACATTTATGTAAGGACGTGCACATCAACACCTTTTCCTGATATGTTTGTGAATTTGTTAAGTTTTGTAATGCCAAAGAAAAGAGAGCCATATCTTTGTTTGCATTCAGCCGAGAAATTCTGAACCTAACCGTGATGTTAAATTCTGCCAGTTAGAAAGTGTACATATAACTGGCTAGTGCAGAAAACTGCTTTTGTACTTAGGGATTTATGAATAAAACAGGTAAATATAACTCACAGAACTGCTTTGGTGAGGCTACAAGATTTTGTAGTGGGCATTTCAGCCTTTGCCTCTGGCACATCCCCTCTGCTGTTCTGTCCAGCATCTTTGGTCTCAATGGGTTTCTAATTTTTCCATTCGTTACTTGCCGCCTTCATTGCTGGTGGCAGCACCCTTTCCCTGACACCCAGGTCTGTCTCTTGAAGGAGATCTTGGGTCTTTTTGAGTCCTCTTGCTTAACACAATCAGTCTGGGTCTACACCATAATCTTCTTCCTGCCAAATATATCTGAAATCCCTATTTTATCTGTCACTGTAGCTGAAAATGTTCATATATGCTGATTTCCATATGATGACCTCCTCTACAGCACAACCACCAATCCTACTCCCTATGCTAGTCTGCTGAGTATGGCATCATTTCTCCAAGTGCTTCCCCATTCATAAGAACATCAAGCTCAATTTTCTTCTGTCATCTGCAAGGCCCTGGCCAAGACCAGACCTTCTCATTCAGCTGTTCACCTGGATCTCACCTCGTCCCCTCTGCCATCATGATCTGTTTGAGCCATTCAGCCATGTCAGTGACAGGTATGTCTCTTTCACTCTCTTCAGAAAGAATCCCATTTCTGAGCTTGTCCTTTAGGCTATCACCTCTCTGAATTCTCACAGGGCCTGAAGAGCTGCCCCTTGTCACATTATCTATAGTAATGTGTTACATGACTTTTAAACTTGTGTTTACTATACAGAGGGCTGCACTTACTTACACTGAAAAGTTTTTAGGACTCCGCAAGGCAAAATGTTTGAAAACCACCTGGAATGGTGAGTTTGCCTGCTGCATTTCTGTTTTGTCAGGTATTTGCCTAATCTGCCTTTAAGAGCACCCATAGCAATGCCACTCTAGGGATAGCCTTATCTTCTTTGCTTCGCAAGAGCAGTTTGGTATGAAATGTTCCTTTGAAAATGGATGTATTAGCTGGCCTCTTCCTAACTCTTGCCTGCATGTTGGTGTATGTAAGGAGGGAGGAAACCATCCTGTAGTCCACACACAAGTCACAAAAATGAGTGTGTCCTTGGGGTAGCTGGGGGAAAGCCTTTCACTGACAAAATGGAACACATAATATTTACTTGCTATAGTAGAGGAAGTGAGGTCTAGTTCATACATTTTGAAACCTGTGAGTTCCTAACAGAAAAGTTGTTAATACTGGTGTCAAACATCACTCTTTATCTTGCTATATAACTCATCTGGAACTCAGCTGCAGTTGTAAGCATGCAATAACACTGGAGCGTCAGGCTTGACTAGGATTATGGTGTGGCAACTCCCAGATACTTTCTGAAAGGAAACAAGATCTTTTGTTAATCTTGCACCAATAATAATATATAGATATATATATAGATGCCATTTGCCTTAAGTTTCATGACAAGTTATTTGCTTCATTCTATGAAGTTTCCGTTATGCTGTTGTATAATGATGCAAGTTAAGGATTCAGTTTTTGAGAGAACTACTGGGTGTTGCTTAGAAATCTTGCAATCTGAAATCTCACTCAGTAGGTATTTCCAGAGGAAGTAATTTTCTGAGTGCAGCTGAAGTACTGTTAAAGATTATTGTGTAATGTTATGTGTGTATCATAGGAACAGATGGAGACAGAGCACTAAAAGGGGATTTCTTTGCTTGAAATTCCCAACTGTTGTCAGAATTCATCTCTTTCTTGGCTTTTGATGTAGCCCTGCAAGTTCTTGAGAGTCAGATACTTGGGGCGGGCTCATGGAAATGCCAGTACAGATGGACAGATGCACTACATGTGCTTTGGAGAGCTAAAGCACTGTTGCAAAGAACTGCTAGAGACTGTTTGTACACAGAGAACCAAATAATTCATATTCCCTGCACTGTAATCAAAAGCCATTCTTGGCTGGGGGGGATCTCTACAACAACATTCTTGCCTCCCCTTGAGAGAAGGAAGCCAATGATTATTCTGTTACCCCTCATTATCATTCAGTGTGGTATAAACTGGCCAGGACTTGAACTCTCAAGTGCCCAGGAGGGCCAGTACATGAATATACCTTGTGTCAGCAGAGGCCATTTCAAATAATACAGATGATGACAGATTGATGTTGGTAGCTCATTAGGCAAAGCACTGACCGAGACATCAAATTCCTTTCAGCAAGAATATGGCTGGACTGTTTGCTGTTGTGCATTAATGGAGAGACACATTTTTCTTCTTTGATTTCTCTTGCTTCCTGCTTCCCATGTTTGCATCAGACAGTGCCGGCTATCGTATCTGTCATCATGTTTGACTTTCCTAATGTGAACAGCTGTGCCAGAAGAATCAAGGTGTAAAGCTAAACCCAATCTGTAGCTATAGTATATATAGTACATTTCAACAAAAGACCTGTGTTCACAAGCCTCCTGTGGCATACAGATTTTAATATAACACTTGGCTTCTAGCTCATCCAGATCCAATAGTACAATCTTCTCTCCCATGCCTGAAAAGATAGGGAACAGATTTCTGAAACAGTGTAAGGTGTATTTAGATTACTGTCTCCTTGATATTCTAACTCCTGCTTTTGTAGATTATACTTTCACTTTTCATGCTAAGGGGCATGCCTTAACCCATGTGGTTAAGCTGGTAGCCTGTGGGCCAGACCTGGTCTTCTGTCTCCTCCTGAAGAAGATAGGGAGCAGTTTTCCAAGCAGCAAACACTGCCACAGTTCTCTGCCTACATGTCACAGTCCAACAGAGAAAGCCAGGTGACTTCTGCTCCCATCACCTTCCTGCCCAGGGATCTGTCTAGGGAGGAAGACAGAGTACACTGGGCAACGTGCTGCAGAGAAGAGAGGGAGGCCCAAGATTTAGTGGGGGAAGGAATCCCCAGACCATATTCAGTCCTTGTGCCTGGCAAGGTTAAACTACTGTGTCGTCTAGGGCCCAAGTAAAGGCACATACATTTGAGGCTAGTTGGCCACTGTGACTACCAAAGAAGAAGGGCTGGTGCTGATGCCCGAAAAGAGGAGTCCACAGCTGCTGAGAGAAACAACAGAGATGACATGGGCACCCAAGGGAAGAAATCAAAGCAACGAGAGGAGGAGGGGAGTATTCAGCAACTGAAAAGATCCCACATTGAGGATGGGTGCTAAAATAACTGGGACTCTGACAGCTGCCTGCTGCAAACAGCTCATTAGCCCCTGTGCATACCAGACGATTGATCCAGCTTCATTGTACAGCATCATCTCTGGAGGTTCTTTGCAGCCGTGTAGTTCTGTGGCTTTGTGATTCAATAAGTAATCTTACAATACACTGAGTACTTTATCCCCACAGCTGATATTCTACTCAGTGCTTTTCATATCCAAAATGGTTTTACAAACTACATGGGTAATCATCCCTTGGAGGTAGGAAGAGACAAACATTGCATTTATACAAAATACAATCTTGGAATAAACACCACTGCCATTCTAGTATGGTAAATGTCACAAATGGACCTGATTGCTATGGTACAAAAATGATCTTTTAAAGTGAATATGCATTGTTCCCTGTTTACTGTAGTTTGCTCTGCTGTTAGGTCCTTGCCTTTCAGCTGTGGTCTAAGATATGCCTGTAGACTAAATTGCAAGACCAGTGACGAATTGCTTTAAATAGAACTGGCTTTAAATAAAGTCAATGAGAAATGACTATATGGGGTAGGAGTAGCCTGTCAGCTGTTTCCCACATCTCAGTGTTGTGTGAGACATCTTAAATTAAAAGATTAGTGTTAACATTATGTCTAATGTTACTAGTCTGATGATTCACATACCTTTTATTGATTTTGTTTGAATTGAGTTTGTAACTGTTGGTTTGGTCTTAATTTATATAACCAGTGGCCAAATGCACTGTTTTCTTAGTAATTCTTGCATTACAGAGAGCTAGATGCAATGACAGTAACTGTGCCTGGCAGTCTACCATCTGGGTACATGCTAATAAAATAATCATCTGCATAATTTTGGAAGTCATTGCAGATACTGGGGGAAAAATGTATTGGGTTTGATCTGAAAATTGCAGGCAGCCCAGTAGAATAATAATGATACAAATAATTTCCCCTCAAATCCTGGAATGGTCTCTGATGGGATTTGTTTTACATGCATCATGAAGCTGCCTATGTTAACTTTGCTTTGATATCAAAGGTAAATAGAGGGTGAATGATTAAATCATTTCTATTCAGTTTTGCTGAAAGTAAAATTTAAGTCAGTATGAAATGAACAATTTCTGCTCTGTATTATGACAGTAATGAGGGGGGGAAACCCTTTTTTCTTGCATGGCTAAATAAAAACTATTAGGACCTACAGATCTCGGTGACAATTGAGTCCCATTGTTAGGATCAATATGTGTTTGTAAGAAAAAGACAGTTTGCTCTCCAAGGATTATATGGGTTTTTTCTTCCTCTGCATTCTGAAATCAACTGTAACTGCCCCCAAAGCTGCCCCCAAATAAATCTAGAAAAAGTAATAATTCCTTAAGAAGGATGTCTCTGTGAGAGGATACGCGTGGCTCCAACACATTAGGCCCATTCTTTATACAAGAGTAACTTCCCCTATTCCAGTCCAAAGGCCCTTTCTGCAGCTGGCGCTGAACACAAAACATCTTACTTTGGGGCAGGAGTGCCCACACATTAGGTTATTTCTGAATTAGCTATTTCCATATTCAGTTCCCACTCTGTCTCCATCCAGTTTATCTTTACCAGAAACACTGGAGATGGTGTAACAGTGCCTGTGGAAAAGCTATTGGAGCAATGAGCCAGACTGGTTGGTATCTTGGGTAGAGCAGAGAGTAAGACTGGAGATCTTCTAATATTTATTTATCTCAGACGCCACAGATTGAAACTTCCCAGCAACTGAAGTCTGTGAAAAGAACTGTGGGAGGGAAAAATAGGAAAGCTCATTAAATTCCACTGAAACTAATCAGGTTGGAAGGGCCAGTGTGGAAGTTTTGTAGATATTTTAAAAAACATTTCTCACTTACTGGCTGGGTTTATAGCCTGTACCCTCAGACTAGGGACAATGTGGGATGGTTAACACTAGAGATTGTACTCAGGCTTTTGGGCAACAGATATTTAAACAGAAAGCTTGAGCTGGGAAACCAGTTTAGCCAAGTTTGAAGGGACTACAGAATGGAAAACTACCAAAAGCAAAAGAGATATCAAGACAGTGTTAAACAGGCTTGCAGAATACTATGGGAAGCTTGTGGTAGGAGAGAGGGACAAATGAACAGGCTTTCCTAGAGCAGGAGTTCAAGTTTGCTGTGTAACAAAGGTCAAAGAAATCAGATCTGAAATAAGAGCAGAAAGGTGTCCATGGTTTTGGAGAGAAGCTATTAGGGCAGAAGAACCTGAGCCTACAAACAAAAATATGCTTCAGAGTAGCTAGGAACTAGAGGAGGCACTGTGTATGGGGTTAAGTACATTTTACCTGCAGTCAAACTCTCTTATCACTTATAATTTTTAGTGTTCAGAAAACTGTGGAAAACCTGCACTGGTGCCATGTCCCAGAGAGGCATGTTCTGGATGCAGGGGTTTGTACCTTCAGGGAGATGGTGAACATGCTGGGAGAAAATTAAGGAGATGGTGCTAGTAACAGGTATTAAGGACTGGGCTTGGGGACTGCCACTGCCAAGCGTTTTGCAGCCACTGCTCCTTGCCTGCAGACTGAATGCCAGAATCCATGCCTAGCGCTTCCCAGCTGCAGCAGACTCAGGGCAATCTGGCAGATGTCCATCAGAGGTACTCAACCACATCTGTGATGCTGTGACAGGTCGAGGAAATGGGGCAGGCATGGAGAATAGCGCAGGCTCAATTCCCATGTCCGCCCCTAAGGCATGGGTTGGCGTTACCAGTCGGCTGATGTAGCCGCTAGCTGTCGTTGAAAGGGGAGGTCCCATCCCCTGATCCTAGCCACAGGTTCTCACCCTTCTCTGGCATTCCTCCGCCGTTCATCTGACCATGCGGTGAAGTGATGCAGGGAGCTATGCCAGCAGAAAATGAATCATTCATTATGGTAAGGTTAGCCCTTTGGCAGATTAACTCCATGAGTTGGGTTAACAGAGATCCAATGAGTGGCTGCGCTGGCAAAAGGGAAACAACAGCATCCAGCAGGGAACCTGGATAATCTAACCAGTCAAGTCACTGAATCATAAAAATTTGTTTGGAAGGGATCTCCAGAGATGATTTGGGCAAACCACCGATGCAAAGCAAGACTATCACCGGCATTACAATGGTGGTTGGAAGCACCGGCTTTTGCAACTTCAGTTTCTTTGCATGTAAAATAGGGGTAACCCCACACTGGTGAAGCTGAATAACTGTTTGGTGATGTGTCTGGAGATCTGCAGGTGACAAGTACTGCCTTCGCATGAAGGACTGACAAGACCACACAATGCTGCTGGGTGCCAAGGATAGGAATTGTGTTTTTCCTGGCCTTTGTATAAGGTTGTGATATGGACTAATGTTTTAGGTGCAAGACTGAATTTGTTCAAATATTAAGACTTTTAAGCACAGCCTATGGAAAAAATGCAACCATATGTCACTGAAGAGGGGATGATACACAGCCCTAAATATTAATCTGTTTCTCAGTAGGTTTAAAACCAGTGATTGCCTGGAAGCTATTCCTGATGTGATAATGGCTGTCATATTTGTCTACCTAAACACAATGATGTCAGAAAAGAGAGACTTTCTTTGCTCCTTTATAGTAGCTGTTTCAGACTGGATCAGTTATAACCAGTTCCTTTAAAAAAAATATTTACTTTTCATCAGAAGTTTACATAACATGTTCTCCAAAGGAACAAATACTGTGTTTCAGCATAATTTGAAACATGGGAGATGGAAAAGAAGTTAATGAACAACATTTAAGTCAACATCAAAGCGCTTGCTTTCTCTAGTAAATACCCAGACCACCACGCTATGATGCAATAAGGAGAAGTTCATGGTCAGTCTCTTTCAGCGCGCTCTTTAGTATATTTTTGAGACCTCATGCAAAAATCCTGCACTGGCCTTGAAAGACTTAACTGCAGGCAGGGAGTATTAATGCATATATACACCTTAGGGTGAGCCTGATCTTATTAGAGAGGTCTGAGGGAGAATTATATTAAAATATTATAATAAAATAAAAATGAGAGGAGAAAGCCTTAGAATCGTCTCTAGAGGAAGGGCGGGCCTGGTAATAGGTAACTGTGGGGTTCTTGATAAAAAGGACTGCCAGGCTGGCAAGAGAACAGAAAAGTGTGGAGGAAGCAAGAAATACCAGAAGATTAGTGACCTCAGCCCATGGCAGGGGTCTTGCCTGAGAGTCCTGTGCTGGGGAAGAAACAAAGTTTGGTTTCCTTTCTGGGGATGTGAAGCTCCCCAAAACAAGCCCACACTATTTGGGCTCAGATCTGGAGACTGCTGGCTGGTGTGAGGACACCTCAGTAGCTGAGCAAACCTGAGGCTGAGTATGAGTTAACTACAGGACTGAATCTTGAAAAGAGCTAGGTGATTGTAGACATGCATGAGGAGTTTGTAGTCCATACAAGGGGCCATCCCAGTCCATTTAAGCCTCATAGGAATGGTATATAAACCTTTTGCTGTATCTTTTCATTATATCACAATCTGTAGCTTTGCTTTGACTGCAACAGGAATTAGCAGCAAATTGCCTGCATTCCCCTTCCCTGGAGACTATAAAAGCCATTGGCAGAGGTGGAAGAGTGAAAATATCACAGCAAAATCTGGAGAGTTCTGTGCACTTTCATGGAGGGAAGTGGGCACTAGAGACAAGGCACTTTTTGTCCTAGACTGCTGTCAGACTGGGCACGTGAAATTGTTTATCCCAGGCATATCTAACAAATGAGCAAATGGGACATCAGGCCTGTGATTGGAGAACAGCAAATAAAAAAATTTCCTGTATTTACAAGTAGTAACAACAGGGTTGCTAGACTTGTAACAGTAGCATGTAAGGCTTATGAATAGTCTTTGGAAGGAAGAATGATATGAGAGGGAGGATAGCAGGGAGAGAGAGAGAGGAAAGTGGAATAAAATGTAACAAGCTTTTACCAATGTTGGGTCATTTCACACTACTATTTTTAAGATAATAAATTTTCATAGCCAGGGAAAATGTGGTAGATCTCCTAGGCTTTAGTAAGTATCTGATAGCTGCCATATGGGGAATTACTAAAGATGTTACTTGCATGTTACAATTCTGCTGGCTAAAGGGGAGACAAAAATATGTACTATAAATAGGAAAAGTATCAGCTTGGAGGAAAGCTGATAGTGATGTTTCCCAGATATCTTAGGTTAGTGTTAAAACTGATCCTGCTTTAATACATTCATTAATGTCCTCAACACACAGGTAGGAACCCATTTATGCAAGTTGCTGGTAGCATTTAGAGGCCATTACTAAAGGAGGATCAGGATACGCTACACAAAGGGCCAGGTGACCCTGAGAAGTGGAGTAATGGAAATGGAATGAAATTTAACAAAGGAAAGAAGAGAAAAGCAGAGCCATGTGGTTGGGAACGTAATGCTGTAAGGTCATCAGTAGCATAAATGAGGGGACAGGAAAATGTGAGCATTTAGCCTGATTTTAGGATGAGTGGACTGTTAGCATGAAGCATCTGGAAAAGAAATGCAGTGTCTGATGGTGTCTTGAGGAGCATCAGGCCAGGGAAATGTGAATGCCTTTGTCCAGAGAACGAGTATGACATCTGCAGTGCCATACCCTGGTCTGGTCGCCCTCAGGACCAGGAGTGAGCTTCAGTGGAGGTGGGTATAGGAAAAGGCTTCTAAGATGAGCAGAGTCCCTTATACAGGAGCTGACTAGGGAAAAGCAGCTCTTTTATTCTTGGGAAATGAAGACTAAGGGTGGGTAACAGCAAAGAAGGCCTTTTATTTAACAGTAGAGCCTGTCAGACATTATCAGTCACTAAAACCTGGACAGATTGAACAGTCTGTCTGTCTGAAACAGCAGTTCACCTGTGATTCCACAGCCTGCATTTGCATTGTGCAGCGATCTGGAAGCCCTAGGCATGGGCCAGTCCCTGCAGGCCCAGCAATGGCCCTCATTAGAGCAAAGACAGCCCTAATCAGGCCCATCTTAAAAAAAAAGGGGGGGAGAAACTGCAGAGATGAGGAACGGCAATGTGGAGATAATTCCGTCTCCCCTGTGTGGGAGGCCAGTGTGCACTGACTGCAGAACTATTAGGTATTTGTCTATGTATCCTTTAAAAAGGAGAGTTGGAGGATGCTGATAAAATAGCTAAATCTTGAGATCTACTGCAAAGGCTTGTTCAAGATCTGCCATCACAGATGGATAAAACAAATAGATGCAAAGTCATGTGAATGTATACTGTATACAGATCCTATGGCAAGGCAGTTTTACTTGAGTGTGCCAGTAAGGGTACATACCTAAGTAAAATGGCTTGGAGTTGCAGCAGGGGTGAGACTGGATTGCAGTCCCTGTTATGGAGACCTGAATCTGGAGTGACTCTGCTGGAGTCAATGAGGTTATACCAGTTGGCTTTCAGCCCAGTTTGGTTCGCTTGACCAACTATCTTTTCACCTTTGCTCGCAAACAGCAGCAGATAAAAGTTGGCCTTGTCTCTGCTCTTTTTGGTGACTTAATCCCCAGCACAGGCTCACTTATCAGACCTCTGTACACAAGCAGAGTTAATTGGCTCAGATCCACCCGAGTGGAGGTCCCTGGAGCTATGCTGATTTTTACCAGAAAATGTTCTGACCTAGCCACTCAATTTCCTTATGTAAAAGAGCTAGTTGGATTTTTCAGTAAGCTTAAATTAGTCATAAAATACAAGTCTTTCTTCATTTCATGAGTTGGGAACATATTTATTGTGCAAGTACTTGCTGGGGAGGTGCGAAAGTTGTTACCAAGCCATGGGATGTATTTGTTCCATCTCGCCTGCTCTCTAAGATCAGACTGTGTTTTGGCTGCAGCAATGTGTGCCCACCTGTGGGTTCCTGAGTGTTGATGTCACAACCCCTGCCTAAGTGGCCTCTGTTTTCATTAATCTTACCTTACAAGATAAATAAATAATCTGGAAAGGTAAATAAGGAGAAGCACAAAAAGCATAGAGATATACAAATGGCTTAAGGTGCAATACTGACTTACTAACAGTAGATGGTACTAATGCATCTCCAGTAACATCATCTTGCTGATGGATTTGAAAGGCCAAAAGAGGCTTAGATCTGAATCCGCTAAAAATCATACAAGCCAAAGGCTGTAGAATATCATCTCCTCAACATCAGAGGGTGTTTAGCAGCCCAGTCACGGCCATATGTCAGTCTGTTGAGCTTTGCTGGGTTCTCAGCTGAAAAACGACCATATAGGAGAGTGGCAGGAAGCATAGCAGTTGTTATGAGACTTTGTGAATTTTAAATCTATTTTCAGGAGTTCATAAAAAATTCTCTCTGGCCTGCACTGGGGAAGCACTCTGAAAAATTATTGCTAAGATATGAAAGGCCAAGGTGGAAAACTTCTGAAATACAGCAGCATAGATTTTTACTCCTTATTTTAACCTTTTTTACCCTACTGATGTCTCTGTTCCGTATCTTAATTATCTCTGAAGGAAATCCTACTCTTTCCTCCCTTTGCATATAGGATCCTGCAAATGTCATTAAGTCACATTGTTTCATTGCACTGGGGAGCCCAGGGAGCATTTCTATCATCCTTATGCATGTGATTAACACAGTTTTTTGTAATGGGTAGCAGTTCACCTGGACCGGTTTCCATGGTGCCGTTAAGCTGGGAGTGTGGGATCTGGCACTCATTTGCTAAGAGCTGATGAGGAGTTGAAAGGAATTTTCCCTTTGACCTTTTTTAGTAGAGGTCGCTAGTGCTAATCAATTTCCTTATTGGATTTCAAGCATTCAGGTATTCTTCTTAGCCCTAGCCTCTGAAATTTGCAGTGAGGACTGATTAAAGGGAGACAATCAGATTTGCAATACGACAATTCCTTTCAGCAACCACTGAAATGTCAATCAAATTCTTGCTAACCAGTGTCAACCACTAGACTCCTCTGCTTCTTCAGTGATAAGGTGAACTATGTTTTGGTTTGAAGGCTGCGTTGCTACCAGCTAGTGCAGTTCATGTACAGTATAAATAGAAAGAGATGAAGATCTTAAAGAACAGGTTTTGTTTTGACCAGGAATAGTTTGACTGTAAATGTCCCAGCCTTTGGGGAGTGGGTGTCTATCAGATTCACGCTTCTAGCCTGTTTTATAAGTTTTATAGTAACCTCCAACAATTAATTAAAATGTCTCAGAAATTAAAAATCTACTTTTCTTTGTTGTGGCAGATAGGAACAGAAAGCATATTTTGTTTATCTGTCTGCCACTGTAGTCAAATACAGCTTTGCATGGTGAAAAGGTGCATGATTTATGTGCACTGTAATTGGCAAAGACATGGTAAATGCCAGTTTACCAATGCCTATTGACTCATGCTTTAAGCATGTTTTTGTATTGCCCTTGAAGTTAAGATTACTGAGCACATATAGTATTGATTCCTAATCATTACTTATATCCAGGTACCTGTTGCTAAAAAGTTTAGTGATTAAAATCAAAGCTAGCAATCAATCCAGATCCCAAGGAAATCAGTGAAGGGTTCCTGTAGACTGGATGAGCAAACAGGTTGGTATAGTGCAAGGATGCATCCACTTTAGTGGATGAACAGAGCCGGGGTTTGTCTTCTCTCTGTACATATGCACCCTCACCTTTACACCCACGTGCATGTGCGTGCACACATTGAACTACAGAAGACAGATGCCTGAAATCTGTTCAAAAACATTTTTGAGGTTAGGACTCGTCTTCAAGGAGTTTTGCTTCATCGTAGAACAGTCAAAATTCATAAACTTTTTGTCCAAGTACATACACCAGGTTTCAGTTTAGAAGTATCTGTCAGAAACAAATGCACTTCATTAGGAATTTAGGGGATTTTTTTCCCAGATAGCTGTAAAAAAAATAATGTAAATATTCTCACTTCCAGACAGGCAAAACTTATTTAAGAAATGGTTAAATATACCCGTGAGAGAGCTACCAATCAACACTTTTTTTTACTAGTTTTGTTTTGCATTCTTTTCTGACTAGTATGTTCATGACCAGCTGTTTTTAGAGCTAGTAAAAATTCTCAAGCTCACATTAGGAAGGTTTTCAGTTACATGATCTGTAGTTACAGTTGTTAGAACTCTTGGCATGGCATTTAAAAATGAGAAAATTGTTTTTGTTGAGCAAAGCACCAAAGCTCTGAAATAATATTTCACTGGACTTACAGAAAATGTTTTTGAACTTTGCTTTTAATGACAAAGTGATAGGCAATTTGGTAGGCAGAGAGTTTCCAAATGTGACTTAAAGTGATGTCCATTTAATCTGTGTGAACATTAGAAATTTCAGTGCACTTATAAGGGAAGGACTTGTACCCAATTAACCTTGACCAATACTTCTTTATCCACACTAATGTGCTAGCTCATCTCACCCAAGAGTTGCCTTCACATTGGTGGTGAATTATACATGCAACAAAAGTCTCCCTTGCCTTTGTTGGTCACCTTAAATGGGGAAGCTAACAAAGTTTAGTCAAATCCTAGCGAGTTTTGCTCTTAACTGTGCACTGCCTAATAATGTTTCTTGTTTTCTGGGCAGAAATTACTTATCTTGTGTACCATCAATCTCTGCCAGGCGGCTTGTACAAACCTCTGTCTCTATTACAGAAGCAAGAACAGTAAGAAGCATGTTTGGACTATGCTGATAGAGAAACTGGGACTTACAATGGTGCAGTGGCTTGTTGCTCTCTCAGATTACTTCAGACTCCAGAGGGAAAATAAATGCTGAGAGTTAAAGGAATGTATGAAATTCAGAAGGGCTACAGGAAAAACTAGCCTGCCATTCTCAGAGCAGCAAAACTAATGAAATAAGGATGGATTATTAGATCTACCAACGAGATTCATTAGGCAGGATCATTTCAGGATTCCCGAAAGTAGGTAGAGGGCACAAATGCCATTAGTGCCAGTACCACTGCTTCCCCAGGTGTTCATGGGGAAAGAAGGTCTTGTAAGAGCACTGTGATGGGACAGCCTGCTTTGTTCCTTCTGTATGGATGTTTTTGCAGAACAGGGGAAAAGCTCTGTCCTTCTGCCAGCCCCTGTGACATGGCAGGGAAGAGGAAAGCTAATGGCCCAACTTTGACAGGGTCAGGAAAGCAACTCAGACCCTGGCTTTGTTCCCTGCAGGGACCAAAGCATCTTGCAGCTAGCAGCAATTGAAGCCAGCTCTGCCCTTGCCACCCAGCTCCCAGAACTTGTTGCCTCTTGCAGTGCTTAGCACTTTCTCCAGCAGGCTCTGCCGTACGCACTGCTCTTTTGGTGCACCCTGCAAGGTATGAGCATCCAGGAGGGGCTGGAAGCAGATGGAGGCTGGAAGACGGGGGAAGGAGAAGGCAGTGAGGACCCTGCCCAGCTAAGGGTGAAGATGTGTGAGGAGGGTCCAAGTGCACTCAGCCATGCCATCCTCCTTGCCTCTTCAGCTCTGGACTTAAGCGCTGCTTGCAGCCCCTCTAGCATTGGGCCATCTCTAACTTTCACTTGCCCACCAGCCTGCTACCCAAAACACTGGCTGCTCCCTGTGGAGGTGGGACCAGCCTACACATGCTTCTTGCTGGGGTTACAAACCCCATATCCCCCTCCTTAAACCCAGTGATCTGCAGATACTGGCAAGCTCTCAGGTGGTGCTTGCCCCTTGCTGGGCTGGCAAAGCCCCGTCTGCAGTGCAGCCAAGGGGCTGAGAGACACTGCCAGCATGGTAAGGGGGCAGCCCTGCAGAGCTAGCGTTCACTGGCAGAGAAGAGAAGCTTACTGGCCCATCTCAAATGCCCTGTGATTAATTCCCAGCCCTTCTATTTACTCCTTGAAAATGATTCCTGGCTATATGCTATAGTCAGTCACTGTCTCCGTATAAAAATTCAGAAAATAAAGCTACAGAGCCAAAGCAGACCAGCATAAATAGTGTCAAAGAATCTGGATGAGGGTTTTGTTTTCAGGGTAGAAGTGGCCATTGCTTTGCATATGAGTGGACAGAGGATGCAAAATCCATAAGGAAACCAAACATTCAGCTTCACATTCAGACATCACTCTGTGTCTCCTCTTAATCAATATTACAACTAAAAGGATCAAGGAAGTTAAATATCAGTGGGGCTGGTTGAGATTTTGTTGTGGTTGTGTAATGAGAAATATGGCATATTCCTGCTTTTTTTGAACTGAGAGTCAGATGGAGTGTAACTAACGTTTGTCATGGTACCACTAGTCAAGTTAAATACGCTGGAGTGGAACTGGGGGGGAATCAGGAGGTATAATTTGGTCTCACAACCGTGACTTACAGGCTGGAAGCAGGACAGCATGGAGACGTGACAGTTCCCTGACAGTTACTTTTGTCCTGCCATAGACAGTTGTAACAATTACACTTACACTTAATTACTGCACTTAGACTGTGGTAGGCTAAAGCACTCAGTAGGATAGGAGGTGTTAAGAAGCAGAATGCATTTTAAATTTAGAAAATCCCCTTGAGAAATATCCTTATTTCACACTTATTATTAGCAAAGCCAGCTTTGGAGAGAAAATCTTTGCTTCCATGACTGGAGCCAGTGTCTTCAGCAAGAAGCAGTTGTATAGAAATCTCTCATATGGGGACATTGACATTCCATCTGCTCTGAAAATCTAGTAGCCGCTGAGTCATCTCCCATGCCACGTATATTTGACATAATTTTTAAAAGTTAGCAATACTGGTGTACTGCATGCTTAACAGATAGGGGGTTTTATCTTCATTTTCCTGTGAGCCTGAAAGTAAATACCTGTCTGATCCTGCTACTGTTAAATTCAATGACTAAAGTCCTTGTTTGTTCCAATGGTGGAGGATTTAATATTGCAAACTTAAATAATTGAAATAAGTGACCCATAGTGATACGAGGCACACATCCAACAGGCAGAAGGTCATTTTCTTCTTAAGCTGTTTATAGGTGTGAATTAAGATGCCTATGAAAAATGCTTTACCATTTCTTCCAGATTCACCCATGTAGCAAAATACATGCAGAGCAAGCAGAGTTTATGGGGGAGGATTGGAGCAAAAAATTACAAATAACATATTGTGCAGCACACAGTCTTGGCTGAAGCTGTCACCACCCAGCAGTTTCTGTTGTGCTGCTTATGGGCTGAGTTTTTTGGTGTCCTGTGCTCATTGTGCACCTTGTGTGTTGGGCTCCTTTGAAAATTTAGGTACTTGTTTTCCTGCCTAATTGGAAGCAGAACTCGTTTGAAAATGTATTCGCTTTCCCTCCAGGGATGGTACTATACCAAAATACAGTGTATGCTTTGGCTTAATTTAATAAGTCATAATCTCTTCTCATATTTTATTACATTTTAGTGCGAGGTGATTTTTTCCAGAGATGACTCAAAATAATACAAAAGAAACAAGCTTGTCCTGTGAACAAAACATGAATTATAGCTGATAAAATCAAGACAGTTTGAAGGCTTGCCAGCACAAAGAACGAACTCCCTCAGATTCCTAACTTACAGAGTAACGTTAGCAACCCCAAATTTCCCTAGTAATTTTGAAGTTTAAAGGAACCTTAAGGACACTCTAAGGAAATCAGTAGAAAGAAAAAAATTCCTGTTAATGCAGAGAAGAATCGCTGCAAAATGAGGAAAAGAACAAGGTGATTTCTGCTGTTTTGATGAAGCCTCACAGCTTCAGTGCTCTTGGACACACTTAACCTGTGCCTTTTGGATGTGGATGTTGTTATGCTCATTGGGAACTGCCATCTCAAGAAAGTATGTAATGCTGTGTGTGGAAATGTCAGCATAAGCAGAATGAGGTGTTCACTTGGTTTTCTGAGTTTCTTGCATGGGGGATATTGTGCTGAAGCTCTGTAGACTGCATTATCTCACAGCTCCTTGCCAGGTGCTGTTCAAGATGTGAGCTTTGGCTTTTAAAGCCATTTATGGGTGGAATACAGCACACTGCTGGCTCAGACTGCGAGCCTTCAGATGGGAGGTGTAAATTCAGCATGTAGCTATAACTGAGTATTCAGAGATTTACACTGTGAAACTCACATGATTTGGTAGTCTGGTGGAGCTGTTGTTTATTTTAATGTTAGAGAACATCTTACAGCCAGGCCTTTCTACAAAAGGAAGTGGAACTAATTAAAAGAAAGAATATATTGGGTTTTTTAATATATTGAATTCATGCTTAAAGATCCCAATAAATTCATAGAAAATCAGCCTATAGAATCCTGTGGAAGAGCCTCTCTTTGTCCTCATCAGTTTCTCTGTTGCAGAATGCAAGAAATAAACTGATTTCAGTGGACACTATTCTTGTGAGCTGAAATCTTGTCAGCCCCAGTTCGGTAAAGAATTAAAGAATGTATGTGAGCACTTTTACATTAAGGTTTTGAATGTCAGTAGAGTTGTGCCTAAAGTGGAACTTGTGCTTTGTTAAACAGGTTTAGGTGTGAAAGAGACAATTGCATAAAACGCATGAGGCTCTATGTCTCTTCAAGGTATTCTCACACTGGAACTTTTTTCACAGTGCACGTGATGTATATGCTTGGTATTTTTAGAATGACAAATAATGCAAAAGGCTGTTCTTACTCCATCAAATCATTCATTTTTCTAGATGCCTTACCCCAGAGTTTTCAGAAGGTATCCACTGACTCTGAACCTCTGTTGTCTGCAGAGTTTGAGGGATTTATAGTCACCATGCTTCTCTGTGTCATGCTTTAGAGATATGTTCTTGAACATTCTCCCCAATCTGATCTCTGTTGGTGTTTTTTGGGCCTCTCCAAAATTGGGTCCCTCTCAGGAATTAGACACCTTAAGCCACTGACAATATTTTTAAATGTCTGAAGATCATATACCAGATTTCCTTTGTAGACTTGGGCAAGTTGCTTAACCTCTCTGTAGCTTCAGTTTATTCACCTGAAAAGGAGGGAGAATATCTATGTTATATGCATGCTGTGCAGCTTAGTTCAGAAATGTGAGCAGAAGGTGCTCTGAACTCCTGGGGTGCTGAATGTAATTAAGCTACAAAATATTATAAGTGCTAGTATTAGTATTAAATAACAATGCATATTTATTCTAAATATACCATTCTCCAACTTCATGCAGTACTATCTAAAAGACCATTCACATTACAGAGAGACATGCTCTGTGTGGTATGGGTGAAGTCTTAGCTTCATATAAGTTTTGCCATTGGCTTGTGTGGGGCCAGAATTTCACTTCACAGTCAATCTTAAACCCGTGTAAATCAGTGCAAGATCAAGGCTTCTATATTGTGAAAATGTGAGTTGTCCTTGATTTTTATAAACCCTGCAGAACCATTTATTAGGCATAAAATACTTTTAAAAGGAAAAAAACCCATAACTATGCATTTCAAATCAGTTAAATATTGCTGGCATTAAATATACTTTAGTCTTATGAATAATTTGGAAGATTATTTCAGTGGAAAGATTAATCAAGGTTCAGAAATATCCCTGAGTCAATGATACTCATTGCAACTGCTGTCTGAAATCAGTACGTACTCTCAAAACTCTTCAGAGGACTGGTCCCTATCCCAAAGAATTCAAAGCCTAAGATGGGGAGAGAGAAATCCCTGAAACAAAAAAATACCCTCTCAGTGTTTTTCAGATACTGAGATTGGAATTGGTCGAGGTTGATGGCAGTCCACTAATGACTCTGTTATCCTCTAGGATTTTGTTAAAAATGTAGACTGCAACACAAACGAGATTGAGAGCGTACAAAATCTGAGATGAGGAACCAGTTCCCCACTGCCACATTTTTAGCCCGAGAAGTAGATAGCTACAATTTGAGGCAGATTTTTCAGTTCTCCTTGTATTAGTGCAATAGTGGTTATTTTAAATGCATGCATCATACTGAAAGGATGGCGGAATGGATACCGTCTAGTTCAAGGTCTGCTGCTGAAAACATTTTCTGCTTTATTAGCTGTATGCATGCTGTGATGTCTCATAGTGCCCAGTGAGAGTACTCTTGGGTGCCAGGATATGCAGGATTCAGGCCTGAACAGAATGTAAGATTAGGCTCTGAACTGGTACAAGTGGACAAACTGCAGGTGTGTAGAGGGTAGCAAAACTACACTAGTTGCTGCCTACCTACCCCCTCCTGATGTCACTTGGAGTTTTCCCCTTTGGTCTGTAGGTATAATAAATCACTTTTTTACGTCATATTCACCAACTGGATCTTTGCTCTGTTTAGCTCACTAACAGTTAATATCTGTGAGTCATTTTCTCCAACAGAGAGCCACTCATTCATGGAGAAACTCTTTATCAGCCTGGCAACTTGTGAACTCCTTAGTATTTGATCTGATGCAGACAGTGCTCCTGATGAAATCAATAGCTGCATTGATTGAGTAGCAACCTGAGGGACTGGGCCCTGGACTGCGCTAACACAGCTGAGAGATGAAGTCAGTGACTGAAATACTTTCAGTAGAGTTAGGAGCTGTCCCCTAAGACAGGAGATTTTCTGGAGACTAGAGATTTTAGATGTCATCATATGAACACTGATGTATAGACAACTCACCCCTAAATCAATCTTTTCATCCTATAAACATGGCTCTCAAAGTTCCACTGGGACTGAACTCCCAAGAAGGACCTGGAGGTGCTGCCTTTCATGTTTGCACAGTTGTGTTCTCCGTTCGGTGAGACACTGGCTCCCTTGAGTACAGAATAGTGCAGCTTACTGGCTCCTTTGACAGAGTGAGTCTCCTTGGAGTGACCGGGAACAGCAGGACCTCAGAGCTACTTTGGGTTGCACTACCAGAGCCATTACAACCCTTTGCTGTCCTGGCCATGAGGAAAGGCAGCTCTAATTGCTGCAGCTCTCCAAATCTTTTCAATGCCTGTGTGACACTTTCACCTTCTAGTCTTTCAGAAGTAGCCCTGAAAATGAGCACTGTCAACCCAGAAAAAACAATGTGTTAATCTCCACAGTCATCCAAGGGGCAAACCAAACTTGGAGCACTTTAGTAGCTGGGCTTCATAACCTCTCTGCTTTGTGCCAATGTGACCAGCCTCTGGAGACCTCACAGATTCATTCCTCACCTTGGTTAATCAGCTTTATCTAGCAGCATGACTGGGGTCAGTTACACTTACTAAAACTCCTGACCTTGGATAAAGCCTCACTGATTCTCTCAGCAGGACAACATCCTTTTTCAATACTGATAAAAGGCCTGATTCTGTGCACCATTACACAGTTTTCCACCGAGTTATTCTTAACTAACACCAGCATTAGGAAAACACAGCAAAGAGTTCTGAAATGCTTACATGGGATATTATTTGGGGGTTTGGGGGTTGGGGTTTTTTTGTGGTTTTTTTTTTTTTTAAATTGATACTTATTGATCAGTATTTTTTTCATGGCACAGTGAGAATCAAAGCTAGAACTGTATCTGCATCTACTTATCAGTGCTGGTTTTATAGTGGAAGACAGTATCCTTTGTGGCAAAATATATGATATCTACAGGATAACTAAAGCTTTGTCTATGTGGGAAAAATACAGAGGATTAAACTGATGCATAAGTTTAAGGTTGGGTGAAAATTTATGTGGACATTCTTGTGTGTAAGGTTTGTCTGAGTTTAGCTTAAAACGAAGCTCAAAGAGACATCACCTCTGTGTATTTTTCTACCCTGAAAAAAAATACTAACTTAATTAACTGTGTTTTCTCTGTTTAGTGTGCCAAAATTTTGAGCTGGTGTGTGGGCCACAGGAGGTGTTCTTAGGTAAGTGCTCAAAAATGCTTTCTTTTCCTCTGTGGGACCTTTCTTGCCGGGTGATTCAGGTCAGCTACCGTGATAAACCAGGATCAGATATCCATCTCTGAATCCAATTGTGCTTAAAAAAAAGAGTTATTGTCTCCCAGTCTTTCCTTCTCTCCCAGTTGTTTGTCAGTGTCTCCCTGCCAGATGTTATCACATCCTCAGATTGTTTGCAGAGATGTTCAGAAGAGGCTCCTTAAGTTGCTTCTGACAAAATCCTCTGGGTTAGCAAAGAGCTATTACTCAAGCTGTCTTAAGTAAACCCGTCTTGTTTTGATTGATAGGGATTGGGAATGCTTAAACGATCAGCCCTTAAGAGACTATGTGTCCTGCCTGCCTGCTGATCTGGTGTCAGGGCAGTGGCAGGTAGCTGGAGACAGTAACCACTCATGAATCTGCAGAGAGCTCATCTGCCCAACATCCCAGCGTCACTGACACCATTGATGGTGGGCTGGAACTCTTGGGTTCTGTTCCTAATTTAGCTGTTGGCCCACTACATAGTCTTGAGCACATCAGCCATCTATGCCTCAGTTTCTGCATCAAGGCATAATCGTCTTCAGAGCAGGAGGACTGTGAGAGTTAATTGTAGAGTGATTTGATCCCCTTGGTGCTCAGTTACAGGCTACTGGTGCTACTTGTGCACTTCATAAGAATTAACTTTTTCTTCTTCTTTCTGATGTCTTGAGTAAACAAAAAGCCAGATTTGTGTTCACAATGGGAAACTATACTTCACTTTGAAAAATGTTGTTTATTCTGATGACTCACTATCGGGATTGTTGTTATGTTAAGTGGCCCAGCAAGGAATCCTCCTTCTCAGCCCTCATCAGAACAAGCACACAATTCCCAGGAACAATGCGTCAAGCTATTCAGCTATGCACACGGAGGGCTCAAATCTGCTGTCCGAGTACCGCTGAAATTCAGTTTGACTTCGTATTGCTGGGTAAGGCTAGCATGAGTGCATTCTTATGTGTATTCCATTAAAACTCACATCAGCTTCTCAGAGAGACCAATGCAAGTACCACTGGAATAAGCAATAGCACCCCTGACTCCTTACCTGGAATTAGTCTGACTATTTTTGGCTATAAAGGTGATGTTAGTTGTTACAATGTGGAAAAAAAGTGGTTGTTACATGCTAGCTGGGTTGCTAAGACTCTAGTGCAGGGATAGAACACCCTAACTGTCAGTGAGAACAGCAGAAGGTAAAAGTCCCCTTCCAATGTTAACACAAGTTAGGAACACCTTTTCTCCTCCTGAAGATGAAGACAGGCACATAAAGCCATGTTGTGTAATGTCACATGTACTGTCACATAGCTCTGCAGTATTAATACTTGTCAGCAATGCCAGCTTGAGGAGTTCCCATCCCTTGCTCACTCCAGTGACAGAGCACGGTCCCTCAAGTGGTAATCTCTGTTGGCAGCAAACTACAGTGCAGAGGTAGTAATAAACAGTCAGGGGTTATTTCACTCTTGAAGAAAGCAGAGTATGTAACTCCACCTGAAAGTCTGCCAAGGTGGTGCGTGGCTGGGCTGCTCCCTAGTTTGGCTGATGTTCCTCCTCACACCACCCTGGCTTTGTAGAGCAGTATTGCATATATGTGTATACATATAATCTGTAATATGGTCTGAGTAACTCTTCCAGTGGAATAGCTGGGGTAGGGGGGTGCTGCTTATGTGGCTGGAAGAATCTAAAATTGAGCCCTTAAAATGAGAATTAACAACTATTCCGTGGTGACAGCAAAGGGTCAGTGTGTGAAGTGAGTGGTTTTGTAATATAGCCCAGGAGTCAAAAATCTATTTTCAAGCAAGTATCCTTCCAGAAAATTCTCACTCTTCAAATTATTATAAGATGCTTTCAGCTCTCCCAAGATGATATGATGGATGGTGAGAAAAGCAAATTAAACATACTGAGTTTAAGCTGGTTTACTGCTTAACTGTATCCTCTACTGGGTTTACTGTTTTTTATTTTAAGCTGCAAAAGGGTTATTACCATCTTAAAGCTGGGAGCTCCAGTCTCCAAATCCCTATAACATCATGCAAAAGTAAATGGGACAGTTAACTGACAGAGACTGTCATAACTTACCCACTGGAAGCTCATGCAAGCTTCTGACACTAAAATCCTGCCTGTGAAGGCAATCAGAATCAAATCCCGTCGTCACCTGAGGCAAACACAGTTTGACCACAGCAGCTTTGGGTGGAGTTACGTCCACACCACCAGACACAGTTAAGGGCCACCCCTTACCTTCTCTGTATCCAAAGGGCATCTTACCCTCTTGGTGTCTGAGCAGTCGCAGTGCGACAGCACCTCTCATGCTCGAAATCTTTAAGAGGAAATATGGAGATAGTGGGGGGAGGGTGGGAGATGGGATTTCCCAGAGAAGCCCGACCCAATTCATTCCCCCCAAGGGTGAGTTGGGATTGCAGGAATATCTCCTGGCAGCCTCCTGCCTATAGGGACCATCCACACTGGTCCTCAGAGGCCGTCTCTCGCTTCCTCGTCTCCACCATGCCAGGGCTCCCTTGGAGCAGTATTGCCAGACATCTTAGCTGCTACTACTTCTCATGGCTTCTCTGCTTGCCGTGCAGTGAGCCCCAGGAGCATCTCATGCTATCTCAAGTGACATTAGTTAACTGCTCTTTCTTCCTCTCTCCATGGCTCTCTCTGTGGCCACTGTCACCTTTGCATGGCTTTGCTGTGGCACCAGGGTTCCTCTTTCCCCAGCAGGATGGAGCCAGGGGACAGGACCTGGGGCAGGGAGGACAGTGTGAGAAGGCTTTCCCCCTCCTACTCCTGTTCCAGTGTATAGTCCAAGCTGCTCATCTGTTTTTCTGACACATTCCTCCTTGCTCCCTACAAAGGCTCATTTTCTCAGGCTGATTTCAGAAGCAGTGGGAGATGCCAATGTGAAGCCAGCGTTGTAAAAGCACACTGAAACCTAGCTTAGACTTGGAGCCTGGCCTAGCCAGATCAGCAATAAAATTTTCAAAAGGAAAGAGGAAAAAAGCTATTTCCCATCACAGGAGCAGTGGGGTGTTTTCCATGGGAACAATGATGTTCTGGTTAAGTTCTAAGAACTTTTCTAATTATTAGGCCAAACCAATGTGAAAGCTGATGTCAGCAGGAAGAGCTGATGGGAGGAATTATAATTGTGTCTGGGGCCATATGAAAGCATTATACCATGTCTTGCTCCAGACTTTGCATGACTCATTTTCCTCCGGGTCAGGATTTTGTATTGAAGTGCAGACTGGCAGTTGTCTGGATCTTTCCTTGTGCCAAAACTGCTGTGAAGTTGGTTTTGTTTGGTTTTTTTCCAGTGCCACTGTGAGAAGTACCATCAATAGAATTTCTTTGCTGTGGAGGGAGCATCAAGCAAGGCATCACACTGTGTGGGGCAGTAATTGCAACACTTGCTGCTGATTTATTGTCAGCAAGTTCTTTTGTGGAAAGAGTGCTTCCTCAGTTCCATCTATAAAACTCCACTGGTTTCAGGAGGAATTATGGCTGCTTGCCACTTCTGAGTATCTGCTTCTGAGTGCTTAGGTCTTTAATTGTATGTAGATTTTCTGTAGAACCCTATTTGCTGCAGAGACCTACCTTTAGACACCACACCACAGGACTCTTCCCAAATTATACTGTAGTTTCCATCTGTAAAGCTGAGGTAACAGCTTTGCCCCTCCCTTGATTAGAAGGCATTTTTAAAAGCAGATCCACCAAGTGATCTACCTCTTTCCTCCCCTTTCAGCTCATTCCAGCTCCTCGCGGCATCACTGGAGAAGTACCTACTATTTTCAGATAGAGCTGGATTAGAATCCATGATACTCTGAAAAGACAATCACCGATTTATTGATGTTGTCAACAGGTGAAACAGGTTACAAGACTGTGTAAATCTAAATTTTGTAGGAAGCAACAAAGCAAGCACTTATGTCATAGAAAATGGGGAAAGCCTGAAAATGATCCGACAGTTGTGTGAAGCACTTCCCTCTACAGTCTTCAAATCAGAGAGAAAAACCCATCAGCTACCTTGTGATCCATGTCATTCGTGTCCATATGATGAGTTAAGCCACCGCGCTAGCATCAGCCGCATTCATTTACAGCTGTATGGTACTTGCTGAATCCTTGTGCAGTCTTTCTGGTGCATAATCTGGAAGGCTTTGTTACATGTCAAGCCTGCTTAAATGTTCATGCACATAAAATATTCAAAGACTTCTGTCACACCCACAAAGCACTGGCAGAGCTCCCCTTCCTCAAACCTCTCCTAGGCTGCTCTGGGAGAGGCTTGACTTTTTAGCCACTGCGGGTGTTAAGCGTGTGCTCTGAAGAGTCTGTGCTCAGCTCTGGTATGAGGTCTCTGTTCACACTTGAGCACAGATATTCCCAGACTCAGAAATGTGGATACTCAGAACTTTTCAGTTTATGCATGCAAGAATACGCACTTGCACAGAATGCACCAGCTTTGCAGAAGATTTTAAAGCACAGTTGCTTTTTATTTAGTAGCATAAAAATATACAAATCTACAAAAAAGAGAAAAAAACCCAAACAACACACCAGCAAAATATCTCTATTTCCTGCCTCTGTTTCTTTCACACCATGGGCGTTACTCAGAGTCCCGTAAGTTGATCGGTTTTTCTTTGCAGTTCATCTTAGGACTTTTGAGACCTGCAGTCTTTTTCAGCTCTGCCTTTTGGCTGGTACCTCAGCTAAACCAGAACATGCATGCTGAAAAAGCATTTCCTTCTTCTGCCCCATCTTCTGCTCCAAACCTTGTGTATTTTGCTGCACATGTGTTTCTATATCCCAAAGTCTGACATATCTTGATTTATGTATTTGGTTTTGATAATTTTCTCTGCTGCAGACAGCAGTCTTCTGCACAAGAGCTGGAAGAAGTGACTTTTCCTGCTCCATCTTATCTTCTTCTGACAGTGACTCCTGAAACAGATAAACCTCCTTCCATCAGTCCTTTGCTGTTTTCTGATGCAAATTCATAAAACTGGAATTAAAATTCATCCTGCTGCAGTATGTAGTGGTTTCCCTCTCAACAGTTTTCTGAGTGAGAGCAGCAAGTGTGAAGGTGTTGAAAAGCAGCCCGCAGTGCTCCATGTCAGCTGTAGCTCTCTAGCAGGAAACACTGCTGTAGCGAGATCAAAAACTGATATTAGCATGGTGTCTGGGGCAATGCTGCCTATTCTTTTTGTTCTGTTAGAGAACATGCTATTTTCTTGCTTCATTGCTTCATCTGTAGCACACTGGCAGTGGTGACTGTCATTATTATTATTAAGGGATAGTCTATCATGCTTTTCAGTGGAAAATTGGATTCTTGACAAAATCATTTTGCGTAAAGTTTTGTCTTTGGTGGGAAAATTTCGCTTTTTTTATTAAAAATCATTCGAAGAATATATTTTTTGCCTGAAACTTTTAGAAAGTATTTCTTTAGTGCAATGTTGTTAATTTTTATGGGACATAGGGACAGATGTGTTTATATTTTCTGTCTGTTTTTATGGCTCACTATTATAGCACTGACTCTTGTGGTTCTTCAGAATACCATTCAAGTGCCAAAGAATGAACAGAGGGCCAGTATCTATTTCACAGTTTTATCAGGATAAATCCATGCTAGCGCCACTGAAAGCAAGGCAGTTTCTTTGTATATATGTCAGTCTATCCACAGGGCTTCTTGACTGGTTGAGCTCTGGGGGCAGAACTCCCTAGTGGAGACATGGCTTATATTGGCAGGATAATAGTAATCTTTTGCCAATATACTTCAAACTAGTTTCCCATACTGCATAAAATACGTCTGGAAGAAAACTAGTTTCTGCTGACACTGCTTTTGTCAGAAGAAGAAAAATATCCAGCCTTTGACCGAGACAGTCCTATGACCAGACACGTTATGTGCAGACAAGGGCTCAGATGCAGTATCTGGACCTGGCTGCCACCTGGCTAGCCCTGCAAAGCGTTTTCTGCTCTTGTTGCTCCCTTGTTGTAGAACCAAATAACACCACTTCCCACCCCCTAGATACTTCGGCCAAAATTATAAAGGTGCAGGCAGATTTGGTAGGTAAAGCAAGTTCCCCTACTAGTCTGTGATTTTCGTGTGAATGGCTAGGTTCATCGCTGTGACCCGCCAGCAGAATAACAGTCCATCTTCTTGGTGATAAGCCACAAAACCCTGGAGGCGCTCCTGGCACCTTCTGAAGTGCAATCTAAGGTGCATGTCAGCACTGATTAAATGGAAGCTTTATAGAAGGCGGTTTGGGCCTTGATTATTTCAGAAGCACCAGTAGTCGGGGAACTGGATCACTTGAGCTGTCAGCTGGGTGATTTAGTGCAACTCCTATAGGGAATAATGAAGGTTGTGATAAACTGCGGTGTAGGAAGCCGGTAAATAACTTTTATGGTAGAACTGTATTTGGAAACACTGAATAATGGCAACTAGTGTCACAGATCTTATGGAAAGGTGCTTTCCAGAGTTATATATTTAAATGGACATAGTGGGTCTAAGCTGTTCTTTGGAACTCAGTTGAAATCGATAGAATGACTTCAGGGTTGATTTAAGAAAAGGAAATGCCATCAATAATGTTGCATATTTATTGATAACATGAAACAATTAACTCCTTTGGAGAGCAGGAGTAAATGTGTTTATGTTAATGCTGATTTATTACTTTATCACTTCCATAACACAGAACAAGACTTCCAAACCCTAGCATCCACTTGTTTGTTTTTTTTTTCTTGGCCTATTTATCAGTTCTTTTTATCATGAAGCCCACACAAATGAGAAGAGACATTTATTATGTTCTTTTTATTTCACAATGCATAATTCAAACCTGGAAATACTGTTTTCCAGAAGAAATACCCATTTATTTTTAACACTTTTCTCTAACATTATTTTCTATAGGTTATTTTAAGAACTGGTCACATTTGGGTCTTTATTTTTATTGTTTTTCAATTCAGAAAGCTCTCTAAATTAATGTCCAGTGGAAAATTAAATCTCATGTTCTAGTTGTAGACAGAATTAGATCAATAGATTCTTACTAAAAATTATACATGAGATTCCTTTTATGCTTTCATGAGCTGACCTTCTTTGCTACTCTAGAAAAATTTTCAGAGTGAATAACTGAAGTCACTCTGAAATATTATTTGCTTTTGGAGTGCTATACCATGGATGCTGTACACTGGACGGGTGCTTGTATTGACTGTAATTAGAATTAGGTTTGATGACACTCAGAGTGTCCCTATACATGAAGATAACTTCTCAAAAATCTCTCTGCACAAGTCATACGGCTCTTTTCTCTGCTTTCCTGCTCTTTGGGCACTTAGGGAGCACAGGAAGCTGACATTTTACTCGACTGGGACCTGTACTGACTGGGGTGCATGACTGTGACATGCTGATGGATGACAGAGGACCAGGTGTGGGCTGAAGCATCAGGCCTGATCCCGTTCCAGTTACAGCTGGTGCCCAAGTTTGCTCTGACTTCAGAGAGCGGGCTGTTGGGCTGCGCTGCAGGCAGTGGGAGCTCTGGACGTTTGAGGAAGGAATAAGTGGCTGTGACCACTACCTGATCTCTATGGCATTCATTTTGTCCATCAGCTATGTAAATCTTCTGCAGGCCTTGTTTTTCTGAGTCCTTGTTATTTACTGGAGTGAACTTACCACCAGTGAAAGGTCTTGACTGCCTCACATACTGACAACCAGCCCACTACGCAGTTCGCAGATGATTTGGTGTAGACTGTGATGATGCCTAGAGCTTTGTATGGTGCTGGACCCTTGCATTTTCTGATGAGTTTTTGTCTCCCTTTGCAGCATCTGTGGCCAGGTAGAGCACAGCAGGGTGTGCTCCCATGTAAGAGGTGTTGGAGAATCTGGGAACTCCAAGAGCATAATAACACAAGTACAATTTAGGACAGGTCAGACAGAAGCTTTATTAACTATGATCATAGTGAGAGAACATTTGGAGAGCATCTCTCCCTCTGCTCCCTTATTCTCTGCCAAGTGATTGCAGAGACCCAGCCTATATACTGTTTCAGGAAAAAAAAAAGGTGAAGAAAACAATTTTTCAATGCAAACAAAGCCAGGTATTCATCCCTGGGAGGGATGGACTCCTTAAATAGCTTGCTAACTGCCACAATTCTAGGAAGGAACCAAACAGTAAATAACATGCCCATGTGGAGAGATGGTTCTTGGTGGAGCCTATAGGAGCGGTACACCCAGTAATCTCTTAGCTCAAAAGTGGAGAGTTGGGAACAATCACAGGCTCTTAGCTTTTAGTCAAAGGGAATGTTGTTTTAGTTAGGATAAACTTCTTATCCAAACCTCTTAAATAATAATTTTAGTGTGGGGTGAGCATTGTTTTTCTTAGGTTGCAATGAATCTGCAATAAATGTTGAAGCTCCTTTACTGTACCCCCTGCAAAGAAGAGGTTTTAAGATCAGAATTAGTACAAAAGTGTCAGAAAATGTGAATAGCAGCAGGGAGCTGTTATGGCTTATAAAGTGGCATAAGGAGAATCTGAGGGATGCCAGGAGGGTGGAAAATCAGTTGGTGCAATGCTTGCTCTCTGCCTTTTGGATTTCTGGAAGACAGCTGAAATTTGGGAACATGATGGTCAGCTCTGTGACCCCTCACTACAACTCTGTGGTTTTGATTTACAAGTCCTAGGCAGCTTCTGACTGACTAGAGTCAGTTACTATAAACTACAGTCAGTAACTATAAAAATGTTCTTTTCTGCAAATAGACATTATCAGTATATCCTAGGTAAACTTTTGTTTAGGACCAATCAGGGATTCTTTGATGGGCTTTTTTCTTTCGCTGTTTTTCCCCTCAGAAAAATCTTAATTTGTCAAATTTTAAATGTTTCATAAACCAGGATCCTTTTCCACTCTTCTTCTAACTCAGCCAAAGCATGGAATTGCTTTTTCAGAATGTGCATGACAGGGTGTTTTGACATTTTTAACCTGAAATCTTCATATTTTTATTTCAATTGAAGTCATTTTCTACTTTGAAGTTTTAAGTAAATGGAGATTGGAAAATTTAAATGAAAAAAATTAAAATAGAAACAAAATGTTTAAAAATAATGACAACAAAACACCATGAGTGACCTAACCTGAACATTTTGTTCAGCTTTCAGTTCTCAAAATTTCCAAGTTTTCCTTATTTGACTGCACCACAGGTGCAAAGCATTGACAAAGCAGGATTCTTTGATTAATGCAGAGGTTCCTCCTGCCCTGCAACAAGCATGTGAAATTGTGGCATAGCAAAGTCATCCCTGAGGAATAGGACTTAGGCTGGGGTCCAGTGTGTATTCTGAGATTTCCAACAGTTTTGTGAAGTAGCAAGTTTTTCCTTATCTCTCTATTCCTGCCTCTCTTGAACTGCTGGGAATAATTTCTTTGGATGAAATTAGCAAAAGGCTTTTCATAAGTGCATGAATAGTTTCAGGTAGTAGAATATATAATGTATATAAGAATATAAGAGAACAAGAGCAGATTAGAAGATTGGCAATTGCAGTCCTATCATTCTTCATCGATTCATTCAGTTTAGTTGTTCCTTTCTAGAAACTGGCCGTTTCTAGTCTCCTCCGCCTTGTCTTTCAGTAATGCTGCTGCTGTCTGTGGAGCCAGCCCCAACCCTGACCAGCCATGAGTTTCTGAGACCCTTTCCCACAACTAAGCCAGGGCGAGGCAGCAGGTTTTGCTTCTGCCTGGGTACAGCGCTGCAAAGTGGACGTACAATGTCCTGGCAAAAAGAAGTGCTGCTCAAACCAGTGTGGGTATACTTGCCAGCCCCAGAAAACCTGTACACAGGTAAAGTAATGCAGTTATCCACTGCTCTGGGTTATGCTGTCATTATGTATCAAGACAAATTAGTGTACTCGGAAGCAATCAGAAGTAATTACTCTTTAAGAAACAATAGGCGTCACTCTGTGGCTTCTATCTGACAGCTAAAGAACTTGGCTTCCTGTGAAAAACCCATACAGCTTAATCTTCTTGTGTCAGATCATATTTCCCTGTCTTCTCTTGGTAAATGTTTACATTGCTGCAGTAAAAGGGGGCACTGCATGATCTTGGCTAACAGGGGACTGTGTGTTTAGAGATAGTAATAGGATCCAGCATCTTTCAGCTATCACTCTCAAGATGAACGCAAAGAAGGTTTGTAGGTACAGAATAGCACCTCGTGGGGGCTTAGTGGTCCCATTCTCAGGAGTAAAGCCTGGTTCCATGAAGTCAGTTCCTACTGTTAGACGAGCTGACGCTGCGGGATAACAATGATAGGAAATTAAATGATAGGAGTGATCGCAGAGACCTGGCTGTTCTTTCACTCTTCAGGTAAGACGCTCAATGACATTCCAACTGATTGGTATCAGGAGTGTAAATATATGCACTGAACCCTGCTTTTGCCACCCCTACCGCCACATTTTCATTCCCATCACCCAGTTGTCATTTTTAGGTGTTTCCTTAAAGACTGTACCCTTCCTGAAAGCTCCAGTGGCAACTTTGAAATCTTATAGAAATCTAAGGTCAGTGTGTGTGTCAGTCAGTGACTGCATTTTACAATCTCCAGGAGGAACTGCAGGATTCATCTCAGTGAAGATGAAGCCAGAGTGGCAGACTGAGATCCTGGTAAGCGCCATACTTGTAGTGATTATAAAGTGTGCCTCCTTCTTAGGTAGTAAAGTAGACAGAGTCTAAATTTCAGGTCCTGACAAATGCTGGCATCACTGCTGCTGCTCTCAGAGGGTTGTTTCAACCGTTTGTAACTTATCTTTGCAGTAGCTTGTGGGAAAGGAAGACTAAGTAATAATAAAGTGATCTTGTGGTTAACTCAGTTAAGCAGTGCATAGGAAATCTGGATTCAGTTCGTGGCTTTGTTTTGGATGTCCTGTGTAACTGAATACACAGTGTCTGTTCACCTCAGTTCTCCTTCCATCAAATACAACTAAGAACATTTCCCTACCATCAGAAGGTGATTTTTAGGATATATTCACTGGTGAGAGACTGAAATATTCCATGTTATTGGGTGCTTAGAAGTAAAATAGAGATAGGCCAGTTAAATACTATTCTTTAATCCGGTTTTACTCTATCTGTGAGAGTTAACAGTGAGAGAAGACTTTCAGGGAGGGACAGTCTCTTTCACAAGACCAAGCTTTAGTTGACCTTCATTAGTCTTCTAAAAGATACTGCACCTCTCAGTAAACTGTGTTACGCTTGATTTCTTCATCAAGAGGGTGGTGTAGCACTGCAAAAGGTCTCCCAAAGTGGCTGTGAAATCTCCATACTTGTACAATTTTAAGATACTCTCAGGCCAAGCCATGGTTGACCCGCTCTGGTGTTGGCAGTAGTCCTGCTTTGAATGGGAGGTTGAACTGGGAATCTCCAGCCCCTCCAACCAGCGCTTCTGTGATTCTATGATTCTAATTATCTTTGTCCTACATGGAAATATCAAAGTTATTTCAGGAAACACCTGTATCTTTGTGCAGTGGAAGCAAACAATATAAGCGTTTATTATCCTTTATACTAGTACTAAGTCAGTATTCTAACAAAGGCAAACTCTTGAATAGCCTTTCTTTCTGGCTCTCTCAAAGCAAGATTAAGGATAGATATTAGATTAGAGTAGATATACTATCCACTTTTCAAATTAATTTTTATATTATATCCATTGGTTGTGTGCATTACATAATAATTTATTTGATAACACCATACTTATATCACTTCTGTATAATAATACTAAAACAAAAAATTGTCAAGCATTAACTTTGCAAGCATATTGCAGAATACAGCTTAAGTATGTCAGTGTCTTATGAGGATATTTGAGGCTGAAATATCTTTCCTACCTACAGACTTTTCAAACTAATACATATATGCTCTACAGAGTTAACAGCTGTTACTATTCCACTAATGGGAAGTATTTTCTCTTTCTTACGTTAAAGATAAATCATTATTCACTTCTTTCTGTCTTATGTTCAAGGTCCAAATAGTCCTATCTCTGTAATAGAAACCAGCAGAACTTAATTAGTTCTCTCAAAACACAGAGTAACTTGTGTGTACGCTCCTCTAGCTATTAAAGCTGAAAGCTCTCACATAAAGAAAAAGAACTGTGGTGTAGTAATAACATGAGGTTCTCATTTTATGTTTTTATGTTTACTACTTGTTACTATTTCACGTATATGAACTGATATAAAAAGAGTGTGCATGCATATTTACAAGGATGCACAATGTAATGAATTCTGCATGGTTCTATTAATGGGCTTTTAAATCCAGGTTTTGTCTGTGGAGGAAAATTGTTGCATTTGCATCTGTCATTTTGTCCTGATGCATATATGAAAAAGGTATGAATGATACGTGCCAGGAATTAGGGAAGTGAAAGATACAGAAAGTTAAGGCACTGAGTGGATGTTTGTCTTGGCTTATTCCTCCTGTCATCTTACAACTGCTATCTTACATCCATATTAAATACCTAAATTCTCCATTCCTGCAGTTTTTGTCCTAAAAAAAAAAAAAAAAAAAAGTTAAGAAGTGTAGTGAACAATAATTATTTTCCTTTGATGTTCATCTGATAATTTAAATGTTCCTTTTAAGCACAAAGGTCTGGCTTGTTACTCTGCATGTATGTATGCTGGGAGAAAGTGGAAGGAACCTCCCCATCCCTGTCTGGGTACTGACTGGGTGCCTTCAGTCTTCCCTCTGAGTTGTGGCCTCCGGAGGGTGGGAGAGAAGAGAAGCCAAGACAGCACCACACCATTTTGGCTGATGCTCTGGGAGCTCCAGAGCTGACTGTGTAAGCTGCCACAGCAGGAGCTCCAGCACCGTGGCTCCCAAGTGGAACTGGAGCTGATTCGTTTCATCTGTCCTTCAGGCTGGTAATGCACTGCCCTTGGGACCCAGCCACCTCCTTTTCCCTCAGCTACTAGAACATACAAAATGCAGGGAAAGGTGCCGACTCTACTGTCCTGTGAAGTATCTAAAGGAGAGTGGTTTTCCTGGGTATGTAGATTCCCCAGGAGGGAAACACAACCGTGAGAAAGGTCTGTTACAGGGCTGACCTGAGATTCAGCCAGGTGCAAGGGCACATGTGGGTAATGCCACAAGTCAGGAAGAGGGCACGCCGTGGCTGGACTGTGAGACACAATGGTCTCCATCTCATACAGCCACCTGTCATTGGGGGACTGGGGAGGACACTGTTTGCCTAAAAGGCAGAAGACCAAGCAGATAGTACCAAATCATAGTAGGGTCTGTTCTTTTACCATGGTTTGGGTTTTTTTTTTGGGGGGGGAAGGTGAATTCAATAGACTGATCCTAGTTTCAAGAGGTAAACAGCAGTGGAGGGTGCTGTGCCTGCCGGACCTACCTGGACTGGCTCTGGAAAGATGTCTGAACACAGAAAACCACATTACTCTTTCTGTTCTGTAGGGGTCCTTGCGCTGTGCTTTTTGCCATTATATCCAAAGACTGTGGATTCAGCAACCAGCTAACAGCTGTCTTGTGTCATTCGCTGTCTTGTTCTCTGCCTGGGCAGGGAGTAGTGCAGCTTGTTTCAGCAGGGAATGTCTGTCTAAATGTGTACTCTGCTCCATGTTTATGTTGGAAAAGGAAAGATCAAAGCATGTGCTTGGAGTTAAAAATGGAGGCTGTGTGATTAGGGACCTCATCTCATTCCCAGTCACATGTGTATGTAAATGTACTTACACGTACGTACCCTGCCCCTCATCAGTGCTTGAACCTGGGACAGGAGACAGTTCTCTGAAAATTAAACTGTTCCTTTAGATGGCCATCAGAGGTCAGGGCTGCCTTTGAAGGGAAGTGGACTTAACCTTATCTGTGACTAATTAGTTGTCTGCAATGAGGAGAGACCCAAGATCAGGTGATGATAGTGGCTCTGTTGAGTCAGGTCAAAGCCCTGTCCAGCCTGGTGTCCTGTCTCAGAGAGTGCAGTACTGGAAGCATAAAAAAAGAACATAAAAGGGGGCACCAAGACAAGAGTTCTTTTCCAGCTTCTGGTGCTCTGTATGGAGGCACTTCCTGAGCTCCAGGCTGTATCTGAACTGCTGTATGTAGTGGCTGTTGGTGGATTCCTATGAATTTCTCTAACTTTTTGGAACCCATTTATTCCTTTGGACTCCACATCAGTGACCTCCACATTCAACTACCCACTGTATAAAAAGTGTTTCCTTTTTGTTATAAGGAGCAAAGAGTAATTATTCCCTGTTTGCTTTCTCCATCCCACTCCATGCTAAATACCTCAATCACACCCAAGTTCAGCTGTCTGTCTGATAAGCAAATAAGTCCTTGTCTATGAAGTGGCTTCAGTTATAGAAGCCATTTGGTACCTCTGACATTCTCGCTGCTTCTCTCACTCTACTATACCTTTTCGAGAGGGCATGACCAAAATTGCATGCAGTGCTCAAGACATAGGCACACCAGGGACTGACAAAATTGCAGAATGATGTTTTCCATTTTGTTGTCTCTTCCTTTCCCATTTGTCCTTAGCATCGTGTGAGAGTTAACAAGCAGCTCTATTGTTAGAAGAGCCTACGGGGAGAGGCCTCGCAGGCTCCTCCTGGAGGAAGGATGTGGATAACAGGACATGATTTATCTGTTTAATTTATGTTGGACTGTTTGATTTTGCAAAATTAACTTCCTCCCTAAAGAAAGATGTCAGATGAAATTTTCAGTTGAAAGGTGCAAGGGGAGAGTGAAAGATTAGTGTTCATAGCAGCACAAAGCTGTACGCTTTGATCCTTCTTCACGCTTGCTGCTCTGCTCCACTCTGTATCTTGCCTACAGGACAAAGTTTGGGGGCAGAACTGGGGAGACTGCCTTATCCAGAAACTGCCAACCAGATTGTTTCCCTTGGATCAGGCCCTATCTCAGCAGTTATGTCCTTGGCTTTTCACATGCAAAAGAAGCACTTTATTAAAAGAAACAAGATACTTCCCAGAGTCTGATAGCTTGCATTTTGAACTATCACCCCTAACAAGGGACCTTAAAACTGACCCCAGGATGTTAATTTAACCATTACAATTCCATTAGTCTAATTTGTCATGAAACATCTTTAACTAATTACCTGCATTTGTAAGTTAGTCCACATGTCATGCGATAAGAAGTCAAGCATAGTCATAGGTCATTGCTCTGGGCTGCCATCACATAACACAGACCCTAGATGAAAGGGAATTCGGAGTTGATAGAAGGAATCTAAATGACAGCTACTCAGTCAGTACAAGGCCGCCGTGGCTGTAATGTAAAAATTGGACCATTGTTTTAGAAGTGGTGTTTTGGAAAAGATGGGGCATGCCCTCATTAGCAGAATAAGGTCTAGGCAGGTCTGAGCATAATGCATTCCCCATAAGCATTTGTCTTGAAGGTGGTAATTTGATAAATACAGGTCTCCACTAAAACCATTTGCTAAATTTGGCAGACAATAGTATCAAACATTTATGACTGAATTTAGAACTGTCCCTTTTCAAAGAGACCTGATTATGTCCAAAAAAGCTCATTTGGGAACTGCTGTTGGTTTCCTCAAATGACAAATGTTGAAACAGAGGGAAAGACCAATTAGGAGTCTGATTAAAGGTTGCTCAAGCCTTTCACTGAGTAGTATGTTTGGATTCAGCTCCCTGTTACTTGTTGGAAATTTGCCCATGAATTTATAGTGGGAGCTGCAACACGCTGCGTGCCACAAACACCTCTCTCTCTTAGATTTAGGCAACTGTAAACTTCCCTTCATTTCTCTTGTTCCAGTGCCTGTGACATTCCCCTAGAGACTAGATAAGGAGAAGGATATAGTATGTGATTAATGCAGGATGAAGCATTCAGAAAATTGCCTCATTCTTTTTTTTGTTTCCTTCTTCACTGAGAGAGGAGGTGCAGAGGGAGGTGGCTGAGGGGGATTCCCCCCCCCCCCCCCCCCCAATATACAGAGTGTCATCTTCACCCTTTTGGCGGCCGATGCTGGGTGTGAGGGGTAATTAAATCCCTGTCTCCTCCCCAACCCTCTGTCCCTTAGCTGATCCTTACAGACAGTAAAAGCAATTGAATTCTTCACTTCCATCACTCATTTGATCAATACAAAGGGCCAGCAAGGACACAGCTATACTGGTCAGGCCAGCCCTACCTTTGTACTCCCTAAGTACGGGCTCTGTCCAAGCCATGAATCACAGCTACTCTAAATTATAGAGGCTGCCAACACATCAGAGGGCTGGAGCGGGAGCTCCCTGTGATCACAGCAGGGAGGGGAGGATAAGGAAGGCCCTGACCAAGCTGTCTTTTCTGTACTCAGGAGCTTTATTCAGACAGCAAGGAAGAGAATGCCTGGGAGTCTCTGTGCTCCTCTTGCAGGCAAAAGCCTGCCGCAGCGGCTCAGCAGTGTTCTGCTGTTACCTGCTGTCCTTGGGAAAAATTGAAATCCTCTTCCTACAGGCCATAAGGCAGTCACTGAGATTAGGAGGAGACTTCCCTTGGTAGTGTGTTACTGCAGGCTTTACACATACAGATATCCTTTTTAGGCATGCTGGTGGGGAGAGACGACTCATTGATTTGTATCTTCCCCTTATCGTCAGCCAGCACTGGGAGCCCTCTGTCCTCTGTGAGGAGGAACAACGGCATCGCCAGGCTGCCTCCAACTCCTGCCACACAGCAGCAACAGCCCTGCACTATCGCACGCCTTGGTGTTGTGAACACCATGGCACCTCTTTCTTTCCAATGTGGAAGTTCACCTGTTATTTTCTACCAATATTCCTCCAAATTGTTAGGGATAAATGAATCTTCAGGTCTCAAAATCGTTAGCCTGTCTGCAATGGGCATAAGGTATCTACCAGTCTGCAATGAAAACCACAGACAATCCATCCTTTCGATCTCTTGCTTTTATCCTAAGCTGATAAGGGAGGCCCTCCTGTGCTTGTCAGCTTTGCATTCTTGGTGTGTGCAGCATAGCTGAGTATTGCAGATTAAAGGTGAAGAGTTGAACAGGGAAAAAAAGCAGGAGTGAAGCAGCTGTTTAATGAGATAGAGGGGCTTTCCTCTTGAAAACTGCTTACCATATCCTGTCTGTTGGTAATTGCAGGGTATTTTCTTTATGGAGCATGTTAGCACTGTTTTCCCAGTTTAATATATTTTACCCTTTTGCAGGATCATCTTTTCACCTTGGTAGTATTAAATCATTCTTTATGAAATTGTAAGTGATCCACAGACCCACAACCTTTTTTTTTTTCGAGCTGCTTAGTTCTGCCCTGTGCATCTTCTGTCTTATAGTTACAACAAAGTTCAAGTGTGCTCAGGAGTCAAAGCTTAGACAGTCTCAGTCTGTACCCAAGTTTGAGCTCTTGCTGTTCCTGGATTGGAAACTCCTTTCCACCCAAGCCTGTCTTGAGCTGTAACAGAACCTCTAAAGTTACAAATCCAGATATTGTCGAGCTGACCTACAGTGGTAGGAAGTTCTCTGCTGACAGAACCAAACGTTGGAAAGATGAGCTTCTTGGCAGTTCTTTTAGCCTACTCATGTCACTGGCTGGCTGTCTTTCTGCTAGAGTAATTTTCTTTTTTGCAAACTCCTCCCTGTGCATTGCTCTGTTTTTCAGGTAGATCCTTCACCTCCTGGTACCCCTAAGAGTCTCAGGTGGGACAGCTTCACCACAGGACCCTGTGCCTCCATCGGTGGTGTCATTTGCTGGGATTCATCTCCAGAAGGAGACCTAAGAATCCAACATGACAAAATCTGCATAGGTTTATGGGGGCCAGAGCACCTAAGAAAGGTCATTGGAAAATGGCTAATGTATGTATGCTGCCACTGTACATACCACTATCTTTGTTGCTCTCTGGAGAGGTGCTGGGAGAGTACAGCAGTTGCTGATGGAGAAAAGCAAGAGAAGAGAAAGGATGCATCTATTAGGAAGAGATGCAGTCATCATTCTGGCTTGGTATGATAAACAGCACATGCTGCTCAGAGATCTGGTTGTGGACAGGCCATATTCCCCTGATCTCTCTCCAACTTGCTCCTGGAGGTCCTTCTGCTGTGGTTGATGTGAACAAGCCTGGTTTTTTATATCAGCTCTGTGCAACTGGGATCTACTGGATTGCAAATTAGGTTAGAAACAGGAACAATTCAGGGTTGGGAAAAGAGTGATCTGGGATCTTTCAGATGCCAAAAGTTCCTGATCTCTTTTGTATAGATAACGTCAATGTCTGTATATGTATAAATGATAACGGGGGGTTGGAGAAATGGTGGGATCCTGGGTTGGAATAGGAGAGGTTTGCTGTGAGGTGGGGGTTTCTGAAATGGCAGAGGCTTGGGATCATAGTCTGGAGAAAATGGAAGGGTATTGCCACAGTCTGGAGCAGGAAATCATACTGGGTTTTAGATGTCGGACAGAAGAGGGAGAATCTGCCTCACAAGAGATTGAAAGAATTTATTTTGGGGACTTGAAGGACTGAAGTAACTTATTTCACATGACTATCCTTCCCCCATTACGTGCACATGACTGTATGCAACAGTCATTTTTGCTGATGGAAATGTGGTAGCTATTTTCTGCCCCACCTTCATCTCCTTGTCTTTTTACTTGTCCATACAGTATCATATACCCTGTGGCATCATATAATTAAAATAGATGATTATGCAGATGCAAATGGATCTCTAAGGAAACCTAGCACATGGACATAACACCACAGGCAAGTTTTAACTGATTATGCAGCTATAAAGAAGTTTCTTCTTTTTAAAATTAAAAACATTTTAACTTTTTTTCTTCTTTTTTAATGCTAACAGCTTAACATTTTCCTCGCTGGGTAAAATCTGAAATGGAAGACAGGGAGCTTGGGCTTAACATGGAGTACCTTGTAGAAGTGCCAGCTGTAGCTTTCTGGGTTTAGAAACTTCCAAAGAGCACAAAATCTTTCCTCCCATTTGCAGCACCCCTCCCCCTTGCATGCAGAGTGCAAATCCTGTATGCATTTGGCTTCCAGATCTGTGACTCCCACCCTTCTTTTTACAAGCTGTGAATTTTCTTCCTTTCAAAACACAGATTTTACCCCCCTCACATGCCCCCAGGAAAGTTTTTGCCCTGCAAGTGCCCTGGGTTTTTAAATAAGGTGGAAACTCCTTGGTTTATTCTGTTTCTGTACAGCTACCTCCAGTTCACGATTTCTGTTCCTCTGTGGCCTCTGCTACTGCGTAGTGTGGCCCAAACAGGGTGTTTTTCTCTGCAGTTCCAGTGAAACTTGGCTGTGTGTACAGGGACTGTAGCCTTCTCACTAGCTCTGTTTCTTGTTATGTAGTAGAGAAGAGGTACCACCTTTTTTTCCCTTCTCTATCATCATCCTGATTTTATTATTATTACCAACAAGCGATGCCAATACTGTTCATGTTTCCGTGTCCCAAGACTTGATGGATACAGTCAATGACCATGTTAACCCCTCTCTATTCTCAGTAGCACCTTTATGATGGTATTGCCTTTCCAAGCCACCGCTGATCTTGCAAGCCTTCACACCAGCTTACCTCTTTTGGCTTCTTTCCCAAAGGTGTAGAGTTCTAAGGGGAACACTTAGCAAGGATATTTTCCCTTGATATCAGTGGATCCAGAATTTCTTATTTTCTTATCGACAGGGCTGCTTATTCCTCTCCATTGCTATCAGCAATGAGGGACAGATACTACTTACAGAATATAATGATTTTTAAGGGAAATAAGAAAGAAAATAAGGAATCTAAACCAAAGCTGTCTACATTTTCTATGTGAAGATACAAATCAGGTGGAGCTGCCCTGACACTTGTGCTGCTGATTAAAGAATATCATGTTATATAAAGTGCGATACATAGTCTTCTCTAAGAGTGATCTTGCAGTGAAGTAGGAGATACCACTTGTGTGAAGGGACCAAGGATTACTGGGTGCCTGAAGCAGAGACTGTGTGGACGGCACCTCTGACAGCATTCCTCAGAGCAGCATCAAGAACTCTGTCAGACCACAGCAGAACTTTTCTACTTCATTATGTGTTGAAAAGCAACTGGTTTCTACTCATTAGACACTAATCAAGGTCACCCCTTCATTGCTGAATGCTCTGCATTCACTACGCTGTTGGCAGGAGGGCTTGCTCTGCTCCTGTGTGTTCAGAAAAAAAAAACAAAATAAAATAAAAGGAGAAGAAATCCTTTGGCCAACCATCTGTTGGAGCACAGGCCGTGGACACAGTGCAGATACAAATGTCTGGATGCATTTTGCAGGTGTGCTCTGCGACCCATCTTTCCATGGAGGAATTCACCGGGAAAATAGATTGCACTAGACTGTTCCTGCAACTGCAGTTAATCGCGCCTTTTCTACATTACTGCTACAGGATTAACACAAACATTGCTCCTATTTTCAGGCTTATCAAAGGCAGCAGCACATCTCTCTAATCTTCTATTTCCCTGCTCTCTTTAAAGTGTTTAAATGAATGGAGCACTGATGAGCAGGGATGTGGTGCCAGCAGGGATGGTGTCATTTAATGCCTCGCTATTTATGCTATTTAATGCCTGTGTGGCTTTATGTGTCCTGGGTGACTTGCTAGCCATCTGGCACCCTCCACCCTTTCATAGGACAGACGGAGGTGTAGACAGCACCTTCATTTGTCTCCAGTCCAGAGAGTGACCAGGAGCAATAAAACAGTATAGTTCTGATGTGCCTGCTCCTATACAGCCTGCACCTGCTGTCACTGAAGGATGAAGTTTGGAGGCCGTGGTTTGGTGACCCTTGATACCAGGCAGTTTGGATCTCAATGAGCTATGGGCACTTGCCTATATGTCTATTGAACTGGTTGGCACACGCAACCTGGGTTTTTCTTTCAGCTGTCGAAAGCATAACGATATCTGATCTGCCCTAGCACCTGTTTGTACGCAGTTAACTTGTCAAAAGGTTTCAGACAAGCTGGAATCAGCAGAATTGTGTATGTCACATCAGCTCCTTGTCCTAAGAGTCCTACAGCTGGATTTACTGTATCATTGAATCACTGCCTGAATTTTTAGCTTTATTACTTTCATGAAACACAAATACTTGGGTTGTGTTCTCCAATCTACTAGGAAGTGGGCTGAGATCCACCCTACTGCTTTCACACCACTGTCAGCTGGCATTAACTTTCAGTCATCTTCTCCTTTGAGGCCGGATTGGAATCAGTGACCTAGAAGTAGAATACTCTGTATTTTGTTAGCAAGCAGTCCCTGGAGTTGTGCAGTCTAAATTGGGATGTTTTCTCAGTGAGCTCTTTTGTATAGCTTCCTGTGGCAATTGTACTGTAATTACCAACAATCCTCTTTTTGGTAGTAGTATTTATTAATCGCTCTCCACTTTGTCCTACATATTTCTGCTCAGATCACAGTGAAATAAGGACTTTCTTTAGTTTGTGGAGGTGTCATGAAATCCTACTGTAAGGCATTACTTTTCGATGATGACATTCTCAGAGATTATATTATGGATGCACTGATATTTCTGCAAGGAGGGCAAAGTGGAATCTGTGTTTGACACTTACTGCACTGTCTGTTAGCAATACAGCTGTGGGATCTGACCCTGAAAATGCTCACGCCTGTGACAGTATTTGCAGAAGTAAGGACTAGTCATGTGTAGAAGCATTTTCACAATCAGCCTTCGTGTTTATGAGATCACTTGTGGACAGTGCCGATAGTCTGCTGGGAGGTGCTGGCTGCCCTTTTCAGTGCTATTGCTGAAGGTTCATTTTACTCAGTGTTTTAAGGAAGTGCCCAGCTCACATTGTAACTTTATTGCAGACTGTTAATATGAATAAATTATATCTCCATATTTTTTTGTGTGTTCAGATTCAAGGTCAGATCCAGTTGGTCACTCTGTGGCAGTTATCTAACGAATTGCCAGCATCCCAGAAAGTATACAATTTGGGATTAGAAGCAGCACCACCTTATTACCATGATAGTCAATTGCAAGTAGAAGAGCAGCAGAAGAAAGGGCAAGGTAATGTAACATGTGAGTGGAATAGCACTCAGTCCGTGTATTATGAAATTGTCATTCTGTGCCACTGTTCAGCATAAATGGACTAATCTTCAGTTTGAAAATGAGGAGAGCTTGACTGTTAAAGAATAGGTCATTTGGCTTCTGGCAGCAGCAGAAGATGCTGTAATATTAGCTGTAAGAACTTGTGCATTCTCGGTAAGGAGATAAAAATGATTAAATTGCACTGCTTGCTTCTCTATCTTCTAAAGTAATTCATATTTGGACCCGGATTCATCTAAGCATTTGCATAATTCCTCAGGCCATTCCTATTCAGCCATGCATTTCAGCTTGTGCTTAAATTTAAGCAAGTGCTGAAGTTCTTTTCAATTCCTGGGGCTTCAGCCTTGCTGAACAAGGTCTTGTCCATTAGTTCATAATGTTTCAGTAGCTTCTGAGATTGCTATGTTGTAGCAAATGGAAGTTTGCTGTATTTGTTGTATTATGGGCTGAATATTCTTTAATGACTCAGAAAGTCTAAGGGTGAAGATCTTGGGGCCCTGGAGATGATAATTTTCAATAGTCCTCTGTTGGACATGCAAGAGCCAGAGAACTGGGGTCATGTCTCCCAAGAGTTTCATGGACTCTGCAAAACTGGCAGTTGCACTGACTGCCTCCCTTCCGCTGGGTTCTTCCTCAAAAGGAATGAGCAGAGCCAAGGGGAAGGTTTTGTTGGGCTCTTTGAGACATGGAGCTCTTCAGGCCAAATTCTGTTTTGAATTATGCTTTATTATCCCAGAGTGACTTCTTAACTTTGGTAGGGCTGTGCCAGGTGGTAGCCACTGTTGACCCAAATTGTAGTTTTAAAAAAATATTTTAAAAATTGCAATATTACTATATGTATTTCTATCCAAGCTTGGGAGGGGGGTTGGAGAAGAACCTTGATATGCTGAATTTTTTGTTTTGTGGGGATGGAAAGTTCAAAACATATTGCCTGGCATTATCAAGCTATTGTGTGTCAGCTCAGTTTAGCATCAGAATATGTCAGCCAATACAGTTCCACTGCTTCATGAAGACATGTGTGGGAACTGGAAATTTTTTAACTGGGATTGACCCCAATCTAAAATGAAATGTTTGGTTGTGGCTTTTTAAAGAAAATACAATAAAACAATTGACTTTTTTTTCCTTTGGAAAAAAGAATTTTCAAACATTTGGTAGGAAACACTCTACAGAATAGATTTATGGCCTGAAGTCTTGTTCACAGTGAAACTGGTGGGAATTTTGCTGTTGACTTTCATGTAGCCAGAATTTTACTGAGGTTTCCTTTGCAGCAGGAGGGATTGTGTGGCTCTTTATCTGGAGGTATTAACGTAACTTCAAAGCCCCTTGGCCCACTTTAGAAATAAAAAGTGTTCTTACATATCTCATTGATTTGTTGGAGTTCTTGCTCCATTGAAAGTAGAATGGTTTTTGTCTTTATTCCAGAGTGCCACAAGGAGCTTAATCTATATTTGTTAAAATGGAGACCAGTAAAATGTTCTTTTAACACACCAGTAGCAGAAGAAAGGGCAAATGTTGAGTTAGTGCTCTATTTCGCTGGACTGTCTTCAGATCATTGCTTTAAAATGTTTGTTTGTTCTGTGAAGGGGAATTGTTGCAGCTTCCAGATGTAGGTGTTTACAGTGCGATCATACTTCTGTTTTAATGTAGTGCTGTGCATCATACCATTTCTGTTTGCTTGGTCCCAGTGCATGAGATGATTCACCTGCTGCAGAATTTTCCTGTCTGTGTAGCAGATTTTATTAATGCCCAGAGAGGCTTATTTGGAAGCTGTTTTTCCATCCCAAATTGTGGTCACACTATTAACAATCTTTTATGAGCAAGGAGCAGTTCATTCCATTGCTGGGTAACTGGAATCCTTTGTTACCTATTCTTTACCTGGGACAAGGTATCAACAATAGTGAGAGAGAGAAGAAAAAGGACTGGAAGAATCAGAGAAGGGGCAAAATAAATCTTTCTGAGGGAAATGGAGTATTCAGTAAGCAATTTTCATGAGATACACACATTTGGAAACTTGCTAAAATATATTTGCAGTGCTTTTTATAAGCAACATTAAATGAAAGTACAGTTAGTTCTGGATTTAACCTACCCATTTGTCCTTGGATTTAGGGCTAGCTCAGAGCAATTTTCCAATTTTGCACTTCAAGCTCATCTCTACCTGCTTTACTGGCAGGTTCCACTGCACTGACGACAGTACTGGTAGACACAAAAAAGCAGGACCTTCCATGGAAGAAGTGGTTCCTGGGAGGAGCCTGAGCAGAGTTTCAAAAGCACTATGTTCCCAAAGGCGGGCCAAATTTTTCAGAAGGACTGAACAACAAGCACTCCTGCTGTGACAGATGGCTGAGTATTTCAAAAGATGTTGCCATTAAAGCTGGCTGGAGATTGTCTATTCTCTTGTTTTTGACAGGAACTTGGGTATTCTGTTAAAAATAATAATAGTGCAGAATGGGCAGATTTCCTTTCAGGATTCTATTTTTATGTGACAGTTTTAATTGTTTTGATCAGGGAAACTCACTCCCATAATACATTCATTTACAACTCGCTGTGCTGGAGACCTATGTGATAGATGCTTCTGAAAGTCTGATCACCTCTTCTGGTCCCTGAGTGGCATGAAACTTTTCTGAAACTCTAGCCAAACACAAGTGTGCTGTGTGTGATGTGGTGGACGGAGCACTCCAGTGCGCTGCTTCCATTCAGATTTTCTTGGGTAAGTTTCCATTTAGGTTTTCTAGAGTGGGTTAAGCTTTGAGATACTTGATTTGGGATTCTGAGCACATGATCTTCAGTGGGTGAATGCTTTCACTTGTGGCTGTTCACATTCAGGACTGGGAGTGAAAGTCAAACTGCGTTTGTATATAGCTGGGCACTCAGAAAGTGGGATCTGAGAACTTATGGCTGTTTCTTAAAATGTGTGCTTTAACTTTTCCATGGTTTAACTTTCCCATCCATAAACTGGAGGTAATTCTTCATCATCACCAAAGGACTCACATAATTCAGTGTTTATGCACGCAACTTTGGAGAAGCAGAAATAAAAAAAAACACAACCTTCCATCTGAATGTCTCAGAGCTCTTTTAAACTGTTAATTAATTGAGCAATCATAATGATGCACCTGTGGGGATGAAGGGGGAGGAATAATTTACAGGTGGGAGAAATGAAGCATGAATGACTTCCTAGCCTTACGTGTGCCATGCTGTTAGTCTGTGTCAGATCCAGACAGATACCTTCTGTCCTGTCTCCTTTTGCATCTGTGATGGGTGGCTGGGAACATCAGCTTCCTCCCCGCTTCCTCCTCTTCTTCTGTAGGGGACCCATTTCCTTATCACCAGGCTGCTTTTTCATGGAAGTACAAGGAGTCTGTGTAGCCCATATCTTTGAGGGGGCAGGCTTGAAAGCACGGACATTTGTTTGAACTCCCAAGTGCCACCCATTGAACAGGACACAGCCAGAGAGCCATCTCCACTGCAAGGGAGAAAGGGAGTCAAGAAATGAAACTTCTGGGTGCTCTTAGGAAAACTGCCCTGCCTTCCTCCTCCTGACCTTATGCACAGCTGGGTTATGGTGTGCCATCCTCTGCATACCTCCCACAGCAATTCAGATTATATCTTTGCTGCACTGAGCAGAGTGGCTCAGGAATATCTGACCTGGCTCTGAAATGCCAGCTCACCTCTGAGGAGCAATGTGGCCTCTCTTTTTCACCCTGTCTTTCCTGTCTGAACACCTGTATCTGGAGCCAGTAGACTTCTGTACAGAAAACACTGTGAATCTTCTGGCATATGTAGAATAAATGAGCACAAGGTTAATTCTAATTGTTTAAAATTTGTGGGATGGGCAGGGTAAAAATACTGCTTAGGAAAAGGTCCAATGCACAATTTCATCTACAGTTTGGCTGGAATCCTGTTTAAATTTAGTTCTTAAACACAGCTGTGAAACTCATGAAGTTATCACATTGGTTGCTCACCCAGCAACCTTTGTAGCCTCCTGGGAAGGTAAAAAACCCACCAATAGTGAGCAGTAATTCTAACAGGCTGCTTTGCTTCGTGTCTCTGGCTGCTCCTTGTTGAGCTCCTGCAACTCAAGACATGAAGTTTTCTTCTAGCCAACCTGGTTCCAAGTGCTTCTCCCTATCAGTTATTCATATCTGAAAAGGAAAAGAAAAATACTGACATACTTTGCTGGTCCCTGGAACGCCAGGTTTTTTTATTTAACTGACAGGGCTTATGGTTACCTTTAGCCACAGCTTTTTAAGTACATTTTAGCTGGATAGCAACAATAAGCCCTCCAGGAAAAAGCAGTGGTAAGTGGTGGGTCATGATAAATATTTTGTACTGTCTATAGTCATGTTTTCTATTCTTTGTCAGTTTATGTATCTTGTAAAAATTTTCTGGTAAAACTGCTACCCCCTCTGTGGTGAATTTAAGCCTCTTGATTTCTAGCTTTCCTAATTGTGTTTTACAGACCCTCTACTGCATCTGGGACCAGAGCTTGAAAAGCCCTCTTTAGTGAAATGGATTGTCTTCCACAGGTCATCGACACCCTATATTCTGCTTTATCTAAATTAGGCAGTCCCCAGTACTCTCTGATCTAATCCCAAAAGTAAAGGGTGTGTGTTATGTGCAGATATAATGCTTACACATACATTTCCTATTGAGCAGTTACTGGAAAAGGAGATGAAAGGAGGTAGAGCTAGACCTCGCAGTTCAGTACCCATGCTGCCAGGGACACAGTGCCTGCTAACAGCTGGCTTTTCTGCACCTTGGCAGGTGATGGAGTTCCCACTAGTTCAGAAGCCCACTGCCAATGGTTAGCACATGCTGTTGTGAGAAATCTCATCAGTCAAAAGTGTCTCATAAATAATTTAGAGGAAAGCAATTAGCACACACAGCTGTAGCTGTTTGCAAAGTCACAGTTATACCTGCCAGGGCAATCTGGAAATGGAAATTTCAAAACCATTTTTTGAAGTAGCCAGAATGATCTAGCTTGGAGCTAGGGTTGGTGGGTAGTTGTTGATGAGTAAGGAATAATTACACTTTCATGTCTTTTTAGGTGTAATGAAATCCAGGAGAGAATTTTAGGATTTTTTGCATATTGGGAAAGGGATCAAAGGGATGCATGGTTTGAAAAACTCCAGCAGTCAAGGCCTTAAGCTTCCAGAGGCTCTGCAACTCATTCAGCTTCAGAGTGAAGGGGACAAGTTTTAATAGAGACTTGGACTTGCATTTTGAAGGCATCAGTTAGGTAAAGCTTGTCTATATGTACAATCTGACCAGGGAGGATAGGCGGGAGGCAAAGGAAGAAGATATTGCTTGAAGTATCTCATCTGAGTATGCTTGCCTTGACAGACTGATGAGAGTGAATTGTTTGAGAACTTCTGAGTTGTGATAAAAGGGAGAGGAACCTGCTCTTTAAGAATCTCTAACAACTACAGGGAAAGTGTGACAACAAAGGTTTGTTTGTGCAGGTAAGTCCTGGGAAGGGGTTATCCATATTAAATGTAGAGATGGCACCAGGCTGGAGAGGGCACATGTAAATATATTTTAGGATAGGGTTAGAAATCACCTACCTTGATCCTGCCTTGGGATGAGGGCACAGACCAGGTAACATTGCAAGATCCTCTCTAGCTCTTCTGATAGCTGGGTATTCACTCATATCTCTGCTAGCTGAGTGCACAGAACATGCTCGTCTTTACAGGATCCTCCCTTGGCTAGGGAATTATTATTCCAGTTTCACCAACTGGGAACTACATCGCAGCATGTTGCCACATGAGGCTGTCCCAGTCCAAAACTGTGAGATTCCTTCCTCTTTCACAGAGGAAGTCTGACATTGTATTGTGAAAAATGCATTCAAATGTGTTTTGTTCATATTACGAAAGCTACAAAATACTTCAACCTATGCTTAAGGACCAGCTGAATTACCAAAGATTGGAGTATAGAATTTGTAGCAGTGGCATTATTTTACTCTGTGGTTCTCCTGTGCAAAAATACATCACAGTTTCCACTGTTGTCTGCACCATTTGACCTGTTCTTCTAAATCAGACTGCCATCACCTGGCCAAGAAAGTAGCATAGAAGCCCAAGGAACTGCCTGCCACTTTATGGCGGCCAAGGCCTCCATCCAAGGAAAATTTAACTGGTGAGGCTTAGACAGTAACCAAAAGCTGCAGCTACTCATTGACTATGAACTGTATGAAAATCCCTGCAGTCAATCAACAGGCTGCCCCAGCTGGTCTGGCCTCACAGAGACAAGTAAGACCTCCTGTAAGTTATATTAATTGCAGTCTATCTAGAAATCTTTTACAATAGATTTTATTTTGACTGCAGTGGGAGCCATCTCTAATATATTATTGAATACATTATGGCAGTGCATCTTTTTGGACTGCACAATGATTAGCCATCAGTGTTTTTCACTACGATGCTCAACTTAAGTCTTTCATTTGCTTCTTTCTTTCATTTATTTATACTTACTTTTAGTAGAATCTGGGGAAAGTGAAGAATGTCCTCTAGAACTGCAGATGAATAATTGCTCAACAGCCAGAACTTTTGTAATTTTAAAAACCTTTATTGAGCAGATATTCAGCCTTCAGGTCACTGGGGTGAATCTGGAGTAGTTTGGGTTTTGTCTTCTTGTGAGTTAATCCAACTTTATTCCAATTTAACATGTTAGCTCACTGTCTTCAGTGCTTGGCTCTTCTTAAGCCAATTTAACACATTTTATAAGATTCTAGATCGCATTATCTTGTGAATCACAAAGAAGTGTTTATGCAATGTAAGTTAAAATAATTATCTAACATGCTTTAAATGAACATCTTTCCCTCCTATCCAAAGAAAAGTAGTGAGTGCAGAATTTGGATTGCTCTCCATAGAAGTCTCCAGGAATATTTACAGGTACCCTTCTTGAAGCAAGCTGAGGCCCTGATCTTTACAACATTATTGCAGGTATGTATTGACAATACTGCAATGCAGAAATGTGAGAAACTACTAAAAATCTCAACTAGGTCAAATAAGAATGTGTCAGGATTTTGTTCAAAACAATAGGCATAAACATTTTCATAATGCAAGAAAACATTCATTGTACCGGAAAGAGATGAACTTCTGTTTTTAAAAACGGGTTTGTCTGGCTACGGGGTTTGGCTGGGCTCTGCCAGGGACTGCGCTGTACATGAGGGTAAACATCTGCCTTAGATGGTATCGTCTGGATCCATCCACCTGCAGTCTGCTACCACATCCCCACTCTGGGAGCTGTCAAGTTTGGATTGGGATGTCTCTCCATTGTCTTTGATGATAAGTTAGTCAGGGAAGAAACTGTTCTTCACTAAAGGTACGATTCATCTCCCTCAACCTTAACTTGTAGGAGCTGTCTGGGTCTGTCCATAATGAATGGAGAAGGAATGGCTTCATCACCTGGAGATTCCTCTTCTAATCTAGATGGGATGACTTGCCACTGGAGGAGCATTTACTTTGCTGTTCATTTCAGAAGAAGTCCTGGCAGCAAGGTCAGACTGAATGTCTCTTTTTTACATAGTCAATTTTGATTAATACCACAATAAATTTCAGCACAGTAGGATCCCTGATGTTTCTTGCTGCTGGCATAATTCCAGTAACATTGTAGAGGTTTTGCTTTGGTTAAGTTTTTGTGGGTTTTTTTTGTATCCTGAAAGATAATATGGAATCATTTAATGAACCCTGTTTTCCCTTTTTAGTCTCAGCCATTGGCAGTAATCTATGTGCTTAAACCTTCAACATTTATCAGTTTGAAGCTCAAGTGCTTACAGTCACTAGTCATGGGCCAGCCACACTGGATACCTTTCAAATGCAAGCAACTGATGCTTCAAGCTAATAAGGTTGGTTATTCTCCTGGGGCTCAGCCCTGCACAGGAATCTCTCATTTGACTGCTTATGCGAGAGTTTACATTTGTTTTAAAGACACTCATACAGAACAGGTTTAAGAGGTTTAGCTCTTTTGGCAGTGGGATGTGGCTTCTTCTGTAGTTCCTCCAGGGACTGCAAGGAATCAGAGGTTGTTTCTGAACACTTTTGGATCCCTCCATGTGGTCAGGATGCTATCTGCTTAGCTTTTAAAAATTTCAAGGACATGGAATGAACTGATGTTTCTGAAGCGGAGGCTGACAGTGAGTGCTGGTCTTCCGCTGCATCTCTTGAAATACCTAAATCAAACCATGCCCATCTTTATGAGATGATAGTTCCCAAGCTGGAGTAGCCCCTAGTTTGGGTTTGGGCATTACCCTTTTGCTTGTAACTTCAACTCAGAAAGTAGGCACATATCTGAATAACAAACTTGTCATCACAAACATTTTCTGTAAGTGCCAGGTCTCCAAATAAATTGCCTGGATTTACTTTCCTGGGAGTAATTTTTGAGCAGAGATGAATAAGGTATTTTATTTGTCAGTTCTAATTTGAAAAGCAAAATCCATTATGTTTCAAAAAGCAAAGTTCATTATGTTTCAAAAGCCTTAGCTATAGCAGACCAGCTTCAGATGATATTGCATGTATATCTTGATAGGACACTGGGAAAGGCTGACATCCTTGCCTACTTCATTTTGAACTCCCCATTTGATCTTACTTTCTCCTAGTTGATTCTCCCAGGCTAAGAAAAATGCATAAACACAATTCCCTTTCAGTGATTTGAAAATATGTAGCAAGGCCCCTTCAGCACTCTCTCTCTGAAGATGGTCTCATCTTCTCCAGCCTCTCCTGATAACGAAGATTTTCACTGACTGTAACATCCTCATTTCTGTCCTACAGTGCACGTTCTACATCCTTCTCCATGTACAATTCTGGTGCTGCAATGACTGTAGCTATATACCGCTTTAGAAGGAGTTTGGTAATTACAATAATGGTATCATTTGGGGAAGCTGATAATCAATTCTCTGATGTAGGAGGTTTTTACCTCTTTTTCTTTCAAGTTCTAAGAATTGCAATGACAGCTTGGTCCTGCTTCTAATTTATCCCTTATTCCATTTCACTCTTTTGTTTCTGATGAAACAACCCCTCACAATCTGATATGAGTGAAAGGCAGCGCAGTGTCAAAAGAAAGTCCCACGTCTGGCTGCCAAGCAAAAGACAAAATGTACCAGTAGGATGCTGTGCATCAGCAGTGCTTCCAGGAGGCAGCCTTCTTCCAGATCTTGCTCCCAGTGTGTCACTGTTAAAGAGAACACAACCAACATGTTTTAATGAAGAATACTGGCAGTCAGCTGGAAGAGAAGAGACCATGTTTATCCTTTCTGTAGCACCATTTGGACTAGCATCATTTATGCATGTTTAGGGGTTGTTCACTACAAGAGCAGTGACTGGTGTCCTGGTTTCAGCTGAGCTAGATAGAGTAAATTGTCTTCCTAGTAGTTGGTACAGTGCTATGTTTTTGAGTTAGGTATGAGAAGAACGTTGATAACACACCGATGTTTACAGTTGTTGCTAAGTAATGTTTAGTCTAAAGTCAATGATTTTTCAGCTTCTGATGCCCAGCCAGCAAGAAGGCTGGAGGGGCACAAGAAGTTGGGAGGGGACACAGCCAGGGCAGCTGACCCAAAGTGGCCAAAGGGGGATTCCATACCATGTGAAGTCATGTCTAGTATATAAACTGGGGGGAGTGGGGGCGGGGGGATTGCCGCTCAGGGACTAACTGATCGTCGATCGGGGGTGGTGGTGAGCAATTGCACTGTGCATCATTTGTATATTCCAATCCTTTTATTATTACTGTTGTCATTTTATTAGTTATCATTATTAGTTTCTTCTTTTCTGTTCGATTAAACCGTTCTTATCTCAACGCGCAAGTTTTACTTTTTTTTCCCCAATTCTCTCCCCCATCCCACTGGGTGGGGGGAAAGTGAGTGAGCAGCTGTATGGTGCTTAGTTGCTAGTTGGGGTTAAACCATGACAACTGGGCATACCTATTCTGAGACCATGGTTCCATGTATGTTTTTGCAGGTGGCTAACTAGATTTCTGCCTACCCTTCCAGTCTTGACTGCTTCAGCCTGTCTCTGCCTCCAGTGGTCCCTGTGCAACTTCAGAGAAAAACTGTTGGGTATTGTGTCTTTTGTGGTTTTTTTTTCCTTTAACATGTGGATAAATTCAAGGAGTCAGTTTCCAGCGAGCTTCACAGATAGTAGTATTGGCACACCTGAAGGGACAGTGGAAGGGAACAGAGATACAGCAGTGAAAAAGTGTGACTGGAGTCAAGGAACTTCCCCAGCCATTTTCACTGACTAAATAAACATGTGGAATTGTACCTAGAACTCGCTTTAAATTACCTAGCTGAGTAGCAGCTCTGGTGAGCTACACAGCACAGCAGAGTATAGTCACCCGCATATTTTCTCGGTTTCACAAGTGGTGCTCTGCAGCCTGCACTGTATTGGTACCATGACAACACTGCTTGTGGTACCTGGAATAGCTAGTATAAATATAGCCTGTACATGGTCTCAGTGAGCTCTGGTCTGTGCAGACATACAGCAAGATATAATTATGGACTATCCAAGTCCAAAGCTAAACACTATGTTAGGGGTGCCTTTCTTTCACTTCCACAGTCCCTTTTACAGTTATATCTGGGGCCTGTTGACTTCAATCTGTTTGTTTTCAAACCATGCCTGCAGGGCAGGGAAGCAGCCCTGTTGGTGTCCTGTAGAGTGCGTTCTGAGAAGCACTCAGAGACTTGTCTATTTTGCAAGCAGCAAGAATAGCTTGGGACATTACTGCTTCTACCTGTTTGAGGGCAGCCATCAGTGCCACAGCAGAGCTGACAGACTGTGTGACTCTTCATCCTTCAGCACAACGCTGGATATCTTCACTTAAACCACCAGCAAGGGTGGCCCAAGCTATTCTGACTTGCACACAAAATGGACAGGGAATGGAAGTATTTTCTGCCCTGCAGCCTGGGCTAGAGAGGTAACAGCCTCCAACCGGCAAGTGCTGGTGGCCACTGTGGGGTGAAGCACTGTGCTGAAATGCCAGATACAGGGAGGTTCACTCCAGGAGTCTGTAGCAGAACAGAATGTTGATGTTAATACACATCATCCTCAATCACTAAGCGTCCTCTCTCCCTCAAGAAAATTAGCCTTCCCGCTGAAATCCTTGTCAATGTTGTAATTATGAAAGTACAGATATTTTAAATGCAGTTGAGTAAATGTGCAAGTAGTGGTGGGTTTGTACTTTAAAAGCCCTGCCTGGATTTATGTAATTGGGTTATAATCATAGAGGAGGAACTGAAAACCTCACCCTGCAGTGATGGAGATGTCAGAGGTCTCCTCACCCCCACCTCTGCCAGAAGTTGCCTTGGATGAATTGTGCAGGCCATGGAGCACACTCTAAACAAGCTATGAGAAGTCTGCTTTTAAACCGTTGTGGTTTGCTGGTTTGTTTTTTTTTTAAATCAGGTCACTCTGGAGAACCCATTTAGAGTTTGCTGCATATATATTATACTGCCAGCCCTTGCTTTGGGCTAACCAGTACGTATAGTGAGATGAGCAGCTGCAAAATTGGCAACCTCTTAAATGAGGTTTGTGCCTATCTACATGGCTGTGGTGACATAAGGCTTAATTTTTACCAAGTCCATTGAATTTGAGGGAAGAAGAAATGCCACTTTTTGTTGACTGTGAGAATGAAACCAACGTTTAGATATGCTGAAGTGGTCTTCTTTTCAGGAGCTGCTGTGCACTTGTCCTTGCCTGGGAGGACAAACTGAGCAAGTAAGGGTGGAGGCACCAGAATCATGGGCACAGTGTGAGCCTGTAGGGTGGCCACGGGGAGGTCGGCAGCAGGGGCAGAGCTGCTCCGACTGATTGAGATTCTCTTCAGTAACTGGGCAGGGTGCTGAAAGTACAGAGGCAAGATTATGTAGTGGGGATGGTTCCTCACAGGGGAGGCTGGGGTACCTCTGTTGCATTATTGCTTCCTTCCCACCCCTTGTATTGCTGTGCTCTAGAAGGATTAACCTCATGAAGTTTCCTACAGCCTGGAGAAACTTCAAACTTCCTGAAGCATGGACCAAAGAGTAGCCACACTCCATTGTCTGTAGTTGCGTTCTGATCAGAGTTCACCTGCTGTGAATGTACCTTTTTTAAACCTTTTTTTACTTTGTTGCAATTTAACAACAATCCTTTCAATGTATTTGTTGACAAGTATGTGCTGAGACATACAGATATTTCTGCCAGTGTAGTCTTTACATCAAAACTTGAAGCTATATGAAGGAATGCGCAAGCTCTTTGGAGCAGTCCTTAATTATATGCCTATTCAGAAGTGGAAAAATAGGCAGGGACAACAAAGAACAAATTTAATTTTCCTTCTTAAACCCTGCCAGTTTGAATAATCTTTTGCTGAGTTTCGTGATGTGGCTATTCGCATTCTTTTGCGAATTCAGACTGGCTGTTAGCAGCCTCCAAATAAAACATGGTTATATGGAGATTTACCTTGGCCCTGTTCTTGCTTGGCGACATGAGACGCAGAACAGCCAACTGGTTCGGCTCATGCTACATGTCCTCTTCCAGCAACTGCTTCCTGTACAAGCTCACTGCTGTCCAAATTAATGGGATTGTTGCTTTAGTTCAAGATGTAGGAGATTTAGTTCTGGTGTTTGTGTCAGCGATCAATGAAGTCAGGAAACTGCCTTTACAGAGCATTCAAAAGCCCTTTTATTCTGAAAGAATCAAATCCAGGCTTCTGTTAAATGCAGTAAAGGCTGCCATCATTAAAACATTGAGGCTGCAAGTTTGGCCACAAAAATGTTACGGTAATGCAGTCGGTATTCAGTCCTTTCTGTCAGCGTTGCCAAGTCTGGTCTTTATTTATTTATTTATTTATTAATTTTCATAAGTCTCGTGTCTTTCACACATTCCATAAAGCCTCAGTGTTTACAGGCATCTTACTCATCTGAGAATCTCAGCTTCCAGTTTTTAAAGATCTGCTACTAGCCCTCGTGGACAGAGAGGAAGCATGAATGTGTGATACAGCTGATCCTCACAGGCAAAACCAGAAGGCTCATAAAATCCCACATTTAAAAAGTCAAATCATGATAATTTTTTTTTAAGAGGATCTCATGAACTTGGGCTCCCATTTATGTGTCTCAAGTGCCTTGCGTAGACTGTACTAATGATCGCCTGGGTCAGGCCATGGTGTGAGTGCAGAGGTGCTGTTATGTACAGAGCGCCAGAGAACACTGCAGCGCTCCGATGGATTGGGGGAGGAATCCTCTTTCCATTTATTATATTCCTGTTTTAACTTCACAGCCTGAGCATTGCCTTGTGCACCCTGTTTACTGTGTGTTTCATAAAGGCCAGAGGACTCATCCTGTTGCTCTGAAACTGCTTAGCCCATCTTTGGCTGGATTTACTGTACAGGAAGAACAAACGGTTGCTTAGGAAAGCACTGTATTTAATGAGAGAGCCGGGCTGGACTTTTTTCAAACAAACAAATAAAAGCCAGCAGCTCTCAGTTTGGCACAGACTTTGCTGTTTGTTTGTTGCATCACCCCATTGTCTCCTCTATCCCTTTTTTTTATTATTTCTTTGTTATAGCATTTCACAACCCACGGCCTGGATACTGTCATTCCTGGAGGAATGCACAGCATAATGGATACTGCACGATCACAAAATAGTTCACCTCGTGCAAAGCTGTAGCAAAAATGATGCATCATGGCTGTTTCCCAATCTTCCCTGCTTCCCTGACTTTTTTTTTTTTTTTATTTGGAGAAATTCCTTTAGCTTCTCCTCACAGGGGCTACCCAGTGAGAGGAAGTGTAACCTTTCTCCACCCAGCAACAAAAATGCAACGGTTTTGGAGCACTTCCCATTTTCATGATGTCTCTGTACAACACCGCGCAGCAGTTAAACTGGCCGGTATCTCCTTCCCCATGCTTCAGGCAGAGGAACTGTGGTACAGAGGTGTTAAACGACCCACAAAAGGCAGCGCACTGAGAAACGAGCCCTGCCCGCAGCTCCCGTTGTAGGCGCAGCAGTTTGCTGAGGCCGGAGCAACAACAGTAATTTTTTGAGGCTTTTTTTTTTTTTTTTTTTTGGAAACGCACCCTTGCATCGAGATATTAACTAACGGTTTATTTGAAGAAGTCAGGTCGTTTTGTAAATTCCTCATTTCTGCGGCCGTTGCTGGCGTGCAGCGGGGGCGGCCGCAGCCTGCAGGGTCCCGCCGGACCCATCCCGAGAAGGGCCGGTCGCCCTCAGCCGGGGAAGGGCAGCCGGGGTCGGGGAGCTGCTGCCGCCGGGTGACAACGGCACCAGCCTTTCCGCATCCCGGGCCCACACGTCGCAGGCTGGCCAGCCTTGCTCGGGCTTCCCGGAAGAGAACGCGGGGAGGGGGGAACCGGGAGGGCCGGGCAGAGCAGGCCCTGCCCCGCAGCCGGCCGACCCGGCCCCGGCTGTCCGGCCGGGCGCAGGCGCGCTGCCCCCGCCGGCCGCTGCCTCCCCCCCCGCCCCGTCGCAGGGCTGACGCGGCGGCGCCGGCGCAGCGCGTTCCGACCCGGCGTGCGGCGGGGAAGGGGGGGGGGGGGGGGTTGTGCGGCGCGCGGCCCGGGCGGCGGCCGGGATGAGCCGGGCGGAGGTGAGGCGGGGGGCGGCGGGCCGGTACGGCGGTTGGCGGCGGCCCCGGCCCCGCCCCGTGCTCTCGGGCCCCCGCGAGTGCGGGGCAGCGCGGCCTGGCGCGGCGGGCGGCTCCGGCCGGTCTCGCCGCGTCTGGGCCGGGGGAGCGGGAGGCAGTGGCCGGCCGCAGCTGGCTGCGGCAGCGCTCAGGCTTCTCTCGCCCGGGCTCGGCCCGTCCCCGGTGGCTGGAGAGCGGCGGGGCCGGGAGCGCGGGCGCCCGGACGCTGTCGCCGCGGGCGGGCGGGCGGAGGCCGCGGGGCCCCGCTTGGCGCCGTGCTGCCTCCCGGCCCTGCCCGCGTTGCTGCCCCCTCTCTGCCCGCTCTGTGGGTGCCGGGGGCAGGTGGTGGTGGTTGTCGGTTCCTGGCGTTGTCACAGGGGTTTGGCCGGGCTGCCGGGAGTAGGGAGTCCGGGGGAAATCCTGGGGCGGTGCGGAGTCGTTCAGTGCCAGTCTCTCCCGGGGAGCACGGGTAGACTGTCTGTAACTACGAGACTGGAGAGTCAGGGCGGTGATGGAGCTGGGCAGCTGCGGAAAGGGATTTTCAGTTGTTGCAAGAGATTTATTTTTTATTCCCTCCACCCCCCCCCCCCCCCATCATTGGGCTCTCGACCCCACTTCTCTGCCCCCGAGTTGTCTGTTGCTCACCTCTTTGCTGTGTAAGCAGAGAGCTTATCTGCTCCAGTGCTGCTTGCCCTCCTCTCCCTGAGCCCTTCCAGACTGGGCTGCGCTGGTCAGGCAGGGATGGGGACCTCAGCAGGGGTGGCTGCCACAGGTGGGGTGCTCAACCACGGGGCAAGGAACGGCAGAGCTGTGCTCCTCGGCTGAAGGCCGGGTTTAACTAACGTGCTCTTCCCACAGCCATCTCCAAACTAAACTTGTTCTAGCCCAGACTTGTAGCTCAGAAGAGAAGCGGATTGCCTTTGGTAATAGCCTTGCCTTTACTTATCTTTATGTGTGTCGCTAACACAAGTAGAGAAGTCAACTTTTTTCAGAGCTGCAGGAATATGTGTTTAATACTTGTGAAAATATACTGTTTCTTAAGGATAGGCTTTAGAAAACATCAGGAAGACCCTTGATCCCAGACACGTGCAGGGACTTCAACTGAAATTTCAGCTTCTGTTCCCTTCACAGGTCTCGGACAGCAAAGTTTGGTAGACTTTGTTTCAGCTAATTCCATGCTTCTGCTTTGCACAGGTATTCAGGAAGGGAGGGACAAAGCTTGAGTGATAGTTCATTAAAATCAATCTAAAGCCTGAAGATTAAAAATTATTTATGTCCTTATGCCTTACCTGTACAAAAGTAACTTTGGGTTCTTTAATCTAGAAATTTTTCTCTTTCATCACTCTCGTTTGTGACAGTATTTCTCTTAAATGCTGTTTTATCTGACATACATATCTCCACTAATCTAGTTTAGCCTAAAGGAGGATGTTTCCATAAGTAAATTATAATCATCTTGCCAGAAATAAAATTCGCAGAAGTGTAGCCAGCTGGATTAGGCTGTGGGTTAGTTCTTGAAAGCACTAGTTGAGAGAAGGGAAGAGACCAAAGTAACTGTAAGAGTTTAAGCCTTGCAGTGTGATAACTGAGGTCATCAGCTGTGTGTCCTGCTGCGTTCCTGTGAGTTGGTAGCTTTGAACTTTGGCCATTTCTCTATGGTCTCATGTTAATACATTATGTTTTGTCAAAGTGTGTTTCCCTAGGGCTTGTTTTACCTCTGGGACAAAATGTTTGGTTAACAGTTCACAGAACTATGCTGGGCAGGTCAGAAAAGAAAGCGAAGAGCAGATAGTTGCCAGCGCTGTGAACCTGTGTTACTTCTGCATGTGCTAATTGAATCATTTCAGACTTCCTGACCTTATCAGCTTAGTTTCTGGCCACGCTGTGGTTTGCAGAGAGACACCCTTCCCCAGCTTCCTCTCTCTCTTTCCAATTTTGGATTCCAGCTGGGGGAGGGAGGGCAGGCATCTTCTTGCATAGCATGTCCTGGCTCTCTAACCTCAGGCCTGCCTTCTCTTTCCTGCTTATCTTCTGTCCTTGAGAGCCTGCCCCAGATCTGCACTGGGGAAGGCTGGACTTGCTGGGTGTTGTAAAAACCGCTGCCTCCCGTGGGAGCAGGTGATGCAGGAATTACTGGTGCCTGCACAAGGCCGCGCTCCCAAGGCTATTGGCTTTATTTACATTACTGAGGCTCTTCAAAACAACCTTCCCTTTATATAATAGCAATATCAAAATCTGGGCAGTCTGGGGAGGGGGAAAGGGGGAATAGCAACCTGAGAGTTAGCAATTGCTCTAGAATATAGCATGTACCTGCGCTGAATTTGTTTCTCCGTGTAAGGATCAAGGGCCTCGCATTCTTCCATTCCTCTTGCATAGGTGTTGAGTGAATTTTAGGCCAGCTTTATGTTGAGCTGATACAAAGTCATGCTTGCTTGTAACTTGCCAGAGCTCTTGGGATAAGTCTCTGTTCTGAAAACTGAGTGGCTCCCAAATATGTTTTTAAAAGGAGTACAAAGCAAATTTATAACCAGAATCTGCCATTAGTACAGAGCTGTAACAGTTCAGGGTTGTCTTTGTCCACTGCTTTTAGAGATTGTGCTTTTTAATATTTAATCATTTGCAGATGGTACGCCAAACAGCTGAAGGAGTGAGGACTAATGACAGTAAATTTCTTTCACTTATGGTCTTTGAAAGGTGTACATTTTGGGCTTTTCTGGGTTTAAGATTTTGCTGGTGTAGTCTTGGCAGCATCCCTGTGCAGTGGCGTGGCTTGTACTAGCCAAATGAGTTTCATAATGGTGCAAGTTCCTTGACTTCAGAGGTTTTTCATCTGTGTTGATGTATGAGGTGAAGTTGTGACTTTCTCTTCAGGTTCCTAAAGTATTGGGTGGTGCTTGCTTTGGTTTTGGCCTTATGTTGCTCACTTCAGTTCCTTTTCTAGCAGTGCACTTTTAAGCTGTCCATTTGCCTTGCTGATTTATGTTGCCAAGTAAAACCAGTAATACTCTTGTAGCACTGATGGAAAGTAAGTTCTTCAGGCAGCACCTCTAATTAAATATTTGCGTATGGATTATCTTTTGTCACTCTAAGTAATACTGCTATTAGAAAAGTGAACTGTTTCAGCTCCTAGGACTGGGATTAACTGCTCCTTGGAGGCCTTTGATATAAAGGGATCCAGACTCAAAACTGATTATGTTTGAGAAGGGAGAGGGGAGGGCAGGAAAGGTTTGCTTGGATTAAATGACTTAGGCTTTTTTCCCATTTTAAGGAGAAACTTTTGTGTATAAAAAAAATTTCAATGTGAAGAAATCAGTGTGTGCATCACAGACAAACATGAAGTATTTATTAATCCTGTAAGTTATAATGTGAAGCGTTTTTTAAGTATCTAAGTTAAAAATGAAGCAGAAGAACAGGTGGGTAGAATAGCTGTCCTAAGATCTTCCTTTGTTGCAGTTTAAGAAGCTGAATTTCATGATGCTAATGTGCAAGTGAGCTGTTTTGATTGCTGTTGCAATTGATTGCATTGAAACTGTGGCACCACTCTTGGCTCTCAGTTCAAGTTTGCCTCAGGTTCTTTTTGTTGTCAGGACTTATCTTTGCTAGAATCTAGTTCAGTATTTTTCCCACTGTGATCATTAGTTCAGTCTACTATGGGTGAAACAATGGCAACTGTAGGCGTTTCAGCTCCTGTGTAATCCCTGGCTGTTCAGAAAACCAGTCGTCGCTCAGCTGCCTTCTACATCTGAGGCAGTGCCCATGGAGGGAATGCTTCTTGTTGGACTTTGCTATGAGAGAGCAAGGAGAAAAGCAATGGCTCCAAATTGTTCAGGAGTGTTCTTGAAGACCAGCAGGTATATTGCACAGTAACTGGGCAAATGCATTTATTGCTGAGACTGAGAAGCAGTGAAACCATTACCTTGGTGTACTGCGCTCTTCCAAGAGTACTTGAGAGTCGCCGTGTTGGCAGAAGCCCCTTGTATATGTGGCTCTGTTGAGAATGCTGTGATTTTGCTGGGTGGGTTTGTTTTACCTGGATGGAAATGTGGCTGGAATAAGCTGTCCTAGCGAGACTGTGGTTTGGCTGATGTTTACTGGGGCCACTCAAGGAATGTATTGTAGGTACCATACACAATACACAGACATGTAGAGTTTGTAGCGTAAAAGCAGGCATAAACTGGATCTAGTGTAGAGAAATATGTAAGTGCTAGAAGAGCAAGTATGAGAAAATTGGCATGATGAGATGTTATGCCCTGATTTTTATGATAACTATGTTGCATGGTGACTAGTAGAGGGTTACAAAAGAGCTAGACTCTATTGCAGTGCTTATACTCTTAAGCTGTATTGTCTTGCACATCTCTGTCAGTGGAGGTAGCTGGGTTCCTTTCTAGGTTGTAGGTAGTGAACTCTGGACTCTTTTCTGTGTGGTGGTAATACCTTACCTGAGTGCTAAATTATATTCTTTATCCACTCTGCATTTCTACTCCCCTCCCATTCCTCCACAAAAAAAAAAAAAAAAAAGCCACCTGCTGTTTATGTCTAAGATGAGTAGAGTGAAAAATGCAGAAGAGCTTCTTAAGTCAGACTTTAGGTACCTGTTTTTGCAGGTGTCTAGCACTTATATTTGCCTTTAAAGTCCCAATTGTTAATGTTTTATTTCCATTTATCGGCTCCTTTATTTTCATCTAGGTGGTGCCTACATGTAATGCTTGGGACACATGTAGCTAAGGGAAAATTTGTTACAATAGTTTGTAAGTCAGAATCAGTTGGATAGAGGAGGGGGGCAAAGTCCACTTCTGAATTTCAGAAAAATATAAACTGTTGTAAAAGACAGGATGTGATGTACTTGGTGATGCTGGGACAATTTGCATGAAACATACTATGTTTGCGTGGCTGATGCCTTCCCCTTGTGTTTCTGGATTCTTCTACCTTTGAATTAGTATTTTTAGTAATATAGTGAAGATAAATAGTTGTTACTATGTAGGCTGTACACTCTTGTGTAGTCTCAGATATATCTTTATTGCACACTTTGAGATGCAGGTTTTTAGTGGGGAAAGGGATTTTTAAGGTGATTAACTTGTGTCCTGCACTGATGTTACTTTGTTAATGCAAAGATAAACACCGATTATGGAAGCTGATGGTGGTGGTGTCTTATGGAGTGAGCCGTTACTGTAAATATAGAGGTACCACTTCACAGAGTAAGCCCTGTCATTCTTTATCTAGTCAGAGAATCAGAATTTCTGTGGCAGTATGTACATTGCTGTTCCTTTAAGGGAAAAATCTTTGTGAGTGTGTGAAGTGACTTCAGAATGCCTGCTAACATTTATTGCACAAGAATAAGCATTCACTTTGTAACAATGCTGATGGAATTGGGTACCTGTACACACATGTTGACTAACTTGGACTTCAAAGTTTTGTTTTTCAAAAGCCTTTTGAGGCAAGCTAGTTAACCGTGCTTGCACTACAACGTGCGTATTGAGAGAGATTTAACCTCAGGCTAGAGAGTCAGAAATTACATATAGGGAGCATGGGCTGGGTGGGGATTGCCTGTTTATTGCTTTACCTCAAGGGAAGGTAAATGAGAAGACCCCATTTACACACCAAGGCATTGCAACTCTTGCTTCTTTTTCCTTTTGGTGCAAGTGAGAATGTCCTAGGGACTGTGGGATTGTGTTTGGAGGACAGGTGGAATTTTAGATAGGCTGTTGCCTGAGGAATGTGCCTTAGTGTTTTGCTATTATGTTACAGTCCAGATAACTCTGAATTCATTTCCCTTATTCTTTCAGCTGTTTTTCAAGATCATAATGCAGCAGAAAAATGAAAAACCATAGAAGACATTTGCTTTGGAAAAGGAGTCAGTTGCTGGCCCAGTCTAGAAGATGGACCGCTGGATTTGGGAAGCTTGGGAAATACTGCTTCCAAAAGCAATTTTTCCTAGCTAAGAAGAAAAGACAGAGTGCTCAGCTAGTCGTGAGCTTAAATCACAACAAACTGTACAGAAGGCTGCAGTGCGGAAGGCAGGCTCTTGAGCTCCAAAGCAAGTGGGATCCTGATGTGCCTCTAAATGCAGAAACCGATCAAAAACCTACTGTTGAACTATACAGCTTTCCTTACAAAACTATTGAGAGCAAAAAGATCCCGTCCCTATCACGAAGCCCAAAGCCCATCTGGAGAAGCAGTAAGAAAACACAACAATGAATCCTTTCAGAGTGAAGATCGCTTGAATGAAGAATTTGAAACCGTCGCTATTTTTAATAGCATCTCTGGCAATATCCATTATGTCTCATGTGATACGCTGGATGGTGCTGCCTTACCTGTAAAGAAAACTGGTTTTGTATATAGCAGGGAGAAGAGCAATAATGGTGAGGGCAACACAGTCCTAATAGTTTTAAACAACTATAAAAGGAAATGCTGTTGCAAAGGGAGTGGAATGGAACTTGTGGCCCCTTGACAACTATAAAGAGGTCCAAATTTAACCATCATACTGTAAAAAAGAGATCTTTCTTTATGATGCATAAGAAACTTTCTATGGTTAGGTTTTGGTATAGAATTATAAAATCCCCAGAACTTCGAGCAAGAAGCAAAACCTGCAAATTGAGAAAAATCAAACCAAGGTGGGTGGAGAAAGTTACAAGGGACCATCAAGAGACGCTCCAGTGGGATTTTGAAAGTGGATTGTGTAATTGGCTTTCCTACTGGAAATCTAAAAGTAACAGTCTTTGGAACTGGTACAGCTTATCAGATATGAACAATAATACAAACAAATCTTTAGGTGAGGAGAACGAAATATGTGCACCTGAGATCTGCAGTACGCAGGATGTGTTACCGCGTGCTGAGCTGTGTTCTGAGGGGCCAGAATCCGGAGGGCAGGATGGCAGTGTGGATGCTGTCCTACCAGAACTGCATGCTAGAGCTTTTCCGGAGGCAGAGACCTTGCACCAAGTGGAGACCAATGGGGCTCTGGCAGAGGATCATTGCTCTGACATTTTCGTCTCCATGGCAGGAAAAGAAATTGCTGGTTCAGATCAAGATGACGCAGAATCTAATGAGGTTATGGGTGTAGATGGAATGATGCTGTTGCAGTCCTCTTTGCAGGATTCTGATGTCAATGATAATTTTGCAAATGGACCTTTATCCATGGAGCTGGCACAAAATGAGGACAGCTCTAGCCAGATGGAAGTAGAGGGCTCCTTAAACCTGGACGTTTTTAGTGCAAAGTTACTAGATCACCCTTACTGTAAAAGTCCTCTTGAGGAGCCTTCACCAGAAAGCACAGGACTAAAATCAGGAACTCGGAAAGGAGGCAAAAGGAACAGTCAGAAATCTTCCCGGGTGGCTGATGAGCAGTTGGCAACGTGGCTTTGTGGTATACCTTTTATATATCTTAGGGCTTCCAGGAGTTCCTGAAAACTACTGGATGTATTGTGGAGTTTACATGTTCTGTTAATTCCTTTATTTAAATAGTTTCTTACTGTGAATTGTAAAGGGTGCTTAGCATAACATTTAATGAAATGAGGCTGCAAAGAGGAGAGCTGCATGAAGGAAGGACAAATCAATGCTTATCTGACAAGCTATTTTGAAGGATAGTTGAATGGTGTCTCTGCTTCTTTTGGTTTAGAGTATACAATGTAATTTAATTGGAATCTTTGTGGAAAATTGTTGATAGACATTCTAAATGTCTTCTGTCATGTGGTTTCAGAAGATGATATGGGGTTAAAGCTTCCAATTTTTTAAATGTTTGACAATTATTACTCTTAACTTGGTTTTTGAAAATCCTTAGTGTTCTAATACTTCCTTCCAGCCTTATCCTCTCTTCCTTTGCTCTTAGATCAAAACTAAATCACTTAATGAATCTCAGGTTTTAAGAGCCAAATATTGTTCATTGTCACTTAGTTTTCTCTACTATTGTTCCTAAAGTAGGCTTAATGAATCTTATTAGACAATATTTTTTAAAAAGGCAAGACTAGTCTTAGCAAAGGTTGAGCAAAAAGGCTTTGGGATTTTTTTTACTCAATGCTGAGCATGCAGTATTTGATAGTCTCTCTAAAGAGGAACATGGTAAAAATAGTAATCAGTGTCTTATTTATGTATAGCAGCATACTATACACATAGTAAGGAGCAGTAAGCTAACACGTTACGCCACCTAGTACCATTAACATGATGTTCAAGTTTAATGGTGTTCTGGTAACTGAAGTCTTCCTTTGGAGAAATTGGCTGCATAGATTCCCATAAACCTGAAGCTGGTGTCAACTAGTGTTAAAGGGATTGTCCAAAGTTTGACACGCTCTGATTGTTTTGCCTGCCTTTTTGTCCTTCAATTTTGCAATTGATTCTCTAAAGCAAAACGTGAAGAAGGAGGCATTGAACCTCAAAAGATGATTTAGCTTTCCATATCCACAAGTTAGCGTGGAATGTGTTTCTCTGTGGCTGGCTTTATGTGATCCAGGAAGGACCAGGCACTATGTGAGAAATTGAGAGAAACTGTGGTACCGCAGTGAACAGGCCACTTCTACAATGGATTTTAACGTTTGTCCAGCAGAAAAAGGGATGTTGTACTTCTGTAACAGTCCAGAACCAAGACTCTATCAGGGTGGCAAAGGTCAAAGTTTTGTGGTCTGATAGGCAGTCATGTTCTTGTTTATGGGAGGCCTGAATAACTTAAAAAGATAAAATTAAAAAGACAGACAGCAACTGCACTAAACTTTCCCACCCTTGATAATTTTAAGAGAATTCTTTCCTGGCTTTTGCATGAAGTACGTGAGACCAGTTTCCATTTCCTTCAGAGTTGAGGGTTCCTCTCTGAGGATTGAAATCTACACTACATACACATTCATACTTGATAGTATAGCACTTCTGAGTTTCCTCAGTTGAAAAGCTGTAAAAAAGAATTCTAATTTTGGTATAACTATGTACAGGAGTTCTTGCCTGTTTAGGAGTGTTGTTAATCATTAACTGCACCCTAAAAGATACTGCTAATCTGGCAAGAGTTCCTAGGGTAGATGCATGAAGGAGATGTTAGGGATGCTCTTGGGTTTTGAATTTCTCTGCGGCAGCTGAACTCAGATGTTAATGGGCTGCAATATTTAGTGCATTCTGATGTGGTATTAGGTATCAAACAGAGCTCCATGGTAAATCCTGTTTGTGATGGGTGTCTGATCTTGCACCTGGTCTGAACTTTGTATTTTCCTCTTTGAGCTATTCAGCTACACCAGCCCAAGTGAGGTCAGAATCTCGCTAGAGGTCTCCTGGAGCTCTGCTTCTGTTAGTTGTCACTACAAGAACGATCCTTCCTCTGTGTGTATGAATAAAAAGCTTTTAAAATTTTATATATTAAAAGAGAATAAGGTACACTTATAAGCCACATGCATTGTCTATCTAGACTTCTAGCCAGAGTGAGAAATAGACTCCCTGTCACAGTCTACTAAGATGTAATGGATAAAAGTTGTTAGGCAAGTGTGTGGCAGAATTGCGAGGGAGGTTACTTTCCCATGAAGAATGCTTCCTTGTTGTCTGATCTCGCTCTTCAATCCTCCCTTCCTTCTGTCGCACATCTAGGTGTACCTTGCTATATCTTCACTGCTTTTCTCGGCTCTTTGTGTTTTGTCCTTGGTCTCTCTCCTTTCTTTTTTATGCTTTTCTTAACTGCTGTTCTTCTGACACTTTTTTCTGTTAGATGTTACTCTTGTCTTGCTTCTTCCCATCCTGATCTTTGAAAGTTTTCAGGAAATATTGTTAAAGCCTTAGTAAGCAGAGAGCTGAACATACACTGCACTGTCCAGTGATGCTCTCTACCGTCACACACCAGCCTGAGAAGAGTCCTGGAGTTTGGGTTAGTGTAATTTCCCTGGACTCTGATCTCAGATCCAGCTTTCTGTACACAGCACGTGTGTTTGTTGCTGCATTTGAAAATTCATTTTCAGAAAGCTGGACAACTTGGTCTTTTTTCTCTTACTAGCAAGTGTTGAAATCCTGTTTTCCATTCTTATTCATTCTCAAAGTGGTTTTGGATGCTTGGGTGGGGTTTATGTCTCCAGTGTTCCAGTCTTGTGTATGAGAAGAAAAAAATAATCTATTTCCGAGGGTTTTTAATTCCTCCGGCATTCATATCTTAATTATTTCCTAGTCAATACCCTTTGCTTCTGTTGTTATGGTTGCCCAGTGCTTTCCCAGGCAATGGCAGGCTGACATGGCTGTCCATGTCACCTTAAATGCCATCCCTAGGGTACAAGGGTAAATGAGTTAAACTTGCTCAGAGTCTGTCTGGTGTCTTTTCCATTCACTGTGGTGGCTGCAGAGGAACTGAACAGACTGCAGACACTCTGGCAGCCAGGGCTGCTTACGTTTGAGGAGAGTAATTCTGCATACCGTAAGGACAAGATACTGGGTTTTCAATGAAGACTGTTGCAGACACTGATGGCTTTTTGTATTGCAGTAAAATTATTTAAGATGCAAATTGAAATAGGCAGGGGGATGGATTCTCCTCGTAGCACTGGTATAATTAGTTTGATGTAGATATGTGTGTATATGGCAAGAATGGGGTCTGATCTCTTCCTGTAAAGCTGAGTGATCGGATTCCTGCTTTTTTATTTTTGTCCTTCTTCCCCTACCCCCGCTTTCATTTAATGTTGCCAATTTGAACTTAGTTTTCTTAAATATATACTTGCCATGTGTGGTGCTGTGTGTTGGTTGGGTGCAGAATCATTGCTGCTTGTACTTGGAAGAAATGACTGCTTTATTGGACTAGTGAACTTGGAAGGTTTTTTTATATGTTTGCACTTTCATTTTTCTGATATATTTAAAGGATTCCTAGATGAAGTTATGAAGAAATATGGCAGTTTAGTACCACTCTGTGAAAAAGATGTCATGGGAAGATTAAAAGAAGTCTTTAATGAAGATTTCTCCCATAGGTGTGTAGCAGTATCAAATTCTAGACTTTGTAAAGGACAAATTGTTTTGCATTGCTACTGCACGCTCCACATCTAATGCCTAGCAGAACAGAAGTCCATTTGACATGACCTTGACTTTTTTTTTTTTTCTACCTTTTCAATCCTGTTTTAGAAAACCTTTTATCACCAGGGAAATCATGAAGTATCGGGAAAAACATCCAAAAACCTCCACTTGCAGTTTCCGGGTCTTCTATAATAAGCACATGCTAGATATGGATGATTTAGCTACACTGGAAGGCCAGAACTGGCTGAATGACCAGGTCAGAGATACTTGGTGTTTATGTGCTTCCTTACCCCTTTTTAGCGCATTTATATTAGGATATCAGTTGTTCACCTTCTGCTACATGATAGGTGGACTGTCCTTACTTTTCAGAAGTAAAAGAAGTGTTGAGCAGCTCTTACAATGGCAGGTGCAATAATAGTGGTTACAAGTTGCAATAATAGTGGTTACAAGTCTGGAAGATGGGAGGTGTCAAACCTAAACTGCTTCCTTCTGAAGAAATGATATTGCAGTATTTTGAGAAAATAGTGGCTACCCATATAGGTTTTAGCATCTTCCCCCATCCTCAGGCTTGAGCAAATTACAAGAAGAGTAGAATGAAACAGCAGACTGTGGCCCACAGCCAAAACCAAGAAGGCTGCAGTGCCCAGGGCATGCACCAATAGACTTAAATTGAATTAAACTGCGTTTCAGATTGAGGCAGACTTCAAGCAGCCAGTTACAGTCTCTCTCTGGGCTGACCACTATTAGTTCCCAAGTGCTTGTCCTTCAGACTACAGCAAAATGTTACTATAATTGCTCACTTCCCTGTTGCTGTTTTAAGCGTCAAGGGTCCTACGTTTTATGGGAACTTGTGAATTAAAGTTTTTCAGAAGTATTCTCTACATATTCAAATATTTACTAACTCTTACAGATAATTAACATGTATGGTGAACTCGTAATGGATGCAGTCCCTGAAAAGGTGAGGGTTTTTGTTATTATGCAAATGTACCTAATGAGAGATTGAGAGGGAAGGGTGAAACATTGAATATTCCAGATAAAGAATCGAGATTTAGCTCAATGATGTTCTGAGTGTTTCCATTACAATTTGTTGCTATCTGCTGCTCAGATTTTCTTCCTTGCCTGTGCTAAAATAGTTTTCAGTGCTGTGGCTTTTGTTTCAGGAACTTACTGAATTAGTTCTGCAGGTGGTCTTTATGGTAGCCTGATGTTACTGATGTACCTGTAGAAGACAGGTGCCCTGTTTTTGCCCATCCCACTTTCCTTTCTCCCCTAGAGGTTTCTGTCTCCAGCTTATCTGCTTCCGAAGTGCTTTATCTGTGCCCTTGCTCAAACAGTTTCAGCTGGTGTTTCAGCTGAAATTTCTGATGAAGATGGATTTCTGCTGAGATGACAAACCATGAATGGTAGCATCTGAACCATGCACATGTGCTGCTTGCACTCACCCACCCGCCCACCTCGCAGCTGTGGGGGCCGTAACAGCTCAAACTGTGTCAGCTGCCTGCCTGGTGAATGTGAATTGATGCAGAGCTGCTTGGTTCCTTGGCAGTATTGACTGTGCAATACTTTCTTTGGTTTGTGCATCCTCAACAGAATACTTACTGCTTTCCAACTGCAGTGTCTAACTGTTGGTGGCAGTTGAAAAAAAAAGAAAAAAAAAAGAATCAAGAAAACACCCCCCCCTTCTGTGACTAAATTTGCAGCAATGGCAATTATAAAAAGCCATCTGTTTACTAGTAGCAGTGAGCAATTTTCAGGTGAGACCACAAAGGAAGACCCAAACAAAGCCATTTTTAGATGAGCTCTGCAGAACGTAACTTTTAAAATCTTCAAGCTCAGAAGAAAGAGCGTTGTTGCTTTGATTGGTGGTGATGGTGATTCTTCATTAGTATTCTCTGTACTTCCCGAGTGTGTGCTAGGGTTGTGGTATTGGAGATTGTATCTGTTTGCTTGTGTCTGCTTTTTCTTCATAGTGCATAATTGAAATCCTCATGGGAGATTTTGTGCTGGTACCTCAGAATGTGGTTTTGAAGTCTGCTGGCATAGCTAATGGGTGTTAGACACTGTGTTTTCAGATGCTGAATTTTCTAACTTTTTTTTCAAGTAATAACTCAAGCCTTCTACCACCTCTACACTAGCAGAATTATTAAAAACAGATGTTGCAGATTTCCATTTGTATTAATCTGTTCCTGTAATTGCAAGAAGCTAAGCACAGGGAGTAATAGTGTTAACCTGGAGGTAAATAATTTTTTTTAACAAAAGCTTATGTTTTTTTGCCATAAATGCAGGGTTTTAGTTACAAAATGGGTATGGTATAACTTAAAAATGCTTTTAAATAGCAGAATATTGTTTTTGTCTGGAGCTGGTCATAGTAGTTCAGCACAAATGACCGTGTTGTTGGATTAAATCTCATAACTGTTTTGATCAATTTTTTTTTTTTGAGTCTCAGAGCTTCCAGCAACTAAAACCAGAAGTTACTTCCTTCTCCACCACCCCAGCTTTGCCAGTCCAGTGTTCTCTTCCTTAATCCCTGTAAAGAACAACAAAAGCTAACTCCTCATCCTGCTGTTTTTCTCCCAAGTCTGTCCCCAACAAAAAATTAAACATGATATGCCTGAAGATACAAAAGTGTAAATATGAATGCTACAGTGGCTCACATCATATATTATAGAGAACTAAGGCTTACTTTATTTGCTTGCTGAAGAACAGCAATAGTTTAGGCTTGGCAAAGCCTCTGTTTGTCCCTGCTGGGGTTCTATTTCTAAACCTGCATTAAATATTGCCTCATTACAAGTTGTTTTGTATAAATTATCTTGGGGGAAGGGGAATTACTGTGCATGAAGATTTCTGTGCTCATTCCTCCTCTCTCTCTTTTTTAGGTTCATTTCTTTAACAGCTTTTTTCATAGACAGCTCGTAACCAAAGGATATAATGGGGTAAAACGATGGACTAAAAAGGTACCCTTCAACTCTGTCGTCAGTGCTCTGGTTCTTTTGGGCTGGGTTGAATCACTAACTTGAAACTGGGTTACAATGTGTTATCTGCAAAGGATGGGTTTGCAAAGGAGCTATACAAAGTGGGGAGAGGTTAATAAAAATAGTAGGGTAGCACTATTGAAGTTAGTATGGTTATGTTGTGAAAATGTACTTTGAATGGCTTCATCTTCAGTGGTAGGTTATCTCTCTGTGTATTTTTATGCAAGCTGTTAATTTAGCTGCAAGGAATGTCTCTTACTGCTCCTGACAGTGCCAGGTACACTAATCTACAGGAGAGCTGACTTAATTCTGCTTCTTCCTTTAGTCTCAAACTGGGATTGTTTGATAAAATCAAATTGTTACTCCAGAGTAACACATACTGGTCCTAGAAAGCAGAAATTAGAAACCCATAGTTAATAAGCCAAACTGTTGTTCACATGACAAGAACAGAATTCACCTGACTTTCCAGAACCCATACCAGATCATGGGTTGTGATATTTTCTGAAGTAGCTAATACAAAGAGCAGTGCTTTCTTTTTTTTTTTTCTGTGAACATTTGTCCCTTATATGGGAGATGAGGCAAGGCTAATCAAGGACCATGTTTGAATGTACGATCTTTCTGCAGAAGCACTTAAATAGCACGCATCTGTGAAATGCTAGAGATGAACTCATTATCCAAATATAAAATCTATTCATATAATTTATCAAAATCTCTTTAAAGAGAGACTGAATATTGGTGCTTAATATTCCCAGATTTTTTTTTAAATGTTCTTTTTCTCTAGCAACCCAAGTTTTTGCAGAAACCCCCAAAGTGAAGGTAGATGCTGAAAGCAGAACCTGTATTCCTGTTGCTGCTGAGGAGGAACCAGATGAGAGCAGGACAGTTGTTTAGACATTTACACTTAAATTACTGAAGAATCTGTAAAGCAAGAATGAGAACTAAGCAGTTTCTGTTGGAAGGATTCAGTAGACTGCTTTGTCCTACAACATGCAATTAAGGGGAACTTGTTTCTGCTTTTTAAACACACCAGAGTATTGTACCAGGTTTTATAAGTGTGCTCTCCTGGGATGCGTGAGGCCAGAGCCTAGAAGGACATGCTCTTCTGTCTCTAGCCGCAGTGATTTCAAAGCTCCTGTTTGTGTCTGTCCCTTCTGGCCACCAATCAGATTGGCACTCCTGCTGTGGTCCACTGCCATGTCAGCTAGCTGACTGCACTCTCGGTGAAGCGAATCTAGGTTGTCAGTGTTCTTTCTGTACATCAGGTCTTAACACCCTTCCAGCTTTTGGCTGCTTCTTTCCACTCTTGTGCTACAGGTTTGCACGCCTGCAGCAATCCCACAACTAGGGCTCATACGAAGACCCTTGAGTTTAGCATGGCTCTGCTATAGCTGGACATCACAGAAAGTGTAGTTCATTTATCTTATTCCAGTTTTCCTTTGTGGGCTCGGCTTGCTGCTGGCTAACATCTCTTTGCTTCTCTCCAAGCATGATGGATCGTTGTGGAGTGAGTGTGCTGTAATCTGGTCAGGAAGCAGTTGGGAGTTGCAGGTGGGAGCAGGGATCATCAATGCTTGTGACAATCAAAGTACTGTTGTGAGCAAGGCTGGGCTGATAACTGCTGTGAATGCTCAGACCTTTTTGTGTCTTCAGCTTCCCACTGTTACTCAAAAAATACACTTTTCTTTTCTACAAACAACCTGGCTTTACCAGTAGTGCAGCAATTATGTGCTATTCAAATTGCACAGTGCTTAGAAAAAAAAAAAAAGCAGCATAGAAAATCTTCCCACAGGATGAGTTCATTTAGTTCAGTATTCTATTTTTGCTTTTTTTCTGGACTGTACCACCAAAAACCCAGCAATTAGACACCCGTTTCGAGAGGAGCTGGGAGAAGGAAGATCATGAAAGGCCCAGGCTTGGCTGCCTTCCAAAAGCATAAGAGCTCATCTGCCACACAGACACCGGGGGTGTTGTATCTGATCTGCTTGTTCTGTACTTTAAGACCTTCTCCCTTGTTTTCTTGCCTGTGACCACAGTACATCTGCTACAAAGTTGAGTTCAAGAAGGGATGAATCTGCTCTGCCTTCACCCCCTCCTTTCCTCTGCTCACCAAAACATCATGCACTCCTCTGCCTTCCTCTGACAGGTCATAGAGCCTGTGTTATGGCAGAGGACGTCAAACTGCACCAGCTTGCTGGTTTTGTGGGGTGTTTGTAATCACAACTGCTTCATCTGTCACCTATCCACGATGCAGCTCGATAGAAATCAGTGGTGCTCACACTGCAGGAGAGTCATTACTGAAGATATGTAGCTAACCCAAATTGAGGCTTGATTAAGAAATCCCACTTCGACACAGATACTGACGTGCGATGTGAGTGGAATTTTGCCACAAATACAGTGGTGACTAACTCTGGTGCTGTACAATGCTCCTTAGCCACTTTCTGGGCTGTAACTGTATTTTTGTGCCTGCTAGTAAGTTATCTATGAGATAAACATGAAGAATGTGGTGAAAGAGTGGAGGGGGCAAAAAAAGACTTCAGTTACGGGGTGGCGGAGAGGAGACTTAGATACGATTAATCTCTTGCTTTGCTGTGTTCTCCCTGTGGAATTGTCTCTAATGCAAGTTGTTCTTCTTGCTAGGTGGACTTGTTCAAAAAGACTCTCTTGTTAATTCCTATTCACCTGGAAGTCCACTGGTCCCTCATTACTGTGAACATCCCCAATCGAATTATTTCATTTTATGATTCCCAAGGCATTCATTTTAAGTTTTGTGTAGAGGTAAGAGTGTCAGCTGTGTCTGCAAAGTTTGAACTGTTTTCTTAAACAAACAAACCTCCCTTTTTCTGTTCAGCCTTAAACTTTAAATGCAGTATTGTTGTCCTGCCATGTATGAAATGAGAATCAGCTTGTCCTGCTGAGGAGTCTGAAGCACAGACCTCGAGGGTCACACCAGAGCTGGGAGTTGAGGTCGGATTGCCTATTCCCCAATTAGCCTGACCGTGTAATCAGCACACCTTTTGTGGCTCTGTCTTGTCACTCCCACACAAAGCAGGGGCTCAAAGCCAAGTGCCATAGGGAAGCAGGCTAGCCAGAAGGAGAGTAAAGGCAGTTCTTTCAACTGCTGAGGGACTTGTGTTTAGGAAATAATAAATTGTGGTCGTTTTGGGGGGAGGTTGCCTGGGTGAGAGAAGAGGACGGAAGATTCTGTAGTGCTGCCCAGTGGGGTTTACGTGTTACTGTGTTATTAACAGCATGTTGCCTTTTTCCTCTGCTTGCATTGGTACGGGGTGTGCACCTCTGATTATAACCCAGCAACCTTTCAAAGCTGCAACCTGAACACTGAAGTTAAATTATCAATCTTCCTAGTAAAAAGCAGCCAGAAAGTTTTTGCTGGGACTAGCAAATTGTGATGACCCTCTTACAAAAGCTAATTTTGTCAACTTAATTGCTTGCTTGATGCAGCAGCCCTCTACTTCTAACTGTGTGTAGTTGTTGGCTTACAGAAGAGTAGTAATTATTGTACCCAGGAGAGTTCCCAGCTAGGACTTCTGAATGAAGATACTAGTTTCCTACTGGCATTTGCTGAGGATGAAGCTAATGTTTGTTCTGGGACCGAGAGACCTCATGCTCTCCAGCTTCTGCACTTGCATAAACCAGGGGTCCCTCTGAGCAGCCCTACAGTCTCTCCTGCAGTCTTGCCATGTGGCCTCTCCCGTCCTGCTCCAGGCAAGGCATTTGCACTTAAATGTCTCACAAACACAAGATACTTTTATTCCTGGGCTTTATAGAGAAAGGAGGGCCAATACCCAAAACTCCACTGTGATCTACCCGCTAAGGTGAATGTTAGTGTGCTGGAGTGTTTAAATTGTGCTATAAACCACTAGCCTGTTTACAGAGAAGTAGAAGGATTTGCTTAACCCAAGACCATAGGCTCATTTATCTTGCTTTCTTCTCTTCGCCTGTGTCAGATTATTTTTTCCTGTATGTCATTAAAACTCTCCCTAGAGCTTTGTTGGTTAGCTGCAGAACTCAAGCAGGAAAATGCTATCATTGAATGTAAGGGTCTTGGTGTCAGGCAAGTAAGCCAGGAGAGAACGCATACCAGACTGCACTGGGTGTCTGTGCATGGCTGAGAGCACTCTGACCGTGCCTAAGTGCCACATGCAGTCTAGTATTAAGTATAGCAGTGTACGGTGGGGCTGAGGGGTGTTAGAGCTCCCCTTGATAGACCGAAATGAGCCTTGATGGTAGAGGGCACAGCACCCACCAGAGTTCATTTCTTTACCTCTAGATCTGAGCTCAGCTCCTAATTAATGCTTAATGCTCACCTGAAATTTGTCCTCATTGTCAAAAGGATACCAGCAAAGATGTCAATGTCTCTCTCCTGTTCTTTAGCTGGTGAATAATATTGTTGCTTTTTTCCCTTTCCTTTTTAAAGAACATTCGAAAGTATTTGCTGACTGAAGCAAAAGAGAAGAATCGCCCCGAGTTTCTTCAGGGTTGGCAGACTGCTGTGACAAAGGTAAATGGCAGCACTTTGAGTCCTGGAGTCTGACTTTCTGGGAGATTTTAGGAGGCTGCTTCTTGCCCTGGTTTCGGCTGGAATAGAGTTAATTTTCTTCCTAGTAGTTGGTATAGTGCTGTGTTTTGGTTTTAGGATGAGAATAATGTTGATAACACACTGATGTTTTAGTTGTTGCTAAGCAGTGTTTACACTGAGTCAAGGACATTTTAGCTTCTCATACTGCCCTGCCAGCAAGTAGTCTGGGAGTAGGGGGTGCACAAGAGGCTGGGAGGGGACACAGCCAGGACAGCTGACCCAAACTGGCCAAAGGGATATTCCATACCATATGACATGCTCAGTATATAAACTAGCGAGAAAGGTGGCCAGGGGTCGCTGCTCAGGAACTGATTGGGCGTTGGTTGGTGAGTGGTGAGCAATTGCATTGTGCATCACTTGTTTTATATATTCTAATTTATTATTATTACTACTACTACTATCATCATCATCATTATTTACCCTTTCTTTTCTGTCCTATTGAACTGTCTTTATCTCAAGCCATGAATTTTACTTTTTTTTTCCCCAATTCTTTCCCCCACCCCACTGTGGAAGGGAGTGACCGAACGGCTGTGTGGTGTTTAGCTGCCTGCTGGGTTATACCATGACACTTCTAAACCCATATATTTGTATCAGTAGTAAATTTTTTTATGCTGACCATGTGGAGGGTGCTAGGAGCGACACAAGTGGTTATGCATGGGAATTAGAGCTCTGTTGCTCACTCAGCTCCCGCCAGGTCTTTAATACTTTCTGCAAGTGACTTGGTGATCTGAGCCTGATCTCTGGACAATTAAATAGCCTGCAGCAAAACCTGTAGCTGTTGCCCGTGTTGGCACAAGGTCAGGGACTGAATGAGCTGGAGAGTCAGCTTCCTGACTTCCCCCAAAAGGACTGTTCTGAACTATGCCACATGGATGGGATTTGGTGAGGGAGGGAACAGGCTAATGCTGCTATTGCCTATATTTTATATTTGCTATGGATAGAGGGCTTTGGTCCCCAGGGCTGTTTGTGGCACATCACATTTGATCACAAGTAAACAAAGTCTGGCAACAATAAAAGGGAATAACTCGTGTGTAGTGTAAATGAGGGAATATGTGATTTCCGTAGCCATCCCATAATGGCTCCAAAGATATAAAACAGGTCATTGCACACTAGACATACTCCCAACAGCTCGCTCCTCGCACAGGATTATTTTTAGATGCTGCTACAATGACGAAATGATTCCTCTCTGCACTCATGCACACCCTGTGCAATCAGAGTTTGTCCTTCTGCATTCTGTGAGGTAGAAGATCTGGGAGCTGAGGAAAGATAATTACTTTTCCTCTTCAAGTGCCAGAGACATAGCAGCACTAGTGAGTGGAACTTCTTAGTTCCACATATCAAAATTGCGCATGTTTGAAGAAATAATGAAAGTTGAAAGTTATCGTTTGAGAGACTGCCTTGCTCAGTCCTGTCGCCTGACGATGTACCTCTTCATGTTCTTTGAGACCCTTTGGTGTGGCTGGGGGAGGAAAGCCACTGCTGGTAGCATGGGTGCTAAGAGTAATCTTCCTCTAGGCCTGTGTGACTGCTGATATAGTTTGGTCCTGTGTAAAGCAGATAATGCTGTACAAACATTTATTTAAACTAATTGAGAAGCTGTTCTGTGTAGGTCACTAAAAGAAAATAAACTTGAAAAAGATTTGTAATTTGTTTTCTGTCCTACACTATATATTTTTCTAAATGTTAGGTGTTATTCTAACAAGGTGTTGAGTGTCACCTTGCAAAAGTTGGGATCAGAATAAGTAATTACAACTCCGGTTTCTAGTGTGGCAGAACAGCTAGCTCTAAGAATGAGATACCCAATCATTCTGCCAAATCTCCTTTTGGACTTTAAGTGGGACTTAGAGAATAGAAAGATAAGAAAAGATCTAACGTGTCTCTTCTTGTTTCTTTTCCTTTTAGTGCATTCCACAACAGAAAAATGACAGTGACTGTGGGGTTTTTGTGCTCCAGGTAAGAGTACTGCTTTTTAAAAATCAGTGGCCTGTATTGTTCATATAGTAAACATCCTTTTTTTCAATCAAGCCTTTTCCTTTTCCTCAGTACTGCAAGTGCCTCGCCTTAGACCAGCCTTTTCAGTTCTCCCAGGAAGATATGCCCCGAGTGAGAAAAAGGATTTACAAGGAGCTGTGTGAACGCCAGCTAATAGACTAATAAAATGCAGCCAACCTAATTTCTCTGGCATTTCTGACAAGTTGCAGCTGGTGTTTGTGTACTTGAATTTCTGAAAACTTCCGTGAATTTTGAGTGCTTCTCAGCTGAGTGGTGTGGCCACTGTTGTTACCTCAATTTTTTGACAAGCTCTTTAACTGGCAGAACATAACAGACCTGCCATAAAATATTCCTTATGTCAGTTTGGTTCTCTTATGTTCTTTCCTGTATTTAATATTTATTATCTCAGCATGCATATAGGCAAAGCATGCAACTAAAACCATAAAACTGTAGATTTGGTGCACCTTTGAGATGTAGCTAGAAATGACAAATACAGGTGACTTTGTCTGGAAACATAAAGATGCATGATATGTTTTCTGATGCAATAATGCTTTGAATGTATCAAAAAAAAATAATCAATGCCATAAAAAGAACAGCTAGAACCTATTTGGTAGTTCCATTGTCCCTGTTGTGGCTGTATAATACTGAATTACCACTTTTGAGAGTGGCCAAACACATCTAGAGATTTAATTTGTGGAGACCCCTTTTTTAAATATTTCAAGTTGCTAATAAAGTTTGTTCTGTTAACATTTATCCATTATCCAGCCTGTCCCTATAGATAAAAAGCAGCCTTTGCACAAATAAAGCTTCAGCGCTTGTCTGTATAATAAAAAGTACAAAGGTGTTCAGTCAGTCAGATTGATGGCGTGTTCCTATATGCTGCAGAAGTCTCCATGATGTGTGTATTAAGGAGAATTATAAAGCTGGCCCTGAAGAGTCACAGCTTAGATACTAAGATAAACTCCTTGGCTGTAACTGTTTAAATCTCAGATGGCTTTGGCTCATTTTTCAGTTCCACAGTATGCAGTGAAATGTACCATTTCGGCATCTCTCCCTTCAGCTCTGTCTTCAGATGAACTCCCGTCAAGCTTGTCATGTTTAACCTCCCATTGGCTTTTGCCTTTGTTCAAATATAAATTAATTCATTTCTGCTGCATCTGCTGTTTGATTGTCTCAAACATCCCTAGTTTTGTTTGTATTCAGTAGCACCAATGGGTCTGGCTGGGAATAATAGCACTTGTGATGGGTGCTGTACAAACACAACAAGATTATGTTATTCTTCTCCAGAGGAATGGGAGGCTGTGAGTCCATCACTGATCTTTGCTGTGTTGCTGCACTGGGCAGGGTTAAGTGAGAGCAGTGTATCTTGAGACTTTTGGTTTTTCGCCTTGATCTGTAAACTATGATGTGCTCCTTGCTGAAGAGAGCTACTTTTGTTTGAAGAGACTGTTGTATGGGACTGCTACACCAGAAAATGTCTTCACTGTGTTTTTCTGCCAGATAAAGGAGTGAGCCCAGAGGAAAACTATTTGCAATGCTAAACATCATCTGTTGCACAGCTTCACTTTGTGTCTGTCCATAGCCCTGACTTCTGGTGGAGGAAAACCACTTCGACTTCCCTGCCTTGCAAATTAATTCAGGCTTGAGCTAAGCCAGGTGCAAATCCCTCCTAGATTATGGGAGGGAGCAGGGAGAAGTGAGGGAGTGCCAAACGCAGTCGGGCCGGGAGATGGAAGTGTGTGCATGCTGTGCTGTGGTAGAGAAGGAGGTCCTGCAGTATCCTTGTGTGTTCCCACTTCCCCTTGTTGGCAGCTGGCAAGGGCTGGCTTAATTTAGCAAGATAAGGAAGGCCTTAAGCACTTGGATAGATAATTTAAACAAGGAACTTACTGAATCAGAAAGAACCTTAAGACCCACACTGGCTAAACATACATTTGCTCATTGTATGGTGCAGAGGACCCCACAGCACATGGTTTCTTTGTGTTTCCCTGATGTGTTACTGATACAAACAGCAGCACATTCCTGGGACAAGTGACTGTGAGCAGTGGAGGGTGACGTCCATGAAAATTGAAAATGGGGATGTAGTTTCTCATATGCTAGGGTAGAACATGTAAGCCAGTGCTGCCATTCTTGTCTTGTCTCTGCACTGCTATCACATGAATGGTCCAAATGCTGCCATGTGGTGGGACCAGCTGAACTGATCCAGGTTAAAACTAACTCGGCGAAAAGGCTGCTCTTAACCCAGGGGACAGAGTAGTTCTCACCTCAGTGCGACTCGTCACTGAATGTGTATAGCAGTGTGAACGAAGAGGGAGAGTTGGGTGCCCAAGAGGAGATACGAAAGCAGTGCCAGCTTTGGAGGCATGCAAGTGAAGCTATATCCCTAAGCAAGACTCCCTGCAGAAGGGGAGAGAAATGCAGAAAGGGAACTGCATAAGCAAGTTGCCTTTCTTTTCAGAATTTAAGCTGTTTGGTAAGGAAGCTTGAAAGGTGTACTGGGACAGTGTACCAGCCTGGGAGACTCACTGCCTCCAAGGAAGACCTTTATTTTATGTGGAAGTTGCCTCATTGATGGGTATTTTTCATTGCTTGGGCATGTGCTGGCGCACTGGACCACAGGTAGTCCTTTCCTGAAACTCGGTGCCTACTGCCAGTTGGTGGAATCCATCTTCCTCTATATGAGAGGTTGGGAGGAGTCTTCAGTCGTGATCCCTTTGTCAGGGGCATCAGTAAAAGTACCGTATTTCTGTGAACTTTGTGTTTAACAGGAACATGGATGCTTTGAAGCGAGTGCATATGTGTACCAGACCATTTGAGGGGAGAGGGACTTGCATTTGAATCTGCTGCGTTGTGAATTGGGGAACAGGGTGGGGAAAGATGCATGTTGGAAAGTACTTCTTATGTGCTTTCTTGTCATCTAGAGGTTTGCTGACAAGTGTTCCAGTTGGTTATGGGGCAGTACAGAGGAGTTGCACTTGAGTCTCCAGCTATGAACACACCAGTGAGAGGCCTCTGAAAAAAAAGGAGGGGAAATTGAAAACAGAGCTAATGTAAGCAAAGTTATGTTGGTGCAGGGTTGAAATTAATCGCAGGCAGTCAGAATCTCAGACTCTGTAATGGTGTATCCTGTGAAACTGGACTAATTAACTCCTCCTTGAGAATGTCTTTGATGCCTTAAAGGAGACGGACTCCATAATCTGTAGTCATTTTACCAGTTCTTAAAACATTCAGAACTATGTAGAATGTTTTTATTATGAGAGGCACATTTATGTGGATGTAGTTATGGCTGTTAGCAATTCCATTAATGTGATCTTCAGAATTTCATAAATCACTCTGAACTGGTTTGGCTGATGCTTAAATTTCACGACTTGTTCCGAAGAGATTGTCTCGCTGTACTGATTTATACAAATAGTCCCAGAACTGGTGAAGCCTCCATCTCATGCGTGACAAATTTAAGGTACCTGAGTTGTAATAAACCTTAAACACAATTGGAAATAAATTATTAGTTTCCATTTTGTTTGCTTTAATCTATAGTTTAAAATGACTGTGCAGCTGATAGAAATCAAAAAAATGCAAAATGTGGCCTTGATTCTGCAAGGTAAGTAAAGTAGAGATGCCTATTGCTGAGCTGGTAGATACTTGCAGAATAGAGGCTGGACCTTTGTGCTATCTGATGTGCTGTTGCTCCATTCTTACCTGGCTCTCTTGAGTGTGAAGGTGATATTTTGAATGTTTCACTTGCACTGATTACCAAGCCAGACAGGCTTGCAAAGAGTTGCTGGTTTGTGTTGAATCTCTAGCATAATGCTTAACTTATCTTTACTTTCTCAGAGTTTTGATTGGCATTATCTACTGTAGCATTTATTCAAGTCAATGTGAAAATTTAAACCTTGAAGTGACGTAGACTTAACTCCACCGAGCAACAACTGTGTTTTGTGGGTGTGTTCTTGCATCAAATGAAGCCCATGTTCCTGTGAAGTAATAAAATTGAGTTTTACCATAAACCCTATTTTCTTTCAGCGATTTGGTTTCATTTTAATTTTAAAAGCAACTGAAGTGATGGTTGAGGGAATGTTTGTAGCAGCTTGTTTTGAGATCTATGTTATTAGGAGAAGCCTCTCCAGTTGATTAGTTCAGTAACTCTGAACTGTACGCTAATGATGCTCTCTGTTCCATAGCACCGCAGTGATATAACTTACTGTGGTTTGAGCTGTGACAACGTACAAGATTGGAGATGTCACATATTGCATAAATAAGGGTGGAAATCTTGCATTAGACACCTTCTACTAAGGTGGCATTTAGAAAACACAGATCTGTCAACAGAACAGGTAGGACTTGAATTGCTTTTCTAGATCAAACTAAATTAATGCCCTTCTTGTATTGCTTGTTGATTTAGCTATGTAACTATAGAGTTAAATCTTGTCTTCACTGAATTTTACAAAGCTATACAGCTTGTGAATTTGTGATAATGGGGGGAATGAAGGCTTAGCAAATGCCTCTTTAAGCTATTAATCATGAGACTGGCAACATCATTGTCTTTATTACATTCATAATTTAAAAATCCTATCATGGAGGAGGAAACATGGATGCTTGTTAAATATATTCTTCAGTGGAAGGTACTAAGAAATCAGATCGTTAAAGTACAGAATCATAAGAGACACTAGAGCCTTGCCAGGAACAATAATTACTATTTATATGTAATAGGCACTGGGAGGGAAAGAGATGAGTCTCGTTTGCTTGTGCCTGAACTTAATGGATTTTATGAGTAACCAACTAGAAGGATCTGGGGATTGAATTTTGTTTTCAGAGCATGTAATATTACAAACTATAGAGCTAAAAACTGTTGCAAACTGCAAATATCTTGAGAAATCAACTGGTTTGTTGTCTTTCAACGCAAGTAAGCAGAACATGTGCTAAGCAACTCCTGCCTGAAATTCTGATGAGTTCTTATTCTTAATTCTTGTGTTTGATTTCAGCTTTGCTGGTAACTCATGTCCCCTAACACGGCACTTTGTTGAGGTTGTAGACCTTACCTAATGCTTAGGTTACCTGGGGCTCTTTATGGGCAACTTTGGGAAGTGGCTGAGAGGAGAAGGGAATCTGGGGATTCCCCTGGGGAATCTGTTCGCACTGCCTTGTGATAAATGTGTCATGGGAGGAAGGGCTGGGCAGAAACTGAGCTTTAAATAGGATGTATTTGACTGGACAATATGGGTCAGGTCGTGTTTATGGAACATGAGCTTGATACAGACAAGGAGCCATCTTGTTTATGGAAACCTTTGGGACGAGTGGGAGAGAAATGTGGGGAAAGAGATGCCTTCTGCAGGGATGGTTGCTCTGCTGCGCACATGCGGATGCTATGTCTCGCTTCAAGCCCGTGCATTTTAGATCAACTTAATGCAGAGAGCAACTGCAGCAAAGGAAGAAACTCCCTCCGCAGCATTCAGCTGAACATCACGTTTGTTTAGGACAGTTGTGGCTTGACAATTTATCCTCAGCATCTCTGACAGCTCCCGCCTATTGAAAAGCAGACAAGCGTGCTTCTGCTCCACTGCAAACACCGGGGCTGCCTGAAGGCTCTTGCAGATTAAGTCGATTCCAGCTCACCTGTCAGTTCCTAGCTTCTTTGGGGTTTCAGGGTTGAGGGTTTTTTTTGTTTTTAACGAAGTCTGAGGTACAGAGAAGTTTTAAGGTGTGTCTTCAATAAGTACTTTCCCTTCTCATTCAGGAAACTTGTCTTTGGAGATCTGTTTTCAGTTTTGCATACTGAAATGCTTCTGTTTCTCACACAATTAGTACAAGGCAGCAATCTTTAAATGCTGCTATTAATGGGCAGAAAGAGACTTCAGGGCTTAATTTTTGGCAGAGTTTTGTTTTGTCCTTTGGTGGATGGGTTTTTTCCTTTAGAACATAAATATAGCTAAAAGATGCTGAAAAACTTTAGGCTAATGAAATGCAATGCCTTAAATTTATGTCCACTCGATTCTCGTAGACACTTGACTGTCCCCAGACAGGATGCCCTAGTCTTTTGAAGGGACTGGGATATATATCGAGAGGATCGGTGCTGTTTAGAAAACAGGGAGCATACAGGTTCAGTTCCCAAAATCACCGTTTGATCGTTTTACCACAACATACATTAGAAACCGAGCGTACAGGTCCTCGTGAAGTTCTTGGCAGGGCTGCAGCTCGTGGCCTTTCCTGTGGCTGTGAGGGTACCCCGGGTGCAGTAAGTCAGATGGTTCTTCCTGGGGTACTATTTGACCACCAGATGTCACGCAAGGACCATCAGAAGAGCGTGTGCTGCTGCACGCTCCAGCTCCCTGCTCATGGATTGACCAAGCCATGATGTCTTCTGGTTGCGTGTTGCCTGCCACATTGGTTGTTGACTTCTCACACGTTTCTCAGCAAAGTCTGCACCGCACTTGCAAAAAGAATGTGTATGTTAAACCAAACGCGCCCCCTTCCCCCCTGCCCCGCTTCCACCCGCCGTCAAATCCACTGAAAATCCTTTGTATCAAACATTTAAGTGTTTGGCTCCAGTACGATTACTCCGGAGTCCCATCAATTTTACAAATTGGCTGAAACGTTTTTTGGTAGAGAAGTCTTGCATACCAGAAGTCTTTAGTCTGATCAAACTGCTGCCCTACCATAGATTATGACTGTTATTTTTATAACACTCTATTACCATGGCAAATGCTGCAGGGGGAGGGGGAGAAACCACATCAGTAGCAACTCCTGTCTGATTTGTGGTCATATGCTTATAACTTGACATGGTTTTGCAAATAACTAAACAAAACCAGGAATTCGTTTAGGGGCAAAAAAAACCCCGGAACTCCAGAAAACTGCTGCATCAAGTATCTTGTGTGGAGAGTCTGACTTGCTCACAATTTGGATCTTTTAATGGAAAATAGTTCAGAGCAGGAACAGGAACTGGTTGCCCTCTGCTAGGCAGTTGGGGCTGTGCTGTGGCTGTCAGCCACTGCTGAACGCTGTGACAGCCTCTGGGCCATGAATTTTTTGGAATTTGTATTTAATTGCTGGTGTCTGCTCAGGCTTTATCCTAAATTTAGTAACACTCACTGCTGCTTTTTCTCTGCAATACCTTTATAAATTCCCATATAATCTGGTCTCTAATTTTAAAGCCATCTGTCAACTTTCAAGCTGTATATTTTCCAGCTTTAAAAGGTCTTGTTGAAGGAAAATTTAAATTCAAGGCCTACTGAAAATGCATTTTTCTTTAAATTATTCATTGGTTAAAATGTCTTTGAACTTGTGTTTGCGTAGCTGGTGAGACTAGGGGGGCAGATGGTGGGATACCTGGTTAGTCCTTGCACAGATGCCATGTATGTGCGCTGCTCGGCTTGGCTGCGGAGCCCCCCGGCAGCAGTGGGAGCTTGCTGCACCAACACCTCGTCCTGGGACCAGCCTTCAGAGGCGTCCCCTGTCTGTCACATGCCGTCCTGTTCACTAGGTGGCATTGCTTCCTAGTCTAAAAGCTTCTAAATACTTCATTAATTATGTTAATCCAGGCGGTGGATGGAGAGTGAACTGCACTGCGATAGCTTTGCCCTTGTATCCTTTTTATTCCGTCTGCTTTGCTGATGGGATTTCTTGGGTTGACAGACCTGGAGCATCCTCATCCCAGCTGTTGAGGTTCTGGGTGTAGGGAAGGCTTTGGCTTGGAAAACTTCAAAGACCCCATGGGGAAAAAATGAGCATACTGACCTTGCTGTTGGTAGCCAGCTCCGTGGTCCCAAATCCGTCAAAGTCATTGCCCTCCACAAGTTATTGACCTGGTTTATCTTCTTTACTAAAAAATGTTAAAATAACACGCTTGCTGTGTGGGGTAGCTGGAGCAGGGTTGGTCAAGTCTTGCCTGTCCTAGAGCAGGAGCTAAGTGCGTTGTGGTGGGGATCCTTTCCAAAATCTGACCAGCCATGGAGGCAGTGGGAGAGCAGGGTGCTCTGGACGGTAGTGAGCTACTACCCATCACATGGGTGTTTTGATGGAAATTTGTTCATTTGTTTCCCAGGTAGCCCTGTTATTTTACATTCTTCTGCCCTTCTCTGCCTTCCTCCCTCCCTTCCTCCTCCTCTTAGCATTAACGATCAGATCAGTCTGTTAAGGCCTGAAACACAGTGGATTTAAGATGCCTGTCTGTTGCCAATGGGAAAAACCAGGAGGAGCCTTTGGTAGGCTTTAGAATGAGGAGAGGAATTCTGGCTTTACAGGCTCCTTTTAGTACCAGGACTACTTGGTTTGTCCACGGAACACATCAAGAAGGGAAGACGGCAAGGTCTCCGTAAGGTGTAGCTCTCACCTGGGTAGGTGCCAGGCCCCAGGTGTGTGAAGTCGCAGGAACCTGTCAGGCTGAGAACTGCCGGACCCGCTGGAGGCGGCAGATGCAAAGCGTGGCTGAGAGCAGGGTGCTGCCCTCCAGGAAGGTGGCAGTGCCACTTCCCAGCCCTTACGTAAGTATCTTCCAGCCCTACATTTCAGGAGCGCTTCTCAGCTTGCAATATTGATGCTCTCTTCCCTTTGCAAACCGTGGAGGTGGAACATCCGAGTTAAGACCTCCTGATGCAGCTCACTGCTGAGCTGGGCAGGGCAGTCACGTCTCACCTGATGCTGGAGCCACGCTGGGCTCGAGCGTACCCCTCGCTTTGCTCTGATGAAAAGACAAGACAAAGTAGGTTTTGAACATGACTTTTCATGAACGAGCAAGATAAAAATAAATGTAAATTGAAGATCCTGTTTCTCATGTGTATTTTATTAAAAACTACAGAGTTTTTCATTCTTGCTGTGTAGTATAATTGCTAAAACATGATTTGTAACCAAATATAGTTGCTCGCATTAAATATGGCACTACTTCATACTAGGGAGGATGATATGGTAAAGGAATGCTCATTTAAACAATTACATAGTTCGGTTTTTGCATTCAAAACCTTAGCTTTTTCACTTTTAAAAAAGTGAATGTAACCTTTAGATGTTTTTTAACTTGAATTTTGTTGAACTGCACTCGGATGAAGAATGGTACGCAATTAAAATAAACAATATGCTTTGAAAACTGGTTAAATACGGAAATGAAGCTTGTCAAGCCATGTTTTGCATTTCTAAGTGATTCAGTAACAGGTAATGAATGTGACAGATTCTGGTCGCAATGGGACGATGATGCTTTTCATCAGCTGTCCGGGGCCTCTGTAGCCATGGAGAGGATTTCCAAAAGTCACTTATGAGAGACCAAGGGCTTACATTTACTGGTTCAGCACCTACAGCTTTTTGAAATGGCTTGTGTGGCTTTTTTTCCTCTGAAATTCCCGAATTTGTAGGTCTTATCCTTCCACGGTGGACTTAAATTTGCTGGGTAAGGAAGGACGGGAAGACTCCCTGGTTTCCCAGTTCCTTCTGAGCTATGCTGGGTGAAGATCACCTTGCCCTACACTTGGTAGCTGGACTGGAAACTGGCAGCATTAGGAGATGAGCTTTCTGTGTGACAAAATGTGCAGATATTTACACTGAAGTGTATAAATTTGTCCTTTGTTCCAGTCTAAAGACTGACATGATGTTTTAGTGTGGGACACAATGCACTTAAGTAACCAAAGTGTTAGCTATATTCTAAAGTTAAGGATTCTGCTTACTGGGTTTGTAACCTGTTAAAAATCCCACATCCCTCAAACAGTGGCAGCTGAGGAGCAAAGGCAGCATATCTCTATTTATTTAGGTAATAGGTTACACTTAAGTTTTTGCCTTGGTACGTGCTGTTGCATTCAACTTCAGAAAGAGGTTATTTTTTAAAAATGACATGTGAATGTTTGACTCAAATCACCTGAGGTTAGCCTTTTTTTCTAAATCTACTTGTCAGCGACCTGAGGGAAGACGGTGAAGGCTGCGAGTTGGTTGCTGTTGTGCTATACATGGCATGGTTCCTGAGACCTCCTCATTTCTCTCTTGTCCTCAGCTGAATGTTTAAACATTTGCTGGCTGAAGCTTGGCGTCGACTGGAGAGCCGGTGGGTTGTGGCAGTCCTAGTGTGCAAGAAAATGCCTTTTCAAACCTCCTCTCTGGTGTTTCCTAGGGACTTCAAGAGCCAGTTGTATGTCCACATCTTTCATTCCTAAGGACTCCTCTTGTGAGAGCTAGATATAAGCCGTTTCAGAGATGTGTCTAAAAATCAATAGTCCTGGAAAAGAGTAAACAAGTTCCCTCTGATATGAGATGAATGTCTCCAAGAGCCTGCAAATGGCTCTGGGGAGGACCATCAAAACCATCCTCAGCACTGTCCCAGTGCCAGAGTTTTCATCTGGGGGAAAAGAACAATTGCCTTTAATTTAAAATGCTCTGAGGAAATGATAACTCTTATTAGAATTAAAATGAGAATTTTTTAGAGTTGGTGGAAAGCCTTGTATAGTTTCAACCTTATCTAAACAAAAACATTGAGTTTGGTTAGGTGTCTCCAAAGCTACACTTAAGAAAGCTCATTCAACAAAATGCTTAAAGATTTTATTCTGTCCCAAAGGTGAAAGAAAACAGCTTCAAAATGTCAGAAATGCTGTTACCTGACAAGCTCTATTTTTTTTAAGGTCAAGAAAAAATGATGGATACTGTAACAAGTGTTTGTGTTGTTACCTTTTAAAATATATATGTGATGCTCAAGTTCATAAACGTAGCGCGTGCCTTTCAGAAGCTAAAAAATAGCAGCGGAAGGCAGGAGTCCTTGGTCTGTTCCTTCTTGTTTCTTCTGAAATCGATTTTTGTTGTTGTTCTGGTGTAAATAATTTTAATGAAAAGGAGAAAATTGCTAGGTGGAGTTTTATCATCTGGAATATATAGGCTTAGATGGTTTCTTGAAATACAGAAGACAGGTGAGTAGAGCTCTGAGTGCCCTGGAGAAATAGTACCCAACCCTTCAAAAAGAAAATTCAAAAAAAAAAAAAAAAAAAAAAATCAGTTATCATCCTGCAAGTAGGCTGACCTGGTGCAACTCCGAGCGAGAGGATTGGGGCCGTTGTGGTTCAGACATCGCACAGCCAGGTTGTACCCGGGTGTTTGATAGCTGTTGCAGCTGAGCCGCAGGAAGGCGGCAGGCGTGAGGCTGCAGCTGTGTCCTCTGGCCGTGGGAGATGCTGCGGGGGCCAGACCCCTTCCTTGCAGCCCTCTAAGTGGATGCCGAGAGCAGGTGAGAAGGCTTAATCCTCTCCATTTTCTCAAAACTGTTATCCCCAGAGATGGGGGAAGCTCGTGTGTGTGGAGAGGAGGGGGAATAAGGGGACTTGAGCAAGGTTGTGATCCATCCCATGGGGATGTCCGAATATTACAGGTCCAGTTCAGCAGAGTATTTGCATTTGGCTGTAAATTAAGCCCGTTCCTTGCTTGGAGCAGGTCACTCGTTCAAAGGAATTTCTCCTATAAAGCATCTTTCTAATGGGGCTGTGTCAAGTGGTGCTTTTGGTGTTTTCAGGGTGATGCATCCAAACCCTCGCCCTAATCGGCAAGGACGGAGTTAGTTGTCGGACGTGGCGTCTCTGCGAGAAAGGGTTCTTGGGAAAGCACGGATGGTGGGCCTGTAACGTTCTTACTGCCTGTCCTCCTGTCCCGGCACCAGGACTGGGTGAAATTAGAGGCAGCTTTTCTTCTCTGAACTAATAACTTAACAGCACCTGATGGTGTATCATCTGCTGGCAATACGGGAGCTGCTGTGAGTCCGGACAGAGGTGTGAACACGCAGCTTTGGTCCAACTCCTCCCTTGGTGACAACGGGAGCTTGAGTGCATGTCCTGTGAGGACCGGGCCGCTCCTGCCCCCTCTTTGCCGTCTCTCTTGTGCTCACACTTGCTCTGTGCTCCTGTTTCTTCCTTCTCTGCAGCTCTGATAAACATATATTGGTCCGAAGAAAAACCAGAGAGAAAAGGAAACACTTGAGTTAGGTCAGGACCAGCTGGGCCACAGCCCATCTCCTGCCAGGAGAGGGTTGCGTGCAGGAATGTGTGTGTCTGCAGAGCTTTGTGCTGTCAAAAAGCTCTTTGTGCTTTCGGTCTCTACTGCTGGGGCATCCTCTGAAGCGGTGATTCAAAATTTAGTTTGTGTGGGAGCTTCATCGTGGTCCCATAGAGTATCCTTACCCTCTTGTGCCTCCATGTCCAGCTTTTCAGGGGCTGGTACAGATGCAGCTCCCAGCCCTGGTCGTTCCCCCCAGTCACTGGAATTACCCTGCTCTGATCCTCTCCCCGGCCACCTCCCTGTGGTTTTGTCACCTCAGCATGGTTTCTGGCACAAGGCTGCCCAGGACTGTGGTGATGAGCCTGTTCTCGGTCACGTTTCTGCTTGTGCCTCTGCCGTCAGCGTGGCAGTGACCATCCCCAAGGCCTTGCGGCAGTGAACAGGATCCTCTTTGCTGACTCCAGTGGGCGTTAGAGGGGGTCTGTAATGCTTTGCAGACCAATTTTCTTTCTGTTATTGTTTTAAACTCCCTGTTAGCCGTTCCTGCTTCCCAGGTTTCCGCGTGTTTCAAATTATTTTCCCCAGAGGCATCGACGGCATTTTTCCAAATTGAATCTCATTTATTTTCTACCCAGGTTTCCAATCTCTCTGGGGCCCTTTGTATTATTTCTCAGTCCGCACTGCCGTGTACAATATATCCTAATTTAGTATCGTCTGTGAATTATATTACCATGCCCTTTAGTTCCTCTTCTATTTAATGAAGATATTTCCAAGAAAAAAAAAAAATCTAAACTACGTTTTATTAAAATAAGAAGGTAGAGTTTTAAAAACTCCTTTGTGGGTTTCCAATATGAATTCTAAATCTTTTTCAAAGAAATCTTCAGCATTTGAAAGAGAAATTAAAACCTTCAAAATATCAAAGTTGGTGGGTGTAAAAATTAATCAGTTTTTCAATTAGCTGAGACCTCTGTCCCCATATAGCGAGCTCTGCGTAGTGCCGTCTCCAAGGCTGATGGAGACACCATCTATGTATTTGCAGCAGATTTTTTTTTTAAAACCAGCCCCAAACATATGTTTGAATTTCTCAATAAATTTGTTCGCTTTCCCTTCCTGACCTTTTCGGGTTTGCTCTCTCTGTGGCTGTTCTAGCAAACATGTACACTGTCAGGAATGATGCTGAAGCAGCATATTTTAATGCAAACTGTGCAGGCTTATTCATAGGAAGTGATTTTCAAATTCATAATCATGAATATTTGCACTGTAAGGTTGATTCTGTTGTGAGCTTTTTATTTATAAGCTAAGAAGCGCTGCATGTTGGTGCCAGGCTGGGAGAGCATCATGTCTCCATGACGGGGAATGACCCATGCTATGGAAGCTCTACGTCCTATCACAACAGCTCAGATTTCCAACTGTGAATAGGGAAATGGCACTGGCAGCAGGCAATTTGTTGGAGATACGGATCCTGAAATATTTGCTGCATAATTTCTAGCAATGAGCAATTTCATGGAGACTATGATCTGCTTGTGAAGAGAAATAAGGTGTAAATTGGATGAATAAATTGTTCTCTGCAAGTCGTTTGCTGGCTCTGGAGGACTTTTCTCTTTGAGAAGCGCTGCAGCTTGCTGGTGTCTTTGGTCGGCTGTGTATTGGTGGTTTGATCCCGTGTGCCAACTAACTCTGGGGAGTTAGTTGCACGTTAGTTGCACGTTAAATGCCCTGTACTTTGGCAGGTACTGACTGCACTAATCCCGCAATGGTCTGTCCCTGGCAGCGTGCTCCCCGGGGACGTGTGCCCCTCAGGTGGAGGTAGCCACACTGAGCAGGGCTGCAGGTGTTGCTGATGCTCAGTCTGGAGGTTACTGACTGCCGGGCAAATTCCTGCTCTGTTTTACCCTCAAGAACATGTGAGCTACAGGGATACGTGCGAATCGGGATGGATAGTTCTGTGTGTCTTCCCTGCCCTCGGCGAGCAAGGAGGGCTGGTGCTGGAGCCCGCAAGCTGTCCCCCAGTGTCTTGGCTAACAGGCTTCGCTGCCTGCGTTTGTCTGTCCCCCTTTAGGCGGGTTTTGCTTTGTTTTGGTGTTAGAAAATGAGCCTTGTTCCCTGCAGATGTAGGGGCTTCCCCAGGGATGAGGAATCCCCCAGCTCCTGGGGCTGTGCCACCGATGTTGTGCCATCTCCGAGGGCCGGGTCGGGGATGCTCCAGGTGGAGCCGCCGGCTCGCCGCCGCGCTGGTGTGCGGCAGCTGTAGGAAATTAGAGCCTTGGGGCTATTCTGGGAAACACCAAGGGAGATTCCCGAGGTTTCCGGAGCAGAAAACTGGCTCAGAGCTGTCTGCCTCCACACCAGGCGGGGCTGATGCGGAGCTGGGCATGGAGCCCCATGAAGAGAAGGATCCTGCAGACAAAACAACGGGATCCCGTAGAAGCGATGCAGACTCGGGAATTGCCGAGACGAGCGACGGTGGGTCTGGCTCTGGTGCTCGTGGACTGCAAGGTAGGCTCCAGCCAGGATGGCTGGGGTATCCCTCACGTGCATGCTGCTGGGTGTGCGGGGCCTGACGGCAGATTTGGGACGGGGGGATATCGCATGCCTGTCTCCTGGGTCAGAGAAGATAAAACTGTGGCGTTGCCTCAGAGGGTTCCAAAGGCAGTAAAGATAAAACCTTGCCCTGTTCACCGTTACTTTGTGGAAACTTTAGCCCTTGGGACTTTTCCGTCTCTGTTTCTGACTCTTGCCTGCAGAGAGGTGCCTGGCTTTAAAAAATACTGCTTGTTTTGTGACCAGGGACATGGTGCCCTTTTATTTCACCTGAGCAGATGAGAGCCTGATTGCTCGTTCCCCATGCTAATCCCATGCAGCGAAAACCTTCCTGAAAGGGGGTCTAAAAGCAACATCATGTGAAGTGGTAATGTTTGCACTGGGACTCCTACGTGACACATACAGGTGTGGAAAACGCTGTGTCCAGGTATCTCCTTAGTAGCTTCAGGTCAGATGAAGCTGTGCTTCATTTGTTCTACCTGCGGGCTCGCTCCACCTCTTGTCACTGAAACCACCTTTCCTTCAAGTCATGGTCATAATGGGAGGCTCCAGCTTGGTGGGAGGCACATCCTCAGGGACAGCAGTGGCTTTATCCCAGGGGACAGACCCAGACCTGTCCTCCCCCTCCCACGCCGTGGGCCAAATACTGAGTTCTTTGACCGAGCGTCCTTCTTCCCCTTTATCAATAATTTTAATCGTTTTAATAACGTCCCCTCGCACGGATAGGATTACGATTAGAAAATGTCAGAGCCTTGTTATCATCTAATTAGAGTCACATTTCAGCAGAATAGAAAGGAAAATCTTCAAGCGCTGCCTTGTGCAGTGAAATGGGAAGAAAGTGATGATTTAAAACAGCTGCAGGCCGAGCCCCGGCTGCAGTCCCGCCTGAGATGCGGGGCACGGTGCAGGACAAGGCGATGGTCCCTGGTCGGAGCCCTCCGAAGCAATCAGTGCAAACTGCTCCCAGATCACTTCTGCAAAGCGAAAAACTCTGGCGCGGTCCAGTAAAAACAATCAGGCTGTCAAGTTTGCCGTCTAACAGCTGAGGGGGTCAGAGCAGCAACACAACACAAACCAAAATAAACACCACCTCGCTCTGCCAAAAAGCCTTTATCACTCTTCTGGGAGAGAGGGAGGCACTTTCAGATGGCTTTAACTTCTTCCTTTTTTTTTTTTTGTTTGTTTTTGTATGCTTAAATGTGAGCGGAGAGCTAGGATCTCTTCCTGCCCTTCTCCTAATGCCATTATGGCGGGCGGAGGTACGTGGGGTTTTGCTCGCTTAGGAGAGCCTCTTTGTTTGCCTTTTGCGAGGAGGAGGTCGGAAAGGCAGCGGGGAGAGCGGGTGTGCACGGCCCCTTAACCCCTTGGAAGCTGCCTGGGGCTCTGCTTTGGCTTAGCTCGTCCTCTGACCTTTGCAGCACATCCCAGAGAGCATCCCGTTTGGGGAGGAGAAAGCGTGGCTACGGTGAGGGCCGGGGCTCTGCCGCGATGCTGGAGTATCTGTGCTTGCGTGGGCTTCACGGTGGCACGGTGCCTGGCGGAGGGGAGTCTCGGCTTCTCCAGGTTTAATGACCCCGAGCGCTGCAGCAACGCAAGAGCGATACTGCAAAATGTTGTTCCGTGTACAAATAAGGCTGCCTAAGCGCCGCGGCCGCTTCGCAGCCCGGCTGGCCGCAGGGAGGACGATGCACGCGCCGGCCCCTCGGTCCCTTCGTGCAGAGCCCCTTTGGCAGCCACCCCGCTGGGACACTGCCTGCCAGCCTGCCCGAGGAGGTAATGTCTGGCAGGGAAGCAGGGCGGCCGGCGGGGAGCCGTAAAACCCGAACCCGCTGCAGCTGTGAGCCTGAGCCCCGGCACGGGCACTGGGAGCTGGGGGTAGCAGTACTGCTGTCATCGCCGTGGGACAAGCAGAGCTGCCTGTGCTTGGCCAGATTGCAGGGTTGGGGGGAGAAAAACGGAGCGTTTCCCATAAAAGAAGTGCCTGATCGTGCCCCATCCCACTCCGTAGGGATGTACCCCTCGAGGCGGGAGCTCTTAAGAGCGGCAGCGATTTGGTGCTTTGTTGTGGGGGAGCAGCCCCTCGGTTGCCCAGTGGGTTTAGCGACCTGAACACCTGTAAGGACCTGGGCTTAACCACCCTCCCTTTTAGGGCCAAAACGTCTCCCCCGTTGTGATTCTTGCCTTTGGGAACCCGTGGAAGGAGCAGGAGGACCACGGCCACCTGCTTTCGTGGTGCTTGCCTGAGGCTCGCCAGCGTTACACCAGCGTTTCGTGCCGGGAACACCTGCTGTGCGGAGGGGGCCAGACCCCGGCACCGACTAGCCCCACGTAATAAATAACAACAGTAAAAATAGTTATCACTTAAAGAGCGCTTTAGATTCTTGAGATGCTGTAAAACCCTGACCGCTTAATCACAAGCCGCTCTCTTGATGTTTACAGCAAACTGAAATTTTTGGTCTCGGAGGAAAATGTATTTTCTGGTGCCAAGAGCTACGCGCGGCTGTGTCAGCAGCTCTGCTGGGGAGTAGGATGAAGCCACGTTGGAGGCAATTAAGGCTCAGGTGTCGCACCGGTACGTCAGAGGGACCCAGCCCGTGGCTGGGGGCTGTTTCTGAGCCAACACCCGTCCTGCCTTCCTTGCGCTGCTGCTTTGCAGCTGCCTTCGAAACGCCTGACATTTTGGGACTTGCTATATTTAAACAGGCGGATAGTTTAGCCGTGGCCAGGAGCCCGCTTCTGACAGTGATGGCTATCGAGAGTGGCACCGGGCGGCCCCCGTCGCGCCAGGGGCCAGCAGTGGCATTTCTGCCAGGCAGAGCTCCCCCCTTCCCAATTAGGGGTGCTGCTAATTTTAAACGAGCTGCTGCCATCAAGTAGAAGCACTTTAAAATATCATCCAGGCAAAGTGTCTTTGGTGAGAGCCGAGGGTCGAGCGTGGAGTGGAGTCTCTGGTCCGTGACATTTCAGGGCAGGGAGAGCTGTACCCCTCTGCAAGCTGGGATGCGCAGATTTGGGAGAGGAGGATTTTCTTTGGATCGGTGTTTTCCAGAGCTTGGGGAGGGAGAGGGAGGTTTCCTTAATCAAAACGAAAACCATCTCTGATTTCATTTTAAAGCATGCTAAAACGTTTCATTCGACCTGATGCAAAGCGTTGCGTTTCATTTTGCGTTTTAATTAATTTTGTGATCCTTTAATTAGGCTAATTTCAAAGAAAAAAATATTTCTCTCAGAACTGGAAGTCAAAACATTTTGAAGATCATTTCTGCCTCTGAAATGCTGCTTAAAAGCATTAGACACTCTGCTCTCTTTCTAGAAACCCAGGTTAATTCCTGCCTTTACAGAGTTTCCAAATGCCTTGGGAGTTAAACCTGAGGAGTGCTTTAAAACAGGGCCCTTATTCCTCAGAAAGTGAGCGCTGCTGCCTGTGATCCTGGGATGAAAGGGGAGAGGGTCTCATCTCAGACCTTTCCTACTCCTGAAAAAATTCAGGGCACTGGTAGGTATAGAGGGAGCCGGACCCCGTTGCTGGACGAGGCCCCCGTGACATTAATCAGTTGGGGAAACTCCAGCAATGGCAAAATTTCACACTGCCCGAGTCGTTACTCGGTAAGAGGACGCAGCGCAGGACCTGGAATGGAGCCTCTTGAGATATTTCCTGCTGAAGAGGCTTTTGTCGTCCTGCATAGCTTAGCTGCTGCAGCGGGGTACGAATTTGAGGATGAGTCCACGCGAAGAGCCTTCGGCTCGGTAGCCAGAGAGCTGAGCCTCTGCCAGCTCCAGCGTCAAGCCCTGTTGGCACTGCAAGTATCCAAGATCAGCTGGGTCAGATTTCTCAAATCTTAATTTTGCTTTAACACATCACCTTTTTCAGTCAATTAACAAAATAGAATCACGGACTTCAAAATGTGTTTAGATAGTATTATGGCCAGTAAATCCCACTCTAGGTCCCGTGGGTTTCCCAGAGCCACCTGGGCACACCTGAGCTCGATGCACACCTATGTGTAGAGGCAACCCAAAATTTCTTTAGAGAAAAGTGTTTAAAATTTCAGTGGGCTGCTGTAGGCACAGCACGGGCTCGGGGGACAGATGCTCAGCTGCTGCTCTCGTGCTGTCCCTCGGCACACAAGAATCGCCGATACCAGTACGGAGACCGTCAGACCACATTGAGCCTTAAATGAGGAAACCGCTCATCTGCTGACCACCGCCAGAGCTTGGGCACAGCAGGACTCCACCAGAAGAGTCCCCTGCCCTTACCGACAGGTAAGTCTGTGTTTGTCACCCTGTGTTTGTCTGCTCCCTGCGCGGTGCCCTGCTGAGGCAGCTCCAGCCCCCTCCAGGTGCTCCTGAAGCTTGTGGTGGGTCTCATCTTCTCAGGGTCCAAGGACTGGTGGCATCCACCTGCCTGGTGCCCTTATAGGGAGAACAGGCTCGTGCAGGCGCAGCCAGATACAACCTCCAACTCCACCGTACCCATAACTCCTGTTTAAAAATCTGCCGGTGATGGGGAAAAAGGTGCCATCCTGGGCAGGACACCTGGCTGATGCTGAACCCATGAGATGAAGGGAGACTTTGGGAAACTAAAAAATTATTTGGGAATTTAGCAACATCCTCACCACTGTGGAGGGTATCATAGGGCTGGCAAGGTAGGCTTTTTCTTGCTTTTTCTAGATCCAGTGTTGGTGTTTCATGTACATTAAGTTCAGTTTATAATTGGATTGCTGGCTATCGATCCAACTTTGCATCGGGCAAAAAGTCTTGTTGGGACACTGGGAAAGTGGGTGATGGAGGAGCTGACCGCTGTTGCGTATCGCTTTTCATGCGTGATGTTGAAAGGAGAACAGGTACCAGATACACCAACTGCTTTTGGGAAGTTTTACAGTTTGTAAGGAAGACGGAGGGCTGCATTAGCAGGAGGTAACTTTACGCCACGTGCAGCGCGGCAGGGGCATGCGAATGAACGCCAAACCCTTTGCGTGCACAAAGGAGTGTTTTACTGAACGTGTACCCCGGATTGACTCGACTGGTGGGAGCGTGTTTCCCCATAACCACTGACCTGCTCTGAGCCAGCCCCCAGAGGCTTTTCTCCAAGTTCTTATTCCTGGGTGTATTTTCTCTGCTCAGATGATTAGAAGTCAGCACTGAGAGGCTCAAAGAACAAAACACTTTCCTTGAGATGGCATTTGCATTTGAAAGGCAGGATGGCCGTTCCAGGGAGTTGCTATTTCACAGACTTCTTCTGCAGAGTCTCCTGGCTCCGCTCTCACAGTGCTTAATTTGGGGCTCCATGCTCTGATCCCAGCAACCTGCATCTGGCTTGAAGCCAGCCTTAATTGTCCTGTCTTGGGGTGGTTCGGAATGTCGTCTAGCTCCGGCACAAATTACAGCGCTCAGAGGACGGCTGTAATTTCTGTCCTGCTGCCCCCAGTTCCTGGGAACTCTCCTGGCAATCAGCAAATGATATGACTCACGCTCAAAGAAGCCAGATCCACTCCAGCCTAGCATGATATTTTGATTAGTAAGAGGCTGGCACAAGAGCTGAGAGGTTCCCGCGTGCGTGCCAGGCTGCGTGCGTTATTCCCCCCGTCGCACCAGGCTCCTGCCCGCTGCTGTAGCTTTGGGGAGTGCATAAGTGAACCGCGCTGGGGTGCACGCTTGCATCTCGCCTTCCATGCGACGGGGCGAGGAGCTCTGGCTGACCGGCCTCCCCGGCCACCCCCGCAGGACACCCGCAGCCCTGCTCTCCCTGCGGGACTGGGCTTGGTCCCCACGGGGCAGGTTTGGTCGTGCAAGCCGGGCTTCGGTGGCACAGCTTTAGAACCCGGCCCTGCCCGGCGTCTCGTTTCGTTGCATGTGAATTTTACGGCTGGAAGTTGGGCTTTGTTCGCCTAGAAACCCGGGCAGCTTTGCAGGAGCGTGACTTAGGTCCCCAGATGTGTGGGCGAGATGGGAAATTGCATACGCTCACACCTATATACGTGTGCGCGAGCTGGGACGTGCTTAGAAATGCATGCTTTTATCAGCTGCGCCTACTTCTGGAGATGCCTGGTTAATTTATCAACTGAGAAGCTCCATCTCGCTAAAAGTCTCATTTCCATATTCTTTCCAGATGGTCAAGATGCCACAGAGACAGTTTCTAAGTAAATAACTTGCTTCTTCACGCAACCTACCGTCAGCCTCCCAACTAGCTGCCCCAGATGGCTGGAGAGTCCAAGACAGTACCTGGGTCATGAAAGGAGGCGCCGAGTCGCATGAATAATAGAAACGGCGCGGCTGCGGCACGGTAGAGCCAACGCTCTCCGTTTGCAGCCCTGGCTCGGGGCTGAAGAACCGCCGGAAAGCGGCAGCGCCCCTTCCCCGCGCGCGGGGCTGGCCCCTCGGTGGCACCGAGGATGGGGATGCCCGGCGGCCGGTGCCGCCGCGGGCAACCTCCCCGGGCAGCGGGGTGGCCGTGCCAGGCTCGGCGGCGATGCGAAGCTCCGGCTCCTGTAGAGCACGCTTTTCTTTTCGCTGCTGCCTGATGGCAAGTTAAAACCGAAAGGTTAAAAGCGTTTAATTATGCTGATGCTTTCCCAGCGGATTAAACAAGAGGATAAATAGACTACAGCGTGTTATTTTGGATTTGATTTTGTTTTTTAAACAAGGGGAGGGAGGCGGGAGGCTGCGGCTCCTTGGCAGCTGTCACACGTTTTGCTTTTGATGGTGTCAGTTGTGTCTGTTAGGAGGTGTTTCTCTTGCCACTGTCAGCATTTTCCGGGGGAGGCTGAATTCATTGATACAGTCTGTTTGCTGTCCACATATTCACAGTTCATGTGTTACATTTTACATAAAGTAAACTTAGCAAGGGGAAAACTAATTCTGCAATTCTTCAAAGCTAATGCACAGTAAATATATTCTGACACTGACAGGTATTTCTTATTAAATAGCTCTGAACTGCAGTACTAGGTTTTGCTTAAGTGGCATTATTCTCCCCGAGCAAAGACAGTTCATTTATTAGTCATTCTGAAAACCAAATAACAAATATTATTCTCTAAGCAAACTAAACAAACCATTTAAAAGGGGCCTGTCTGAAATGATTAAAGTACAGTGTCTGAAAAGCAGCTGACATTTTAGTGCCAAAATACCATATGGAGACTCAAGTGCTTTATTAACATCCTTTGACCTAAGCTGCAAAATCTCCCGACACCTTTGAGCGCGGCGGAGCAGCCTTCCTGCGTGCAAGGGAGAGCGCGGAGGCAAATCTTTCTGCCAGTTCTTAAGATGTCATTTTGGCACACCGAAGAGCGAGGTGCAATAATTGAGGGGCTGGATGCGAGCAGATTTTTTCGATTTCTGCCAGAGATATGCCGTAAAATAATTCAGCGGAGCTGAAAGCGCGGGCTTTCCATTTAAGCCATAAAAAATAAATATATAGTGTTTGTCTTGCCTTCTTACAGCTCTCTCTTTTTCTCTTAACTAAATATTTCCTTTCTTCTGAGCATCAGACATTATTTCTAGCTTTCAGGCATGCAAAATAAAAGAGCGCGAGCACTTATATATATTTATTTATGGTCTATGTGGGGCTGCGTTTGTGTATCCCTAGCTCCGCTCTGAAGATTTCCTTCATGAGCATGAAAACAATTTTGTACTGCAGGTCAGACAGAATAACTGATACCGCTGTTTACAGATCCCCGCTCACTGGAGAAGCTTATTAAGCCACAGCTGGGTAAGAAAAAGGCTGTTCATCCACAGTGGGACGATAAAGGCACGGGTAAGCACTCGCACGGACGCCGCGCCAGGCGCCGATGGGAAGGGCCCCGGTGAGCACCGGGGAGTCGCTGGATGCCAGGAGGAGATGCTCGCCAAAAGAGCCGCTCGATCGACCTGTTATAAATTGTTTGGTCAATTGTTCTCAGCCTGTTCGGTGCACAAAATGCTTGGGATCTGACCTAGTTTTTTTTTGTTTTGTTTTGGTTTGGTTTTTTTTAAACAAATGTTTTCATTATTCATAAGAATTCATCAGACAGCGAGAGCAAATAAGTTTTAGCCTGAGGTTTGTTCACGAAACATCTCCTGCGAGCGTGTCCTTGCTGGCTCTGAAGCAGGGCAGCTTGAGTTGGCAAGGACGAAAATAATATAGAAGTTATGTGAGGAGTTTAATAAAAAACTAGCAGATACTGAGCTGATGTATGTTATTAACTTGCTTCTCTGGGATTAGGTAGGTCTGGGTAAATGAGGAGGTATTGGTCCAGGTTTGCTTGCTTTCAGTGTTGTCCCAGTTGCAGGAGATTACGCGCCGTTGGGGATTAGCCTGATGACATTACATCGCCAGGGTAACGATGTACATGCTGATGTCATTCAAGACATTTGGTCGGGTCCCGAGTTTCTGGCGTGAGCTGACGTTTCTTCCCCCCGCCCCGTTAGCGTCCCGGGGCTGCCGAGCGGAGCGGCGCGTTCCCAGGCACGCTGCCCGTCGGTGCTCTCCTCTCCTCTCTTCTCCCTGGCAGGGAGCGGGCGATCCCTGCAGTCGTTCCCTCCTTGCCGACGAGAGCGTGCGGATAGCGTTTTCATAGCTGGCACCGGCAAGCGCTGTAAGATATCAGGAGCGCTCAGAGTTCCTCTATGGACAGATGAAATGGTTCAATATGATGCTTTAAATAGCTCCTCTTTGGAAAGAAGGAGAGAGAGGGTCAAAAAGGCACGTTGGCCGCAGCATTGATGTTGCGTAGTCATCGCTGAGTGATGATACGAACAGCGGATGCGTTTTATACTTTCAAAGGCACTGCTGCCAGTAACATGCATTAGGGAAAATGAAAGCGGGTACGTTCGTGCAGCTTGATAAAGGGGTGCAAGGCACCTACGTGATACCGGTGGATATAATTGGGGTCTGGGGGAAATGCAGCAGAATGGGCTCTGGAAAGCAGCCTGCACCCTTGGTCCCGTTGCCGTCTCTCCACGGTGGTGCCACGTCCCCGCGGCCGGTTTCCCGTCGCGCAGCCAGGCGGCAGGTTGCAGGTGAAGTGACGGCCCGTGCTGGCGACAAGCGCTGGAACACCCGCAGCACCTACCAGCGCCGTGAAGGAACAACTTTGTTAATCTGACATCGAGAGCAAATGTTGCTAATGAGGAGCCCGCGCTTTGGTAACCATGGCAATTTATGTTCCTGAAAATGCGAAACAAAGTCGGAGAAGGGGCCAATCCTGCTAGCCCCTCCGCTCCTCTGTAGTTTGCAAATGCTGGGGATTGCCGAATCCAGCAGCGGCGAGGAGTGCGGAAAGCTGGTGGGCAGGAGCAGCTCAGGGCGGTCATCCCCTCCCTCACCCCCCGCTTACAGGACCCCATCCTGCTCCCAAAACGCTGCCCTCCCGCTGCCTGCTCAACGGCAGGCTGAGCCCCCTTCAGCCTAACACCCGGCAGAGGCTTCGGCTGGTGCCGGCATCGCTTTGGACGTGACCCCCCCCCCCCCCGGGTGGGGAAAGGCAGCGTGCCGTCGCGCAGGCTGCAGCACCGCCGGCTCGTGCTGCACGACTGCCTCTGCCAAGTGGCAATTCGCTGTTTGCTCCTCAAACTGTGTCTCTAGGGCCAGCTGGGTTCCCTATAAATTTTTATAGAAAACATAAAATGACACCTAGAAACCTACGGCAGATAGGCTCTCGTTCCTCCTGTAAGCAGGGAAGAGCATTGCCCTCCCTTAATTTTTCACAAATGTTGTCAAGCTCGATGGAGAGAAAAAAACCTCGTAATTGGGTATCCTGGCTGCTGTTCCAGCTGCAGCACCATCACTAGCTCTACATATTTTTGGAGGACAAACACAAAGTCCAGCCCGTGCAATAGCCACAGCCATTTGCAGCCCCCAGTGCACATACGAGAGCTAAATTTCAGTGCACCGAGCCTAAAGCAAACCAGGGTTTGGACCAAAAACCCTCATTTCCCGGGATGAGACCGGTCTCAGTTTGGTGAGCAGAGGCACCAGGGTGCTTCCCTGAGTGTTGGGGCATCCCACACAGGTACCCTCAGAGGAACCTTAAAAATCCAATGTTTGTCCATTCCCCCTGGGCAGCCCGGGAAAGCTGCACTGCCGGTAGAAGAGGAGCGGGCATAGAGAAGTGTTTCAGTTGACGAGGCCTTAGGGAAATCCGCTGGTAAGTGAAAGTGTCTATAGCAAGGAGGGGCTTGGCCTTAATTAAACTGCAGGGGGGCTGCTGGTGCGGAAACCTGACAAGGTGTGGGGGGATTATTTCAGCTGGGGAATGCAGCGAGATGCTACGGAGCCCTCGGGTCGGTCGGAGGCGTCTGTCCGAAGCGGCAGCGGTGACGGTGGCAGGGAGCACAGGCCGGGCCACGTGCTGCCGAGGAGCGGCAGGCAGAGACCAGGCGGCCGCCTCAGCGAGGGAACGCGGCTCTTGGGCAAGGCAGGCAAACGAAAATAGGCAAATAGTGAAAAATAGTAAAGCAACACAAGCGACAACCTACGCAGGTTTGTAACCGGAGTGAAGCTTAGAAAGTAGATGCGTTAGGATCAAAAAAAAAAAAAAACAAAACAAAAAACCAACCAAAATCCACGAGGCTTTCACACAGCTGAGGTTTCCGACACGGCGTGGGATGAGGAGCAGCCGCCTGCTCTCCTGCTGCTGCTGCGCTTGTGCGTTACCTAGAAGATTTTTTTCAAAGGCACCAGGAGCAGGGAAGGGTTTGCGCGATGCCTGCAGAGATGTGCCCCCCTGCCTGCGGGGTCAAGGTCTCCTTAAAGGACTTGGACGACCCCTCTCACCCCAGGCAGGCCTGGCTTGCAGGGAATTTGCTTTTTCCCTGCTCGCCCCAGCCCCCTCCAGCAGCGCCACGTGGTTTCTCTGCCCGCCGCCCTTTGCAGGATCAGGCCCGTGTTTCCCCGTCTCTTCTGCCCCTCTCTAACCTCACTCGTGTTTATAAGCTTCAAGAGACCAACTCTGGTGGAACAGCTTAGTTTTTTAAATTTTCTCCTTTTTGATGAAGTCAGAGTCTGGGAAGTCCTCAAGGACTGCCTCAAAGGAAGTGTTAGGTTTATGTGCAGAATGAGGCAAAAAAATAATAATCTCATTTTACTCTCTTTGGAGCAAGAATTGTCCTCTCTCCGCTTGGCTCCCCTCTTTCCCTACGGCTGGAAAGAGAGGAAAAGCATCCTGTCGCTGCCACCGTGCTTTTCCAGAGCCTGCGGATTTTACTCCCTGTAAGCTTGGTGAATCCTCGGACCTGCACATCCCCCAGGATCTTTCAGGACTGGTTCTAGTAAGTCACTGCAAGAGCTCCTGGGGCCCAGCAGTGGGTCTCACCCCATACTGGGGCTGCCCTGGCCCCCGGCTCGGCTTCCCTCATCAGCGGTTTGCGCCTAAGGCCCCCCCAAACCTCCCCTGGTAACCCAGGCACGACCACTTTGGCCGCCCAGATGGCTCTGCCAGAAGGTCCCTCCTGCAACCCGCTGTCTTTGCTGCCACGTGATACCATTGTTGTTCCTTTATGGTTTGGTTTGGTTTGGGGTTTTTTTTGGGGGGGGGGGGGGTTGTGATTACTTGTCTTTATTTTTGGCTTGTGACTAATTCCCACCCATCAGGTTGTCCTGCATCAGCCCCCCAGCACCACCTGCAAAGGCAGGGATCTAGCATTTTGTTCTGGGAGCTGAAGAAGGGATGGAGGAGAAGGAGGAGAGGGGTCCAAGGTGAAGCATCAAGGCAGAGGAGGGGTCAAGAAAAGACCTCAGTGGGGAGGAGGAAGGCAGGAAGGGAAGGAAAGGAGACCTGAGCTTCAGCTGCAGCTCAGTAGGGCTTTTAGAGATGAAAGCCCCTGGGCTGGATACATGCTGTCCCAGCACTTGGCCGGATAAACAATAAGGCTTCCAAAAAAAGCATAAGCGGAGCTGGGGGGTGTGGATGCCCGGCCTGAGACCAGGCGCCCTGAGCAGCCACCCGCCCTGTTTCCATCTCGACGCTTCACCGGCCACCTCACGCAGCTTACGGTGACGCTGTAAAGGGGCATTTACTGACAAGTGCCTCGTGCGCCTGCAAGGATCTGGTGGCCATAGCAATTCCCAGCGCCGCCCGGGTGCTTCTGGCCATCGAGGCCGGGGTCCCCCCTCCCCGTGCGCGCGAGCGGGGCTGCCTGTGCCGGGGAGAAATGCCCCAGCCCGGCGCAGGGCTCCCAGCTCTGCCAAAAGCATTCGTCGCACTCCTGCTACCTGAGCACACGTTTTGGCAAGACGTTCAGCTTCGCCCGTGACTCAGGGAGCTGACAGCTCTCAAGTGCATCCCAAGGATGAATAAAAAGCGACAGAGCAGGTAGCGATTTCTGCAGTCAGACGGAGTCTCTGCGAAGACGGTCTCAAAACCGTCTTGCTGTCTTAGTGGCCAGAGGATGCCTGTCACGGCCACTTGACCTGCAGGCAGATGGTTAGTGTCTGTCTAACACCGTCTTTTGGGGCTTGATGAGCACTTTTAAAACGCAGATAGACAGCGAGCGCTGGCTGGGGGAAGGAGGCAGCACTCGGCAGCTGGATGCGGGCGTTAGGGTGTGCAGGGCGAGTTGCTGGGGAACATGGCGCGTGTCTTTTATCGGGGGCAGCTCGGAAGCCTCCATCCGCGTTGTGCAAGCCCAAGATTGGCAGGGTAAGGTCAGAAGGGTTTGCGGGGCCGGATGGAAGAACAGGAGCGTGTCACGGGGCTGATGTCATCCGCCTGTGATGTCATCGCTGTCGTCTTCGGCGGAGCACTTCCAGTGATAGCAGAGCTTCTGCAGTCTGTCTGCCAGCCTGGCACTCGCTCTGTACAGCGTAATTAAGCAAATATATTAATAGAATGGGAGCCGGGGCCTGGGTAATGTTCTTCTGTGACAGACAAACGCGGAGACAAAGCAGACGCTTACTTCAGAAGTACTGCAGGATGCTGTTAACGGGCACAAACTTGCATCCCATTAGTGCCATTGCTGTTAGGCAACGCCGAGTCATTTACATTTTAAACAAAGCTCCCAGACCAGCTCCAGTCCAGCATCAGCTCCAGGAAAGCTGCAAGGCTGTGTCTGCTCTCGGGGAACCTTGGAGGGAGGTCCAGGAATACCCTGCTAGTGAAAATGGACATTGCGTGGGCTCAGCGCTTGTGCTGATCACAAAGCCACCTCTGCAGAGGGGACACGGGACGGGAACAAGAGCGCGGGAGATGCTGGCAGGACTAAGCTCTGCGAGGCTCTCTCCCAGGGCGGTGGCGTCAGTTCAAGCTGATGCTCCTGCCTGGCCCACAGCCGTGCTCGTGCTCACGGAGCCCGTCAGTGACTTAAATGTGGCCCGTGGGGTGGCCCAGCAGGGAGGGACCCTGCCAGCCCCATTTGCAGGGACAATTCCTGCACATCTGCATCACTTACGAGGAGAACATGCTGCCCATCTCCGCTGAAACAGCTCTGCAAGCCCTGAAACTGCCAGTTTCCCATCCCTGGCCTTACATGACAGTCTTAACAAATTATGGCATAAATATGCCAGGCGAGGGAAGGCAGCTTTCACAGTGGATTGGGAATGTGATAAAGCAAGGGATGTTTTTTTCATGGAAAGGGAGGTCTATTCATTTGAGCGGACAGTGCTGCGGAAACAAGCCGTTCGGAGGCGTTGGGAGGGGAGGAGAGGGGCACCACGGACAAAAACCGAAGGGCTAATTGTGTAAAGCTGGTGAGGAGGTGCCTTGGTCTGAGCCACAAGTGTGCTAATGGGGAGGTTGCTTAGCTACGGTGCCGATGGTACCTCAGCCGCCCCAGGTAGGGGAGGGAAAGCCGAGCGTAAACAGCGAGGAGGAAGAAGGGTCATTAAAGTGTTCCCTAAAGATGCTTAACTAGCAGTGGTGGGAGGAAATAAATAAGGAGGAAAAGTTGGTCTGAGTGCTGGGGAGGAAGCCAAGCTGTTAGGAAGACGGCTTGTTTGCTGCTTGAAGCCATCTCTTGTCGCTGATTTCAACTGGAGACTTTTGCCTAGCGCGGTTTCTCCAGCTCTCGGGCATCCACGGCTTTACGCTCTCTCTGCCGCTTTCCCATTTAATTCCTTAACCTTGAAGGCAAAGGCTGGGTAGCTCTGGTGTGTGGGATGGCAAGCGGGTCCGAGCGCAGCCCCGGCACAGCTGGGAGAGCCATTCGGTTGCCCGTGGATGGGAGCACGCACGTGCCACACCATTAACGAAGCTTTGCCTGTGTCCTGGTTCCGTCCGGTGCTCGGCAGTGGGCAGGGAGAAAATCACCGCAAGCGGCACTGACAGCACCAGCCCTAAACAACAGTTAGGAGGAGAATTATTTTAATGAATACATTTCCTTTCAATTGCATGCGAATAGTGAGATCCCATTAGAACAGGGAAGCAATTAGAGCTAATAAAGATGAACGCGCAGCGCTGGGTGCATGTGGAATAACAAACAGCGAACAAAGGATTCAGGAGAGAGCTGACTCTAATCCAAATAAATGAGCGGTGATGAAAGGGAAAGCGGCTCGGGTCTCCTGCCGTGAGACACGCTTCCTCCCCGCCGGCTCCCTGCCGGCACTTCACCTCATCGTGGCAGGGAAAGTCATGCTCGGGGCTGGACACGGAGGCAGCTGGTCAATGGGACGGTCCTTGCCGAGCCATGCCGCTGGCCCAGCCCGGGAAGCATCGGAGGAGTGGGTGGCCATGGTCACTGGGGAGCATCCTGCCGGATTTTGCACGGAGGGGGTGGCCGTGGTCCCTGGGGAGCATCCTGCCGGATTTTGCACGGAGGTGGCAAATGGCCCCAGCTGGGGTAAGAGGGCTTAGAGGCATTTGGCGAGGCTGGAGTGGAGAGAAGGGGCTGGACCGGGAGGGTGGAGGGAGCACATCGACTCGTGCCGTTTCCCGTCTTGTATTTGATTATTGGTGGTAATCGCCCGCCAAAATTAACAACTCTGATCACAATGGGCACATGATTAGCCCAAAACCATCAGTGCTATGGTGAGGTGGAGTGTGGAGGAAATAATAGCCTCTTCACAATGGTGTATTTACACAGTAGGCTCACAGGAAAATTGGGTAAACCGATAATTACCCAAGGATATTATTGGCTTTGGCAGAGTTAATAATAATTAACACTCTTCCTTTTCCAGGCTCCTTACAGGAGAGACCTTTAATAATTCACAGAATACAAAGGACCCAAACCACCAAGAACTGCTTCCACGTGCGGCTTGGGAAAAAAAAATCAAGTCTTTCTGCTGGCAGACTCCAACGGTGAAAATCACCCAAAGACACTGGGGAGCCAGACTGAAAAATAATAATCATGGTGGTAATAATACTAGCAACAACAACAACAACAACAACAATAATAGTAATAATAATAATCATGATAAACAGTTTTCTATATTTGAAAAAAAATCTTCTGTTGGGACTGCATTTTCCCCAGTCTATCTAGTGCAGTTGAGCCAGAGATAAATCTAGCCCTGACAATTGACAGACCTCCAGGTCAGCGTGGGATGCTGGAAACTGCCCTGCTGTTCCTCTCCCGGTGCTGGCAGCTCCTGGTTTGCTTTCTAGCTACTGCTCGCAGTGGCAGCGCAGCACTTTCTCTTCCCAGAAAGCCGATATTATCCGTCCTCTCTCGCTGCATTCCCCATCCTCGCAGTGTCTCCGCACCTCTGCGAGCTCGCCGGTGCCTGCCAGCCGGCAGCTCCGCACCGCAAAGCAGCCCAGGGCTGCAGTGCCGAGGCTGCGGCCGCCGCTCTCCCCCTGCACCTGAGCCTGGGGCTGAGCACCCCAGCCTGCTCGCCAGCACCGTGCAGGACACAGCCCTCCCTGCCTGCCTCCCGCCCACCAGCCCGCTCTGCCTGCTCTGCCTGCTGACCCCCCTGGGAACAGCCTTTTCTGGGTCAATGCCGCTTGACAGTTTGGGTTAAATGGGGTGAATTTGCTTTGCGATGTGCTGGAAGAGGAGCGCTCCCCCCACCAGCCCACGGCCTCCTGGCTCGCTGCTGCCTGGAGCAGAAGGGGGGTGTGGGGTGAGAGGGATCAGCCAGGTGATACGTATTCAAAGTTGATGAGCGTGATTAGCGGTGTGAGCCCACCGCCAGCGCTGGATGCTGGAAGGGATGGCGAAGGAGGGCACCCCATTTCTGCACAGATATCCAGCCTTCAAGCAGCCCAGCCTACAAGAGCGATCGCCTCCCGCTGGGTCCCCCACCTCCAAGCTGAGCCCAAATCTCAGCAGCTCTTTAGGCTTCCCTAAGGTGCAGCTTTGCCTCTCACTCCCGCAGCTCCACCTCTCATCCCCGTTACTGAAATACCCTCCTCCCAGCTCCTGCCCACCACATTCAGCCCTGCCCAGCTCCGGTGCAGTCACAGTGCCATTGCAGAGACCCTCCGTGCTGCTCCTGGCGCTGCCCGTGCTGCCTTCTCCCCCCGCCTGCAGCGGCCACTTCCCCGGCACGTAGGATGTTGGCTGCCTCTCCCACTATGGGCAACCTTCAAACACTCAGAAATCACCAGTGAAATCCCCCCGTGCCCCAAGCTCGCCCATAAATCACGGCATTATAAAAATAAAACAGTTTTGTGCGTGCATGCACATTTCAGGTTGCCTTTTAAACCTGAACTTGTTTCTCACACGTTGGCAGAAGAACAGAGGGGAGTTGGAGTCAAAAGGCAAGCTTGAAAAATAAACGCATACTTCTCTCTTGCTGCTTGTGAAGGGCTCCCAGAGGAAAACAGAGAAAAACAGGGCAGGAAGAGGCCCCGGAGGGGTCAATGTGCCTGTTCCCCAAAGCAAGAGCGAGCTCTTCCCCGCAGGCGTCAGGCTCGCTTGTGCCCAAAGACTGGGGTACCCACTTGGTACCTGCGGTCCCTTGCTTCCATTGCTTTCCTGATTCTCCCTTTCCCCCTTTCCCCCCCCCCTTTTTCCCTGCTTCCTTGGGGCCCCACGCTCATCCCCCTGCGCCTGTCCCACGTCTCTGCGAGGGCTGCATCACCGCCGTGGTGCCACGGGGACGTCCCTGCTCGTGCTGAGCCCTGCCCCGGCCGTGCCACGTGCGCTCTGCTCCTGCGTGAGCCACCCAAGGAAGAGAGTGGAAGTTGTGCTGTCTTAAGCCACAGTTTAACATAATTAGACATCCTGGCTTGAGGGCAGTAATTACTTTTATAATCCTTAAACATATTTAAAAAAAAAAAAATAATTGCCTCCCAATTCAATGCCTTTCAAAAATCCTTTTAAACGGCACTGCCTTCTTCAAACACAACTCAGCCAACAGTAATTACAATAAATTATTCTAAGTTCTAAAAAAACATATAGAAATTAATCTATGTGCACAAACTGCTAACCGTTCCTTGTTTATCCTTCCCTCCTGCCAGCCGGGTGCTTCCCGGCTCCCTGGCTGCAGCCCTGCCCCTTGCTCACACCCCAACTCGCTGCCCGACGAGGGCTCCCGTCCTTGGGGCCCGGCAAAGCAGCTGCCTGCCCTTGCTCGTCCCCGGGAGATGTGCATAAAGCTCATCACATCGGGGTTAGGCTGGAGGCAACAGCAACCAGCTGTAGCCGGGGCTTTGCAGTCTTGGCTGCGTTTCAGAGCACGGCCACGGGCAGGCATCGCCAAATGTACCAGCTTTTTAGGCAAGGCTTTGCTCTGACCTGCGAGGCAAAGGTGGTATGAGCGCTGGCCAACGCATTTGATGCTCAGCTGGGATAAATAAGGCATAATTCTGCTCAAGTTAAAGGCAAGAGCGTGATTCACAGCAGCTGAGAATCTGGCCAACAGTGTCAGCAGCACGACAATAGCGTAATGTTTTCATTATGCATTGTTTTTTTCCAAATACTTAAAAAATTATCTAGGAATTACTCACACATCCAGTAATAGTTACCAGTCTTGGGTGTTTAGGCAAAGGTTTCTTGAGACAGCAACGGGATTGCAAAAGCTTTAGCCATCACCTCTCCTGTTCCATGCGCTTCTTCCATCACTTCTGCTCTCCTCCTCCTCCGTGTACACAGTCCAGTAACCTCTTCCTGACAATCTCCAGATCCACAAAATTGCTCACTTGGAATTTTGCAGTAAATAGAAAATTGCTTTGCTCCTTTCTCTCAGGACAGCACAGAAAATGAATCCAAATGAAAAAGCAAGTAGTGTGTATCTGGTAGACATAAACAGCGCAAGAAAGGCAATTCTGCTTTTCAGCCCTGCTGCAGAGCAAATGACCTTGGAAATAATAAAAAGCCTGGGGCCTGAGCACGTTGCAGAGCAGCACAAGCCTTTATTTGGGGAAAGGCTGGAAAGCAAAACCTGGAGGGATGGATATGTTGATGTGCAAGTCCCTACCAGCTGAAGTATCTGCGCTTGGGTCCGCGGCTCGCAGCAGACGGGGAAAGAGCTAATTAGTCCTTTCAATCCGCACCCGGTGCTCGTGGGGCTCTTTGCCCAAACCCTCCTTCCCCCGGTCGGGGTGGCGGGACGATGCCACATGGCCAGGGGCGAGCAGCCCTCCCCACCCCAAATTCGGTCACCCCTGCGAACATTTGCGAACAATGAAAACACGGCGAGGAGATCAGGGCTAATTCACGACTGGAGGAGGGAGGACGGGCTAAATTAATAACTAATAATTATAATTACACCTCAAACCACTGGACCAGAACATGACCGAAGAGAAAGCATGTGTCAGGCCCCTGGCTCAGCTCTGCGCCGGCACGTCGCAGCCAGCAGCATCGCCCACGTCCACCCACGGCACTCGGCAGCAAGAGCCCCACGGGCACCCGTCGCTTCTCCATGGAGGGATCGGAGGAGGACCAAGGAGAGAGAATGAGAGGCTGGATCTGAGCGTGGTTTATGTCGGAGGGAAAAGCTGCTTTTGCTGCCGGAGCTGCCAAGGGGCTGGTACCACCCAGAGCACGTCTCCCAGCACCCGCCGTTGCTCCTGAACCGCTGCCACCGCATGGCTCTGTCTGTACCGGGTCCAGCAGGCGCTGCCAGCGCCAGCACCAGCACGCTCGCCAGGTCATTGTGTGCTGCGAGCAGGGAAAATGAGCTGGTTTGGGGTTTGCTTTTTTTTTTTCTTCCTGCATTTCTTCTTAGAAATGTCAGAAAATTGGAAAGAAAGAAAGAAAGAGAGAGGAAGAAAGGAAGGAAAAAAAAGAAAGGAAAGGAAGGAATGAAAGGAAAGAAAGGAAGAAAGAAAGGAAAGAGGAAAGAAAGGAAGAAAGAAAGGAAGGAATAAAGAAAGGAAAGGAAGGAAAGAAAGAAAAGAAAAAGGAAAGGAAAGAAAGAAAGGAAATAAAAGAAAGAAAAAAGAAAGAAAAAAGAAAAGAAAGAAAAGGAAAAAGAAAAAGAAAGAAAGAAAGAGAAAGAAAGAAAGAAAGAAAGAGAAAGAAGGAAAGAAAAGAAAGAAAGAGAGAAAGAATATATATTTGAAAGAAAGTCTGTGGCAGGCAGCCAGCAGAAAATATGTATTTTAAAAATACAGGATCCTGGAAAAGAGCAAAAGGGCAACATGCGCACAATCTGCTCGGCGCGATTTGCTTGGTGCCGAGGACACGATGTCTCCCTGTGCCGCGTGCGGGTCCCGGGGACAGCTTCACCCCACCGCAACTGCCCCGGCGCTGCTTTGCCGACCCGTTTATCCAATACAGGGGACCAAAACTGGTTTGTAATTTCAAGAAAGGCCGTTGATCTGAAATAATCCCAATATTTGCTCTGTTACCGCTGCTTTTTAAGCCCTGGCTGGTCCCAGGCGGAGCGGGGGGACGGGTCCGCAGCCGGCAAAGCCGAATTGAGGCCTGGCTGCCGGGACGGCTGAGCGAAAGCAGCTTGCCTGGCTGTGAATAAACGACGGGCTTAGGTTTCACCGGCGTTGGAAGGGGCAAAGCAGTTAGCCACGGGGTCTAGACAGCTGAGAAATGCCCCTGTGACCTACTCGCGTATCTCCCGGAGTGACGTCTCCCTAAATCTCAGAGCTTGTTAACTCGGTTGCATTTGTATTTTGTAGCAAACTATTTAATCTGAGCTTCGGAGGTACAGCTTGCCTCTGCAAAAAGCAGTGGAACGACGAGGGGGGGAAAGGGAAAAAGTAAACCCCACCTGTTTCCTGTTTTTATTTCCCCCACCCCCACCTTTCTTTATTTTTTTAGTGTTCCCTGGTTATTTGGGAGCTCCTGCAACTTGTCCAGAAATACCTCGGCTGGTTCAGTGGCATTTTGGAGCCCAGGAATTTAAGGAGGGCTTAGAAATTCCTAACACAGCTTTCAACGTGAGCGAAGGTAGCTCGCTGCTTTTTTCAGTTAGCATTTCTGCCCTCCTTTGTGTCTCCCTTCCCCTCTCCTGACCTCCCCCTCGCCCCCCCCAAGCCCGGGGATGTGGTACCCGGCTCGTCCTCTCCCGCCCCGTGTCCGTGGGGGTAGCCCAGACATTTGGTGCACACGTGTGGCGGTGGTGGGGAGGTCCGAACGCTCCCTCAGACAAATCTTATGAGCGGTTCCTGCAGACTTCTGTGTCTCTGCTGGGAGTTTTGGAGGCAAATTTCCACGATGCTTCACTGTAGGGGAGAAATCCTGGCTGCAGGAGTGGTTCGAATACAACAGTCGGGAGATAGAGGTTTCAACTGATTTCTCTCGGGGTCGGCTGGCATCGCTGGGGTGGTGCTTTACTGCCCATCGGGTGTTGGGAGCAGTACTCATTTGGGGAGAGGAATTTCCTAAGCTCTGCACGTCTCAGTGAGAAGCAGCCAAATTTCCTCGTTAGAAAGATTCCCTGAGAAAACAGTCAGGATGGAAAACCACGCCATGAAAGCACGTATCACCTTCCCTGCAACAGCCAGCTATACCTCAGCTGCCTGTAGGAGCCGGGTTAGCAATGCGGCGAGAAAAATGTTTGTGAGATGCTGCCCCGCTACCTAGAAACCCGTATACATCTCCGATATGATCTGTACCGCTCGCCTTACAATAAACCAATATATTTTAACTACGACCCGAAATGTTGCAAAAGAACCTTTTGAGTAAGTCTCTTTGGTGCAATACAGATACGTCAAGGCTGATTGTTATTGTACATGTCAGGGCTGTTGAAGTGCGGGATAAAGAAGGCCATTGTGCTCCCACGGAGGGGACAGCTCGGATGATTAATGACTGCTCCCTCAATTCTCCGAAGAAGAGATGGAAGTCGGATAAGGCCTCCGCTGGCGGTAGGGGCAGAGCACCAGAAGACATACCCAGAGCAAAAAAAAAAAAAAAGGACAGGGCTCCGCGTGGAGGGGCAGGATCAATAGGCAGCAGCCTGCCGGAATGCCGGCAGCTTGCCGGCTCGGTGCGGGAGCAGGGAGGTGTTCCCTGACACTGGGGCTTGTGTTTGCTCCTCTCACCTCCTTTGCTAATCCAAGCTTTTTTCTTGCAGCTTTTCTGCCTCGGAAAGTGGCTCTCAGGAAGGCGGATGGTTGTCCATTCAGTAAAACGAATGGCAAAAAATCAGGGAAATTGCAAATTGATCTTTGCCGAACACGCACGGCGACTTTGTTACCTATTTTTTAAGCCTCCGCGCAAATACCTCCCGGTCTAATTCTAAGGCGTGCCAAAGTAAATTACATTTAGTTTGCCTTAAATAAGCAATGACTCTTCCAGGAAAGGTTTGTCTCTTCTGGGCACTTGCATCATTTATCATTGCTCCACTGTTTTGAGTTGGCTGCCCTTTTAGGGTGAGATGTCTCTTGGTTTTAGTGTGTGCACAACCATGGAGAGGACAAGGTCTTACCCCAAGAAAAATGTACTGAGAAGATGTCATTAAAGCTAATGAGAGTCCAGGCAGCTGCAGCTCATTAGAGATTGCCTGGGGCCAATTGTAACTGAGACCTTTAAATATACATCATAGTCAAATAAACAACATCATATTCGATCTGCAAAGTCTCTATCAGTTCCTGCCCAGTCCTTATCGCTCAGCCTTACATTTTGCTGAGAAAATGTTCCCTGTTCAATAACAAACCCAGAAACAAATGAGAGCATCGCACTTAGGAGCGATGGGCTGAGAAATGGGGGCGGGGGGGAGGGTGTCCCTTCTTCTGAAAGCTCCATTTGAAATTAATTGATTGCAAGGGTAGGAGACACTCAGGGTTCAAACTCTCCCCCCTGTCCCCAGGACGACATGGAAAACAGGTAGAAGAAGCTGCAAAGGCGCTGAAGATGGGCACGTTTTAAGCAGTGAGTGAGCAATTATTTTTGTCTCTGGCTCCTTTCTTTGGCTTCAGGACATGACTTTACCGTAAAAGAGAATGAGAGGTTTCTGACACTACTTTACATTTGTTGTCGTTACGACGCATTTAGCGAGGAATTACAGATTTACAAGCGCAGGGGTTTCCTCCTCAATCAGCAGAGCCCCCAGCGGGGCTTCCCACCGCCCCCCCTCCCCACGCGGGCAGGAGCCCCCCCCCCGGGCTGCGGCCGTGGGCAGGCTGTGGGCTTCCTCCTGTCCTCACCCCACGTGTGATTATTAAGTTCTTATCGCAATAAGGAGTCACTGACACTGGGCTGCTTTCCAGGGAATGCTGCTCCCTTAATAGGCCATTATATCTCGGTAATAAGGGCTAAACTCTTCTGGGGGCATTTAGTCATAAATTAAGTAAAATAACACCGCCGATCCCACCTTTCTCCCAGCCCTCGCTAAGGGGGGGGTGATGCTGTCGGTGGATTCCCTCCTCTGCTGGCTTGTTGGGGCTGATGCAGGGGGTGCACAGCGCTGCCTGGATGGTGCAATGTCCCGTCCCGCTGTCGGGGCCATGTCTGAGTGCCCATAAATAATGCAGATGATAATAAAATAAATTGGGGACAGGCCGTGGCTGGGTTCATTGACTCCCAGCCCAAGAGCTGGCTCCCAGCTGAGGTCTCAGCACTCTCACATAACAAAGGGCATCTCCCTCTTCGTGCCGGGGGCTGGGAACCGAGTGCTCTTACCATGGGTATCTGTCTGCCTTAGGGCACGGCATCACAGGCAGGCTAATCCCCACAAAGGGGCGTGAAGGCAGCACAGACACCCCCCTTCAGCTGGACATGCTGCATTTGGGTGGCTGAACACCATCCTCTGCAGCTACACTGTGGGGTAGGTACCAGCCTGGGCACATCAGACCCAGAGATCCGGGTGTTTTCTGGCTGTTGGCCACAGCTTGGCCGGAGAGGCTGCTGACGCCGAGCAGCACAGACCATGCCACCCCCAGGGTACCAAACCCTCACAGCATCCCGGATGGGGTGACTGTGTCCACCCTGCCGACCAGGAAGGGTCCCTGCACCAACCCCAAGCCATGTTTAGCAGAGCTACCCAGCCCAGCCCAAAGCTGTGCTAACAATTCCCCACTCCCTGGCCCCGTTTTATCCATCGCTGTGGATCCAGTCACACCATCTCATAGTGCCCTGGGAGAGCTGAGCTCGGGGTCATCGCTGCCTGCCTGGGGCTGCTACACCCTCTGTGTTGGTCAGACTAAAACCATGGGCCCATCTCTGCCCTGTTTAGAAAGCTCTGGAGCTTAGGATTAAGCAAGTACTGTGAGGGCTTGCAAGGTGGTCTCATAGCATGGAGGCTTGTGAGGCGGCCTTCCACCACGGGAGCTTGCAAGGTGGATGGTGAGCTTTTGCCTTCTTCTTCTCAACGATGCTGAAACACAGAGCAGATTAGGACACCAAGAAAGTGAGGGACATGGATGGCAGTCCAAGGAAGGACCATCTCCTGCACCACCAACTACCAGGGAAGGAGCATCATGTGGGTGCAGCTGGGGCAGAGCGGCTGCATCCCGCCCAGAAAAAGGAGCGGTTCCCTGCTTGCTGTTCCAACCAGCTCTGGTTTGCACTGGCGTGGGATCCCACATGCTGCAACCCCGTAGGGACCTTGACCAAATGGCGACCCCGCTGCATCCATCCTCAGGCATTGAGATGGGCTTTGGCAGAGCTGGGGTAAAGGGAGGGGGTCCCGCTGGGGACCTGGGGCAGGACCCTGGCCTGATGTCCTACCCGGGGCCAGCGGAGCTGCCAGCACACTTGGAGCTGGGCAAAATGAGACAGGCACATCTCCGTCCCCTGGGAACGGGCACACGGAGGGCTCTCCTGCTTGCGCTGTGTCTCCAGCCCTCAGGAGAGGGAGGTACAGCTGTGCTGGCCTGGGAAAACCCTGCAGACACACGGCTTGTTTGAGACGGAAGTTGCACCGCTTCGACTTCGCTTGGCTTTAAAGCCAATCTGGTGAAAGCCGTGCAAAACCTTCCGCAGAGACCGCCCCCCCCCCCCCCCCCCCCCCCCGCCGCCCCAGCGCCAGGTATATTGATTTAATTTGCACCTGTGCATTTCTTGGCACAGCCCGACCCGCGGCAAGCCAGGAGTAAATTCACTTAGGAGACTTCTGGCACAAAGCTGCCCCGGCTGAGCTAAGCCAGCGTGAAACAACACGAGTTCAATAGGTTCAGCTTTGCGTGCAGCCCGAGGTTGGGCTGTAGCTTCAACCCTGCCCCGAGACGGCAGAAGAGAACAGGAGGTGTTTGGGGTGAAGGGTTTTGTTGCCGGTAATTTATGTTTCCTTAGAGCAGCCCTTTGCTGCTACCCACAGTGCAAGGGGGAGGCTCTGGAGCTGCCTGGCTCCCCCTTGCCCTCCCTGCACTACCAGCACCCTGCAGGCAGTGGGATGCTGTGACCAAGCGGGTTCCCTCTGCCCTCCCCAGGCCCTAACGCGGCCGGGAGCGAGAGCACCCTGGGAGCCGTCCCGCTGCCGACCTCTGCTTGGGTGATGGGGATCCGCGAGCAGGATGCTGATGCTCGTATTTGAGGTTTTATGCTCAGTTCCTTTCTAATCCCAATTTTCAATTGCTCATAACTTATGTCATTTAGGCTGGAATTTTCCAGACGTGAGCTCTCTACAAAGGTGGCTCTTTCCTTTTCCTTTTCTTTTTTTTTTTTTAACCAACTGAAAGCTTTCAGCCAAATGGTCTGGCCGTGTCCATTTTCTTTCTTCTTTTTTTTTTTTTTTAGTGAGCATACAGCAAACACAGACTTTTCCCATTATATATTAAAATTATAGTTATAGAGTCACCTTTCCTGCTGCGGTGTCAGCGGGGAGAGGGCCTCTGGCCGACCGCCGGGGAGCTGGCGTGCAGTGGGGGATGCTGCCGTCCAACCGAGCTCGGTTTTCCCCAGCTCACCCAAGCACTGACCCTCCCCAGGGCCCTTTGGGTGCCCTGGAAAACCTGAATTATGACCCCTGGGGTCCTCCCAGATTTCTCAAAGGCACTGATTTCCAAGCAGGGCTGGTAAATACACATTTGCAGGTATTTCTGATGTATTTATGCTGTTGCTCCTTGTCATCTCCCCACCACGAGGGACTCGTCCCGACTGGCGAAGGCATCTCATGAGCATTCCCACTTGGCTTAGGATGGCCAGCAGTGGGGACAGGCAGCACACACATCCGACGACGTGGCAGGCAATTTTGCAAGCTCCTCCCTTCCTTCTGGTAGCAAAGGGGTTAAAGCCAATGGGGTTGAATCCTGGGGGGCTGCTGGGGGGGTCACGGCTGTGCAGAAGCAGCTCCCCCCTCTCCTCCGCTGCTCGCCATGATGTCACCTCGCCGCCCTCGCCACGGACACATTAAATGAGCCCGTCTGCTAACGGGGGTGGCGGGGCCAGGACACGCAGGTGGGCAGCACCTGGCTGGGGGTGCCCATGGCCGGGGCTGGTGCAGGACCCCAGCCCACAGCGCAGCCCCCACCGGGGCCACGTGCCTCCTCCTGGCCACCCAGACTCTTCAGAGCAGCCGGTGGGCAAGGTGAGTCGCTGTGCAACCCAGCGTTCGGTCTGCTCCCCATCTCCCTTCCGACACCTGATGGGAATCTGGAGCAGGTGATGACCAGAGAAACTCCCCGTGACATTTTCCAGGCACGAACGGGTCGTTCGATGGTGCAGGCGTCGCCCAGGCCAAGGCCCAGGTGGAGGAAACATTATTTCTTGGTGCTTTTTTTTGTGGCAAGGATGACCACAGGGCATCCCTGTGGTGCCTCCTCCATCCCCATCCCACCCTGCCAGGGGATGTGGGTCCAGCCCGCACCCTTGTGCAAAAAAAGTCCCTTCCCGCAGCTCCTCTCCTCAGCAGAGAAGAAACACACGCAAAGGAGGCTCCTATGTTTCTCCAATTAATGTAATTAAGAGAATTAAACTTTTGGAGAGAGCGAGTTTTTCATTTTCTTTTTATTTGATTAGGGAAATTCCCACTGCACGCTTTGTGCAAATGAAACCCAGGCTCCTTTCCGTTGTTCGGTGGCCCCAGGAGGACGCGTTACCTTTCAATCTCGCACGCTAATGTGTTTAGAGTTAAAATCCCCCCTGCCCCGGGCGGCCGAAGGAAGGATCCCGGAGCCTTGATTAAAGCACGGCTTCCCGAGCAAGGACGTTGCATGTGGAGCTGCTGGGCTCACGGCACGCCCTGCACAGCTAGCCCAGTCTCCGCGCAAATAGCGGGAGATGCCCGTGCATCCTGGAGCTCCCAGTTTTCTGGCGTTTAGTCCAGGATGGTGCAACAGAAGCCAGGGAAAAAGCAGTGAAGCCCTGGGGTTCGGTGGCCGGTCCCCACACTTGGCCAGAGATCTGTCCTGGCCAGCCTGCCCACATGAACTCCAGTGCCGCGGCCCCATCAGGTTTACCACATAATACTGAAAAGTAATTATTTTTGTCAGCCTGAATATTAAAATGTCTTCTCCACAAGGCTGGGTTTAGCTATCAAGGTTATTGAAAAATAAAACACAAGGAAAAGCCTTTGTACAATCCTGCCATGAGGCCTCAGGAACTTATACTATCCCACAAGCGCTCCAAAATTACGAGCCAGGTCCCCAAAATGAGATAGGCTTAAAAATCAATAAGAATTAAAAAATACATTATGGCTTTTAATTTTTCTTCTGCTTTCTGAGCTTTTTGGGCACACAGGGGATGTGTTACACATTAATGAAAGCTGCTATTCTCATCTAAACACAATTTCAGGTGGTCGTAACTTTGAAAACCATGGGGGACATGACCGGGTCTGCAGCAGGTACAAACCAGGACAGAGAAGAGCAATCCAAAAACTGGGGCAAAGTGGCTCTTTTAGCCCCATTGGGGTTTCTTGCAGCGGGAAATGTGTCTAGAGAGAGCCAAACCAGCTCTTTTTTATTTTTTCCCCCAGCAAAAATCTGCTGACCCAGAGTCTGGCTTTCCGGTTCCTCCCAATTAGCGTAATGAATCGGAGATAGAGCTCCAGGAGCGCCGTCTGGGATGGGAGGAAACCACAGGACGGCTCCGGAGGCGGCGCGGGGCCAGTGGGGCCACGCCGCCACGAGTACAGGTGGCCCGAGAGTGGGCTGGAGGTGAGGCTTGGATTTCCTGGTGTTTGTCGCCTCTCCAGTAAAAACTTTAAAGATCCGCCACAGAAGATGAACGGGGTTATCTGGATTTAGCAGAAGGCGTTAGCTCTCTTTTCCCCTCCAACAGAGGAGCGGGAACAGCTCCCTGTGGTCAGGAGGCTAAATTTGAAGCTTTAAAGCCCATCAGGTTTCTGGGCTCGCAATGAGCACTTCTGATTCTATCATTTTTTTGATTAGGTGAAATATTTTTCTCTGTTAATCTGTAATTCCTCCAGCTTTTCCAAGGGTTACCCAGAGGAGAGAAACTGGGAGGAGAAGGGAAGGGTCGGGCGATGCCGTGTTGGGATAATGGCACGGATTAGGATTTATGGATGCTCTTCCAGGTCCCCTCTTGGCCCTCGCTCTGTAAATAACTCTAAGGGCAGTGACTTGCTGGTGACAGTCCCATGGCTGCCCTGGGCACGCAATTTTGGAGCAGCAAAGCATCCGCAGCCAGCATGCAGGGACCGGCTGCCCATCACAACGGCGCTGGCAAACCTCCGTTTTCGGAGGATAACGAGCATTTTTGGCTGCAGCAGCGACGCAATAAAACGCCATGAACTGCTGGTTGCAGGCTTCTGCCGTTGCTGCTCGGAGCATCTGTGGAAGGGAAAACTTCCCAGCGTAACATCCACAGCCTCTTAAGTAAATAGTCTTTAATGTTGCACTAAAGGGTTGTAGTCTTAATATGTAAAATCTGTTTAGCTTTTTTAATTCTTGGATCGTGCTGTGGAAAGTCCTCCAGAACTTGCCTGTTGGCTTTTTTCCCCCAGCCTTTGGTCTCGGAGGAGCCACGGAGAGGAACGCCTTCCCGCAGAGCCGGCCGTAACCCCAGGCGAGCAGGAGGAGATGCCCTGAAGATGGCAGCAAGGCCATGGGCACCACGCAGCTGGGGCTGGCGACAGCGCGGGGATGGTGGGTACCACAGCGTGCCGCTAAATGCTGTCTGAAGCAAATATTTTGCTTTTAAGAAAAAAAAAAAATGGGGGGGGGGGGAGGGGGGCAGAGAGCTGTTTTGTAACAAATGCCGGAATGCTACCCACAGCTGGAAGTTTCTGCTAAATCAGGATGGAGCAAATCGCACCCACTTGCTGCAAACCTGCCAGAATTGCTAAAAGGCTCCTCAGCCCCTCACAGCTGGGTCCCTCCCTGCCCAGCCGCAGCTGAGCCTTTTTAAAGACCGATGAAGGATGGGGTGGGTTTCCCTGCTGGCTCTGGCTGCAGGCAGCTTCATGCAGAGGGAGTTATTTTAGGGTCTCATCCTTTTCTCGTGCTCGTAGCCCTTGGCAAAGCAGGCTCGGTGCTCATCTGCGGCTGTTCAACCGATGGCATGAAGGCAAGTGTGGACTGGAGCCGGTACCCGCTCAGCGCCCGATGGGGCTGTGTGTACTCGGGAGCCCTGGCCGGGCCTGCCGGGTGCCGTTTAAATACGCGGTTAACAGAAAGAGCAATCTTTCCCCAGAGACCTCCTGGCCCCAAATTAGGGAGGCTGAAGCCCTGTCAGTAAATGACAGACTCTTGCCGGGAGAGGCACAAACAAGCGTGCGGGGGCAGCACCGGGAGGAGGAGGAGGAGGAGGTTGGGATGCTGCACGTGTGGTTTTGTCTAGACTAGGAGTGCTGCAGCTGAACTTGCCTCCTGTCCGGGGGGGGGGGGGGGGGCGCGGGGGAGGCCAGCCCTGACAGGGGATGGGGAGGTTTGGCGGGGGGGAGAACACCCCTGGAGAGGGCGGTAAGGGAGGGTGCTGCGGTTGGGTTGATGGAACTGGGCAGGAGGAGAGAGGCAACGCCCTTGGGACAAGAATACCTGGCCTCGGGGTTGCAGGTGGACAGGGGGGTTTAACCCACTGCGGTGGAAAAGCGGGTACGGAGAGGTGGCTGTGGCTTGCAATGAGGGCAAGGAACGTGGTGGGTCTGAGCAAAGACGCTTGGCAGCAGGGGTTTTGGAGAGACGTGGAGAGGTGCAGGCAGGGCCAGGAGGGTGCGAGGGGGCCAGCAGAGGCTCTGGCAGGTTTGCCGTGGGGAAGGGCCAGGTTCATGATGAAGCCGTGGTGCAGTCGGGGTGTGATGTGTAAGGGTCTGTGTGGGGCCAAAGCTCAGACCCGCTACAGGTGTTTTTGAGGAGGTGTGGGAGTGATGAGTGGAGCTGGGTGGAGGTCTGCCAGCCGGGAGGCTCAGAGATGAGCGTTCTGGGGTGGAAATGGAAAGGCCCTGTAGGTCCTTTATAATTCAGCTTGGAGAAACACAATGACTTTGCTGCTTTTCGAGACCAATAAGCCTGGAAGGGGGGAATATTTACAAGCCAAAAAGCAAGAACTCGGCAGCTTCCCATGCTCTGATCTCCACGTCCAACTTGCAGCTGAGGGACCTTCCCAGTGGGCAGCAGCACCCGGGCGCTGTGCGGGCAGAGCAGCCCTGCCTCCCGCAGAGCTGGGCCAGGCAGCAAGCAACGGGCTGGCCCTGGAGATGGGGGCCACTTCTGTGTGTAAGCGGTAGTCTGGAGATCAGGACCATTTGGGCCCCCAAACCTCAAGGTAAGGCCCCCGGGGCAGTGCTAATGGCCCCAGAGCTGCGTGTTGTGGTGGTGGTCGGATGGAGGGGAAGGGGATGGGTCCTGGGACCTAAATATCCATGTCTTGGGGGACAGCAGCTGTACAAAGAAAGCCCTGTGTGCCAGGAGGCAGGACGGAGCCCGCAGACAAACCGGGGGAGGATTAGGCTGAGATCGTGTAAACTCTGCAAAGGTAAAAGGTACTGGACCAAGGCATGAAGCACATGGCGGCGGGCAGCCAAGAACAGCTCCGGCCGTCTGTGCACAGACGCAAGGGGCTTCAAAGAAGAAGGGGTAAAGCAGCACGCCTGGCAGAGGCGGGAGGTGGGTGCGTGGCAGTGTTGCCGTGCAGTGGAAGGACACGGTGATGGGATGCGGGAGCACGTGGCAGCGAATGCCCACAAAACCCCAGCGCCGCCATACCCGGCACAAGCATATTTTCACAGTTGTGCCTATGGTTCAGCTCCAGCCTGGGATATGTGATAACTTTCCTAACTCTGTCTGGTATGGAGGAGAGGCTCGTGAGTCACTGCCGCGCCTCTTGAACCGTGGCATGTTGACCTAGCGCTTTGCAGCTACCACCAAAATGAGGGTACGTGGGTGCGCACGGGTCTGCAGTCCCCTCTTTGGAGACGGGGTCCAGCCAAGCCGATGATGCACCCGTCTGGCCCACCAGCATCACCCGTGTCCTTCCAGCAGCTGGCAAAGTCCAGGCAGCACCACGCTCTTGCTCAGACAAAATCTTTCTGTGCAATGTGTTGCCGAGTGGAGGGTGGCCGGAGCGGGCAGAGCTAAGCTGGCATCCTCGGTACCCCACCGTGGTGTCAGCATCCCTGGGGCCCCTGTGAGTCAGCACTTGGTCCCCTCTGCCTGGAGCCCTGCCAACCCCTGAGCAATGATTTCCAGCGCATGTGGCCAGGTTGTGTGTCAGGAGGATTAATGATAGAGGCTTCTTGCGGCTTTAAGAGATCTGGGTTTAATTTAAAACCAAAACAAAGTGTAGAAATTTAGGAGCAGGGGAGTTGCCGTCCTGGGGCAAGCCTGGGATGCAGCTCGTCGCGTATCCGATCTTGCAGTAACATGTGCCAGGACCTTCAGAGAAGGTACAAGCAAACACCTGGTACACAGGAAAAACCCAGCCTCCCAGGGGTGCTTTCTTCTTTGTCTTTTGCTATTAGTCATTAGCTTATGCTCCGAAGCACATGGCCTTATCTCCCCTCCAGGCATCTTCCTTTTATCTACCTTGACTCATGGAGCTACAGAAACTTCTATTAGCCGCATAAATGTCAGATCTTCTTTAAAATCTTACAAAATTCTTTGCCGTGTTGTATCTTACGGCAATGAGTTCCACACATTAATCATGTGTTGGTGTAAAAATGAGTTTCTTATCGGTTTTTAGCTTTCAGTCTTTGGATTTAGCCATCTGTCCTGGTAGAGCTTTCTCTGTTGCACCCACGAGCGTCCATTCCTGATGCAGAGTGAGCTGGATGCCAAGACGAGCTCTGGTTTTGTCTGATGTTTTCTGGTAATGGGCTTAAAGCCGGTGACAGGAAGAGCTTGACAGCAAACCTCCTTTTGCAAAAAGTCTTCCGCAACTTTCTTGCTGAAAAGAGGGGCTGGCGGTGGAGCAGTTCTGCATGCCAGAGGGATGGGAAGTTCAGGCTGAAGATGTCTCCCAAGGCAAAGGCTTGGGGATGTGCCAGGTTGTGGGAGGTGGAGGTTTGGGAAAGGGCTGCAGGGCTTAGCCAAGGACCAAAGGAAATGTGGAACAGGGGAACGTTTGTCTTGATTTAATTTGACACTTAAACTGGAAGGGGGTGATTTGTAGCTGTGCGCATTTAAAAAACTCCTTGAGACGGGGAAGTGGAGGCAATAGCAGGTTTGGATGCCAGATCAGATAAGGCCCTGTGGGTAATGCCTCTACCTTACTCATTTTTATTCAGCTTTATCTCCAGGCTCCTAAAAACCCAATAACTTGAAATCCTCCACTCCTGACTCCATTTCCAATGTCTCCTTTGCAGTGATATACCCAAACAGAGCGAGATGTGCACCGCTGTATTGACTTAGCCTAGCGCAGTCCTCCTTGGCCCCTCCATCACGTGCCCGAGGGCAGTTTGGTGCCCTGACCACTGCTGAACACCGAGCTGCGTGTCGGGATGTCTTGAGCAGCTTGGATTGCCACTGGGAGACTCGGTGGGGTAGCAGCCCAGAGCTGCTGGAAGAGGGTCCCGGAGCCCCCCACCATGTGCAAAATCCCGATACTGTGTGTCAGATGGTCCATACGGATCTTGATATAGGGACTGCTCCTCGCAGAAGGCAATAGGGGGAGGGGGTTGGGGAAGCAGTGTTGGGGAGATCATTGAAGGTTTTCCTCACCAGGGCCCGTTGCTTGTGCAGCACGGGAACGGAGCGGCCGCCTCGGGGCTCACTGGCCTCCCGGGCAGCCAAGCATGGGTGCATTGCAGGGAAGGAGGGAGGCAGGCACAGCCTGGGCGTGTGGAGGCATCGCTGAGGAATGTGCCCACACCCTCCACAGGGCACGTCACGGGGTGCTGGCATGAGCCGAGCCCCATACAGAGCCATTCCAGCAGTGGGCTCCCGAGACAGGCCCTCAGCAGGTACTGGAGTGGCTGGTCAAGCACGTGGAGGCTCAGAAAAGCACTGGCTGGGTTGAACGCGTTTTGGCACTGACCCTAATCCTTTCCAGCCAATACACTGATTGGAATTGAATTTCCAATATGAACAGTCATGGGACTCTATCCACAAGCCGGCAGGGAGAGCTATAGATTTTTATCATGTGTTTCACAGCTATTTCTTTTATTTAAAAAATAAATAATAGGAGTGACCGCTGAGAACACTCCAGTGGCCGAGCTCTCCTGGCGGTGCTGGGCAGGACGAGGTGGGCACAGATGTGACCGTGGGATGGTGAGGGGGGGACTCGCCCCGTCCCCTCCCCAGCTGCCTGCGGTGGAGCAGTAGCTGCCAGGGCTCCAGCCCAGCACCAAGGCAGGACCGGCTCAGCCCCGGCTGCGTTTGCTGGAGATTTCTCAGCCCCTCCGGGTTGGAGACGGGACTCCCGATGGACTTTGCAGCTGCAAGCGTTGCATCCAAACTGAGTTTCTTCTCCCTGCAGCTTCAACCTGTTTCTTCCTCGGCGTGAGTCCCTTCTTCCCTGCAGCATCTCCCCACCCGAGGGGTCCAGGTATCTGCCTCCCCCCTCCTTCCCTGGGGGGTGGCTGACCCCAGCCAGGCAGCTGCTCCAAACAGCTTTGCAGACCTCTGGCAGGTCTCGCTGTCCTTAGCCGCTCTCTCACTGTTTATTTCCCACCTCTGTTACCAGTGGCACCCAAAATGGGGCGTATTTACAGGCAAGACTGGCAGAGCTGGGGAGGGTGCTGGAGGCGAGATGCTCTTTTTGTATCTCCCAACAAAATGCTCCTTTTTTAATCTTTTAATTTTTTTTGCCGCAGTACCACACTCCTGCCTCGCGCTCAGCCTGCGATCCGTTACATTCCCCAGCTCTTTTCTGCAGAGCAGCTACCTTGCCAGCTTCTCTCCGTATTTATTTAGGCTTCCTCCCCCCACCCCGTATTTGCTCAGTTGAACCTTGCACTTGTCTTGGTGAACACCCTCCTGTTTTTCCTGGCTCTCTCTGGTTTATAAAGATCATTTTGAGCTCTAATCCTGCCTCGCTGTGTTGCCTGAGCGGTCCTGGCTCTGACACAAGGCACAAGCTCTCTAGCAGGTGATGAGAGGTGATTTGGGGCCTTTTAGAGCCCTGCACAGGTTAAGGACAGAGCCAGTTCCTCTTCCTCTGACCCTTTCCACCCTCATCTCTTTAACAAGGCTGGTCCACGTGGGGCAAATACCCAGGGAATGCTCTTGCTTGAGGATAAAAAAAAAAAAAAAGATAGGCAGCATGCCCAGGGAAAAGAAAACATCCTAGAGATGCTAGGAAAGGGGCACAGCAAGACTCTGCCCTGGAAGAGCCTCCCCTCCACCCCTGTTGTTATTGCTGCTCCCTCTTTTGACCTGAGCAGTTTGCAAATATTTTCAGTCCTGCAGGTTGTTTCCATTAGGAGGAAAAAATCAATGAGGCAGCCAAGAGTCTGTGGCTGAGCCTGCTCTCTGCTAAAAATGGACCCAATGCCGCTTTCCTGAGCGCAGCGGGATGGGTTTGCCTTTTCCCAGCTCTGACCCCGTCGCCTCCCGAAAGCTGCCTCTCCGGGCCAGTGCTCCAGGTCTCCCTGCCTGCCTTAGAGCTGCTCTGGCTTCTCCTCCCTCGCTCCGTGCCCAGCCCTGGTGCTCATCTTGGGCTGGGGTTCAGCAATTCCCACTAATGGGAAAACATTCCTATCATTTCATCAAGTCGCTTAATAATTTGCCAGAAATGCCTATTGATTCCTTGCACGCTTCTGTGCAGACAGAGGTAAATAAGAGTCATTCGTCATTGCATTATGTATCGGTAATTAAAAATTACTAGGTAACTTCAACCAAAATTGAATAATTTGAAGTAAAATTAAATAATTCTAGGTAATCAGTACTAAATGAGACCATTATTTTACTTATCAGTGACTAAAAATTACCAGGCATTTTTCCTCGTTTGGATGCTCTTCCTCCCCCTCCATGTCAGTAGAGCCTTTCTAATTTGTTTTAATTGTTAATTTTAATGAGTAGTGTTTTTCTGATAACATTTTAGTGTGCTTTTTGTTGTTTTGTTTTTTTAGAGATGGCTTTTATTGCATTGCGCAAAGCCTGAAGCACCTCAATGTGGGAGCAATTTGGAAGCTAAATTATTATTATTTATTTAAATCAAACCCTCCAGCCTCTTTAACCGTTTGGCTGATTCTGTAATTGCCGTAGCAGTGTGATGGAAATGCTCAGCGCTCGCCTCCTCGTGCTACAGGGCTGGCGAGGAAGCGCCTGGGTGCTCTTCTCAGCTCCTTGACCTCCCGCATGGCATGTCCCCTGCCACCGGTCCTGGTTCCTGGGAAGTTGGTCTTTTTTGATCCGGAGCAGTTCTTTTACCCTGGGTTTGCACAGCACCTCCTGTCAGTGTCCCCCAGTCGTGGGGTGATCCTGGCTCAGAGGCATCCAGGGGTGGCGGCGGGTAGGAACCTCCTGCTGCAGGGTCTCATCCCATCCAACAAAAAAGCAAGGTTTGGGGTTGGGTGGCAAGACTCACAATTTCAGCCCGATTTTTATCTGGTTGTGGCAGCAGGGCGTGGTGAGGCTGCTGGTGGACTGGTTTTAGAAAGGGAGGTGATTCTTGGATGTGAAGCCACTGAAATCCTTAGGTCAAGGATACCTGAGACGCTCCTTGAAGCTCTTCTGCTGCCCCAATTCCTTGCCTTGGCTAGTGGGGCTGTGGGGGTACACCGTCCACCTGGACCCCCCAAGATACTCCACAGCCCCAAGAGGCAGCCAGGATCTGTGTCTGGTCAAAAAGCCCCAAATGGCTGAAGGTAAGCTGTCACCCCGAGGTGCTCTGACCCTCGTCCGCACCCATCCCCTCTCTAGCTGTTTCCCAAGGCATTCCCAGTCCCTGTGCTCGCAAACTGGCAAGGGAGAGCGGGGTGGACTGGGCCAGCGCTGCTGTGTTCCTCTTGCCCTCAGATCTTGAGAAATTAGGGCTGATTTGCCTGGTCCCCTCATGAGCCTCCCTCCCTGGCAGCGGCATGCCTGGACCTCTGTGTCACCTCCCGTCTGCCCGGCAAGGGTTTGTCACCTCCCTGCTCCGTGGCACGATGCATTTGTGCATTCAGCCAAGAACGACGCTGGCTTGCTTTGCTGCTGCTGGGTTGCATTACAATCTTCTGTCTGCGGCAATTTGCTACGCACCATCGCCCCAGGGGCACGGCAGGATCTTCTGTTTGCCAGGTTGCTCCCTGTGAGCTGCACAGATGCCTTTCACCCCGGGCCAAAGCTCGGGGAATCCCTGTAGGTATCTCACTTAACGTGTTCCTGTCCTGGAGGTGCTGATGGGGCTGGGGTCTGGCTGCGAAGGGTGCGGGGACAGGCGGGACACCCTCCGGGTTAATGCTGTGCCGGGGCGCGGGGGTCCCCGCTCGGGGTGCCTGGGGCTATGCAGGCATCCTGCCCTGGGCTGCTCTGTGCTGTAATGGCAATTAAAGGGGAAAAAACCTGCTGCCTCCTCCGTGGAGGATGGAGTTTATAAAATATCCTTCTAATGTCCGCTTACCAGCCTGCGATAGCCTCTGCTTTGAGCTGACCAAATAAGACAGCAGGTGGAATAAGCAAATCGTTTAGGGATTTATTTTATTTTATTTTATTTTAGTGAGTTGATCTTCCCTTCCCTGAAGTCCTAGAAAATAACTGGTTGGAAATCTTCATCTGTTGCTGGTGTCAGGCCTGTCTCTGCTCTCCGTGCTGTGGTGCTTTCCTGGGCCATCCGCAGGCTCAGGGCAGGGAACGGGCTGGGAGGCAGCACCGAGGACGGGAGCCGGGGGATGGCTGCTGCAGCCGGGGAGCAGGGAAACTGTTGGGGTTTGTTTAGGGAGCCAAAAGAGGAGTAAGGGTGGACTTACTCCTGCACGCTCTGCTCCTCTCCCACATGCATGAGATCACCCATCTTCCAAAACCCAAGCAATCCAGCGCAATCTCCACCCTGGGCTGGGACTGCTGGGGAGATACCTGGCAACACCCGCTGCCGTGCTGTTGAGGGGCATCCAGAGGCCCCCAAAGTCTCTTGCCCACTTGCCCAGCCCGGTGGCCCCAGTCCCTGGCTCCGTGGCCAGCCCCTGCCCTCTGCTGATGAGACCTGGAAGTGCCAAATTCAAACCGAGCGGCCCCAAATCTGCCGGGTGCCCAGCAGAGCTGGGTACTGGGGGGTCTGGATGTGGCTTTTCATTGAGGTCTGCCTGGAGAGGCTGCTCCCCGCCTCGTACCTCTCACACCCAGGAATAGTTTTGTGGTACTTGGCATTCATTCCCCTACACTTAATTTCATCCTATTTAGAGCTAGTAAAAACTATTCCCTGCAAGCAATTTATTCAACAAATGTAGCTGGCACTTTCTGTTACTGAGTTGTCCAGGAAGAGACCACAATTTTTAATGATTTTTTTCCATTCAGCGAATGCTCTTTATGACCGTATTTGAGCTTGAGGTTCTTCATGAATGGCAGTATAGTAAAAAAAAAAAAATATCCGGTGGCCTATCTGAGCTGCAGAGTTTGCTATTCATGCTGCGAGGCTGGGCACCTTATCGCACCACGTATTGTTTCTCTCCCCTGAATAGGAGCCCTTGTCTCCCTCAACTACCTCCACTTCTACCCAGAACAAAATTAATTTCATCCTGCAACAAATCTGGCTGCTTGATTAAATGAATCTGTTGCCAACCCCGAAAGATCTCTCGGTGAACAAAATTTCATTTCTGGTTGAACACCCACCCAGCCAGCCACGGATACAAGCGGGTGGAACCCAGAGGAGCTCAGAGCTGTATTTACACTGCTAACCTGCCCCTGATCCCTTCGCTCCTGCTTATAACACCCTGGAAGGCAGCTCCTGAAGGTGTGCACATACCCTGGGCACCCGTGGATGCACACGGAGCTCCCCCCACCCCGATGCCTGCTCCTGGCTGATGCCTAGTCAAGCTTGACAGATTGAGCTCTTTTAATTTTTCCTTAGAAATCAATCCCTCAAGCCCTTTAATCTGTTGTAGGGTGTGTGTCCCCCACCTCTCCACATTAATTTCTCTACAATTTGGTGTGTTCTGAAGACCTGGGTGTATTACTGAACCTGGGGTTGGAGGTACGATTCTGCTGGCATCGCGTCCCCATCCCTACCCAGCTCTTACCCTCCGTTACTCGCAGCCTGGGATGATGCCGCCTGCTCCTGCTGCCATCCCACGCGCTCACTCTGCCTTGTTTCCAGGGCTCGCAAACGGCATTGAAGCCCTTTTTATTCTGTCTAATCATGACAAACGTAGAGAAATACTCACGGTCGCTTGCCTTGGGAGGGGTTTGCCAAAACCGTCCTATTCTGGAGTGTTTTTATAGTAACTGTGTGATGAGGAAAAGATGGCGAGGGCTCACCGTTCCAATTAGGATCGTTTCTGTCTTGCAGGAGGGATTGGCGGGTAGTATTTATGGATATGAGTAGGTTCAGAAAAATTCCTAGCACCATCTGTTTGAGAGAGAACAGGAAGAATTTCAATATGCTTTAGACCTTGAAGAGTAATGTTTGTATAACAGGCTCATAAAATCAATTTCTAATAGTTACAGGTACCCCCTCAGGAATTTAAATAGTCTGTTAACAAAGTTATTCCATCTGCCAAGCAAATACATTAAATATGCATGCACCATACTGTATATATGGTTGCATGTGCCTTCTACTGCACGGCGTGCCCTCGGGTCCTGCATGCCAGTTTTGCTCCTGGGTTACGCTCGGTCTTTCCCGGTGGCACCGTGCTGTGTATTCCTGATTCAATGTAAGCTCGCTCACCTGCCTTTGGCCTGGTGGATAAATCGCCTTTATGGCCACCTTGTCCCCGGGGGTCACTCTGTCCTGGTCCCCTTCCCGTCTCCAGCTCGGCTGCCATATGACAGAGGACTGGCTGCGGGGATCAAAAGGGCTGCAGGTGACAGGAGGGTCTGAAGCACAAATAGGGAGCCAACAAGGGGCAGGATCAGTCCCTTCACGCTCTCTTTGCAGTTTTCTTAAGCTGGCGTTGCAGCCTGGCCGATGGGCCAGCTGGGCTTTGCTCTGCTTCCAGTCTCCTCGCTTCTCTGCGATGCCTCGCTTTCCCATCGCCGCTTTGCATCCGTCGGCTGCTCGGTGCCAGGGCTCCGCTGCATCCCGCCTCGGACGTTTGAAACCAGGCTGACAACGCGGGGCATATGCAGATGAACTGCAAATATGTAATCCCGTTAATTAAATAGTTTGTATGTAATACTGCCCGTGGAGCTGTGCGATACCTGGCCAATTCTGCAAAAGTTGTATTCTCTGTGTTATCGAGAATGATTTATGGCGAGAGTTAGGCTGTGTGTCCACAATATCGATGGAGGAGTTTGCTGCCTATTGTGTTTAATAGCTGTTGGGGTGCCTTTTTGTACCGTCATGTCATTTGCTGCCTGCCAGCCTATGCAGGTCTGGGAGCATGTCTCCCTCCAGGCAGAGTTATTGATTACAGCGTGGTTGGGGTAGCCGCCGGCCGGGTGCCGGTCATGGGTGCCTTCTCCAGAAGGCTAGCACGCGCTGAGCTGTGGCAGGCGTGGGACTTGCTGGCCACCATCCCCACATCCCCCTGCTCGCCCGGTGCAGCATCACCCCGGGGAGGGTGCCCCAGCTCCCGCAGGGAGCCCGGCTGGTGGGGAAGCGATCTGCCCTCCCCACCTTATTTCAATGGGAAACGAAGTGAAGCGTGAGCAGCCCTCTGTGCCAATAGAATTATTTCCTTCCCCCCACCCCCCCCACCCCCCCCCTTTCTTTTAATGTAGTCAGTGAAACCTCTTTGCTGGGGAGTGGAGGTGGAAGGCTAAAACCTCAGGTGAATTGCAGCGTGTGCCGCTCCATATTGTGGCGAGGCAGCCCCCTGCATGGCCCAACCTGCACAGTTTTAATGGATTTATCCTCTCCACCCTGCAGGCAGATGAGGCACAGAAATCCCACGGGATTCACCAGCGGTCAGGCAGGAGATGTCCCGGGGGGAAGAGGCAAACCCCCCGCACGCCTGGGGCACGCCGGGAGGCTGGGATTTCCTACGCGTTCTTCTAGTGATGATCCCTTTGTGCTAGGCGGTTTCTTCTTCTTTTTTAATTTAAAAATCCATATTCCCACTTCCACATAGCTCGTTATCTCAGGGCGTGTGATGAGGTGTCCAGGGGTCTGTCCCGGCAGAGATGATGCAGAACACATTCGCGCGGGCTGTTGGATCTGACCCCCCCTCTCCCTCGGGGAGCGGGTGGTTTTCATTTCAGCCTCTTCCATTAGAAGCTCTAAGGGGAGCTCCGTCTATTAACTGAGAACTGCAGGCCTGTAAATTTTGGCAAGAAAAAGCCCTTGGAAGCAAATCATCTGTATTTTCTCAGGGCTGTTTGTCCTTCCTCTTTACATGTGCAGCCTTTGCTGGTCGGGAGGCAGGTACTGCTGCTGACTCCTTCTCCACATGTGCAGATTGATGGTGTCTGCTCCAGAGCCCGCTCCCTCTTCCTTTCCTCTCCCTCTCCCTCTCGGTTTTGTTCCTTCCCTTTTGAGCTGTTTCTGCTTTGTTTGGGAGACTCCTTTAGCTGCCAAGTCCTGATTTGTATCTGTTCATTTCCTAGGGCAAACGCATTGATCTGTGATTTCTGTTATGATACTGCAGATTTCTGTTCCCTTTTTTCTTTTCCTTTTTTTTTTTTTTTTTTTTTTAAACTTTATCCTGCCGTCCAGGAGGTGGTTTCTGCGCTACGGAGAAGCACAGTGTTTCTAGAAAAATGTGTGTTTCCCTGACTCATAGCTGTGCCTAATTGCGTACAGAGCGAGCGTCCATCCCTCTTAGTTCCAGTGTAATTCTTTGTGGTGTGTTCCTTTGTGATTGTGTTATTCCAGCAATAACAGCCACTCTCCTTCCAGATATTTATTCTTTTCATGAACATCAGCATACTGGCAAAGGGTTGGGCTTTTTTTTTCCATCTTAATGCTCTACTTCATAGCTCAAATCGGGGATTTATGCTTCAGGGATCTCAGAGAAGACTTTCCTCTTTTCTGCTACCTCTTTCCAGAAGTGCCGTCTTTCTGCGCCGGGATTTGGAGTTCTTGGACATGTGTTACTGCTGCCGGGGATGCTGCTTGCCGCTTTTATACTTGTATTTACTGCAGTGCTTTGCTCTTTAATTTTGTTGTTCTCTTTCTGGCTCAAAGGCGAAGTGATGCAAATGAAGGCTGGATCATTTGGGTTGCAGACAAACAAACCCTGGCCACCCCGAGAGCGGAGGCTGGGGAGGGAGCGGGAGGGCAGTGGGCAGCATCTCTCCGTGCAGCTGCTGCGGCTCTGGGCGTCCAGCGAGGGCTGGGACCGAGGGACGACAGCCTGGGCCGGGGCGGGCGAGCGCCCGAGGGGTCCCCAGCACCTTACACAGCGAGGGCAGGAGGAGAAAGCGTGGGTAAGGCAGGGATGCCTCCCAAATATACTGCTTACCTGTATCACACCTCTCCCTGCGCTGAGGATAAAGCGTTAGTCTTTCATCCTGGAAGACCTTATTTTTTATTATGAGTTAGTTTTACAGCACCCTGATGTGTGCTCAGCACTTTACGGTGCGGGGAGAAAGATGAGGTCCATGCGACAGGTTTACCTGGCGTTAAATCCTGACCGAGTTACAAACGAAAGAGGCAGTATGCCCGTGTCCTGGCCTTCCTCCTGCCTTGCTGCCGCAGGGGCTTTGAGCCGCTTCTACCTTTTTTAGCGACGTGAGAGGGTTTTCCAGCCCCGTGGCAGCCTCGCGTATGGTGCACAGCTCCGAAACGGGGACCAGCGAACCGTGCGGTGCTGGGACCGTCCGACAGCCTGGCACAGCCCTCCCGAGCCACCTGCGAGCGGGGGCAAAATGTTGGCATCCAGCGAAGGCTCGTTCGCCCAGCCCGGCGTCTCAGCTGCAGGCTGTGCCGGAGCCGGTGGGACCTGGCAGCCGGCAGTAGCCGTGTCGGGGTGGGTTTGCAGCCGGGAGCCGTGATGGAGGAGGGCAGGCTGTGCCGGAGCCATGCCCCATCTCGGGCAAGCTCTCGGTGCCCTGCCAGAGGGTCGTTGGGTGCTAGCAGCACCCCAACCCCATCGATGGAGAGGGGCAGCCTGCCTCCCACGGCTGCTGGGGCTGCGGGGGTGTTCGTCCTCGACCAGGGTCGAAACGAGGAGATGATGGGCCCTCTGCCACATCTCCGTCCCCATCCCCGGGCGCTGCCGTCACCCTCCCCGGCTGCGTGGGAACGGCTCCCGGGGCTGGAGCATGCCGAATTTCACTTTTCAAATGGGGCTCCTGGCGCCCGGCCAAGCAGCGCTTCGTGTTGTCAAATATTTTGGCAAACCGTGTCTCAGCTTTAGTCTGAAGCTTCTTTCGCTAGGGAAACGGCGTCGAGCCGAGCAGCCAGCGCAATCCTGGCGCGGAGGGGAGCGCCGAGCTGCCGGCCGCATCCTGTGCGGGAGGTGCTGGTGCTGGGCTGCCGTCGCGTGCTGGCTGGGGTGCGCTGGGGACCGCAGCTGGGCAGGATGACTGTGGAGAGCAGTGAAAGGGCCAAGAAAAGGTGCTTCAAGGTGACTGAAATGATTTGTGAAATCAGGCTGAGCGGGGCAAATTGTATTGACAAGAATAAGAAAACCCTAAAAAGTGATTTTTCAATTCGCTATTTTGGCTTTTTGTTCTGAAATTGCCCTGTATTAGAAAGGGAATAAAAGGGGAAAAAAACCAACAAACCCAAGCTCTAAGTAAACTAGAAATAAGGGGACTGTATTTTTTTACCAGCTCATTGGAAAAATGAAACATATTTGTTCTGGGTCAGACCAAAATGAGCAAAGCAATCAGTTATCCGCAGAGCCACAGTGCAGGCTGGCTTTCCTTCTGCTCGCTCTCCTGGGCATCTTTGAAAGAATATCCAATACCTTTTTATGATGTTTGAAAGAAAATATCTCCGGGGAGGGAAGAAAAGCGAGGTGTGATCCCAAAAAGTCTGCTTTCGCAGCTTGGACGGACCCATCTTTCCCTCCCGCGGCCGCCGCTCCTTCCCCCTGCCCGTCACGTTGTGCGGCTAGAGCACACGTACTCACGGCCCCGGCACCACGATAGGTTTTGAAAGCCTGAGAAATCCTCCTCAAAGCCTGGTTTCCGGCCAAAAAAACCCGAGGTTACGCAAACATACGCATAGCTTGCAAACAGGCTGTGTGTGTTGGATGGAGAGCAGCTTTGTGAAGCAGGTGTGAGCTGATGCAGGAAGAGCTGTGCTGCCTGATGTCTGCGCCGAAAACCAGTGTCAGCCTGCAGACTAAAAGCAGGTCTCTGGAAGTAAAAATACAAAAATAAAAAAAAAAAAAAAAAAAGGGGGGGGGGGAAGGAATAAAAATCCAACCCTGCAGCAGCATCCCAAGCACAATCCCACCGGATCCCCAGGCTGGTGAGTGGTGCCACCCTTTTGGGTTAGTGCTGCAGGACCCCTTTTTGCAAGGCCACCCATCCAGCTGGGGGGCTGTGGGGTGACCCCCCCAACCCAGATTACCCACCTGCATGCCCCCACTGTGCTGCTGCCATCCCAGTTGTGCTCCCTGAGCCCTGCAGGACTTGCTCGTGCCTTTGTAGAGGTTTGAAAGCGGATGGCTCCTTGGTGAAGGCACCCCTGAATTCTTGTGAGCCAGTGAAACCTCCTAAAATCCCGGTTTCTGGCAGCTGTCAGGAAAAAGCTTGTTTGGATTTAAAATCTGCTCAGAAGAGTCATTCTCTTCTGAACAACTGCGGCTGTCAAAGCACCGCGGTGGGCTTGCATTTATTACATATTAATGACTCTACATCAGATGTGTTTGCTTTACAGTACCAAAATATTGGAAATATCAAGGTATTAGCATTCCCGAATGTGAATTGTCAGCTGTGCAAATCTTGGGGTCTGGGAGCCCAGCAGAGCCATCGCGTTACCCACAGTCAATGCTCCCTGGGCCGGTGAAAGCCGTCGTGGCAGGGTGCAACTGCACCGTCCTGGGGCTGTACGGTCATAACCCTGCAGTGGTGTGAAAGATGTGAGTCTGTCTCGCTCTGTCCCGGAGCTGTCGGCTGCCCCGACCTCTCATCCACATGCTTTCAGCAAACAGGGGGCGAAGCAGCTCGTGCCGGGTGCGATAATGTGGAAGGAGGAGCGTGGTGTGAAAAAACTCGGGAGGGGAAGGCGATGGCGGTGTTTGCGCTGTGGGATTTTTGACACCCGGTGTCGGAGGCTGAACTGAGAGGAGAGATGCTCACTGGCGTGGAGAGGGTCTTTCAGAGCATATAAGCCTTTCTCTGATTGCTTCCCAGAGAGGCTTATTTAGGGATTGAACCTTATCCCCTGGGTTGCTCAGCAAAGCGAATGTCTGCAAGAGGGGCCGAACCCCTCGGGGTGACCTCGGCTGAGTCTCTTCCTTCCCTTGCGCCTCCCTTCTCCGGTCCTCCCGGGCAGGGAGGGATGCTGCGTGTTGGGTAAGCGCCGGGCAGAGCCGATCCTCCTGGGGCTGCTGCGGGAGAAACGGCAGTAATGAGGCTGGGGAAGCCATGAATGGGACCCTGCTGCTCGTGTGATTTCTCCAGGCTGATAAAGGAGACTGAAATAGCAGCTCTTGCTGGTTCCTTGGCCAGGCACAGGCACTAGGAATTATCCCTCAAGATGGCTTTCTGCAGCCTCTGCCATTCCCCTGTGAAGAACCAGACCCCGACTGAGCACGGGCCCCGTGGACAAGCCGGGCTGGCTCTCTCTCGGACACCTTGCTGCCAGTGGGGCTTTTGCTTGGGCTTGCAGATATCCCTGGATAGTTCATCAATAATATGCTCTTTCCTCGCACATGTCTCCACCAGATCTTGGTGGGTGGGTCTGGATGCACTTCCTGGCCTCTCTTGTCCTCCTGTTTTGGTTGGGGAAACTGAGGCACGGGGTGGTGGGGGTGTGAGCACAGACGTCTCCTCTGGCCCAGGAGAGTCCGTGGCAGAGCTGGGACCTAAACCCAGGGGGTTTGGCACTTTACCTTGCGCCTCTGCTGTAAATCCGCCTTTGTCCGCCACTAGCTGCTTCTCGGCATTAGCATGATATTAGTTTGAGGGAAACGTTGACACTCTGTTGGGTTTTTTTGGGGGTTTTTTGTGTGTTTTTTTTTTTAAAGCATGTCATGTGGGAGTTATTAAAGGAGTTGCCTACATTTTACAAATATTTCCAGGAACAAACTTGCCGTTGTCTGCGGCGGTGGAAGAGGGAGCGTGATGCTGACCAGCGCGGGGCTGGCTGCCAGACCACACTCTCCATCCATCAGTCCATCCCCAAAACCACCCTTCCCCCCGGTGAATCAGCACCAGTGATGGGCCAGGGTGCTGAGGCATCTGCTTACCCTGCTTTGCCTCAGCCGAGATGACCGGAGGCTGCTTTCCCCCTCCAGTGCAGCATGGGGGGCCAATGGCCACCCCCTTCGGTGCACATCCAGTTTGGGGTATTTGCAGCATCCCCCATCCCTGGGGATGGCGGTGCCTGAAAGAGAACTGCAAAGCTGCCAGGCTGCTGCCTGTGAGCTGCCTGTTCCTTGGGGGACATGGGGAGCTGATCCTTCCTTGGGGGGGTGGCCATGATTAGCACCACACTGATGATCGCTGAGGCTGGGGAATGGCTGGGGCTGGAGGGCTCCTTCCAGGGGCAGCCGGTGAGAAGTGGGAGGAGAAGCTGTGGCTAGTGGAAAGGCTTGTTAAAAGGCTGGGGGGGGGGGGGGGGGTGTCATGGAGAAACTGGGGGGGTTCTCTGCAGGAGATGCTGGTAACGTCTGCGGGTAACGCTGAAGGCAAGGAGTAACGGCAGTTCTTGGTGCCACCGACCGCCTTGATCCCCCTGGCCATAACTTACGTGGTCATGACTCAGAGTAAAGTGCCTCCCGCACCTGCCTGCCTCTATAAGGGATAAATAATAATAGTTTGTGGTTAAAGTATTACCCTCAGATGATAATCTGTGGGACATGGTTTATTTAGAGCAGCTGTGCTGGGAGGGGGTAACTTCTCCGTCCTCAGCGAGAAGTTGATTTGTACTCATGGTGCTGGCTTCTCGGCCATAGGGAGAGGGATGCTGTCGGATGTAGGGTTTTGCAAGTGCTGTGCTTGGCTCCGTGCTCCCTGAAGCAGGGAGGTGCAGGGAAGGGTCTTTTACCATTTGCAGTAAGAGCGGTTACCGCGCTTGCAGACAGAAATTATATCCGTGAAACTTCGGCAGACGTCTCACCCAGATGAGCAGGTTATGCTATAAAACAAATCCACGCAACACCATTTTCCCAGGGCCGTTACCTCCCTGCGAGGACAGTGGTTCCTTGGGGCTGGGTGACCAGGATAACACTGGGGCAGGATTTCAGCCTGGCTCTTGAGGCTCAGAAGAGGTTGGGGGGCAGACAAGAAAAGTCTCCTGCAAGTGGGTGGCAGTGACGCAGGGCAGAGCAATGGTATTGCTGGTATGTCGAGCACCTTGTTTATTATACCTCAGACGTGTCGCAACAGTGCTGGGTTGTGTAATGGTTTCCAGGAGATTTTCCTGCTTTCAGCTTTTGGGTCTCTCATTCCCAGGGTTTGGTTTCTGCCAGAGGTGGAATGTGGTGGAGAGAATGAGTTAAAATCAAGCCCTGCTCAGGTGGGGTTTTGCGTGGAGATACCAAGCGTGTGATGGAGAGAGGGAGGAGAAGACTTCTGCCTTTCTAAATTGTTTCTTTTGTGAGCACCTTCCTTCCTGAGAGCTCACATGCACAGGGTGAAAGCTGGGTGCAGTTTCCAATCTTGGTAGTCTGATGCTACTCCATTTCGCGCAAGCTCTACGCGCTGACACCAGGCATTTCGCCCACAGGGAGTTAAATATTTCTTTCTAGCACCAAGAAGAGGTGGCATTTGACAAATGGCCTTGCCTTCTCGCTGCAGGAGGCTGAGGCTCCCGTGATCCAGCCCCAGCATTTCCGAGGCACCCCTCCTGCCCCCGCCTGCCTTCTCTCGCCGAGCCCGAGCCCTCCCCAGGCCCCGTTTCACCACGTTCCTCCCTTTCCCTTTGCTCCTGTGCAGTTTTCCTCTCCCTTCGTTCCCTGCCTGGGATAGGAGAGTTCGCACCAGGCGACGCGAGTCCCCTCGGCCGCTGCAAGGTGCGAGTGCTAAGAGAGCTCAGCTCCCCTCCGCGTCCCCAGTTTGGGGCTCAGATAAATCCGCAGAGTTGCCAGTCAGCAAACACGAGCTCCTCGCTCAGCATGGGCGACCCAGGAGTTTCAGAAGCTTAAAATATTGCACAACTTGGAAGAATTATCACTGGGAAAATTGCTGCAGCACCCCGGGGAAATTCAGCTCTCCGCCACAAATGCGGAGGCATTCGAGCTTCTCCTTGAAGCGGCTGCAAGAATTTCTCAATTTGGCCATCTTTGTTTTCCAGGACCTCATTCGGCACATTGGCTGAAATCTTCCTGGCCTGGGTTGTGCCCCCACCTCCAGGGGATTTTCTTATTTTTGAAAACTCCAGCTAAATGCTGGCACGGTTATAAGGAATTGAGGGAAGATCTTAAAGTGGAAAATGTTGAGCAAGCCTGGATAGTGTTGGAGCGCGTGGCACAGTGAAAAGAGCCTCCTCGGTGGGGACCGGGCTCCCTCGTGCTGCCGGCTGCCGCACTCAGCTGGGCACGGCGCAGATGAGGTGCGGGCACGGGAGGATGCTCCCGTCCCTTCTCCGACTAAGCGCGACAGATAGCAGGGTACAGCAACCCCAAACCGGCTGCCCAGTGCATTTCTCTGCAGGGAGGTGCTGGGCAGAGGGTAAGGGGGACCTATCCGGCTCACCGCCGTGTCCAGGCTCCTCGCGCACCCGGGCTTCAGCCCTCAGAGGATGAGTTGCACCATGTTGCTGAGCCCACAGCAAGGTCCCCCTCTGCGTTTCCCTTGCAAAGAATGAAATAACCTGGAAGCTGTCGGTCTCTGGAAGCAATTTAGCATGGGACGTGGCTATTAATTTAAATAGATTACAGAAATTTGAACTAAGCTGCATATAAATCTTCTGACCGGCTCTTTGGGCTTTGGTCTCTGTTGTTTACACACTTTTTTATTTTTTTAAATTGTGTTTTATTGATTCCTGAAGCTGTGATGTTTTGGTCAGAGCTCGCTGCTCCCTTTCTGGGCACGGATGGCAGGCAGCTTCGCTCTTCCACACGTATCACCTTTCAGAGCTACTGTGAGTAGGACGCAGATGTTGTTAGGTCTCAGGTAAAGCCATCAAAGGTGGACGTTCAATCAAGTTTGACATCATCTTCAACCTGAAGGCAAACGGGTTGGTTTTGATTAGCAGCCTGCGGGGCTGAGCCTAACCCGTATCAGAGCTGCTGCTGCTACTTTACCTGAATGGCAAAACCACAGATGGTAATTATAACGATAAGTGCTTACAGATTTCCTAACAACAAAGATAATTTGTTTGCTCCATGCCTTGTTAGAAGGGGAATTTTGTTCTGGTGACTGGGTGGTTTGCGAATCAGTCGTTGCCCTTTCACCCCTCCGTCCCCAGCTTGGCTGTTCCCCCCAGCGCGGCCATTAGACGTTGATCCAACAAGAAGGGTCCTGCTGAGTCTGGTCTCCTCCGTAGCGGCCACGGAGACACCGGCCCAGTACAAGGAGCTGGTCTGGCAGGGAGAGGGATGCTGTACTGACACCCCTGGGATGACCTGGGATGCTGGGCGGGGAGGGGTCCTCTCTCCGAAATCCCCCCTCTCCTCACCCCATGCTCATGCACGCAACTTCTGGGGCGGTCAGGGTGAAAACTTGGTGCCAGGCTGCCCTTGAGCTGCCGGACGGCTGCTGCCGATCCACAGCAGGGTAAAGCTCAGCCGTATCTCTCATCCTCGCCCCATCGTCCCGCTGCGGGGGGTGACGAGGCAGTATGCGAGCAGCCAGGCTCACGCTTCTTATTCCGGGAACCGCTGCCAAAAACCGCGGCTTTCCTCCCGGCTGAAGGTGACCCGGCATCCGAAGTCTTGGGAGGAAAAAGGGGAGAGCTTGTCACGATTGATCTCTGACAGCCGGAGGTCTCCCTCCAAGCTGCGGCCGCTCTCCGGTGCTGGAGACGGGTTACCTGTAAATTAAACCAGCTGGTGCTGGGGGCTGGGGGCTCACTGGCAGCCCTGGCCTGCGGCCACAGCCGTTCCCTGGGCAGAAAGCCCACGGGTCGGCTTGGACCCCGGCTTGGCGGTGAGCGAGGGCAGCATCTCGCCCGTCATGTGGGCAGGCAGATAACAGCTTTGATTTCTGGGTCTCGCTTTAATTATAATGGAAGGATGCAGCTCGTTTAAGTGCCCGCTTTGCTTTCCAGCGATCCCTCCTGGCTGCCAAGTGTGCTGGGCTAACAAAAGCATTCCTCTCCCTGCCGGGGCCAGCAGCGGCAGCCCGTATGGTGAGCAGACGGAGGCGATTAATGCACACAAGACCAGCCTGCCCGGCTCCCAGTCCCTGCGCACAACCTGACACCCCTGAGCAGCCTCTCTGCGAGGAGAAACTACCCTTGAAATAGAGACCTCCTCCAAAAACCATCCTTACACCTTTATACGAGCTCATCTTTGCCTCTCTGCCCAGTACCGGCAGAATACCTGCAAGGTCTCGCCCCAGAGCGTGTTTCTCCTCTCTTGCAGCTCAGATCAGATGATTTTTTCAGGGCCAATAGTACCTGGAGTTGTTCAAGACGGTGATATTGATCTTGTTGATATTTGTTGCTTTAATGAGTCACAAATTCTGTCTGCGAGCAGAGGAGGTTTGGAGGTGCCGGCTGGCTGCTGCTAACCTGCCTTTCTGGAAGGGTAGGAATTTCAGCAGATTTAGAGAACTGGTGTTTTCTTAGATTCCTAAAGGAAATTACGCTAATTGCAACAACCCCCGTGTCCCCACAGAGAGCTGATGCGATAGGATCTCCCCAAATGTCTGCTCCTGATGACAGTAACCTTCCTACAGCTCTTCTGCCCCACAGCGCTGAAGGACCTGCAGCGGGTGATCTGCCAGACCAAAACACTTACGGCTGCTTTGAGACCAAATTGTTTCTCTGCTGGTTCATCTTTTGGCTGTGGATGGTTAACCGGGCTGAGCAAAGACGTCAGCTCACCACATGGGCGGGGGACTTGGTCCGTCGGCCGCCACTGCTCTGATCTTGGCTGCGGCCAAGATTTCGTTATTTTGAGATGGTTTTAATATTCAGGCTACACTAATATCCGCACGTGGGCACGGTGTGCGGGGTCACAGCGCGGTGCTAGCGTGGAATTAATATAAATACTCCGTGGGGTATCTCTAAACAATGGTCCCATATTAATCAGCTTAATATTAATCAGCTTTCTCCTCCACTCAGATCTAGCAAAGCCCCCACTCCAGAGTGAGACGTGGTGCCGGTTTGGGGATGCAGGCAGTTTCCGGAGTGGTGGCAGGAACGGGACAGTGCGCTTCTTGCATCTCTCGGATGTTCCTCACTAGGCTTAATTTAAACATTAACTCTGAATTTGCCTCTGGGCTCAGGGCATGGAAAAAATTAGAGCGAAAGGAGAATTTTTCAAGAAGCTCTGAGTGAGTAAAGCAGGGTTATAATAGACATAGTTTTTGACCTTAATTATGGCTTCTAATGGAAATAGTTGTGCAACCCCAGCAGTGGGCTTTGGTATTCGCAGGCAGATCCGAGCCGAGGATGGTGACAGAAGGACAGCGAGGGCTCGGTGGCCTTGATTGCTCGCTTGCAGGAGGCTCTCGGAGAGCAGGGCTGAGGCCGGCGGGGGGAACGTTCCTCATTTCCACCAGCCGCAGCTCTGGCTCGCTCCATCCGGAGCTAAGGCTTCGCCTCATTTCTGCTTCAGACAAGAATATAAGTGGCCTCGAGTCCCTCGTTACTGCCGGAAGGATGTGCAGCCAGGCACCCGGCACCTCTGGACGGAGGAGCGGGGAGAGCCTGTAATTTCCTGCTGGGATCAGCATGGCAAGTCCCAGCACGAAGGCGGCTCAGCTCGCCCTGCTCGGCTCCCGCCCGGGGCAGAGGCAGGGGGGAGCGGGCTGGCAGCCTGCCTCTCTCCCCTCCTCCGGGGAAGCAGTTCTCGGCCGGGAACGGCGACACGATAAACTCCAGCACTGCTCTCCAGGGATGAACGATGCCGATGAGAACTGCCAACCTGCAGAGATACTTGTTTGAAGGATCCAGGTTGCAAAATAATGACACAGCGTTAGCCAGGGGTGGGAGTAGGACGGATTAATTACTGAAGAGGAAGCACATCACCTTTGGTGTCGGGTCAAACCTCCTCGCCCTGGAAATCTGCCGCTATTATTCCTGCTATAACGGGTCGCTTGGCACCGCCTGGGACTAATGACGTGTGGAGATAATGTGATTTAGAAACCTCTGTTTGGGGCGATAAATGGACGCTGGCCCTTCAAGGGGCCGGGGATCGCCTGGCTCACCTCCTCTCCTGCCACAAAGGCAGCCGAGCTTCTCAGGCCACGGGTCCAGCAAAAGGCTTGTTTGTGACTATGGAGATTCAGGTGGGGCTAGCGGTTGAGAAACGCAGCTGTGGGGCTGGAGGACACCAGCTAAGACCAGGGCCATCAGCGGGGCAGACTGGGGTGATGGGAGACCCAGAGGGACTTGAAGAAGGTGCGACCTCCTCCTGTGCCTGCACGCTGCCAGGAACGGTCATGGAAAACGACGGCGATATCTTGCAAGGGATCGCTCTCCTTCACATCTGCAGTGGTGCCGGGGTGGGTGGGGAACGGCAACCCCTCTCCCCCAGCGCGCTGTGCAGAGCTCCGTGTCACACCGTCCCCTTGCCAGACCTCAGACAGCTCTAGGCTGTCCCCAGGAGGAGCAGAATCACCTCCCAGGGATGCCCATCTGTTTCTTCTGAAATTAAATACAAGAAATGTGAGTCGCTTCCCCATCGAGAAGGGAGGTGGGGTGCAGCAAGCCCCCTCCAGGCCTCCGCGGGGTCTTTGGGAATGTGCTCGTGGCGTGTATCCTAAATTCTCGCTGCCAGAAGCGACGTCACGAGTGTGACTGTGAGGAGGGACCGGGGCTGCAGCAGCTCTGTTTCACCTCCCGGGCTGGGAGTCAGTGACCTGCGGTTCCCAGAGGCAGCTTCTGCCTTAGCAAGAGCAGAGGGGCGATGCTTCGCTCTCAGGCAGGGATGAAGGGCAAGGTCTCCCCAGGTGTTCGGGGCCCAGCAGCCACCGCCAAGGCACGTGCCCTCGCATTTTCAGCTCTCAGTTCTTGAAAACACTGGCAGAGCTGACCATTTATTTTGGTCCTCAAAAGGGTGCTGGAAAACCCCAGCCCCGATGTGGGGGTTGAGCTATTTGGGAAATTCAGGCTTTGTTGCTGAAGATGCAAACGTGTTAGTTCCCCTCCATTGCCTGTGACTCTGTGTAGGCTGCAGAAATAAAGCAAGTGTTTAACACGCAGGCGTTTAACCCTTTCAAGATTCCAGTTTATACATAGCATTAACTAATATAAAGAATCGTTCGGTACATTTTGGCAGCTACTGTTTTAAAGTTCTTATCTCATTTATTTCTTCTTTTATCGCAGTTTTTGTATTGTGTGGTGAAGATTCGTCTCTTTCCTTGCCTAGTTTATCTATAATTCAGGACGTTTTTACACTTAGGTTATAATTGACTTTTCCACGCTGCAGCGACTCAAACAATAACTATTAATATTCAGCAGTCTATAGTGATAAAGATTTCCATTTACTTTCTTTTACTTAACCGTGTGAATATATGGCATCCTATCTCACATGGTTAATATTGAATTCATTCATATTTACTCTCCATTTTCCCATATAACAATATTGAAAGAGTGAGCACTGCGGTTTGGGGGACACCTGACTCCCGCACCCCTTCTCAGCGGGCCAGCCCTGCTCACACAGAGGGGAGCTGGTACCTGCGGGTCCCAGCGATGCTGTTCGGGGGGGGAAAAAGGTGGAGCAGAGCATGAAGCACAGCACCTCTGCCTTCCTCACCTCCAGGAGCAGGATCCAGGTCCCACCAGCAATAAGGACACTGCATTTGCCTCCTGCGGCATTTGCAGCCAAAAAGCAGTTGTCTCAAAAACCCAAAGGGCTTTCAGATGGTGTAGGCGGGCTGCGAGCTGAGCCAGGGGAGGCTGAAAATGGGCAAAATGTCTTGGTAGCCCTGCCCTGGGGTTTCTGGTACCCCTCGTGGCGTGGGATAACGCCATGGATGGATGAGTGTGCAGGGTGGATTGATGGTGGAAGGAGATAGGAGCTGTGCTTAGGTCTGGGAAGGCAGAGCAACTCGTTTTTTAAGGGGACCGTGTTGCAACACAGGGCCAGGACCCCGGTTCCCTGCCGCAGGGGCTTACGGTGTGACCTTATGCAGGACTGTCGAGGGAGCCTGCGGACACATGGGCCAGATCCCCCGTCCCTTTTGCTGCTGTAAAATGCACGACAGCAGCGGGTTCGGCTGGGAGGGTCTGAACGCCGGTACCGCAGCCAAAGCTCTGACCCGCCGCTGTTAGCGCCAGCAAAGCGCCAGCAATTGCAAAGGCATTTTGGCTCTGCCTCGGGGGCTTTATTCTGCTGCACAGCCTCCTCCTGCGGTGCAAAGGCACCCTACAGCCGGGTGCTGCTGGGACCAGTGCCAGGCTGGCAGAGTAGCCTGGAGGGAAACCAGCGGGAAACCCCAAACTCCCTCGCACCGATGCTGGGCAGCAGCAGATGAGCAGCCACCAGCAGAGAGGATGGGGTGGTGGGAGGGCGAGCTGCCCCTCACGGGTGGCCTGTGGGGGACGAAGCCGTGCACGTTTCCTTCCCATTGCCCCCGCAAAAGCTGGATGCCTTCACCCCAGCCGCGTTGGGGCCTGTGTGGGACACCCCCCCCCCCCCCGCTGGGGCTGGCACCACCCATCTGCCCAGACTCCTGGCACATAGCTGGTGCTGCGAGTGTGGGAAACGCTGCCCTGGGGAGATGCCCTCATCTCCGTTCATCTCCCTAACGGAAGGTGGAGCAGGGACCAGCTGCAAAAGCCAGCAGCGAGTTAGGTATTAATTGCAGCTGTGTCGAGCTGTTGTGACTGAGCTCTTCCTTGTAATTATGAAAAATGTCCTGCACAGGGGAGAAGTGGCAGGGCTGCTCCCCCCTGCTCAGAGAGAATGACTTTCCCAGGCAGCTTTCCTCCAGAAAAGAGGGGCTCTTCATGCTCTCCGCCCCAGCCACCCACAGAGCGGGGCTGTTCCCACCGGTGCCGTTGGTGAGCTGTTCCTGCACTTCACGGCTAGTTAAGGGCTAGTGGGGTTAAACGGATAGTCCATTAATCTCGGCCCCGTCGAGGTCAGAGCCGAGGGACACACACGCGGCGGGTGATTTATGGCCAGCCTGGGCCCGTGTCCCCTTCCCGGGGCTGCTGCCAGAGCTACCCAGCACAGCGGGCGCTTGCCAAGCGCTGGCAGGAGGGACGGCGTGCCAGCAAGCTGCTCCCCGGAGGTGACACCTTCGGCCTTTCCGCTGTCTTCGCCCCGAAAGGGACATTCTGGCTGCGGCCGCTGCCACCCTGGCTCAGCCCCGGGGAATAACTTGCCTCGCAGAGATGCCTCAGGAGCAGGACTGCTCGCACCGAAGCTTTCACCCCAGCCACCTCCACTGCCCTCCCTGCCTCAGTTTCCCCATCGCTAGACAAGTCGCAGCCTCCCCGGCCTTGCAGGAGCCGGTGCCCATCGTAGCTGGTGCAATGCCCAGCCTGGTGCGAGGGAGGGCTCCCACACCACCGGAGCGGCCGTCCCTGGTGTGCAGTAGGTGGCACGGAGCCAGCCGGCACTCCAGGGTCACTGCAGCCACCGGGAGCCGGGGGTTGTCCCTGCGGCACGTGCGGCGATGGGTTTCCCTCTTTTTTAATGTTCCTCTTGGCCTCCGATCAGAAGTGCACCCTATCTGCCTGTTATTAGCCTGCCTACCGCTATCTGCCCCGGGAGCAATCGCAGGGTGAATGAATAAACACAACAGCATTTAGCAAGATCTGAAAGGAGATGTGATGATAATTTCTTCCCTGCAAATTGTACGCGTTCATGTTTTCAGCGCACTGAAGGCAATTAGAGCAGAGCGGAGCTGGCAAGGCGAGGGGCGACGCTGAAGAAGGCGCGACTATGGAGCCGTAATAACAATTTAGATTCTATTTAGATACAAGTGGCTACAAGTCGCGTCTCAATATTGAATCAATCGACACAGACAAATGATTTAATATGGAGGCATTTGCAGGAGTGGAAGGAGAGGGAGCAGCCTTTTAGAGGCGGCCAGGTGGGGACACGCGGATGGGCGGCCGGGACAGATCCAGAGCTCCCGTCGGTGTGGAGGAGAGAAGAGAAAGGGCGATCCTGTGGGGAACAAATGGCTTTTCTCGCAGCGTTTGGCACTCTGGGCTGGCTTATGTTCGGCATCGATTGGGGAGGTATTTTTAGAGGCAGTCTGGTATTTGTTAACCTTCTCATGCAGAGTGGAGCTCGCTTCTAGAAAGCATGTGTGCGCGCACGCGTGCGAAAGGCAGGAGAGATCCTGCCAGAGATAAAAAGTAAGTAGCCAGCCCCAGCCAAAGGCCGGGCGCAGCTGTATAAATACGCAGTGGCCCCCCTCGCCCCCACCTCCTCACGGTGAGTGGGGATGGTGACACTGGAGAATGCTTTGCTGTCATTAGTTAATTGAGCTGCTGATGTTAAGAAAAGGTTATGTATTTCTCCTGGTAGTTTTTCTTTGTAAAACTCTGACAGGGATCTCTTGCAATAGCGGTGGCAATGCCCCAGCTGGGGAGTTGGAGCAAATCTTCCCTATGGTGAGGATTTTTTTTCTTTTCTTTCCCCTCTTTTCTCCCTTCTGTGCAGCAGTGACTCTGGAGAGGAGTGGCGAACCCTGAGCCACCCTGTGTGCCTGACTCCTGTAAGCAATACCCCTCGCTGCCGTTCCGTGCAGGGTCTCCCCGCTGGCCTGGAGACCACCGGCAGTGCAGACCCTCTGTCCCCTTACCTGCTCCGGGAAACAGCCCGGCGACTGATGTGCAGCGGCTGGTGTCCCCTCGCAGCCGGGCACAAAGCACCCGGGAGAGGAAGGGGGATTGGATCCTGTCTCTGGTGCTGGGAGCGCTGCAGAAGAGTTGCAGTTTGGCAGGGCTGTTCCCGTGGGCTCCACCGAATCGTACCTACGTGCATGGTGCTGCCAGAGTGGTGCCCAAGCATCCACGCCTTGGCTGGTGCCGTGAAACTCATTTCCCTGCAAGGGCTTTTAAAGCACGTCCCTTGAGACTGAGTGCCGGGGGGCCTGGGAGACGGCCTCCTTCCTCTGCCTCTGCTCCAAGTTGTTCTGCTGGGAGGTTTTCCCAGAGGGAGAAGGGTCTCACCTGGGATCGCTGCGAGCGGTGAGGCAGGCTGCTCTGCGGGGAGGTGCCAGGAGTGTGGTGGTTGGGCTCTAGCAGCCTGGGTTTCCTGCTCCAACCTCCAGCCCTTTGCTCTGGGGAGAGCAGAGCCCCTCGTGCTTGCTAGCTCTGGCAGAGACGGGGGCGGCGAGGAGGGGGTTCCCGTCTGTAGGTGTGAGGATGCGTTTGCTGGGACCGCGGTGAAGGTGCATCTCACATTGATGCTTAATGGTCGCTTGAACCCCCTGTGCCTGTGAAACACCGCCCAGGCGTTCAGCTCCTCCTGGGGACAGCAGGACCGGCTTTCGCGATGATTCATCTTCCAGCTGCCGTCCCGAGCAGCTCTCAGGTGTTCGCGTCCACATGAAACAGAGGGCTGTCATTATCCGCCCCCTCGCAGCCGGGGCACTGGGGTGGAGGAGCAGGCTGGGCGAGCTCCTGGCTGGGGCGGCTGCGCCCACGGTGAGAGCGGCTCTGGCCGTGTCGCGCAGCACGGCCCCAGAGCCGGCTGCTACGGCCCTCCTCACCCCGCACGGCAGGAGCGGCCGTCCCCATCCCGCCGGGACCCACCGCTCCTCGTGGAGGGGATGTGTCCTCCCGCGGGGACCGGGAGGGGAACGGATGGGCATGGCGAGCCAGCGTGGAAGCACTGAGCACGCGGGGTTTCACCCGCACTTCGCCCGTGGGGATGCTTATGCCAGCGTAGCACGTCTTGTTACAGCTTTTGCTCAACCGGTCGCCTCCCACCTCTTCTGTCTTCAGGTTTCCACCAAGTCTGCCTAAACGTCAGTGCTTTTATTCCCCAAAACATCTCTGTTCAGCGGTCTTGGTTCCTGAACCAGGCGATCACTTGGCAACCGATCTGCCAGCGAGGCAGCGCTTGCGCCTGCTTAACAGCCAGCCGTGCCGACCGGCGGCAAGCTCGGCTCGGCCGGCGCAACCCACCTGCATCCCTGCAGCCATCCTGGCCGAGCAGCAGAGCCCGCTGCCACGGAGCCTTGCAAAATACCCGCCATAAAACCAGTACCGAGGCGGAGGGAAACCTGTAAGAAGCGGCCGGGTGCAGCGTGGGGGTGATGCACGGCCGTGCTCCCACATGCCGGTCCTGGCACCGTGTCTCAGCAGGATGAAACGTGACCGCAGGCAGCCGCCGGGCCGACACCGCATCGCCCTGATGGGGTCAGAGCCCAGCCGGGCGGTGGCCGTGTCCATGGAGGAGGTCACTGACCCCGGCTTCCCACCGCTGCCTGCCACGGGGAGGTCACCGCAGCCCCCTCCGCCGGCACAGCAGTCGCTGGCTGCTGCTTAATTAATCCCAGGCAAAATTAATCAGTTGACATCCGACAGCTGAAGAGCGGATGGCAATCGCTCTGGGGCTGTGCCTCCTCCGACCAGCAGTGCTGGACCCGGCCGAGCACCTCTGCCCCCAGTGTTGGAGGCAGGGGCCACACTGGGTCTAGCCCAGCGCTGCTGTCGTGCAGCCTGGCCGGGACGCAAGTCTGCTGCGTTCTCCTTCGTGTACTGCCAGCCCGTGGGAGGTGGAAGCGACCCCACCAGAGGTGTCCCAGGGGCTGCCTCGTTGCACGGAGGGATGCTGCAGCAGGAGCTGCTGTGCAGGAAAGAGCATTATGGCCATGGGTTAAGCTCCTGAGAAAGGTGAGAGCAAAATGGCCCCGGTGGACCGGGAGAGCATTAATTCACACCACGCAGCCTGGTTTGCTCGCAGACAAGATGGCGTAGGGCTGAGCCTGCTCTTGCCGGGACCCTTCATATCCTGTTTGCCTGGTGGATGGAAGCGTGGTCCTGGCAGCATTTTGGTTAGGTGGCACTTGACGCCTACCCTGGGGACTCCAGGAGGTCTGCTGGTGGCAATGGGTGATGACTCCTGCCAGTCGCATCACTGAGGTCTTTCTTGCAGTGTGGTCACCCTGAGCACGGCTGAGATACAGTTGAAATTTCCTTGGGTTATGTTTGTCTTCATTCCTGATGGGAAGATGCTTTCCCACCACTGCAGAGCAAATCAGTCCTGGGACCACGGCAGCAGCTGTTTTGGTGACCACACTGTGTTCCCCTCCTCGCAGGGATGATGGCTTTCCCAACCCTGTTCTCACTGCTTCTCCCCTGATGACGCTTTCCCATTGCCTCACTCCCTCCTCCTGGCCTGAGCCTTTAATTCTTCCCCTACAGGCTCTGCCACTTTGGATTGCTAATCATGGCCGGTGGATGCTGGAATTAACAATCTGATCCCATCGACACCTGTGAATCCGTAACGAGACTCCGCTTTAGATTAATCAGTCATTAGGCCAAAATGCCAACACAGTGCCCACAAACTATTCATCTTTACTGCTGCGCTTTCTTCTTATTTGTTTCATTTCAAATGACTCTAAAGGGCTCAGCTCTTCTTCCCCTTTTCCTTCTCAGGAGAGGGAGCAGTTTCACTGCCACAAGCACAACCCCCAGGTCCTGACCCTCTCCCAGCCATTACAAGCAGCCTTGGATGCTGCTGGCCCTGCTTAGCTGCAAATCTGCTAATTTGGCATGTAAAAAGAGGAAAGTCGAACCTGACCCTAAATGCCACAATCGTGGGTTGTTACGGGAGCGGGCACACGCCTTCGCCAGTACGAGCACTGCTGGAGGGTGCCAAGGCTTCTGCTCCAGCCCTGGCTTGTGTTTTGCTGTTTTCCGAGCGTGGGGGATGCTGCAGAGCTGTGGGGTCCGCGGGGCCCTGCCCGCAGAGACAGTGGCAGTGCCAGCCCCCGTGTCACACCGTGCTGCCTGGGCTGGGGTACGGCACAGGCACAGTGGGTGCTGCTTCAGAGGTAAGGGTGGGAGCAGCCGGGGTCCAGTTTTGGTGACCTCATTCCTGCAAAGGATATTGGAAAGCAGTAACAAGATCAGAAACAGGCTGAGATATGCGGCAGGGCTGAGCTGCGAGACCTGCTTACCGTGAGAAATTTAAGGATCCCAATCAGTTGATCAAAGGAGAGGAGACCTGAGCTGCACCGGGGGAAGATATCTCATAGCAGAGGCTTCTCCAGCTTAGCAGGTAAAGCAGGATGCCACAGCTGGAGGTTTCAAAGGAGGAAGAAAAAAAAAAAAAAACCCAACATTGAATTCAGGCACAAATATTTATTTGGGAGAGGAATGAACCACTGCAGCAAGGGGATGCTGCGAGTCCTTCAGGTATGGGGTCCTTAAATCTGTGGGTGTTGCTCAGATGCTGAGGTCTAATTTCCTACGCATGCCAAAGGAACTGATGGGGAGTTTTCTCTGCCATGTGCAATGCAGTGCTAATGCCTGTGGCCTCCTCTGGCTCTGAGACATGAATAAAACAAAACCAGTTCCCAGCTCTTTCACGCACACCTCTTTGGAGATGGAGGGGGTAGGAGCAGGGTTTGCAGCATGTCTCTGTGGCTCAGCCTGCTCGTACCTCCATCCCAGTACCCTCCTGGCAGAAAGCTGGGTAAATCTGATAAGGCACCCGGGGTTAGACTTTATCCGACACAAGTCATTTCTGAAGCATGCCTTGTTTTTAGCCAGACCTGCTCCTTTTCCTGGGGAGCTGCAAACAAACCTTGCCCAGCTTGCGGGGAATAGCAGCTGATCTGTAAAACACGTTACCCGCAGCACCGCGGCAGGCTGGGAGGGCGCAGGGGTTGTGCCGGAGACAAAGCCTGGCTGTGCCCACCACCCTTGGAAAGCAGCAGGAAAGCAGAGGGGAACACACAGCCTCTGCCAGACCCCTGTCACAGGCTTAGCTGCCTGATGCCGAGCATGTCTTACCGCTTTTTCTCCTCAGCTGCTTTAAAAAGGGGAGTTTCCAGCTCCACGGGAGCTGAGCATCCTTCAGGAGCAGGGCTGCAGGCAGGGGTGCAGGTGGGTGCTCTCTCCCTGTGCTACCCTGGTTGCTCCCCGCGCTGCCCTGTGCTCAGCACCGTGGCGAGGCATTGCCAGGGCAGAGCCTTCGCCCCAGAGCGCTGGCGGCTGAAGATGCCGGAGCCGCCCTCGAGGGCTGCACCGTGCAGCACTGCAGTGGGGTTGGACCCCCTCCACCAAGAGACAGCAAACCTCCCGTGCTCACCCGTACCAACGTGAGGCGTGGGAGATGGGGATGTAACGAGCACGAACAGCCCCCGCTCTGCAAATCCCCATCTCCCGCCCCGCAAACCCCCATCTCCCGCCCCACGCTGGTCCCACGCAAAACACCCCTCCCCACCCACGCTTACGGGTGTCGCAGCCGGGAGCCAGCCCGGCTCCAGAGAGGCAACCCCCGTAGCTGCCCCGGGCCCCTCAATTAGGAGAGCCCCCCTTGCAGCGGCAGCCCTGGCTGGCAGCCTGCAGAGGCTGGGAACGGGGGGTGCCCTGCTGTGGGGGTCACCCACAGAGCCCCTTCCCTCCGGCCACTCTGAGGGGGACGAGGGACCGAAAGGTGCTGGGAGCTTATTCAGGCTTCTCGCTGGAGGAGGGGAGTTTATTGGAAAACACCTGGAATCTATTAGGCCTGGAATATGGAGTCAAGGTTTTGCCGCCTGCAGGCAGCTCAAGTATAAATAGCGGCAAAGGGTTTGTTTTGACTACTTTAAATTGTGCAGGTTTTGTGCCCTGAGAATTGGGATTTTGAAGCTGCTCCTAACGTAATAATCCTCCCGCTTCCCCCTCCCGCCCCAGTGGCCAGGAATCTGCACCTTGTTCTCTTCTCCTTCTCATTCCTCTCTTTGTTTGACTATTTTCCCTATTTCCCATCTGTTTATCGCAAACCTCCCTCTTCCTGGAGCCTTCTGGAGTCTCTGAGGAGGGGAGGGTTGGAAATGTTGTTGCATGCAGGGAAGTGGAGGGGAAAGTTTGGAGCTTTACAATAAAAACCAGAGAGCTGGGGGTAAAAAGAAGGAAACAAAACCAAATGCCAAAACACCAGGACAGACCCCTCTGTGTAATGGGGTGACCCATCGGTGATGGGGGACAGGTCCCCAACCCCTGGGTGATGCCGTGAGCATCACCACTGCATCCCGGCCGGGAACGGAGCAGGGAGGTTTGGTGGGGAGCCGCTGCCCCACCGCAGCCACGTCCTCTCCCACTCCCACGGCTGCCGCGGCGGCGCTCCCGCTAATGCCGTCGTAATAGAGTGGTGTGAGGCGCCTAATGGAAATGCTACATCACTGCCAGCACGGAGTCCCCTCGGTCCCGGTGCTAATGATTATTGCTACTCTCTTGTGCCGATGCCACCGCGCCGACGTGTCTGGCGGTTCCAGGCAGAGACTGATGCAGCCTCCGCTCCAAGGAGCTGCTGCTCCAAATTAGACCGTATATCTGCGAGGAGGAGGAGGAAGGGAGCTCTGAGGGCAGCGGGCTCCTGGAGGAGAGGCAGGCTGTCGGCACCACGACCACGTGGGAGCGAGGGGCGAGTGTGGCCGCCAAGCTGCCACAACCTGCCCTGGCCTCCCGCCGGCACCGTGTCCCCCCGTCAGCACCGTGCTCCCTGCCCGAGGTCAGCCCTTCCATCCTGCCCTTGGCGTGGTGCCCGGCCGAGTTGCTTCTCAAAGTGTTTTGGCATCACCCGGTGCAAACAGAGCCGCACGAGAGGCAGCGTGCAAGAGCATTGGCACGGTGGCACCCATCCGGTGCAACAGCCGCCTGAGTGGAGCCTCTGCTGAGAACGCCGTGGTGGGACACGCAAGACCCCGGGGCTGCCGTGGGGCTGAACCACCGCCCCCGCTCTCCAAGGAGAAGCGCCGTGAGGGCCAGGGGCTGCCATGCACAGTGGGTAACAGCTCTTCCCCTGGCTTCAGAGGTAGCCATCTGTGCTGTAGACCTGAAAGTCAAACCCTGCTGACAAGCCATCTGGGGTGTCCAAACGACTGCACATGGTGCAATTTATTTTCCTACTTTTCCTTTTAATCATTGGTTTATTTCATTCATCTGGTGAGAAAACAGCCTTGAAAACCAAGGGTTTATGTCCTGGAAAGACCCTGCGGTGGCCGGGGTGGCCGGGCGCACCGTGAACGCAGGTGGCTTCTCAGCCACTCGTCGCACATGGCCGATGGCCGAAGTCACACCTGGGAGCTCGGGGGGCTGGGAGCCCCAGCCGGGAGCCCCAGTGTGGGGACCGGGGTCAGGCTGCCTGGAGACAATAACAAAACACTAATCCACAGGAATAACAGCGGCCGCAAACCACCCAGGAGCATCGCGGCGCTGCGCACGCCTGCGCGGGGGGACAGGGCATGCCGCCAGATCGACCGACGTTGCTGTGGAGATGGAAATTGGGGACCGTCACTCCAAAACATCCTGCCACAAGACTCAGGCTCATGGTGGGATTTTCCCAGGCTTGGTTTACCCCTTGTACGCATTTCTGCTCTTTGTGCTCTTTGTCCTTTTAATCCAGTTTAAGAAATAGAAGTGGATGAAACCAGGTTGGATGGGAGCTGCTCCGGCAAAGCTCAGCCCAGCCCTGCTTGGTGGGAGCCAGGAGATGTTCACGGCCCCGCTCAGCCTGTGAGCAGCCATGCCCATCACCAGGGACATGACTGCACCCCAGGCACGGTGTGTCCTGCTGTTGGGGTTTCCCAGCTCCTTGGGTGGCATTTGCTTGCAGCCATCCCACAGGTTGGCCTCGAGGTATCGGCATGGGGCTTCAGCGGCAGGCAAGGCTGAGCGGCATCCTTCCCTGAGCTGCTGCGACCAAAGACAACTCCTTATCTTTGCACCGGGAATGCCCTTGGAGCCCGGACAAACTCGGGCCATGGGCTGTCCCCTCCACACTACCGAAGCCCCGGCTTCACTCCATGGCTTCCCAGCCTGGCAGAGTTCCCAGCACCCCAGCCCCACGCGGGGACCCTCATGGCGTGAGCTGAGGGTCCCGGTGTGGGGTAGAACCTTCCCTTTTCCCCCTGCACTGCCCAGCACCCAGCATCTCTCTGCCACCCACTCGCGCACCCCAGGGTGCCCTGGAGCAGCCGTGCTGTCTGCAGAAGACGGTTCCGCCCCGTTATCTCTGGAGCGGTCTCTGCCGCTCCTCTGCCACTTGCCACCAAGCTGAACATCATGTGGCAGCACCGCTGTGACTGGGCCGCCGTGGGGCAGGAGGCATGCCACGGGCTGGGGTCCCGCACCCACCGTGACTGCGCACGTGCTCGATCTTGTCTCCTTCCACGTGCAATTAGCATGACACAATTAAACCATCTCGTTAGACGGCATTATTTAGTCCAGAGGAAACGTGGGGCCGGCTGCGGGGAGCTGGCAGCTCGGCGTTTCGCACATCATTATGTTCCCCTCGCAGCTTTGAAGTCGGAGAGCCAAGGCATCTCTTATTCCCTCCGCGGGCTCCCACGCGCCTGGGCGGAGGTGGCGGCGGCAGGGCCCCGAGAAGGGGGTGCAGCACCTACAAGTCTCTTCTTACCCCACATCGTCACCCCACAGAGCATCTCCCAAAGCCATCACCACATGGCTCGGCACCCCGGTGGGGCGGCTCTTGACCACCGCTTGGGGCTGCGGGGACGGGGACATCTTCACCTGCTCCTCCAGCGTGTCCCTTTTCCAGATGCCTGGATAACCCCCCTTGACGTGCCGCCAGCTCCTGCAGCGGGTGAACAAGCCTTCAAAAGCCCCAGTGCCTCCCCGAGCTCTGTCCCCAGGAGCGCTGGTGTGCTCCCCCCAGAGCCACGGGCTGGGATGGGTGCACTGGGACGGAGACGAGGGCTCCTTTGATGCCGTGGGTTTATTTACAAATGACGTGCGATATCCTGTTCCTCTTGGCACAGCGGGAATCAAGCAGCGGAGTGTGGGGGTTTGCTCAGCCTGCCAGGCCTCCCCGGGCAGCGCCGGACCCAAATGTTCCTTCACCTTTCCCTCTTCCCAGGGCTTGTTCCACCCTTTCTTCGATCTTCCTCTGCCCTTGCTGCTCCTCCTTTCCTTTTTTCAGCATGACTTACTGCTCTGTGCCGGCGGCGTGAATCCTTTTATCCCTCCGTGCCCACGCAGCGGGGACGGAAGAAGCTGCCTGGGCAGATGGGTCATCTCCAAGGTTAAGCAGCATCTCGGCTTTGCTCCCAGCCGCCGCTTGCCTCTGTCCTTGCACTAAGGTTGGAGGCATCTGCCAGCACGGCTGGCTCTGCCCCGGCTGCGGGGATTTCACCAATCATTTCTTTTAATGGGGCTGGGGAAAAAAACAAAACAAAACAAAACAAAATGTTATTTTCACACCTCTTTAACCAGCCAGCTCATCCTTTCTGTTAGGCGCTGGCTGTGGGTTGCCTTCCCTGCGGCATTTCTGTCCAAGCTCTGGCGCTGGTCCCAGCCGGGGCCAGGCTCCCCTGTGCCCACCGTGACCGGGGGGACCGCCGGCGGCAGGAGAGGGGGACGGGGCAAGGTGGCACCGCACCGCACCGTGGGAGCGGAACACAGCAGGGTGGGTGCCTCCTGCCCTGGGGTGCCCCGAGGGTCCCGTCCCACCACAGGGACCTTCAGCAGGTTCCTTGAAGCAGCTCCAGCCCCGGCAGAACCTTGCGGGTTTCCACCAGCCGCCGCGTCTCAGCCGCCGCTGCCAAATGTTTTGGGGGAGAGGAGCCAAGTCAGGCAGTCGGGAGATAAATCTGAGCTCTCTCTGGCTGCGCTGGGACTTTGCTCAGGATTAATTGGAGGCAGCGGTTCTCCTCCTGCTCCTCTCCGCCCCCCCAGGGCTGGGGCGCCCGGGTTGGCAGCCTGGGCTGGCCTGGCTCCTCGCGGGAAGCTGCCGACATGTTTTCAGCATGAGGAAGGTGCGTGTGTGTTTGAGCTCAGGCGCAATCTCTTGTGAAGGTGGGAGGAGGTGGAGGATGTGCTAAACTATGAATGAGCGCAGATCGGAGCCTCTCCCCTGCAACCCTGACAGCCTCTCTCCGTGAAATATTTAGAGGTGCTTGCAAGATGTTGTTAGATCTGGCTGCTCGTGGGATTGCTTTTTTTTTTCCTGGACAAAAGCCTGGCGTCCACCTGAAGTTACAGCTAATCTACACAGTAGGGAAAAATAAACACTGGGATGTAAAGGAGGGACAATAGCCCCAGCACTAAAAAAGCAGGGGAGTGGGAATTGGCAGTGGCTGGTTTATTAGCCACACAGCACCAAAAACATCTGACGCACGTTACGAGATGCAAAATACGGTCTCGGTGCAGCAGGATAAGGTGCAGGGAGATGTCAGTGCTTGTCATCCCGGAGCACCGCAGCCCTGCTCCTCGCAGCCTGAATTAATCAGTCTGCCAGGAGCAGCCTTGCTTTGACCTCCGCCCTTCCCTCCACCCTCCCCAGCAGCAGAGAAGCTGGGTGTTAAATGCAATCGAAAGGCTACCTCTTTCCAAACATAAAGCGTGAATACACCAGGGGTAGCTGCAAGCACCCTGCAGCCGCCGGTAACCCCCACCTCGCGGGTGCTGATGGCTTCGGTGCCGAGGGTGCCAGCGTGCATCGAGCAGCGGTCCCAGCCCGCGGCCGCCCGGCATCCTCCTCTGGCGTGTTATGGCGAGGATGTAATTTCTAAAATAACACGTTACTCTTGCTTAATTATCCCACTTTATAGAAGTCACTTCCGGCGCTGAGCTCAAGTTATGAGATGCATTTCTGAGCCGTTGTCTGGGTGCCAGGAAAGAAGAAAAAGAGAGAGTCAGAATTATGATTGTTATTGGAGTGTTTTATTTTGGTTTTTAGATGTCTGGATTTCTGTTATAAAATGTATGAACTGCAAAGGAACTTAAATCTTTATGTTCACAATATTAGCTTCTCATTTCTGGGCTGAAATAGTTATAGCTCTTCTTAATTCTCTTGGAAATATTCTTCGTGTTTATTTTTTTTCCCCCAGATGTTTATGTAACTTCCTCTGGAAGCTCGATTTTTAGTTAATTAACTTTTTGTCCAGAAATTTCTTTGCTCAGTTTCTTTGTTAATATACCTGGCATTTCCAGTCAAGACCATGGCCGCGTCTCTGCTAAGTTCACTTGGTTTCCACCACATAAAATACATTGCTCGAAGGGTTTCGGCTTTCCTCAGAGCAGACCCAGCCCAGCTGCAGCTTCAAAGATGCTCGAGGAGCCGCAGGAGGTGCGAGTCCTCCGCGGTCCAGCGCGGTAGGAGCTGGCGTGGCCGTGGGGGCAGCGGGCAGGGGGACCGGGTGCTGTTCCCGTGGGGATGGTTTTGGCAGCACCAAAACCTGCTCAGATAGGGATCTGGGGGTAAAAGGGTGCTGGGGCCGGAGCCGGCGGGCTGAGATCGCTCCCTGCTCACCTCCACAGATGCAGCACGAGGCTGGGGAGGAAAAGGGGTGCCTGGAGAAAAAGCCTCCCCCCGGCTTGCCCCAGGTCCTCCTCCCGAACAGGGTGGCTGAGTCAGCCTGGCTCCCTCCTCGCTGCGCCACTGCCTTCCCAGCCCCTTTGCACGTCCCTGCCAGTGTCTAACACCTTTTCACTGTAATGTCATCTGAAGATTTAATTAAGGTGCTGTTTGTTCCCTCTCCTAGATAATTAATTGAAGGTGTTAGATAAAACCAGGCCTAACACCAATTCTTGCTGGGTCTGAACAGCGCCTTCCAGCTCAAGATATTATTGTTCCCTTTTGTTTCAGATCCTTCAGCTTGTTCTCAGCCCCTGTGAAAAGGCTTATATCCAAACCAATTTGAATTAATTTCTCAAGCAAGATACCACAGGACAGAGATACTATTAAAGGCTTTGCTAGAAATCAGGGTTCATTAGAATACACCCGGCTGCCGTTCCCTCCCTTACACATTCTGCCCTTCAATAAAAAGACAAAAAAGAAAAACAGTTTTAACTGCCAGGGCTTTGGTGTTTAAGCCAAAGGACGTGTGTGGCTGTAGGGAAACCGATGCCTCATGTGCCACGGCAGTGAGAAGGCTTTCGGCGGTGACCTTGTACGTCCTTGGCAGTGGCTCTCCCGGCAGAGCCTGGTGGTGGTCCCGGCGGTGGCAGCTCCCCCAGGAAGGTGTGCGGTGATGCCGGCATTGCCTTGGGCAGCAGCAACACAGCTTCCAGGCGCGCTGCCACGTTCCCATCACACAAGCACCACACCACGGCTGGGGTCGGGGCTGGGACTCGAATTTTGCCACTTGTGGACTTTGAAGAGCAAGCTACAAGGGCTCCTCCGAGGTAACATGGACATCAAGTGTAATTGCCAGCAAACACCCTGCTCACAAACCCCCCAGTGCTTCTCCTCTCCTTTCACCGGTCTGCCCCAGGGGCCAGGACCATCCAAACCCGGCCAGTCGCAGTAGTAATGCTGGGATGTGGAAATGCGGCTGCGGTGGCTGGCAGTGGTCTGCACATGGGCAAGGGATGTCTCTTCCGAGCAGGCGAGGAGAGCCTGGCCAGCAGCAGCCCCGTCGAGCACCTCCCTCGACTCAGCACAGATCCCTTCCTCCTCAAGTCAGAGTCTCTCTCCCGCACTGGAAAGGACCCTTACAAATGATCGAAGGAGCCAGAAAGCTTTTGCAATTTCTCCTTTAAATGGAATTTTATAAAGCAAGAAGAATCCAACCCTTATTATTTAAAGAGAGGTCCCTATCAGCAACGGGGTTTTTGCGATGAGTCAATTTGAGAGTGTTCCTGCTGACAGCCCGGGTGCCTTCACCCTCGTCTTAATGCAAGATTTTTTATGTCATTAGTAGTAAGCGTTCGACAGCAAATGTACTCTCAGCACACGGCACCCCGGGTTGCCTGCGCTGCCGGCACCTTGCAGCCCGCAGGGGACGATGGATGGTGTCTGAAGGGGTTCAGCCCCTATTTCTTGCCTCTCTCTGGCAAGACGCAATTCATAGCGTCACACAGCGCTGGGCTGCGCTGCTCCGGCAGCTGCAAGGAGTGGTGGCAAGCGGGGCAGAGTGGGGCTGGGAGAGGACACCCGGTCTGTCCTGACAGCCAGGGAGGGAGCGGGCTGGGGGACCTGTGTCTGAGGTCACTTTCGATTCAAGCCCCTGGAAGCGCCGACGGGAAGATGACAAAAGGCCCTATTTTCAGCACTGGTGTATTCCAGCCATGCACCCAGCCTGCCTCTGCTGTCAGAGAAAATGCAAACCGCCCTCCCTGGCTCCCTGAGCTGCTGCAGGGAGGCACGGGATGTTGTCCCAGCCCAGCTTATGTCACCCCATGCATTGCATTTAAATGGAGCCCTTTCTGTCTCCTTAACAAGAATGACACCGCTTTGCTTATTGCCTATTAACTCGAGAGGTGAACACATCAGCTGGCAGAATCAGAAACATTTACCATGAAAAGGAAAAGCTGAAATCCCATTTTCTACCTGCAGCTTGATGGGAAACAGTCTGTCAGGGCCAGGCAGGGCTGTGAGCAGCTGCAGTCGTTAGGCACCCGCTCCGCAGTCAGCCCTTCCCCGCCGTGCTGGAAGCCCCCCGGGAAGGAGAAGCACCTTGACAGTGCCAGCATTGAGGGCCAAAGGGATAAAGTCCCCCATGTCTTCCCAGTTTCTGTCCCTAGTGCTCCCACCCATCCACTGCTGCTCCCACCCATCCACTGGTACCTCCACCCATGCACTCCCTCTCCTCCGGGGACGATGGCACTGGGCAGTCAATGCCAGAGAAGGTCACACCACCATCCAGGGACAGCGACCCCCATTCCCTTTCCTCTGCTCCAAGCACGGCCCGTTAGTTCTGGGGATTTGGGTTTCCATTAGTGCCTGTTTGGTGGCCTTTCTCCTTTACGCTGGCATTTCCACGGCTGCTTAACTTCAGTGCATTTCATTAGCACAGAGGTTTCTGTTGATATTAGAAAGTCACTGTAATCATCAGGGGGATTTGCACGGCTGTTAGCCCAGGAGCTTCTCTGCTTGGCAGCGTTTTCAGCAGCATTTTTGCAGAAGAAGGTGCCTTCGACATGCACCCTGTTGGTGGGGCCTTCATACCCCTGTGTCCCACTCTGCACTGAGGGTGCTGTGGCTGCAGCTCTGGCAGAGCAAAGGCAGCGATGGAGATGGCAGCCCAAGCTAAGATGCCTGTGCTTATTGGGATGTCCATGGCCCCTAGGATGCTCAGGCTGAAGGGGATGCCTTCTGGGATGCCCACCGGGATGCTGATGCCCACCAGGACACCTGTACACACGTACCATGGCAATAGTACCCCCATCAGCAAGCGCTGTTGCCCGTTCCCTGCCACGGAGCATGCAGCATGCTGCCACTTCATCCTCCCTCTGGTCCATCGCTGTCACCCATCTCCTACCCGTGGCACCCATTTCTTCTTCATCCCTGCTCACTCTTTACTGGCATTTTGTGAGCCACACCAACAGCGGAGGCAGGCAGGGGGACGCAGGGTGGAGGGTAGCATGGCAGTGGCAGGGCGGTGGGGCTGTGGAGATGGCTGCCCATCCCTTCCCACTTCCCCGGTGCTCTTTGGGGCCGGCTAGCCTTTCACGGACAGTGCAGTTCTGTTTTGCATCACCACTTTGAAAAGCCCTTGGAGAGAGCAGTGATTTATGAGAGGTTTCTTGTACGAGGGGAAATAAACCTCTGACCAGACCCAACTGAAATCCACACTGCTTAATTTTCTGTGGAATCAGGATTTTACCCCTATCTGAGGATTTTGCTTCTTTCCAAGAAAAACAGCTAGTGCCTTTCTCATAAACAGCCACTTTCTCTCCCTATTCAGAAGCAGGGCTGGCTGGGAAGGTCTCCTCTCCCCACCGGCCTGCACGCTCTGGTCCTCGCTCCTCCGTGCCGGAGCCCTGCGGTTCGCAAATCACCGCGTTTCCGACCAGCGCCGAAGCGAGAACATCTGCTCAGAAAGTCAACAGTAATTAATTAGCTTTTAACTGGGAGATAGAGAAGTAGGAGAGAGGCACGGACCCCTTTAATGAGAATAAAAGGTGTTTAAGTTTAGAGGAGCATAGAGGCGCCCCAGTTACTTTGTAATATGATAAGGGGCTGGGAATTTAAAACAGAAATGGAGGGCCTTGGGGGGGGGGGGGCATTTCGGGTGCTCTGGCAAACTCCGGTGGAGCCTAGGAGGGAGACGGTGCCGGAGAGCTGCGGTTCCCAGAACAAAGGGGTTCCAGGTGGGAGCAAGAACAGCTCAGCCCCTGTTTTGCCCCCAGCTGTGTGCAGGTGGGGTGCTGGGGAGGGGGGGGATGCTCAGGTGCTGCCGGCAGCCAGGTGATGCTGGAGCGGGACCAGAGGTGCTAAAAGGCAGCGAGGGCAGAGCCGAGGGAGGGATGCTAGACGTGGCGGTAGCAGGGTCAGCAGCCCACAGGTCTGATAGATCCAGGATGGCTTGTCCACATGAGACCAGGTTTGCTGGGACCCTGTGGCACCGGAGGGGCTGGGGGTGGTTCAACAGAAGCCCCTCGCTGGCTTGGGGAACTGAGGGTGGGTGCAAAGAGGGGGTTGCGCCTGGATTTGGGCATGGCTGAACCAGAGAAGAGGCTCTGTGAGCTGCTGGAACAGGAGACCTTGAGACCTTGTTTAAAATAGCACAGGAAGAAATGGAGGAGCAGGCAGTGAGGGGAAGAGAGGAGAAAGAGTTGATGCTGGGGGCAATAGGGTTTGGGGTTGGAGATGAAAAAAGCCAGGGAGGGGGCAGGGGTGAAAGGCAGGAGCTGCATCCAGGATTTGCTCTGCTTGCCCTGCACAGGCTGTGGGTAAAACAACGGTGGGAAAACAGTGCTGAGGCAGCCCTAGAGAAAAGGGGGAGGGCTGCTTGTGGGAGGGGAGAAAAATTACCAAAGGCAGCTGGAGGTGTATAATTACAATTATGATATGTTAAGTGTTAGTGCAATATACCCTCTGCAAATGGATGGCACCGAAGCTGTGAGGGAAAGGCTGGTGTAGGAAGAAACTCAGTTAATTAGTTAATCAGAGCTCTTTAGGAAATGTTTCCTCAACTTGCTTTTTTTCCCCCCCCTCTATTTCTGTAACTATCAAATCGTTTGTTGCTCATCCTTAAAGTGAAATCCCCCCTGAGCCTGCCATGGGAGGCTGCTCTGTGCAGAGCAAAAGGAGGAAAACCAAATAGATCCGCTGTGGATAGGAGACCTCACCCAAAAGATTTTTAATTTCTTTGAAAAGCCTGACTTTTCTTTCCTGATACATGCGAAAAACTGAACCTTGGAAATTCCCTTTGTGTATTTAAACCATCACCCCATCTCACCTTGTCTGCTGGGGTCTGTCCCAATGTGCCCCTTGAGCTGCCCCTGAACAGGAGGGGTGTCTGGGGAGGTGTGTGGGCTCCTGGCCCCCCCAAACCGGTCACAAGCACACGCACCCCCCCGGGCACTGCTGGTGCTCGGGGCTGCCATAGCCCTGCCAGGGAAGCAGAGGGAGAGCATTACCCAGCTTTGCACAGGGGAAATGATATAATTGGAGCTGTTTGGATTTAGAAATTAAAATAATTTGGGTTTGCTTGGAAAGGTTCACACAACGTCAGCTTCCATCAGGCGGATGAGAAGCAGAGATGCCCTGGGAGTGAGTGCTCTGACAGCTCCCAAATAACACCCGCTCTGCTGGGGCTCCCTGCTTTTATTTGCCCAGCCCTGTTTGGGGGTTGGGGGGCGTTCCTCGCGCGCTGGGCAAATCCGTGTGCCCTTTCCCAGAGCAGAGATGTCATCACTCTTCGGCACCCGTCCAGCCCCAGCCATGTCATGGGAGGCAGCCGGCACCCCAGCCCCCTGGACCCAAGGGAGCAGCTTTCTCCTGGTCCCCAGAACCACCCTTTCTGCCCCAAAACCTCCAGCGAGACAGCAAGCGGTCTCCTCCTTGTCCTGCAAAATGTCCAGGCAAACCCTGCCGTGCCAGTGGTGATTTTGAGGGACCTTGATGCCTTTCAGACTGCTAGTGGGCAGAACAGAGGCGTTGAGGAATCCCACCTAAACTGCTGTTTCCAGCCACCTCCTGTCCCAGGGCTGTCTCCCAGCTTGTCCCCACCACCTACGTTGAGGACACCTCCTCCCCCAAGGTCCCTGCATCCTTCCAGGCTCATCACTTGCCTGGTTCCACCCGTGTTTCAAACCATCCCGGCTCCTGTTGCGTTATTTCTGTTCGCAGCGTGACCTAATTAAGCATCATCTGCAAATGCAATTACTTTGCCATTTATCTTCTTGATCGTTAACGTTCATCCCAAGCAAGACCAAGCCTAGCACTTGTTCCCGAGCTGGCTGCTGTGCCGTGCAGGCTCCTGAGCCGGCCTCACTTTGCAGCCAATTAATTCCTCCAAGAAAGATCTCTGAGACACGGGGTGAAATGCCGTGTGTCCTGCCAGGTTTTAGCCACCAGTCCCTGCCTCCAGAAAGGGTGCGATGCACTGTAAAATATCAGTCGGCTTTGACCGCTATGGTTTGTCCTTAATAAATTCTTCCTTTGCATTGCTCGTGGCTGTGCTCTCCTCCGGGAGCAGGCAAATGCGTTTTCCTTAATCCCTGATTTTTGTGGCGTTCCTTGCCTGGCAGATGAAATGAATTTCCTGGCTACTAATTGTCAGTCTCCTTTTCCATTCTCCACCCCCTGCCTTTTATTTTTTTCTTTTTAATTTTGCTTTGTGTTTATTTCTTTCCCTGCCAGTCCCCGCTGCCCCCCCCCGAGCCCTCCATTGATTTGTTACGCCAGCTCGGAATTTGGCCGACTGCAATTTTATTTTTGTTGATGGTGGTGGGTTTTGAAGTGGTAGAGGCTAGCTAAGTTCGTTAGCGAATTCCCTTAATAATTCAAAACGCATGTTGCTCGCCCCGGCTGATTTGTGTATGTTGGGTTTGTCAAGCGTTCCCTTACGTGCTTTTTATCAGTAAGTATTTACAAGGTCTTCATTACTTCCTAATTGACCATGCCTCTTCTCTTTAGTTATCGCCTTAAAGAGCAATTTAAAAAAGCAATTCAGCAACAGCCATTTTAAAGCTCTTCATTCCTTCCAGCCCCTTTCTCATTTATTATTATCCTTCTGTCTCGCTAGCACTTCTTTTCCCCGATGTCTTTAAAAGCCCTTTGTATTTCCCAGAACACTTTATCAGCTCTAACTTATTCCACCCGTCAGCTGCCATCCCTGTGGCTTCACCCACCTCACGTCCCTGGTTTTGGTGCTTCCCCCCTCCTTGCCGACTGTGTTTATTCTGGGTTTCTCAGCCCCAACCCACCCAAGGATACAGTATTGGCAGTGGGATTTGTTCCTCCATGCGTGGCCATTAGGGGATGGGGAGCGGTGCTGCCTCTTCCGATGCCCTGTCGTCCCATCTGGCATCTCTTCCCGGGTCCCGCTGGCCGCGGGGCTGGTCCTGGCCCGAGGCAGATGTTCCCTCCTGGCCCAGCAACTTCTGCTCCTTCCTGGCTGTCCTCTTGCTTCTCTGAATCGCTTCACTCCACCAATTCCTCCCCGCCACCAGCTCCAAGGTCAGTCACACATGCAAAACCCAGCATCTTAATCGATGGCTTTTGGGTTTGTTCAGCCCTTGTGCTCCCCGAACCCCCTTCATCTTCCTGTGCCGCTTCCACTGCCCATCTCTAATTTCCCGCTACTCCGGCTGCATCATATTTTTGCAGGCTGAGGGACTGGAACTAAACAAGTATTCCCTTGATTTATTCATACATTCATAGGCTTTAAGGCCAGGAGAAACTATTAGCTCGCTTAGCCCATCCTCCTGCATATTATAGGCCATTAAACTTCATCCGGTTATCCCCGTACTGAGCTCCATAATTTGCTTGGCTGAAGTGTATCTTTTTGGAAAGGCCCCCAGTCTTGATGCGAAGACAGGTTTATATAATGGTATTTTCTATCCCACCCTTTATATATTCTATAATGTTTTATTTGCGTTTTGAATGCTGCTGCACGATGCATAGACACATTTGGGGGAATATCTGCAGTGATGTTCAGGCATTTTCCTTTCACCTCAGCTGCATTCAAACCATTTATTGTGCATGAATAGCCCAAGACATCCCAACGCCAGGCTCTGGTTAAGCAGCGCTCTCCTCCACGCTGGGACCTAGCCGTGCTGGGGTCCATCTCGTGCCCCGCACTATGTTTGCTGCCCTCCATTAACCCACCCCAAATAGTTTTGCAAGTTTTCATCACTTTACTGCTGACTTCCCCAGCCCTGGTAGAAAGGGAGACAAGCCTGGTTCTGGTGGAAATCTCTGGGCACCCCACGGTTTAATGTTTTCTTTCTCTTTCCTCTTTGAAAACCGGCCTTTCCCCCCCACACCCCTCCCCACCCCCCGTGTTTTGTCTTCTGTGGCTTATGTTCCTTGACATGTCGGCTGGTTTTGATCTTTTTTCTCTTTCTGCATTACAAAATTGTCAGCTGTGTAACCTAGAAACAGGGCTGGCTGAATGATATGTTTGCAAATAATATTTGTTAGAAGTTCATCTCTCTCTAGTTTGTGAATCATGCCTGCCCCAAACCTGGTTTTGGGGGACGCGCTGGTAAGGAGGAGGGGGTAACCCACTGTCTGTCGGCAGCCAGCTGGGGAAACCAGGCTTCACTCCCGGCTCCCACACCGATTTCCTCTGGGACTTGGCACAAGCCACATCATCCTCCTCCTCCACAGCACTCTTGCCTTTCTGAGCCAATCGCAGGTACAGTTCTCTCCCTTTTTTCTTGGGGTTTAAGCAGGAGAGCCCCGGACCCACAGGGCTTTGTCCGTCCCACAACTGGAGCCCAGAGGTGCAAATTCATGTGGGCACTGTTCTTCTGCAGGTCGTTAACGAGCAGCTCTCCTGGCTCCTCTGTGGTATCGGCCACTTACGGCCCATGCAGCAGAGCCTATGTCTTAAAATGATGCTCGGGAGCGTGGTGCAGGGCCAGGCACCTTCCTGGCTCCCACCGCCCCCGCCTGAGGGAGCAGACGCTCCCCATACCTTCTCCTTTGGGTTTGCCTTCTGTATCTCAGCTTTTCCCTTGAATCCCTTTGCTGCCAGCTCTGCCATTGCAAGGCTGGTGTGTGCTCTGCAACCTGCGCCGTGCTCCCAGGCAGCTCTCATTCATCTTCTACCTCCTCGTGGCAGCATCTTGTTGCAAAGCTGCTTCTGGACGTGGGCTGCAGCCCTCACCCCAGCCATCCGTCTTCACTCGCCTCATCCACAGAGGCAGCGGTGGCATTTCTTGCCCTCTCCCGCAGGCAGTTCATCTCCTCTTGCAGTGCACCACCATCCTCAGCCTCTGCCTTGTGCTAGGTACGCAGTCCCAGGTGTTTCTGCCAAAGCCAGAGTACCTCCATGTCCATCCTCATTTAACTTAAACACCAACAAATTCTCCCGGCCACAGTATTCATCCATCTCGCAACTGTCCAATTCATGCAGCCACCTCACTACTCTCCCTGGCTGTGCAGTTAATGTGTCCCTGGGTTGGCTGAGCATTAGAGCTGGCTGGTTTTATTTATTTTTCTTGCAGCTGGCCCTGGCTTTCCAAGCAGGCATCCACCTGCACCCTGCTGTCTGCTCCTTCCTGGTGGCTCAAGCCTCTCCGGTTAGGTCACCAGTTCCTAATTGCAAATAGCATTTCTACACCTTTCTTGGGACATAACAGTGAGGACACGCTGTGGGCAACACCCAGTGGCATCTTGGCTGAGCTGTTGCCTGTCCTCGGACCCATCTTTAGGAAACCATCAATATGCGAGCCCCTGGGGTGGGGGCACATGGTTCCCTTCTCCTCCGTGCTCCTTTACGTCTGCCTACCTGGAGCCGTGCGACCCAAAGCCATCCTCCCTGGTGTGCCTCGAGGGCAGTTGGCTATTCGGTCCCTCTGCCCATCCCCTGGGAATGGGGAGCAGCTAGGGCTGTGTAGCCTGCACGCTGCTCCAAAATAGCTCTGCCCCTCTCTGCATCAGCCCCGCTTGGCTCCGTGGGTAACGCTTGCATCTCAGTCGACACTTCATACTTCAAGTGCTCACCCTTCACTTGTTGGAGCCTGTTAATCTTGGCAATTAGCTCTTGCTCTGATGCAATTTTCATGCACGTTCTCCCTCTCCCAAATCCCTCTAAGACCCCCTTGGAGCGTGTTCCTGCGCTGCTGCAGCTGCCTGCTTGGCTCCGCACCATCCCTCCCCAGTAGAGCCCGAGCGCCGCGGGGAAGCCAGGCATTTATTTAGGTGTTATGTGCACTTAGACGCCTGCTCCCTGACATCGCTTTCTGCAAATCTGACAAGAGCAGTATGTCGCCCTTCTACCTCTGCCCTCCCATCCTGCTGGGAAGATGGGAGAGCCGAATGTCTCCTTTATGTCTGTGAAGCCCGAAGGCCTGATAAAGATTCAGGGTGAGCCATCGCTCAAATGAGGAGCAGGGAGAAATCCAAGCTGCATAATTAGGTACTTTGGGGACTGTATCAAAATGCAGCTGACTATAGATTTCTGTATGGTACGTGCTCTTCTGCATTGACTTCCCTGTTCCCCCTTCCACTAATGCACTGGGAAGTGGTGGGAAACCCCTTGCCCAGGCCCCTGGAGATGGAGCTCAGCGTGATCCCGTGAAAGAGCTGAGCAAGGAGTTGGAGGTGAAGGGCTGGTTGGATGTGGCTCAGAGCCTGGAGCGAGGAAACTTCAGCCGCTTGCTTCCTGGCGTGCTCTGGGCTGTGTGACTTTGGACCCCCTCTGTAAATAACCGGGGTTCATGGAGGGACTGCCCGGTGCCATCGTCAATGTCTATTCCTGGCAGGAATAGCCCACAGGACCTCACTAATGGCTTAGGTTAAAAATACATAATTGCTTAAACCGGTCAAAAATTGCAGTGTGTTTTCCCTCTCAAATCAAGACAAAGTTGAAATATCAAAAATGTTCGCAGAATGGGAACAGAAAAAAAATTAAGAAATGTCAGACTTTGCCACCGACATTTTTGATGGAAGTACTTTGACATTTGCAAATTCAAATGTTTAGTTTGTCAAACCAGATGGAAATGTCACACTGAGCCAAGTTGAAACATTAATCTGTCTGCTCCTGGGAGGCTGCGGTCTCCTGTGGGACTCCCCCCATCCCTTCCCCAGCCATCCCCTTGGGGTCCCAGGAGCTGCCCCATGCCCTCTGGCAGGAGCCAGGCTGGGGTACGTCCCTCTGTATTTGAAGGTCCAATGTGGCTGGGCAGGCAATAAAGCCGAAATCCCCGTGGAGGAAAGCCATTCATGGGAACGGGAAGGGAAAGGCAGATTCGGTATTAGGATGCTAATCCGAGAGACAAGAAACCATGTCCCCTTGACTGCTTTGCTACAGATTTTGCCATGGATTTGGGCAAGCCAGCCCTGCTGTGTCGTGGTTCCCCCTCTGTAAACAGGAGTAATAACTCTTCCCTGCTTCAGCTGGAGGTTGCAGGCTTAAATCCATTAATGTTTGTGAAGTGCTCGGATATCAGAGTAATGGGGATCCTGTAAGCACTGGAGAGAGCCACGCTGGCCGTTTGGAGATGGCATTACGTGATATGCAGTGGAGGGCTGCCTGCAAACCCAGCAGCAGTAAATCCTCACTGTGGGAATAGCATTTGAAGTGCAAAAGTGAAACGTGAAGTGAAAGCATACGGCGTATCAGGGACTTCGGAGCATAACTGGACTTACAGCCCAGTGCTGGGCAGCTCTGGACTGGGTTTGTCTGGTGGAGGGGGGTTTGGCTGCCTTGGCCCCCAGCAGCCCGCAGCCATCAGGGTGCTGCTGTGCCCTGGCAGTGGGGTGGGTGTAAACCCAGTGAGAGCTGGGGTTTGCCCATCCCATCTGTCACTGCCCGAGTATTTTTTTTTTTTTTTTTAACTTTCTCTTATGCTGGTTGCTGGAAGAGTTTGAAGAGGAAAAGGCAAAAAGATGTGTTTGAATTAAGAAACACTTCTTGGAGAAGCAGTTCACGGAAGTAATTTTTACTGTATTTTGTTATTGTCTGGCAAAAAATTGCCTGTATTGTTAATCTGCTTTTACGTTAACATGCTGGACTGAAGCCTGTAGGTGAGATGTGACTCATTGTGTGGACGAACCTCTCATCCTCTAGTCCTTTGTGGACCAAAACTACAGGGCCAACCAGCAAAGCTGTCGCCTCTCTCCTGCTCATAAGCAGAGGTACCTCGGGCACCGGTTTCCATTAGCGATGCCTTTCTGCTGTTGAGCTTTCTTGCTTATAATTATCAAAACCTTCGAACTATCTAAGCCTCCAGTTGCTCTTTCGGGCTGGTGACCCCCAGAGCTGCCCTCGCCTTGTGCTGGGGCAGCAAGGGCTGTGGCAGAGGCCGTGGAGCGAAGGCGGCACGAGATGCTCTGTCCCCGCTGCAGTGTGGGTTGTCTCGTGGTGGTTATTAATGCCTCTGCTTTGCTTACCCAAGTGCTTAGACGGTTCAATACATTTTCAGACCTGTCCTTACACTATTGTTGGGAAAGATTCATTAGGACTTTGGCTGGAAATTATAGTGACAGATAGAGCTGCGTAATTTATGGCTTTTCTTGAGGGTTGTGCAATTATTCAATAAGTGTCTTTCCTTCCTTCCTCTACCTCCCGCCAGCCACTTGTTGGAAATAAATATTGAATTTAGTTGCAGAAAAGTAGTCGTTGACAAAGCTGTGAATGGCTGGGAGAAACCTGGCAGAGCCCTTCAGGTATCTTCCCTCGCTTTCCTTTGCAGGCACAAGTGCTCCCTTCCCCATGCCCGCTCCTCATTGTGCACCCATCGCTTCCTTGGCATCGTTTCCATCGTGTCCTCCCCACCTGCTCCTCGTGAGGTCCCTGCTTGCCCCAGGCTGCCCAGCGATGTTCAGTTTGGCTTTACAGCCATCCCCCAGCCTGTGACAGCGAACTCCCCAATTGGAGCCAGCACCGGGCCTGGGCCGTGTGGCTTTCAAAGCAAAGCCCCAACCGAAGCCTGGTATCTCTGAAGCGGCAAAGCTGCGCCAGAGGAGCCCCTGCTGCCAGGGCACCCCACGGGACCCTGCTGCCCTCTGCCCTCCCCCCAGCCCCTGGGGGCACCCCCTGCCCGACCATGCACCCGCACCTCCTGGCGACTGCCCCTCAACATCTGCATCTGTTTCAAAGGCTCGGTAGATGTTTATTGCTTTCAAGCGCCCACTGATGGGACCTGTTAATGCTGATGAAGTCCAGCCCCGGCTTCTCTGCGCTGGTTTCGGCAGCGCGGGGGAGGAGCGGGGCGAAGCGGGGAGCCGGAGCCACCCCCAGCTGAGCAAACAAGCAGCTCGCTCTGTCCCAGGAGAGAGATGGCATCGGGGTCAGGCACCTCACGGACCTCGCCAGACCGGCAGGTCCTGTCGGACCTGAGCTCCGCGTGGGACTTCCCACCTTCACCGGCTGCTTCAGAGCAGCCATCCTCCGGGATGACTGATCCCCGGGGAGGGCGGCATGGGGCTTCACCTTACCTTGCTGTCAGGAGGTTATTCAGCTAGAAAAACACCTGGCAGGTCTTGCTGGGTTCTTCCTCTGGGTGATGGGGAGGGTCCCCCTGAGGGCAATCTCAGCCCCCAAAATCAGGCTCTTGCTCAGCCTCATCTCCTCTGCCAGAGGAGATGCTCCGTCTCACCTGGTGGACCTTCTCCATCTGCACCGATCCCAGTGCCCAACGATGGGCAGGGTCCCCCTGTGCCTAGTGTGGCCCCCAGGCTCCTGGCAGGGGGGAAGCGGGGCTTAAGGGTGCTGCTATCCAAAGTGAAGCAGCCAGCGCCGAGCACAACATCCTTGATGAGGGGGTGCTATCGATAGAGGTATTGGCACCAGAGCGTTTGCCCTGTTATCTCTCCCGCTCCTTTGCATTTTAACATTTTGTTTGAATTAGTGGAGCCTGTTCCTCGCAGCGTGCATGACTATGCATTTGTCTACTTTGGATTTCATCCGCCATTGACTGGCCCATCCATCAAGCTCTCTTCGGGCCTTTTGAAGTTCCCCGTAGCCTTCTCTTGTTCTGAATGCTCTGTGCAATTTGGGTCCTCTGCCAGATTTTTCTTATGACATTTTTCATTCTCTTTTTCCAGATCATTAAGGCATCTCTTTAACCAACGGTATTAATACAAAAACTTGGGGAGCCACCCTGTGAATACTGTAGCCTTCTGGAAGGTAGCCCTCATTAATATACGCTGTGTTGCCTCTTTATTTCCAACCATTAGAGTTACTTTTTCCATTTGCTTTGCAAGCATTTAATTCCCTTAATAGCCTCTCGTAAGGGACCTTGTCAAAGAGCTTTGAAACCCCAAACACATTATGTCAAGTAGTTCTCCTTACTTCACCCTCCCGACGGTGGGAGAAAGCATCCTAGCAGATTAGAGGCATGAACTTCTTTTCAGGAAGCTGGGACAACTCGCCCCCCTCTTACTTAGTTAATTTACGGGTTTTAAAATTAAGCTTCTTATGAGCACCTTCATCTCTAACCACCGATTTGATTCTCGCAGCCTTAAAAAGAGACGTGTCTCTACGCCTGCCAGAGAGCAGACTATTTCCCTCGCTGGCTCTTTTGTTAGCAGCCAGGTCACTTGGTGAGCGAGAGCCGTCAGAGCCTTTGGGTGTTTCCCTTTCAACTCCAGAAGCTTTGTGCTGGACGGACTCATACAATCTCTGCTCCTTTGGCATTGCTCTTTGTAGAAATACTTCATTGTTATCACCTGAAAATAATAAGCATCTCTCTGCCATCCCTGCTAAGCACCAGCTGGTTTGAAAGAAACCCTCCTTGGCTCTTCTGCAATGCCTTTGCCTGCCCTCATTCTTCCCATCGCGCCCCGGCGATGCCGGCAAGTCGAGTCACGCACCGGTGCTGAGGGAGGAGGATGGGGCTGATAAGATCCCAGCTGAAGCTGGGCTGTCTCTGCATTAAAGGTACAGGGTAGAAACCTGTTTCACCCGCCGCCGCGTGATTCATGCCGCTTCGCTCCCGTGAATCATCCTGGCTGTTGTGTAAGGTTTACGCTCCTCGCGCGGCAGGGCTGTATTTTCTGTGGCTTTTATAAAGTTCTGAACAATTTATATGTGCTGCTCCTGCCTTAAAACATTTACGCTCTTTATTCAAGGCTTTAGGATTTACGCTCCCTTTACCTGGGACCCTGGGAATGGTACCGCTGGCGGGATGATCCCGGGGCCAAGACGCTATTTATCGTTATCAGAAACGATCCTGCCCTGTGGTGATTTCTGACCACAAAGAAGGGAAAACCACTGTTTTGTCTCCAACACCAACATCATGAATCTTTAAACAGGAGGAAATTTTTCCCCAAATAGCATGCGTTGGTGAAGACATTTAACTCTAAGAATATGTGACAGCTCATCGGATGAGGAAGTGAGATGGTTTTGGGGTGGTGGAGGGAATGCCAAGTGCCTTCACCGGGAGCAGCCCCTCTGCCGGGAGCTCCCGCAGCAGCCCTGGGCAGCTGCCAGGCAGGAAAACCAACCGCACTTAATAACGGGGTAAACCCCCTCCTGCCGGGGTACCCCATGCCTGAGCAGCCAGGGGAATTCCCTGGCGCAGCTGCCCGTCCTGGCCGGGGCTTGAGGTTTGGTGTTTTTTAAACAGTGTGTGGCGACTTCTGCCTAAGCTTCTCCAGACAAACCTTTTGTGCCAAATTACCTGTCTAGCTGGGCTCTTATCTCGGTGTTTATCACCGCCGCCTCTTGCTGTCAGCACTGTTTATAGGCAGGGGAACCGAAACCCTATGCTAAGAAATTTCCTCCTCCTCCTCCTCTTTTCTTTCAAATCTGCATCTGTTCCAGACTCCCTTTCATTAGAGACCACATGAAAGCCAAAATAATCCCAGGCTATCAGGCACAGAAACCTTCGCAAGGTAAACTCCTCTCTGCCAGTAAATAAGGCACACCCTGGTCGGGGCTCTGCCTGGCACCGGGGGAGGTCCCATCCAGCCTGTGTCACCTGCGTCCCTATTCCTGGGCACCTGTGAGGCCTCCAGCACCCACCGGCGTGTTTGCAGAGCCACAGTGAAAATTCAAAGTAGTGTTAGACCCCAAGGATGTCTTTCCGCACCTGCATCCCGATTGGTGCGGCGATGGTGCACAGCGAGCACCCTGGGGGGAGGCTTGGGGGAGAGTATGCGCTCAGTGCCTTTTTTTACCTGTTGTAAAAATATTTGTAGAGTTGCAGCAGGCTGTAAAGAGCAATGTTGGGGAGGGAGGAGCGGGGCTGATACCGATTAGGCAGGAAATGGCTCAGCGTGGATGGCATCCATATGGGAGAGCTGATAGATTTGGCGTCTCCCAGGCATCGCTTGATGGATCCACTGATAACCTGGCAGCAAAACAGACCTGGGCTCTCTGATTCCCTGCCAGCGGCTGAGCTGCAGCCTGCTCGGTCGGCCTTCTTTAACACCTTTCTGCCATGGGAACTTGCCACCCTCCCCTGGGGACTGGTGGCCCCACAGTCCCCCCAGGAGCCCTGGGGGACTCGGCTGGCTGCTCCCCACCGTGCCGCCTGCCAGGGATGCTGCTCCGGCTCCTTCCCTTTGAAGGCTCGGTGTGAAATCTGGTCGGAGTTTAGGGAGGCAGGAGGGCAGTGTGTAGAGCAGCCCGCGTCCTTAGGATGAAAAAGCTTCGTTTTGCAGCTCTGGAAAGAATCAGCGGGTTTCCATGCTGGGTTCCCGCCTTGCATTGGAGACAGATGGAGAGTGCAAAACGTGGGGAAGGCGGCCGGCTGCTCCCGCCGTGCCGGGGGCTGGCTTGCTCACGGGCACAGGTCCTGCTCCACATCTTTCTCTGGCCAGTTTAATTTCGTGACCGGGCTTTTGTGCACCTCCATGATGTTCAAAGCCTGCATGGAGGCAGGGGAAAGCCGATGGCCCAGATGTGCCATGGGAAGCCCTCAGGGTGGCCAGGAGCCCAGCGAGGTTTCCCCGTGCCGAGGAGGGCTGGTGCATCCTGCTCTACGGTGCCTCTCCCTCGCTGGGAGCTGGCAGCAAAACCAAGGGGACTTCAGAGAAAAACCAAAATGTGGCACGGTGCTTGCTGGAAAGGAAGCAAGATGGAGAAAATGGTCGTGTAGCAGAGGACAGTGGTCCCTTGCAGAGATGAATTGGAGGAGGCTTGGGAGGTGGCAGCCACTCTGCTGGCTGGTGCTTCACGCTGCTGAGGGTCTACAGCCCCCTTCACCAACCCCTGTCTATGCTGATAAAATGCAAAGCGTGAGACTGGAACCTGATATAGCTTGGCAGGAAAGTTTTTCATGGGCAGGATGCCACCCCGCATGGCTCACTGGGTAATCTTTTTGGGGAAAAAACCCTGTCAGCCCAAGCTCTGCTTCCCTCCATGCCCCCAAAGAGGTCCAGGGCAGCGGAGGGTCCTGACACCCACCTCCTGGGGCTCCCCATCCCTCCACCCCTCACCGCTGCTGCCTGGCAGCACCCATGGGGTTCCCTGGTGCAGCGTGACTTGGCTCTGCTCGTGCTGGTGACAAGCGTGCGCTCAGAGAAAAACCAAGCTCTTGTGGCAGGAGGTGAGCTACGTAATGATTGCTCTAAAGCTGCCCGGGGTTACGGCAAATTTGATGGCTAAAATGCAGCCCCCAAAAGCTCTGGCAGCCCTCCCGCTCACTGGCTGCGTTAGTCACGGGAAGAGCTGTTTGCTCGTGCACCCGGGTCGTGGCCTCCTCAGCTGCAAGTCGGGACTGTAATTTCCCTGTGGTTATTTCTAAGATAACTTATTTCAGGTTTTTATGATGCTTACAAATTGGACAACATCTTAAAACATAATTCAGGCCTTAACTGGCTTTAAATGTGTGTGATTTTACAGGGATGCATAAAATATTTTTAAGTGTTGGTAAATTCCAGGGACCGGAGCTGTGTGGGTGGACAGGGAGGGATGGAAGGTCCGGCCCTAAAAGGCTTTTAGAGGTGCAGGCTGGGGACCAGCAATGGGAGTCATTTACAACCACGAGGAGCTATGTGGTTCGAGCAGGTCGTAGAGCACGTAACGAAGCGCGCACGGGTAGCGAGTCCGCATCTCCTCTTCCCCTTGAAATTGGTTTAATTTGTAATTTGTACAAATTACCTGTGGAGCCAGGCACTCGACCCTGATAAAGTAAGAGGTGCCATGGTGGGGAGGCGGCTCCTGGGTGCTGCAAAGAGAAGGGAGCTGATGAACCGGAGTGAAGGTGCGTTCCTCTGGAACGCCGATAAAGGCGGCAGTAACCAGCCACGTGAACCATCTCGTGCCTTTGCGTGATCTTCCACCAAACCCTTCCTGCTGGGGAAGGCGGCTGCTCTGGGGCCACAGCCAGCCGTGGGCCGGGCACTGCTGCCCCGGCTTCTGCAGCGCTCGCTCGGCCGCCACCGGAGCAGCAGGCGTGGGCGGGAGGCAAACCCCACCCTGAGGATTTGGGGGTCCAGGATGGGTGTGTGGCAGTAGAAGAGGGCTGCAGCCACCCTGCCTCTTGCCTGGGGCAGGCGCGGGATCTGGCAGAGCCGTGGTGGGTCCCATCGTTCGCGCGAGGCTGTGGCCATGCAGGGCACCAGCTTGCTGCCATGTGCATTAGAAAGCAACCAAATGAGGACAGCATCCCAGAGGCAGCTTGCAGGGGTGGGTAGGGAGGTTTCTGTTATGTACTCCCTTCGTTAATGAGCTGGCAGGAGGCACCGCTCAGGCTGGGATCGGATTTGCCAATACCGACAGAACCGGGGCTGCTAACACGGTGCACGGTCCTGGGGCAGAGGAACCCGGGCAGATCACACCGGTGAGACCAAGCAGGGATTTGGTCCTTGTCCTTCACAAGCATAAGGGATGACCCAGCTGGCTACCATGGTGGAGAAGCTAAGGAAAACGGCAGTGCAGAGAAGAGATGGAGGGAGAGCCGGATCGCAAAACAAACACGATCCCGCAGTGGAGCTGGAGCCGACGAGTGGGCACCGCTCTCGGCGATGCGGTGCTGGGACTGATGCTGATTCTGAGCAGGGAGGCAGGAGAACCATCCCAAGAAAACTGGCTGTTACAGGAGGTGACGTCCCGGTAAGCGGAGCTCGAGGAGGTGGGAGCCGCGCAGACGTGGCACCAGCCACGCTGTCTCTAGTACGCGGAGCGGGCAAGGTTCTCTGGGGGTGTTTGCATTTGCAGAAATAACATTGTTGTCTTGCTTTGCCCTTTCATGAGGGTACAGGGATTTCACTGAAATGCAATCCGAGGAAAGGCCTGGGATTTTGGCTGTTGTTTCAGGCACATAAGGAAGATGTTATTGTCAAATACTCCCCTCCATCCTGGGGGAGTGGTGCCACGGAGGTGGCTGGAGGCTGCAGGGAGGCAGAGGGAGCCGGGGCACCCCCGGGCAAGGCAGGACGGCAGCAGAGAAGCCAAGGGAGCTCTTTGGCACGTGGTCAGCCGTCACAACGGCACCCGTGAGCAGGCTGGCCTGGCCCGCCAGCTTCTCTCCGCTGCGGGGCTGGGATGACGGCAGCCGCCAGTCTCATCACCAAAGCCCACGTGAGCTTTCCTGCTTGCCTCTCTTCCAAAAAAAGCAACTTCCAGCCCACGGGAGAAAGCTGAGCGTAATGGTGGAGACGCTGCGATGATGCATCGTCTCACCAACACCTACCTGTGTCTGCGGGAGGAGGGACCCGCCTGGGCAGGCGTCCTGGCCACGCAGCCCCGGACCCTTGCTACAGGGGATGGGGTGGGGGGCAGACAGCCGCAGCCGTCTGCTTTATTGGGACTGGGAGCTTTCATAACCCCATCAGTGGAGTAGGAGACAGTGTGATTAACGTCCCTCCGGAGCAGATTGCTCCAGGAGATGCTGCCGATCCCCGGGAGACACCCCGAGAAAGCTTTGCGGGAAGCTCCTCGGGGACAGACAGAGCTGGGGAGTCCCTTCCTCCGTGCGCAGCCCGTGCCCACAAAATGTGCCGAGCTCCTGCAAGGCTGCCCCAAGGGACAGCAAGGGGTGGGGGACCAGTGAGGCTGTTACTGGGCTCTGGGTGCGAGCTACCGCAGGCGCAGGTTGCCCCAGCCACAGCAGCTGTGCAGGAGGCTCTGGGCATTATTTGCTGGGGGGAGCCTGGGGATGGACCGTGCATTTTGGGGGAGGCTTTCTCCATCCCTGAGCTCCCCGTGGGGCAGGTTTGCAGTCAGAGGGGAGCATCCTGGGGAGGTGACAAGGTGCTGACACCGATTTGTCTTTCTGGATGGTGTTTCACAGCTCCCCACGGAGCTGCCCCATCTTCGTGGGGCGAGGGGAGCACCAAGACAGGGAAGCACCCCGCAGGGACGAGGGCCGGTCCCGCTCGCGAGGAAAGGGTGCAGGAGGCTTTGGCTGTTGGTACGAATTCAGTCCGGCTCCGCCATAAGGAAGTGATTGAAGCTTTCACGATCTGTTTAACCAGTGACATATGTTTCCTGCAGGCGCGGCAGCATGCTGCATGCCGGCGGATGAGATACGGCCACGCGGGCGCTCGTCCCTGCCTGGCTCTGCCGGTGTGGGGAAGGGCTGGCCCCATCCCCACGGCCGCGTTTGATACGGCTACGGGCCGCTGCTCCCTGTGTGGGAAGGGGAAATTGCTCGCGCACCAAAGGGAAATAAACATGAGGAGACCAGCCCTGACAAAAAAGCGAGTGTTTCTCTGGTTTGAGGCCCCACTGTAGGCGAGAGCCACATGATGCACAGCGGGGCTGGGGATGAAGGAGGGGAAGCCGGAGCTGCGGTGATGTCTGCTAACTCCCTCTCGCTTACGGGGGGTCCCTCCCTCCGGGTCTCATCTCGCCTTTCATCACTGAGACATCAGAGGGACGAGTGAGGGGGGAGCCGTGCATTGCAGAAAAGGTCTAATTGCCCAAACCATGGAGCCCGAGTGAGGTGCTCTGCCAAATTCAGCAGTGGCCAAAGTAGGCTGACTGCTTTCACCAGGGAGGGGACTGTCCCATGGAAATTGCAGCGGCTGAGAACCTGGGAACTGGTACCCAGGCTTGGGCTTGCGTGGGTCCCTGCTCCATCCTTACCTGCACCCCTCAGCTCTTTCTGCCCCATTCCTCGGCATAGGGCAAGTCATTCATAAGGTAAAAGACTGACTGAGTGCCTTGGGCCAGGAGTGTGCCAGACTCGTGGAGCGCTGGGGTGCCCCCGGGCATGGGACTCACACCACCGATGCTGCCACTGCAGGAGCGAGGGGCTGCTGGGCTAGTGAAGTAGTCACAGGGGCTTCCCTGGGGCAGGGAACACCAGAAAAGGCTCCCAAAGAGGAAATTTTTTGTTTCAGAGTAGCCTATGTGTCCCCATGGGCACTGGGACAGAAGGAGGTCCTGCCAGCTGGCTGGGTGTGCTGGGGATGCCATGAACTGGGCAGACTGGAGGGGGGATGGCAGAGACATCGGGCAGCTGTGAAGTCGTGAGCAAGAGGATTTGGACATTATTCAGGAGCTAGAAGCAGGGGAGGTGGCGATGGTCCCCAGGTCTGAGAAGGGTGTTGCGATCAGCTGCAAGCAACCGGGGGCTTCACCCCACCCAGCAGAGGCTGGGACTGGTGGGAGCCTTCACTGGTAATTGAAGCCACACGGGGGGCTGAGCTGGGAAAAGAGGAGAGGGCGAAGTGTTGGGAGAGACCCATGGCCAAGTGGGCTGGGGGCCACCGGGAGGGACGCTGGCCTTGCTGGGGAGGGGGGGAGGTCCACAGTGGCCGGGGAGGCTGACCCCCACCAGGGCCCCCGCGCAGCCTGGAGCCCGGCCAGGACGAGCCCGAAGACGGGTTTGCGGTGGAGGTTGTAAACTCAGCGTGAGAGCACAGGGAGGAGCGAGGGAGGGAAGGGATGAGGAGGTTTTACGGATGAGCTGAAAGCCCCAGGGGCTCCTCTGCTGTTCCACGGGGCCAGCGTCTCCCCCGGCACCAGCAGCCTGCCGGCTGTACCGATGGGAAAGGGAGAGCCAGGAGCAGGGCTTCCCATCCCTTACTAGGGATTTTGGCTTTAAAATGTAGCCGCCTTCCTTAGCTCTGGGGCAGAAAGCCCTGCAGTCTTCCTGTCTTGCAGGCCAGCACCAGCTCCCCAGTTCTCCCATTAGCACCCACGTCCTTCAGCAACCAGGCACCGGGCAAGGCGGGGGTCCTGCGCCCACCTCCGGAGCGTTACCAGCAATGGAGCAGCAGTAGTCCATCCTCACCGTGTGCCTTTCCAACAGGGAAGGGTGACTTTATGAAAGGACTTGTGTCCTTCTGAAGTTTTCTTAGAGAGTGCTTTTATCCCCGCATTGCTCCGTGTTCTGTGCCTTTATCTGCAGGATTAAAGACACCTCTTGGAGTAGTTGGGAAAACCTGCTTGCCCAGGTTCAGGAGCCTTCAGCTCACACCCGTTAGCCCTAGTGCAGGATGCCGAGCGATACTTTGCTTGGGGAAGCTGGGCTGAGTCGATGAGACACCTCGAGCCCACATGCGTATTGGCGGGGGCTGTTTTGTTGGGGATCAGTGAAGTTTCGTGGCTGCAGTCGGGAGCAGCTGGAGCTCTCCCTGTAGGGTGGCTGCCTGCGGGCTAGCCACAGCCCGGGCTTTCTGCACAGCTTTTAGACATCCCAGCCCTGTGTTTGTTAGCAGATAGCCAAGGTTAGCCTGTGACTTGATGCGGCGGTTTGTTCCAGCAGTGGATTACCTTCACGCGTTACAAATCAGTGCCGAATTTCTCAATGGTTTTGGCACCAGGCAGGTGCCTGGAGCACGTCGCAGGGAGGTGCAGGAGGGGGGAGGAAAGGACTGGGGGAGGCGGCAGAGACGGAGCAGGTGAACTTCACTCTTCCAGCTCTGGAAAAAAGCTCCTACTCCTGGTCAGATAGCCTTTGTAGGGAGAGCTGGCGTTATTTTGCCCTGCTGGCAGTGTGGTGGCGAGCTCCGCCGTGCCATGGCTGTGCTTGAGCATGCAGAGTGTCATGGGGATGGGGATGCTTTTCCCAAAAGCTGCTCCCTGGCAGGCACTGAGGCAGCCCGCACCAACAGCCTGGGATGAGCAGCGGTTGATCATCCTCCATGTAACTGCTAGAGATGCTTAAATAATTCATTAATGGTTTGGGGAAATAAAAATATTGTGCAGTGAGTAATTGCTTGCGCATGACGTTGTGCATTGCTCGAGCAGGTCACGGGCGGCCGCAGCAGCGCAGCATTAGCAGCACAGTACGGTGCAGACTGTTTCCTCTGATTTTTTTTATTCCTTTTTTATAATTTTTTCCTTTCCACGTGAACTTTCCTGCCTCTGGCTCTGTGCAAACATGAAGGCCTTTTGTTTCCCAGGGAACTGGGGTGAGGTGGTGGGACCAGAGCGTGGGCTGGCAGCATGGGATGCCAGGGGCTCCTGGGAGAACCACAGCCCTGCTCAGCGTGGCTCTTTGCATTGCACGAGGGAGAGAAGCAGCCATGGGGACGGTAGCAGTTCCTTCTCCCAAAACCCTATTTCCAGCGATGGGACTGGTGGCACCGTGCCAGGCAGAGCCCTCCCCAGCCAGTCCCCACGCACTGGTGATGAAGGGCTCCAGGCATTCCGTCCCAGACCCAGCCGTGGGCAGGGGAAGGGCTCAGGAGTCCCGCGCCGATAGCAGTGACAAGGAACTTCTGTTCCTCCGAAGGGGTCTGGGAAACATCCCCGACTGCCTCTTTGTCCCTGGCGTATCGCTGTACCGGAGGCGGTGGGCTGAAAGCAGGGCTGCAGCTCCCCATGGGCACCCTGGGGTGAGGGGCGGGGAAACCCCCCCCCCCCCCCCCCCCGCACTTTCCTGCATGGCTCCAGGCGAACACCATGCCAGGGCTGAGCTTCAGGCACGATGGGGAATTCGCGCCCCGGCGTTAAGCTGCGGCTCGTGTGGGCTCCTGGAGGAAGCCTGTGCGCATCCCCCACAGCTCCTGCTTGTCACTCTATTAAATTTCCATTTTAACATGAAAACAGCTGGTTTCATGGTACCTCTAACTGTATTATTTACACAGTCATGCACACAATCCCTGCTGAAAACAGCATTACTCACTGCAGCAGCGACCCGCTGTCTCACAGGTACAGAGCGGGTGGGTGGGGAAGTGACACCAGCCCCTGGGTCAGGCCACCAGCGTTCCTCTCGCCTTGCCCATAGCCACCCTGGCAGCTCATGGTGAAACCTGGGTGATTCAAGGGGGGAAAACCCATCTCAGAGTGCTCCCGGTCCAGCGCGAGGGCAGGATGAACCTGTCTCCACCCCTATGAACGCAGGCATCCGTGCCACCGCAGAGCCCTGAGGATGGGATGCTTGATGCACATCAAGGGACAGGGACAACAACTGTTGGCCATGCTCAGTAGTGCTTTGTTCTCGGCCCAGGAAGCAATGAAAATCCTCCCACTTTGAAGCCCGAGGAGGCCTTTTTATTATATACAGGGCTCCTGGAAAAGGAAACGGCAAGTGCTTTCCTATAATGTGATAAAAATCTCTCCTGGCTGAGACCACGGCAACTTGTTACACATGAGAGTGGTGAGTCAGTGCAGCGTGGGACTGAGCTCAGCGCCTGCCCAGCCACTAGAAGTCACTGGTTCTTGGGGTGTATGTAACTGGGATTTGGAAGAGCCTTGGTATGAGTCCTGTTGACCTTGCACTCCTCCCCGGAGACTTGGCAGCTGCGGTGCCGGGTCCATGTGGTACCTGGTGCACGGTAGCCATGGGGAACAGTGCGAGGGGCGGATGGGTGGTGGGCACGCTCGTCCCCATGCCCCCACCAGCAGGTAAGCGCAGGGCAGAGCCGAGCCACGCACATGCCCTGGCTTCGTGTTTTAACAGCAGCAGGCTGTTGTTTAGGAACAATAAAAACGTTCCGCTAATAGGCAAAGCGCCTAGGAGACGAGAGGCGCTTAGCTCGGGTAGAAAGCTGGGCTGTAATTTACAGTGGCCATAAAGCAGCTCGGCATGGGCTGAGCAGAGGCCCGGGCTTCCCCGTGCTGGGGAGTGTGGGGAGATGCAGGTCACGCAGTAAGAGAGAGCCCACGAGCATCCCGTGTTTGCGCCCAACGGTGGGCAGCTGTGGGCGAGGGCTGGGGCGCGTGGCGGGATTCCCCCGTGCTCACGCACGTGGCAGTGATGCTCCTGGGTAAGGACGCTCCCAGGGCGTCCGCAGCCGTGCGGCGGGAGGCCGGGATTGCTCCCCATCCCTTCCCACCAGTCTGGGGCACGGCGGGTCCTCCTTGGCACAGCCCCTGGCCTGGCTGGGAAACTCCTAAGTGGTGAGGCTGGCCTAATTAGTCTGCTTAATCTTCCCCTATAAATCACTCCTCCCCATCCCCTGCAGACTATCGGCAGCATCTGAAGTCATTAGTTAATTTAAACCTGGGAGTTCACACGTTGGCTTATCGGGAGCCATCTCCATTCCCGCTAAGCGCTTGCTCGGTGCCGTCTCTGGCTGCCAGATCCTATCTGTGCCCGCTTTGAAGCGGTGATGGGCTGCCGAGCAGGCGAGGCGCGCTGCCTGCTTCCCTGCCTGCTGGCAGGTGGGAGGGGAGATGGAGATCCTGCTTCTCCCCCTCCCCGCGCTCCCCTTTTTTGAACTTCTCCTCTGACTCATCCATTTGATTTGATGTTTTCACCTTTGTTTTACAAATAGCAGTTTGCCCGAGCGCTGGAAGGAGAAGGTGGCTCCGATGCTGCTGCGGCTTCCCCAGCTGCAAGGGGAGATGCCCGGGTCCCCCGGGCAGGCTGGCAGCCAGGTGAGCGGGGTCCTGGGGAGGGCGGCCGGTGGGCACGGACAGGGTCCCACGGCAGGGACGTGGGAAAGCTGCGACTACTGCGGGATGGCCGTGGGGAGGCGGGGACTTGGCCAGGGATCCCACTAATGGCTTGTATTGCCCATCGGTCCTGCGGTCGCCTCTCCATCCTCATCCTCCTCCCTGGGTCTCCAGCCTAGTGTGAGCAGGACTCCCCGAGGCTCTGGGGTGGGATGTCCTCTCCTGCACAGGGATCAGGGCTTCCTAAAGTGAGCTGTGTTGGCTTGGGCGGCAATCCCGATGGCCTGGGTGCACGTCCGCCCTTGCAGCTGCGCAGGACCTGCTGCGCGGGCAGGCGGCGGTGAGTCCGAGGGTCTCCGCGGGGCCGGCACGGCAACGTGAACGTTTGACTCCGGGTGCGAGGCAGGCAGTGGGAAAGGGGGAGGGATTTTGGCAGCGGGAGGGAGATAGCTGGGTTGGGGAGACCCGACAGGAGCCTGCAGCAGCGGGGTCTGGCAGGTCCCAGCTGTTTTTCTGCGGGGCACTGGGAGTTGGGGAGTCATCCTGGTTGCCCCGTGCCATTCTGCACCTGCGGGCAGGCAGCACCCAGACGGGGGACGCCTGGCTGGGTGCCCCCATGCAGGTAGGGCCCTGCCTGGCAGAGCGGCTCGGGGAAACCCCATCCCGCAGCAGCACCCCCGGGGCACCCCCGTGTTGGAGCAGCAGCCAGACAGCCCGCCGGTACAGCACGCGTGGCCCACGGCCCCTCAAGGGGGCTCTGGGTGCTTGCACGTTGGGCTGGCACCTTGTGCATGGGGTGCAGGTGATGCCGTAGACCTGGAGGGTATCCATCCTCACCCTGCACCCTCTGCACCTCCTGCTGCTCCCAGGAGGGCAAGGGATGGCTGCTCTCCCTGGGACCTGCCAATCCGGACTGCATCCCTCGGGCACGGTGACTGACAGCCCAAAAGAACCAGTGCAGCCAGCTTTTTGGGGCCACGGTTTTGGCCAGAGCACCCTGATCGGGCCCCTTTAAAGCATCTTGGTTGCTCAGCAGGCAGTCCCGCTGCCAGGGGTGGTGGCAGGAGGGGACACAGTGCCTGTGCTCCCTGGCTGGCTTTGTGGCCGTCCTCTTCCTCTCGCTCCCCCATTCCAAGGGGGAGCTGCAGCCGTGTTTGGTTTTGTAGTCCAAGCTCTGGATTTATTGCTTCCAGGTCTTTGTGTGTTTGTTCATTAAATGAAAGACGGCTGGGTGAGCCTGTTTCCACTCCTCCGACCCCACTCCTGCAGCCTCGAGGGGGTCCTTCAGCCTTGGGATGACACCTCCCTTCACGTCTCACAGGCACCCAAACACCCAGCGGGGCTGCGTGAGCAGGGGACGCATCTCCGTCCGAGGGGTGATGTCCTGTGAGACAAATCCCAATGGCCCCAGTCAGATGCTAAACCTGTGCCCTGGGTGACGGGCACGACGTGGCTTTGGGCTGAGGGCAAGCGGGGGGCAGGTGCTGGTACCACCCTGTGCACCCCCCCTGGGCACTAAGGACCATGCTGGGGCACAGCATGTGGGGGGCACGGGGCACCAGCTGGGGGGCCCTGGCTGGGCATGCTCGAGTTGTCCCCTGTCCCCAGGCTGATGGTCCCCTTCTGCTGCGGCTGGAAGACATGAGCTCCCGATTAAGAGGATATTTCAACCAGGCGGAGGGGCTGCGGTGGCCGGGGGAACGCGCAGCAGGAGGGGACAGGGACAGAACACGTGAGAGACGAGAGGAGAAGCCAATTTATGCTGGAATGTAAATACGGCAGCAGCACGCTGCTCCGTGGGGTGCGTCACCCCCCTCCTGGCCCTGGGACCAGGGCAAGAGCCGCCTGTGACAGCTCCGACCTCATCTGTGCCATGGGACCTCAGAGCCTGCATCTCGCCTGGGTGTTCTGCAGAGGTGAGGAGGAGGAGGGTCAGGGGCTGTTGCAGCAGCCCAGTCCCACCGCTGCTGCTCCTGCTCTCCACAGTGAGGTACCATGGGTCCAGTGGCAGAGGGATGGAGCTCAGGCATCCCCTCATAATCCTAAGAATCAATAGCAGCGTCTCTAGCCCCCCTGGATGTGCAGAACAACAGCTCAGAGTTAAGAGGGGAACTTCTCAGCAGGATTAACTCTGAAACCTAGTGACAACATTTTAAGTATCTGAGCTATCTGTGTCCCTGCTGCTCATTCTAGCAGCTAGCTCTTACTAATGAGCTTTACTCAACAGCACTAGATTTGTCTGTAAGAGCAACCTCCGGGGATCAAGAAGTAAGGTTTAAAGATGCAAATATTCTGTGAGATATCCAGATTTAAATGTCTTTTTTTGTTGTTCCTTAGCCTGGAGTCCAGGGATAAGTTTTAAAGGAAGTGAGGAAAGATCCTCCAGAATGTGAGCCAGAAAAACTTTTTTAAAACAAAAGACCAAATAAAATGAAAACACAATTATTTTTACTTTTTAGCTTAAAACCACTGAATTAATAAAGTTCCCTTCTGCTCACCCAGAGCAGTGTGAGCACAGCTGCCCCAGCCCTGGGGAGCAGGTCAAGTTTATCCACTCCTCTCCGGTTTGCAGAGCATTGCCTGGGGAAGCCGTGCCCTTGCTGGTGGGTGCCAGGAGCAGCAGCACGGGGTGAACCCCAACCAGCCACCTCACTACCCAGGGCAGAGGGAGCTCAGCAGATGGGTCCATGGCAGATGACAAAGAGCCTCAAATAAGTCCCTAAAACATCCAGCCCAGGCTGGCAGCAGGCTCCTCTCCTGCCCCGAGGCTGCACCCCAGTGCAAAGACCTGAGCTCAGACACAGATGCTTGGAGAATTCACACCCCAAGGCAGGTTGGGTTTTGGGTTTTTTAATCTTCTACATGTTGGGTGTTTTGTTGTGTTTTTTTTCATTTTGAGGCAGGAGCAATAACTGCTAAAGATGCATATGGAATTTGAATATGAATGATAAGAACAGCTGTGTATATCTATTATGAATGAACATAAACAGAAATGTATAAACTGAGATTTTGGGGCTTTTGGAAGAATTAGTGCCTTTGTTCCTGGATTTTTTTCCTATCAAAGTTTGAACCAAAGCCCATTAGCCTGGACTTTCCCGCAGCCAACCAAGCCAGGAGCTTCATTTCGCCCTGGCTCTGAGCCACGCCAAATTCTCCTCAACAGCTCAGTGAGCCCTAATCCTAACAAATTTACCCAGAGAAGTGGGTCTCTTATTACACAGCCTAATTTGAATGCTTTCCAAGGTTAATTTCTTCTCCCTCTCTCTCTCCAAACACGCCTGCCCCTCCAGAGCTGGCTCCCCCCTTCCCCAGCCCCCCCCTGCCTCCGGCTCCCCGTTAGCGCCAGCCCAGGGGGAGCAGCCCTCTTCACCGCCACGATGGTTTTTAAACGAGAAAATAATGTGATGTGCGTCCCTGGGTCCAGGCTCTGCCCGGAGGGTTTCTTAATGCCGAGCAACTTCCTTTGCAAATTAATTGCAACTTTCGTTGGGCGAAAATAGCCCTGGAAGCCCCCTTCCCAACAGGCTTTTCCGCATGTGATATTACTCAGTTCATAATCTGATGCCTGCAACTCTTGTTTCTTCCGTCCCCTCCCCAGTCTGCCGGTGACCGGCAGGATGACCCACCGGCAAGGCAGCCACGCCGGGGCGAGGGGAGCATCGCTGCCGTGTGGCCGAGCCAGCCCCGGCTCTCGCTTTGCAGCAGACTGTGCAGGAAAACCTCAGCGTGGGGAAACCAAAACCCGGCTCAGTGCAGGGAGCAGCTGCCAGATCCATTAGGGAAGGAACCAGCCATGCCTGGTGGACAGCTATCGTGGGAGAGGGGTGGTGGAGCGGGTGGTAGGGGCTCGCAGCGGGGGATTAAAAGGAAGGGTTACGTGGAAAAAGTGTCCGGAGGAGCTGGGAGCCCACCTCACCCGCCAGCTTGGCTGGATGTGGCCCAGGGGATGCTTTCTGCTGGCTTGAAGCTGCAAGAAGCGGAGCCTTTCCCCAGCAGCCATGCCTGGGGGGGGTTGCACTGGGTCGCTGCGGGTGTGGAACAGCAGCCTTGCAGCCCTGGGCCAGGGGTTTCCTGCACACCCTGAGGCAGTGAGGTCCCTGGTGCGTGTGGCAGGGTGCCCTGCCTGTCTCCCAGCTGCCATGGCAGCTGAGATTCACCCTGCTTGCTCTCCTTTCCACACTTTTTTTTCTTCTTTATACTCAGTTAACGCTTTTATATTTGCTCACGCTGAGCATCACAGGTAGCGCAGCATCCCATCGCCCCGGCAGGTGATGGGGCAGGGAAGGGGTCGGGCACGTGCCCTGTGCCGTGCCAGGGTGGTGGAGCCGGGCTGGAGCGCCAGTGGGACTGAAGCACCAGGAGCAGCGCCGGGCTCTTCCCGGCTGTGATGCCACGAAGATGTCCCCTCTGAAGTGCCTCTGCAGGTCACGTCTGCTGCCACATCCCACCGCCAGGTAACCTCCTGTTGCTGCTCCCTGTCCCCCCGAAGCCTCGCTGCCCGATGCTGCCCGGCGGTCATCTCACCGAGCAGATCCCCACATTTGATGATTTTGCTCCAGGCATACGAGCTGCAAGTATCAAAGCTGAGCCACATCTTATCTCCTGGCTGTGTTCCTGCAGGCTCCCAGCCTGGGAGTCCCGGCTGCAGGGTGTTTGCAGCAGTTCCTCGGCACTGTGTGTCGCGATGGATTTGAGGTGCCGGTTTTGGGGGGCAGAGCCCCGGGGCAAGTCTCTGGGGTGTAGGTCAGAGGGGCTAGCACAGCAGAGGCCCCGTCTGTTAGGAGGATGCTAGTCATTGCTGTAAGGCTAACTGTAAATAATGGGAATAATAAAAATAAGGCAGTCTGGAAGAAGGAGAGAGCAAAGTGAATCCTAATGAGGTTGCACAGACGCATCAGCATGATCATTTCATGGAAATCATTTTAAAAAGGAAAAAAAAGCATCAAGCTTAGGTTGAAGGATGTGGGACGCGGCAGCCAGGGCATAGTCCCATGAGGCCACGGAGGTGGTCTGTGCCCCTGTCCCCACCAAGGTCCCACAGCCATGAGCTGCTCCTGCCCTGCTGCGCTCGGGAAGGTCCAGGGCAAGCTGTGCCTGCAGAGGGGGTGGGAAACAGGCCTGAAGGACAGAGGTAGAAGCTGGTCCATGCGGGACGGTGACTGGCATCTTGTCACCAGCTTTACTGCAGGCAAGTGTGGTGTCTGGTGCAAAGGGACAGGACATTTGCTTTTAGGGATGGCCAAAATTTACCGAGAGTTGTAGTGGCAAACACTGGAAGAGGAAGTTTTAGAAGGGAAATAAAACGTTAATGCCTCAAGGCTTAAGGCAATCCTCTGTGCCAAGGCAGGAAAGTAATTAGTGCTGTAGATGGGGAAATAACCAGCATTAAATGGAAGCAGGGTGAGGGCAGGTTGAAGGGGCTGCAAGGAGGAGGATGGGATGGGGCTCTCCAGGAGACAGCAGGGACCAAGGCTGGAGCCCCCCAAGACCCCTCCAGCACACCGAGCCCCGGCAGCACCCATCTTGCCAGGGGGATGCGCCTGCAACACCCCAGCCCTCCTCCTCGCCCCGGCTCCCGCTGGCCACCGGCCAGGCAAAAGGCTCCCCTGAGCTCGGTGGGGACCGGTCCAACCCCGTGCAGCTCCAATTATCCCCGGCTGGAGACTTTCCAGGAATCTCATCCCCTCTCTCTCTCCCCCCCGACCCTGCCTCCCCCAGCCTCCCCCCCTCAAAGCAATTTGACTTTTATAGTAATAACTTCTGAACCCTGAATTGGGGCCGTGCCAAGGAAAGCAGCAGAAAACAATGTGATGGGCCTCGGCAGGCGCGGAAACTCCAGCGACCGAGACCAGCCCTAAAATAACTTTTGAGCGATTGTTATTTATTCTGGGAGAAAGTTCGTTCATTCACAATTTGGAGGGGAGATAAATCAGGGCGGGCTGGGGCTGCCCGCCCCTGCGCAGAGGCAGCACGCCGCAGCTGCGAATGCAGGGTGCCTGCAGCGCCGGGTGCAGCCAGCTCACCGCCGTCCTCATGCACGTGTGCCTCCCTGTGCCCTGCTGAAAAAGACACACAGATTTTTATTTATTTATTTTTAAGGGTATTTGGGTTCAACAGAAAGCCCTGGGTTCAGGTGGAAGAGTCCAGCTTGAGGCTGGGGGTATCTGCATGTGCCGCCGGGTGCGGGCGGGCGGCTGCACACCGTGCGTGTCTGTGCCTGCACATGTTTTGGCTTCCCCTGGCACGCTGCTCGGTGTGACCGCTGTGCTGCATGCCGCCGGCTTGCAAACCTGCCCCTGCGTTTAGCACGCTTGAGCTGTCGGTGTCTGACGGGCAGCGGGTGGTGCAGGCAAGCGCCGGGCAGGGAACATAGGCAGCATCCCGCTGCAGGTCCTGGTGAGCATCAGCATGCGTATGGCTAGTTGAGCAAGTGGCAAGTTGTGTGACCTCAGTAACGCGGTGCCGTTTACGCGGCTCTGAGCTGCCATGGCTTCCCTGCAATTCGCCGGGGATGTGCCAGAGCTCCCGGCTCTGCTGGAGGGCCCTTGGGCAGGCAGGGCGACTGCGATCGCTTTCTCAATCGGGGAAAACGCTCTCCAGAGGAGGCAGCCAGCCAGCAAGGCAGTCCTCAGCACTGCCACGCATCTGCTCATGCGGATGTGTTTTATGGAATCTGTCACCGCGGTCTGGGCACCGGTTGGGATTTGAAGAGCCGCGGTGGCTCTGCCAGCCAGGGCTCGGGCTGCCTGCATGACCCCCGGGGTGGGCGGCTGGGCCTCCTTGGCAGGTTTGGAGACTAAGTGCTGGGCAAACTGCTGTCTGAGGGCTGGGAAACGTGGTCCCTGCCTGCTGGGTGACAGGCGCGAGAGAAACCTCGCAGCGCAGCTCTGCAGGCAGCTGGGTGGGATGGGGACGGACAGTGACCTGACTGGGGACGACGGCCATCGCCAACTTTGTGTGCAGATCATCTCCAGGTAGGACGCACGTCCAAGACCACCTGCCCACGAGCATCTCCGGGGCAAGGCTCGATCCTTCTCCATCACGGCACCGGCCGGCTCAGCCACAATGCCGCAGCAGCATGGGGCAGCATCACCATCATCACCCGCTCTGCCCACTGGCTCTTGGAGGATGCACTGGTCTGGAGTGGGAAAACCCTACCACATCCCTTTCCTGCAAGAGGACAGCAGAGCTTGCCTGGCTCACCCCCCGCCTCCTGCTGCCTGCGGTCTGGGGGACCTTGCTGAGTGTCACCTAACGTTTTTGCTTTTGGATTTGCCTCTGACATGTGGACGCAGCAGACCTGGGGCCCTGGAGCTGCAAAAGAGACCCAGCCTGGTGCTACCAAGGGAGTGATTCGGTCCTGTCCCTTACTGAGTGAGAGCACCGGGTTATGTTTGGCAACACAAGCACCCTGGTACCGGATAAACCATCGCTCGGCCACCCTTGCAGCACAGGCCGTGGGGAGAGCAGGGTTAAAGCTGGGTCAGACACGGGGCAGAAGCAGCCCTCCAGCAGCACGCCGGTCGGCACACACAGCTTCCTTCGTGGCACGGTGCCCGAACCGGTGAGACTGGCCCTGCCGGGCCACATCCCTCATCCTGCCAGGCAGGAAAGCCTTCGGCCCCGTGCTCCTCCTCGCCTCTCTGCGTCCCTTGCCCTCTGCCCCGCCACCGCTGCGGGCAGCCCCGTGCTTGCCAGCTGACTTCCAGCCTCACCGCTCTTCAGGCTCTCTGAGCAGCTCGTGATCTTGGCAGGCAGCTCAGGGTCTTACCAGCCGTTACTACAATGATTATTTTTGTTTTCCCAGCTTGAAAGGGCTCTCCTCTTGCCTTGCTCCTGGCTGGCCCCGAGCCAGGTGGGACTGAGCACGGAGCGAGGGGAGCAGGGAGCATCCTGCACTGCCAGGGCAGGGGACCACAGAGGGATGCAGGAGATGGGGCAGAGGGGAGAGGAGAGCCGATCCTGTCCCTCCTCCTAAAGGTTCAGATTGGAAATCAACACCCGCTCGGTTAATTCATTAGCTTTGATTAGCGACTCTGAAGCTTAGATCAGTTAATGGGCTCCCTCCCGCTGGTAAATCTCCAAGAGGAGCTCAGTGACGTTATCTGCACCGGCAATGGCCAGGGAAGGATGGGGATGAGCACAATTGAATTAGGAAGCTGTTAAACGAAGAAGCCAAACTGAGCCAGAGTGGGGACAATGCGAGATGGCCACAGCGCTAAAACATGGGGCAGAGCACCGTGCTGCGGCTGCACTGGCTGGGTCAGGGCCGAGGGCTGGGCCAGCAGCTCCTCGTGGACACCAGCCCAGGCTGGGGTTTGGTATTGTGTTTGCCAGCTCTGTCCCTTGCAGATCACATCACCAATATCTTCTTCTTCCTATGTGGGCTGCATCTTTCTCCGAGTGGGGGTTCCTCCACAGGCTGGGTTTGGTCATTGATTAAATTAGCTGAGAAGTAACCTATTTCTGATGATGATGTGATGTTGCGACCTTTAGTGTTTTCTTAAAACATACATGTATATATTTGTTTTCTGCGGTTATGAATGTAATTCCACAACCCACTTAGGAGCCGGTAGTTTTCTGGCTGAGGTGGGAAGTTGCTGACATCTTGTGATACATGACAAGATTGATTGTATTTGCTTACCCTTTAACCTAATAAAGAAAAATAATGTTCCCTAGTCTGGCTAATTCTCTATAAACTTGGGCATTGCTTTAAATCAGCTGGAAGTGCAGGCACTGAACCATACCGTCATTGGGGCAGAAGTCCCTCTCCCCAGGTCCTCTCCAGCTCCCAGCCAAGGGCGACCTGCACGGGAGCATCATCCCCAAGAGCACCCAGCACCTCTGGGGCCAAGGGGACCGGGTTAGTCGTGGCAGGGAGGTGGCCTCAGTGCCCCATGCATCCTGCTCACTGGGAAAGCATTAACCCATTTGCTGCTAATTGTGTTATCACCAGCACATCTGAGCAGCTGCTGGGGCAGCGGCAGGCCAAAGCAAACACCGCCCAGCGCCCCGAGGACAAGGAGCACGTCAGAGGCAGCGGCGCCTGCTCTTGGGTCTCCAGGTCCCCCTTCTCCCACCACAGCAGTCCCGTTGGCCTCTGGAAAGAAGGAGGCTCTGCAGGGCAAACCTGACCTGCACTGCAGCGGAGAGGAGGGATGCTGGGGCAACAAGGGAGGGAGCCACCCTGGCCAAAAGCTGGGCTTGTGCTCCAACACGGGTGCCTAGGTGACCTTGGGCATGCTGCACAGCGGGCATCGCGCCCAGCAAAACATTTGCCCTCCTTCACTGGGAGATCAGATGTGAGAGGTAAAGGACCATCCTGGGTGGTGGGGTGCATGCCACAGGGGAAGAGCCAGTGCTGCGGAGAGGGGCTCTGCCATCCCACCGCACCCTCCATCCTCCCTTCCCGGGGACAGCCCTCTCTGGAGGGAAAGGATTAAACAGGGCGAGCAATGTCACTACAACACGGTTCCCCTCAATTACTCGCCCGCCCTCAGGGGAAACATTGTGCCTGGGTTGTTCTTACTCTGTTACAGAGCCCTGCGCCTGCCTCAGCTCCTCTGACCTTCTCCGGAGCGCAACGCAGAGCGAACGGGGCAAGCGCACGTGCCCAGGGCAACGGCACCGGGGCATCGCGTTGCCCCGGGATGACGGACCGTGCCCAGGGCAGCGTGCCCCTGACCTGGGTATGCAGTGGCCAAGGGGCTGGAGATTGGGAGAGGGTTTTGCCCGCTCCGTGCCAGGCAGCCGCCCCGAGGCTGGGCTGGGGTGGCAGGGCTGGCGGGGGGCTGTTCACCTGCCCGGTACCGTGGTTTGCGTGCCGGGTGCCACCCGGCTGGAAGTTGCCTTTGCCTTTGTCGGTGTGCTTAAAAATAACCCGCTAGCTTGTCAAGGTTATAAACAGAGAGAGAACAAATTGCTTTCTGAGTTGATTAAACTGCTCAGCGTGGCTGCGCACGCGGCGCTCGCCGTACGGCTGGGACGAGCCGGAGTCTGGCGCGTTAATTTGCACTCGGCAGTTCCTGTGCTAATAAGGCCTTGATGAGCTGCCTCCTCTTACCCTCAATGCCGGCCCCTCTGAGCAACGCTTGGCTGGGCCCTGAGGCCTTCAGGGCGCTTTGTCTTTTCAAAATGGCGCTTTTTTTTGCCTTTCCATTGCTTTTGAGCAATGCCATGTCCGGAGCTGCCCTAGAGCCGCTGAACCAAATCTCCGGAGGATTTCACCAGGTCCCCACTTCATCCCGGGGCAGCTGAGGGAGGACAGGCAGCAGCACACCCCAAAATTCAGCTGCAGGGAGCAAAACCCACCCATGGTCACAAATTGCTGCCAGAGACATTTCTTCGTGCCGGTGCAACAGCCATCCTCACTGCCACGCCACACCGCTTAGCATCACCCCACGATGCTGCAGCCACGACGGGGTCTCCATGCTTAAAAGACGTTTCCAAATATAACCAGCCCCTCGCCTTCCCCACCCTCCCCCTCCAACTTTCTGGGAAAATCCCTTTCTGCCTAAAATTATCCAGATGTGCTTTACAGCTCGAGGGGAGTTTGTGGGAAAAATACGAGGTTCGCTGGATGAGATGTTTCCTGAAGCGTGGGGCTGGGAGCTGGTTCCACTTTGGAGCAGACTCGCACCGCTCACGCGCCCACTGCTGCCAGAGCTTGGCTTAGTTAGACCAGATCGGTTTTATCTCTTAATGAGAACTACGGAATGAGGGCTTTGCTTTTTTTTTTTTCTTTTTTTTTTTTTTTTAATTCATGCTGTGTGTTGAGGAAAGGAGGAAAAAGATTTACTAACAAGATTGGTGCTTCCTAGCACTCCGGCTCTGGATGCTGCACGTGTTTTTCATGGGTTATGTAGAGTTTATCAGCACTGCTGGTTCCCACTGATACACCGCACCCCAAAAGGCATCCTAAGGACCTGACATCAGTACCCCATCCAGGGACCAGATTTGGCACCGAGCGGTGCAAAGCCCCCAGTCTTCCCCTGGCAGAGTGACGTAAAGGACTGAGCTGATTTGGGGGCTGCTTGCCCTGGGCAGCCTCCAGCCAAAGAATGAATTTTCAGTGGTGATGAAGCAGCAGTGGGTGCAGACTTCTTGGTAGGGGCTTCACATAAATTGTAGCAATTTGCTGGCTCTACCACTCTAAATCATGTCTAATTATACCAAGGGTAGCATCTGACATTAATTTGTTACAGTATTTGTGTACAAAGCACTAGACATTTTGGGGACGGATTTAAGAGCAGCCTTCAGATCTTTGCCCTTGCAATCCACCGTGAGTCACAAACGACTGCGTTTGGCCGTCTGGTTACCTGCCTACATTGGAAAATCAGTTATTTTCAAGTCCTAAATACTATTATTTTTATCTGCAATCATTTTACAGATGCAAAATTAGAGGCTGCATTCAGGCATCGGGGGGGGGGGAGGAAATATTTGCCCTCTTTGCTCCTAGCTGCCCTTTTCAGTCTCTGAGCTGTAAAATAAGATTGACAGCAACTTCGAGACACCGGCAGCAAAGCGCAGCCCAGGTCACAGCCCACAGAGCGCTCTGGAGGGGAGGATGCCCAGGAACCAGGCTGAGGAGTAGCCGGTGTGGACTGAGCCGTGCAATGTCAGGTTTTTAACCAGCCTGCTGTAGCTCTTTGAGGATATTACTGCTTTGCTAGATAAGAGAAATTCAAGGGATGTGCTATACTTAGAGTTTCAAAACACACTTGGCATCAGTGCAGATCAAAGCCAAATGGTGCAGGCAGCATCCCGGAATAGAAGGTGAAAGAGGGAAAAGATTTGGAATTTACTGGGAGGAAAAAAAAATACGCTGAAACCAACAGCACGAGGCTTCTGAGCTAAAAATAGCAAAGAAGGTATTAGCAGCGGCTTCGCGCGCAGGCTGACACTCGGCTCCGCTCCCCCTGCTTGGGGAGAAACCTCCCACCCAAGATGGGAGATGCGCAAGGAGACCACAGCCGGTCCTGGGAGCTTCCGCTTCTCCAGCCCGGCTCCCAGCCAAAACCAGTGGGTACCAGGAGGGTTTGGGTGACCCCCGGCACCAGCCTGTCTGCATCAGCCTGTCCCCCCGGGCAGTCCGTCCTGTCCCCGCCACGTCAGGTTGTCTGTGTCCCACGGGCAGCTGTTTCCAATCCCTTAAGCTGGAACAGCGCTGCTTTGTCAGCTCCCATGCCGGTGGCCGGCCACGGCCAGGAACTTTTACACGAGCCCACTCTCCCTGAGGACAAGGTGCTGCCACCGCCGCAGTGGGGCCGGGGCACGCGTAGCCTCCCAGCACCAGCACCCCGCTCCGCTCGCGGCACCACAAGGGTTTTGGGGAGCCGAGATGCCATGCGCCAGCTGCTTCCTCGGCCCTTCCTCCTCCTCGCTGCAGCCTGGTGCTCATGGCAGCGGTGACAAATCTGCCCCTTGCCACCCAGGCTAGCGAGCATCTCCCCTCCGTGCCAGGGGAGACCTGGGAGGGCAGGATGACCCCCCCCGCCTTGTGCCTATGTGGTACCCCTGGGCAGGGCTGTGTTTTAGGACAAGCTTCCCTTGCGATGCCCAGCCAGCGAGGAGGATGCACACCCTCCAAATGTGCTCTCGGAGCACGCAGGTCGTATCGCAAACCTGTAACAGAGCTGGGGGTGCCGGGGGGACCCCTCTAAAACATCAGCCACTGGGTGACAGGCTTCAGCTGGGGGAGACAAAAGCCAGGGAAAGCCCCCACGGAGGGACACCTGTGAGTGATGGAGGGGTGGGGGTGGGGGTCCTATAAACAGCTCACATGGCCCCACCTGTCTGATGGGGAGTTTCCCTGCAGAGAAGCGAGGTCTGGGCTGGAAGTAGAGACTTGTCTCCTACCTGGTCCTCTTGTCTGTCTCCTGCTTGAGGGTTTGAAAGGTGAAAGGCATGCTGCCCTCCCTGGAGGAGGAGGATTTCCAGAGCACCTCAAGCCACGGAGCCCTCATCTAGGTTAGTGTAATGAAGCTAATTGCAGCCCTGTGGGGGCTGAGGGGCAGACAGGCAGCCCCTGCCACACAGGATACCTGAGCTCCTGCCACGCTGCCGCTGCTGGAGCTGGGGAGCTGGTGCCACATTCCCCATGGATCCTGGCAGCTCCTATGGTGGCTGGGAAAGGGCTGGATCTTGTACCTCTGCAGCAAGGCAAGCGTCTCCCCAAAAAGGGCTGGATCCCAGAGTGATGGCGTGTGCCACTTGGCTGGACTTTTCCAAGGATGGGCATCCCGGGGTACCGCTGAACCGGTCCCCATCCTGGGGGTGACAAGTTGCCCTGCCATGTGCTCCACACGGGGGGCTGGAGCACAGCGGCATGTTCACCGGGGTGAGGGCTGGGTGCTGGGGTGCGTGCCGGGAGCCAGCTGGCCTGGCCCCACCACACGCCGCCGGGTTTCCTCTTGGCCATGCCAGGCCCCTGCCAACTGAGTTTGAGGTGAGGCATTAACACTGGTATCTCTGTTAATATTGCTATAAAGCAATAAAGGTAACTTGATTGCGGAAAGGCAGGGAGACCAGCGGGTTTGGAGCCGTTCCACAGCACTGCTATTAGAGAGCTCAAAATGAGAGTTATTAAATTACTGCCAGGTACTGCAGGCTTTTCCTAACAGGGAGACTTCAGCTTGGCTCGGAAACTTAAGCTCTGGCTTGTTCAGGTTAATTAAAAGAGAGCTGGACATCTTCCAGGGCCTCACTTCTCATTTCTGACGGCTGCCCCCTCCCCTCCAGGGCCCAGGCAGAGCGTGCCATGGGCACCCGTGCGGCGTCACCCTGCCGGGGGATGTGGAGGGTGCCTCGGGCACCGGCACTGGGCAGGGATGGCAGGCCAGGGAAGCGGGGGTTTCATGTGCCGCAGGATGGTGACCCCAGTGTCACTTGTAGCCCTCAGGTGCCTTTGCACTGTCTGTCCTGAATGCTGTCCCCGGACCTGTGGAGCATGGGAGATGCTGGGGGGCTGGGATCCCCACCCTTTCGCTTGGGAAGGGACCTTGGGAGCCCAACACAGGCAGCAGCCAGAGGTTTTCGTGATGCTCGCCACAAGGGCTGGTGCTCTGCCTCCTGCCCTGCTCTGCCTTTGCCCACCAGCCCCAGTCCCCAGCAAATTCCTGGTGCCTTCATAGGGAAACCAGGGGCGAGTGCAGCACAGAGAGGGGATGGCTGGGGGGGGGGGGGGGGAGGAGGGGTGCAAATGAGGTCCTCACTACCCCTCTTCCCACCCCTCCTATTGCGTTGCTCTTGGCATCTGTGGTCAGGCATGTTCTAGCTGTTGCACAACTGGCACTTAAGGATTCATGTGGCTTCTCATCATGGAGAAAAGCAACCCCAGCAAGGCTGGAGAGGGCGAGGGGAGCTGTGTTTGCCCCAGGAGGCAGCGGGGCTGGCTTTGGAGGGGATTGCCTTCTCCAGGTGGGGAGAAATTTTCCTTTCCCCTGTGCTCAGCCATCCCTGCTGCTGCTTTGACTCCTGCCTTAGCCTCTGCGGGGATTTTCCTGCTCCCTCACAGGCTGATGGAAAGTTTTCGGCAGCCCCCTCCCCTCGCCCTGGAGGGGATCACCTGCAGAGTGGCCTTGGCGGGGCCGGGAGGTGCAGGCAGGTGTCTACGCTGCCTGGACTTCCCCGGGCTGGGAACGACAGGCAAAGGGGCTGGGGCGTTCAGGGCTCTGCTGACCCTCCCTCCTCCCTGCCTGGCTTTGATTCCCTGCCTGCTAGGGAGGGAGAAGAGGGTTTACCCAGCAGCTCGGGCCATAAGAGCTCCAGCGTGGCTCTCTCCTGTTCCACCTGACCTCCAGCAGCAGAGGACTGGGGCCCCCGGCACTCCAGAGTGGGGCCCTTGTGAGGGAGTGGGGCTGAGCTGGGTCCCCCTAGTTTGCCCTGCTGTCCCTGGAGAAATGGAAAGGAGCCAGGGATGTGCGGTGCTGGGAGGGTGCATCCCGCTGCCCATCGAGCACCCCAGGGAGGAGGGCATGGGGTGACTCCCAGGTTGGGCTGCCGTGGGACGGAAGGGTCCTGTCCCCATCCCCTCCCCAAAAACAGCTTTGGGAGAGCAGGGAAGACCTCCAAACGTGTGACCCCTCCACCCAGTCCCAAATTTCCAGGCAGCAGAGGGGTGCCTGGATTCAGGACCAACCCCTCTGGGAGGGCTGGGGCCAGCTGCCCTCCCTCTGGCAGCACTCCCAGGTCCCCGGCAGGATGATGGGTGCTAGGGGCTGGCAGGTGAAGCAGGGTGCTGTAACTGCTTGCTAGCACCCAGCACCCCACAGCACCCTCCCCTTGCCTGCCTTGGCTGGGCTTTCGGGCCGGGCTGGCGGAGGTGCGGGTAAATGCCGCTCACAGCTCTGTTAGTGACTCAACCCCCCGAAATGCTTTTTGGACTCATTTTCCCAGAGAGAGTTTAATGGGGTTTGTCGTGCCAAAACCCCAAGCTATGCCTCACTTTCATCCCCTAATGCAAGCCATATATCAAGAGACACTAACGGAGCAGGGAGGGTTTCTGACAAGGGGATCCTGGGAACAATCAGCCAATACCCCCCCCCCAGCCTGCGCCCCCCTGTTTTTTGCATTCCTGGTAATGTAAATAGAGAGGCGAGCGCTCGCAGCCCTCCTCGGACCCGAGGAGCCCGTCTGGGGACGGCGCCAGCAGCTCTGCCGGCAGTCTGCTCTCGGGGGCTTTGGCCGGTACCGTTTGAAGTGTCTTGAGTGTCAGCATCAGCGTTGTGTCCCTGGGGAGAGCATCCCTGGGGCCAGCCGTGCCCCCATGCATCCCTGTTGCATGCATGCAGTGCTTTGGAGGTGGGGGCCTCCAGAACAGCCTAAATTGTCCCTTTTCTCCCCTGAAAAGCCACCCTTCCCATCCCTCCTGCCAAAACAGCCTTCCTCCTAGCAAGCTGCGAGATGAGGATGGAGGATGCAGCCCTGGCACCGACAGCGTCCTGAGGGGGCTTTGAGGCCTTGAGCCCCTTTGGGTACCAGCCACCGGGTCTGCTTCCTTCCCCGAGCACCCCAGGGTGCCTCCATCCTCGGGCTCTCACGCGGGGAGAGATGCAGCTTCCTTGCCTCAGCGAGGTGGGGATGGCCACTGTAGCAGGTCAGGGCTCTCACACCCTATTTAGGGCAGCACCGGGTCCTGGTGAGCACACAGTGGTTTGGCACTGGGCACCATCTCCAGGGACAGCCTGGAAAGGGGGAACCATGGGTGGGTGCCCTTTTTGTGGTGCTTTATGAGGCATGGGGAAACCTGGAAGGCTAACGTTTCTTAGATTAAATGCCCATGCATTTGCTTGCTGTTCATGTTAGCAATGTGGGTTTTGGCTCTCCTGGAGGATGACGGCCCTGTATGGCACTGTGTCACCTTGGAGGGGACCTGCAAGCCAGCCTGGGCATGTGGTTTTGTCCCCATGTGCTTCGCATACCATCCTGAGAGAAACCCAAAGCCACTCCAGGCAGGGCCAGGGAGCCCAAACTGGGCATACCTCATACTTCTAAGGGGGAAAAAAAAAAAAAATTAAGCCAAAAAGCCTCCCCTGGGAGAGTTTCCAAAACAAATCCTGAGCCTTGGCTCACCATACAGAAATGGGAAAGCTCCCAGTTTTTCCTTCAGCTTGTCTGGAGGAGGATCCCCAGCAGCATTGCAGCCAGGGCAAGGAACATGGGAGTCAAGGTGCCACCAGTGCTGGTCCCTGACCATGGCAGGAGGAGCAGACGCAGCTGGAAACATCTGGGTGCAGAGGAGGAGGTGCCAGCAGAGGACATGCCAAGGAGGCTCATGCCGGTTCGTGTGCTGGGAGCAGGGTGGGCACTGGGCATGGTGTCCTCGGGGAAGTCCTAGGCCAGCAGGAGAAATCCCCACACCAGGCACCCCGGGACAGGCTGTGGAGCCGAGAGCCTGGGTGAGCGGGGGCAGCCCCTGGGACCACTCATGCCTGGGAGCGGCTCCAAGGAGAGAAGGAGCTGGGATGGTGGCGAGCAAGTGAGTGGGCTCAAGATGAAGAGGTGAGACCCTGGTGGGGATGGGGACCACTTGGGGCCACCTTCCTGGTCCCCAGCCCACCAGGCAGTGGGGACAGAGACACGATGGAATGGGGCTGCTCCCCTCCATCACCCACATGCTCCTGGCAAAGCTGCAAGCAAGACCAGGAGGTGGGCGACCCACAAAGTGGGGAAGGGGTGTGCTAATTCAGGTTAGCTCCCCTCCCAGCTCTGTTGGGTGTCAGTAATTCGACCAAGGGCCGGGGAGAGGAGGAGGAGGACCGCGACGTCCCCCATGCAGCAATCGCATAAGAAACATAGGAAAGCTTGCTCACGGCTGCAATCAAAGCCCTCGTAGGGCAGGGAATGACACCGTACCAACTTGTGGCTGAACTGAAGCTGCTGCGAGGAAATGCCACCCCAGCCCTGTGCCAGTGAGGGGGGTCCCCATGGGAGTGGGGACACCCTGTCCCTGCGGGGACCTGCCATCACACCACAGAGTGGCATCACGCTGGCTGCCCCTGGCCCTTCCCCTCTCCCACGCACCCGCAGGGGATCCTGCGATGGGGCCGGTGATGCTGGGTGGCCCTGGGGGACCCCAGGGAGCGCGCGGGAGCTGAGGGCATCTGCGAGGGTTTTATTTGCCGGGACCAGCCCTCCACGGCCCTGGGGTTTACGAGGCAGTCGATGCGGCTGCTTCCTCACGGGCTGCAGCAATAAAGCTTGCCGGGGGGTCAGAGGTGATACCGACTGCTCTTAAGTGGGCAAAACCGGTGGTCTGGGATGGAAACTGAACTTCTTGAGCCATAATCAGAACCAGCGGGGTTAAATTCCGATGGCTAAATACCGAGGACTTAGCCTAAACATCTCTCCCGTCTTGCTCCGTCTGTCCCAAACAGGATCCTGCAGCATGCGGTTGTTTGGGCAAGGTCAGGCTGCCGGCATGCCGAGGTTTGTGTGCTGCATCTCCCCGCTGCCTTGAGATCAGGCATTGCTGGGGCCGATGAGTTTCCTCCATCTCGGTGCGCTGTTGCACTGGGTAAATACCTCCGCAGCGCTTGGCAAATTTGGAGACCTGCAAATGGATGCAGAGTTAAGCAGTTGCTGGTTTCAGGGCTCTCCAAAGCACCAGGGTGAGGTTGATGCTGGAAACCTGAGCCCTGTAATTGTATTTTTCTGCCCGAGTGATATCTGAAGGGTTGGTTGGTTTGTTTGCGTGTTTGTTTGTAGTACAACTATCAAAGGAGGTCTCGGCGGTGATGCGCACCGCTTCTAAAAAAGGGCCTGCCCCGGAGCCAGCACCAGCCCTTCTCCAGGTCGAGCCACTACACGTCCCCATAAGCATAACCCGTCCTACCAGTGGCGGCTCCGGAGGCATGCCAGCATTCCCGCGGGAGTGGGGGATTGCCTGCCATGCCTGAAAACAGGCTCCAACATCACTGAGCACTTCCAGGAGAGCCCCGGGAAGGGCTTTCTGCAGGGAACAAGCAGTAGGTGCGGAAGGACGTGGCCAAAATGTGGCTGTGGAGAGGCAAAGGGAGTGGGGGGCGTCGACAGGCGCAGGGCTGAACAGATGCACCATCGCATTTCCTCGCTCATGGAAAGCCAACAGAGACACCCCCCCAGAAAAAGACACTAAAGAAATGCAAACATGGCCATGCACCTCAAGGTCCATGTGCTGCCCATAGCACAGTCCAAAGAAGAGACCTGGCTGAACCTTTCTCGGGCTGGTTTCTTGGTTGGCCAACCCAAAGGAAAGCCTGGAAAGCCCTTGGCAGCATCCACCATGCAAAGCCACCCCCATCCCAGCATCTGTGTGGGCATCTGGACACTTCTACCTCACCAGGTCCTGGTTTCTACCTCCAGTCTGTGGGAACAGAGTCACTACTCCCTGTGGCAGGAGGTTAGCGAAGGGCCGGGCGGGCTGCTGAGCGTTAGCATCGGTGTGGTTTATTATGCTCATTAATGATGTGGAGAAGGCAGCATGTTAGCAAAAACGTGACATATTTAGGTTAGTTAAGGCTGAAGGACTTCACTGCTGTGGGAAAGGATTGCGCGAAGATATATGACATTCACCATGGGCCTGTGCAAGATGATGCATCTTGGATAGACTAATCAAGATAATTCACATATATTGTCCTAAATTAATTATAGCCACTAAGTACAAGCCCAACATGTCAATGCAGACAGCTCAATTAAGAGCTCTTATTCAATATATGCTGATGGTCAAAAGAGCAAAGAAAAGATTACAATGGGCAGAGAATATGGAGCAAAGCAGTGGAAATATTGCAGTATCACTGCTTAAATCAACACAGCTCCGCTAGCACGTGGAGGAGCGGAGGGTGAACGTGATGGGCATGGGGCAGTGTGGCGAGAGGCTAAAAGGGCACAAAGAGAGACCTGCTTCAGCACTCTCTTCCTGATAACCTCTTAAAAATGGAAGAGATCAAGTATATGCAGCAGATTTTTAAATAATAAGGGAGAGGGGAGGGGAAAAAAAAAAGAGCTATTTTAAAAAGCAAGTGTTATTTGGGTGGAGCAGTAGCAGCGGTTCCCATCTGTGCGGGGCAGTGACCCCAGGGCACAACTCCCATGCGCTGGCCGGGGCATACGTGCCCAAGGAGAAAAGGTGGGGAAGAGAAGGATGTGCCCAGCTTTGTATATGGTGGGTGAGACCAGGAGCAGACGCTGCATGCTGGCTCGGGAAAGGACATGGAAAAATTGGAGAGGGCTCAGGAATATGGGAAACTGCCTTTGAGTGGGAGGCTGAGGCAGGCCCCTGTCTATTTAGTCTATCGCAGGCAAGGTTAGGATGTGACTCCATCGCAGTCAGCACTTACCTCCATGGGGAAGGGATTTCTTTCAGTCAAAAACACGTAATGAAAGGCAGCGGCCAGCGGCTGGAGCGGGTCTCACACTGCGGCAGGAACTCACCAGGGTCTGGGAGAGCTTCCCGTCCCCCACCCCACGTGGCTGAGGGGCTCCCCAGAGCCTCCTTCCAGTCGGGGTCCCTTTCCCCAGGTGCTGTTATCCTCAGCAGGGGACCCTGACACCAGGCACTCTATGCCCCAGGGCAAAGGGTTTCATGCCTGAGCCCAGCAGTGGCTGTGGGAAATCTTTGGGCCGATTTCCCTCCTGCAAGACTCCGGCCAACATCGTGCAATCTCTTTCATTCCTATTTCATGAGATGTGAATAATTAATGAGAAACACAATGCAGGGAGGATAAGATGAATATATATGTATACATATACTCTCTCTCTCACACATACACACACACACACACATATATATAGTATTAAAAAGAATTAAGGCTCAAATGTATTGGGGATGTTGCAGTACAGCAGCTGTGAAAATGTGGGGCAAAGAGCAGGGGCATGGGGGACAGGCCTAAAAGGCAGATGGAAGGGTTTTGATGGATATAGAGGATGGGATGTAGGTGCTGTCTCCTATGGAGGGAAAGGCCCAAGCAGGCTGCCCTGCAGAGCCCTTGGGGTCCAGCAGCAGGGACCCCCAGCCCTCCCGCCTGGCGCGGGAGCTGGCCGCAGGCAGAGGCATCTCCCCCAGCTCCTTTCCCGGAGATGTGCAGGGATGCGCTCCTCCAAGGACAGGGCAGTGCCAAGGGCTGTTCCTGTGTCACCCCAGGGAAGGGGCGAGATCCCGGCAGGTGCCTGTGCTGCGGTGGGAGGCAAAGCCCAAGGAAGGGTGAGAAACAGCATCTCTGGGCCCCGGAGTTTTGCAGCCCAGACAAAACCACCCTGCTCAACCTCTCGGCAGCAGCCCAAGCCCTGTGCAGCCGCTGCTGCTTCTGTGCAAGGTTGAGCCTCTTACACGTACGAAGGCCAACTAACAGGCAGCTGCATTGTGTGAGGATGTGTGAAATCCAGAGACTCTCCCTCCAGCTGCGCGGCAAAGCCCATCACCTGCTGCATCAGGCCTGCCAGCCACCAGCCAGGGCTGACGAGCGCTAATTGGCAGTCATTAGCCTTCCTGCAGTGCTGTTGCCCTGCAGTCTTGCCAGCCCTAGAGATCCCACTGCAATCAGCTGCTGCAAGAAGAGAGCTGGTGTCCCCCTGCCCCATGCTGGGTGCTGGAGCCAGCCCTGAGGAGGGGAGAATCCCCCAGCATCATCCCAGGGACAGGGATGGGGACAGGGACAGGCATAGCTGCTGCTGTTGCCATCCTGCAGCCCCAACTGCCTGGGGTCGGGCACTGGAGCTATGGGGAACTGGCCACCTTCCTGGGAGCTGCCCTGAGCTAACCTGGAGCGATCCTGCAATGTAGCCCCTCGGCTGCTTTTCCACCCCGGAGCTGAGCCGTGGCCAGACGGAGGTAGGACAAGGGGTGGACACGGGGGACAGGACGCACCTCGAAAGCAGCTGGTGGTGTAGCTGTGGGCTCCTGAGCTGGGGCATCAGCGTGGTCACACCTTCACTTGCTCAGGACGTGGGAAGCCTGGGAATCCCCTACAGCCCTGGCTCGTGTTGCATGAAATGAATTTGTAGGTTCTCTGCACCCCAGCAGGAGCTGGCCCCCACCCCGACCCAAGGGATGGACTTGGCCCCCTGTAACAGAAGGGTCTGTGCTGGAGGGGTATGTGGGGTCCCCACGCAGGGACAGCAGGGATGCATGGCCACACTCACTGTCACCCGCACCCCAGCTAGCCCCTGTGACCTGGTGGCACTTTGAGCAATGCACAGGGGAGCTCCGATAGCCCCTTTGGCCATATATTCCCCAGGCAAAGAATGTGGGGCTGTGCAGCAGCCCCAGCTACAAGCTGGCTTCATAGCAGGACACAGATTGTGGCCGTTCCTCCTGAAAGCCCAAGAGCGGGGCATTTTCCTCCTCCTTGCCCTTGCCCTGGATTTCCAGCTTTTGATTCCGCTTCACGCCAAAAACACCCTCTTATAAATAACCCCACTGGAGTCGTCCTCTGCACGGTGCTCTGCCCAGTGCCTTCCACCTTCCCCACCAGCTCATGCCCGCACCGCAGCAGGGACCAGGTGCCGGGCTGGCATCGCTGGCAGGACGAGGTTTGCCCCTCCTTGGGTTCACCCCAGCCCAGCTGTACCTGCGCCCGCTGGGGCTGGGGGCAGGCAGGGGCAGCCGGTCCGGCCCATCCTGCCTTTTTTCCGCAGAGTCTGTGATTCCCGTTTCCCAGGTCTAATTTATCACCTCACTTTTTATAAATGGGTCATTTCCCATCCCCAGCCTGCGAGACAATTGCGATGGGCCCTGGCACTGCGCCACGAGTTCCTTTCAACTTCATAGCGAGTTCATCAAAGGCCCGAGACGCCATTTCCCCAAACAGTAAAAGTGTCAGAGAAAGAGGCGTGTTGGGAAGCCTCGGTGACAGCCAAGTGCTTAATTAGTGGTAATGCAGAGTTTACGGCCCCCCTCTCTGCCTCCCCCCCCCGGCCCCTTGTTTCTGGGAAGGGCGTGAAGGGTGAGACAGGTCTCTCTGCTGCTCGGTGACCCGTGAGGTCCCTCAGTGACACGGCACTGGCAGAGGGGACAAGCCCAGCCTGGCTGCTGCAGGAAGACGAGGAGAGATTTCCCCCTGTGGTGCTCACCCAAGAGCATCCCCATCCCCAGGTCCCCCTTGTGCTGCAGCCCACTCCAGCACCCATGGGTGGCCCAGCATCCGCAGACAACCCCTGGTCCCTAGCTTCTGGGTGACAGGAAAAACATGGGAAAGCCCCAGTGTGGGCTCAACAGTGGAAACGCTGTTTCCCACCCGGCTGTCCTCGTCTCAGTTGCAATCTGCTGACTCCTGTGAATCCTCGCAGCCCCGTGAGACCCAGTGGCGGGGCGCTGGGCCAGTACGAGGGGCTGCGTACCGCTGTCACGTCCCTTTCATTCCTCTCCTCTCTGCGCTAATCCTCTCTCTTTTCCTCCAGAAATCACCTTCCTGCCCATCACGATCCCTGCCTCTCTGGGCTATTTTTACAGTATTCTTTTGGCGATAGAGCAGCCAGAGCCGAGCACACTGACTTCGGCGTTCAAAGGCAGAGCATAAGCATTAACGGAGCTGATGGCATTGCAATACTGGGACTTGTCTCTCTCACGGCTTCCCTAATACAGTCTAATATCAGCCAGGATTTTTAGCCACAACGGTGCATTTAGCAGGGGCTTCTCGCTTCCTCCCACAGCCACCAGACCCATCCTCTCGCTCCTGACCTCACCAGGGACCAAATTTTCTATCAGAAGTTGCCAAATACAGGTAAGGCTCAGAAAGAAAATCAAGACTGATGTGGTGCTTTATGTGCCCCATGGACGGGTACCCACGGCTCCCGGGGGAATGGATCATTGTGGGGAGCACTGCCATCACTGCAAAGCCAGAGGTACAGGGGGTGAGCAGAGGCGGGTCCCCCATCACTTGGCCAGCGAATTACCATGTCCCACTCTAGGATGAAGCTGGTCCCAGCCAGAGCACCTCCATGCCTTGCTTTCCCACCTACAAAGGTGCCACGTTACCTCGATGGGGACACGCATGTGGCCGATGGGAATGAGCAAGGTGATGGGCAGTGCCATGGCACTGCTTGCTGTCCACATTCTTCATCTCCCCTAGGGCCGGAGCAGCGCTGAGCTGATATAAAGCAGATATAAAGCTGATTTTCATTAGGGAGCAGTCTCGGAGGAGTGCCGAGTCTCACCGTGGGGCCCCACTCGCACCCAGCAGGGATGCGACGCCGGCGGCTCTGCCCGCTCCCCAGCCACGTGCCCCACGCCGGGTGACGGATGGCATCTCCCCACCACAGCCCCACAGCACGCAGGCAGAGCTGGCCCAGATCCCCCCCCCCCCCGCCCCGGGATGGAACGATGGCCGTGATGGACCGAGTCCCCACGTGCAGGACCATGCCACCCTGTGCGCAGGACATCCCTGCCCGGAGGAGCCCGTGGAGGGACCTGGCGGCCCCCCAGCCCCCCGGCATGTCCCACCTGGCCGCAGTTCCCTGCTTCGCCTCCCCGGCCTCGAGTTTCCTGAGTGCTGGGCTCTCCCCCCACCACCCTCCTCGGCACGGCTGGGGCCTTGCAGCTACAACCAGGAAACTATAAAACTTTACAGAGTGCGGCTGGAGAGAAACAGGAATTGCTGCAGTGACTGCCAGAAGGGCCAGCGTTAGATTCACAAGATTTTCCAGGGCTTGGACTCGCCAGGAAGGGATTTATCCACCTAGGAGGAGCTGTAAAAACTAAAATTAAATTCTTCATCTTGGAAAGGGAGGGAGGAGAGAAAGAAGAAAATGCTTGACCTCCCCCCGAATGCTCTGCTGGAGGCCAGGAACCGAGGGGGGATGTGGGGCACCCGCAGCTGCACCTGCCGAGCCCCTGGCTGAGGGACCCTGGCACCCCGGGGGTCCCTGCCCCAAACACTGTGAGTGGGTGCTGCTTGCCCCGGGGCCTGCGCCCAGCACCCCTCCAGCCTGACCTTTGCCTTCAGGGCATCATTTGGGACTCTCTGTGGGTGCCAGGGGAGAGGGTTTGGGTCAGTGTGTGTCCCCCCCAATTCCTGTCCCCATTGCCCATGGCTCCATCCCACACGCTGCCATCCCCACTGCAGTTGAGGGCGGTGCCAGGCACAACCTGGGGGCAATTTGGGACCCCAGCAAGGGGTGAGCAGGGATGTTCCTGCCAGCCCAGCCTGATAGCATCCCAGCAGCTTGGTGGGGGTGTTTTCTGTGGTGTTTTGGAGGCTGGTAAGCAGTTAGGAGGAGAAAAGCAGGCTTCAGGGATATGCCACAGCATCCTGGGCAGCCATTGCAGGGGACAAAGCAGTGCCTGGCTGGGTCAGGAGCTGCCGCTTTCTGAGGGAGTGCAGCTGATTTGGGGACTACACATGGCCCCCAGATCTGGGCCAGCTGAGCCGTGGCAACCTCCCCCGCTCTGCACCGTGGCCAAGGGGACAGGATCCAGCCGCCTGACAAAGGACAGCAGGTGCCCTCCTATGCCAGAGTCACCAGCTCTCAGCCCGGGGGCATTTTGAGACTCAGATTGCCCTGGCGCTTAGCACAGTCCCAGGTGCATCTCTCTGCCCTCTCCTCCATGCTGGTGGAGGGGGGGGGCAGGTCCTCCCTCACCACCCTGCTCCTCCCCGTCCCACCAGGCTCCCGCGGAGGCGGCAGGCAGGGGCACAGCAGGGTCACCCAGCCACGGGCCTGCCGAACCAGCCCCAGCACCCACAGGCTACTGAAGCAATGCATCCCGCATTCCTCTACCCCTCCTCACAGGGTTTTCCCCAATATAAAGGTGTATACAAATGCTTTTAGCAAAAGCCCATGCTGCTGCCAGCTTTGGGGGCCATTTCCCCCATCAGGGGAGCCAAGACGGCCGGTACAACATCCCAGCCAGCACACGGTGGAGAATACTGTGCCGTGACAGGCGCTTTTTAGGAACATAGCACTCACAAGGTGATAAATCTTACGTTGCCGATCTCTTTGCAACAAGCTGAGTTCCCGGAGCCTCACCGCCGAGCGGCATGGGAAAGCATCCCGCCACGGCCAGGGAGAAGCCAGGCTGCTCCTCCAGACATGTGGAGGCAAAGATCAAACAAGGCTTGCTTAGAAATCTCAGCAAAGTTGTGCCAGAGGACACAAAGGATGTCAGGGCCAAGTCAAAGCTGCAGTTCCACCGTCGCTGGCTCCTGGGGCAAGCCAGGCTGTGCTAGGGCCCCCACAACTCCATCTGCCTGGCTGCTGGAGCGGAGCACGGCATGCCAGCAATTTGTTTTGTACTCACGCTTTTGGGCTGGAAAAGCCAAGGGAAACCTGCAGATGAGAAGTTTACGTGCAAAATCCCGTCGGCTGAGTGCCTGGCTGCTGGCAGCACCATGTCGCCAGTGTCCTACCCCGCCGGGATACCCAGGTGCCACTTTGCAGATGTGCTTTGCAGCGGTTTTCCTTTTATTTCAATTTTTTTGCCCGCAACAGATTTTTCACCGAATGCATGGAAGCACTGCTGAGAAAGTATGTATCGGGGAATGCTCTTTTGTCGCTTACTCTGCTTTTCTTTCTATTTTTTGCCTGTAACTGCCAGTGCAGGCTCTTAAAATAACTGGCTACTTTAAACCGTGTTCTTTTGTTCCCCGGCTGAGCACCGCTGGATGCCAGCTGGAGAAGGAGGGAGGTGAAGTGTCAGGGCCCTGTGGAGAGTTTTAAAGGAGGTTTGCAGTGATGGGGACAGCATGTTACACCCCGAGCCCTTCAAACTGCCCTCTCCCTCGCAGCCGGCAAGGCCCTGTGCCGTGGGTTTTCCCAGGGAAGCACTGAGTTTGCAGGTTCTCAGTTCGCCACCACCCAAACCTCATCCAGGCTCCAAGGGGGCAGCTGCGGGTCTGCACCCCAACTTTGCCGCCTGCTGGCGTGTCCCCCCGCAGTACCTCGTCCCCCGGGAACTCCTGCCAGTCCCCCCGACTGCAGACCTCTGCCCACAGGGCTGCCCCTTTCCCACCCTCACGCCATCTGCTTTGCAGCAAACTTTTTAAAACCATGAAAGCTCCCGAGGACTGGAGGGGAGAAGGGGGATGGAGGCCACGCAGCTCCCTTGACCCCAGTTAGTGTGGGAAAGGGCTACGGCAAAACGGGTTAAGAACTGGGAGCCGGCCCCAGGGGAAGCAATAACTAAGCCTGGGCTTATCCCCTCCCAAGCCAAGCGCCGGGGCAGCGGATGCAAATCCCGGGCAGGTCAGGCGCTGCCTGGCACCTCTCCCAGGGCATTTGCACCCTCATCCTTGGGCACCCCAGGAATGTGGTGTGGCGGGGAGAGGGGTTCCCTGCAGCCAGGGGGAATTTGGGGGGTGCAGCCGGCCAGGGCGCTGCCAGCGGGCTGGGTTCCACCACCCGCGGGGCACCAGGGCTGGGTCAGAGCCCGGCTTGGAAGTGCTACGTCGGAGGCTTGTATCGTGCCTGGGCACGTCCCCGCTTTGTTTATTCCTTCGGCTTATTACTTTGTTTGACTATTTATTCCTGGCTGCCTTTTTCTCACGGTGACTCTGTTTATTTAGCATGGCTAGCCTGGAGCCCGCTGGGCTCGCACGCTGCTGCGGAGCAGAGCTGTAACCCCGGCGTGGCAAGTGCAGCGGTGGGAGCCCTGCACTGAGGTTTCCCCAAGTGCCTGGCGGGGTGTTTGCCAAGACTGGGATGGTGTTTCAAGGGGACAGTGGGCAGGGGACAACAGGATACAGGAGGGTGGTCACACGTGCTTGCTGCTGTTGATGTTGCAGGCATGCAGCCGCACCAAAGGGCTTTGGCACCTGCTTGCCTTCCCACCAACACAGCCCTGCGGGGCCAGGGCAGCTGCGCCAAGCAGAAAAACCCTGGAAGGGAAGGAGACAAGTTGGGAAAGCGTGAAGGTGGCCTACAAAGTGATGCTACCCCCTTGCCATCAGTGATGTTCCTGGGGGACCCCATCTCCACCAGCTCCCCAAGGTGCCAGGTGGTCCCAGATCCCGTCCCCCGTGGTATCAGGGTGAGGTGGAGATGCCAGCATGCCTCCAGCCCTCCTCCCAGCCCCAGCTCGCCCCTCAATTCCCATGCCCCACGCAGCGTCCCCCATGGTGGCAGCCCCTGAGGACCCGAAATGCTGGGTCCTCTTGACGCTGAGGATGCGGCTGCGGCTGGGGGCCGGGGAGCCATGGCAACCCGGCAAGGATGGGGGTTT